>NW_028258432.1:0-1232857 GCF_053883595.1 Heterocephalus glaber
AGGGAAAAAGAGAATGCGTTCCATTCACCTTCCCACATCTCCTTCCTTGGGGGAATATTTCCGGATGGCATCATTCCTCTCCTGTAATGTAGTCCTCTTCCAGACCACCATACAGCCACTCCCAGCTAATGGGATGCATCTGCATCTGAAATGGCTCAGAACCACTCACAGAAAATAAGAGAATGGGTTCAATCTACCTTGCCACATTTCCTGCCATAGCAGAGGATCCTGGGCTGGCACCACCCTGCTCCCATAATGGAGGCACATTCTAGTTTGCCATAAGCCCACTCCCAGCTAATTAGATACTTCCAAAAAGACTCAGAATGACTCACAGGGAAAAAGAGAATGCATTCGATCTAGCTTACCCCACCTCCTCCCACAGGGGCAGATTCTTCCCTGGCACCACCCCGGTCCCATAGTGGAGGTGGCTTCTGGGCCAACTTACCGATGCTCACAGCTAATGGGATGCTCCTGAAATGGCTCAGAACCACTCACAGGAAAAATGATAATGCATTAGATCCACCTTATCACATCTCCTGCCACAGGATATTTCGGGATGGCACCAGTCTGCTCCCAAACTGGAGGCAGATTACATGCCACTGAGGGGCTGCTCACAGCTAACAGGATGCTTCCAAAATGGCTCAGAACCCCACAAAGGATAAAAGAGAATGCATTTGATACACGTTACCACATCTCCTGCCACGGGGGAGGATTCTGGGCTGGCACTATGCTGCTCCCATAATGGAGGTGGATCAGGCCTGCCATTCCAATGCTCACAGCTAATATGATGCCCAGAAAATGGCCCAGAACCCTCATCAGAAATGAGAATGCTTTCTGCCCACTGTACTATATCTCCTGCCATGGAGGTTGAGTCTGGGGTGGTGCCACTCCACTCCCATAATGTATGTGGCCTCTGGGCCATCATTCGGCCATTCCTAGCTAATGGGATGCTTCTGAAGTAACTCAAAACCACATACAGGAAAAAAAAGAATGTACTCAATCCACACCATATTTTCTGCCACGGGGAGGATTCTGGGCTGGCACCACGCTGCTCCCATAGTGGAAGTAGCTTCTGGGTCACTGTACCTATGCTCACAGCTAATGGGATGCTTCCAAAATGGATCAGAACTGCTCAGAGGAAAAAAGAGAATGTGTTCCATGCACCTTAACACATCTTCTGCCATGTGGGAATATTTTGGGTTGGCACCATGCTGCTCCCATACTGGAGGGGGCTTCCAGGCCAACATATGGCCGCTCCCAGCTAATGGGATGCATCCAAAATGTCTCAGACCCACTCACACTAAAAAAGAGAATCCGTTCAATCCACTTAACCACATCTTCTGCCACAGGGGAGGATTCTGCCCTGGCACCATGCCAGTCCCACAGTGGAGGCGGCTTCCAGGCCATTGTACCAATGCTCACAACTAATAGGATGGTTCTGAAATGGCTCAGAACCATACACAGCATGAAAGATAATGTATTAGATCCACCTTAGTACATCTCCTGCCCCAGGGGAATATTTCAGGAGGGCACCAGCCTGCTCCAAATGTGGAGGCCACTTATGTGCCAACAAATGGCCACCCCCATATAATACAATGCTTCCAAAATGGCTCAAAACCAGTCACAGGAAAAAAGAGATTGCTTTCAATCTACCTTACATCTCCTGCCATGGAGGAGGATTGTGGCAAGGCACCTTACTGCTACCATAGTGGAGGTGGATTCTGAGCCACCATACAGCTGCTCCCAGATAAAGGGATGTTTCAAAATGGCTCAGAACAGCTCATGGGAATAAAGGGAATGCATTTGATATGCCTTGCCACATTTCCTGCTATGGGGGAAGATTCTGGCCTGGCAACACCATGTGCCCGTAATTGAGGCACATTCCCGGTTGACATAAGGCCTCTCCCATCTAATTGGGTGCTTCCAAAATGGCTCAGAACCACTCACAGGAAAAAAGACAATGCATTTGATCTACATTACCACATCTCCTGCCAAGGGGGATGATTCTGGCATGGCACCAAGCTGCTCCCATATTGGAGGTGGCTTCCAGGCCGCAGTATGGCCTCTCCCAGCTAATGGGATGCTTGTGAAATGACTTGGAACTGCTCGCAGGAAAAAAGAGAATGCTTTTGGTATACCATATGACATCTCAAGCCATGGTGGTTAATTCTGGGTTGGCCCCATTCTGCTCCTGTAATTGAGGCAGCTTCCGTGGCACTATACAGCACTCCTAGGTAATGGGATGCTTCCGAACTGTCTCCAAACCACTCAAAAGAAAAATGAGAATGCGTTCTATCCACCTTATCACATCTCCTGCCATGGGGGAATATTTCTGGATGGCACCATGCCGCTTACGAAGTGGAGGGTGATTCTGGGCCACTGTAAGACCGTGCCCAGCTAATGGGATGCTTCCAAAATGACTCAGAATGGCTCACAGGAAGAAAGAAAATGCGATTGATCCACCTTACCAAATTTACTGCGACAAGGGAGGATTCTGGCATGGCACCATGCCACTCCTATAGTGGAGGCAGCATTTGGGGCAATGTACCAATGATCAGAGTTAATGGGATGCTTCCAAAATGGCTCAGAAACACTCACAGAAAAAAAGGGAATTCGTTCCATCCATCTTATCACATCTCCTGCCACGGGGAATATTTTGGGATGGCACCATGCTGTTCCCTTTGTGGAGGTGGCTGCCCAGCCAATGTAGGGCCGCTCCCAGCTAGTGGGATGCATCTGAAATGGCCCAGAAACACTCACAGGATAAAAGATATTGCATTGGATCTAACTTACCACATATCCAGGCACAGGGGAATATTTTGGGATGGCACCACCCCATTCCTCTACTGTAGGCAGCTTCCAGGCAAGGGTATGGCAGATACCAGCCAATTGGATACTTCCAAAGTAACTCAGAACTGCTCACAGGAAAAAAGAGATTGTGTTCAATCTACCTTAACACATCTTCTGCCATGGGGGAGGAATTTGGCCTGACACCACTATGCTCCCATAGTGGAGGCTAATTCTGGCCCACTGTACGGATGCTCCCAGCTAATGGGATGCTTCTGAAATGTCTCAGAACCACACACAAGAAAAAAGAGAATGTGATCAGTACACCTTGCCACATCTCCTGCCATGGGGCTACATTTCTGGATGGCACCACGCCGCTCCTGTTAGTGCAGGGGGGCATTGGGCCACCATATGGCTGCTCCCAGCAAATATGATGCTCCCAAAGTGGCTCAGAACCACTCAGAGGAAAAAAGAGAATGCATTTGATCTACCTTACCACATTTCCTGCCATGGGGGAGGATTCTGGCCTATCACCACACTGCTCCAATAATGGAGGTGGATTTGGGGCCACTGATGGCAGCTCCTATCTAATGGGATGGTTTGGAAATGGTTCACACGCGCTCACAGGAAAAAAGAGAATGTGCTCGATCCACCTTGCCACATCTCCTGCCACGGGGGAGGATTCTGGGATGGCAGCACACTGCTCCCATACTCAATGTGGCATCCGTTCTGCCATATGGCTGCTTCTACTTAGTGAGATGCTTCAGAAATGGCACAGAATCACTCACAGGAAAAAAGAGAATGTGTTTGGTCTACCTTACCGCATATCCTGCAACCAGGCAGGATTCCTGGCTGGCACCAGGCCACTGCCATAGTGGAGACAGTTTCTGGACCTCAGTATGACTACTCCCAGCTAATAGGATGCTTCAGAAATGGCTCACAAGCGCTCACAAGAAAAGGAGAATGTGTTCCATTCACCTTACCACATCTCCTGCCACAGGAGAGGATTCCAGGATGGCACCATGCCACTCCCAAAGTGGAGGGAGCTCAACACCCCACTGTAACAAATAGATAGATCAACTAGACAAAAAAATAAGTAATGCAATACTAGAACTCAATCGAACTCTTGAACAAATGAACTTAACAGATGCTTACAGAGTCTTCCACCCCACAAAATCAGAATACACATTCTTCTCAGCTGCACATGGGTCATTCTCAAAAATAGACCATATACTCACACATAGAATATGTTTAAGTAAGTGCAAAGGAGTTGAAGTTATGCCCTGTATATTATCAGAACATAGTGCAGTGAAATTGGAGATCCATAGCAAAAGAAACTCAAAAAATTCATATCCACATGGAAATTGAACAACACACTTCCGAATAACCAATGGGTCACAGAGGAAATTCAAGAAAAAATCAGACAGTTCCTTGAATTAAACGACAATGACAATACAACATATTGAAATCTATGGGACACAATGAAAGCAGTCTTATGAGGGACATACATAGCAGTGAATACACATATTAGGAAAACAGAACAATCCCAATTAAACAACCTGATGCTGAACCTCAAGCTTCTAGAAAAAGAAGAACAGGACAACCCCAGGGCTCATAAAAGGGAGGAAATTATGAAGATCAGAGCAGAAATCAATGCAATGGAGACTAAGAGAATAATACAAAAAATCAATGAAGCCAAGAGCTGGTTCTTTGAAACAATCAACAAAATTGACAAACCCTTAGCCAACCTTGTCAGAAAAAGGAAAGGACCAAATCCATGCAATTAGGAATGAAAAGGGTGAAATGACAACAGACACAGCAGAAATCCAGAGGATCATCAATACCTACTTCCAGAACCTATATGCCAATAAGATGGACAACACAGAAGAAATGGACAGAATCCTAGATACATATGAATTACCAAAGTTGAACAAAAAGACCTAAAAATTCTGAACAACCCAATATCAATGAATGAAATTGAAAATGTAATTAAAAACTTATCAACTAAGAAAAGCCCGGGCCCTGATGGCTTCACTGCTGAATTCTACAAGACATTTAGAGAGGAACTACTGACACTACTGTTTAAACTCTTCAAGGAAATTGAAAGGGAAGCAATACTCCCAAATTCATTCCTGGAAGCAAGCATCACCTTGATCCCCAAAGCAGAGAAAGACCCAACTGAAAAGGAGAACTATAGGCCAATCTCACTAATGAACATAGATGCAAAAATCCTTAATAAGATACTGGCAAACAGAATGTAGAAGATCACCAAGAAGATCATACACCCTAATCAAGTGGGATTCATCCCAGGGATGCAGGGATGGTTCAATATACGCAAATCAATCAATGTAATACAATATATCAATAGAGCCAAGAACAAAAACCATATGATTATCTCCATGGATGCAGAAAAAGCATTTCACAAAATCCAACATGCATTTATGATAAAATCCCTACAAAAATTGGAATAGATGGTCTCTACCTCAAACTGATGGAAGCCATCTACGAAAAACCAACAGCCAATATCATACTAAATGGTCAAAAACTGAAATCCTTCACACTAAAATCAGGAACAAGACAATGATGTCCACTATCACCACTCTTGCTCAATATAGTTCTGGAAAGAGCCACAGCAATGAGACAGGAGAAAGAAATAAAAAGAATAAAGATAGGAAAGGAAGAAGTCAAATTGTCGTTATTTGCAGTTGACATGATATTCTATATAGAAGACCCCAAGAACTCCACCAAAAGTCTTCTAGACTTAACCAAATTCAGTCAAGTAGCTGGTTACAAGGTCAATGCACAAAAATCAGTAGCTTTCCTCTACATGAATGACAGACTCACTGAGAGAGAAATAGGGCAAATAATTCCTTTCACAATAGCATCCAAAAACCTGAAATACCTAGGAATCAACCCAACAAAAGAAATCAAAGACCTCTTCTCTGAAAACTATGGCACTCTGAAAAAAGAGACTGAAGATGCTATCAGAAAATGGACAGACATCCCCTGCTCCTGGGTAGGAAGGGTTAATATAGAGAAAACGGCCATACTTCCAAAACTGCTATATAGATTTAATGCAATTCCAATTGAAATCATAGCAGCATACTTCATGGACCTTGAGAAAACAATCCAAAAATTCATTTGGAACAAGAAGAGACCCAGAATAGCAAACACAATTCTAGGTAACAGAGACATGGCAGGGGGTAGCACAATCCCCAACCTGCAACTCTACTACAAAGCTACTGTGATTAAAAACAGCATGGTACAGGCAAAGAAAAAGACATGAGGACCAGTGAAACAGATTAGAAGATGCAGAAAGAATGTCAGATACACTCAGCCATCTCATCTTCAATAAAGGAGCCAAACACCCTCACTGGAGGAAAGATAGCCTCTTTAATAAATGGTGCTGGAAAAATTGGGCTTCAACTTGCCAAAGATTAAAACTAGACCTGTATCTTTTGCCATGCACTAAACTAAAATCAAAATGGATTAAAGATCTAAATATTAAAATAGAAACTCTGAACCAGTTGGAACAGAGGTTAGGTAGAACCCTTGAAGACATCACTGTAGGAAAAGATTTTATGAACAAAACCTCAGTTGCCTGTGAACAAGCACAATCAATCAACAAGTGGGATCTCTTCTTATTAAAAGGCTTCTGCACAGCAAGAGAAACCACCAGCAGTGTGAGGAGACAACCCACAATGTGGGAAAAAATCTTCACCTGCTATTCCTCAGACAAAGGTCTGCTATCTCAAATCTATAAAGAACTTAAAAAGATCAGACCTTGCAAATTTAAAGACCCAATCCAAAAATGGGCATCTGAAATGGACAGGCATTTCTCAGACAAAGAAGTAGAAATAGCAAATAAATACATGAAAAAATGTTCAACATCACTGGTCATTTGAGAGATGCAAATGAAAACAATGCTGAGATTCCACTTCACTCCAGAAAGAATGGCTGCTATCATGAAATCAACCAATAACAAATGCTGGTGGGGCTGTGGGGAAAGAGGAGCCCTGCTCCACTGCTGGTGGGAGTGTAGCCTGATGCAAGCACTGTGGAAATCAGTATGGAGATACCTCAAAGAACTAGGACTGAAAGTTCCATTTGACCCCATTATTCCACTGCTGGGGATCTTCCGCAAAGAATTAAAAGAATCATACCACAGTGATAATATGTGCACCCATATTCATAGCAGTACAGTTTGTAAAAGCTAAAACTTGGAAACAGCCCAAATGCCCATCAACTGGAGACTGGATAAAGAAAATGTGGTTTTTTTATAAAATGGAGTACTACTCAGTCATAAAAAATGAGAAATTAGATACATTTATAGCTAAATGGATGCACATTGAGGCGATACTCTTAAGTGAAATAAATAGGACACACATGAATAAATACTGAATAGTTTCTCTGGTGTGAGGAACTGAAAGTGTAAATAAAGACTAAATGTATAATAGGTAATGTGAAATAGGAAGAAAAGGGGCAAAGTGGAAGGAAGTGGGAGGGCTAGGGGAAAGGATAGAAGAGAATGGGATTAATATGAGAAAATGGAAAAATAGGAACAAAATCTTCGTAAATAGGGAGGACTGGAGGGGTTGAAGGGAGGGCTGGGCAAGGGAGAAAAATAAGAACCAAGAGAGACTATGTAAAGTTGCAAATTTCCAATGATGAATTTCATTATATTGTATACCTAAAATGTACCAATGATTAGAATGAATAATTGATAATGCAAAATAGGAAGAAAAGGTCCAAAGGGGTAGGGGTAGTGGGAGGGGCAGGGGAAAGGAAAGAAGGGAAAGAGAAAATGATGAGAAATGGAAAAAATGGAAATAAAGTCTTTGTAAATAGGGAAGGGTGGAGGGTGTGAAGGGAGGGCTAGGAATGGGGAAAAATAAGAACCAAGATGCATTATGTAAAGGTACAATTCCCAATGAGAAATGTAATTGTGTTGTATACCTACAAAGTACCAATAAAAGAATTTAATAAATAAATTAAATAAATAAATAAAAGAAGACCCAAAAAACTCAACCAAAAGACTTCAAGACTTAATTGACAGATTCAGTAGAGTAGCTGGATACAAGGTCAACACTCAAAAAACAATAGCCTTCGTGTACACAAATAACAGACTCACTGAAAGAGAAATTAGGGTAATAATTACTTTTACAATAGCATCCAAAAAAATGAAATATTTAGGAGTCAATCTAACAAATGAAGCAAAACACCTCTACACTGAAAATTACAGCACTCTGATAAAAGAGACTGAAAAGGATACAAGAAAATGGAAAGACATCCCTTGCTCCTGGGTAGGAAGAACCAATATAGTGAAAATGGCTATACTTCCAAAATTGCTATATAAATTCAATGCAATGCCAATCAAAATTCCAACAATATACTTCACAGAACTAGAGAAAACAATCCAAAAATTCATTTGGAACCATAAGAGACCTAGAATAGCTAAAGCAATTCTAGGCAACAAAGCCATGGGGTATCACAATCCCCAACTTAAAACTCTACTACAAAGCCACTGTGATAAAATCAGCATGGTACTGGCAAAGGAACAGACCCGAGGATCAGTGGAATAGATTAGAAGATGCAGAAACAACTCCAGACATGCTCAGCCACCTCATCTTTGACAAAGGAGCCAATCACCATCATTGGAGGAAAGATAGTCTGTTCAATAAATGGTGTTGGAACAACTGGACTTCAACCTGCCAAAGATTGAAACTAGACCCACACCTATCACCATGCACTAAACTAAGATTGAAGTGGATTAAACATATAAATATTAAGACAGAAACACTAAACTTGCTGGAACATAAGTTATGTAGAACTCTTGAAGATATTGGCATAGGAAAAGACTTCATGAACAAAACCTCAGTAGCACGGGAACTAGCAGAAAAAATCAACAACTGGGATCTCATCTTATTAAAATGCTTCTTCACTGCAAAAGAAACCACCAACGGAGATAACAGACAACTTACAATATGGAAAAAAAAATTTAGCAGCTGTACCTAAGACAAAGGACTACTATCTAGAATTATATAAAGAATTGAAAAGATCAGACCCCCCAAATTTAAAGACCCAGTTCAAAAATGGGAATCTGAAATGAACAGACATTTCTCAGACAAGGAACTAAAAGCAGCAAACAAATATATGAAAAACTGGTCAACATCCCTCATCATTCAAGAGGTGCAGATGAAAACAACACTGAGATTCCACTTCACTCCAGAAAGAATGGCTGCTATCAAGAAATCAACCAATAACTAATGCTGGCAGGGGTGTGGGGAGAAAGGAACCTTTCTCCATTGTTGGTGGGAGTGCAGACTGGTGCAACCACTGTGTAAGTCAGTGTGGAGATACCTCAAAGAACTAGGACTAGAGGTCCCATTTGACCCAGTTATTCCCCTGCTGGGTATCTTCCCCAAAGAATTAAAAGAATCATACCACAGTGATATGTGTGCACCCATGTTTATTGTGGCACAGTTTGTAATAGCTAAAGCTTGGAAGCAGCCCAATTGCCAATCAACTGGAAACTGGATAAAGAAAATGTGGTTTATTTATAAAATGGAGTACTACTCAGCCATAAAGAAGGAAAAACTAGAGTTATTTATAGCTAAATGGATGCACATCAAGGCCACACTCTTAAGTGAAATGAATAGGACACACATGTGTAAATCCCAAATAGTTTCACTAGTGTGAGAAACTGATATTGTAATCAAGGGTTAAAATGATTAAAATGAATAGTTGATAATTTGAAATAGGAAAAAATGTCCAAAGACAAAGGAGTGAAAGGAGGGGAAGGGGAAAGGAAAAGAGGGAAAGGAAAAAGTATGAGAAAAGAAAAAAAAATGGAAATGAAATCTATGTAAATAGGGAAGGGTGGAGGGTGTGAAGGGTGCAGAGGTAATGGGGAAAAAATAAGAACCAAGATACATCATGTACAGGTACAAACACCCAGTGATAAATCTAAATGAATTGTATACCTAAAATGTACCAAGAAAAGAACTGAAAAAAAAAAACCTACTTACTTGCTTAAAGACATGGGTCTTTCTAGAACTCCAAGGATAAAGCCTGCTAAGAGAATTATTTCTCCTTTAAATGAAAATATGAAGAAGTTCTGAGGGTCAATAACTATAGTGATGACTATTTGGATACCATCAATAATTTCTACCTTCTTCCCTCTGACTGTGAGCATGAAAAGCACATTTGGCCATGAAGGATGGTCCAGCCATTCTACATGACAATGGGATGCAGCCTCATAGCCATTGAGAAGCCTCTATTGTTTTACCTCCAATGACATACATGTCAAACAGCAGGGAAAAGAAAAGTCCCTTCTCCAAAGTTCATCAGATCAAACTAAGATATCCCATGGCTGAAGATCTCACAAGACCTGACCATGACTCTGGCCCTTAGCAGCATTCGTGGTGAAAAAACATCACATGGCTAGGTTACGTAGAAGCTCATTTTTTACCTTTCTAAGGAATATCATGCCCTGTATCCAGGCTGCATGCACAGAGGTCTCATCTATCATCAGCAATCTCACCACAACAAACATTTTTTCATCACTGCAGATATGTGAAAGGAAGGCAAACCACACCTTGCTAAAACCTTATCCTTTGCTCTGCAAGAACACTGGGCTGTGATCTGGCATCACCACTGGAACAAAGGCTTTCTCTTCACTCTGATACCAGAAGCAATTTGAGTGCAAAACTCTCATCCTGACACTCATTTTCATCAACTACTGACCTGCAAAGAATTCTGTCCTTTCTCCTGGGCAGGGTGGCCCATCACAACACCACTGGACCACAGAATAAGCACTCCAAGGATGTAGAGAAGATCAACATTCATTTTACTTCACTATACACGAAGGAAAAATTCAGGGTCAGTGGATTGTCTCAGTTCTTCCTTCATTGCTCTCCTGGGCTCCAGAACCTAAAGCAAAGTCACAGCAACCCCACTACCCCACGACTCCACATCAGGGACCCCAATATCACTTAGTGAAGGCCATGGATATTCCCTGCCTATGCTGCAGTGAAGGTCCATGGCTGTCCTTATACAGATCCTGGTGATGTTCAGGGCTCACCATGAGCTGTGGACTCCCTCACTGGAAAAGAAGCACAAGAGATTCTACCCTTTGTGGTCTCCTCCGTGACTACCTGTACAACTCCCATGTCATCCTATCATTCAGGTTCCATCACCACCACCACGCTCCTCCCTCCTTCTTGTCAACAAACTAGCCATGCAATGGTAATGGATGCCTTTGAGGAGATACCTCCCAATTCACTCCGATCCCCATCTCAGGGACCCACTCTGTCACAGTGACCTCATGCCCTGCTTACTCCCCTAGTGGGACAAGTATGAAATACATGTCATCTCTCCTGGAAGGGAACCAATAGCATCTGATGCTTCCTCATGACAGCAAGAAGGCACAGAGCACCACACTTGTCGATGAAGAGGGCAGAATCAGAGGTTCACCATCGATAGCCAACCTGTCACAGAAGAAAAGGCTACGATGCTGAGTGTGGCACAAACTCTGAACCACTCAGTAGTCAAGACCTTAGAGGGTGCATGTCTAGGAAACATGCGAATACCTCGTGCACACCCTCTTCACATCCATCTGAATACAGACCATCATTTGGTGCCCAATGAGGTACCAGCACGCTGATTCTCACCTGACACCTGCATGCAGTTCCAGCCATAGTCTGCTCATCTTCCCTTGAAGGAACCTGCAGAAAACATGGAGAAGACAAAGTCAGTGTTGAGTCAATGAGCATTTCAATTCCCACAAAAACCACTGACTCACACTGGAAATGTACCTGGCTGCTGGGATAACTGCATGAAAACAATCCTGTCCCCACAGTCAAACCTCTCCTAAGTGGACCCCTGCAGACTCTCCTGTGCTACGGCTCCCCGGGCTGGGACACAGCAAGCACCCAAACCTAGACACCATGTCTTCTTCAGTGCTCACTCTTTTACTATCCATTTCACCTAAGCTGTGCGAAGTGTCCCCTCCCAGAGAGTGGCATTGCTGTGGATTCCATCCTTCCTTACTTGAGCAACTTCAAATCAAGCAGTGGGCTACAAATGGTGAGCCACACCTTTGTCACTTACTCACACATGTGGAAGTGGCAGGACCTCATTGGTGGCCTGGGCACAAGCCCACACTTACCTGGATGTCTGTATGCATCCACCTGATTATACTGTGCTGCTCACTGTGACATGACTGTCCCTGTGAAAATGACATCAGAGAATACTGATTTAGTCCATGTGAGTATCGTGGAGGTCACTGTGTTAGACTGTGGCCCCTTTGCTTTAACACCTCAGTCTCAGGGGTGTTTCCTAGAAAAAATATGGTAAGAGAATTCTTTCTCACTTGAAGGGAAACCTGCAGAAGTTCTAAGGCTCAATATTCATAGTGGATGGTAGCAAGAATCCTGGCCTCCCCACCCACCTAGCCAACATGAAAACTACCTTACGGGTCAGTTTCCCTACATGAAAATGGGACACTTACCAGCAGCCATTGGGAAGATTTAATCTTCACTGGCACACAGGTGAATCAGTGGGGAAAAGCAAAGTGTGCCCAAGTGCCCTCCCACAATGTGCATCAGTAAAGAAGAAAGTGTTGCATGGCTGAGGGTAGCAGCATCTCCCAAGGCCTTTTGGCAGGATACCTGGTGATGAAACATGTTAATACCAGGTTAGGCAGAGGCTCCTTCTGACCTGGATACAGACATCTGGACTAGTGATCAGCTTGTACCCATGGTGGTATTTTCCTGGCCTTCAATAAGTGTACAACAACCAACTTCTTGATCACTCTGTATCCATGAAGGGAAAAGGAACAAGACCATGCTAAAAAGATACAGCATGTTCTGCAAGCACACAACATGCTCGATTCATTGACAACCACCACTGGTGTGGGAGGCTTCCACTCCACCGCATACCAGATTGAAACTGAGGGAAGAATGTCATCCCAAGGCTCTGATCTTCATCAAGTGGGTGCCTGCAAATTTCCTGTGCTTCTTTCTCAGCAGTCTGGTACTCAAGCATGTCACTGCATATAGTAAGCAAGCAATCCCAGGACACAGGGACCTTGAACAGTACTTTTCCTACCCTATACAAAAAGAAAACTCACACAGACTAGATTTCTGATTTGTTAGTCTTTTATACTTGAATTTATTCACGCAAAATATGGTATCGGCTACACTCAGGGCCCCAACATGCTCCACTGAAGCCTAGGAAGATCCATTTCCTGTGCTGTGATGGAGGCCATACTTGCTGCTATCTGGATCCTGGTGAGGGTCCAGGGTCTGGCCTTTCCTGGCTGTGAGGTCTGGACCCGTCACTAGAAAACACACCCGAAAGAACCCATCCTGTACTTTATCCTATGCCCTTCTTTTTCTCCATCTGCACAATCTGCACATCATAGGATTACTCAGGGGTCCATCACCACTACAAGGACCCTCATTTACGCACACTGAAAGCCAGAGAAGAGAAAATGGACACTCCTGAGCAGACACCGGACAAACTGTTACAATCTGTATCTCAGGGAACTACTCTAGGATAATTATCTGAATCCTTGCTTTTTGTCTACAATGCCTAGTTTGTTGTTGTTGTTGTTGTTCTTTTTTTTTGGAGCAAAAAATTTATTAGTACATTTCAGGTAAACATAATGATAGCATTCATCACAGGGAATTTGTACCTGTTCATGATGTATCTTTCTTCTTTTTTTCCCATTCTCCTCCCCTCCCTCTACCTCTCTGCTTTTCCTTTATTTACAAAAGCTTTGTTTCCATTTTTTCTTCTATTTTCTTTTCTTTCTTTCTTCTTTCTTCTCCCCCTCCACCCTCTTTTGTTCCCCTTTACAATGGCCAGTATAAATGCACACTTTCGGCCTGGATTCAGTAGCACCTGATTCTACACCCTGATAGGAATGAGGCACTTAACCTCACACTTGCCAAATAAAGGAGACTACCTCAGAGTTTCACTATCAAAAATGAAAATCACGTCTGAAAATAAGGTCTCTGATGTGTGAATGTGGGGTCAGCTCAGAACTCGACAGTCACAGTGACCTTCCCAGCACAAGAATCCAGTACATGACAACATCTCATTAGGCTATTACCCTTATGCTAGCCACCTGGATATTGAAGATTGGATGGGTGCCAATGGGCTGTAATTTATACTTTTGTTTTTCCTTGGTTTGTTCAAGGTTTTTTCAACACACTCATTCAATCGATCACTTCCATTAACTTGAAAGCACCTACAAAAAATTGTCATTTAGCTCTCATCTTGCTCTTCCATGTCACTGACTCTTTCTGCCCCCACCCAGAAACAGAAAGGCATCCTTCAGCTATGTGTTAATAGAGTCCTTAATTCTATGTAAATTGTATTCTCTGGCATGTCCAAATGTGTAATAGAGCCATCTGTAAATTTTTCAATGTTTACTGTTGTGTTGTAACACCACCATGTCTACATCCAACCATGATGCGATGGATCCCTGAAATTGTACAGGTTCAATATTCATTTCTGTCTCATACAAAATGCAGTATTGCATTCACTAGATATTTTCATCATGTCTCTCATTTCATCCATTAGTACTTGTAACAAAACCTCAGTAACAAGTGTCAAGGACATCCTCATCACTCATCCCTGTATATGAAGATCTGGTTTCCCGTGATGTGGTGAATGCCCACATTCGCACTTGTAGAGAGATCATTAGTGTTCTACTTTACAAACTTATTTTGCCTGCTGTGATGTATTCACCTATCTATGGACTCTTGTCATAGACTTATGGTTTGGTATATGTCTCATTTGCACTTATACAACTCCAAATTCCCTATGTCACTACATCGTTTCAGCATCCACTTACATTATCTAGATACTTGCAGGCTTCCATGGATAAAGCCTTGTAAGAGAGTGTTGTCTGTCTTCAGTGATACATGCAAAGCTTCCAAGGACAATATTTCAGAGATGGACTCAGTGAAAATTACATAAATCTCTTCTCCACCAGTAGCAATACAAGCATATTACATCTATTACATTCCAGAAAAGATGCAATGACATTTGATGTATCCTTGTAATATTAAGGTGATAATATGTTTTGAAAACATGTATCACCAGAAGTGGGGGAATATAATAAAACCTAACACAGTCATAAAATGAATTGCTGAAAATGAGATGTCACTAGTGACTATCATCCCAGACCAATACACTAGCCAAGACCTTAACATCTGAGCACCTAATTAGGAACTTGACAGGATTATAGAAGATCAAACAGCCTTCACTGGACTATGACCATTTTATCATTTACCTTGTTACTAGGGTGACTGCAACAACCATCTTTTCTGGATCACTGTGTTCTCTTGAAGGGCATCTGAAAAATATACGAAGCCAGTTTGGCATAGAAGGTGCTGTGTCAGAACATGAGCCCACTCCCTTTTTAATGTCCATTGCTAAAGGACAGCTAAACTCCTCAGGATACTTGGATTCACCAAACAAAAACAGTATTGTCAGAGAGCCCATATTTTGTCATCTCCACACCCTGGAAATTAACCTATGCTTACTGCAGTCCTAGAGTTCCACAATAATTTCAATTAACCAGTTCATAATCACTCCCTCAGCAGTCCTTGCTAAAACACCAATTTTCCCTATGGCATATAAAGGATAAATTCATATTTACTATAACTGTGAAGGACAAAATTATTTCTTATAGGAGCAGTGACCACTAAATCTAGTAATAGGACACCCTCATTCCTTTTCTCTATAGATGAAGATCTGGTGTAGAGTATCTCAGCACTTACCTCATAACCCTCTATGGACTTTACTCACTCCCATGGGTAGGATAATCACAGTGTCTTCAGAAGAACTTGAAAATCAAATCATAAAAAATGATTTTGGAACCTATGTCATTCAAAGAAGACATTGACACATTCCCTTGGTCATGGCGTTCAACATACCAAATCATATTCTTATCAAAATTACATGGTAAAGCTGAACACTGAGGAAAAAGCCTACTAAGAAATACCATCTTGTTTGGAAGAAACACTAGAAAAATTCCCATATTCAATACTAGGGGATAGGAAATATGGTCAATGACCTGCATCCCTATACAATAACCTATCACAATCTCTACATAAGTCCATAGTACAATCTCATATTTACAAAAAGCATTACTGACAAATCATATTTTGAACTGTGTTCTAAGCAGAGGTTACCACAGGAGTTCAAAAGCATCATTCATGATATAAATACCAAAAAATAAGAAATGCCTCTAATGATTTAAAGTCAGCAAACCTGTACACTAGGATAAAACTTAATGGAATACCTGCCAAAAAGCCAGGGTAACATTGTGTTAGATATCCCATCCACTTTACCAAGAAATCTGAAGGTTATTTGTTAGCATCTTGGTAGGGACAATTTCTTACTTACCAGATTAATCATAACATTTCATAAATTACCATTCTTAAGTTCAATCACTATAATTTAATAACTGTTGGAATCTTAGACAACACTTTGAGATGTGTGTTTAGGACGCATCATCTTTCACCTGAGGGGAGAAAAAAAGGACAACATTAAAATTTGGGTCACCTCCATCATCAGGGAAACCAACTGAAGTACTTAGATCTTTAGAACTTCAAGGTCAGAGATGTTGTTCTTCACACCATTTTCTCTTGGCTGGCTACCTGTAGAAAAAATTATGGTCAATACTGTGATGTGGATCAGTTGAATAACTTACGTGGATCCCTGCATATGCGTCCACACCTCCTAGGATTAAATTCAGAGTTTATCAAACTTTATATAATAAGCTACTTGTTACTAGCAGTGGTAAACAGACTCATTCCTTTACTAAATATGTACAGGAAACATGCTAAAATAAATGTAAGAACCCCACACTTACAATATCCCTCTTGATCATCATGGCCATGGATACAACAAACTGCCACTGTTGGTCATCATGAGACTTACACAGTATCTGCATGGAAATGTAAAAACATGGGTGACAAGTATATGTATGGTAAGACTTTTCTACTGGGACCCTTCAAATAACTTTCTTTATTGTCATTATTGCAAGATTTCATTTCTACCTGGACTCATCAACTCTACTTGTATTCTTGATTATTTTATGATGAACATCATTGTTCCAAACCTCATTATCTCATGACTGCTAATATTTAACTTAACTACCATGATGCATACATGCATAATAACCTGAGTACATGAAAGTCATTTGAAATTCCCAGAGTAAATTCTCTCTAAATGTAAGATAATGCAATAATATGGTTTCTAGAATATGAAATACTGCATTCCTTTTCTACATACTTACATCTTTTTAATCATATGATAAAAATTGTAGTGAAACAAACACCACTGATCCAGATATTTGATGATCTAATAGTCGGTCTGGCATGTGCTGTACATGAAAATACTCTAATACAGAAATATCTCCTGATAATGAACTTTTTAAGTTCACTGTTAACCCTTGACAGGAATCAAGACACAACATACCAGGAACTGTTGAATAGCTTCGACTACATCCATGATCACAGGACTCTACCTGGATTCTTGTGGTTCTCCAAGGTCATGGATAATGTCAGATAAGACAACATTTCTTCGTGGAATATCTGCCTAGTTCCTATGATTACTATAGTTGGGACTATGTGATAAATACTTGGATATGTGCAACCTCCTTACAGGGTTACACATTCTCTCTGAAATACAGAAAAGAAACTGCATGGTTTCAAGTGTTCCTAAGGATGTTATTATTCCTCACCTGAATACTGGCAAAGAAATCGTGATGGCAAGTGGTAGGGAAACCATAACCACTTGCCTCATGTGATCTGAAGATCAGGTGGCCTGTGCTTAAGTTTTGGTCTACATCAGCACTTGTTTGCATAACAGCAATGTCTGCCATTAAAGGCTGATGTTAGATTAACTGTGATCTCATGATAGAAATCTGCAAAGGCTTTAGAAAATACATCTTTAAGAATACTTGAGAAAGTAAAACCAGTAAGATTGCCAAGCTGTGCTGTGGTTTGGGCCTACATCAGAACCTACATGGAACCACCTACCTACATGGTGTGCTGACCAACAGTTGAAAGGGTTACTATAAGGTCTTGACAGAAATCTAAAACTCCCAGTGTTTGGTGCACATCTTATTGCATGTCTATACCTGCACATAAAGAAAAATCCATGTTTACTGTTACAAATTTATTTTTTTACCTATAAACATACTGTTCTAGTCACTGTTTCCAAGGAAACAGATTTACCACAGGATATACAAATTTATAGGACTGTCTTACAATATTCTCCCAAAAAGTCAAACCCAGAAAAGTGCAATAGGTCTTTCCACATAATATTCCACATGAGTCCAGCCAGAGGCCTACAGCCCTCAGCAATGTCTCATGCAAGTTCATATCAAGAATCTGCACCAAAAGGCCCAAGGGCAAGTGGTAGAAGCTCAAAAGTCTATGCCGGCAGGGTGAACAATCTGTGCCAGAACACTGAGGGATCTGCACTGGAACCAGGGAGTGATGCTCAAGACAAAGGCAAAGACCAGCATCCCCCACCCACCCACTGAGGGAGCAACAGCAAGAAAAGCCACTGAGTTCCAGTTCCAAAAAAGCTTCTCCTGGGAAATCAGCAGCCAGCATTCCTCCCCTCCTATCCTCCTTTTATGCAGTTATGGCAACAATCCTTAGGTGGGTCACCCACATGCAGAATCACCCTCAGTTAAGCTGAGCGTTCCCACTTAAGTTGGCCATTATTTCATCTGCACACATACCAAAAACAATTTCAGTAGAAGAATTTCAACAGTATCATTAATTACCTTGATGTCTGGAAACAACATCTTTAATGAGAAATGTAACAGCAGCTCATCTCTGTGCACTTGGAAAGAGCTTGATGGGAGAGCAAAAGACTTGAGAACACAAGTTCCAGTGTCACAGTTCTAATTTCATGGTTTCTCAGTGTTAGTCAAGGGTGTTATCTATCCTTCCTTATCAGTTGCCTGCATACCTGGAAAGGTCCATCAATAAACATGTATGTACACAGTGATGTCTTGACCAGAACCTAAGTAGATCCATGTGATAAATACATTTAAGGACACAGTCTGTTCTATCAAGATAGCAACAAATAACCTTGGTCCACTTTCATCCTTAGGGAACCATTAACACTCTTTGGATCCCATCAAAACTTCAGTACCAGCAACATTCTCAGAGTCATCATATTCTCTTCACATAACACCTTCAATGATTAAATGGTCAATACTGTGGAAAAAATAGTATATCTTACCAAGACACATATAGTTATTAGTAGGATTATTACTAAAGTCATTATATTTAAACTCTAAATGCTAAGGAATAAAAAAAAGCATTATTTCCCAACTGACAATTTTTTTCCTACCTGACACACAAAAAGCATGATAACACAAATATCACCTTGATTGCCTAGGTATCTGAAAATCAAATGGTCCATATAGTTTTAAAGCCCACATCATCACTCAGAAACCAGAAAAATCTCCATGAAAAATCACTGAGAAGCCTCACCAGCCCCAACCTCTGACTTTCCCCTCATCTTTGAAAATATGAAGACTCTTATGTAGGGAACAGGGGAAGGGGACGTTATCAGAACCTCTGCAGTAAGTCCTAGTCTCTTGTGAGCCAAGGCAGCACACAGCGAATTACAGGAAAGGTAGACAAATGAGACTGAGAAGAAGCTGAGCTTTGGGTCTGATCAGTGCTGCTCTGGGTGGCAAAGACAAAAACCCTCTAGCTTGCAGCACCTTTTATTCACTACATGGAGAAACAAATGTAAGAAGTGAAAAATAGAGTTCAGTACTTCACATTGGGATAAACAAGGTGTAACAAAAAGCTGGGGGGCAGTGGAAATCTAAGAACAATGAGGAATTATGCAGATGAAGATTTGGTTCCTTCCTGGTGTCTCCCACAGGTGTGGTCTTGTCCTGGAGATTGCAGCATCTAGGGGAGATCACTGAGGTTTCAGTTGTGACCAGAGGCCAAAATGCAATTATGTCTGGAATGTCCTAGCTGGGCTGTAGGCAGGAGAACTAGGCCTACTCAAATGATTTTTCCCTAGAATTATGTAGCACTGCTCCCAACACTCTCAGACGGTTATGATGCCCCTAACAATCCTTTGTCTCCTGTTTACAGGCAGCAAATCCTCCAGTCAGTCCTTAGGACCTAATGAGATCTGATTAGTGCATGTCTCTGCTACTCAGTGTTAAGTGGCCCTGGAATTGACCATTATGGGGGTATTTGCACTAAAGAAGTTAATAGATTCCACACTTGGGGCTTTTCTTTTGGGAGAGCCAGTTATTAAGCATTTACCAGACTATGCTGGTGCACAAAGTAATAAATGAACAGGGAGAAGCACTATGGATACTGACAACTCAATCTTTTTGTTTCTCATGAACTTCTTGCAACTTTTGTAGATGAAAGAATATGTCAGTTTGCTCCACATATGCCTTAAAATACACTATTTTTCTAAACTGTTATATATTTTATGAAAAGAAATGTTAGACACTTTTATTACAAATTTCTTAATATAATATTAATGCTGGTTAGGAACTTACAAATCTCATGTCAAAAGTTTATAAATGTGCTTACAAAGATAGGTATTAAATAGTTCTTATTAAATAATTGTCCAAAAAGATTTAGATAAGTGTATATATATATTACTAGACCTAGCATAGAAATCAGATACATAAATTTATAACATAGGTATAAATTTATAAAATCACTAATACAGGTTTGAACACACACACACACACACACACACACACCCCTTCATCCATTCATCCTAGTGATAGTCTTATTAGTAGTGGGTCTCTAGGGCTCAGACTTACTAAAATGTTTCTGATTTAAATCCAAAGAGCTGAAAACTCATAAGTTGGGTTGGAGATGCTTACAAGCCAGAAAACTCATGTTCTAGAATACATTAAGAGTAATAGCGATGCACAGAACATATGAGAAACCCATTGATCAGCTGAGAAGGCCTCTGGGATTGGACAGAGTGGAAACAAAAAGGCCAGTTCAAATCACAAAGCCAAATCTCACTAAAAGGTCTTTCTTTTGAAGACTGCATTTAATTGACCAGTAACCTAGCAAGTAGTACATTTGTAGAATGCAGTTTAGCTGAAAAGCTGGTTTTATGAAGGAGTCAGTGACCACTGGAAGTAATCAATATGCCTGTCCCCATGGGCCATGGCCTAAGTACATATGGATTTCACACCCCTGCTTCTAGTTGCATACTGGTCATGCCTCCTGATTAGCTCTGACACACAAAGAGCTCTGAAATTATCTTTCCTGTTCTGACTACATGAAATCAGCTGAATAAACTAAAAATCAGCAACTTTAATTAGATCTGCAAGAGCACTGAGATCACATCACAAACTGCCACAGCAAAAAACAGACAGACATGCAAATATAGAGAATCACAGTTTACTGGGACCAGAGACATATGGAGATAGAAACTGGTAGGAACAAATAAACAGCAACTGATGAACTGCTGAAAGCTGACTGCAGACTAACTCCAGAGTTAAAATCCACTGTACCCAGTTTTAGGGGGCCTCCTATAATACTGCTGTGGGTTTGGCCTTCAGAAGACCCACCAGGGGTGAGTGAAATATGAGAGACAATCTTCTCTTCTGTGAGCAGTGAAGAACAGAAGTAACCACTTTGAAATAAGCCCAGAAAGTTCTACTTTCTCTAATGAGATTGGGCTCAAGGGAAGCTACTTTGCTACAGCCTTATCTGATGAAGAGGAAGAGCAACTAGACATTGTTCATCATTCTAGATTTTCTGTCTTGCATAATAGGAAAAAAAGTTGAGAAAAGTTACTGATGGCTACAACTCGGGAACTCAAGTCCATTAAAAAACTGATATATAATTTTAAGGTGGAATGCTTCCCTTCCTCAAAATCTTATCCCTACACTGACAGAGCTCCTATATAAAAACAGTGGGTTACAAATGAGACACCTAAGAGAGACATTCTATTTAAGAAGAGGTTCTTAGGAGACTTGGAGACAGCATGGAAGTGGCAAACAATGGGAAATTAGAGAAAAATGGAATCTTTGGTGCACAGTTATAATAAACCTTAAGCAGGAAACACCCAGGTCCTGGCCAGACTAATATCATCTTTATACTGATAGCCTGACTGCCTCGGTGCCCAACAACAAAATTTTGGATATACTAAAGGCAAGAAGAAAATGTGGTCTGAAGAAACAGAATGAGCATCAGTACTGGATTCAGATATAACACAGATTTTGAAATTGTCAGATAAGAAGCTTGCAACAACTGTGATTGATATATTAAAGGTTTTATGGTATGCTAAAGAATTTATTTGGTCTTTGATCCCATTCCTGGCAAAGAATTTCAAAATCCCTTGGAACTTCCTGAGTTATGGGCATGCATGTGTTAATGTTGATCTTAAAGAAATGACTCATGGTAGATGCCTAATTAGCTTCAGGATCAGAGCTGGTCACTAGAGAGACCAAACTCATGATTAGAAGGCTGGAATCCTGGGCGAGTCTGACCTCCATGAAGGAGAAAGCACTGAAGATTGAACTCAGTCACATGCCCAGTGGTTTACACAGTCATGCCTGTGTGATGACAGCCCATACAAAAACTCTGGACACCAAGTGGAGCATCCCAAATCATGAACACACTGCGGTGCACAGACAATGCTACATCCAGATTCCATAGAAAGGATACAAGAGCACTGAATCCCAGCCCTTCCAGAACTTTTCTTCTGTGTTTCCTTCATAATAAAACTGTGTCTGTATGAGAGGGAGGAAAAAAGGTGGGGAGAGGAGGAGAGTAACAAGGGAAGGAAGAAAGAAAGGGCATTGGAGAGGAATAAAGAAAGGTAAAATAGGACATTTTATTCTTAATCTGTTAGATAACTGCTGAAAGTAATAGTAGCTGTGAGACCAAAGCGACTCCAGTTTGCTAAAAGCCACTATTCCCCTAGCTTCTATTATTAATGGTTGAAATGTGCTTGCTCTGGGACAGAAGACACACTTTGTAACAAAGCAAAGCTCTTAAGTTAATTGCTCAACCATCTGTTTACCCAGGAAATAAACGTTCTGGGCCCCCATTTGTAAAACAATCTGTCAATGTGCCGACCATCAGTACATAATGGTCATGGCCATTAGCTATTGTGTCTACTGACTGCCAGTACTTGACAGTCAGCCACTAACTTTGTCCCTCTTTTCCCTCCTAAAACCTATACGTAATCACCCCTCAACCCCCAATGGGCCTAGCCAATCAGAAGTATACACATCATACTTGCTAAATGTCAACCAATCATGTGATTGCTAAATGGAAAATCCCCAAACCTTGCTGTAACTTTAGTAAAAACCTGGCTAATTTGAAATGCGGGGCTCTCAATCTTGACCCGCTGCTTCAGTGACAGTTGAGAGTCCCTGCTAGAGCTTGAATAAAAGACCCTCCTGTTCTTGCATCAGAAAAGGCTTCCTGGTGGTCTTTGGGACTTCGCGATCTGGGCACAACAGTAGCAACAATATATTGGGTGCATATAATTTCTGAATGAGTAGAATCAGTGACAGCAACAGTGGCAGGGATGGTAAAAGTTTTAGAGCTTTCAATGATGCAAACAGCCTGCTGCAGCACAAGTGCCATAGGATTGCCACCACTGGCATAGGGAGTAGTAGCATGGGGGAATTGAGAATGCTCTGCTATAAGGTACCTATGTTAGCAGAGAAGCAGTATACTGTTATTTGAAACTAACAACTTAGACTTGGTGGTCTTAGATAAGCTGTAAATATATATTGCAAACTCTATGACAAGCACTAACATTTTTTAAAATTTTTTATTTATTTAATTTTTCTTTTTGGTACTGGGGATTGAACTCTGGTCCTTGCATTTGTGCAACAGGCAGCAAAACTACTGAGCTAAATCCTTGTCCCACACTCACATTTTTAAAAGGTATAACTGACATGCTAAGTGAAGAGACAAAATGTATTAATTAAAGAAACAAGGCAAGAAAAATGACAGAAGGACTACTCTCTAGAATATATAAAGAACTGAAAAAAATCTGACCCCCCAGATTCAAAGACCCAATTCAAACATGGGCACCTGAAGGGAACAGACATTTCTCAAAGAAGTAAAAGCACCAAACAAATATATGAAAAAATGTTCAACATCACTCATCATTCAAGAGATGCAGATGAAAACAACACTGAGATTCCACCTCACACCACAAAGAATCGCTGCTATCAAGAAATCATCCAATCACAAATGCTGGCCGGGTGTGAGGAGAAAGGAACCCTTCTCCATTGCTGGTGGGAGTGTAGACTGGTGTAACCACTGTGGAAATCAGTATGGAGATACCTCAAAGAACTAGGGCTAGAGGTCCCATTTGACCCAGCTATTCCCCTGCTGGGTATCTTCCCCAAAGAATTAAAAGAATCATACCACAGTGAAACGTGTGTCCCCATGTTCCTAGCGGCACAGTTTGTAATAGCTAAAGCTTGGAAGCAGCCCGAGTGCCCATCAACTGGAACCTGGATAAAGAAAAGGTGGGGGTTTTTAATCAAATGGAGTACTACTCAGCCATAAAGAGTGAAAAACTAGAGCCACTGATAGCTAAATGGATGCATATCAAGGCCATGCTCTTAAGTGAAATAAATAGGACAGGACACACATGTGTAAATACCAAATCGTTTCACTAGTGTGAGAAACTGAGAGTGTAAACAAGGGTTCAAATGATTAAAATGAATAACTGATAATTTGAAAGAGGAAAAAACTTCCAAAGATGAAGGGGCGAAGGGAGGGGAAGGGGAAAGGAAAAGAGGGAAAGGAAAAACTATGAGAAAAGAAAAAATAAATGGAAATGATGTCTATGTAAATAGGGAAGGGGGGAGGGGGTGAAGGGTACACAGGTAATGGGTGATAGGTCTCCCACCACCTCAGCAGCTATTATGTATAGTTGCTGCCCTCTTCCTATGGTGCCTTGCCCCTTCCCGTGTGACGTCATGCCAAGATGGTTGCTCCACCAAAGAACAAACCCTTCTTCCCAGCATGCCCGTTTCCACCTAGAGAGTAACCTAATACTCACTCACCTACCACCTAGTGACATCACCGGCTCCTCCATTCCCTAGTCACTACCTCAGTCAACCCCGCCTCAGCCCCTACAAACACCACCCCAGTCTCTATAAAAGACTCTCCCTGCCCCAGCCATATTGCTTTGGTCTCTCCTTTGTTCAGAGACAGCCCGGCAGATCTATTCCCCTAATAAAGGCTTGTTGTGGCCTGGTCTGGTCTTGGTCTTCGGCCCTTTTACCTGACAATGGGGAAAAAAATAACCAAGATACGTCATGTACAGGTACAAACACCCAATGATAAATGGAAATGAATTGTATACCTAAAATGTACCAATAAAAGAACTTAAAATTTAAAAATTAACAAAGAAACAAAAGAAAAACGAGGGAGGATTTTTAAAGAAATGAAAAACTGTCATGACTAGAAAACACAAGCATGGTAGAGATTAACTGAACTATATCAATGATTATTGTTAATCTGAATTACCTAAATATATCAATTTAAACGTAAAGGCTGTCAGAGTATACTTTTGAAAAATATTCAAGTATAGCTTTTCTATTCTACATAATTGCATTTTACATAAGTAAAAGTGGAAGGATAGAGAAGGATGATATACCATGGCAACACAACCCAATGAAATCTGAACTAGCAATATCAATTTCAGACAAAGCAGACTTCAAGAAAGATTCAGGGATAAAGAATTGTACTAGATAATGATAAATGGAGTCAGCTCTCCAAGAAGGCATAGTAAATCTTAACATATATGCACCTGAACAACTGATTCTCAAAATATGTGGGAAAAAAGACCGTTAGAGCTACCAGAAGAAATAGACACATACCTTATTATAGTTGGAAACTTCAACACTCTTCAATCAGTAATCGATAGATGCAGCTGAAAGAAAAACTCGAAGTGCATAGTTGAATGAAAGGCCACCATCAATTCATTGGATGTAACTGACATTTAATAAATACTTCATCCAACAAAGCAGAATAAATTCTCTTGAAGCTCACAGGGAACATTTCCTAAGACAGACCACATTCTAGGCCACAGGACGGATGTTAACAAATCATAGTTTGTTCTTGTACTACAATGAAATTAAGCTCGATATCAAGAATAGAAACATAGCTAGAAAATTCCCAAAATATTTAGACTGTAACACACTTCCAAATAACATTTATCAGGAGAGTCTCAAGAAACTTTAAACTATTTTAAAGTAAATGATGAGAATGCAAATTATCAAAATATGTTGAATGCAGCAAAACCAGTGCATACAGGAAAATTGATAACATTGAAAGCATACTATTAGAAAAAAAGAAACAGTAATCTAAGCTTCCCCTTTGGGAAGCTACACAAATGAGAGCAATATAAAATGAATGCAAGGGCCGGGGATTTAGCTCAGTGGTTCTGCCACCTGCCTCACAAGTGCAAGGTCCCAAGTTCGATCCCCAGTACCAAAATAAAGAAATAAAATGAATGCAAACAAAAGAAAAAAGCAATAAAAATTATTGCAGAAATCAATACAATTGAAAAATAAAAAAAAATTTAAATATTGCTAAAGCCCGAATATGGTTCTTTGAAGATCAATGAAATTGATAAATCCTAAACCAGGCTAATCAAGACAAAGAGAGAAAGAGGTCAATTACTAATATCACAAACAAGAGAGGACATCAATACTGAGCTCATTGAAATGAAGAAGATAATCAAGAATATTATGAACAACTCTATGCTGTCAGAGACCAGGGAAGTGAGGCCTAACTGGCCTCTCTGAGCACAAAGGAGAAAGGCTGCACTCAGGGTGACTCCATATTGTGGGTTCCAGGGAAAAGCCAGAACACCTAAGATTAAGTTGTTTACCAGAGTATGTACTAGTGGATATTGGAAAGCAGATGAACCTTGTGCTACTTTGAATGTATGTACCAGTGTTTAGGTGAATAAATGCAAGATAAGCCAGATGCTGGGGCTCCTAAGAGGCAAGAGCCCCCTGGCTGCCCAAAGTTAAACTGATTCACGTCTCTTTGTCATTCATCCTTGCTTGCCCCCAGGCAACCAGTCTATTTAACAAAAATAGCTCTCTTTTAGATACCTTGTAAACCTACCTGCAGTAGGTAGATTTTCCTTCTTCAGTCTTCCTTATCACCCTGAGGACACAGGAAGGGAACACTACATGTTCCCTTTCATTCACGGATTTTAGTTTTGTTGTTTTTGTTTTCTCGTCTCATGGAATGACAGGTAAGCTTTGTTAGTTTTCTGCAGTCATTATTGGCAACCACTATCTCTTCCTGTTCCCAGCCTGAACATAGTCTTGGCTAATTACTACCCTAATCTTTAATTAGTTGTTGTTTGGCACAATGAATGATCACGATTTCCTAAGCCTGAACTGTTTCCAACTCATTTCATAGTAGAGTTATAACTGTCTCAAGTGTCTGCTTGGATCTTGATCATTTTTTAGGGCAAATGATCAATATTTGTTCTTATAGAAGTACTATTTTGTCCCTAACCTACTTCTTTAAAAATGAAATGTTTATGGATATTTTCCTTCTTGCACATTTCTTCACACTGGAAACTCTCAGAACTCTTGAAAATATGGATGCTTCCCCAGTTTTATGCTCTAGAGCACAGGTTAGCCAATTATGCTTGTAAAGGGCTTGATAATAAGTACTTCTGGTTTTGTGAACTTCCATCACAAATGACTCACTGTGTCTTTCTATTGTGAAAGCCATCCACAGGAGTTTACACAAAGGAGTCAAATTGAGCCTCAGTAGCCCTAAACAGTAAGCTGCTCTACACGTGCTGCCTCTTAACTTCTTTCTCTCCCTGTCTCACTTTACCTACCAGTGTTTTGTGGGTCAATTCCTACGTAAACTGCCCTGGGATCTGGTATCTCAGGGTCAGTAACCCAAACTTAAGGTAACTGCAATAGAAAGATGAAACATGCATTAACATGGTGAATAGATTTGAAACTAAGATTGATGGTGAAAGAAACTGTGAACACAAAATGAGAAGACAGATGTAAGAGTGCTGAGAAAAGATAAAGCACTCCACAAATATAAGGTGAGAACATTATATTATGGTTGTCATTAGAGTCTGAACTAGAAAATTGCTGTATAAAACACTGCCAATTCAAAGCTACTCTTAATTAGGAAGGCAAGCAGTCATATGAACAATATAAAACAGATGATTGAAAAATAACAGCATCAAAGAACTATATAAAATTTAAGTTTCATTTTCATATCTTTTTATAGATTTTTCTGTCAAACAAAGTTTGTAGAATAACAATGTCTCTATATAAGTTAGCTGGATCAAAAAAGGTAACATTTGCAATAGTGTTTTTGACCTACTTTGAAAGTGAGAAAAACATTATAGAAAGAGCTGACTTTTCTTTTCAACATAACCTATTCTAATTTCCTTCCTGTTTTCCCAAGCACAATGAAACTCATTAAATTGGTGTCTATTCATGTTCACGGTTTTATGATTTTCACTCCACATCCATGGCCCTATAAGCAATATACACTGTAAGTTTTGTGATTTTAAAATTTACATAAATATGGTCATGCTGTTCAAATCATTCTGTAACTTGCTGTGATCACACAACATTACCACTGAGACCCATCCATGCTGATATATGTTAATTGAGTATACACACATCTTTGGAGAGATGCTCCCTCTTCTATAGGATAAGTTATTTTGTGTGTCCTTTCATAAAATACATCAGGGATTCTCAAGTGGAGCAATTTTGGCCAGGGCAGTGTCTGGAGCCATTTGGGGGATGTGACACTGCCATCTAATGGGTAGAGGCCAGCGAAGCTGCTAAGCTTCCCACAGTGCACAGGACTGCTCCCACATCAAAGAAGCATCTGGGCCAAAATGATAACAGTGCTGAGAAAAATCCATGGTAATAATAGAAACCATCTATTCTACATTCCTGAAGAACTCCTGAAAATGGGGAAGTAACCCAAATAGACCATTCAAGCTGAGATAGTACACATTCTGCCTGATGGATCATCAGAACAGTGTCTTCCATGCACTAGAGAATGTTTTCGTCTTACACATGGATTTTCAACTGTTTTATGGATAACCATTATTGCTTATTTTGGGGGTTGTGTTTATGGGCATGTGTACTGTGTGTGTGTGTATTATGCTAGGAGAGAATACCCACAAGTTGGATCCTTTGTATTCTTCATATTGATAGGAAAATATAATGAGAATTCAACTAGATTTAAGGGAGCAAAGAGTAACCATATTTTAGGATCTCATACATGGTGTTAAAAGATAATTTTTAAATGATAAAATCATGATTCTCCTATACAAAAGTAAACATTTGTTAAAGATTTTACTCTGCTCATTCAAAATTTGAAAAATGCTGAAGTATTAACCAGTTTAAAAGAGAATCCAAAGAATAGACACAAGGGCCAGGGATTTAGCTCAGTGGTTTTGCTGCCTGCTGCACAAGTGCAAGGACTCAAGTTCAAACCCTGGTACCAAAAGAAAAACAACAACAAAGAATAGACACAAATAGAGTGGACTCTTGACTTACAAACTCAATCAGTTTCCAAGGACTGGTTGTAACTCAAGTTGGTTGTAAGTCAATACAGCCGAGATCTGAATTTTTACCTGGGTACACACTATAGATAACAAAAGGCAGACTTAGGTCCATTAACCTAATTAACCCAAGTTGTTCGTATGTCAGGCCAGTCGTACCTTGAGGGTCCAATGTATAGGGGAAGAACAGTGAAATGAATGTGCAAATTGAGACAAGATTGGCTTTTCCATCATAGGAGAGAGAGACTGAGCTTCTCTCCTCTGCCAACCAGGAAATAATTTGATGTTTATAAACAACAAATGCTTTGCTTTTCTATCTATTATCAATCATTTACAAAGTTGTACAGCAACTCCCAAAGAACAAGATAACCCAACAGGGAATACGACTTATTTTCCTGTGAAGGCATACATTTAAGAATGTATAGCCCAAACTTCAGAATATATACAACTTACTATTGTGATTATCTTGTGTAAGCTGTGAAGCAAATACAGGATTTCCACTACCCCCAAGGGAATGGATGTTTCTTTTGTCAGTCATCATGGGAAGAACATATTCCAGGCCAGTAAAACAATGCCAGGTAAAACAAGTAAAACAGTAAAACAAGAAAGATTGAAAATGCAATGATAAAGGTGGAATAAAAGTGTGCTTTTCTTCAGTTGTAAAATTCAGTTCCTAATTTGGTCTAGAAATGGTGAACAAACTAATATTTAATAGGTAACAAGACAATCAACAGCAAGAAAAAAATCAAGATCATGATGATCCAGTCTTCCAGAGGATTTAATCACCTGCCATTGGAATTACTATGCTTAAGACACCTTCTGCAGAATTCTTTGCATAAGCCTATTAAAGACAGTTCATGAAACGTGCTTCTCATTTTGTTCAACCTATTCAGATATAGGTTTGGCTTTATACTCATAAGTCCAAGACCACAGAAATTCACTCTCTTATTTGATTTAGTAAGAATTAGTACACTAAGCCTAAATTTTACACTTCTCAGCCTAAATGTCAAGGACAACTGTAGGTACATGATTAGCCCCCAGATGGAATTTGCATCAGAAAGGCAGCATGTCTGATAGAAAGGTCTGGAACCTTGGCCTTAAATTGCACCCTGGCACCTACTAATTGAAAAATCTTGAATAATTTGAATCTCAATGGGTTTTTATTTAATCTTATTAAAATGAAGGGTTTAACCAGATGATTCTTTTTTTTTTTTTTTTCTGGTACTGGAGATCAAACTTGGGACCTTGTGCTTGCAAGGTAGGCAGTGGAACCACTGAGCTAAATCCCTGGTCCCTAACCAGATGATTCTTCATGGTTCATCTAGCTAAAGTTTCTTGGATTTTATAAAGCAGCTGTCCAGAATTCTTCCAGTTTTGTATGTGGCAGAGGAAGAGATGTAACATATGGAAAAATAAGAGCTAAGAACTCTAACTTTTCCTCCACAAAGTTACCGACTAAACATCAAAGTGTTTGTATCTGATTTTTTAAATGACTTCAAATTTTGTCTTTTGTTCTCTTTACATCTATAGCTTTTTCACATACAGAGTAGACTAGTTAAATTAAGTCAAATAATAAGGAAATAACTGACATCTATTAAAACTATTAAAAATCAGGAAAATACATATGCTGGAAAAGCTATAGGAAAACTGCAGCACACACCCATGCTGATGTTACTGGCAAAACAGTTTAAGGAGACATTTTGAATATACTTATCAAGTATCATAAACTTGTTTGACTTAGTAATCCCCCTATTCCAAATTTATATTTAATATTGCTCTATTTCTCCAATTCTAAGTTTCAACTTTAGAATTTAATATCAATTAAATAATTTTTAAAAAGGAAAAACCAAATATACTAAAATATTACTTGATACACAATAAAAGAATATGTATGCCTTGGAATAAAAGAAGTATGAAAATTTTAAAGGACAAAAATCCATATACAAAAATATACTCAAAGAAGACTTAGCTTTTGTTTCTTTGGGGCTTTTTTTGGTACCGGTGATTGAACTCAGGTCCTTGTGCTTGCGTAGCAGGTGGTGAAACCACTGAGCTAAATCCCTGGCCCAAATTAATCTGGGAAGTTGGATTGGTTTTGTTTTGTTTTGTTTTGGTTCCAGGGATCGAACTCAGGTCCTTGTGCTTGCACAGCAGGTGGCAAAACCACTGAGCTAAATCCCCAGCCCTCTTTGCTTTGTTTTTTGAGATAGGATCTTGTGATGTAATCTAAAACAACCTTATACTTACTATGTTGCTCAGACTGGCACTGCACTCTCCAAAATCCTCCTGTCTCAGCCTCTTGATTCTAGGATTATACGCACCCCTCTGTGTGGCATAGGGTAGAGTTATTTATAATTTCAAAAAATAGCCCTGGCATCTAGTAATAAGAAAATGATTAAATCAAACATGTAATATACAAATACAGTGGATGTAACACAGCTCTTATAAATTCTACAAAAAAGTGAAAAAGGAGGCATAGTTCCAAATTATTGTTACAAAATCTGTAAAATGTATAAGTGCATAAAATGTAGTTTTATCAACTTAGCAATATGTTCATATGGATAAAAATATTATAAGATTTCAAACAAAGGAGAAATTATGTCACTGAGATACTGGAATTGCATATACGTGTGTATTTTTAAATGTCTTTCATATAGTTAAAATGTTTCAATCACAAGTAAAAGTTCTTAGAAACACTCATGTTTGTATTATACATATTTAAAGTGTACAACATGATGTTTTCACCTATAGTCCACCAAAAAAAAAATGTATACATACTTCAGAAAAAAACATATAAATATTTTAATACTCAGTTTATTGAGACATCGTGAGATTAATGTAAGTTACCTTTGGCCTCCACCATTACAAGAGGTGCTCAAAGTGGTGTCTGTGCACTTCCAGACATTTATTAGTATGGCAAACTGCTGGTTTTTAATGTTTGTAGTGCTTTTAAAACATTTAAAATTGTCGTTTTGGACTTACATCCTAATTGAAATGTTATCCTCACCATCAGGACTTCTACCATGCACCGCTATTTCAAAAATTTTTATTAATCTTTCAGATATTTGTAGTGCATCTAGGAGTTGATTTTATCAGAGGGAGGGAGCTTCTTATCTCTTGTATAATTAACTGAAGATTTCACACATAACTTGATAATTATTGGTTTCCCCTTAAAAATATTACACACTATTACACACACATGCACAGTGAGAGTCTTGTGAGTTCTCTACCCTGTGACACTCAACCAAAGCCTTATATAATTTTTCCTTTTTAATTTTTTTATTCTTTCCGAGAACCTTTGACATTTTTTACCATTGATTTTTTTTTTTTTGGTACCAAGAATTGAACTGAGGACCTTGTGCTTAGTAGGCAGGTGCGGCACCGTTGTGCTACCCCTGGCCCCTACCTTCGAAATTTAAAACATTGGTTGCTTATACCCTGGTCCTGGATAGATTTGTCAGTTTTACTTTGGCTAGGGCTAGGTGTTTTCAAACCGACCATTGAATGTTTCCCTCAACTTTAAAAAAACTTCCGTTTGTTCTGGAATCTTTTAAACACGCCAATAACCCATACACTGGATGTCTACTCTGTGGCTCTCCCTGCTTTTTCTAAGCCTGCTAGGACATAGTCTTGGGGAAAACCTCCCCCGCTCTGAGTCTGAACCTGCGGAAAGCTGCACCACTGGGAGAGCGCTTGACCATGGCGCTCTCTGCAGGCCAGGCCACTTCTCTCCCTTCCAACCTACAGCCAAACCAAGGGAACGAACGGAAATGTGAGGTGGCAAAGCCTGCAAAGCTTGTTCAGTACAGAGGGGTCTGGAGGACTGGGCCTCAATCACATTTTTTACATACGTCAGTTTTAGAAACCTCTCCCAGGACTGAGACTCCACCGCCGCAGTCCGGTGCCGCAGCCACAAGGGAAGGTACTGCTAATGGTTGCCAAGTGCGCGCCAGTTGGGAAGTGCCCGGAGGTTCTTAAAACGCATGTCCATTGTGGCGCAGGTACCAAAGAGTGCGCATGTGCAGGAAGTAGTACTGAAGGAGGCGCAAAAAAATGCCTTGACATCAACGCCTAGAGTCCTACGAGTTCAACTAGGCTGTAAGAGAACTTCAATAGTGGGGGTTTTTTTTATGGCAGTTTATCTGCCTGATGCAAGACCCCACCCAGGACCACACACTGCAATTTGCTATTGTGTCATTTTTCTTTATTACGTTTTATTAGTACATTATTGCAGTACATAATGATTGAATTCCTCGTGGGGAGTTGGTACATGTACATAACACTTCTTCATTCTTTTTCCATTCCTTTCCCTTCATCCTTTTTCTCCTCCATTCATCTCTTGGTCCCCTTCCCTTTTGCAAAAGATCTATCTCTCTGATTTTTATTTTATTTTCCTCTTTATTTATATTTTGGGTTTCTTACATAAGAGAAACCATATCATATTTAAGCCTGTATGTCTGATTTATTTCACTTAACATTATGGTCTCAAGGTGCATCTATTTTCCTACAAATTTCCTACCAAGTTTCCTTCAAGATAATCCTTCTATATGACATAGTAATAATATGCCACTTGTGTAAAGACCATATTTTCTATATCCATTCATGCCTTGACGGACATAAAGTCTGCTTAGAAGATTTCTCTCTTATGAGTTGTGCTGCCATAATCAGTTTTTCAGTTTGTCTTTAATGACATACACATTTTGAGGTTGTTCTGTAGCATTTGGGATCCAACCCAGAGCTTCATCCATGCTAGGCCAGTGCTCTACCACTGAGCTAAATCCCCAGGTCTGGCATTGACATTTTTTAAGAAGACAGGGTGATTGTTTTGTATAATGTGTCCATCTATTCTATGTTATCTCCTGTTATCTCAGAATCAGGTTATGAATTGGTTGTAGAAGTTCATACATGATGAGGTTTGCATCCCTGTGGCTGTGTTGTCTCAGAAGGCATGTCATAGGACTTGGTGTTGACTAATCTTTTGGTTGAGGTGGTGTCTTCCAGCTTTCTCCACTATAAAGATACCTTTTCCCCCATTGCAGTTAAGGGCCTTTTTTCTTTTTTGGTTCCTGTTCCCCATGGAATCTCCATAGGGTCTTTTATTACAGCATGTCAAATATCAATCTCTTCAACTTTACCCCTGACTTGCTCTTATTAAATTCCCTCTCCCAGTTGGCAGTCTTACTACCCACCCAGAATCTCCAGCTAGAAACCTCGGGGGTCTTTAATTTCTCCTTGTCCATATATAGCCAAGAGGTCCTAGTGATTCTCAGAAACATCTCCCAAATCAGACACCTTTTCTACTCTAATAATTTAACAGGCTAAGGGACTGTATTGGGTGACGACTTAGGCAACACAATGTCTTAGGAACAGGATGGGACATGTACATTTATGCCCAGGGACAGTTGGAACCCTGTAACAGACACTTTTTGTCATGCATAGTTGCAGGAACACCCCAGCTTATTTTGGGAGAACACCTCCACCTTCAACCCAAGACCTCCAATCTGTACTTTCAGGAGTGGATTTTTTCGGATTAAACTAAATAAGGACAGTCATTTCCATGGTTGTACAGGTTGGTTATGAATAAATCATTTACAAAAGGCCAATCAGAACAAATATGAAGAATGTTATATGAAATGATGGAAATGCGAGTCTTCTCATCTTGGGAAATCATCTGAGAGTTGCTATGGCTGGAGGGAAGCCTGGAATAGATAAGAGAAAGTATGCCTAAGAACCCAGAAGTGGAGTCAGGTCTGAGGAAGGAGATGAACACAGTGAATGCTGGAAGTTTTTTAATCCTTCCTGAAGTCAGATGTCAGAAATGAACAAACAAACCAGCTTTTTGGTACTTAAGGCTTTCACATTTATTTATTACTTTTATCCTGAAATATTGTTAAATGATATGGGTCCCAAATTCGGCCATAAGAGAAGAATGAATTATGGGTGACATTATTAAAAAAATCACTTTAAAATTTATTCAAGTTGAAAAGGATGCCTATGCTGCTGTTGGGATGGGAGAGCCCAATGCCTGTTGTGCCTACGAGGAAGAAAAGGAGCAAGCTAAAGTGGGCTGACTAAGGCTGAGGAACCTCTGCTAGGACACTTGCTATGGCCAAAGAAAAAGGCTGAGGCAATGGATGGACACGGGTATGAATGGCCAAAGACATTTGCCATGGAGATGACCAGGCCCTGACCAGACAGCAAGCAATATTGTCAATGTCTTGAGATCATAGTTGGTGGCTCCAAGGCAGGGTTACATGGGAGAGGGGCATTACAGAGGAGAAATAGTTGATGGCAGGCAGAAGGCAATAAGTAGTGAAGTAGTGAAGCAGCAAGCAACAAGCAACAAGTTGCAATCAGCAGCCCTCTTTCTGTCCCTTATATCTTACCCAGGCTACCCACCTGTAGGATTTTTCTATTATCTTTTAATAGTACTCTATCAATAAATATTAATGCAGAATTTATCAATTATGACTAAATAAAACTGTTAAAAATGACTAACCTGAAGTTGATATAGCAGACTTATCAAGTATAACACAGGATATCCTGAAGGAAAAAAAATGCATTGACTTAAAACTTAATCTGTTTATTTCTTATAATACAGAATATTTCATTTAGCTATCAGTGGGTTTTGTTTTTGTTGAAATTTTCACTTGTTTAACAGAATAAAACATTGGGAAAATCACATGGTGACTGGTAACAACATTATCAGTAAATTGAAGTATACAGACCATTTGTTAGAAATGATGTTAAAGGAACTGGTTGGTAATTCTTTCCTAATAATGAGGACATATTCACAGTCACCAGGTAGCACAAGACAGGATTCCCCGAGAGACAGTCAAAGGCTTTCACTTTGTAGATGGAACATCACAAAGGATAGATGGCTTCCATCTCATTGGATTTCTCTGAGATTCTGAGACAATGATATTTCTTCATCTGCTGTGCAACAGTTTCTCCAAACACCTTCTCATGCTCAGTAACATTAATAAGTCATCTGGAAACTCTTTCATCTCAATGCATGACACATGAGTGATCACATCTGTCATAATTAGGAGACCTAAGCACTCTGCAAAGATGACAAGAAATTACTCAACTACTTGGGTGTGTCCTAGTGACACATCCATTTCTTTGTGAGAGCCAGTTGTGGAAACTATACCAGACCATGACCCATTAATATCTAACAGCTCTACCCCTTGCTTTACATGCACCTTCAGGGCCTCTCTCCAGTCTTCTTCCATCTCTCTTAGGTATACATCCCTTGATTTGGAAACACAAAATGTCCCCAAACAAATGTGCCCCTCTCTAAAGAAAGACATGGCCCATTCAGTGACAAATCCTGACTCCAACATTAAATTAATGTAGGTAGGCAACTGAGGGTCCTTAGGAAACTTCCTTAAGAATAACAAATGTTTGTGATGTCACAGCCTTCCATGATGTCTGCATGCCACCTATTAAATTAAAAGCACCTGGTGTATCTATACGATGTATCCAATGGTTTACAGATTAGGATCCTAGAAACAATATATCTTATAGCAAAAAATATACACATGTATGGCACAATAGTCAATATAAGTGATGAGATATTTTGCATCTATCTATCATCTATTATCATCTATCTACACACACACACACACATATGTATTCTGTGTGCACAGAGTCAGGCACCCATGACTGTAGTTCTTCCCTGGCTCTTCAATTTCAATGTCAAGGACAGCAGGTTTCAGTCTCAATGGCTGACATGAAAGTCACCGCTGAGGACAAAGGACTGGCTTGATGCAATGTCTCCTGTGCAGGACCAAGTTGGCTGGGCAGTGGCAGCCTGCCACACATGGCTTGTTGCAAGGACCGATCTCATTCCAGGTGTCACAGGTCTTCACACACCCTGGGCCACAGGTGTCATACACAGCACCATGCTTGCACTGTGTGGCTGTGGAAGAGGAAATAAAGATGGAATCTGAAGTAATGGCCCCTCAGGTCACCCTCAGCCTGGGGCCATGGCTGCAGGCTGGGCCCATCACAGTTCTTTACCCAGTATTCAGCTATGTGCAGTACTCATGTGTGCACAGCACTCAGAACTGCACAGCACTCGGGTGTGTATAGTATTCATGTCTGTGCACAGCACTCTAATTTGCACAGTACTCACATGTACACAGTACTTGAATCATCCTCATAAGCCTGGGGGATCAAATAGGAATCAGACATCATTCCTGACCTCCAGTTCTAAGAGGCTGAGCTTGTAAGCAAGTAGGTAAAGTGAGTGGACACAGTTTCCAAGAGAAATGCAAGATGTGTCTTAGGAAACAGAGAGACGGAACATGGTGGAAAAGTGAAGAGAGAACTTTCACTCACCATGCAGAGAACAGATCCTGGAGGTCATGAGAGGTAAACAGAAACTCGTCATACAGACACAGAGGAACAGCTTTCCAGGCAGAAAGTGGCAAGCATAGGAGGCAGTGTGGGCAGCAGCAGGTGTAACAGCTGAATCCATCTGGGGTCCTAGGCTTGGTGGGTGGGTGCAGGCAAGGACTAAGAAGGGAGAGTGGTGAGAAATGGAGGCAGAAACAGAGCCAGAGCCAACCACCAGAGACCAAAGCAACCCCACAGCCCTGGAAAGAGGGAATTCTTAGAAAAGTTTTGAACTGAGAATGACATCATCAGATTTGCCTTTTATCTGGCACAGTTTTTAGATGATCTTACAAAGTTAATAGTGACTTGTTTCCTCTTTTATCCTCTGTGAGTCCAATTGTGTTCCAAACTTTGGAAAAAAACATTTTTAAAACACAAATGTGATTTGGTTTGCATACATGCCTTATGACAATGTTAAAAAACAAAACAAAACAAAAACCAGGGAACTGCCAAAGTGGTTATTTATTCTCTAAGGGGCACTCAAACAGGTACAGTGACACATAAAAACACTGCATGGTGATTTTATCAATAAGTGTGACTCCGGCCTTCTGGAACTAAGCTGTTTCTCTGTCTCCTACTGGGTGCTGAAGGTCACAACATCTCGCTTTATCTTCTGACTTTTATAGCAGACATCCAGGCAGCCAAGGAAAAGCTGGGTGCATACAACTAGGGGAAAGTTGCTGCAAGGGAGGAGCTGGAGTCACCTGGGGACTGCAGAGCTAGACAAGGAGGGAGAAATGTGCTCAGGGAATCCAGTGGATGAGCATCCATGGAGACACACAAACAATTTTCCCAGAAACTTCTCCATTTATAAAATTCATTTGCCAATGTGCAGTGCCAATCGGTGTCAGTGCTAGGGAGTGGCAGTCATTTGGCTTTGAACAGCAATTTAAGACACAGGAGATAGGATGATAATAAATTTACAATCCAAAGGGACCAAGTCCCTTGAATAGGTGAGAAGGAACAAATGTGCAGACAGTGGAAAGTCACTAAGGTTAATAAAGATCTAGATATCAAACATTAGGATGAATTAGGTGGTGCTTATAAAAATATAGAAATTAATGTGCATTTATGGTTCTTTTAAACAATGCTCTTGCATTTCTGTATCCTCAGAGTGAATGAAAACAGAAGCTAGATGCAAATTGACATGAGTTTGACTCCCAGCTTCCTTGATTTCCAGAGTTCTTTGACATTTACCAAATTCTTTAACTTTTTAAGGCCTTGATGTGGCTAGGCTAATATAATGTTGTTATAGGTATAGAGTGAGATAAAATATAATACAAAACACTAATGTGGTCCTTGGGGAAAGAAGGCACTTACACAATAATAAATGGCAATAGAAATGGTTATTATGAAACTTTTATGTACCTTGACTAGAGCCCTCAAGATATTGCTTTTTATTTAATAATTCCCAGGCTAAATTACAGTTCCATTAGTCTTTGACACTACTAGTCGGCATTTGCCATGTCAAGAGTGCTCATGGAGTTAAAATCCAGGCCAGCATTTAAAATGTCACTTGTTCATTCAGGCATTCTTGCCTGGCAGCTTATTTGTCCAATGTCCAGGCTTTTTACTCCAGACATTTCTCTTCTCTGCTTTATGTAACCTTCACTGTTTTGGGTCAGAGCACCTGGGAGCTACAAACAAGGAAACTATCTTCCTATCATCTTCAGTCTTCTGGATGGATCTGAAATAAGGCAACTAAGAGGTGCTGCGTAGCTCTGCAAATTCATTTCTTCATGTTCCAGCTGTCAGACTATGGATATTCATGGTGTGCAGGTGCATGCATGCAAGCATGGGTGTGTGTGTGTGTGTGTGTGTGTGTGTGTTTAAGCATTGCTCTCCAGCTGCACTATGATGGAGTTATACCTCACCCAGATGACTCCACTAATTTTGAGAAGTAAATGGAAGCTTTCAGGGGCCATATTTCTTTTCCATTAGATACGTGATTTTGGCTCCAGAATGTCATAGTGAAATGTGCAGTCCTCAGATGCAGTGTGTGTGCTGAAGTGGTGCTAAGCATAGCCCTGGGCCAGTAGGAGAGGGTCTATACATCCTGTATCCAACCACAGCATCACCAGCGCTAATGATGTGAAGCAGATTCTGGTGAGCCCTACCTCACACCATGATAGATGGAGGAGATATGGACTCCATTTATTTTATTCATTTTTCTGATAAAGTCAAAGGAACCAGGACTCTAAATAAAGCAAGTAAATCAGAATATTCAGAGGGGCTGGAAGGACCCAGTCCCTCACACACATCACCTTCATGGTCTACCTGCACTGAGAGCCCCAATTCCCTGGCCCTCAGCAGCCACAGCCACACCTTGGTGTTGGTTAGTGTTGTCAAATCGGTGTTCCTCTGAGGGGGTATGCCCTGCAGAGAGGACTCTGGCTGTGGGAAATGCATTCTGATAGGACAGTTGGACCTGGCCTACCGAGGTGACAGAAAAAGTGAAAGGAAGATCCGAGGGAGATCAAAATCTTCAGTGCTTTCCCAAAGACATAGACCAGTGACAGCACTAGGGGCAGCTATAGAAGCTCATAACCACCACACCCATGTGCTGTCACCCACACCCCCAAAGCCACCAGGCAAACACTGACCAACTCACTGTTTCAGGCTCTATCTGCAGGTCACAGTGACCTGGGAAATTTTCAAAGGGCACAAGGGGCCTAGAAGCAGGGTGTCTGGGCATGAGGCCCAGGCACATGTTTCTACGGTGTCTTAGAAGCTCCTCTGCTGATTCTGATTCCAGCAAGGCCAATAACCAGTAGTATAAATGAATGGACTTCTATGTACCATAAATATAGCTTAGGTGCTTGCTCTCCCTGAACTTCCATTCACCCAGATGGCCACTTCTGTCCTCCACAAATGTAGATATTCTGGAGCCTGAAGCAGCCTGAACTGCTTTCCTTTACAAGGCTATTGTAGAAGCTGCAAACCCCAATCACTTCATCTAAGCAGAGACAAAAGGTTGTCAACCCATGACACAGGTAGCAAACATGCCATAATTTCCTCTTGACATCTAAATGACACCAGCCTCTACCACTGACTGTCTTCTGTGACCTGGACACCGTTGAGATGTCACAAATACATATCACTAATGCTACTAACCTGAGAAAGTAGATAGTATGGAAACTCCAAACACATGCAGACTTTCTCCTCTTCTCTCCATGTGCTCTGCCATCATTCTAATCCAGGCCACTACATGTTTCTCACAAGGGTCCTGTAAGAGCATCCTGCCAGGAAATTCACTCTCAAATCTTTTCTCCTGCAATCTCTTCACACCAGAGATTCCCCAACAACTGGGCATTGGACCAGTACTGATTAGTGACTATTAGGAGCCAGGCTCCGCAGTGGGATGTGAGCTGCAGGCATACCTTCACCTGTATTTAAAGCTATTAGACATGATAACATCACTGACTGATCAGCAGCAGCACCAGATTCTCAAAGGAGTTTGAATCCTACTGCAAACCATGCATGCGAGGGACCTGGGTCCTGTGCTCCTTCAGTCATCCCCAAACCACCCCATATCCATGGAAAACTTGTCTTCCATGAAACTTGTCCTTGACAAAACAGTTGGGGACTATGGCGCTGTACACAACAGCCAGGGTTGTCTCTGGAAAACACAAAGAGAACTGCTGGACACCCATTGGGAACTCCCATTTCTCTTATGGTAGACTCTTGGCCAAAACTCACAAAGCCCTGTGCAGCTGGCTTCTGCCCACCCAACTTCATCGAGAGCCCCTTTGTCCCTTGCCCTCCAAGCCAAGCCACACTGGAGCCCTTCCAGTTTGAAGAGCTGTTGTTTTTCTGCCATGTGACTGTCTAAAGTGATTCTTCTACATTGCATGCTTGTCTGCCTCCCTGGGGTCCTTTGGGCTGTGCTGAAATTCCACCTTGCCATTTGTACAGAAGATTTCCTTCTTTATCCCCATCTCTAGAGCTATCCATCTTTTCACTATCCATTTGTTCTATTCCTTTGTTCACTAGAGCTCTGACCTGTGCATTTCCTTCTTACTTCTTACCATAGTTCATTGTTGTTATTGCTTTTGTCTGGTTCTCCTCTAGGCAGCTGTCACTCAGCATCACAACAGTGCTCAGTGTCCAGCACAATGCCTAGTCCTCAGCCACTTTGTGAGAAATATTTCTTGAATAAACAAAGGCATTCATTTTACAGACAGGAAATAAAGCTAATTAACTTGCCTGGGGACAAAGTATTCCTAACAAACATTATGGAAATCTGTCTTTGCTGGAGTAGGGGTGGGAAGGAACATTCCAATAGGATTTGAATAAAAATCTCTTTGCAAAATGATCATGTTTATTCTAAAAGCCTTAAGTGGCTGTACCTGTCCCAAATCTCCTTGCTCCATACACAACCCAAGCCTCAGTGACAACTGCCCAAGTGCTAAGTCCATCCAGCTGGTAGCTCAAGGTGGAGAGAATATGGCAACAGTAGAAATCCTCAAATGGTTAAAATGTGCTCACCACAGAGCTTTTCTCTCGAGCACTGTCTTCTCTGCCTTGAGGTAAGCACCTGTGTTTTACCAACTGCAATACAGTTGGGTCACTAATGGGAATGCCCTTTGTCTAAGGGGACATGGTCACTCATGTCTGTGACTGCAATCCCCCATGTGGCTATCAGGGGCAGTGCAGCGATTCCTCAAGCCTCTCTTACCTGCACAGTGCTGCTGTGGTTCCCAGTGCACCTTGACACCCTGTCTCTGGCAGGCCCGGGTGTAGGCCAGGAGCGACTCACAGTAACAATTTCTGTGGACTGGACACTCACACATGTCGGTCACGCAGGACCTAGGGGCCCGACAGAGATAAAGGAACATTTAAAAATATCAAGTCATCCAAAACCTAAAATGTGACCTGCAGGAACCCTTGAATGGATGGATGGATGAATGGATGGGAACTCTGATTGGCCAACAAAGGCTATTTTACCTTGGAAACCTAAAACATGCCATAAAGATTCTGTGTGCAGCCTGAGTGCTGGATACCTTCAATAAATGTGATATTCAGTTTCCTTCTGCTAAGCAGGTCTGGCCAACAGACAGAAATGTTCTACAATCCTCACTGTTCAAAGCAGAGGCCACTGTCCATTTGAGGTTATGGAGCCCTTGGTGCATGGCTGGTGCCACTGAGGAATTTAATTCCTACTTTGATTTCATTGTAATTAACTGAGATGTGAAAAGCTGCTCGCACTGAAGGGTTATTCTACTGGAAAGGCAGTTCTTCAGATGCAGTCACCATTCAACTCACCACCGTGTGTGCAGCATTGACACGAATGACAGATGCTGCCGCAGTTTAACCCAAAACAGTGACCTGCTTGATGACAGCACAAAACCCCATGGCCTTCTGAAAATATGCAACTAGAATTCAAAATATGCAACTAGAAAAAACACGCAACTAGAAAATATGCAACTAGAACTGAGCAATATCTTAGAACCATGATCTTTTAAGGAACACTAAATCTTCATTTTTTAGAATGTAGAGTAACAAATTCTAATAAAGCAAGCATTTTAGGCACCTAATTAGACTGAAGGATGAAGAAGATTGAATCGAGGTCTCGGTAACTTAAATATGGAAAGGACTGACCAAGACGTAATTGAACAGAACTGTGCTTAAATATAAATGGACACATTTTTAACCACGACAGCAAAGCCACACTGATGACCTCATATTGACGTATAATGTTAGAGTTTACAAAAAGTGCTTTCCCATCCATGACCTCACTGATTAATAAACACCCACCATCTGTTTTATAAATGAAGAGGATCTTTTCACAAATGGGTGTGCCCAAAGTCACACTTTTAAGCAGAAAAAAGCAAATCAAACAATACTTCCTCACTTTTAGAGAAATGCTCTTTTTATTATAACTCACCACAACCATCATCCTTATCTTTGGACAAATTGACTGCCTAACAATTTTCAGTTGACATTCATGCAAAAATCCCCCAAAGTTAGTAAAACTAAATAGCTCTTATTGTTTTCATGCCCTAGTTCAGCAAATTCTTATCCAAAGAATCAATTTCAAGGCTGAACATAAAAAAAATAATATTCAAGATTTTAAGTAGCACAGCTGATCCCGAAAAGTGAACAGAATGTGGCCCTCCAACATCCCCAGATCAGTATTTTCTCTTGGAGCAGTACAGGGTGCCCATCTGATTGTAAAGAGTGATCATCATGGCGCAGGTAGGACGTAGCATAGAACCTCTTCCAAGTAAGAATGAAACAACATAATCACACTCAAGGGCCTACAGTCCCACAGTGCACCTGCAAAGGTGTCACAGTCAACACTCCAGGATGCAGTCTTAGGAAATAAAAACTAACACAGACAAAAGAAGAGAGGTGAAACTAGACCCTATCTCATTTCCTTGATTGATGAGTGTTATTTAAGACACAATAGCCAGGACAGAAAAGCTGATCTCTTTCCTCTCTGTAATAATCAAGGCTGTATTTCCTACTACATTTTCCCACTTAATACAGCAATCCTGCACAATCATGTTGTAGCAAAGGTATCCAGGCACTAAACACACAGGGAAGTCCTTATATTGGGTGGAGCCCCTATTTTTCCAAAGAAAAGCCAAGCAAAGCTTGCCCTTGCCTTCTAAATGTCCACCTATGAGCTCTGCTTGTCAACATCATTTCTTTTATTGCTTCAGTTTTCATTTCAGAATACTCCACATTCATCAGTTCCACCCTCAGATTCATAACAGCATATTTGTCTGCCTGGGTGTGACCTCTAAACCCATTTCCATTCACTTCCCCAGTAGACTTTGGTCCATTGTTTTCTTTCCCAGCCTGCAGGGTACAGGGCTATTTCCTGTGTGGAGGGCTCCCACTGCTGTGACTTGGATAAAAGGGCATCTAACAGGGCTGCTAAAACCATGGAGCTGCACAGGGAAAGGCTGGTTGTCCTAGGAGGAAGTGAGTCTCTCAGTTTGAAAAAAAAAGTCTATTATAATTATATAATATAAACAAATTATATAATATTATACAACATAAACCAATTATTAGTTTACATTTCCCTCATTTTTTTCTTGGTTTGTACAGCTGTCCTGTGAAGCCATTTCTTTAATTTAAAACAAATTATTCACCTGCTAAATTGCTAAATCTAATTCATTGAGACTGTTAGAGAAAACACTAAACCCACACATTTAATAATCGCTTTGTCCACCATACTTCATGAACAGAGCCAGGTAAAAATAAGCCTATACTTTAAAACTAAGGAGGGCTGGAGGTTTTTATAGGATTTGGAGCCCATGAGAAACAACATTTGAAGGAATGACATTTGTCAAAGTCAATTCTTTACTTGAAAGGTTTTGCAGATTTTTTTAAAACCTTGAAAGATGTGTCTTACCACAGAAGCTAAAATCTAAGATACTGTTTTTCACTAAACAAGTTTACAAATTTTACACCAAACTGTGCTCAGGTTGTGTGAGAATACAGGGAATAAGATTCACCCATACTCTGTGGGCAGAAGCATAAGAGTGTGGCTATCACGCTGAGGAGCAGGTCTGCTTAGCAGATAATCAGTCACTTTTCCTTTAAACTCGTGTTCCATTCATCAATGACATTATTGCTGTCACAATTCCAAGGCTGGTGGGCTCAGCCTGCTGTTGCTAGGAAGAGCAGGGGTGTCTGCAGCCCCTTCCTGTGAGGCTGAGGCCCCGGAGAAGCCTACACTCTCTCCATCTTTTCGCTTACACCCTGCACTGATCTTCAGGTATTTTTGTCTGTAGAAGGAATGTCTATTACAAGAGTATCTGCACCCTTCACGTAGCAAGAAAGAAACTTTCTATTGTGGCAGGGGAGGAAACCAAAATGGCTCTCTGCTCCACCACCCACTCGGCCATGATGCTTCTGGCCACTGAGAAGGGTCGATTGTCCCCACCACCACCCCTTCTGCAGTGGCACCAGCAGGGTGTCCTTGGGTCCAGTACAGTGCAGCCACTGCCTACCTGGAGCAATGGTCAGGTGCCAGGTCAGGGCCTGGCCCCAAGACTCCCCCTACTTCTGAGGATAGCACACACCTGGATCTTCTGCTGCTGGTGTAAATCTAGGTTCCCATGACCTATTCCTCAGGGTGGGTTGAGAGGGCAGCTCAGAGAACTCAGGGAAACCAGCTCCTTATATGTACCCCTTTATTATAAGCATGCTAAAGAAGAGCTAAGTGCAAGAGATGTGATAAGTGAAGTGCAGGGAAGGGATCCAGAGTCCCCAGCCTCCCAGCAGGGCCAGCTCTCAGGAAGCTTTCCCCACCCTGGTCCCCTCCATGCACCACTGATAACAACACTGGCCATGGGTGCAACTCCACTTTAACCCCTTCTCTTCATGATAAGTTTGATAAAAATATAGCATATGTTTAAATTTTAAAGATTACAGTGAAAGTCATATTGACTTAAATTCTTCTCAAAATGCCCCCCCTTTCAAAAACACTTGTTCCACCATTCTGGCTATTTCAAGAAGGAAAAACTTCACTTTCTTGGAATTCTGCCAGTTCTCTTTCTTGAGTGTCTTTAGTTGTGCTATTGTGGCTGCCTCAGTATCCTAAATCAATTAAAAACACTGATCTTTCATGGTCATTTTGGTTTTGAGGAAGAACCAGCAGCCACATAGTGCTAGATCCAGTGAATAACATGGATGAGGACACACCATCATGTTTCTATGAGCCTGCCTTTTGATTGGCAGCAGCATTCACCATATCTTTGATCATACCCCATAAAGACGCTCAGGAAAGAGGACTTCCAGAACTCCTTTAGAAAGTGGCAAGAATGATAGGTAGGTGTGTTCAAAATGACGAGAGACTTTACTTCAAAGAACTAGGACTACAGGTCCCATTTGACCCAGCTATTCCCCTACTGGGAATCTTCCCCAAAGAATTAAAAGAATCATACCACAGCGATATATGTGGACCTATGTTTATAGCGGCACAATTTGTAATAGCTAAAGCTTGGAAACAGCCCAAGTGCCCATCAACTGGAAACTGGATAAAGAACATGTGGTTTTTTAATAAAATGGAGTACTACTCAGCCATAAAGAATGAGAAACTAGAGACATTTATAGCTAAATGGATGCATATTGAAGCAATACTCTTAAGTGAAATAAATAGGACACACATATGTAAATACCAAATAGTTTCTCTAGTGTGAGAAATTGAAAGTGTAAATAAGGATGAAAATGATTAAAATGAATAATTGATAATTTGAAATAAGAAAAGGTCCAAGGGTTTGGGGATGGTGGAAGGGAAAGGGGAAAGGGAAGAAGGGAAAGAAAAAAAATATGAGAAAAAAATGGAATCAAACTCTGTGTAGATAGAGAAGGGTGGAGGGGGTGAAGGGTGCACAGGTGATGGGAGAAAAAATAAGAACTAAGATGCATCATGTTCAGGTACAAACACCCAATGATAAATGTAAATGTATTTTATACCTAAAATGTACCAATAAATATATATATTTAAAAAATAAAAAAAAATTTTTAAAAAGAGAAAAGTGAGGAGACTTTTTAGGGAGATTCATTGTAGTGTGACTTTTACCATAATAGATTATTTATTTAAGCACCCACAGGATTCTCTGATTAGCTCTTGAATAGTGGGGAGGGCAAGACTGGACAGGCAATAGCAGGCCAAGCCCTGGGCATAATGTTTCAGGGGCATTTTCCCCAGATCCTGTAATTGCAGGCTGGCAGGGAGAGGAAGGGGCCCTGTGAATTTGGCTTGGAGAGTATCCTGCTGGTCACTGGGGTTTGGGGTGAGGGTTACATGAGAAGCAATATTCTTGCCCATCACCAATCACTAAGAGAAAAAAAAGAACTGAATCCATAGCCAGGAATTGAGATGGGGAACAGGGACTGGAAAGGAGAGAAAGGGGGCCACCTTCACCCCAGCTAAATCCAAGAAAGAGGGTGCACAATAGCTGGACTCTGTCCTCTCCTTCCAGGCTGCCATGATGCTTGTCATTCCTCTATTCCCAGTCCCCAATGGTGGTTGACATCTGCCACTGTGCCTAGCAGTGCCCACACAGGCTGCAGCAGTGAGGCCACACCTAGTTACACATGGCTGCCATGCCAGGCTGGGCTTCAAAAGGCTGTACCTTTCTGGGCCATAAGGCAGTGGAGAGCTGCCAAATCCCACAAAGGGCAAAAACACAAATCCTCCCCAGCACATGGTAATTGGAGGATTCGGTGCAATGGGATCTTTCTCAGATGCTGGATCCTTCACCCAGCATCTGCTTTGACTTTGTCTCCATATAAATCAGCCTTCACACTCCATCACTGCCTGAGCAAGGGCCTTTCCCAGAACTCAGTCTGCTGGACATGACAGGAGAGTTATATCCCATCCCAGCGTCTGTGTGTTCCCCTTCTCAAATCATCCTGGCCACTAGATGGTTCCCAGAGCCGAGTCATAAATGCCACCGCCCCACTGTCCCCTGCCCCACTGCCCCACTACCCTACTGATCCACTGCCTCCTGCCAGGTGCCCACTTCTACTGGGACAGGAGCACCCTGCTCTCCACAGACAGCCAAGGAGAACATGGCCTTAAGAGTCCCCAGAGCATTCACCCAACAACATCAAGAAATGTCACTGCTGTTCTTACTATCACACTGGAAACAGGGAGCAAAGTCAGCATTCAAAGCTAGTTCAAGCCAGGCATAGTAGTACATGCCTGTCATCCCAGGACTCAGGGAGGCTGAGACAAGAGGATCACAAGTTTGAGCCTAGCTAAGGCAACTTACTGATGTAGTAAGACCCTGTCCCTAAATAAAACAAAAGAAAATAGTGCTCAGCATGAAGGTCCTCAGTTCAATTCCCAGTATTGAAAAAAAAAAAGAGATAAAAGAAAAAAAGTTGTGTCTGTGGTTTCTCCCCTGCACAAAGCTGCCTTGCACAGCATAGGCTATTCCCTCCACCTGAAATGTCCTTCTAACCTTTCTCCTGGGAAGTGCCTGCTCCTCATTCAGTGTGGACCTCAGTGGCTTTCTCAGGGATGTTGCTGAGAACTCCCAAATAATTTCAGGTGGCCCTGAAAACTCCCCCTGCCCTGATCCAGGGCAGAAAGGTTTGGCTCATTGATTTGCAGCACCAGTGAAGTACCTAGTTTAGAGCAGATACTCAAAATCTATTTCCTGAACACACCAATTATAAATGTTTGTGTAGTCAAAACAAGGTAAAGCAAGAGTAAGATGACAGTGGGGATCAGGTGGTTGAATGGCCTGAGAGAGATCACAGAGGAGCAATCAGTCCATGAATTCAGCCACTATTCACAGACCAAGAGGCCTGGGCCACCAGGGGGTCAGTGGTGGCCTCCTCTGGGACAGTTTTATGGGCTTGGGGAATCACAATGAAGTATACTGAAGATGGAAAATACTCCAGGAACTGAATAAAGACTATTCCTTTGGTAGGCTAGCAGAGAATTGGGGATATAATTGGAAAACAATCCAGATGTGTGTGTGTGTGTGTGTGTGTGTGTGTGTGTGTGTGTGTATTAGTAGCCAGAAGACTTGAAGATGTTTTGCACCAACAGGAAAAAAAAGCCCAAGTTAAAGGCTGAAGTTAAAGTAGTGGAAGCGTTGTGTAGTTGATTGGGTAAAGAAAATAAGAGCTGATGGGATGCAGGGGAAAGAGTGCCCCTCTGTTCACCTATGTTGTCAGTGTCAAATTCTTGAAAAAAGAAAAATGTAAATTTCTGTGCTTACACAAGACAGATGGCAGAGAAAGAACAAGAAATCATAGCCAACTTCTAGATCAGCAATTGGCTCAGGAAGACCAAGGATTCATTACAAATACTTAAGAGAAGAAAGGGAAGATTCTCTGCTTCTCTTCCCTCCCCTCTCTTTGCCCTTCCTCTTCTTTCTTTCTTTCTTTCTTTCTTTCTTTCTTTCTTTCTTTCTCTTTCCTTTCTCTCTCTTCCTTGCTTCTCTGTCTGTCTCTCTCTGTCTGTCTCTTTCTCTTTGTCTCCTCTCCACCTCCCTTCTCTTAGGGACCCATGGAAAATGAACTGAAAATTGAGGATAAATTTAGTAATTTAGTACTGGAGAAATGTGGCTTTAGCACCTTTGGGAAAAATGATAAAGATGAAAACTCAAAGTCTCTACCTTCCACGATTTAAAATAGAGAAACCAACATGGAAATAATGCTATTGCTATATGCTCAAGGTTAAAACCGAGATAAGGAAATAACACTGAGAGACAGCAGAGTGGGGAATGATCAACCAAACTGGGAATATGGACAGAATATTTGAGAAGTCATCCTAGAAGGAGAGACCAGTGATCACCGTGATCATTCTTGCTTGAGTTTGAAAGATAAAGGGAAAGGAAGCTCTCAGGGAGAACAGCATGCAACAAGCCTGAAAGCTGTGAAAGGTTGTTACTCATTTGATTATTTGTGAATTCATGTGGCAGGAGTGGTTGCAGAGTTGTGGGAAGGGCCATGGCCTCAGAAAAAGGTAACTACAGAATAAGGCAGGAGAAATATGCACTATCTATTTACAAAGAGAAAGGAAAAATGTTATATAAAATATAATCAAATAGAACCAAACAGTGTGTTACAAGAATAATATAGCATAACCAAATATAAGTAGTGTTAGGGATGCAGGGTTGGTTTGATATCAAGATATTTAAAAGGTCTAACTTTTCACAATAGATGAAAGAACTACTGAACATTTATGTTGAAGGATGTAGTACTTTACACCATAAATTCAACATTAATTTCAACGTTAAAATTTTCCAAGCATGGAGCAAGTGAAACCAAGAAGTCTTGTTTAACACTATGAAGAGTCTGTCTCAATTTAAGCAGGCAAAATTATTCCTAAAGATAAGATATGAGAATCATGGCAGTAACTTCAAAAACTAAAGAAGCCTTCCCTTGACACTCCTTAGAATCAGTATTGGTCAAGTTATATCTTCTAAAATATATCTTCCAAGAAAATAAAAGAATTTTTTAAAAAAGAAAATAAATAATAGGCATAGATTTTAGTATGTGAAAGGAATAATTTTACTTGCTGACAAATGATATCTCTATAACTGAGAAACTTCAATGAATAAAATCAGTCATAAAAAGTTTTCCCACATGCTAGAAATAACTGTGTAGGAAGTACACTCTTCAAAAAGACCCAATCCACAACATCAACCACAATGTCAACCAGTTCATACAATAGGAAAATTGACTTTAGCAATGCAGAAACTGCAGGAAGCAAACCATAAAATGTATTCATGTAAATGAAGAAATAGTCTCTGGACCAAGAAACTAGACTTTTATAGCTTAAAAAGGTCTATATTATGTAATTATTGATAATACAAGAGACCAGCACTCCCAGGGCAGAGGAGGTGAGCCACGTGGGTGCCAGCAGCAACCTCCCTCGCCCATGGCAATGAGAAAGCATGTAAACAAGCCTCAAAAACAGACTCCCAGGTCACCTACAGTAACCACAAAGGGAAACAAGATAGAATAATCTGATAACCACCTGGACTCCATGAACTGGCAACAAAAGAGGATCTAGGATAAATGAAATCAGAAATAATTTCTCAGATAACAGGAAAGATTGTGCTGATATTGCAAGACATGATTAATAAATCTAGAGTGGAAACAGATACAAAATGGAGGAGCTGAGGAACATGATGGAATCCCAACATAGGAAACAAATGGAATCCGTAAAACAGATACAAACCGATATCCAGGAGATTAAAAACTCCATTGAAAGTCTATGCAGCAGAACGAACCAATGTGAGAACATAATTTCAGATATAAAAGATAAGACTGCAATTAGTGACCAGGAAAATTATAAGGGACCATGAGAAATCAATCCAGCAGCTGCTAGATGATGCAAAGAAGAATAACATAAGACTGACTGGAGTCAATGCAAAAACAGGAGAGACTGCACATGACATAAAAAAAACTGTTCACAGAAGTTATGGCAGAAAACTTCCCAAGGAGGGGAAAAGTACTTGACATATAGATAAGTGAGGCATATAGGACTCCAACTAGTCTTGATCCAAAAAAATCTTCACATGGACATATAATAGTTAGGATTCCAGAAACCCAACAGAAGAACAAAATTCTACAAGCAGTGAGAGAAAAGAAACAAATCACATACAAAGGAAAGCCCATCAGAATCACAGCAGACTTCTCAATGCAAACTCCTCAAGGCAAGAAGAGCTTTGAGTGACATATTTCAAGCCCTAAAGGCAAACAGTCTCCAACCCAGATTGATATACCCTGCAAAACTGTCTTTCAAAATTGATGGAGAAATAAGATACTTACATGATAAAGAGCACCTTAATAACTTCATGAATACCAAACCAGCACGCCAAAAAATTTTAGAAAATACCCTAGGAAAAGACAACAAGGATCACAACACCAAGAAGCCCAGCAGAACGAATCCATTGCACATGACAAATTAAATGCAAAGGGGGAGAATCCAAGAAAAAGAAAAAGTCATGACAAGGCTTTTAAAACTTTTAACTTCATCTCCCTAATGAGTGTATAATTCAATCTTGTTATTGTACTGATTAGTATTTTTCTGATTCTAGTGTTGCACACCTTTCCTTATGCTGTACTGGCTATTTATCATCTTTTTGTGTCTAATTTCTAATCGGGTTATCTATTAATGAGCTGTAAGAGTTCTTTATATATTCTGGTCATAGGTTATATGTATTGTAAATATGGTCTGTTAAAGGACTACTTTTCATTTTAGCAATGTCATTTGAAGTTCTAAATTTTGATGGAATCTCATTTATCAGTTTTTTTCTTTTATACATCATGTTTTTTTGTATCCTAGGAAGTTCTTGCCTAACCTAAATTCATACACATTTTCCCTTATAATGTCTTCTTAAAGTTTATAGTTTTAGACTTTCATATTTGGGTTCATAGATCCTTTCAATTTATTTTTATGTATCAAAATAAAGGTTTGAGGTTAACTTTTTTATATACAGATACCAGGTGTTCTAGTGGATTTGCTGAAAATACTATCTTTTCCTCTGCTCTTGAATTGATTTACATTCTATAAAATGTTAATGTTAAATAATCTTTCAAAACATATATGTGTGGTTCTATTTCTGGATTCTCTGTTTTATTCCAATGATCTATATATCTTTCTTTACAGCAACACTGCCTTGATTACTGTAGCTTTAGAGGAAGTCTTAAAATTAGGTAATAAATGGAGGTCCTGAGTCACACAGAACACACCGAATTAGCCCACTGCAGACAGGCAGGTCTGCCCATGCCCTACCGAGGTCCCCAGTCACTTGGAATACCCCGAATCAGCCCGCTGCACACAGGAAGGCCTGTGTACGCCCTACCGAGGTCCTGAGTCATGCGTAAGACACCAAATCACCCCGCTGCAGACAGGCAGCCACCTGACTCCACACTACAAAGATGCAGAGGGCACCAGACCACCAGACCAAGGTACTGAGTCCTGCTGCTCCCAGCCCAGAAGTAGGGGCTTCTCAGCCATCGTCGCACTGCTCCTGGTCCAGAGGAAGGGGGTTCCCGGTCACCATCACTCCCACTGCTCCCAGCCAAGAGGAAAGGGCTTTTCGGCCTTCTGTCCCACTGCTCCTGGCCCAGAGGAAGGGGCTTCCAGGTCACCATCCCTCCCACCACTCCTGGCCCAGAGGGAGGGGCTTCTGAGCCAACATCCCACTGCTCCTGGGCCAGAGAAAGGGGTTTCCTGGCCACCATCACTCCTGATGCTCTCAACCCACAGGAAAGGGCTTTTGGGTCACCATCCCTACCGCTGCTCCCAGACCCTGTCCCACCTCACCCAGCTCAGAGGACATAATCCGTGCAGTAGCTAGTAGCCCCCCGCCACAGTCGAAATGAGAAAACATGTAAATAAGTCTCAAAACCAGACTTCCAGATCACCTACAGCAACCCCAAAGGGAAATGAGATGGAACACTCTGATACTCAACCACCTGGACCCACTGAACTGGCAACAAAAGGAGATCTGAAAAAAATGAAATTAGAAATAATTTCTCAGATAACAGGAGAAATTGTGCTCCTAGTGCAAGACATGATTAATAAATCTAGAGGGGAGCTGAGGAACATGATGGAATCCCAACATAAGAAACAAATGGAATCCATAAAACAGATGCAAATAGATTTCCAGGACATGAAAAACTACATTGAAAGTCTACACAGCAGAATGAGCCAATGTGAGGACAGAATTTCACATATAGAAAATAAGATTGCAATTAGTGACCAGGAAAAGAAAAATTGCTCCAAAATTATAAGGGAACATGAGAAATCAATCCAGCAGCTGCTAGATGATACAAAAAAGAATAACATAAAACTGACTGGGCTCAATGAAGAAACAGGAGAGAGTGCAGATGACATAAAAAATCTCTTCACAGAAATAATGGCAGAAAACTTCTCAAGCAGGGGAAAAGGGCTTGACATACAGATAAGTGAGGCATATAGGACTCCAAATAGCCTTGATCAAAAAAAATCTACACATAGGAATATAATTGTTAAGATTCCAGAAACACAACAGAAGAATAAAGTTCTACAAGCAGTCAGAGAAAAGAAACAAATCACATACAAAGGAAAGCCCATCAGAATCACAGCAGACTTCTCAACACAAACCATCAAGGCAAGAAGAGCTTGGAGTGACATATTCCAAGCCCTAAAAGAAAACAGCCTCCAACCCAGATTGATGTACCCTGCAAAACTATCTTTCAAAATGGATGGAGAAGTAAGATACTTTCATGACAAAGAGCACCTTAGGAACTTCATGAATACCAAACCAGCACTCCAAAGAATTTTACACAATATCCTAGGGACAGACATTGAGGATCACAACCCCAGGAAGCAAAGCAGAATGAACCCATCTGGCATGACAAGAAATTAAATGGAAAGGGGGAGAACCCAACAAAAAGAAAAAGCCATGGCAATGGCAAGTCAATATGTTACAGTTATAACCATCAATGTTAATGGTCTCAATTCACCAATCAAAAGAAATAGACTGGCAGAATGGGTCAAGAAGCAAAATCCAACATTATGTTGCATAGAAGAAACACAGTTAATTCAAAAGGAAACTCATAGACTGAAAGTTAAAGGGTGGAAAACAATACTCCCTGCGACAGGAACCCGCAAAAAAGCAGGAGTAGCTATCCTCTTTGCAGATCAAGTAGATTTCAAACCAACACCGATGAAGAGAGACAAAGAAGGACACTACATCCTTGTAAAGGGAAGAATCCAAGAGGAAGAGATGACAATCATAAATATCTATGCACCAAACACTAGTGCACCCAACTATATAAAACAAATACTAATGGACATGAAACGTCATATATGCACTAATACAATTGTAGTGGGGGAGCTCAACACCCCACTGTCACAGATAGATCAACTAGACTAAAAACAAGTAATGAAATACTAGAACTTAATCGAACTCCTGAACAAAAGAACTTAACATATGTTTACAGAGTCTTCCACCCCACAAAATCAGAAGACACATTCTTCTCGGCTGCACATGGGTCATTCTCAAAAATAGACCACATACTCACACATAGAACATGTTGAAGTAAGTGTAAAGGAATTGAAGTTATCCCCTGTATATTATCAGACCATAGTGCCATGAAATTGGAGGTCCATAGGAAAAAAACCTCAAAAAATTTCATAAACACATGGAAATTGAACAGCACACTTCTGAATAACCAATGAGTCATAGACGAAATTAAAGAAGAAATCAGACAGTTCCTTCAATTAAATGACAATGACAATACAACATATCGGAATCTATGGGACACAATGAAAGCAGTCTTATGAGGGAAATTCACAGCAGTGAATACACATATTAGGAAAACAGAATGAGCCCAATTAAACAACCTGATGCTGAACCTCAAGCTTCTAGCAAAAGAAGAGCAGGACAACCCCAAAGCTCATACCAGGGAGGAAATTACAAAGATCAGAGGAGAAATCAATGCAATGGAGACTAAGAGAATGATACAAAAAAATCAATGAAGCCAAGAGTTCATTCTTCGAAAGAATCAACAAAATTGACAAACCTTTAGCCAACCTTGTCAGAAAAAGGAAGGAAAAGGCCCAAATCCATGCAACTAGGAATGAAAAGGGTGAAATGACAACAGACCCAGCAGAAATCCACAGAATCATCAATACCTACTTCCAGAACCTATATGCCAATAAGATGGACAACACAGAAGAAATGGACAGATTCCTAGATACATATGAATTACCAAAGTTCAACCAAGAAGACCTAAAAATTCTGAACAACCCAATATCAACCAATGAAATTGAAAATGTAATTAAAAACTTATCAACTAAGAAAAACCCTGGCCCTGGTGGCTTCACTGCTGAATTCTACAAGACATTTAGAGAGGAATTGCTGCCACTACTGTTTAAACTCTTCAATGAAATTGAAAGGGAAGCAATCCTCCCAAATTCATTCCTGGAAGCAAGCATCACCTTGATCCCCAAAGCAGAGAAAGACCCAACTGCAAAAGAGAACTATAGGCCAATCTCACTAATGAACATAGATGCAAAAATCCTTAATAAGATAATGGCAAACAGAATGCAGAAGATCATCAAGAACATCATACACTCTGATCAAGTGGGACTCATCCCAGGGATGCAGGGATGGTTCAATATACGAAAATCAATTAATACAATACACCATATCAATAGAGCCAAGGACAAAAACCATATGCTTATATCCATAGATGCAGAAAAAGCATTTGACAAAATCCAACATGCATTTATCATAAAAACCCTACAAAATATTGGAATAGATGGTCTCTACCTCAAACTGATAGAAGCCATCTATAAAAAACCAAAAGCCAATATCATACTAAATGGTCAAAAACTGAAATCCTTCACACTAAAATCAGGAATAAGACAAGGATGTCCACTATCACCACTCTTGTTCAATATAGTTCTGGAAACATTAGCCACGGCAATTAGACAAGAGAAAGAAATAAAAGGAATAAAGATAGGAAATGAAGAAGTCAAATTGTCATTATTTGCAGATGACATGATACTCTATATAGAAGACCACAAGAACTCCACCAAAAGTCTTCTAGACTTAATAACCCAATTCAGTCAAGTAGCTGGTTACAAGGTCAACACACAAAAATCAATAGCTTTCCTCTACATGAATGACAGATTCACTGAGAGAGAAATAGGGCAAATAATTCCTTCCACAATAGCAGCCAAAAAACTGAAATACCTAGGAATCATCCTAAAGAAAGAAATCAAAGACCTCTTCTCTGAAAACTATGGCACTCTGAAAGGAGAAATTGAAGATGATATCAGAAAATGGACAGACATCCCCTGCTCCTGGGTAGGAAGGATTAATATAGTGAAAATGGCCATACTTCCAAAACTGCTATATAGATTTAATGCAATTCCAATTGAGATCCCAGCAGCATACTTCATGGACCTTGAGAAAACAATCCAAAAATTCATTTGGCAAAAGAAGAGACCCAGAATGGCAAAAGCAATTCTCGGTAACAGAGACATGGCGGGGGGTATCACAAGCCCCAACCTGCAACTATACTACAAAGCTACTGTGATAAAAACAGCATGGTGCTGGCAAAGAAACAGACTTGAGGACCAATGAAACAGATTAGAAGATGCAGAATCAATGCCAGACACATTCAGCCATCTCATCTTCGATAAAGGAGCCAAACACCCTCACTGGAGGAAAGATAGCCTCTTTAATAAATGGTGCTGAAAAAATTGGGCTTCAACCTGCCAAAGATTAAAACTAGACCTGTACCTCTCACCATGCACTAAACTAAAATCAAAATGGATTAAAGATCTAATTATTAAAATAGAAACTCTGAACCAGTTGAAACAGAGGTTAGGAAGAACCCTTGAAGACACTGGTGTAGGAAAAGATTTTATGAACAAAACCTCAGTTGCCTGTGAACTAGCACAAACAATCAACAAGTGGGATCCCTTCTTATTAAAAGGCTTCTGCACATCAAGAGAAACCACCAGCAGTGTGAAGAGACAACCCACAATGTAGGAAAAAATCTTCACCTGCTCTTCCTCAGACAAAGGTCTGCTATCTCAAATCTATAAAGAACTTAAAAAGATCAGACCTTGCAAATTTAAAGACCCAATCCAAAAATGGGCATCTGAAATGGACAGGCATTTCTCAGACAAAGAAGTAGAAATAGCAAATAAATACATGAAAAAATGTTCAACATCACTGGTCATTTGAGAGATGCAAATGAAAACAATGCTGAGATTCCACTTCACTCCAGAAAGAATGGCTGCTATCATGAAATCAACCAATAACAAATGCTGGCAGGGCTGTGGGGAAAGAGGAACCCTGCTCCACTGCTGGTGGGAGTGTAGACTGATGCAACCCCTGTGGAAATCAGTATGGAGATACCTCAAAGAACTAGGACTGGAAGTCCCATTTGACCCCGCTATTCCACTGCTGGGGATCTTCCCCAAAGAATTAAAAGAATCATACCACAGTGATATATGTGCACCCATGTTCATAGCAGCACAGTTTGTAATAGCTAAAACTTGGAAACAGCCCAAATGCCCATCAACTGGAGACTGGATAAAGAAAATATGGTTTTCTTATAAAATGGAGTACTACTCAGCCATAAAAAATGAGAAGTTAGAGACATTTATAGCTAAGTGGATGCACATTGAGGCGATACTCTTAAGTGAAATAAATAGGACACACGTGAATAAATTCCGAATAGTTTCTCTGGTGTGAGAGACTGAAAGTGTAAATAAGGACTAAATGTATAATAGGTAATGTGAAATAGGAAGAAAAAGGGCAAAGGGGAAGGAAGTGGGAGGGCTAGGGGAAAGGATAGAAGGGAATGGGATTAATATGAGAAAATGGAAAAATAGGAATAAAATCTTTGTAAATAGGTAGGACTGGAGGGGTTGAAGGGAGGGCTGGGCAAGGGTGAAAAATAAGAACCAAGAGAGACTATGTAAAGGTGCAAATTTCCGATGATGAATGTCATTATATTGTATACCTAAAATGTACCAATGATTAGAATGAATGATTGAAAATGTAAAATAGGAAGAAAAGTTCCAAAGGGGTAGGGGTAGTGGGAGGGGCAGGGGAAAGGAAAGAATGGAAAGGAAAAATGATGATAAATGGAAGAAATGGAAATAAAGGCTTTGTAATTAGGGAAGGGTGGAGGGCATGAAGGGAGGGCTAGGAATGGGGAAAAAATAAGAACCAAGATGCATTGTGTAAATGTACAATTCCCAATGAGAAATGTAATTGTGTTGTATACCTACAATGTACCAATAAAAGAATTTAATAAAAAAAAATGACAAAAGTGAAGTCACACCAGATCCAACAGAAATCCAGAGGATCATCAATACCTACTTCGAGAAACTACACTCCAATAAAATGGAAAACACAGAAGAAATGGGCAGATTCCTAGATATATACGAAATGCCAAAGTTAAATGAAGAAGATATAGAAATTCTAAACACCCCAATTACAATGAGTGAAATTGAAAATGTAATAAAATATTTACCAACAAAGAAAAGTCCAGGTCCTGATGGCTTCCCTGCTGAATTTTACAAGACATTTAAAGAAGAAATAATTCCATTACTCTTTAAACTCATCAAGGAAATTGAAAGGGAAGCAATACTTCCAAATTCATTCCTGGAAGCAAGTGCTACCTTGATTCCAAATCCAGGGAAAGACCCAACCCAAAAAGAGAACTACAGGCCAATCTCCCTAATGAACATAGATGCAAAAATCCTCAACAAGATACTGGCAAACAGAATACAGAGGGTCATCAAGAAGATCAGACACCCTGACCAAGTCGGATTTATCCCAGGGATACAAGGATGGTTCAACATTCATAAATCAATAAATGTAATACACCATATTAACAGAGTCAAGGACAAAAACCATATGATCATCTCAATAGATGCAGAAAAAGCATTCTACAAAATCCAGCACCCATTCATGATAAAAACGCTACAGAAAATTGGAATAGAAGGCCTTTATCTCAACCTGATTAAGGCTATCTAAGAAAAACCAAAAGCCAACATCATACTAAATGGTCAAAAACTGAAAACTTTCACGCTAAAATCAGGAACAAGACAAGGATGCCCACTATTACCACTCCTGTTCAATATACTTCTGGAAACATTAGCCACAGCAATTAGAAAAGAGAAAGAAATAAAAGGAATAAAGATAGGGAAAGAAAAAGTTAAACTGTCATTATTTGCTGACGATATGATACATTACATAGAAGACCCAAAAAACTCCACAGAAAACTTCGAGACTTAATTAACAGATTCAGTAGAGTAGCTGGGTACAAGGTCAACACTGAAAAAACAATAGCCTTCTCATACACAAATAACAGACTCACTGAGAGAGAAATTAGGGAAACAATTCCTTTTACATTAGCATCCAAAGAAATGAACTATCTAGGAATCAATCTAACAAAGGAAGCAAAAGACCTCTACACTGAAAAATACAGCACTCTGAAAGAAGAGATCGAAGAGGATACAAGAAAATGGAAAGACATCCCTTGCTCCTCGGTAGGAAGAACCAATAGACTGAAAATGGCCATACTTCCAAAACTACTACATAGATTCAATGCAAGGCCAATTGAAATTCCAACAATATACTTCACAGAACTAGAGAAAACAATCCCAAAATTCATTTGGAACCAGAAGAGACCTAGAATAGCTAAAGCAATTCTAAGCAACAGAGACATGGCTGGGGGTATCACAATCCCCAACTTGAAACTATATTACAAAGATACTGTGATAAAATTTGCATGGCACTGGCAAAGAAACAGAACTGAAGATCTGTGGAATAGATTAGAAGATGCAGTAACAACTCCAGACATGCTCAGCCACCTCATCTTTGACAAAGGAGCCAACCACCATCATTGAAGGAAAGATAACCTATTTAATAAATGGTGTTGGAAAAACTGGATTTCAACCTGCAAAGATTAAAATTAGACCCATACCTATCACCATGCATTAAACTAATGTCGAAGTGGATTAAAGATATAAATATTAAGACAGAAACACTAAATTTGCTGGAAGATAAGTTAGGTAGAACTCTTGAAGGCATTGGGATAGGAAAAGACTTCATGAACAAAACCTCAGCATCACGGGAACTAGCAGAAAGAATCAGCAACTGGGATCTCATCTTATTAAAAAGCTTCTGCACTGCAAAAGAAACCACCAACAGAGCTAACAGACAACTTACAATATGGGAAAAAAATTTTAGTAGCTGTACCTCAGACAAAGGACTACTATCTAGAATATATAAAAAATTGAAAAAAATCAGACCCTGCAAATTCAAAGACCCAATTCAAAAATTGGCATCTGAAATGAACAGACATTTGTCAGACAAAGAAATCAAAGCAGTGAATAAATGCATGAAGAAATATTCAACATCACTGGTCATTTGAGAGTTCCAGATGAAAACAACACTGAGATTCCACCTCACCCCAGAAAGAATGGATGCTATCAAGAAATCAATCAATAACAAATGCTGGCAGAGATGTGGGAAGAAAGGAACCCTTCTCCATTGTTGGTGGGAGTGCAGACTGGTGCAACCACTGTGGAAGTCAGTTTGGAGATACCTCAAGAACTAGGACTAGAGGTCACATTTGACCCAGCTATTCCCCTGCTGGGTATCTTCCCAAAAGAATTAAAAGAATCATACCACAGTGATCTATGTGCACCCATGTTCATAGCGGCACAGTTAGTGATAGCTAAAGCTTGGAAGCAGCCCAAGTGCCCATCAACTGGAAACTGGATAAAGAAGATGTGGGGTTTTTTTATAAAATAGAGTACTACTCAGCCATAAAGAACAGAAAACTAGAGTCATTTATAGCTAAATGAATGCATATCGAGGCCATACTCTTAAGTGAAATAAATAGGACATACATGTGTAAATACCGAATAGTTTCTCTAGTGTGAGAACCTGATAGTGTAAACAACAGTTAAAATGATGAAAATGAATAATTGATAATTTGAAATAGGAAAAAAGGTCCAAAGACGAAGGAGTGAAAGGGGGGGGGGGGCGAAGAGGGAAAGGAAAAACTATGAGAAAAGAAAAAAAATTGGAAATGAAATTTATGTGAATAGGGAAGGGTGGAGGGGGTGAAGGGCACACAGATAATGGGGAAAAAAATAAGAATGAAGATATATCATGTACAGGTACAAACACCTAATGATAAATGTAAATGAATTGTATACCTAAAATGTACCAATAAAATGTACCAATAAAATTAATTTAAAAGAGTCAACAGTCCATAAGAGAACTATACAAAAAAATCAATGAAGCCAAGAGTTGGTTCTTGGAAAGAATAAGCAAAATCGACAAACACTTAGCCAACCTTATCAGAAAAAGGAAAGAAAAGGCCCAAATCCATGCAATTAGGAGTGAAAAGGATGAAATTACAACATACCCACCAGAAATCCAGAGGATCATCCATACCTACTTAGAGAATCTATACGCCAATAAGATAGAAAACAAAAAAGAAATGGACAGATTCCTAGATACATATGAATTACCAAAGTTGAACAAAGAAGACCTAAAAATTCTAAACAGCCCAATATCATTAAATGAAATTGAAAACGTAATTAAAAACTTACCAACTAAGAAAAGCCTGGGTGCTGAAGGCTTCACTGTTGAATTCTACAGAATATTTAGAAAGGAACTACTACCATTACTGTTTAAACTCTTCAGTGAAATAGAAAGGGAAGAAATACTCTCAAATTCATTCCTGGAAGCAAGCATCACCTTGATCCCCAAAACCGAGAAGGGCCAAACCAAAACAGAGAACTATAGGCCAATCTCACTAATGAACATAGATCCATAAATCATTACTAAGATACTGGCAAATAGAATCCAGAAGATCATCAAGAAGATCACACACCTTGACCAAGTGGGATTCATCCAAGGGATGCAGGGATGGTTCAACATAAGCAAATCAATGTAATACACTATATCAATAGAGCCAAGGACAAAAACCATATGATTATCTCCACAGGTGCAGAAAAAGCATTTGACAAAAATCCAACATGCATTTATGATAAAAATTCTATAAAAAATTGGAATAGACGGTCTCTACCTCAATCTGATAAAAGCCATTTATGAAAAATCAACAGCCAATATCATACTAAATGGTCAAAAACTGAAATCCTTCACACTAAAATCAGGAACAAGACAAGGATGTCCACTAGCACCACTCTTGTTCAATATAGTTCTGGAAACATTAGCCACGGCAATTAGACAAGAGAAAGAAATAAAAGGAATAAAGATAGGAAATGAAGAAGTCAAATTGTCATTATTTGCAGATGACATGATAATGTATATAGAAGACCCCAAGAACTCCACCAAGTCTTCTACACTTAATCACCAAATTCAGTCGAGTAGCTGGATACAACGTCAACACACAAAAATCAATAGCTTACCTCTACAGAAACAAGATGGATTAAGAGAGAAATAAGGCAATCAATTCTTTTCACAACAGCATGACAAAAACTGAAACACCTACAAATCAACCTAACAAAAGAAATCAAAGACCTCTTCTCTGAAAACTATAGCACTCTGAAAAGAGAGATTGAAGACGTTATCACAAAATGGAAAGACATCCCTTCCTCCTGGGTAGGAAGGATCAAAATAGTAAAAATGGCCATACTTCCAAAATTGCTATATAGATTCAATGCAATCCCAATTGAAATCCCAGCAGCACACTTCATGGACCTTGAGAAAACAATCCAAAAATTCATTTGGAACAAGAAGAGACCTAAAATAGCAAAAGCAATTCTAGGCAACAGAGACATGGCAAGGGGTATCACAACCCCCAACTTGAAAACATACTACAAAGCTACTATGATAAAAACAGCATGGTACTTGCAAAGAAACAGACCTGAGGACCAGTGGAACAGATTAGAATGTGAAGAAACAACTCCAAACACACTCAGCCATCTCATCTTCGACAAAGGAGCCAAACACTCTCACTAGAGGAAAGATAGCCTCTTTAATAAATGGTGCTGGAAATATTGGGTTTCAACTTGCCGAAGATTAAAACTAGACTTATATCTCTCACCATGCACTCAACTAAAATCGAAATGGATTAAAGATCTAAATATTAAAATGGAAACACTAAACCAGCTGGAAGAGAGTTTAGGAATAACTCTTGAAGACATTGGTGTAGGAAAGGATTTTATGAACAAAACCTCAGTTGCCTGCGAACTAGCACAAACAATCAACAAGTGGGATCTCTTCTTACTAAAAAGCTTCTGCACAGCAAGAGAAACCAACAGCAGTGTGAAGAGACAACCCACAATGTGGGAAAAAATTTTCACGAGCTGTCCCTCAGACAAAGGTCTACTATCCCGAATCATAAACAACTTTAAAAAAATCAAATTTCCCAGATTTAAAGACTCAATCAAAAAACGGGCATCTGAAATGAACAGACATTTCTCACACAAAGAAGTAGAAATAGCAAATAAATACGTGAAAAAATGTTCAACATCACTGATCATTTGAGAGATGCAAATGAAAACAATGCTGAAATTCCACCTCACTCCAGAAAGAATGGCTGCTATCAAAAAATCAATGAATAACAAATGCTGGTGGGGCTGTGAGGAAAGAGGAACCCTGCTCCACTGCTGGTGGGAATGTAGACTGGTGCAACCACTGTGGAAATCAGTATGGAGGTATCTCAAAGTACTAGGACTGGAAGTCTCATTTGACCCAACTATTCCCCTGCTGAGGATCTTCCCCAAAGAATTAAAAGAATCATACCACAGTGATATATGTGCACTCATGTTCATAGCAGCACAGTTTGTAATAGCTAAAACTTGGAAACAGCCCAAGTGCCCATCAACTGGAGACTGGATAAAGAAAATGTGGTTTTTAAGTAAAATTGGAGTACTACTTGGCCATGAAAAATGAGAAATTAGAGACATTTATTGCTAAATGGATGCACATTGCGGCAATACTCTTAAGTGAAATAAATAGGCCACAGATGTGTAAATACCAAATAGTTTCTTTAATGTGTGAAACTAAAAGTGTAAACAAGGACTAAGTGTTATAATAGATAATGTGAAATAGGAAGAAAAGGGGCATAGGCAAAGGCGAAGCGTGAAGGGTAGGGGAAAGGAAAGAAGGGAATACAATTAATAGGAGAAAATGAAAAAAATGAAAACAAAGTGTTTGTAAATATGGAGGGATGGAGGGGTTGAAGCAAGGGCAAGGGAAGGGGGAAAAGATAAGAACCAAACGAGCTTACGTAAAGGTGCAAATTTCCAATGATGTATGTCATTATATTGTATACCTAAAATCTACCAATAAAATAAAATTTACAAAAACAAAACAAAGCAAACAAGACACCCCAAAAAAGAGTCAACAGTCCAAACAGGTTTCTGCCCCACTCCACTTCCACACCACTGGCCACAAACAACTAGTAAAGCACAAACCGAGGATTTAAGCCCACCCACGCAAGTGCAACGGGAGAGAAGACAATACAACCTCTATTTCTCTTTACTGCTGTCTGACTGATTGTAATTTTTGTTTTTTACAATGTTTTGTTTTCAATAATGAAATGTTAATGTTGACATGTACAGGGAAAATTATATGTATGTGTTCATACCATAATAGACATAGGATATGTCTTTCCCATACAGGAGTGAGCATTTAAGGACCTTCAGAGACTGGTTTTTTACCCCAGTGACTCACACTGAAACCCAATGCTGTAGTGTCTTGAAATCAGCTTTGTGAGATGTTACACATACTATGGTTCTAATAATAGTTAAATTCACAATGTTCTTATTCACAAAACAGAAATGAAATTAGATCCAAGTTGTCATCACAGAATCACTCATCATGATATATCCTGCCATGTTAATGTATGAACCATTTCCCCATCCAACCACTGTCCCCCAGTGTGTGTGTGGTATTTGTAAAACAGTATCTTCCTGGCATTGAGAAGTGCAGTGCCCTAAACTAATGTGGCCCTGCCTGTGACCCTTCCAAAGTAGTCAATGCCACAAGTGAGATGAAGGTTGCATCTTGGACAGCTGATGAGGTGGGAATCCTAAGCAGGGGGAGGGGATTCAGTTCAGAAGTCGGGGTGGACTCAGAAATTGATCATTGGTCTGAAGACCCAAGGATGACTCAGAGAAAGAGAAACAGGAGAGGTTTTTGCACAAGGACAGAGCTGGTACCTCCCTGTCAATCATCTGTGCCAACGTCAGAGATTATCTCTGCCATCTGAAGATGAATGTTGGGTTGTCTTGTCTTAGAAAATTCAGAATAAAATAACGAAGCCATAAGCTTGAAATCCAATGCCATTATTTGCAGAGTATAATTCATACTTTTATTTTTTTTTTAATTTTCTTCAAAACAAAAGTGTACAGCTGGGGCAAGGGGTTTCGGGAACGCCAGAGGCAAAGGGGAGCTGGTGGATCCAGGCTGCACTCTGGGTGGGCACCGCTGTTTCCTGGCTCTCCGGAGGCCAAAGGGGGAGGCTGCCCTGTCCTCTGCACCAGCGCTAAGATTTACAGCTCTGAAGAGCCTTCTTCCCCCTACTTTTCCTCTATACAGAAATAAATCCCATTGTGGGGACTCTAAAACGTTATAAAGGGATATGGTTTGAAGTGTAATTTTGTTTTTAGAAAGAAGCTTAGTAAATTACTGTTATATTATGTGTATGCAGTAGTTCTGTTGGTAGTAATATTTTGTTAGACATTAGTGATAACAGAAGAAAAATGTGTCTTTTGATAAATTGATCCTAAATTACCACATGGCCAGTATTATAACTGAATGGTCCCTAAACGAAGAGCAGGTTATTTAATTTTTAAAATGTTGTGGAAATTTTATGGTTAACTAGTTAAGTTTATGGAGAAAATACCTTAGTTGAACAGTTGTAATTGATACACACAATTAGGAAGAAAGACAATATAGTGATACTTCAGGAAGTTGAAAGAAGTGTAAATAATTTTAAACAAAGAAGAGTTAACAGTTTATAAACACTAAGCAAAATTCATGCGATATCACATAGATTCAATAAAGCTTGACTTCCCCAAATGTTATTAACTGATGCTAATGTAACTTAAGTAAATACTTTGATGATAAGCCATTAGAATTAGACTTTCGATAGTATGAGCAATTATTTTTGTTTGTTAGAATAAAATGAGGTTAATTTGGATGTCATATCAAAGAGCTTATAAGGGAAAAAAGCCTACATTATAACTTTATTCTGGTGGCTTATCCAGTGATTGGCCTGATATTCAGACTTCATAGCTTATAACCAAATTAAATAATAATTTAATTAAAGGCATAATTTAATTATTCTATAGTTACCTAGAATTTTAAGAGTATAAACTTTTTTGAAAAATCAAAGAGTTTTAATATGTTCAAAAGTGTATAAAATGTGTCAGGTCTTTACGTTAGTTATTACACCAAACTATGAGCAAATAGCATTTGGGTTACCTATAAGAGTTAATCATCCCAGAGAGTGCTAAGTAGTATCTCGGTAATTTAGGAGAGTGATTCATCATACCTGAGTGTATACTCAGTTATAAATTCTATAAAGAAGGTGTAGTGAATTCTACATAAGTAGGAGTCTCTCATTTGATCCCTTTTTTGTGGTAAAAATCTAAGTGTGAAGAGATGAGAAATTTTATGCGAAAACTTTTAGCCATGAAAAACTTCTCTCATGCACTCATGAACAAAACTACCTCCCAAAGAGTTGTCCAAGGTCCCTCATATCAAAAAATTAAAACTATAATGGAAGAGAGCACAATCTTGCCAAATTGGACAAATGACAGCAAACAAAAAATGAAGTATGACTTTTCATGTGAACTCTACAGAATGTCTACATATTCAGCTTTTCCCAGTTGTGTTCCTGTTTCAGAAAGAAGTCTTGTTCATGCTGGTTTCTATTACACTGGTGTGAAATACAAAGTCAAAAGCTTCTGTTGTGGCCTGAAGCTGGATAATTGGAAACAAGGAGACAATCCTATTGGAAAGCATAAATAGCTATACCCCAGATGTAGCTTTATTCAGAATCTGATTTCAGCTAGCCTGCAATCCACCTCTAAGAATAACTCTGTAGTGAGAAACAGCTTGACACATTCATTATCTCCTACTTTGGAACACAGTGGCTCATTCAGTGGTTTTTGTTCCATCCTTTCACCAAACCCTCTTAACTGCAGAGCAGTGGAAGACTTCTCTCCAGGGAGGACTAACCCCTACAGTTATCCCGGGAGTACTGAAGAAGCCAGATTTTTACTTACAGAATATGGCCATTAACCTTTTGTCACCATTAGACTTGGCAAAAGCTGGTTTTTATTATACAGGACCTGGAGGTAGGGTTGCCTGCTCTGCCTGCGGTGGAAAGCTGAGTAACTGGGAGCCAAAGGATGATGCCATGTCAGAACATCAGAGACATTTTCCCAACTGCCCATTTTTGGAAAATTCTCTGGAAATGCTGAGATTTAGTATTTCAAATCTGAGCATGCAGACACAGCTTGAATGAGAACATTTATATACTGGCCATCTACTGTTCCAGTTCAGCCTGAGCAGCTTGCAAGTGCTGGTTTTTATTATGTTGGTTGCAATGATGATGTCAAATGCTTTTGTTGTGATGGCTGTTTGAGGTGCTGGGAATCTGGAGATGATCCATGAGTAGAGCATGCCAAGTGGTTTCCAAGGTGTGAGTTCTTGATATGCATGAAAGGGCAGGCGTTTGTTGATGAGATTCAAGCTAGATATCCTCATCTTCTTGAACAACTGTTATCAACTTCAGACACTCCTGGAGAAGAAAATATTGATGCACCAATTGTACATTTTGGACCTGGAGAAAGTTCTTCAATAATATGCCATCATGATGAATACCCCTGTGGTTAAAGCTGCTTTGGAAACGGGTTTTAACAGAAGCCTGGTGAAGCAGACAGTTGAGAATAAAATCCTAACCACCAAAGAGAACTACAAAAACAGTTAATGATACTGTCTCAGCACTTTTTAATGCTGAAGATGACAGAAAAGAGAAAGAAAGATAAGCTGAAGAAATTGCATCAGATGATGTCATTAATTCAGAAGAATAGAATGGCTCTCTTTCAATGGTTGACAAATGTCATTCCTGTCCTGGATAATCTTTTAAAGGCCAATGTAATTAATAAACAGGAACATGATATTATTAAACAAAAAACAAAAATATTTTTACAAGCAAGAGAACTGATTGATACCATTTTAGTTAAAGGAAATGCTGCAGTTTTAGGCAGTCTTCAAAAACTGTCTAAAAGAAATTGATTCTACATTATATGAGAACTTATTTGGGGAAAAGAATATGAAGTATATTCTAACAGAACATGTTTCAGGCCTGTCACTGGAAGAACAACTGAGGAGGCTGCAAGAAGAAAGAACCTGTAAAGTGTGTATGGACAAAGAAGTTTCTGCTGTATTCATTCCTTGGGGTCGTCTGGTAGTATGCCAGGAATGTGCCCCTTCTCTAAGAAAGTGCCCTATTTGCAGGGGTATAATCAAGGGTACAGTTTGTACATTTCTCTCATAAAACAAAATAGGTTAATATTGGCCTGTATAGAAAAGTCTTTACACAATTACTGAACATTAGAAAACATTTGAAACAAAAAAGAATGATTGGTTCTTCACCGGTTAACATTCATGTTCTAGTTTGCTTTGGTATTAATAACCTTGTTTCAAAAAAGATAGTATTCTGTATTTAATCTTAATGTTTAGTTGCAGGGAAAGGTTTATGTTTAATGAGCTAAATTAGTTTGTTTGTGTGAACATAGGAGGAGTTAAACATAGTGTGCTTGTTTGGATCATTTTAGAAGCTATTATTAGATTTGGCATTCTTAATGAAAGCTTTCAGTACTAAATAACAGTGTAGTTTGAAAGTACATTACTAGAAACCAGTAGCTCTGGAATTCATCAGAGTTATGGCGCCAAATTCCTTTTGGTCCTTTTTACTTATGTTGCAAAATAAGTACTATCCTATTAGTGGTAAACAAGATTTCTCCTAATTTGTGGACAATGTCTTAATAAAGTATGTTAGAAGGAAAACAAAACAGAAGTTTAGGTCCTGGCCCATTTCTTCACCCCTGTCCCCATTAAAGATGTGTGGAGAGGTCTGAAAACTAAATCCATCACAATTACAGGAATCTTATGTGTATATCTCTGAAATACTCATATCACCTTTGTTATTATTTAGTTTCTTCATATATTCATGGTGGTTTCTTTGTACAGTAAACACAGCTTCCCTCCTCAAAGGTGACTCTGTCACCCATTCCCTCCTTCTGCGGGAACAGAGGAGAGGGCATGCAGCAGACAGGTCCCAGACCTCCTGGACATAAGAGTTGGCCAGGTAAAGCCACGTAGCCAGGCACACAGAGTGTAGAGGCATGGTAATGGCTCAAGGAGTGTGGGGGATGAGCCCCTCTGAGTCCCACCCTGAGCCACAGGGCCCTGAATAGGGAGGAGGACCAGAAGTGGGCTGGCTCATCCAAGGCAGGCCCCTGGTGGAGAAAAGCTAAATATGATCACAGGGCTTCATTACCTGCTCCAGACTCTCTTGCTGCCTTTTTGTGGGAGGCAGAAACTTGCCACAGTGCTGTACTGACTGTCACAAGCAGCTGGTCACCCTTCCTGAGGACAAAACATGCCCTTATTCTGAATGTCTGTGGTCCACAATGCTCTGGATTTGAGGCACTGTGTTGGGCACACCAGAGATCCTCAATATGGATGCATGTGTTACTAGACTGAAAAGTAAAAGGAGAATAAAACATCTTTTTTCTTGAGACCTGGGCAATTCTCACTGAACAGCAATCTCAATCCAGAGCTGAGTCAATGGTAAGAGCAGGTTTGCATCACAAATTTAAATTGAAGATCCCTAGGGAAAAATGACTCTGTAATTCTTTTTTCTTTAACATTCATGACTGAAACTCTTGGGACCCAAGGAGAAAAAAGTAAGAATAGAAACAATGAATAAACTTTGAGAATGGAAGATGAAAAATCAAGTCACTTTTTAAGTATAAGTAGCTCCAAGAAAAATGAAAGAAATTCAGTTTGGAATGTTAAACATAAAGAACTTTTATACACAACTGGGAATGCAGCTCAGCAGTATAGCAACTGTCTGGCAAGCATGAGGCCTGAGTTTGATTCTCAATACCAAAAAAAAAAAAAGAAGAACTCTTACACAACAAAAAATAAGAAAACCAAAATATTGAAACTAAAATACAAACTACAGGCTGGCAAGTAATACAAACTTTGGTTTACAATGAAATATCTCAAACAGAAAAAAACAGAGTAATAAAACATGCTCCTAGGTCCCCAGCATGCAGAATTAACAAATTTTTTTAAGTTTTTAAAAGAAAATATTAGAAGTATTGCAGAAATCTCTTTGGCCTCTTCCATCACTTTTTCCATTCTCCTTTCTTCCTCCACAAAGATAAATGACTATTCTTTCTTCATAATTATTTTATGTTGTTAACATAATAAAAGTTACTTTAAATAATTATATATTAAATAATTTTATACATAATTAAATAAACATGAATATCGGTTATTTAAACAGGTACTATATTAAAGCATTATATGTTATCTACTAAAAAGTAGTTATTAACATAATGTAACATGCTAACTAATAAAATTGCACTATGCATGATTATATCCAAGAGTTATATACAACACGATACTCTCCTTTGTGTGTATGTGTGGTAGTAGGGATTGAAGCCAGATGTCTACACTAAGCTACATCTTCACAACCCCATTTTTGGTTTGAGATAGTCTCACTGAATGCTAAGTTGCCTAGGCTGGGCCCTAGTTTGCAATCCTCTTGTCTCAGCCTTCCAGAGTGCTGCGGTTACAGATGTGCATCACCATGCTCAGCTATATTATTTTACATTTTTAATTTTATATAAATTATATCTCGCTGTATAGTTTAGTGATGGCAAACTGTTTAGAGGTGAGTGACTAAACTGCAACCTAAAACCCACTTATTCATTGCAAAGTCCCAACACTCCAATTAAAACTGAATACTGAGGTTTTTAGTTTAGAAAAAACAGCTCATACTTTAACATCTTTTGCCTTAAAAGAAAAACAGTATGCATGCCACAGGTTTGCCACCACTGACATAGGTCCTTCTTGAACTTGATTTTTCTATGCAATATTATGTTAATTATGCATGGTGATAGAGCACAACTAATTCACTCACTTTATGTATATGTTTTAACCCATACATCTAATTATGAACAATAAAGCATTCCCAATTGAAAGCTACTGCTAAAAATATTCCAAATATACATCCTTTCTTATATTATTTGCTCTGCTTTTGAAATTTTTCAGAATTTAATCATGTTACTTGTTATATCATTCTTTGGAATATGTTGAGACTTTTTGGAGCATGAAACATGGCCAATTTTTATAATATTCCATGTGTGCCGTAGTCAATATGTACTCTTTCTCTAAAACACAGTTTTGTATGCCTATTAAGTTATACAGTGCCCACTGCTCAAATTTTCTATATTTTCCTAATTTTTCAGCTTGAGCAATCCACTTCTGAGAGTATTAAGTTAAATTTTTTTCCTTATTTTTCTTTTCCCTTCTTTCCTTTCCCCTTCCCCTCCCATTTCCACTACCCCTTTGGACCTTTTCTTCCTATTTCAAATTATCAATTATTCATTTTAATCATTTTAATCCTTATTTACACTTTCAGTTTCTCACACTAGAGAAACTATTTGGTATTTACACGTGTGTCTTATTTATTTCACTGAAGAGTATGGCCTCAATGTGCATTCATTGAGCTCTAAATGTCTCAAGTTTCTCATTCTTTATGGCTGAGTAGTACTCCATTTTATAAAAAACTCCACATCTTCTTTATCCAGTAAAAGAAAAAAATGGCAGCAAAGTCTATGTAAATAGGGAAGGGTGGAGGGGATGAAGGGTACAAGAACCAAGATACATCATGCACAGGTACAAGCACCCAATGAGAAATGTAAACATATTGTACACCTAAAACGTACCAATAAAATAATTTAAGCAAAAAAAAAATCTTTCCTTATAATGAAGAAGTTGCTAAATTCTCCACATAAGTTGGACAATTCTTGTGTATATATGAAATCAGTATTATTAGGAAAGCACATATGCATGTAATATTTTCTTAGCATTCTGTGCCCAATATTACTTTCTTATGTTTGTTTTGTGTAGTATTATTGTTTTAACAGTTTCCACTGGTTAGAATTAGGACATGTTTTTTCATCTTTACTTTCAATTTTTCTGGGTCATTCTGTTAGATATACCTATTCAAACATGACATCCATGCCTCTGCTTTTCGAAATTTAACTTGAGACTTTCCAACTTCTAATAGAAAACCTTAATCCATTTACAATTTTTCTGAGTGCTGACCTATTGGAACTTCCTCAGCTTTCTGTGTTTTGTGTAAATAATAATTTTTCTTCTTTCTTGTTTTGCTTCTTTTGGGAAAACAAAGTATCACTACTATCTGATCCAGTGATCTTGCTCCTGGCCATCTATCCTACAGAAACAAGAGATCAGAAAGTGTATAGACATGAAGATGCTCCATGAAGCATTATCTCTGATGATGAACTCAAAACATATGTGCAGCAATACAGAACACGAGGAAGTGTTTTATAATCACAAGAAGTATTTTGAAGCCTATGTGACATAATGAGAAAGGTTCAGTGATGTTCTATTAAGAGAAAAAGTGGAATAGAAAACCCCACATACATAGTGTGCACCATGATTTCAACCATGAAAAGAAGTATTGGCATCACATGTGTAAATACCAAATAATTTCTCTGGTATGAAAAACTAAAAGTGTAAATAAGGACCAAAATGTAAACTGATAATTTGAAATAGGAAGAAAAGGTCTAAAGGAATAGGGGAAGTAGCAGGGGTGGGGGAAAGGAAAGAAGAGAAAAGAAAAAATATGAGAAAAGGAAAAAATGGAAACAAAGTCTTTGTAAATAGGGAGGGTGGAGGAGTCAAGGGAGGGTAGGGGAATGGGGAAAAAATAAGAATCAAGATACATCATCTAAAGGTACAAGATCCCAATGATGAATATAACTGTATTGTATACCTAAAATGTACCAATAAACTTAATGGGAAAAAAAGAAGTATTGGCATGTGAAAGATGTCCAGCCCACTGATCTTCTGAGCACTACAAAGACCTCTGCTATGGATGCTCGGTAGTACCTGCCACACACAGTTTGCACATATGACTCAGCCTGCATCACACACCCCTTGCTATCTCCACTTTCAGCATGCTAGCTAGGGATGCATGTCACCCTCCAAAAAGCTCACCGCACACTCTCTTAAATTCATTCCATTATCATCCAGTGCTCTCCTTAGAAGCACAACTGATAGCATGCCGATATGTGTGCTACAGTATTGTGGGGTGCATGTGGGGGGCTGACTTCAAGGAATTTACTCACAGAATAGTAGTAGTTGCAATTTCAGGCTCTGCTGGTGGCCTGCAGGCCCACAAAAGCATTAAGAGGTAGTATGTACATGCACCAACTTCCCATGATGAATACACTCATGTATTGCAAATATGTTCTAATAAAAACAAATATTTTAAAAAATTAAAAGAAGAAAGCCATGGGCAGAAATCCTTCTTTGACAGAGGTCAGTCTTTTCCTATTAAGGCCTCCAATGATGGGATGTAACCCATCCATAGCTCACAGGGCAACCCACAACACTCAGAGTCACACTTTAACCCCATTTAAACCACATCTGTCCAAACTTATCTAGAGCAATGACTGACAAGGTGTCTGGGTACTGCTTCCCAGACAAACTGACAGATAGTGTCACAGTCACATTTAGCCTGTTCATGCCACCCATTCATCCACCATCCATGCAGAAGATTTTAGTGGATACCAAACATGCACCAAGCTTGGCTGTCCTTGCACTCACCAAAGTTAATGCCTCCATCTCAAATGAACCTCAGGTTAACTGGCCGCCCTCCCACCTGCTGGGAATCTCCTCTGGAAATGACCCTCCCTTTTGAGCTAGGCAAGTCCTATAAGAAGATGAAGAAAGAAGGAAGGAAGGGACAGAGGGAGACAGGGAGGAAAGAATGGAGGAAGGGGAAGAAGCAACAAATAAGAATATGTATTGTGTGTACATAGTGAAATAATTTCTTTTAAATTACCTTCTGTGACTCTAGGTCTTATTTTGTTTTAATAAAATGGAATAAATGAATTCAAGTTTGTGTGGGGGAAAAAAGGAAATTGGAAAACCCATCACAAAGAAATGTATGCAAGACAGAAATTTAGTTCTCAGTGATTTTTAGAGGTTTTGCTTAGGTCTTTAACCCAAGAAACAAAAATCTTGGAAAATGCTTTCCATCCTCTCAGGAGGCTTGCTTGCACTTACTGCATAGCAGAGTGTCTTCGCTGGCCTCACAGCCACCTTCCTGTGCCAAACTGGCAGAACCTCTTCCATCCCAACTTTATGCTTTTGTATGAAAAATTATTTGTGAAACAAGTTTGGATTATGCTATGCAAAGAGTTTTCAGAGACTCGCAGCTTTCAAGGTTTTAATAACAGCTGACAAAAATTTTAAAAATATATAATAAACTAGGCAATGATCAAAATGCTTTAGGATATCTTTCTTCTAGTTACCATAAAGGCTCTGGGGTTGGAAGAATAACTGCATTATTGTTTCTCTTAGAGAAGCCTGTGTATCTAGTGTGATTCTTCTTCTTATTATTATTATTACTTTCTTTTTTGGTACTGGGGATCAAACTTGGGTCCTTGCATTTGCACAGCAGGTGGCAAAATCACTGAGCTAAATCCCCGGCCCTCCAGTGTAATTATTAACATGACAGTTCATTTGACTGTTTCCTATTCTGTATGACCTTTTTACCTGGAAAGAACCAAGGACAAGAGATAAATGCTGGAGATCTCCAGATGCAGATGTGGGATTAGTGCCTCTGCCTCTAATGGTCTGACAAAAATGGCAGGGACAGTTGAAAGAGCCCAGTTCCCTATAAGTATCCAGAGGCAGCTTTCTGTTATGAAGGAGGCAACAAGACTGTGGTATAACTGAAGATCTGATATTTAACTGTATTATAAATAATGCTCAAAACTTAAGGGTAGATGAGGATCTGCTTGGGACAGCACAGATATGCAGGGATTTTAAAGAGACTTCTCCTCTAATGTTCAATAATCATTACTGTCTGTGTACCAATAATAATAAATGCTGAGGCAAAACATCTCTTAAATAAGTATTTTGATTTTCTTTTGAAAGTTTACTAATGTATGATTGCTAGACAGAGATAATTTTATTGTTGCTGTTTTACTATTGTTTGATTATGTGAAAAATCATAAAAACCAACAGTTCAAAGAACATGAAAATAATTGTTTAGAAAGATAAAAGCAATAAAATAGTTTTTAAAAATTTGCTCTTGGGTGGACACAGTGGCATTGCACATCCATAATCTCAACACCCTGGGTAGTGGAGGCAGGAGGATCGCAGGTTCAAGCCCAGCCTGGGCAACGTAGTGGACTGGGGCTGGGATATAGCTCAGTACGAAGGCTCTGTGTTCAGTCCCCAATAGCTGAAAAACAATTTCTAAGCATCTCAAAATTCCTCTCTTAACTCCCATAATTTTGTAAATCTAAAAAATTAGTAACTCAGAAATGCAAGGACAATGAGTTGACTCCTGAAACATCACTCATTTATAGAAATTTATCTGACATGGCTTCTTTCTTTGTAAGTAAGGGAATGAGTAAAGGAAAAGGTAGCTAAAAAGAGTCATATTCCATTTGAGAAATCCTCACTTTTCTATCTTCCCCAGAAGGAAGGTCAAAGCCAGCCAGCCATCTCTCCTCCATTCCTCCATCCCATATCTTACCAAAAACTACTATTACCCTCTACAAAGTGATGGATTGACAGCTGTCAATAAGGCAGAAAGACTCCAACCCTCATATTATTGATATTCAACTTCATTTTTATCTCACTTTAAGTCAATGCAAAATTGTGCAAGGTATTTTTGATTCTTTAACGTAAGAACCAATGCTACCACATTAAAAGATGCTTGATATCATTACTCATCATGAAAATCCAAACCAAAACCATAATGAAGTACATAGTATATAGGTTGGATATAACCAAAAAGCTAGATAATGACCAGTATTGATAAGATGTGGAATATTCAGAATCCTCATAATTCTGGTGGAAATGCAAATGGCAGCAACTGTAGAAAACATTCTAGAACTTCTTTGACTGATTAAATATAGGGTAACCATGTAATCCAGAAACTTCTCTGCCAAATATAAAACCTAAAGAACTGAAAAGAGGTATTCAAACATGTATATGACTTTCATATATTAGTGTTCACAATAGCCAAAAGGTAGAAACAACCTGAAGATCCATCAGCTAATAAACATATAAACAAAGTGTGGAATATCCCTATAAAGGGATTTTATTTGACTATCAAAAGCATTGAAATGCTGATAGATGCTACAACATAGAGGAAGCTTGAAAATGCCATGTTAGATTTAAAAAAAAGCATCAGGTCCAGCCTGCACTCAGCCCCCCAGCAACCAGCTGGCAAGAGGTGAGGACCTCGGCCAAGGGGAGCCTGTTCCATCCAGCCTGTGCACCCTCCCTAGCAAATCTCTGTTTTCATGGTCACTCACCTCAATCCTGTCTTCTATATCTGATAGTCTATCTTTACATTCCCTTAATCTGCTGTGAATAATTTCAATGCAGTTTTTAATCTCCTGGATATCTGTTTGAATCTATTTCATGGTTTCCATTTCTTTCCTATGCTGGGCATTCATGGCTTCCATCATAGGCCCGAACTCATCTATTTTTTTTGTATCTGTTTCTGTTCTAGAGTCTCTAATCATGTCTTTCATTCTGTTCACCATCTCTATAGTTACCTGGGAAATTATTTGTTTTGAATTTTTCTAGTATACAAGAAACACACCTAACTCAAAAAGAAATTTATGGACTGAAAGTAAAAGGATGGAAAACAGTTCTCCATGCTACAGGAACCCAGAAGAAAGCAGGCATAGCAATCCTATTTGCAGACAAAGTAGATTTCAAACCAAAACTAATTAAGAGAGACAAAGATGGTCACTACATCCTTGTGAAGGGAGCAATCCAAGAGGAAGAGATGACAATCCTAAATATATATGCACCAAATATGAATGCCCCAAACTATAAAAAAATAATAATAATGGACATGAAAAACCAAACAAGCAATAATACAATTCTAGTCGGGTCCTCGATACCCCACTATCACAAATAATCATCTAGAAAAAAAAATCAACAACAAAATTCTAGAACTAAACCAAGCTATTGAACAAATGGACTTAATACATGTTTAGAGTGTTCCACCCCATAAATCAGAATATACATTCTATTCAGTTGCACATGGGGCATTCTCCAAAATAGACCGCATGCTAGCTCATAGAACATCTCTAAGTAAATGTAAAAGAATTGAAGTTTCCCCCTGTATATTATCAGACCATTGTGCAATAACATTGAAGATCAGTAGCACAAGAAACTGCAAAATCCCGACAAACACAAGAAAACTGAATGACACTATCCTGAACAATCAGTGTGTCACAGAAGAAATTAAAGAAGAAATTAGACAGTTTGCACAAGTAAATAATAATGCCAGTACAACATACAGGAATCTATGGGACACAATGAAAACATTTCCGGGAGGGAAATTCAATGCTGAACATCAAGGTCCTAGAAAAAAAGAGCATGACAAACCCAAAGCTCATGCAAGAGAGTAAATTATAAAGATCAGAGCAGAAATCAATGCAATGGAGGCTAAGAGAAAGATACAAAAAATCAATGAATCAACGAGTTGGTTCTTTGAAAGAATAAATAAAATCGATGAACCTTTAGCCAAACTTTTTGAAAAAAGAAAAGAAAAAGGCTCAAATCCATGCAATTAAGAATGAAAAAGGTGAAGTCACAACAGATCCAGCAGAAATCCAGAGGATCATTAATACCTACTTTGAGAACCTGTACTCTATAAAATGGAAAACAAAGAAGAAATGGACAGATTTCTAGATACATACAAATTGCCAAAGTTAAATGAAGATATGGAAATTCTAAACACTCCAATTACAATGAGTGAAATTGAAAATGTAATTAAAAATTTATGAACAAAGAAAAGCCCAGGTCCTGATGGCTTCACTGCTGAATTCTACAAGATATTAAAAGAAATACTGCCATTATTCTTTAAACTCATCAATGAAATTGAAAGGGAAGCAATGCTTCCGAATTCATTCTTGGAAGCAAATGTTACTTTGATTCCAAATCCAGGGAAAGACTCAGCCAAAAAAGAGAAACAGAGGCCAATCTCCCTAATGAACACAGATGCAAAAATCCTGAGCAAGATACTGGCAAACAGAATACAGAGGGTCATCAAGAAGATCATTCACCCTGACCAAGTAGGATTCATCCCAGGGATGCAAGGATGGGTCAACATATGTAAATCAATAAATGTAATACATTATTTTAACAGGATAAAACCTTATGATAATCTCAATAGATACAGAAAAAGTACTGGACAAAATCCAACACACATTTATGATAAAAACCCTATAGAAAATTGGAATAGAAAGTCTTTATCTCAACCTGATTAAAGATATCTATGAAAACCAATAGCCATCATCATAGTAAATGGTCAAACACTGAAAACTTCCACACTAAAATAAGGAACAAGACAAGGATGGTCACTATCACAACTCCTGTTTAATATAGTTCTGGAAACATTAGCCACAGCAATTAGAAAAGAGAAGGAAATAAAAGAATAAAGATAGGAAAGGAAGAATTTAAACTGTCATTGGCTGACAATATACTTTACATAGAAGATCCAAAAAACTCCCCCAAAAGACTTCCAGACTTAATTGACAGATTCAGTAGAGTAGCTGGATACAAGGGCAACACTGAAAAAACAATAGCCTTCTTGTACATAAATAACAGACTCACTGAGAGAGAAATTAGGGAAACAATTCCTTTCACAATATCATCCAAAAAAATGAAATATCTAGGAATTCAATCCAACAAAGGAAGTAAAAGATCTCTACACTGAAAACTACAGCACTCTAAAAAGAGAGATTGAAGAGAATATAAGAAAATGGAAAGACATCCCTTGTTCCTAGGTAGAAAGAACCAATGTAGTGAAAATCGCCATACTTCCAAAACTACTATATAGATTCAATGCAATGCTGATTGAAATTCCAACAATACACTTCACAGAACTAGAGAAAACAATCCAAAAATTCATTTGGAACCAGAAGAGACCCAGAATAGCAAAAGCAATTCTAGGCAACAGAGATATGGCTGGGGGTATCACAATCCCCAACTTGAAACTCTACTACAAAGCTACTGTGATAAAAACAGCACGGTAATGGCAAAGAAACAGACCCGAGGATCAGTGGAATAGATTAGAAGATGCAGAAACAACTGCAGACACACTCAGCCACCTCATCTTTGACAAAGGAGCCAACCACCATCATTGGAGGAAAGATAGTCTATTTAATAAATGGTGTTGCAAAAACTGGATTTCAACCTGCCAAAGATTCAAACTAGAGCCATATTTGTCATCATGCACTAAACTAAGATTGAAGTGGATTGAAGATCTAAATATTAAAACAGAAAAACTAAACTTCCTGGAGGATAAGTGAGGTACAACCTCTGAAGACAATGACATAGGAAAAGACTATGAACAAAACCTCAGTAGCACAGGAACTAGCACAAAGAATCAACAACTGGGATCTCATCTTATTACAAAGCTTCTGCACTGCAAGAGACACCACCAACAGAGCTAAGAGACAACCTACAATGTGGGAAAAAAATATTAGCAGCTGTACCTCAGACAAAGGACTCCCACCTAGAATATATAAAGAACTGAAAATAATCAGACCACCCCCAAATTTAAAGACCCAATTTAAAAATGACCATCTGAAATGAACAGACATTTCTCAGACAAAGAAATAAAAGCAGCAAATAAACACATGAAAAAATATTCAACATCACTGGTCATTCAAGAGATGCAAATGAAAACAACGCTGAGATTCCACCTCACTCCAGAAAGAATGGCTGCTATCATGAAATCAACCAATAACAAATGCTGGCGGGGCTGTGGGGAAAGAGGAACCCTGCTCCACTGCTGGTGGGAGTGTAGACTGGTGCAAGCACTGTGGAAATCAGTATGGAGATACCTCAAAGAACTAGGACTGGAAGTTCCATTTGACCCAGCTCTTCCCCTGCTGGGGATCTTCCCCAAAGAATTAAAAGAATCATACCACAGTGGTATATGTGTACCCATGTTTATAGTGGCATAGTTCGTAATAGCTAAAGCTTGGAAACAGCCCATGTGCCCATCAACTAGAAACTGGATAAAGAAGATGTGGGGTTTTTTTATAAAATGGAGTACTACTCAGCCATAAAGAATGAGAAACTAGAGATGTTTATAGCTAAATAGACGCATATCGAGGCCATACTCTTAAGTGAAATATATAGGACATGCATTGTAAATATGGAGTAGTTTCTCTGATGTGAGAAACTGAAAGTGTAAATATGGAAAATAAGGATTAAAATGATTAAAATGAATTATTGATAATTTGAAATAGGAAGAAAAGGTCCACAGGTGTAGGGGAAGTGGGAGGGGAAGGGGGAAAGCAGAAGGGAAAAGAAAAATTATGAGAAAAGGAAAAAATGGAAACAAAGTCTTTGTAAACAGGGAAGGGTGGAGGGGGTGAAGGGAGCACAGGAAATGGAGAACAAATAAGAACCAGGATACATCATGTACCCAATGATAAATGTAAATGTGTTATATACCTAAAATGTACCAATAAAAGAATCTAAGAAAAAAAATAAAAAGTTTTTAAAAATCCAGTCACCAAAGTCTGCATATTGTATGGTTCCACTTATATGAAAGGTCCAGAATAGAGAAATGTGTGAGCACAGAGTAGATTACGAGCTGCCTAGGGCATCATGTGGGATAGTGTACTTAGTTTTTTGTAGAGTGATAAAAATGTTCTAAAATTGACAGTAGTGATAGGGTGGTGACATATGTTGGTAAATATAATAAAAAACCACTGAATTTTAATTTTAAATGGCCCATATTTGTGAATTATATCTCAAAATCACTGTTTAAAAAGAGAGAGGAAAGGAGAGAGAGAGAGAGAGAGAGAGAGAGAGAGAGAGAGAGAGAGACAGAGAGAGACAGAGAGAGAGGAGAGGTCAGCCATGACTATGGTCTCAAGTGCTCAGCCTGCCCGCTCCTAGACAATCATGCTCTCTCTGAACACGCGCCCTCTTTTATCCATGTGTTCTCTCTGGTGCATGTACTTAGGGTCCTTGGTTAGAAGGCAAGGGGCCAGGCTCTACATCTCCTTTACCCTATAATCCCTGAAGCATCGCATATAAAGGCACTGACATGGCAAGCACTTAATGAACTTCTGAGAGACTGGATTATTCATTGGTTTAAAATTCAGAATCATTTTATTTGATAATTGCTAATTTGATAATCATTTACAAAACATTAAATGGCTATATTTCCCCCTTAACACATTGCTTTGACTCTTTCTCCTCCCTGGATTTGGGATGAGGCTCTTCATCATTCTGTGTCTGCCCCTCCCTACCCCACTGAGCCTCATTTCACCCTTCCTCCCCTTTCAGTTCCTGAAATACGACTTGCTCCTTTCTTCTGCAGGGCCTTTGTACTGGCATCTCCTGCATTACCTTCCCCTAATTTGTCCCCACTCCCTTCACATGACATCTCCAGCTTCCTTTCCCTGGGATCCCTTGCCCTATGGGCTAAGTACATCAGGCAGTCATGATGACATCTCCTAAGTCTTCCCATTTTTCCTTATGACACTTGGCACTTGTTACAGTTTGCAATGACATTTTCTTAGGTGATTCCTGAATGTCTTTCCCCCTCTAAATTGTAAACCCAGGAAGAATACAGAGTGTGACCCTTTTATTTGTGTATTCACTTGCAATACCTGGTATTAAAAAGAAAAAGTGTGCTGTATCAAAATTTAAATTAGGGAGAAGTTTGGCTTATGTGGAGTCTGCTAACTAACTGGAGTTTTTTTCCAAATCATTATTTGTTCAGTGTTGGTTTTGGGGATCTTTCTGAAACAAATCATATCCTCTGGTATCTTGTTGGTGCTTGAGATGCTTTTTTGTTATATGGAAAAATGTTTAAGTGTTTTTCAGTTTTGCTTTGGTTGAGTTCTACTGTATTTGAATATTATTGTAGTTTTTTTTCTCCTTGCATTTTTCTTCTTTGAATAGTTTTAATTTTTTTGTATGTGTGTGTTTTTGATAGTAAAATTATTTTAAAATTTAAAAAAGAAAAGAAAAAGTGTGTTATGGGTTAATCTGAAAATCGAGTTAATAACTCCAAAGTTTTGTAGTCTATAATGAATAATTATTTTAAGCAGATATTTTCTTGCTACCTCTGCTAAGAACATACCTCCCTGTTTAACCTGTTAATTCTGCCAATGACATACCTTGATGTCTACCTTCAAGATTCCCTATCTGCCCAGGGCTGTAACCCATTCTGAAATGTAACATACTTTATGTGATGCATTTCTGATGCATCCCTAGTTTCAGGCCATCAGGTGCCTCGTGAAGGCCTGGTGCTGGTGGTAAGGACAGGCACCAGGGTCTCAAACTCTTCCTCTCTGTCTGCCAGTGCCACTGTGACCTGCTGCTGCTGGGACAGAAGGGTAATACAAGTGAGACATGAGTCCAGGCCATGAGCAGTTTCATTTTTCAGCCCAAGCAAATTCCTGCTTGGCCGACCCTGCCCTGAACTGATGCCCTCTCCAAGTACATATCTTCCTTATCTGCTCCTCCTTGGCAGACATTATCCTGAACTGATGAATACTCAAAATATGTATGTTCCTTACCTAGCCAACCTTACCCTAAATTAATGTTTCTTACCCTGAGTTTGAACTTGCTCTAGACCAATCAATAATAATGATATTATATGTAACCGATCTTTAACCAATCAACAGCTCACTCTGCTTCTGTACTAGTTCCTGCTTGCATATCCTGTATAAACTGTAGACAGACAAAAGACAGTTGCCCGGTTCTCTAAGGAATTATCTCAACCAGGCCACTCAACATAAATCAAGTTTGCTTTCTGCCTCCAAGTCCTGGGTGCCTGTTGGTATTTTCCGTTTGCTGTTACAATATAGTTCTTGGGGTCTAGAGTGCACTCAGTAAATTCTTTTGGATGAATGAATGATTGGATTCTTTATGGTAAGTAAATAAAAAGCATGGAAGAATCTCTTAGTGTTAATGTAAATAAAACTTTATCAATTAGCAATCTGTGTGTCAATCTTCGAAGAACAGAATGGAAAAGGACCATGAGAATCCATAGGTGCCAACAGTCGGACATGATCTAGGCTCAAATGCAGGACCGTGTCAGCCCTCCACTGGCAGCAAGGCCAGATCAAGGCAGATTAGGGTGAGCGCCGAGATCATGAAAACCGTGTGCAAATGTTGCTGCTTGTGGTGAAGCTGATAAGAGGGAGGGGCTGAAACCCAGACCGGCGTGAAGACAGCTGCCTAGCAATGGAAATCCAGGCTTATTGTGCAGAATCACTTCCCCTAGATTAAAAGCAGAAAGGCAGTTAAAATCCCATTGGTGTCAATAAATGCTGTAAGGGAAAAGATGGTACTGGCACAGAGGAACCACTGTACTTAGAAAACACTAAGAAGAATGACCTAGTGGGAGAAGAAGAGAGAGTGACAGTGCCCAGACTGTGTCTCAGCAGCAGGGAGCATGAGACAGAAAGGACCTAGAGTTGAAACCAGGTTTGTAGATGGGAAACCATGACCCAGCAGGCGGCTGGGAAGATGACTGGCCACCACGCACAGTCCTGAGCACTGGGGATGCTTCAAGCCGACCTCACTACCAGAAGCCCATTAAGTGACACCCACAAAGCTTGCAGCGTACTACCTGGCACATGGTGACAGGCTTGATACAGACTAATTTTTAAAAACTGTTATTACAAATCCTAAGGTTCTATATTTCATATCTTTCACAACTTATTCCAGAACTGCACAGACAACATTTATCATTGTCTGAAAGCATTCTGGATGGTTTTAAAAGAGAATGCGCACTGACCAAATAGATTCCAAATGGATTAAAGATTTAAAATAAAATAAAGTATAAAATACTTGAAAAATTTATTCATATTTTATATAGTCTGGGGCACATAAACCCCATTTAAGCATAAATGCAAAGGGAAAACCCATAAAACACAAAGAAAAACAGATACATTTGACTACCAAAAAAGTAACACTTGCATATGATATTAACCATGATGATCAGAGAAACAAAAGACAAAGGGTAGAAATAACAGCATGATGTAAAAAGCTAATTTACCAATGCCAAATGAACTCCCACAAATCAATGAGAAAAACATGAATATTGTTATGAATGAGAAATTAAACTTTACCTGTCATTTTGGAAAGATATTCTTTTATTTTGGTTTTAAGATTTTTAGGTTATTGTGTTAATGAAAATACTCTGCTAGCACCGGCATATGAATTGGTGGTCTTGGTCATTCATATATTCTTGTTTAAAATATAAAATTGGCACTTGGTTTGGCCTTTCTGGAACAGTTTAAAAATATACATCTATATGTATCAATCCATCTATACATCAAAAACCTTAAAATTTATATGTCACTTAACTTGGCAACTCCACTTGTGACAATTTATCCTAAAAAAATAAGGATGAGCACAATTGTTTAGCTGCCAAATATGTTCAGTCTGATGACACTTTGGATCTTCATAATAACACAGGAAATGTTTGGCACTAGAAGAATGTTAAAATGAACTGTCATATCTATGTTCTTATTAAGAGTTAATATTTATAAAGTGGCTCATTATATAATGAGTTCTAAATTGGTATTTACTAAGTAAAAAGAAAAATAAATAAAATGTTAGATAGATATTTAAAATAATAACAAAGAAGAATATTTATTAGTATATTAGATGTAAATAACATTCAATTAAACTGTAAAAAGGGGCTAAAGTAGTACTCACATTGTGACCTGGTTGCTCTAAAGTAAGGATACATGTATAGACATATGCACGTACACCTCAGAATAATAAAAACCAGTGATCTCAGTGAGGTGATTTTACTTTCTTCTTTGTATGTATTTCCTAAATTTGTGCAGTGTTCACAACATATGCAAAAAACATTGCTGAAGCATAATGAGCTTGCATTTGAACTCACTAAAAGCAAAAATACTACAAATCTTACAAATACCTTCAAGAGCTTAAACATAAAATTTATACAAGTTTCTATAAATTTTATAACATAATAACTATACACACTCTTTAATAACTATCTAGAGTTTTGCCTTTTAGGTTCATTTCAGAATTGACAGCAATTCCCACAGATACAATTTTGCCATACATTGTTTCCTCTTCGGGAGGCTGAAAATGCTCTTGGCCTAGAGATTCACACAGATCACCAAGGAATTATTTATCATCTTCCCATGCTAGCTAGATCCAAACCAAAGTGTTGAATCCAAATTGACTCAAACTGGCCACCTCACATGAGATTTATTTTCCACAAGCAGCCTAATTGCCCACAGATGACTAGCATCCAGGCTATGGCCAAGCAACAGTCTTCATGATCCAATTGGATAAAGAGCAAAATCCATTCATTGAGCATTCAAACCATATCCAAGAAAAGTAACTGCAGAGCAGATTTAATGTAAACTAAGAAGTTGATGCAGGGTTGTGGATCAGTGAAGCCTTAGGTACAGCTCACTAGGACAAAATCTCTGTACAAATCAAGAACCATGATAGCATAGTTTTTGTTATGCTGAGTCTCTGATTTCATTTCCAATTCTATGAAATGACATGAGATCCTATAAAGGCCTAAGAAAAAACAATAAGCTGTCTCTCTTCAATAATTTTTCCAACAAGCTGTTAACAGGTCCATGTCCCTGAAAACTAATTCACGCATCGATCTTCCTTATGGAGATCCCAGCACTACTCTCCCTGCTTAGCTCTCAAAGAAGGCTCAGCCAGTAGATTTAACAGAAATGTACTGAAGCAAAGGGCCTTTTTCCTCCTGGAAATATTGTAAGGGAAAAGAAATTTTTATCTCCCAGAAAGTCTCTCCTACACCTTTATCCTGAGGTCTACAAAGATCTCAGCACCCTAAGATTGCTAACAATTATTCCAGACCCAATTCTTCACACTCTTCCTTGATTATTTAATCTTCATGCATTCCTCACTTGAATTATAAATCTTTAAATTAAAAAACTGTGATCTGGATTAGGAAGAATCACTTTGAAGTTTGGGGGAAACACCTTTGGCTCCCATGGGAAACCTCCCCAGTTACACCACATCCTGACCTCCATACAACACAACTAACCCTTTCCCTGGGAATCTATTCTCCGGGATTCTCCCAGACATTGAGGGAACACAGAGGTTATGAAGTGGGTAAGCACATGCAGTGGTGATGAAGGAAGTGGCAAACACACTACTGCTGTGATTCTAGACCCATAGGTCAGCTGCTGTTCTCATCAGTGCATCCTGTTCTGGGCCCTCGGAGGCTTTGCAATCTGGCAGGAACACCTGACACTATGCTAATGGAACCGAACAAAAAGCAAATTCTAACCTGCACCTCCATGTTCCTTCTCTCTGGTTCCCAATCCCAACCCTCACTGCCAGCAAATACAGAGGCAGACCGGGAGCAGGTGAGGGAAGTGTATCATGGAAGAGAAGCAGGGCAGGGAAGAAGCAGCTGTGGGGATGCTGGCAGAATGACCTGGCCTGGAACTCAGAAATTCAAGCCTATGTCCTATGCATTTATAGAACCAGGTGTCCTCTGCCCGTGAGAAGATCACAGATGGTAAAAATGCAGCTAAGGCGCAGAGCCAACAGGGGCACAGCCAGCAGAGCCCATAACACAAGGAAGCCTGCGGAAACCCTGACAGAGGAGTCGGTCTGAGCAACATCATTATTGCAGCATTGTCAGGTGCAGGATTTCATTAGAAAAGTTTCAGAGGCAGTGAGAACTTTACCCAAATGGCATTTCCCTTTCCACTATATAGTGACGGTCAGCTTTCAAGAACCTACAGAGTGGTGTAAACCAGACATTTAAACAGCTCTTTCCCAAGGGAAAGGAAATTGTGCAAGATGAAAAAGGAGCCATGGAGAGCCGAGAAATAACCCACTGGTATTGGTTAAACCCAAGAAAGTTAAAATTTAGAAGAGATGTTTAAAGTGCTGACACACACAGGATCATTTAAAAAAAATGAATTTCTTTACCTAGGTTGATAGCAGCCATCTCATGTTTTTCTATTTTAAAAAAGTACAGATAGAAACAATATAGTCAAAAATGTCTCCTTCCTCCAGTTTTTAATCAAGACTCCTGCTAAATGTTATAAAGAAACCTAAAGAGTAATTTACATGCAGTCTCCAACCTTAATTAAGGGAGTCATAGCAAACACACACTCTGGCTTTCACACATCGTGAAGCTTGGCAGCATTCAGAAGAACAGTCTTCTCCCTTTAAGATAAGGGACCAACAAACCACAGGAAAGAAAATTAATGTGGAAACTGAGGAGCTCTGGAGTTATTTTGGCGGTGGGCTCAGTGATTCTAGAAAGGAGTTGTCTGTTCATGTGGGGAACCATTTATGACCATGTCGTGCAGAAGTTGTTCGACATCCTTCCTTGGCTTAATGAGGGTGTGGTGAAAGGCCATTTCTACTAAGCCAAGTTCCTACTACTACAATGAAACCACCAAAACCACCTCTGTGTAGGTCCAGCATGGCAGGGATTAGCAGAGTGGAACTTGAATGATCTTCACTTACCTGCTGATAATTGTATTTGCACAATCAGCACAGACACTACCTGGTATTTAAACATCTCTAACAAATCTTGTAGGTGCAGTTTGTAACCTGACCTCACTTTGTGTTTACTTAGTCTTGTGTTATTCTCTGTCTCTATATTAACAACTGATTATACAGCATTAAATTTATTTTCTTACATTTTATTAAGTTTATTGCTACATTTTAATATACATAATGACTGCATTCAACTTAGGTACTTTGTACCTGTACATGAATTATCCCAAATCCTTTTTATCCCCATTCCCCTATCCTTCATTCAACCCCTCTTCCCCTCCTTATAAATAAAAGCTCTGCTTCCATTTTTTTCCTTATTTTTTCACTTTTTTCTTTTTCCTTCCTTCCTTTCTCCCTGTCTTGTTCCCCTTTCCGCTTAACGATTTTCTTCCTATTTCACAATATCTACAATATATTATGGTCCTCACACTTTTGGGTGTCCCACAGCAAAGTAAAAATGGGATACTTACATATGTGTGTTTCATTTATTTCATTTAAAGAGTATAGTCTCAAAGTGCATCCATTTACCTAGAAATATCTTGTTTATCCTTCTTTATGGCTGAGTAGTACTCCATTGTATACCACCCCCCATATTGACCCTTTCATCTGCTGATGGGCATTTGGGCTATTTCCAAGATTTTGCTACTACAAACTGTGCAGCTATAAATATGGGAGAGCAAGGAAGAAGCCAGTGTGGAAAAGAGCAGCATGGCTGCAAGCACGTGCAGCCATGGCCCCATCCTGCCCCCAGGTGCTTGGGCCCACAGGCCCCAGCCAAAGATATGCCTGGAAGAGTTGCACAGGAACACAAGCAATAGCCAGAGGCCTGACTAGATACCATCAGTAAGTGCACACACATCATAGTGAGAAGCCAGTGTGAACCAGAGCAGCACAACTGCAGGCAGGTCCAGACAGGGCCATGAGATGGAACGATCTGATACTCAACCACCTGAACTCCCTGAACTGGCAACAAAAGAGGATCTGGAGAAAAATGAAATTAGAAATAATTTCTTGCTGAGTCGTGTGGAAGACGCCAAATCACCCCACTGCAGATAGGCAGGTCTGCCCACACCCTACCGAAGTCAGCAGTCGTGCAGAACATGAGCCAAATCAGCCCGCTGCAGACAGGCAGGTCTGTGCATGCCCTACTGAGGTCCTGAGTCGCGCGGAAGACACCGAATCACCCCGCTGCAGACAGGCAGCCACCTGATTCCACACTACAAAGACGCAGAGGACACCAGAGCACCAGACCGAGGTACTGAGTCCCACTGCTCCTGGTCCAGAGGAAGGGGCTTCCTGGCCACCATACCCCTCGCTGCTCCCAGCCCAGAGGAAGGGGCTTTTGGGCCACCTTCTGTGCCGCTGCTCCTGGCCCAGAGGAAGGGGCTTCCAGGCCACCAACCCTCCCACCACTCCCGGCCCAGAGGGAGGGGCTTCTGAGCCAACATCCCACTGCTCCTGGTCCAGAGGAAGGGGTTTCCCGGCCACCATCCCTCCCGCTGCTCCCAGCCCACAGGAAAGGGCTTTTGGGTCACCATCCCTACCGCTGCTCCCGGCCCCTGTCCCACCTCACCCAGCTCAGAGGAGGTAATCCGTGCAGGCGCTAACAGCCCCCCACCACAGTCGAAATGAGAAAACATGTAAATAAGTCTCAAAACCAGACTTCCAGATCACCTGCACCGATCCCAAAGGGAAATGAGATGGAACACTCTGATACTCAACAACCTGGACCCACTGAACTGGCAATAAAAGGGGATCTGGAAAAAATGAAATCAGAAATAATTTCTCACATAACAGGAGAAATCGTGCCCCTAGTGCAAGACATGATCAATAAAGCTAGAGAAGAGCTGAGGAACATGATGGAATCCAAATATAAGAAACAAATGGAATCCATAAAACAGATACAAATAGATTTCCAGGACATGAAAAACTCCACTGAAAGTCTGCACAGCAGAATGAGCCAATATGAGCACAAAATTTCAGATATAGACCATAAGATTGCAATTAGTGACCAGGAAAAGAAAAATTGCTTCAAAATTATAAGGGAACATGAGAAATCAATCCAGCAGCAGCTAGATGATGCAAAAAAGAATAACACAAGACTGATTTGGCTCAATGAAGAAACAGGAGAGAGTGCAGATGACATAAAAAATCTCTTCACAGAAATAAAGGCACAAAAACTTCCCAAGCAGGAGAAAAGAGCTTGACATACAGATAAGTGAGGCATATAGGACTCCAAATAGCCTTGATCAAAAAAAATCTACACATAGGCATATAATTGTTAAGATTCCAGAAACACAACAGAAGAACAAAGTTCTCCAAGCAGTCAGAGAAAAGAAACAAATCACATACAAAGGAAAGCCCATCAGAATCACAGCAGACTTCGCAACACAAACCATCAAGGCAAGAAGAGCTTGGAGTGACATATTTCAAGCCCTAAAGGCAAACAGCCTCCAACCCAGATTGATGTACCCTGCAAAACTATCTTTCAAAATGGATGGAGAAGTAAGATACTTTCATGACAAACAGCACCTTAGGAACTTCGTGAATACCAAACCAGCACTCCAAAGAATTTTACACAATATCCTAGGGACAGACATTGAGGATCACAACCCAGGAAGCAAAGCAGAATGAACCCATCTGGCATGACAAGAAATTAAATGGAAAGGGGGAGACCCCAACAAAAAGAAAAAGTCATGGCAATGACAAGTCAATACATTTCAGTTATAACCATCAATGTTAATGGTCTCAATTCACCAATCAAAAGAAATAGACTGGCAGAATGGGTCAAGAAGCAAAACCCAACAATATGCTGCATACAAGAAACACACTTCATTCAAAAGGAAACTCATGGGCTGAAAATTAAAGGGTGGAAAACAATACTCCATGTGACAGGAACCCGAAAAAAAGCAGGACTAGCTATCCTCTTGGCAGATAAAGTAGATTTCAAAACAACACTGATTAAGAGAGATGAAGAAGGACACTACATCCTTGTAAAGGAAAGAATCCAAGGGGAAGAGATGACAATCATAAATATCTATGCCCCAAACACTAGTGCACCCAACTATATAAAACAAATACTAATGGACATGAAAAGTCATATATGCACTAATACAATTGTAGTGGGGGACCTCAGCACCCCACTATCACAAATAGATAGATCAACTAGACAAAAAATAAGTAATGAAATACTAGAACTCAATCAAACTCTTGAACAAATGAACTTAACAGATGCTTACAGAGTCTTCCAGCCCACAAAATCAGAATACACATTGTTCTCGGATGCACACGGGTCATTCTCAAAAATAGACCACATACTCACACATAGAACATGTTCAAGTAAGTGCAAAGGAATTGAAGTTATCCCCTGTATATTATCAGACAATAGTGTGATGAAATTGGAGATCAATAGCAAAAGAAACTCAAAAAATTTCATAAACATGTGGAAATTGAACAACACACTTCTGAATAACCAATGGGTTACAGAGGAAATTAAAGAAGAAATCAGACAGTTCCTTCAATTAAATGACAATGACAATACAACATATCGGAATCTATGGGACACAATGAAAGCAGTCTTATGAGGGAAATTCATAGCAGTGAATATGCATATTAGGAAAACAGAATGAGCCCAATTAAACAACCTGATGCTGAACCTCAAGCTTCTAGAAAAAGAAGAGCAGGACAAGCCCAAAGCTCATACAAGGGAGGAAATTACAAAGATCAGAGGAGAAATCAATGCAATGGAGACTAAGAGAACGACACAAAAAATCAATGAAGCCAAGAGTTGGTTCTTTGAAAGAATCAACAAAATTGACAAACCTTTAGCCAACCTTGTCAGAAAAAGGAAAGAAAAGGCCCAAATCCATGCAATTAGGAATGAAAAGGGTGAAACTACAACAGACCCAGCAGAAATCCAGAGGATCATTAATACCTACTTCCAGAACCTATATGCCAATAAGATGGACAACACAGAAGAAATGGACAGATTCCTAGATACATATGAATTACCAAAGTTGAACCAAAAAGACCTAAAAATTCTGAACAACCCAATATCAACCAATGAAATTGAAAATGTAATTAAAAACTTATCAACTAAGAAAAGCTCAGGCCGTGATGGCTTCACTGCTGAATCCGACAAGACATTTAGAGAGGAATTGCTGCCACTACTGTTTAAACTCTTCAATGAAATTGAAAGGGAAGCAATCCTCCCAAATTCATTCCTGGAAGCAAGCATCACCTTGATCCCCAAAGCAGAGAAAGACCCAACTGACAAAGAGAACTATAGGCCAATCTCACTAATGAACATAGATGCAAAAATCCTTAATAAGATAATGGCAAACAGAATGCAGAAGATCATCAAGAAGATCATACACCCTGATCAAGTGGGATTCATCCAAGGGATGCAGGGATGGTTCAATATACAAAAATCAATCAATGTAATACACTATATCAATAGAGCCAAGGACAAAAACCATATGATTATCTCCATAGATGCAGAAAAAGCATTTGACAAAATCCAACATGCATTTATGATAAAAACCCTACAAAATATTGGAATAGATGGTCTCTACCTCAAACTGATAGAAGCCATCTATGAAAAAACAAAAGCCAATATCATACTAAGTGGTCAAAAACTGAAATCCTTCACACTAAAATCAGGAACAAGACAAGGATGTGCACTATCACCACTCTTGTTCAATATAGTTCTGGAGACATTAGCCACGGCAATTAGATGAGAGAAAGAAAAAAAGGAATAAAGATTGGTAATGAAGAAGTCAAATTGTCATTATTTGCAGATGACATGATACTCTATATAGAAGACCACAAGAACTCCACCAAAAGTCTTCTAGACTTAATAACCCAATTCAGTCAAGTAGCTGGTTACAAGGTCAACACACAAAAATCAATAGCTTTCCTCTACATGAATGACAGACTCACTGAGAGAGAAATAGGGCAAATAATTCCTTTCACAATAGCATCCAAAAAATTGAAATACCTAGGAATCATCCTAACGAAAGAAATCAAAGACCTCTTCTCTGAAAACTATGGCACTCTGAAAAGAGAGATTGAAGATGATATCAGAAAATAGACAGACATCCCCTGCTCCTGGGTAGGAAGGATTAATATAGTGAAAATGGCCATACTTCCAAAACTGCTATATAGATTTAATGCAATTACAATTGAGATCCCAGCAGCATACTTCATAGACCTCGAGAAAACAATCCAAAAGTTCATTTGGAACAAGAAGAGACCCAGAATAGCAAAAGCAATTCTAGGTAACAGAGACATGGCAGGGGGTATCACAAGCCCCAACCTGCAACTATACTACAAAGCTATTGTGATAAAAACAGCATGGCACTGGCAAAGAACAGACTTGAGGACCAGTGGAACAGATTAGAAGATGCAGAAACAACGCCAGACACACTCAGCCATCTCATCTTCGACAAAGGAGCCAAACACCCTCACTGGAGAAAAGATAGCCTCTTTAATAAATGGTGCTGAAAAAATTGGGCTTCAACTGGCCAAAGATTCAAACTAGACCTATATCTCTCACCATGCACTAAACTAAAATCAAAATGGATTAAAGATCTAAATATTAAAATAGAAACTCTGAACCAGTTGGAACAGAGGTTAGGTAGAACCCTTGAAGACATTGGTGTAGGAAAAGATTTTAGGAACAAAACCTCAGTTGCCCGTGAACTAGCACAAATAATCAATAAATGGGATCTCTTCTTATTAAAAAGCTTCTGCACAGCAAGAGAAACCACCAGCAGTGTGAAGAGACAACCCACAAGGTAGGAAAAAATCTTCACCTGCTCTTCCTCAAAGGTCTACTATCTTGAATCTATAAAGAACTTAAAAAGATCAGACCTCCCAAATTTAAAGACCCAATCCAAAAATGGGCATCTGAAGTGAACAGACATTTCTCAGACAAAGAAGTAGAAATAGCAAATAAATACATGAAAAAATGTTCAACATCACTGGTCATTCGAGAGATGCAAATGAAAACAACGCTGAGATTCCACTTCACTCCAGAAAGAATGGCTGCTATCATGAAATCAACCAATAACAAATGCTGGCGGGGCTGTGGGGAAAGAGGAACCCTGTTCCATTGCTGGTGGGAGTGTAGACTGGTGCAACCACTGTGGAAATCAGTATGGAGATACCTCAAAGAACTAGGACTGGAAGTCCCATTTGACCCTGCTATTCCACTGCAGGGGATCTTCCCCAAAGAATTAAAAGAATCATACCACAGTGATATATGTGCACCCATGTTCATAGCAGCCCAGTTTGTAATAGCTAAAACTTGGAAACAGCCCAAATGCCCATCAACTGGAGACTGGATAAAGAAAATGTGGGGTTTTTTTATAAAATGGAGTACTACTCAGCCATAAAAAATGAGAAATTAGAGACATTTATAGCTAAGTGGATGCACATTGAGGCAATACTCTTAAGTGAAATAAATAGGACAAATGTGTAAATACCGAATAGTTTCTCTGGTGTGAGAAACTGAAAGTCTAAATAAGGACTAAATGTATAATAGGTCATGTGAAATAGGAAGAAAAGTGGCAAAGGGGAAGGAAGTGGGAGGGCTAGGGGAAAGGATAGAAGGGAATGGGATTAACATGAGAAAATGGAAAAATAGGAACAAAATCTTTGTAAATAGGGGGCACTGGAGGGGTTGAAGGGAGGGCTGGGCAAGGGTGAAAAATAAGAACCAAGAGAGACTATGTAAAGGTGCAAATTTCCAATGATGAATGTCATTATATTGTATACCTAAAATGTACCAATGATTAGAATGAATAATCGATAATGTAAAATAGGAAGAAAAGCTCCAAAGGGGTAGGGGTAGTGGGAGGGGCAGGGGAAAGGAAAGAAGGGAAAGGAAAAAATGATGAAAAATGGAAAAAATGGAAATAAAATCTTTGTAAATAGGGAAGGGTGGAGGGCATGAAGGGAGAGCTAGGAATGGGGAAAAAATAAGAACCAAGATGCATTATATAAAGGTACAATTCCCAATGAAAAATGTAATTGTGTTGTATACCTACAATGTACCAATACAAGAATTTAATACAAAAAAAAATTTCTCAGGTAACAACAGAGATTGTGTCCATAATGCAAGACATGATTAATAACTATAGAGCAGACACAGACTAAAAAAATGGAGGAGCTGAGGAACATGATGTAATCTGTATCTTGCCATTTTCTATTTTCAAATTTTAATTTGTTTTCTGTGTTTATGCTTCTAAATGTCTTATGGTATATAGCTTTAACACTAGTAGCAAGGCTTCCCTAGGAAATGTCTGTTCCTCAGAGATACCTTCTAGGTGTAGCTGGCTGTTGGTCTTTATGTTCATCCCAAGATCCTACCTTCCCAATTTAATAGGGATGAGAAATTGCTATCTGTTTGGTTCAGCACCCAGTCTTTTGGTACTGAACTATGATGAGGGTTACAACCCCAGAGAATCACATACAAGGGAGAAAAATTGACTACAGCAGGCATGATACCCTGACTAAAGTAGTACAATTAGCAATAATAGTAGCACCAAGTACAGCCTAGAAACTGACAAATGGTGGTAACTATTAATTTGGTACCTGTAACTATAGGAGCAAGATCTAAAGTCATATGACAAAACTCCAACATAAGCAGTAACTTGTATGCAATACATTTCCCTTCAGTAGAGTGATTTTACCCTGTGGGGGGAAATTTAAGAGGGACAGTGGACAAAGCAGAGAGGCAAATGAAGAGAAATATAGTAGAAGCAAGGCTGGAAGACAAAGGATGATCACCCAAGGTTTGGAAAACTGAGAAGGCCACAGGAGAGATAGAATGAAAGGGAAAGTAAAAGAATACTGAAGCAAACTAAGAAGACTAGAGACAATGTCCCCTCATTTGAAAAGATGAAAGGACCAAGAAAGACACTTGAGGAAAGAGAAAAATGATGAACAAAACAAACAATAAAAGTAAAAGTATAAACAACAATAACAAAAAAGAAAAAATAGAAAAATGAAACAACCAAAGAAAACAATAAAATCCCTCTGGGGTCCATAGTTCTGTGGTAGTGTTCAAGCAGAGTGCAAAAATGTGTTGGCTAACCCCGCAAAGTCTGCAGTAGGATTAATCGCTTTGTGCAGGGCTGATCTTGGACTCTGGATGTGGGGCTGGGGCCAGAGTCTTCAGCCAGCAATTTTTTGAATGTCCCTGGCAGCCTGTGCATGTCTCCTTACCCTGTGTGAACCTGCTTCACTCTCCCAGTTGCTGTGGCATCCTCAGACAGGGACAGCCCAAGGCTGTTCCAAATCCCAGGTGCAGTCCATTTGTCCCAGCCCTTGCACAGCCTCCTCTGTTCTACTTCCACTGGCACATCTCTCTCCTCTTGTGCTGCTGGTCACCGGGCAGTGGGGAATGCTGTCAGCTGATTCACTGGCCCTGTTGCCTTTGTGGAGTCCACCCAAATCTATTTGCTCCACTTTGCTCTTCTCTCCAGTGGGGGAAGTGCTGACTTACCACTCATTGCCCCACCATGGCTCAAGGCTGCTTAAATCATGTGTCCATGTCCTCTCACACCACTGGTCACATGGCAGGAGGGTTCATGCTGTTCCACTCACTACCTTCACCACTGCTGCTGTGGTCCCTAAGTTTGTTGTCAGGAGTGTGCATATCTTTAAAAGAAAAAAAAAGCAACTGGGAAATTGGCAATTTTAATGAAAAAGAAGGTGTTGAAAAATTATATTCTTCTGTCCACAGAATATTTTCTAATAGTTCATTATTCATACAGAAAAGTCAATCAATCACTAATAAATTAAATCATATGTCGCCTTATTGCCTCTTGTGAAAGAAGCACACAGCTTCTTTTACAGTCCCCACCAATTGATTAAATAGTGTCAACGCATGTTGTTCAAGGTGCTACAGATGTGATGGTAAGGGAGACAGTGTCCTGGGCTCACAGGCCTGTTGGTGCAGCCAAGGAAACAGTGAGGAAGGTAAGCCCAGGACAGTTTGTGCCCAGGGAGCGATGTTTTTTTAATGAGGATGTGCTGGGTGCAGCAAGAACCTTATCCTGCTAGGGGTACCCTCCTGGGGGGATGCAATGCCCAGCTGAAACCACATGCATATGGAGAATTTACCTGGAAGAACAAGGAAAGAGAACCAGAGGAAAGATCCAGCCATGGCAAACTGCACATCAACACCAGGGTGGCCAGTGACAGCCTAGCCAAGATAGCAGCAGAAAGATGCTCTGTGGGTGTTACACGTTTGAGGTCTGTGAACAGTGAGTCTAAAGGCAGGGACAGAGCCAGGTGTTCATTGTGCTCCACTCCAGCAACCAACAGACAGAAAGAAGATGCATTGTGTTTTCTTTCTCTGAAACTAGGAGCATGTTATCTTGAGCAGTTGCTCCATAAAACACAAGAGCATTGATTCACCATTTATTTATTTATTTCTCAGTCTGTGAACATATTTATGATATATTCCATGTGTTAAGTCAGCAGTCCTCAATATTTAGCATGAACCAGAGTAACCTTTGGAGCTGATTCAGCAGGTCATGGTGAGGCTTGATAACTTGCATTTCTAACCAGTTCCTGATGACAACACCTGGAGGACCTGCGTAGTGGGATTGTAAGAAGAGATGATCAGATTCCTTGGTTCCTCAATGAATTTAATGCTCTGAGATGCTGCCTTTGCAAAGATGTTCATTTGAATAGTAAAGATAGGTGTCATCTAAACAAAAATGCCAATTTCTTGTTGGATAACTTTAAAGTACAGTTCCCAAAGTCAGGCATGTCTTTATTGATTGACTGAAGTTAAAGGATGCTGATCTTACTATTTCCTTGGTTATAAAGTCATAAGGTCACGACCAGAAGAAATGCTAGACTTGTTCAGCTCAGTTATTGTGAAGCAGAATCAAAATTCTCCTGGTCACTGAGATGCTTCCCATAGAGAAGGCAGTGTGGGGAAGCAGATGGTAGCTTCTAGATGAATTACTCAACATCTTGCAAGTGAAGAGGGATTAAACACTGGGCACAACATTGCTTTGCCTTGAGACAAGGCATTCTCCTGGGGAGGCAGGGACACCTGGCACTACTCTCCCATGTGCAGGGAGGTCTGGAGCTTGGAGACCAGGACCCTGGATCCAGAATTGTCTGCAGGATGTGTCTGTAAAAATCCATTTCCTTTTTGTAGGCTTCAGATTTTAAAGAGCTTTGTCCATGGACATGGAGAATTGAGGAATAAATGCTTTGCAAGAATACTGGGAATCTGGTGAGGATTCTGGAATAATTCTTTTTCACACAAAAGAGCTGTTCTTTGTGATCTTCACTATCTACCTAGTGTGTGCAGTTTAAAGAGGGAGGGGTGAACTGGTTTATCCATCGTACCCTGGCAAATGACCATATGAGAGCACAAAGTTCCGATGAGCTAGAGCTGGGCACAGCACATTGGCCAGAAACCCTGTGAGCTTTTCGCTATGAGAAGAAACTAGGAAATTAGTTTTCACTTTCTCTTTCTGATCAAATCTAGGCAGCAGAGATAGTAAGCAGATACCAAGGCAAGGTTTTGTGGCCATCTGAGGATTATTGACCTGAGTAGCAAATATAGACAGAGAAATCTGAAGTCAGTGTGTACCTCAGGAAGAAAAATAAAGACCAGGTGTTGAATGAACATGGAGGCCTGTGCCCCCTAGATGGTGGTCCCTGCCTTTGGGAACAAGTGGTAGCAGCAGTCGTGGTTGAGCACGTGTCATTAAGGGCCTGAACTTTGGTGAATCTGGTCAGGTCATGGATGTCGACAGCTTGGACAGTGCTGTAGTAGGCGATGAAAGCCAGCAGAATCTAGTGCTCAGTGTGTGCCATGAAGCAGGTCAAGTCCTGAATCCTTCCCAAAGCAGACTTCAGTGGAGTGGATGGTGCTGTCCAAGGTGAGCCAGCTAGAGAGAGACAGTATCTGAAGCCAAACCTGTTTGACACAGAGCTTGTTCTTATCCATTACCACTGTAATCTGGTAGTGACTCCTGCTAATCCATCCCTGACCTTGCGTGTTCTGTTTTCTCAACTGAGCTATAGCACTCAGGCTTTGCAAATTTTTCATCTACTACAACTTACTTTTATTTTGAAAGGGTTTTATTCGTTTTTTTCAACCAAATTTTCTCTTGAGAGCCTGGAAGTAATATTCTGTGGTTTCTATTTGTTCAATCTTTCCTTCATGTGTCCCTTTGTCCCTTTGTTCTTTTTTCCTTCATTCTGATAAGTAATCCAAATAAGCAAAAGTAATCTAAACAGGGAAATATCATTACTCCCAACTTGCTAGATATCCAAAACATGAGCTCGTATTCTCTAAAATCTAAGAATGAATTTTAGGAACAAAGGAGGTTAACGGTAGGAAGAATTTATTGAGAGAAAGATAGCTAGCTTCTACCTGAGACAGAAGAGGGACCCGAAAGTGGGTTGCCCACTCACCCTGCTCTCAGAGGTGATTTATGGGGTAAAGCAATGAGGTGATGTGGGTACAAACTGGGACAAAACTATAAGATACAATGGAATATCACAAAGTGGGCATGAAGTGGGACAAAACCATGATCAACCAATAAGATTACAAGTATAGTCATAAAGATAATATTGAATAAATGGAGATCAAATTGGGAAGCAAGTACATGGATTTCCCAGAAGAAATGGGATAGCTAGGGATGTTTTGGTCCCCAATTAGGGTGACTGATGTCTATTTAGAATACCAATCACTGCTATGTATCTTTAGGGGAAGTAGGTGGGCATAGTAGTACCTCTCTTTCTATGTTAACCAGTAAAGATGCCTCAATTCTTTTCTATGCTAATTGCCCAGCCTTGTCCAACTGTCTTATGATAATTTCTAACTAATTTAACTATCTGCAATACTTCCTTTCTTTCTTCCTTCCCTCCTTCCTTCCTTTCAGTGGGGAATGAACACAGGATCTTCATTCTGGCACTGAGCTACATTGTGAGGCTTTCATTCTATCATTCATTCATTCCATCTGTTCATCTGTGTCTGTCTGTCTGTCTATCTATCTATCTATCTATGAATAAGAAAGGACCTACACCATTGATTGCCCAAGGAGGGCTGGAATTTTTGACTCTCCTGCCTCAGCCTCCTAGAATGCTGGGATTACAGGCATATGTCTCCATGCCTGGCTTTTTGGTTGAATTTTAAATGAACTGATATCAACCCACTAGTCTTTTAAAGATAAACATACAAATGGATTTCAGAATGGTGGCCTTTCTTCAGTTGATACTTTTTATGTTGCTTGTGATTGTTGAATGCTAATTTCTAGCTTCACTGGAAAGCTAAGTTCATCCTGGAACCAGGATCTTTTTTTGTGATGGTTAGTACTTTTAAATCATTTTCTCTGTTTTCATCTTCTTGCTTTTAGGGCCCACTTAGAAACTTCTAAATTTCTCCTGGTTTAGAAATCACTAAGCAAAGAAATTGTTGTCTTACTGGATTATCCTTTCCTGTCCTGCTCTGGACTTCCTTAAGGCCAAAGAAGACAGCTTCAGTTTGAGATTTAGTCTTCTTCCTTCTTGATCAGTGATGGCAGAACTTTTAGAGATGGAGTGCCCAAACTGCAACCTCAAACCCACTTATTTATCGCAGACTGCCAACACTGCAATTAAACCTGAATATTTGATGTTCAGCTGCTAGGGTGACTTGGCTCATCTGCTGAGAGAGAAGGCTCTGTGTGCTCACTGCAGCCATAGAGTCTGTGTGCCATTGGTTTACCACCACTGCTCTAGATGATGTTGGAAGGAAACTAAAAGCACCGAGTTTGCCTGTAACAATCAATCATATTTATTTGGGGAAACCCAGTTTGCCATGTAGGGCCCCAGAGGGAAGGTTTGGACACTCCAGGAATTAGATAGTTTTATTTTTGACTCACAAGCCTAGCTATTTTTCTAAAGGATTTCAATATATGGATTCCTCAGTAAGGATAGTTACTTCCTTTTAAACTTAGATTATAAGGCAACAGTTTAACATACAAACACTTCATGAATACCAAACCAGCACTCCAAAAAATTTCATCCAATATCCTAGGAAAAGACAACAAGGATCACAGCCTCAGGAAGCCCAGCAGAATGAATTCGTCAGGCATGACAAGAAATTATATGAAAAGGGGGAGAATCCAAAAAAACACAAAAAGTTAGGACAATAATACTTAATAGGTATCAGTTATAACCATCAGTGTTAATGGTCTCAATTCACCAGTCAAAATAAATAGACTGGCAGAATGGGTCAGAAGCAAGATCCAACAATACGCTGGATACAAGCAACACAATTCAAAAAGAAACTCATAGATTAAAAGTTAAATGGTGGAAAAAACTACTCCATGTGACAAGAACCAAAAAAAAGCAGGAGTAGCTATCCTCTTTGTAGATCAAGTGGATTTCAAACCCACACTGATTAAGAGACACAAAGAAGGACATTGTAGAAGGACATTGTAAAGGGAACAATTCAAGAGGAAGTGATGACAATCATAAACATATAGGAACCAAACACTAGTGGACCCAACTTAATAAAACAAATAGTAGTGGACATGAAAAATCAAATCAGCACTAATACAATAGTAGTAGGGGACCTGAATACCACTGTCACAAATAGATAGATGAACTATACCAAAAAAAGCAACAAAACACTAGTATTCCATCAAATGCTTAAACAAATGAATGTAACAGATTAACAGATGTTTACAGAGTGTTCCAACACACAAAATCAGAATACACATTCTTTTCAGCTGCATACAGGTCATTCTTTAAAATAGACCACATACTTTCTCACAGAACATGTTTAAGTAACTGCAAAGGTATTGACATCATCCCCTGTATATTATCATACCATAGTGCAATGAAATTGGAGATCAATAGCAAAAGAAACAACAAGAATTTCATAAACACATGGAAATTGAACAACACACTTATGAATAACCAATGGTTTACAGAGGAAATTAAAGAAGAAATCAGACAGGTCTTACATTTAAATGAAAATGACAATATAAAAAAATGAAATCTATGGGACAAAAAGAACGCAGTCTTATGAGGGAAATTCATACCATTGAATACTCATATTAGGAAAACTGAGTGAGCCCAATTAAACAACCTGATGCTGAAACTCAAGCTTCTAGAAAAAGAAGAGGAAAACAAACCCAATGCTCATACAAGAGAGGAAATTATGAAACTCAGAGCAGAAATCAATGCAATGGTGACTAAAACAAAGCTACAAAAAAAAAATCGATGAAGTCAAGACTTTGTTCTTCAAAAGAATAAACAAAATTGACAAACCCTTAGCCAACCTTATCAGAAAAAGGAAAGAAAAGGCCCACATCCATGCAATTAGGAATGAAAAGGATGAAATTACAAAGGACCCAGCAGAAATGCAGAGAATCATCAATACCTACTTTGAGAACTTTTATGCCAATACGATGGAAAACACAGAAAAATGGACAAATTCCTAGATATGTATGAAATACCAAAGTTGAACAAAGAACACCTAAAAATTCTAAACAACCCAATATCGATCAATGAAATTGAAAACGTAACTAAAATCTTACCAACCAAGAAAATTATGGGTCTTGATAGCTTCACTGCTGAATTCTACAAGACATTTAGAGAGGAACTGCTGCCACTACTGTTTAATCACTTCATTTAAACTGAAAGGGGAGCAATACTCCCAAATTCACTACTGAAAGCAAGTATCACTTTGATCACCAAAGCAGAGAATGAATCAATCAAAAAAGAGAACTATAGGCCAATCCACTAATGAACATAGACGCAAAAATCCTGAATAAGATACTGGCGAACAATGCAGAAGATCATCAAGAAGATCATACACCCTGAACAAGTGGGATTCATCCCAGAGATGCAGGGATGGTTCAATATATGCAAATCAATCAGTGTAACACACTATATCAATAGAGGCAAGGAGAAAAACCATATGATCATCTCAATAGATGCAGAAAAAGCATTTGACAAAATTCAACATGCATTTATGATAAAAAAAAAAAGCCTACAAAAAATTGGCAAGAGGGTCTCTACCTCAATCTGATAAAAGCCATCTATGAAAAACCAACAGGCAATATCATACTAAATGGTCAAAAACTGAAATCCTTCACATTAAAATCAGGAACAAGACAATGATGTCCATTATCAACACTCCTGTTCAATACAGTTTTGGAAACATTTGCCACATCAATTAGACAAGAGAAAGAAATAAAAGAATAAAGATAGGAAATAAAGAATTTAAATTGTCATTATTTGCAGATGATATGATACTCTATATAAAAGACCCCAAGAACACCACCAAAAGTCTTCTAGACTTAATAATCAAATTCAGAGTAGCTGGATACAAGGTCAACACACAAAAATGAACAGCTTTCCTCTACATGAACAAAAGACTCATTGAGACAGAAATAGGGCAAACAATTCCTTTCACAATAGCATCCAAAAAACTGAAATACCTAGGAATCAACCTAAAAAAAGAAATCAAAGACCTCTTCTCTCAAAACTATACCACTCTGAATAGAGATTGAAGATGATATCAGAAAATGGAAAGACATCCCCTGCTCCTGGGTAGGAAAGATCAACACAGTGAAAATGGCCATACTTCCAAAATAGATTCAATGCAATCCCAATTGAAATCCCAGCAGCATACTTCATGGACCTTGAGAAAACAATCCAAAAATTCATTTGGCACAAGAAGATACCCAGAATAGCACGAGCAATTCTAGGTAACAGAGACATGGCAGAGGGTATCACAATCCCCAGCTTGTAACTATACTACATAGCTACTGTGATAAAAACAGCATGGTACTGGCAATAAAACAGACTTGAAGGCCAGTGGAACAGATTAGAAGATGCAGAAACAACGCCAGACACACTCAGCCACCTCATCTTTGACAAAGAAGCCAAATACCCTCAATGGAGAAAAGATAGCCTCTTTACCAAATGGTGCTGGAAAAACTGGGTTTCATCTTGCCAAATATTAAAACTGGACCTATATCTCTCACCATGCACTAAACTAAAATCAAAATGGATTAAAGATCTAAATATTAAAATAGAAATTCTGAACCAGTTGGAACAGAAGTTAGGCAGAACCCTTGAAGACATTGGTGTAGGAAAAGATTTTATGAACAAAACCTCAGTTGCCTGTGAATTAGCACAAACAATCAACAAATGGGATCTCTTCTTATTAAAAAGCTTCTGCACAGCAAGAGAAACCACCAGCAGTGTGAAGAGACAACCCACAGTGTGGGAAAAAAATCTTCACCTGCTCTTCCTCAGACAAAGGTCTACTATCTCGAATCTATAAGGAACTTAAAAAGATCAGAACTCCCAAATTTAAAGACCCAATCCAAAAATGGGCATCTGAAATGAACAGACATTTCTCAGACAAAGAAGTAGAAATAGCAAATAAATACATAAAAAAATGCTCAACATCACTGGTCATTCGAGAGATGCAAATGAAAACAATGCTGAGATTCCACTTCACTCCAGAAAGAATGGCTGCTATCATGAAATCAACCAATAACAAATGCTGGCGGGGCTGTGGGGAAGAGGAAACCTGCTCCACTGCTGGTGGGAGTGTAGACTGGTGCAACCACTGTGGAAACCAGTATGGAGATACCTCAAAGAACTAGGACTGGAAGTCCCATTTGACCCTGCTATTCCATTGCTGGGGATCTTCCCCAAAGAATTAAAAGAATCATACCACAGTGATAGATGTGCACCCATGTTCACAGCAGCACAATTTGTAATAGCCAAAATTTGGAAGCAGCCCAATTGCCCATCAAGTAGAGTCTGGATAAAGAAAATGTGGTTTTTAAAAATAAAATGGAGTACTACTCAGCCATAAAAATGAGAAATTAGAGACATTTACAGCTAAATGGATGGACATTGACACGATACTCTTAAGTGAAATAAATAGGACACAGATGTTTAAATTCCCCATAGTTTCTCTAGTATGAGAATCTGAAATTGTAAATAAGGACTAAAAGTTATAAGAGATAATGTGAAATAGGAAGAAGGGGGCAAAAGGGAAGGGGAAGTTGGAGGGGCAGGGGAAGGGAAAGAAGAGAATGGAATTAATATGAGAAAATGAAAAAATGGAAACAAAGTCTTTGTAAATCAGGCTGGAGGGTTTGAAGGGAGGGCAGGGGAATGGGGATAAAATAAGAACTAAGAGAGACTATATAAAGGTCCAAATTTCCCATGATTAATGTCATTATATTGTATACCTACAATGTACCAATGAAATTAATTTTGAAAATCAGATTAGAAATAATCTTTCAGGTTAAAAAAGAGATGATGATCAAAATGAAGGACCTGCCCAGTGAATCTAGAGTAGACACAGATAAAAAACATAGAGGAGCTCAGGAAAACAATGGAAACTATGAATGCCCAACATAGGAAACAAAGAAAATCCATGAAACAGATTCAGAAAGGTACCTAGGTGATTAAAAACTCTATTGAATGTATATGCAAACGATCAATTCAAAGTGAGGACACAACATCAGATCTAGAAGACAGGATTGCAGTTAGCAACCACGGAAATAAGGATTTCTTAAAAATAGATAGGGACCGTGAAAAATCAACCCAACAGCTGCAAGATGATGCAAGGAAGATCAACATAAGATTGATAGGAGTCAACAAGAAAGCAGGAGACAGAACAAATGCTATTAAATAAAATCCTGTTCATGGAAGTAATGTCAGGAAACTACCCACACATGGCAAAATAATTTGACCTACAAATAAGTGAGGCATATAGAACTCCAACAGCCATGACCAAAATAAATCTACCCCCAGGCATATAATAATGAAGATCCCTGAAATTCAACAGAAGAACACAATATTAAAATCTGTTAGAGAAAAGAAAAAAATTGCCTATAAGGAAAGCCCATCAGAATCACAGCAGATTTCTCAATACAAACCCTTTGATCAAGGAGAGATTGGCGTGAAATATTTGAAGTCCTGAAAGAAAACAACCTCCAACCCAGATTAGTGTACCCTGTTGAACTATCTTTCAAAATCAATGGAGAAATAAGAAATTTCCATGACAAAGAACAACTGAAGAAATTCGTGACCACCAAACTAGCTCTCCAAAATGTTGTGAAGGATATTTTAGAAAGAGATAACAAAGACTACAATTCCAAAAACAGCAACAGAAAGAAACCACTAGACAAGGCAAGCAATTAAACAGAGGGGAAAGACAGGGAACCAACAAGAGGAAAATAATGTGACAAGGATAAGTCAGTACATATCAGTTATAACCATCAATGTAAATGGTCTTAATTCACCAATCAAAAGAAACTGATTGGGAGAGTTGATCAATAAACAAGATCAAACAATATGTTGCATACATAAAATATATTTAACTCAAAAAGAAATTGATAGATTGAAAGTCAAACGATGGAAAACAATATTCCATGTGACAGGAACCTAGAAAAAAGTGAAGAACCTATTCTATTTGCAGGTAAAGTGGATTTTAAGCCAAGGCTATTCAAGAGACAAAGAAGGTCACTACATACTTGTTAAGGGAAAACTCCAAATGGAAGAGATAACAATCATAAATATCTATCCACCAAATACTGGTGAACCCAACTATATAAAACAAACATTAATGGACATGAAATATCAAATAGGCGCTAACACAATTGTAATGGGGGACCTCAATCCCCACTATCACAAATAGATCAACTAGACAAAAAAAATCAACAAGTAATATCAGAACCAAACAAAACCTTTGAACAAATGTACTTAGCATATGTCTACAGTGCGCCCCCCCCACACACACCAAATACACATTCTTCTCATCTGCACATGGAACATTCTCCAAAATACACCACATACTGGCCCATAGAATATGCTTAAGTAAATGCAAAGGAAATGAAATTATCCCATACATACCAACAAACCACAGTGCAATGAAATTGAAAATCAACGGCAAAAGAAACCACAAAAACTCCATAAACACATGGAAATTAAATAGCACCCTCCTGAATACCAAAGAGTCACAGATGAAATTTAAAAAGAAATTAAACAGTATGTACAATTAAATGATAATGCAGATACAACATACTGGAACTGATGGGACAGGGAGAAAGCAGTCCTACAAGGGAAATTTATAGTGGTGAATTCTTACCTCAGGAAAACAGAGTGATATCAAATAAACAACCTAATGTTGAACCTCAAACTTCTCGAAAAAGAAGAGCAAGTCAAGCCCAAAGCTTGTATGAGGGAGGAAATTATAAAGATCAAACCAGAAATCAATGCAATTGATACTAAGAAAACAGTACAAAGAATCAAAGAATTGAAGAGTTGCTTCTTTGAAAGATTAAATAAAATTGGTAAACCCTCATCCAACTTTATATAAAAAAAAGACTGAAATCCACACAGTTAAGAAGGAAAAGGGTGAAATTACAACAAATCCTGCAGAAATCCAGAATATCAACAATAACTACTTTGAGAGCCTTTATTCTAATAAGATGTACCACACAAAAGAAATGGACAGATTCTTAGATACATATGAATTATGAAAGCTGAATCAAGAAGATATACAAATTCTAAATAAGCCAGTTTCAGTCAATGAAATTGCAATTAAAATTGAAAGTGCAATTAAAAACTCACCAACAAAGAAAAGCCCAGGTCATGGTGGATTCCCTGGTGAATTCTACAAGAAATTTGGAGATCTAATTTGGAGTCCTCAAAGTCTTTAATGAAACTGAAAGGGAAGCAATACTCCCAAAGTCATTCCTGGAAGTAAGTATTACCCTAATACTAAAACCAGGGAACATTCCAACCAAAAAAAGAGAACTATAGGCCAATCTCCCTAATAAACATAGATGCAAAAATCCTCAATAAGATACTGACAAACAATCAATCAAAGCATCAAGAAGATTGTACACCAGGGCCAGGGATTTAGCTCAGTGGTTTTGCTGCATGCCTCACAAGGGCAAGGTCCTGAGTTCGAGCCTTGTTACCAAAAAAAAAAAAAAAAAAAGAAAGAAGAGTGTATACCATGACCAAGTAGGATTCATCATAGCAATGCAGGGATGGTTCAACATATGCATATCAACAAATGTAATGCACCGTATTAACAGAGTCAAGGATGAAATTCACATGATTGTCTCAATAGATGTAGAAAAGGGACATAACAAAGCACAATCCCCATTCATTATAAAAACTCTAAAAATTGGAAGAGATGGCCTTTATCTCTATCAGATAAAAGCCATCTATGACAAATCAACAGCTAATATCATACTAAATGGTCAAAAATTGAAAGCTTGCACTCTAAAATCAGGAACAAGACAAGGATGTTCACTATCACCACTCCTATTCAATATAGTTCTGGAACTATTAGCCAGAGCAATTACACAAGAGAAAGAAATAAAGACAGGAAAGGAAGAAATTAAATTATCATTATTTGCAGGTTACATGATACTGTACATGGAAGACCCCAAAAACTCCACCAAAAGACTTCTAAATTTAATAACCAAATTCCATCATATAGCTGGAAACAAAGTCAACACTCAAAAATCAGTAGAATTGCTGTACACAAACACACTGAAAGAGAAATTATGGAAACCACGACTTTCAAAATAGCACTGAAAAAAATGAAATACTTAGGAATCAATCTAACAAAGGAAGTAAAAGATCTTTACATTGAAAACTACAGTACTCTGAAAAAAGAGATTGAAGAGAATACCAGAAAATGAAAAGATATGCCTTCTCCTCAGATAGGAAGAAACAACACAGTGAAAATGGCCATACTTCCAAAATTGTTATGCAGGGTCAATGGAATCTTGATCAAAATACCAATAACATACCTGACAGGATTAGAGAAAACAATCCTGCAATCTATTTGGAACCAGAAGAGACCTAGAATAGCAAAAGTAATTCTGGGCAACAAAGGCAAGTCAAGAGGCATCACAATCCATGATTTTATATCATAGTACAAAGCTACTGTGATAAAAATAGCATGGTACTGGCAATAAAACAGACTAGAGGATCAATGGAACAGACCGGAAGATGTAGAAACAACTCCAAATACACTCAGCCACCTTATCTTCCACAAATGGCCAAACACCTTCACTGGAAGAAAGGCTCTTTAATAAATGGTGCTGGAAAAACTGGCTTTCTACATGCCAAAGACTAACACTAGATCCATGTCTCTCACCATGCACTAAACTAAAATCAAAATGGAATAAGATCTAAATATTAAAACAGAAACACTAAATCTGCTTGAAGAGAGAATAAGTAGAACTCTTGAAGACATAGGTATAGCCAAAGACTTTATGAACAAACCCCTATTGCAATGGAAATATTACAAAGAATCAACAATTAGGATCTCATCTTGTTAAAAAAGCTTTTGCATAACAAAAGAAATCTTCAACAGAGTAAAGTGACAACACACAAAGTGGGAAAAAAATTTTGCATATATAAAGTAAATATAAAGTATATATATATAAAATATGAAGAACTCAAAAAAACACATACCTCCCAAATTTAAAGACCCAATCAAAAAATGGGCATCTGAAATGAACAGACACTTGGATGAAGAAGTAGAAATGCCAAATAAAAATATGAAAAAATGTTCAACATCACTAGTTATTCAAGAGATGCAAATTAAAACATCGCAGAGATTCCATCTCACTCCAGAAAGAATGGAAATTGTCAAGAAATCAACCAATAGCAAATGCTGGTGGGGCTGTGGGGAGCAAGGAACCCTTCTACACTTTTGGTGGGAGTGTAGACTGGCGCAACCACTGTAGAAATCAGTGTGGAGATTGCTCAAAAAAATAAAATAGAGTTTCCATTTGACCCAGCTATTCCCCTTTTTGGTAACTTCCCAAAAGAATTAAAAGCACCATACTATGGTGATGTATGCACAACCCACATTTATAGCTCCACAGTTTGTAACAGGGAAATCTTGGAAATAACCCAAATGCACATCATACAATGAATGGATAAAGAAGATGTGTATGTGTGTGGGGGGGGTGGGGGCTGGGGGGGGTGGGGGGGTTATACAATGGACATTTACACATGTGTTTAATTTATTTAACTTGAGTATAGTCTTAAGGTACATCCACCTACCTGGAAATATCTCGTTTATCTTTCTTTATGGCTGAGTAGTACTCCATTGTACCACATTGTACTCCAGTGTCCTGGATTGTAACTTCTGTTAACTTTACAGGGATGTGGGCAGAGTCCTGATGGCTATCATACCACACTCTGCCCTTCACTGAGAAGCTCGGGATGCAGCCAGAACACTAGCTGCCTTAGCACAAAGCTGGTCATAATCATGGGGTCTCACTGATTCATGAACCAGGGTTATCACCCATCCTGCATGTGGCCTGATGGAATGCAGCCTCAGAGGAGACCCTGTCCCATGTGTCCCTGATTCTGAGGAGCACTGGCATCCACCATGCACCCTGACTTTCCAAAGGGCAAGCTGAAACTGCAGCCAGGCCTGTCCTCATGAGGGGGACAGCCAGTGTAGGCAAAATCTTGGGCCTAGGATTCACAAGAGAAACCTCACTTAGGCTCATGAGAACTGCTTAGCATTAATGTTATCTCTATTGACAATGAAAGAAATGAAATTTCAGAGTAGTCAGATCCCTCACATATGACCACTGTCACTTATTTATTAACTTATTACAGAAAGGATTTAAGTTAGAATACAAAGCCACTCAACATGGAATACAATGAAATCTGGAGAATGAGAAAAACAGGAAAGAGAAAAATGAGAACAGGTTTGAGATGAATTTTAACAATGAATTCCATGGCCTGGAGTTGTGTGGACTTAATAAAAATGGGTCATAAGCTTGGCCTGGAGCTGTCTGATAACTACTGGGAAAAGGATTTAAAAAGAACAGTCAAGGACCTAAAGTTCTTGCCCTTTTATCTTAGGAGAGAATGCTGGAACTTTGAGAACACTGCAACACTTAGTGCGCAAATATTAGGTAGCATTATTTTCTCCAGCTCCTGAGAAGGAAGTAGGGCTAGAAGATATAAGGTAACAAAAAGCGCTAACACCAAATAGAGCTCAAACTTCTCTTCCCATTAAGGATCCTCTGGGAGAGACACACTTACAGCAACTGACACCCTAATGTTAACCTTGAGTCATCACGTGAAGGTTACATGGTATGCTACTTAAGAAGAGAAAGAATATAGGCATCAAGAAAGTTAAAATGTATGAAACATTTCTTCCTGAACCCCATATTCTCCCTTCTAAGGATAACAAATCAAGACACAGATTTCTCATACTTAGCCTTGTACAGCACACAAGGGATAAGGGCATTTGTTTTTAAATTCAGATCTGTATATATTCATCTTATAGAATTAATCATCCTCTCTATACCTTCCTATCCAGTTCCTATTGCTCTGTCAATGAAATAATTTAGGAAATTTAGGAAGAGCACATTATGCAAATTTTAATTGATCCCAAGTAATGTCTGGTTTTATTTTGTTTTAGGAAAAAGTATCGATTTCTGCCTGAGATATGAAGATCTTCCAGATGGTCTAGAAATGACCATGGCAAATTAAAGAAAAAAACTTCCACTAACAGCCCCAGGTGACATAGGTCCTTTTGAAAGCAACCTCTACACAAAGCAGGTTTGTATTTCAGGGCAGTGAAATAACATTTATAATTAAACCAGCCTGATTGAGCATTGCCCTGGGCTAGGCCTGGATGAGAACCTTCTGGGAGTGCCTGATACTGATACTGTCCCCACCACAGCCCTCATGGCAATATGGGGCATTCTTATCATCCCCCTCCACACCTGGAGCATCCAACTTGGTCCTCAAGGTGAGCACGCACTGCCCAACAGCCACCATTTATACGTGGAGCTGCTCAGAAGGCCACCAGGCAGTGTGGCTGCAAACGTACTTGACAACTCTACACACACTGCCCACTGCCTTTCCTAACTATCAGCCATGGGAGCCTCCACTCTTGGCCTCAAATAGGCCTTGCCTCTGGCAGGATGGGGCCGGCTGCTTTCTTTGCCTCAATGGGCCCTGGCCAGGTGGGGAGGTCACTTTCCACGAGAGCTCTGCACAAAGGCTCTTCCTGTTCACCCAGCGCAGTGTCCAGCACAGCCAGCCCTACCTATCATGACATCATCACCCCCCCGCCCCCTGTCACACAGCAGCCTCTCTTCCTGCTTGTGAGCTCTCTGAAAGGACAGCTCTCTCACACTCGTTCATTCCTTGGTCATTATACCTGCCACAGTACCTGGGGGAAAGCAGATGCTCCATGAAAGGCACAAGAAGGGAATGAAGTAATGAACTCTTCTCTGAAGCCCATGGCGTGAGCTTGACGGACAGAAGAGTCTGAAGGCAGCTGTGATGGCCCACATCATGTCCTCTTGCAGAGAACCAGAACTGTGTCTGTCAGCTCCATAGGCTAGATTGAGTCCCTTACCTCCCTGTGCCTTCTCAGTGAGCTCCACAGTGAAGTGAGGAAATCACCACTCATGTCAGCCTCAGCTTCGTGATGCAGAATGAAGCTTTAAAGAAGTCACACCATGTTGCCTCCTCCTTGCTCAGAAGTCACAAGAAGCTCGCTAGCAGCCCAGCCAGATGCTACAAAATAATCAGTTTTACTGGCTACCATGGCACTCACTCCAATCTGTATTCAAAAGCAGCTTGGAATGGAATCTTCTGAGTAGAAACCACCACAGCAGGATTCTAGAATGTTTGTTCTTAAAATAAACTCAAAGCTACAATGATAGCATCAAGTTGAAATTGTACTAAACTTTTTTTGAGGGGAGAAGGCCATGCAGTGAAGCACTAACCTTGACTCCCACTGCATGGGGGATTTCAAGGATCCTGGATGTGTTGCTGGACAGTGACAGTTTTTACCTTTGACAGTTTTGGACTTTGGTCACTAGATAGTTTAAAACTAGGACTTAGCTTTGGGCCATTGGTAATTGTCCTAATCTTCAGAGAAATTGGAGAGCAAAGGCATTAGTACATGAGACTTCCTAGAGGGCTGGAGACCAGAGGTCTCTGCATAGGCAGAATATGACCAAGTCCCAGTAAAACTCAGGACCCAAAAGTCTTGGGATGGTGTCCCCATCTGGAGACACTCGGTGACTATCTCAGCACACTGGCTGGGAGGAGTGAGCACCAGGCTGTGATGCCGCCAGCAAAGGACAGCAGCGTCTTCACTCTTGGTTCCCTCCTGCACACTGCCCCAGGCATCCCTTGTGATTTCATACCTAATCCTGTCCTACACCAAGCTGCACAGATAAGTGTGATAACTATGATGAGTTTGAGTTCTGTCCACACAGCTGCCTGACTGGGTGTCAGAGGACACCTCCAACTCGGCAGGGTCAGAGAGGGTGGCTCTGTGTGGTGACTAACCCAGTGTGGGCCTAGTTCCTTCCCCCAGGTTTGCCCATATTTTAAGAGGGGCACAATATTCTTTGTTTCTTCTTCTTTAAAGGATAGTATTTGTCTCTTCAATATGGAAAATTAACCATAAAGGATTTTAGATATGGATAAATAATGTTCCAAGGATCTTCAGACTTTTCTTAGTGATTCATTTCTTTCTCCTTTGGTTGCAAGAAAACAGGAGCAATAGGAATGGTCCATGCAAAGCCAGACTCCATGCAGTGGGAAGCCAATTAAGACCTGGCCCTTGGGCCATTGATGGACCCTGCGGTTAAGATGGAGAAGAACAAGTGTAAGGCTCAGGAGAAGCCACCCCAGGCTCTGGGCCAGCCTGAGGAAAGGCTCTGTGATACTGCCAAGGTAGATGGAGCTTCTCGGAAAGGATGTCAGAGGTGCCAGGGAAGAGGCCAGCTGGTGTGGCAAGGTCACCCACTGGAGCCCCAACTGTGGTACTGCCATCACAGGAGGTTGATCTGAGGTCCTAAGACTAGCCAAAAGAGGCCAGGGCAGAAATATCTGTGGATGGAAATCCTGCATAAGATGGCAAGGTCAAGTACCAGCTGGGGGCAGAGAGACTAAGTGGCTGACAAGTGAAGTGCCCTGTGGCCCATCACCTTGCCTGCCAAAGGCTGCCACAGCAGTGGCCTTGAGCAGGAAGAAGTGTGCATCGTTCAAGGTAGGCCAGAGGCTCTGCCTGCTCTGAGCAGTCCATTCCCGGAAGTCACAGCTGGGTACACACTGTGACTGTAATTGAGAAGACTCAAGATGCACTGGAATTGGGGGGAGCAGAAGTCATACATGGGCCAAAAAGGACACAGGTGAGAGGCTGGGAAGGGTAGCCTAGGAGAAACTCAAGGGTAGATAAAGGAAGGACTTCCCCTCTCCCCAGGCAAGCTAGGACCTCATGTTGGAGAGAGACAGCAGTATGTCACACACACATATTAAATAACGACAAACATGATTCAGAGTAACTAAGAAACCAAAGAAAGCACTTACAGGGCTGGGGGTGAAACTGAGCTGTATATTCAGCTTGAGCCAATGCAGAAAATGAGGATCTGTTGGTGAGGCATGAGGAAGACCGGGACCCACAGACTGAAGTGTTTGTGTGTGTGGGTCAAGAGAAAGGAGCAGCTTTAGGTAAAAGCTTCAAAAAGAAAGAGCAAGAGAGGGAGAAACAATGAGAGAGGGAAAGAGGGAGGGAGAGGAAGAGGAGGAGATCCAATAGAAGGAGAAACACGTTAACTTCTAAACTGGACTTGACGGGCTTGCAGTCTGGTAGGTGGGACAACTGAAGTGTGTACTGCCACCTGGTGTCACATACCTTACTTACAGATCAAAGGTGACCGCTAAACCTAAAAGCTGAGAAAGTAAAGCTCACAATGTCACCCTTTAGAATGAGCATCTTATTTGATTAGGAATCTAGTTGTAGTGGGAGTTTGCTAAGTCACTAAAAGAGTAAAAATGTCTCAAATATGTTCTTGGAAGTAAGGAAAATCGACTAGATAATGATAGCATACTAGTTAGGTTTACATCACTCTCACACACACACACACACACACACACACACACACACACACAGACTTGCACTCCCTGCTTGTGTCTCCCCTCTGTATTTATGATGAATTATTGGCTTCCTTTGCAGGGAAACACAGAGTGGGCTGCTCAGGAAGTCTGCAATCTTTCCTTGGAAAGGAGCCCCTGGCCATCACAGGACCCTAGTACATGTAGTCCCCTACGAGTTATAAGGCTTTCCTGCTGCCTCACCTCCCCGGCCTCTGCAGGAAAGGACAAATCTCTGAACCACTGTTGTCCCTTCAGTTCCCTCCAGCTGTGAAAACCACTACAGGGACAGAAAGGAGTATGTCCTAGATCCAGAGTCCCCAAACACTTCCCCAGACCAAGTTGTTTGCTCTGAGTTACCCTAGACTGGGAGAGCAGGGGAGATGGGGCTGAGACACAGTGGTCTGGACCCGTGTGGGCTTCTGGGTGGTTACCATCCTTTTCCCGGCTTCCCTGAATTGCAGCTGCCCTCAGCATCCTGCTGCTGTCCCAGTAGGTGGAGCTCATGTACAATTATGAAGTGTGATTAAAAATGGTTTTTAAATTTTTAAAAATTACAATAAACAATAGATTGCCATGACTCTCCCTCAAGATACTCCCTCTTACTTTTTTTTTTTTTTTTTGGTACCCAGGGATCTAACTCAGGACTTTGGGCTTTCGAGGCAGGCGGCAGCACCACTAAGCTAAATCCCCATCCCACTCCCTCTTACTTTGAACACACTTATCCTATTGTTCTTTCCACTTTCTCCAAGTCTTCTTTTATGAGTGTCTTTAGCTGTTCTGTCATGGGTCCCTCTGTACAAAATTGATTGAAAATGTTTCCTTTTCATAGTCATTTTAACTTTAAGGAAGAGCTAGAAGCCACAAGAAGCCAGATCCTGTAAATAAGGTAAATGAGGACACACCATTATGTTACTACAAGCCTTTCTGTTGGATGGCACTAACCAGCAGCATTCACTGTATTTTTTCTTACCTTATAAAAATACTCAGGAATGAGGACTTCCAGAACTGCTGTAGGAAGTGGCAAGAATGATGAGATAACTGTATTTGAAGTGGGTAATTTGAGGGAGTATTTGGGGGGTAATTTGAGGAGGATGACTGGCCATATTTTTTTACTATAACAAATCTAATTTAAATATTCACTGTATAATTTAATCACCCCTTGTATGTCATCCAAGACATGGGTCTGAGTTCAGGGAAAGGTTACTGCTGGGGTGTCATGGGTACAGGGACAGATGTCTCTTCTTTGTCTGCTTTGCCCACATGATGCCAGCCCATCTCCCGACTTCCATGCTGGCGGCCTGAGCTGGGTCTGTGCAGAGCCCAAGTGGGGGAGCAGGGCAGTGGGTGGACATCGGGTGCTGGAGTCTTTGGGGGGCCTCCTGGGAGGGGCAAGACTCAGCTTTCTCAGTTGGCCTCTTCTACACAAGGGAGAAGCAACCTGAGGCTGAAATGAGAGGTGAAAATGAGGAATGAAAGAAGAGGTGGGAAGATAGAGAGAAGCCAGCCGTGAACACAGACACAGCAGAGTGATCCAGGTCCAACTCTGCACAGGACACCACCCTGTCAGCTGCTGGGAATTTCTCCTCATACACCAGGGAAGAATCTTGCAGAAACTGTTAGAGGAGATCATCTAACATGAGGAAAAGTCAAATAAATAAATAAATAAATAAATAAATAAATAAATAAATAAATAAAATTTTAAAAAATGAAAATCTTCAGGCTGGGGATTTAGCTCAGTGGTTCCACTGCCTGCCTTGAAAGCGCAAGGTCCCAAGTTCGATCCCCCATACCGAAAAAAAAAAAAAAGGAAAAGTCAGCTAGCAAAGCTAAGGCTTAGGACACACTATTAAAATAGTAGATTTACAATTTTACCTGATTTATCATCAAATGATTTTGTATTCAAATGTACTTGGTGATTCATTAAAGCAAACTGTTAACGATTTTGAAGAACTTGATCATATATCAAAGTTTTATGTCAAATTAGCCAATAAGGGCCAAACTGATATGTAAGTAAACAAATAGAACAGCTTAAAAATTTTCCTGAAAGGTCAAAAGTAATTATTGTTGAATATTAGTCACTTTTTATTCATTTACAAAGTGAGAGCTTTTCAAGTATCTGACAGTGGATGTTTTACTATTTAAAATGTTGAGTTAGGTAAAAGACCAAAATAAAGTGAGAGTTAAAAGTCCTAGGCATTTTAAAAATAAACTCTAACTTGGAGAAATCAGGATTATTACTTCCACCTTATGAAAAGCACTATCTCACATCCATGATAGAATCTGCTTAGGGAAGGAGGTGTGTGGTTAAGGAATCCGAAACGCGAGCCTTCCCTCCGAATCATTCCTTTCCTCACTACCTTTTCCAGTTGTGATTAATGTGGGGTTTTGGAAGGCTGTGTTTCATTAATTTTTTTCTTGGTCTTTAAAGGACATTACAAATATTTCTCTGGATAATGAGGGGAAAATAACAAGAATCAAGTTCCATGACAATTTATGTATGTGATATTCATGACATCAAGGAAGCATTAATCCAGTTAGCATTTGTATAACATATATCACAGCTATCATCCTGATCATATTTCCAGGCTCATTCAGAAATCCCACCAATGATATAGAATACAAAGACAAAAATTACAAATGTGTGATGTTGTATGATTACTGCTTTCTCTTTATTAAAAATCAGAAACAAGTCCTTTAAAAAAATAATCGCAAGAGACATGCAGGGAGCAGAGAACCCAGGACTGAGTCCAGCTCTGCCCGGCTGGCTATGCCCAATTGGCAACCAAGGGCTTGTAAGGACCCCCTCGGGCACGCCCCCCCAGCGACCGGGAAGCCGCGTGGGCATCTAGAACAACAGTGCCAGGCCGCCCCCGCCCCCGCCCCCGCCCTGCATGCCTCTGGCCTCTTGCTGTGCAGCTACCTCTTTCCATGCCACAGAGGCACGGGGGACATAAAGACCATTGTCCTGAACTGCAGAAGTGATCAAGACAGAGAGGGCCTCTCTCAGGCTTGCTGATGATAACTGAACCCCACTGGAAAAGTGAAGAGAATCTCTGCAGTAAAGGCACACCAGACCACTGTTAATTGGTAAGTTAGAAGGATCATCACCTCCCATCAGAACCTGGACTATCTCCAGGGGAAAGGCAGCTGGAACCTACAATAGAACCTTGCACAGTTCAACCCTTCAGGAGGACAGGGAGCTCGACTTTGGACTTGCAGGCAGAAATCTGCCTGAATCTCATGGGTCTATGACTGGCTTACTGAGACTCATTGACTTATATCTGCACACTGCTACCCATGTTGTCTATTGTGACAGCAAAGACATACCCTGAAAGAGTCCCTTCATTTTTATCTTTTGTTATTTTCAAAATTACTACTATTTTTTTTGCTCTTATTTTTAATCTTTTTCCTTAACTATTTTAAAATTTATTTTTCTCTTTTTTCTTTCTTTTTTCTTTTCTCTCTCTCTCTCTCTCTCTCTCTCCCTCCCTCCCTCCCTCCCTCCCTCCCTCTCTCCCTTGGTGTCCCCCACATTGTTCTTCATCTCTGTGTTCCTATTCCGGCCTTAATTCATCTTTCTTCTTTATTCTTCTTTTCTTCTCTTTCCTTCTGTCACCTGTGTCCTCTGGCCTCACTGCTAATCTTCCCCTATCCTTCTACCTACCTATCCTTCCCTCCCCAAATCCTAACTCCCCATTCCAAAGGGTGAAGTTGACATATTGAAGAGTTTATTCACTATAAACATATGGTGGGTTGGTCCTTGATTTTGATTTAATTCACACAGTTAAAGGTGATAGATTAATAAGTACCACAAATTGTCATTTTCTAAGAGGTACTTGATGCTACTGTGTTGCTAACTGTATCACTTGGGCTAAAATATTGTGATTGAACTAATCAGTTGTCCTTCATGATACAATGAAAATGAGACAGCCTCAGCCCCATTAGAGACTCAAAACCTAAAGACCAGCTATATCTGGAAGACACCTCTGAGAAGCAATCATTCCATAAGGGTTCTAAATACATCAATGAAGATCCTTACAATAAGCAACTTCAAAGAATCAACCCAGTATATAAACCAAGGACAGTAACAAAAACAAAAATGAGAAGACATTTAAGTAAGGCGACTTCCACCCCACAAAAGGCAAATTCTCGGGGAAACGAGGTGGAAAAGTCCGATAATCAACCACCTGGACACCCTGAACTGATAGCACAGGAAGTAAAAAAACTGATGAATGGAGCTCTAGAAAAATTCAAAGCAGAAATAATCTCCCAGATAACTTCAGAGATGGTGAGCAGAGTGAAAGACATGATTAGAGGCTCTAGAAAAGAAACAGATAAAAAAAATAGTTGACCTCAGAAATATGCTGGAAGCCATGAATACCCAGCATAAGAAAGAAATGGAAACCATGATCACCCAACATAAGAAAGAAATGGGATCTATGAAACAGATTCAAACAGATATTCAAGAAATTAAAAACTCCACTGAAAGCATACAGAACAGATTAAGGGAATCTGAAGATAGAATACCAGATATAGAAGACAGGATTGCAGTGAAAGACCACGAAGACAGAGATTTCTTAAAAATAGTAAGGGACCATGAGAAATCAATCCTGCAGCAGCTAGATGATGCAAAGAAGAAAAACATAAGACTGATAGGAGTCTATGAAAAAATAGGAGAAAGTACAATTGACATAAAAAAAAAACCTGTTCAAAAAAGTAATAATAGAAAACTTCCCAGACAGAGGTGGAGAAATGGACATAAAGATATGTGAAGCATAGAGAACTCCAACTAGCCATGATCAAAAAAAATCTACACCTAGACATATAATAGTCAAGATCCCAGAAACCCAACAGGAGAACAAAATCCTACAAGCAGTCAGAGAAAAGAAACAAATCACCTATAAAGGAAAGCCCATCAGGATCATGGCAGACTTCTCAACACAAACCCTCAAATAAAGAAGAGCCTGGAGTGAAGTATTTCAAGCGCTAAAAGAAAATAACTTCCAACCTAGACTGTTGTATCCTGCAAAATTATCTTTCAAAATCGATGGGGAAATTAGATACTTTCAGAAAGGACACCTGAGAAATTTCATGAACACCAAACCAGCACTCCAAACAATTCTAAGCAATATCCTAGAAAAAGACAATGAAGGTCACAGCTCTATGAGACCCAACAGAGGGAAGCCACTAGGCAAGGTAAGACACTAAAGCAAAGGGGGGAAAATATGAAATAAAAGAGCCAACAACAGTAAAACATCATGGCAATGATGAGTCAATATCTATCAATTATAATTATCAATATTGATAGCCTCAATTCACCAATCAAAAGAAATAGACTGACAGAATGGATTAAGAGGCAAAATCCAGGTCGTGCAGAACACACGCTGAATCAGCCCACTGCAGACAGGCAGGTCTGTGCACGCCCTACCAAGGTCCTGAGTCATGCAGAAGACGCCTAATCACCCCGCTGTAGACAGGCAGGTCTGCCCATGCACTACCAAGGTCCTGAGTCACACAGAACACACCGAATAACCCCGCTACAGACAGGCAGCCACCTGATTCCACACTACAAAGACGCAGAGGACACCAGACCACCAGACCAAGGTACTGAGTTGCACTGTTCCCGGCCCAGAGGTAGGGGCTTCTGAGCCACCATCCCACTGCTCCTGGTCCAGAGGAAGGGGCTTCCCAGTCACCATCCCTCCTGCTGCCCCCAGCCCAGAGGAAAGGGCTTTTGGGCCACCTTCTGTCCTTCTGCTCCTGGCCCAGAGGAAGGAGCTTCTGAGCCACCATCCCACTGCTCCTGGTCCAGAGGAAGGGGATTCCCAGCCACCATCCCTCTGGCTGCTTCCAGCCCACAGGAAAGGGCTTTTGGGTCACCATCCCTACCGCTGCTCCCAGCCCCTGTCCCACCTCACTCAGCTCAGAGGAGATAATCAGTGCAGGTGCTAAAAGCCCCGCGCCCCAGTCGAAACGAGAAAACATGTAAATAATTCTCAAAACCAGACTTCCAGATCACCTACAGCAACCCCAAAGGGAAATGAGATGGAACACTCTGATACTCAACAACCTGGACCCAATGAACTGGCAACAAAAGGGGATCTGGAAAAAATGAAATCAGAAATAATTTCTCACATAACAGGAGAAATTGTGCCCCTAGTGCAAGATATGATTAATAAATCTAGAGAGGAACTCAGGAACATGATGGAATCCCAACATAAGAAACAAATGGAATCCATAAAACAGATGCAAATAGATTTCCAGGACATGAAAAACTCCATTGAAAGTCTACACAGCAGAATGAGCCAATATGAGCACAAAATTTCAGATATAGAACATAAGATTGCAATTAGTGACCAGGAAAAGAAAAATTGCTTCAAAATTATAAGGGAACATGAGAAATCAATCCAGCAGCTGTTAGATGATGCAAAGAAGAATAATATAAGTCTGATTGGGCTCAATGAAGAAACAGGAGAGAGTGCAGATGACATCACAGAAATAATGGCAGAAAACTTCCCAAGCAGGGGGAAAGAGCTTGACATACAGATAAGTGAGGCATATAGGACTCCAAATAGCCTTGATCAAAAAAAATCTACACATAGGAATATAATTGTTAAGATTCCAGAAACACAACAGAAGAATAAAGTTCTACAAGCAGTCAGAGAAAAGAAACAAATCACATACAAAGGAAAGCCCATCAGAATCACAGCAGACTTCGCAACACAAACCATCAAGGCAAGAAGAGCTTGGAGTGACATATTCCAAGCCCTAAAAGAAAACAGCCTCCAAACCCAGATTGATGAACCCTGCAAAACTATCTTTCAAAATGGATGGAGAAATAAGATACTTTCATGACAAAGAGCACCTTAGGAACTTCGTGAATACCAAACCAGCACTCCAAAGAATTTTACACAATATCCTAGGAACACACATTGAGGATCACAACCCCAGGAAGCAAAGCAGAATGAACCCATCTGGCATGACAAGAAATTAAATGGAAAGGGGGAGAATCCAACAAAAAGAAAAAGTCATGGAAATGACAAGTCAATACCTTTCAGTTATAACCATCAATGTTAATGGTCTCAATTCACCAACCAAAAGAAATAGACTGGCAGAATGGGTCAAGAAGCAAAATCCAACAATATGCTGCATACAAGAAACACACTTCATTCAAAAGGAAACTCATGGGCTGAAAGTTAAAGGGTGGAAAACAATACTCCCTGCAACAGGAACCCGCAAAAAAGCAGGAGTAGCTATCCTCTTTGCAGATCAAGTAGATTTCAAACCAACACTGATTAAGAGAGATGAAGAAGGACACTACATCCTTGTAAAGGGAAGAATCCAAGGGGAAGAAATGACAATCATAAATATCTATGCACAAAACACTAGTGCACCCAACTATATAAAACAAACACTAACAGACATGAAAAGTCATATACGCACTAATATAATTGTAGTGGGGGACCTCAACACCCCACTGTCACAAATAGATAGATCAACTAGACGAAAAACAAGTAATGAAATACTAGAACGCAATCGAACTCTTGAAAAAATGAACTTAACAGATGCTTACAGAGTCTTCCACCCCACAAAATCAGAATACACATTCTTCCCTGGCTGCACATGGCTCATTCTCTAAAATAGACCACATACTCACACATAGAACATGGTTAAGTAAGTGCAAAGGAATTGCAGTCGTCCCCTGTACATTATCAGTCCATAGTGCAATGAAATCAGAGATCCATAGCAAAAGAAACTCAAAAAATTTCATAAACACGTGGAAATTGAACAGCACACTTCTGAATAACCAATGAGTCATAGACAAAATTAAAGAAGAAATCAGACAGTTCCTTCAATTAAATGACAATGACAATACAACATATCGGAATCTATGGGACACAATGAAAGCAGTCTTATGAGGGAAATTCATAGCAGTGAATATGCATATTAGGAAAACAGAATGAGCCCAATTAAACAACCTGATGCTGAACCTCAAGCTTCTAGAAAAAGAAGAGCAGGACTATCCCAAAGTTCATACAAGGGAGGAAATTATAAAGATCAGAGGAGAAATCAATGCAATGGAGACTAAGAGAACGACACAAAAAATCAATGAAGCCAAGAGTTGGTTCTTCGAAAGAATCAACAAAATTGACAAACCTTTAGCCAACCTTGTCAGAAAAAGGAAAGAAAAGGCCCAAATCCATGCAATTAGGAATGAAAAGGGTGAAATGACAACAGACCCAGCAGAAATCCAGAGGATCATCAATACCTACTTCCAGAACCTATATGCCAATAAGATGGACAACACAGAAGAAATGGACAGATTCCTAGATACATAAGAATTACCAAAGTTGAACGAAGAAGACCTAAAAATTTTGAACAACCCAATATCAACCAATGAAATTGAAAATGTAATTAAAAACTTATCAACTAAGAAAAGCCCAGGCCCTGATAGCTTCACTGCTGAATTCTACAAGACATTTAGAGAGGAATTGCTGCCACTACTGTTTAAACTCTTCAATGAAATTGAAAGGGAAGCAATCCTCCCAAATTCATTCCTGGAAGCAAGCATCACCTTGATCCCCAAAGCAGAGAAAGACCCAACCAAAAAAGAGAACGATAGGCCAATCTCACTAATGAACACAGATGCAAAAATCCTTAATAAGATAATGGCAAACAGAATGCAGAAGATCATCAAGAAGATCATACACCCTGATCAAGTGGGATTCATCCAAGGGATGCAGGGATGGTTCAACATACGAAAAATCAATCAATGTAATACACTATATCAATAGAGCCAAGGACAAAAACCATATGATTATCTCCATAGATGCAGAAAAAGCATTTGACAAAATCCAACATGCATTTATGATAAAAACCCTACAAAATATTGGAATAGATGGTCTCTACCTCAAACTCATAGAAGCCATCTATGAAAAACCAAAAGTCAATATCATACTAAATGGTCAAAAACTGAAATCCTTCACACTAAAATCAGGAACTAGACAAGGATGTCCACTATCACCACTCTTGTTCAAAATAGTTCTAGAAACATTAGCCATGGCAATTAGACAAGAGAAAGAAATAAAAGGAATAAAGATAGGAAATGAAGAAGTCAAATTGTCATTATTTGCAGATGACATGATACTCTACATAGAAGACCACAAGAACTCCACCAAAAGTCTTCTAGACTTAATAACCAAATTCAGTCAAGTAGCTGGTTACAAGGTCAACACACAAAAATCAATAGCTTTCCTCTACACCAATGACAGACTCACTGAGAGAGAAATAGGGCAAATAATTCCTTTCACAATAGCATCCCAAAAACTGAAATACCTAGGAATCAGCCTAACGAAAGAAATCAAAGACCTCTTCTCTGAAAACTATGGCACTCTGAAAAGAGAGATTGAAGAGGATATCAGAAAATGGACAGACATCCCCTGCTCCTGGGTAGGAAGGATTAATATAGTGAAAATGGCCATACTTCCAAAACTGCTATATAGATTTAATGCAATTACAATTGAGATCCCAGCAGCATACTTCATGGACCTTGAGAATACAATCCAAAAATTCATTTGGAGGAAGAAGAGACCCCGAATAGCAAGAGCAATTCTAGGTAACAGAGACATGGCAGAGGGTATCACAATCCCCAAACTGCAACTCTACTAAAAAGCTGTGATAAAAACAGCATGGTACTGGCAAAGAAACAGACCTGAGGACCAGTGGAACAGATTAGAAGATGCAGAAACAATGCCAGACACACTCAGCCATCTCATCTTCGACAAAGGAGCCAAACACCCTCAGTGGAGGAAAGCTAGCCTTTTTAATAAATGGTGCTGGAAAAATTGGGCTTCAACTGGCCAAAGATTCAAACTAGACCTGTATTTCTCACCAGGCACTAAACTAAAATCAAAATGGATTAAAGATCTAAATATTAAAATAGAAACTCTGAACCAGTTGGAACAGAGGTTAGGTAGAACCCTTGAAGACACTGGTGTAGGAAAAGATTTTATGAACAAAACCTCAGTTGCCCGTGAACTAGCACAAACAATCAACAAATGGGATCTCTTCTTATTAAAAAGCTTCTGCACAGCAAGAGAAACCACCAGCAGTGTGAAGAGACAACCCACAATGTGGGAAAAAAATCTTCACCTGCTCTTCCTCAGACAAAGGTCTACTATCTAGAATCTATAAGGAACTTAAAAAGATCAGAACTCCCAAATTTAAAGACCCAATCCAAAAATGGGCATCTGAAATGAACAGACATTTCTCAGACAAACAAGTAGAGATAGCAAATAAATACATGAAAAAATGCTCAACATCACTGGTCATTCAAGAGATGCAAGTGAAAACAATGCTGAGATTCCACTTCACTCCAGAAAGTATGGCTGCTATCATGAAATCAACCAATAACAAATGCTGGCGGGGCTGTGGGGAAAGAGGAACCCTGTTCCATTGCTGGTGGGAGTGTAGACTGGTGCAACCACTGTGGAAATCAGTATGGAGATACCTCAAAGAACTAGGACTGGAAGTCCCATTTGACCCTGCTATTCCACTGCTGGGGATCTTCCCCAAAGAATTAAAAGAATCATACCACAGTGATATATGTGCACCCATGTTCATAGCAGCCCAGTTTGTGATAGTTAAAACTTGGAAACAGCCCAAATGCCCATCAACTGGAGACTGGATCAAGAAAATGTGGTGTTTTTTTTATAAAATGGAGTACTACTCAGCCATAAAAAATGAGAAGTTAGAGACATTTATAGCTAAGTGGATGCACATTGAGGCAATACTCTTAAGTGAAATAAATAGGACACACATGTGTAAATACTGAATAGTTTTTCTGGTGTGAGAAACTGAAAGTCTAAATAAGGACTAAATGTATAATAGGTCATGTGAAATAGGAAGAAAAGAGGCAAAGGGGAAGTAAGTGGGAGGGCTAGGGGAAAGGATAGAAGGGAATGGGATTAATATGAAAAAATGGATAAATAGGAACAAAATCTTTGTAAATAAGGAGGACTGGAGGGGTTGAAGGGAGGGCTGGGTAAGGATGAAAAATAAGAACCAAGAGAGATTATGTAAAGGTGCAAATTTCCAATGATGAATGTCATTATGTTGTATACCTAAAATGTACCAATGATTAGAATGAATAATCGATAATGTAAAATAGGAAGAAAAGGTCCAAAGGGGTAGGGGTAGTGGGAGGGGCAGAGGAAAGGAAAGAAGGGAAAGGAAAAAATGATGAGAAATGGAAAAAATGGAAATAAAGTCTTTGTAAATAGGGAAGGGTGGAGGGCGTGAAGGGAGGGCTAGGAATGGGGAAAAAATAAGAACCAAGATGCATTATGTAAAGGTATAATTCACAATGAGAAATGTAATTGTGTTGTATACCTAAAATGTACCAATAAAAGAATTTAATACAAAAAAAAAAAGAGGCAAAATCCAGCAATATGGTATATACAAGAAACACACCTAACTCAGAAGGAAATTCATGGACTGAAAGTAAAAAGGATGGAAAACAGTTCTCCATGCCACAGGACTCCAGAAAAAAGCAGGGGTAGGAATCTCATTTGCAGACAAAGTAGATTTCAAACCAAAACTAATTAAGAGAGACAAAGATGGTCACTACATCTTTGTGAAGGGAGCAGTCCAAGAGGAAGAGATGACAATCCTAAATATATATGCACCAAATACGAATGCCCCCAACTACAAAAAACAAATATTAAGAAAAACCAAATAAGCACTAATACAATTATAGAGGGGGACCTCAATACCCCACAATCACAAATAGACTGATCATCTAGACAAAAAATTAACAACGAAATTCTAGAACTGAACAAAGCTATTGAACAAATGGACTTAATAGATGTTTACAGAGTGTTCCACCCCACAAAATTGGAATACACATTCTTTTCAGCTGCACATGGGTCATTCTCCAAAACAGACCACATGCTAGCTCATAGGACATGTCTAAGTAAATGTGAAAGAAGTGAAGTTATCCCCTGTATATTATCAGACCATAGTGCAATAAAATTGGAGGTCAATAACATAAGAAACCGAAAAACTCCCACAAACACATGGAAATTGAATAACATCCTCCAGAAAAACCAATGGGTCACAGAGGAAATTAAAGAAGAAATTAAACAGATTCTACAACTAACTGATAATGCCAGTACAACATACAGGAATCTATGGGACACAATGAAAGCAGTTCTATGAGGGAAATTAATTGGAGTGAGAATGCCCATATTAGGAAAGCAGAGAGAACTCAGTTAAATAACCTAATGCAAAACCTCGAGGTTCTAGAAAAGGAAGAGCATAACAAACATAAATCTTGTTCAAAAAAGGAAATTATAAAGATCCGAGCAGAAATCAATGCAATGGAGACTAAGAGAATGATACAAAAAATTAATAAATCAAAGAGTTGGTTTTTTGAATGAATAAATAAAATCAATAAACCTTTATCCAACCTTATCAAAAAAAGGAAAGAAAAGGCTCAAATCCATGCAATTAAGAACGAAAAAGGTGAAGTCACAACAGACCCAGCAGAAATCCAGAGGACCATCAATACCTGCTTTGGGAACCTGTACTTCAATAAAATGGAAAACGCAAAAGAAATGGACAGAATCCTAGATATGCACGAATTTAAAAAGTTAAATAAAGAAGATATAGAAATTCTAAACACCCCAATTACAATGAGTGAAATTGAAAATGTAATAAAATATTTACCAACAAAGAAAAGCCCAGGTCCTGATGGCTTCACTGCTGAATTCTACAAGACATTTAAAGAAGAACTCTCACCATTACTCTTTAAACTCATCAAGGAAATTGAAAGGGAAGCAAGGCTTCCAAATTCATTCCTGGAAGCAAGTGTTATTTTGATTCCAAAATGAGGGAAAGACCCAATGCAAAAAGAGAACTACAAACCAATCTCCCTAATGAACATAAATGTAAAAATCCTCACCAAGATGCTGGCAAACAGAATACAGAGTGTCCTCAAGAAGATCATACACCCTGACCAAGTCAGATTTATCCCAGGGATGCAAGGATGGTTCAACATCCATAAATCAATAAATGTAATACACTATATTGACAGAGTCAAGGACAAAAACCACATGATCATCTCAATAGATGCATAAAAGGCATTTGACAAAATCCACCACCCATTCATGATAAAAATGCTATAGAAAATTGGAATAGAAGGTCTTTATCTCAACCTGATTAAGGCTATCTATGAAAAACCAACAGCCAACATCACACTAAATGGTCAAAAAATGAAAACTTTCACGCTAAAATCAGGAACAAGACAAGGATGCCCACTATCACCACTCCTGTTCAATATACTTCTGGAAACATTAGCCACAGCAATTAGAAATGAGAAAGAAATAAAAAGAATAAAGATAGGAAAGGAAGAAGTTAAACTCTCATTATTTGCTGATGATATGATACTTTACATAGACGACCCAAAAAACTTGGTCAAAAGCCTTCTAGACCTAATTGTCAGATTCAGTAGAGTAGCTGGATATAACGTCAACACTCAAAAAACAATAGCCTTCTTATATGCAAATAGCAGACACACTGAGAGAGAAATTCTGGAAACAATTCCTTTTACAATAGCATCCAAAAAAATGAAATATCTAGGAATCAACCTAACAAAGGAAGCAAGAGACCTCTACACTGAAAACTACAGCACTCTGAAAAAGGAGATCAAGGAGGATATAAGAAAATGGAAAGACATCCCTTGTTCCTGGGTAGAAAGAATGAATATAGTCAAAATGGCCATACTTCCAAAACTACTATATAGATTCAATGCAATGCCAATTGAAATTCCAACAATATACTTCACAGAACTAGAGAAAACAATCCAAAAATTCATTTGGAAACAGAAGAGACCTAGAACAGCAAAAGCAATTCTAGGCAACAGAGACCTGGCTGGGTACCCAACTTGAAACTATACTGTAAAGCTACTATGATAAAAACACCATGGTACTGGCAAAGAAACAGACCTGAGGATTAGTGGAATAGATTGGAAGATGCAGAAACCACTCCAGACATACTCAGCCACCTCATCTTTGATAAAGGAGGCAACTACACTCATTGGAGGAAAGATAGATTATTTAATATATGGGGTTGGAAAAACTAGATTTCAACCTGCCATAGATTAAAACTAGACCCATACCTATCACCATGCACTAAACTAAGATCAAAGTGGATTAAAGATCTAAATATTAAGACAGAAACACTAAAATTGCTGGAAGGTAAGTTAGGTAGATCTCTTGAAGACATTGGCATAGGAAAAGACTTTATGAATAAAACCTCAGGAGCATGGGAACTAGCAGAAAGAATCAACAACTGGGATCTCATCATATTAAAAAGCTTATGCACTGCAAGAGAAACCACCAACAGAGCTAAGAGACAACCTACAATGTGGGAAAAAAATTTTAACAGCTGTACCTCACACAACAGTCTACTATCTATAATATATAAGGAATTGAAAAAATCAGACCCCCCAAATTCAAAGACCCAATTCAAAAATGGGCATCTGAAATGAACAGACATTTCTCAGACCAAGAAGTAAAAGCACCAAATAAATATATGAAAAAATGTTCAGTATCACTGGTCATTTGAGAGATGCAGAGGAAATCAACACTGAGATTCCACATCACTCCAGAAAGAATGGCTGCTATCAAGAAATCAACCAATCACAAATGCTGGCAGGGGTGTGGAGAGAAAGGAACCCTTCTCCATTGTTGCTGGGAATGCAGACTGGTGCAACCACTGTGGAAATCAGAATGGAGAAACCTCAAAGAACTAGGAGTAGAGGTTCCATTTGACCCAGCTATTCCCCTGTTGGGGATCTTCCCCAAAGAATTAAAAGAATCATACCACAGCGAAATATGTGCACCTATGTTTATAGCGGCACAGTTTGTAATAGCTAAAACTTGGAAACAGCCCAAGTGCCCATGAACTGAAAACTGGATAAAGATTTTTTTTTAAATAAAATGGAGTACTACTCAGACATAAAGAATGTGAAACTGGAGACATTTATAGCCAAATAGATGCATATTGAGGTCATACTCCTAAGTGAAATAAATGGGACACACATGTGTAAATACCGAATAGTTTCTCTAGTGTGAGAAACTGAGAGTGTAAATAAGGATTAAAATGAATTATTCATAATTTGAAATAGGAAAATGTCCAAAGGTGTAGGGGTTATGGGAGGGGAAGGGGAAAGGGAATAAGGGAAATTAAAAATTATGAGAAAAGAAATAAAATGGAAACAAAATTTATGTAAATAGGGAAGGGTGAAGGGGGTGAAGGTTGCACAGGCAATGGGGAAAAAAATAAGAACTAAGATACATCATGTACAGGTACAAACACCCAATGATAAATGTAAACGTATTGTATACCTAAAATGTACCAATAAAAGAATAATAAAAAAAATAATAGCAATGCAACCCTTATTGACCCTTCATCTTTCAGTGTCATAAGAGAGAGCCAGGTCAATTGCCAGTGTGCAACTGTTCCAAAACCTCATTGGTGGGAATCTCACATCAGTTCTCCTGATGAGAGAAGAGATGCTAATGATCAAAAAGGTAACTGCCACATGGAGAACGAGGGCAGATGGCACTCAGTAATCTTCTCTGTCCATCCATACTCACAGCAGCAGCCCTACTTGTCAGCAATGCCAGACCAAAGGACCTGAAACTCAGTGGTCACCAGGGTCACAGGGCTAGAAAGTGGCAGAGCAGGAATGGGTCCAGCTTGGCTCCCCTCCCCCTCTCTCCCAGCTTTACAGTCTCATTGGAAACCCTGAGATCTGGTCCTTCCTGGTTTTCCCTAAGAAGAGAATGGCTCTTCACTCCACCTTGTAAATTTGCTTCTCCTGCCACACATGTGCTAGGAGAGGAGAAACACCCAGCATCCAGTGACACAGACCACCTCCCTCCTGATGCCCAAGGGTGCATCCTTCTGGGGATTTAAAACTCCAACAGAGATATAGGGCAGGCAGAACCATCATGCACTGTCTCCTGAGTACCTACAGCTCTATCCTTTTCAGGGAAGAGTGGCAGGTGGAAGAAGGGTCCTCTGCCATCACACATAAGCCACAACAGGCAGAGCAAAATCCCACCTTCCTGTACATGCCATCTTTGGGCTCCCTGCACAAAGATACCAAGAGCCCACCCTTGAGGTACCCACACTGGGCATGTCAAGCCCCTGACCATACAAATGACCTCCACTGTGCTTCTGTATGAAGGGCAGAAAGGGATCAAAGCTGACTGGAGAATTCTGATTCCCTTCGTTCATGAATGAACTCATTCTCACACCTACTGCCAATGCCGTCATTGCACTCCTGCTGTAATCTGGGGATCATAGCACTAATTAGTTCACCAAAGGCAGTAGAAATAGAAATTTAGAGAAAGGTGCTCATCCCTACAGCCTGCTCTCCAATTTTGTTCTCAATATAACCCTTTGAAAGAATAAAAACCAAAAGGATAGGCTCTGCCTTTCCATTCTACTTTGAGAAGAGAAGAGTCCAATGCAAATCTGTTCTGGAAATTTCAGGGAGCTTCCCAAAGCAGCCTTGCTCTATTTGATCAACTATCGATAGTGGAGGAAATGACAATAGCAACAATAACCTCACTGAATCTAAGACAGCACTGAAAGGCAGATCCTGGGTATCCCATTTCACAGACAGGCTCACTGAAGTTCAGAGAGCTTAGGTACTTGTTCATGGTTCCATGTCCTACCTGAGTGTTGAGCCCGGGGAGACTCCAACACTTTGAGACATGGCCTCGCTATGTAGTCCAGGCCAACCTTGAACTTGCTACGTAGGCTAGGATGGTCTTGAACTTGTGATCTTCCTGCCATAGCCTCCCCGGTGCCGGAATTACAGGCATGCACCAGCATACTCATTACACAAAGCTCTTAATTATTGTATTCTACTGCTTCCCAGCAAATGTCAAGTGAATTTGTTTAGATTCCTAATGATGCCTGAGTTGACCAGGTGCTGAACTCAGTCTCCCATTAAGACATGTTCCATACATGTACCAATTTCTCAAGATGACCAGAAACTATGCATTCTAAACATACACTAATAACAAAAAATGTTTAAGAAATCCCTCAATTGAAACAGAAAAGGAGTAGGGCCAATCTGGGAGTTTGTATCAGAAAGAGAAAGAAAAGAACCCAGATAATTCAAATTATAACAGAAAAATGGCTTGAAGGAGCTAAATGCATGACTTGGGGCCCAGTGGTCTGGCAGATACAGCCATCCTCAGAGATCTGCAGTGACAGGGACACTCCTTTTTCTATCCCACCTGGAGCTGCCTTTATAAAACTTTATCTTTTATGTCCAAAGATCAAATAAAAGAAAGATCACATTTAATGAGAGATGGGGGGAAATCAAGTGGTGGCAGTTAGAAAGTAAAAATAACCTCTCTGTGCCTGAAGAACATGGCAATTTCCTAATTTTAAGAGGCACAGGGAAATCACTTAAACAAGGCCTTTTGGGCTGTGTTCATCTCATGCCTTTCCTACACCCACGGTGGTTATACCTATCACCAGCCTTAGCTCTTGAGGTCACAGGATTGTCTAGAAAATGGAAGCCCACCCAGGCAAGACTCACAAACCACAAGCACAACCTGGCAGCATGGAAATCAGACCTAGGCCTCCTTCATGCCATGTGGCTTTGTGTGGAAAGTGGGTTAAATAGAGCTAGAAAAGGTCATGGAATCATTTCCTCCAACTTAAGCCCTTTTCTAAAGTCCTCTGACTCTACAACAAAGTCTGATGTTGGCCAAGAACTAAGGACTCCTCCCTTTGCTTCCTCATTTACTACGTGCATTTGGGTCTGGGGTAGACCAGTGAGCTAATCTGGAGTCTTTCTCAGCCTGGAATAACTAAGTTCATACAAACACCCATAGGCAGCCAAGATGATTACCAACTTCACTTTAGCAAGCCACTCTATCCTAGACCTTTGTGGTTTGAGTTGGAATTTAGGAAGACTTTTCCAATCTTAACAGTAAAGCTAAAAATCCTGGACAAACCTCCAGAGTGTCATCAGTTTCCCAGGAAAACTAGAGACACTGAAAAATACAGAGTTGCCTAGAGAAGACCACCTTGGAACACTTCCCAGAATTTCCTAACTGGGAACATGACATGGGGCAGACTCAGGACAAGATCAGCGGCTAGACAGAACAGAGTAGGACTATTCACTGTGGGCCCTTGTTTACAAGGGAGGAGATTGAATACACTCTGTCACAAGGTCAAGTCTGTCCTTGGTCTGTGACCCACTCATCCCCAGAACATAGAGGTTACCTGTAGAATGTGACATAGTCCACCGTGGAGTGGCAGGTCTGAAACTCCCAGGACTTGATCTTCTGGCACTCTCGATGGGCTCGCAGCTTCACCTTCACTGTCCCATGGCACAGTTCAGGCACTAGTCTCCTTCGTGGTTGGCTGCAGAATTCATTGGACTCCACTCTCCAAGACTCAGCAAAGTCATCCACATTGAACTTGAAGCTGCCGTCTCTACCAATTAAGTCATCACGTTTATGTCCATTGTAGTTGCCACAAAGACCACACAGCTTTCCCTTTAGATGAGGAGCAGCCATGACCTCTACAAAGCTGTCTCCATCCCAAGATATTTCCAAACCTAAAGAGAGGAAAGCAGGATCAAGCACTCCTGAACCCCCTAAAAATCCCCAAATGTAGACATCTTTACAAACTATACCCTCTAACAAGAACCATCCCCTTCTCAAAAGAAAACAACAGTTCTACCCAAATTCTCAGCTACCTTTTAATCTCACTACACTAAAGAACATAAATTATACAGATCATCGCTTGTGGAGCTTAGGATTTTACACTGTACACAATTTGCCTTTATAATACCTTATGTGATCCTATTTTTACCTCTATAGACAACTACTCTTAGACCAACCACGATACTCTAGGGTTTATATTTTTGCCCTTTCTTAAAGTATTTTTGTTAGTCCAAACTGTGCCTTCATTTATCCAATGACTATTGTGAAATAAAGATGACAGTTCTTTATCCAACGATTTCCTCATGTAATTATTCTTCCAAATGCCAAAGGAAATTTTCCAAATGTTTTGGTATAATAAGAATATAAAATCAATGAACATACGAATAAGGTTCTGAACACATCATCTGCAAAGGCCAAGACTCATATAAATGGACATGTTTGTTCCTTCATGATTTTATGGTTATTCCTGAGACACAAACCACTGACCCAAGTTTCCAGGGGTTGAATTGTTGGGAAACCTTCCTCTTTCCATCCCAGGCATCCAACCCTGGTATACTCCTTTGAGGTGGCTTGAAGGCCCCAACCAATGGACAGAAGCCTTTTTGTGCTCATCATCCAGCCAGTTCTTTGGTCATCAAGGACACTCTCTTTGCTCCAAGAAAGAGGGAGCACAGCTCCTTTTTGTCTTGCTGAACTGACTTCTAAAGTGTGGGAGAGCTGGTCTGACCATGTGTATACTCCTCCGGACACACTAGCCCAGGATGTCCAGGATCCATGTGAGCCACCAATCTCTCTGCACAGTGGGACTTCTGTCACATGGAGGTCAGCCAGGCTTTGTTGCCACACAGCACAGGCCATCTGACTAGAGGTCAGGAAGAACCTCTCAGATCCACTCTGCTATGGTATGAGAGGACACTGCGCAAGACCAAGGAGAGATATTGGTGCAAAGCCTTGAGGTTTAACACAAAGCAAACTATATTTCCTCTAGCTCTCTATGTGTTAACTGTATGGGAACCTTTTCCTACTCTCCTCCTGGGATACCCTGCAGTACTATGCCCAGCAACCAGGAAGTGCGTGAACTATGCACCAGCACAAGAAAAATGTTCACTATGAATGAACATCATGGGGCACCCACAGCAGATCAACACACCTTCCCACCCTGGGGCTTCTCCACAGCTACTGCACCAGAGCCAGTCTCTTTTATTTATTTATATTTTTTGCTTAAATTCTTTCATTGGTACATTTTAGGTCCTTCCTTGTGATTTTTAAATCTTACCCTCTCATCTTCCTGAAAAGAAAGGAAGGCCTGAGCCTTTAAAAAAATAAAAACGTCCTCTCCTGGAAGGCTTTCTTTGTCCTTGCTCCTAAAAGACCAAGATTAAGCTGATGACCAAATGTTCAGAAGTTGGGGACAAGGCAGTGGTGAGACAGGAGAAATACAGGCAAGGGAAGTGGAGGAGAAGAGAAGGAGAGAGAGAGGGACAGTGAAAGAGAGAGCAATGGATCTCATCAGGACATGACTGGCACAGGCAAGGACATCAGAGTGATGTAACATCAGGAAGAAGTACCGACATGACACTGCCCAAGTCTGAACCAATTTGAGGGGAGAGAAGGCCAGCGCCATGGCCTTGTGGTAAGATGGCCACACAAGTGCATAAGACAAGGGTTTTTTCAGGGTGGACTATTAGAAGGGAAACCTAGAGGTTTAAAGCTGGGGTTTGCAAGAAAGAAGTAGAAAACTCCATACAGAAATCCCTGTATGAAGCCAAAGCATTCTAAATCCGAGGTAAATGGTGGAGAAGATTTCTTGGTTGGGAGAAGAGGCTGGATTCAGAAAAGACATTAAACAGATTTGGAAAGTAAGAAACAAGAAGTGCATAGGAAAGTGTCTCCTGGGAGTAACTAGCTGAAGAGAGGACAATAATGAGGTCAGGTAAGGAGAAAAGGGCCAGATTACTGGAATGTCCTATGGGTCTTCTGTGAGAGTGTGATGTCAATTCTGACAACTGCAACTGGAATGCAAATGATTTCCATGTCCTCCTACCTTCATCCAGCACATGGTATGGAATCAATAACTAAATGAATTGCCCTTGTAATGTTGATGCATCAAATCTTCAAAACCAAAGAAAATACATGATGTTTTTGCTAGTTAAGACAATCATTTTAAAGGAGTCAAGCAAACTATAAAATGGGTTATAATATATTCTCCAAGGTATAGAAGAAACTTGGCCTCAGAAGCCTGTAGTTAGGCAGATACAAGCAAAAGAAATGAGAGGAGGAAATCAGTTTTATACAAAAATCAACTTTTAGATCATAATCCCAAAGATTTTCCATGTCGTAAAATTTTCCATACTACAAATCTCTTTCCTAGGCAGCAGGCAAACACTGTTCTTCCAAGTGACACAAATAGTTGAGAATTTACACCCAAAGGAGCTCCAGTTTCATGACTGACAGTGAAATAATAAATGTGAGCCTTTGGGCCACTCAGTTCATGGGAATTTAGTTCACAGGGAACAAGCCAATTGTTGTGCCCTTCCTTCATAGTGGACCAGTGGTCCACAAGGGCAAGAGAGGATATAGATCTATGTTTTCAAAGAACACTTCCAAAAACCCATGACATTTCATCATAAGACATGGTCCTCAGAGTAAGAGAATAATTTACAAATTATCATCACTCGCCTTTCTCCTCTTTGTTATAACACCAAGAGGATTTTCACAGACTGATGCTAGGCTTTATGTAGGTGAGAAGTGATTTATTCTAGTCTAGTGTCTTTGCCTGTTGTTGTACCATTTACATATGTGTTTCTGTGAATACTTTTACCTTCCTCCAGAGTAAAATTCATGCAAAGAAGATTGCAGTCATGAAGGCAAGGCAAAACAAAACAAAACAAGCTAGTAAGTGGTAATCAAGGGACTTGCTTTTCCAAGTGATATTTTAAATTGGCGTCTTATGAGAGGGACACATTGTGGAAGTGTTGGAGGGGTTGACGATGGTCCTTTCCACAGGTAGGCTGCATTTTCCAATTCTCAGCATGGGAAACTGGGTAGAAACAACTGGCAGAGGCAGAAGGTTAAAGCTGAAGCATATGCTCCTCAGGGGATGTGAGCAGCAGCCATGTTCCTTGTGCTTTAGGAAAGGACTTCCCATTTTCCCTTCTTGGCAGTGAATGTTTTGTCATCTTGTTCTTCACTCTTCAACTGTATGACCTGGCTGCAGACTGCTAGTCTGGTTTGATGTTGTTTGTGTGGATGTTTTTGTATTTTGTAATGTTATTTGCTTTGCTTTTCTTTCTTATTACTAATGGTTTTGTGGCTGCCCACTTAAAAGAGAGAGGAGATGCAAAATCTGAAGATGTACCACAGTGACATGTAAAAATGAGTAGTGTTCCTCATTGCATTTCATATCACAGTGGGGGAAGGGTTCCAGTGTACTGTTCTACCAAAAATAACATTAAAACCCATGTTAATCATAAGCCAATGCCTTCAGGTGATCTGATGTAAGACTTTCAGTTAGAGTTGATGAGGTGCATAGACTGCAGAAAGGAAATATTTTTAAAAAATAATTTGCTAAGTCCTGAGAGCTGGGGCCAGTGTGTGGTGGGGTATTCAATTCTAAATCTAAGCCTTGGCCACTGCCAGTTGTTGGAGGATAAGCAGCAAGGCCTAATTCCATGCAAACTACACAGCCACCTGTACGGCTCTACCAGATAATTCCATCCTGAAGGCTGAGTCCATCAGCCACTGAGTAAGGAGTCTTTTCCTTTGCCTCCTGTTTTCCAGCTTCAGGCTGCCTTGAAGTCACTATTTTGAGGACATTCCCCTTTGATCATACAAGCTTATAAAACAAAACAAGGAATCTATGGAGGAAGAACATTCTAGGAAATGCTGTGACATTTTAAATAGACAATTGATAGATGATAAAAAGAAGACAAGACAACCCTAGGGGGCAGAAACAGAGATTACCAGACCTGGGTAGAAATGTGATTGTCTGGAAAACAAGTTGTTACACTCAAAGGATGAGGACAGAGTAAGCAGAGTGCCCAGAGGAACAAAGCTCCTCCCAAGAAGCAGAAGGCTTGTATGACCTGGATGCAGTGTCCAGCTGGGTGTGGAGAGTACCATAAAAATTACTTGCATCATGGAAAGAGAGATGTTAAAATAAAAGAAGTTATAAAACTTTAGTATAATACCAGAATAGTTAAATTCACTAATCTAATTATGATATTTGTGATCCATTATTTTCTTAGCAGCCTTGCCCTTTTGCTTATTTTTACAACATGGAATAATTGCAAAGAACAGGCTTATTCCATGAGGCTTTGCCACTTGTGCATGGAACAGCACTGAACCTTCTGGGCTTTTAGTACTGTAATCTTGAGGGAACAAGGACACCTTGGAGAACTGGGCTGTGCTCAATCATTTCTGCATTGGTAGAATCCACTGTGGTGGTCTGGTTTGCAGACAGAAAGATAAGGTGCTTCTAACTAGTGCCATGTAACACCAGGTCATCTTGGGCACATTTTACAGGGGAGCTGGAAAGCGCTGCCTGCTTTAACAGACTAAGACAGGGACTACATTTGCAGAGTGGATGTCCTCTGGACAGAAGAACAGGTGTTTGAATTTTCTGAGAATGTCTAATCCCTCTAGAACCCATGAGACGAGTTCTGCCTATGTGTGACGTGAAGAATGGAAAATTTTCCCCTTTGCTGAATGTTTTTCTTTTTGGTACCAGGGATCAAACTCAGGTCCTTGTGCTTGCGCAGCAGGGGGCAAAATCACTGAGCTAAATCCCTGGTCCATTGCTGAATGTTTGAATACATTAATGCTTTACATTGTTTCAGTGAAACACTGACGTACTTGCTAACTAAAAGCTCCCAGGGCTGTGCTTGGCTTCTTGCCTTTCTTTACTAAGTGGGCATATTAAGGACTCAAATCAATTTATCAAAATATATTTTGGCTTGAACTGAAACAATTAGCAGGGTTCTGGAGGTAGAGCAGAAACAGCCTCCATGAATCCTCAAAAGTGCCTGCTCTATCAAACACTTCCCCTTGTGACTATATTACCTAAGGAAATTGGAACTCAATGAATGCTTTCATGCTGCCAAATTTTCATCTATAAGAAAGCAGTCAGCAAGCTGATTTCCTTACAGTATCATGATGCTTAAATAAAAACAGCAGCCACCAGAACACATAACCCAATATCCAACCAGCAAACACGACTCACACAGAACCATAACATAGTATCCTAAAGTATAAAGATGACCAGGACTTGGTCTCTGGGGCTGACAAGCAGGGACTGGGTTCTGCTTCTAAATATTTTTAGGCACCCTTAGCAGAGAAAGACTTGAGCCTTGTGGAAACCTAGCAGCCGTGGACAAGCATGGCCTGGGGGTCCCTAAGGGTGGAAATGCAGGATGCAATATCAGGTGCTAGAGAGGTCTTATCCAGCAGCTCCACTTGTCCAAGATCCCACGGAGGGACACACTTTCAAAGCCAGCTTCGGCATCCTCAGCAGAAGACAGTGGTTCTGGTCATCAGGGTGATGGCTTTCTTGGCCAGTGTCTAGGCTGGACAGGATTGCTGGTCACACATGGTCCTATCCCCCCATCTATACACCCATGAGTGGCAGCCTCATTCTCCTCAGCACAGGACAGATAAGCTAGATTAGGTGACCCAATGCATGCAGAGGCAACAAGAAAAAGCCTTTCTGATGTGGACATTTCTGTTTCTTTCCTCCATCCACCCCATACTAGTGATTGAACTCAAGCCTTTTGCACTGAACTACATCCTCCGCCCCTTTTAAAATTTTGAGACAGGTCTTGCTAAGATGTTAACAAGGAAACTCTGTCTCCTCTCCAGATGTGAAACCACACATAACTAGCTGAGCTAAGAGTGACCCTGACAATTCCAAACTAGACATCAGTGACCTAAGGTAGCAACAAAATTGGAGAAAGAAGTTATTTGCAGAGCACAGCTACTATTTCTAGAATGAGGATGGTAGGGTTCTGGGTGTATGAAGATTACAGGGCCACTGTGCCCAGTTGCCAGTCTCCATGCAGTGATGCACAACTCTTGGTGGTATCTCTGGGTGGAAGGAGATAGACCTGCAAGAGCAGGGGGAGCAGATGCCCAGGGTGGGGCCCCACCTGCTCGGGTGGTCACCTTCAGCAGGTAGCCATCCAGGTCCACGTGGAAGTAGGGCCCATGGCAGGGCAGGGCCACACGGGAGCCATTCCAGCGCACGGCCAGGTGCTGCTCTAGGCTGACGGTGCCCGAGCCCAGAACTAGTTGCACCGACTTGGTCCAGGAGAAGGAGTGTGTCCGCCGGGCATCATTCTTCACCAGCACCTGGAAGGACGAGGCAGGGGAGGAGCAGTCTCTGGTCAGCACGTACTGACAAGTGCCCTGAAAGTTAAAGGTCCGGCCATCAAAAGTGTTGTAGTGAGGGTCTCCAAACACCGTGCAGACTCCAGGCTCTGTGGATGGGTGAGAGAGAAGAAGAATGGAGTCACAACCAAGGGAGCATGTGGACAGACAGCAGGGTCCCTGCAGTCCACTGGCGGGGACAGCAGATAAGGCAAAGCCCAAGCAGGGATATTCTAAGGGAAATAACTTGGGAGAGAAGAAAAAGACATTGGGGCATTTTAAAAGGCCTTTTTCATATAATACTTCAGGTGAGTCTATTTTTAAAAGTTATTTATAATGTTGCTGAACTTTTACAACATCTTGTGTTTTGCAGCCTTGACAAGCTTCAGTGAAGAAACTGAACTCAGACACTTATGAACCAGCCATACTCTATGACCCACATAAACAAGGGCTAATGAAGCACATAAGTAAATGAATGACAGTGAACTCGATGGTACAACACCAAAATATTTGTATTAGTTTCATTTTTAAAAATTTGAGACAGGGTCTTGTTAAGTTGCTAAGTTGCTGAACCTGGGCTCAAACTTGTTACCTTCTTCCCTCAGCCTCCTAACTAACTCAAAAAAGTTAGAACCACTGAACATTACTCATGGTTCTGAAGAAAATTACAATGTTCAACTTTCACATATTCAATAAGGACAAATAAACAGAATTGTCAAACATATCCATGATTAGTCATGTCAGGAAAAAATTATTGATGAAGTTAATAATTATAGATCATCATAATTTTCAAGTTTCTTATATTTTTATCTAAGTGCCAACACAAAGTTGGATTTTAAAAAATGCAAAGCTCATCATTTAGCATTTTTAAGAAATTTCAATAAATTCTCACTCCAATATAGCATTAATTCATATATTTATGAGACCAAGTTAATGTTCTGCATTCTGAGGCACCTTAAATATTTTAATAAAAAATTAAGTCCTTTTTTTACAACAAAATTTGACACTTGTTTGTTCCCCACTTAAAGCTTTTTATCTGTTTCCAAGGGAGCATGAATGACCAAGAAAATAAAGAATTAATGTAGGGAACTTAGGCCAAAGGATGAAAGAACTGTCATAAAAGAGCAATTTCCAATCAAGTTGGGTGAAGAATAACAACCACAGTAAGCACAACAGGTTAGGAGCGTAAGATGGGGATCTAACAAATGTCCACCACTCTGCAGGAAGGATTGATCCAGAAAAAGGAAGGATAGCTCTGGCACAGGGAGGATGTGAAAACTGCCCTGACGTGACTGTGACTGATAAGATCCAGCGTGAATAAGTGCTTTCAGTTTCCAGGGTGTTTGGAGAATGTCATTTGTGTTATGAACTTTAAGTCATCTCACATGCCAATTTCATGGGGCTTCATACAAATCTCGTACATTTCAGATTTACTAAATTACTTGTTCTAACTAGTTTTCCTTGTCCACATTTATACTAAAAAAATAAAGAATTTTTAGATATAGGAGTTTAATTGAGTGAATGTATTAAGGAACACATGAGATAGTAGGGGACCCAATATGGCTGAACAGCGGAAGAGTCACTTCAGAGGGACTCAGAGATCAACTAAAAACACAGGTAACTGAAAGAAGGGGAGGGACATAAACCCTGTTACAAAAAAATAATTTGAAAGAAGAGACTTGTCGATCAAACAAAACACACGCATAGGAGTTTAAAAGAGACAATGCAATCCAACAGGACTGCCTGGGGGCCTCAGCTTGTACTCAACACAGGAACTGCCATTGTGAGACGTTCTCAAATGGCCGGCCAGATCCAACTGGAACTGTAGTGTTAAGCCACCAGGATAGACTTGCGGTATTTGGGTCCCTGTCCTCATAGTCTTCCCTCCCAAAAGAGGACACTGCAGCCTGGCAGCACTTTGTGCCAGCACACAGCAGCAGTGAGTGACCAGGGAGCTGCTCCCTCTACCCACTCACACATTCATTCTCTAACTCTGAGCTGAAAAAGGAGCAGCCACTGCCTGTGTTGGGAGTCTTCAATATTGGACCCTGAATGCCCCTGAGATATCATTAGAAGCCTGCAGTTTATCCCAAGCAAATTAGGACATTCATCCAGCACACAGAGGTAACTGGTCTGGTTTGAGTATTCAGCAAATCCCCAAGCTAGCTTGAGCCCACACCAAACTCTGACTTCCCTGCTCTAATCCTAGACCTGCCAGAGTCTGTCTGACATCTACCACCAGTCCTGGGCAAACAGAGTTTACACGAGTTGTTCCAAGCATCTACCCTGCATTTGGCCAGAGCTCTGGACACAGTCCCTCCCTAACACAATCGGCCAGGTCTCTGGCCTGGTTAAGCAGTAAGGATTCATGGCTGCATATTCTGCTGGGTACTCCAGACACCCATGAGACACCACCCAGCACTCTGTACCCTCACTGGGCTTGAGGAAATCTGCTTACATTAGTCCTTGGCGGAGTTGTTTCTCCTCTGAGCTCCCACAGGACTGAGAATCAGGTCTGAGAGCCCATAGGAGCCTCCACATTTTGGGACCCTGTCCCATAGAGACTAGGTAACCAGCATTTGATGCCCAAACAAAAGGAATCCACAACAGGAGCCTCAGAAAAAAATGCCTATCCCTGGTCCAGTTATCCAGCTTGAACAGCTGCCACAAAAAGAGGACTACAGAGAGAGGCCCCCTTCAACTGTGTAACCCGCATACAGACTCACAGACTATAAAGAGGGGCAAGGAGAAAGGTGACTTGTAAGATTAAGGACTACTGATTCTGGCAAGGAAACACTCATCTGAGAATTCATAGGAACTTTTTTTCACTATTATTAGCATGTTTTTTATTTTTCACTATTCTTTTTTCTTTTGGTGGAGGTTGGAGATTTACCACCAATTTCTTGCCTCTCCTTTAATATTACTTTGGTTTGTTTGTTTCACTAGGCCCTCCTTTTACTCTCTCTCTCCCTTTCTTTCCTCAACTTTTCTCTTTCAACTAGTTCCCTTACTATATTTTCTTTTCCTCTAATTTAATCTCCACTCCCTGTTACTAATCATTCTCATAGGTGGTCATTTCTGTTACTGTTATCTAATAATACCACTAATCTCCCTTTACTCCTTAACAGAACCTCCTACATCAATCTTATCACATTCTTCGCATCTAACATTGCTTTAGTTTTCATAATCTATTTATTTTGTTCTTTTTGTTCATATTGCCATACCTGTAAAACTTACACTTATGAATCTTCGGTAGTTAATACATCTTACTAGGGCTGAATATTGCTTTATGGTGAAACCCCTAAACTGCTCTATTGATGGGATATTTACTCTATATAATTTTCTGATTTCTCTTAGATCTCGTTCTATAACTGTAAATCTTGTATTTAGGGTTAAAAGGTGACAAAGTATTAATTATTACAGTTTGTTATTTTCCAGTTTGTGTTTTATACTCTAGTTATTACTGATTGTTCTAAGTTAGCCAAGGTGACATAGCTGTTGAGATCAACTGATCCACCTTGTATGACAATACCTAGATTGTCTGGGAGCTATACACAACACAAGAACCCAGTACCAAAGAACTTGGTGCTAGGCCAAACAAGCTGCAACATTTCATCCCTCACAAACAGAAGAGGTAAGATGTGGGGACAGATTCAAGGGCCAAAATCCAGCTATGACTAGAAGATGGCTCTGAAAAGTATCTAAAGAGATCTTGATGCTAGTAATAAAATCACCTACCATAAGCAACTTATAAGCCTCAATGTGGAAAACAAATAAAAACACCAGCCCCCAAATAAAAAGAAAAGAAAAGAAAATGAGAAAACATAGAAGCAAAAATGCAATCTAAAACACTCAATTTGGGCAGGGGATTTAGCTCATTGGCACCCTGCCTTCCTCGCAAGTGCAAGGTCCAGAGTTTGATCGACAGTACCAAAAATAAAATAAAATACTCAATTCACAGAAAGCAAGCTCAGAGGGCATAGAGGTGGGAGAAGTCAAAAGCTTCCCAGCTGAAATTTCTGAAATGGTAGCAGCAAAAATAACAAAGCAGATAAAGAAGTCCCTGGAGAAAAACAACACAGAATCACACAGATAATTAAAGAGATAATAACTACAATGAAGGAAATGGTTAGTGAATCTAGAGTAGAAACAGATTTTTTTTAAAAAAGAGAGGAGCTTAGGGAAACCATGAATGCCCAACATAAAAAAGAACCAGATGCCAAAAAACAGATACAAACAGATATCTAGGAAATTAAAAATTCTATTGAAAGCATACACAGCAGAATCAACCAATGTAAACAGAATTTCAGATTTATAAAACAGTGTTGTGGATGGTGATCCACAAATGAAAGACTTCTTAAAAATAGCAACAGACATGAATGAGTAATCCAACACCTGCTAGATGATACAAAGAAGAATAATATAAGATTAATTGGAATCAGTGAAAACACAGAAGACAACACAAAGGACATAAAGAATCTGTTCACAGGGCCACGGGTTTAGCTCATTGGTTCTGTCACCTGCCTTGCAAGTGCAAGGTCCCGAGTTTGATTCCTGGTACCAAAAAAAAAAAAAAAAAAAAGAATCTGTTCACAGAAGTAATAGCAGAAAACTTCCCAAGCATGTAGAAAGAATTTGATACACAGATGTGTGAGGCATATAGAACCCCAATTAGCCATGATCCAAAAAAATGCCAGGGCATATAACAGTCAAGTTCTAGGCATTCAACACAAGAACAGAATATGAAAAACTGTTAGAGCAAAGAAACAAATCACCTATAAAGGAAAACCCATCAGAATCACAGCAGCCTTCTCAGCACAAACAATTAAGTCAAGAAAAATTTAAAGTATTTCAAGCCCTAAAAGAAAAAAAGATCCAACCCAGATTATTGTACTGTACAAAGTTATCTTTCAGAATCGATGGAGAAATATGATACTTCCATGATAAAGAACACCTGAAAAACTTAATGGTCATCAAATTGTGATGGCCAACCTGACTCCATTTGTGTAAAGTCAAGTGGTTCCGGGTGCTCACCTTCTCTTTCCTCTGAGTTCCCTCAGCTAATGCATAAAAGATGGCCATATCCTGTGTGATTCTGCAAATACATGTTATCTTTGTGACCTTTTGGAAGAGCAATCTGCAACTGTTATCTTTATAAACTTGTCAACAGGATACTCCACACCTGTGCGATATTTTGTTTCAACTGAACTGTGTGAAACTTCCCCTGACCCCCACTGACTTAGCAAAGTTCTGCTCCTGTGAAATTCTGTTTTTGCACCCCTTCCCTGAGCCCTCCCCAATTAGAAGAGCCACTTGGAAAGACCCCAGCAGCTGCTTTTCCTTGGTCCAGAGTTTCTCTGACATGAGCCACTGTCAATCGCCAGCTTTGACAGTAATAAAGGACTCAATTTGGCTCGGTGTGGCACATCTCTATAATTCCAACTTGCTCACTCTATAACAAAACCAATAGTCCAGAAATTTCTGAAGGGTATTCTAGAAAGAGACAATGAAGACACCAATTTGAATACGCCCAACAATGAATTCACCAGTTAAGGCAAGTAAGTAGAAGAGAAAGAAAGGGACCTCACAACAGAAAAATAATACAATGACAAGGATAAATGAATACCTATCGCCTATAACAATCATTGTTAATTATCTCCGTTCAGGAACCACAAGAAACAGATTGGCAGAAACAAGATCTAACCATATGCTAAATGCAAGAAACATGTTTCATTCAAAAGGAAATTCAAAGATTAAAAGTCAAAGGATGGAAGACAATACTTCATTCAACAAGAACAAGGAAAAGAGCAGGAGTAGCTATCCTATTTTCAGACAAAGTGGATTTCAGGCCAAGACTTATCAGAACAGACAACAAAGGTCACTATATATTTTATTTTAACATGTTGTGAATGTTAGGCTTAACGATAAACCTGATTGACTTTGGGGCCCACCCAGGGAACTAGAGGAGTGCACTTGTGGCTGTGTCTGGGTGGGTCATGCAGATATGACTTGGAGTCTACATCTGGTCCCTGACCCCTTCCTCTCTAGCACTGTTCCCCTGCTTTGCATCCCAGTTGCCATGAGCAGAGCAGTTTTGTTCCACCACACCCTTCCACCATGATGCTCCTGCCTTGGAGCCAGCCTCCCTGTATGGAACACCAGAAACTATAAGCCAAATAAAATCTCTCCTCTTGTAAGTTGTGGGTGTCCAATATTGTGTCCCAGGGGTGGGAAAGCTAACACACATCTTAAGGTAACCTGCCTTCCAAAATGAAAGCCCCCTTTAGAGTTTTGCAAACTTTGAGTATTTTTCTCTGAAGAGCATCTTGGGTTGGAATGCTGTTCTTGCCACTGAGTGCCATCAATGCTCTATATCACTTGTTCATGTTTCACATTGATTTAATTGCAACTCCTTTGCAGGATCACTGAGAAAATGTCATGAGCATCACAGATCCTTAGAGAGATTATCATTGTTAATTTAGTGTTAATGCTGTGCAAATTCAGCAGAGAGATAGGTACTGCTGGATAAACAAGTTGAACAAGCCTATAAAGACATATCAAGTACAGATAGATGAACAGTGTGAGTGAGTTGGCCTATAAAAGGCATATAAAATACTGACTAGGTATATAGTAGAGTTAGCATTCTAAGCCAAAAGAAAAATATCAGCAAGTCAGAGACACAGGAGGGAAGGCAGCTTGCCGAAATGGGCAACCAAGCTGGCCAGAGTGGGGCCTTTCTCCAGAAGATGTAACACACTCATATTGTCTAAACAAATTTTCCTAGATGTGCTGGAAGCCTGAGAAGTTAAACAATTCTAAAGAGCCAACATTTCTTCAAGTGCTTCCTATGAAACATCAACCCTTCCTGTTGCACTGCAAAAATAAGTAGAGATTTTTAAATGCTCTGAAGTTCAACTTAATTGGGAAGATATTTTGGATCTCCTCAGCCTCCCATAAGTTTACCAGGCCCACTGCATGAAAAGGCCCCTACAAGGCAAGGAAATGTACTTGCATTTACCTAACCTGCTTTTTCCTGGTGCATCAATCATAGGAGTTTATTTGACAGCATTACTCATAACTACCCACAGCTCTGAGTTTTATAAAATGCACTCTGGAGAACTCTGAGGCAGGTCCTGGGCTCAGGTGGATGCCTGGCCAAGCCAAGCTCGGTTCCGACAGTGACAAGCACAGGGCTATAGGAGGAGAGGAGATGAATTAGTTATGGGCAGTAGAATGAGGCCTGTCTTTCATGGGAAAGAGAAGGAAATTATTTATTTGAATAACAACACAAAAACCATCAACCAGACCTGATGACTGACTAGCAGTGTGAGGGAGAAGTCCCACAAACATGAGATGCAGCATGAAAGTTCAGAAATGTGCAGCTAGGTGATGTGGCTGCTAAATGTAGAGATTCACAAGGCTAGATGCAGCCACAAATCCCTCCATCCAACTCCCAACTCACATTCTCCAGAGAGTGGAAGGTAGCATTTGTGAAATTAAAATTCATGCTCTTCAAGAAGAATGTGTTGCCCTAAAAGATCAGAAGCTAAGATCAACAATGTTAGCATTTTGTCAAGAAGGAATAAAAGTTAAGAATCTTAAAGTTCAGACAAAGGAATGACAGAGGATTGGGGAGGTAAAGCTGTGAGTCTGCATGGGATGAAAAGGTAGAATCATCAAGAACCCTAAAAACTAGAAACGGTGGTGAGAATGGGGATAGTATCTTCTGGACTCTTGATGGGAATGTAAAGTAGAGCAACTGCTATGGAAATCAGTGTGGAGATTCCTCAAAAACAAAAATTACAAATTCCATTTGACCCAGGTATCCCCCTTGTAGGTAAATTCTTCAAAGAGTTAAAGACTTCATACTTTAGAAATATACACATGCCCATGTTCACAGCAGCATTATTTACAAATGCCAAACAATGGAAGTGTTCCAGATGTGCTACAGATGAGTAGATTAAAAAAAATGTGGTATTTACACAATGCTGGATTACTCAGCCATAAAGGGTATGTTCAAATATCACCTGGGCTAAGATCTGCTTGATGTATAATTTATAAATCTCTTTACATATAGGACATATTTTTTCAAAAGTAAAGCAGAAAGACAATTTTAATGAAATTATTAAATTTTGCTATATCTATTTAAAAACAACTTTGAGAATTAAAAGAATCATACCACAGCAATATATGTGCACCTATGTTCATAACAGCAGTTTGTAATAGCTAAAACTTGGAAACAGCCCAATTGCCCATCAACTGGAGACTGGATAAAGAAAATGTGGAGTTTTTTAATATTTAAAATGGAGTGCTACTCAGCCATAAAGAGTGAGAAACTAGAGACATTTATAGCTAAATGGATTTACATTAAGGACATAATCTTAAGTGAAATAAATAAGACACACATGTGTAAATACCAAATAGTTTCTCTGGTGTGAGAAACTAAAAGAGTAAATAAGGATCAAAATGTATAATAGATAATGTGAAATAGGAAGAAAAGGTCCAAAGGGGAAGGAGAAGTGGGAGGGGTAGAGATAAGAAAGAAAGGAAAGGGATAAATATGAGATAAAGGAAAAAATGGAAACAAAGTCTTTGTAAATAGGGAGGGGTTGAAGGGAGGGCAGGGAAATGGGGGGAAAAATAAGAACCAAGATACATCATGTAAAGATACAAATTCCCAATGATGAAGGTCATCATATTGTATATCAAAAATGTACCAATAACATTAATGAATTTCTAAACATGTAGGTCCTTATGCCAGTTGCTCTGTTAGTCTTCTTTGAGCTTCAATTTCCTTGCCTGAGAGGTGGGAGGCTGGCCTCTCAGGCAAGGCCCACTCCCTCTAGAAGTGCATGACCCTCAAATGATGATGTGCACGGATGCAACTGAGAGTACAACTCTGTTCTCTTTACTTCCTGGGAGAAATTGTGCACATAATGCTCTCAAGTTCAGAATTACATAGATTATAATATTGTAAGCAAAATGACTAGGGAGATCTTTAACTGACCCTGAAGTATGTCAACTCTGAGTTGCCAGGAGGAAAGAAGAAACCATTGGAAATAAGTAGCTCTGAAAAAGTGAGTCAGCTTGAAGTAGAGATGAGCATGGAGCAGCCTGAGGTTCCTATACATACCTGAACTAACAAGCTAGGAGCAACATGAAGGGGAAAGGCCCATGGTCACCTCTGTTCCTCTCATGGCAGGTGAATGAGGGAAGAAGCTACCCTGGAAATTTCTCTTATCTCCTCTCCAATCTCCAGCCCCACCAACTGGACCCCACTCCTGATGACCTCATCTCCCTCCTCACTGCACAAAAGACAGGGGTTAGAAAAGTCATGCAGCCAAGCTTTGGGGCTAGCGTACTTGGTAGGAACTCAAGCTTCAAAGCTTGCCTTGGGCTATGGGTCATCTCAATCTCCCTGCCTCAGTTCCATCATTGAAAAGGGATCTGATGACATTACTTGGTCATGTTGTGGTCTTGAGGATAAGTCAGTTCAAATGTGACAACCCTGGATGGTGCTTACACAGGCAGCAGGCACTAAAACATTAGGTACAGCTTCTTTTACTGCTGTTACTGTTATCTGAGGTTGACAATATGGTCATCCTTCTTGTGCTAATGAATACTAACTACTATACTGAGTAATTACAAAGTTCTAACCCTACTTGTATCAGTTTAGCACCTATTGTACCCTTCCACAGGGTGTTGGTACCGGACAAGCAATACTATCTCATGCACCTGAAAAAGCTGTCAATAGACAGTGGATAAAAGTCACTCCACTCACGTAACTGGGAATGACTGTGGTTTCCTCCTTTAACTATACACCAAGTTACAGTAAGAAAACTTTAAGGACAATTCCAGGAAGAAGGCAGAGTGGTTACCATCAGCAAATCATCCTCTCCATGATTTGGAGTCCAGATGCTAGAATATAGAAATGTGGCAAAGAGAGGGAGGGGCCCCCTGGAACCTAGTGAGTATCTGCAGTGACAACTGGAGCACAGGAGGAGAGTGAAGAGAGTGAGGTGCAGAAGAATGAGGTGGCAAACAGTGCTTTCTCTTTGAATCTTACCTTCCAACTTGGAAGAGGTGGCTGGAACCTGCAGAAGCACAATGACTCTAGTGACCCCAGAGGCTTCCATGGAGAAAACACATCAGTAAAATGAAGCAGTGGACACTTCAGGCTCCAGTAGCTGATGAATTCCAATCCAATTCAAATGTCCCCAGGGGAGGGCAACTGGCTGGCAGCCATTTGGGGAAGGGGTAAACTAAACTCAGGACAAAGAGTCATAGAGGCTTGATTCCATCATGGGGCTCCCAGTGTCAGAGTGAGGTGCAGCTGTGGAAGAGACCTAAGGTCAGGGACCTGAGTTCATGCTGGAAAGAGTCACCTGGAGTGTTGTGGCCTAAACAACTCAGGTCCCAGCCTCACAGCCAGAAACTAAGATCAGCCTGAACTTCAGTGAAGTTTAAAGCGTAGGCTTGCTAGGATTATCCACTACCCCACTGTAATTCTATTGCAGGGTTGGTGGGGTCAGCCAACATAAATCTGGGCTTTTCTTTCCATTTTGTCTACTAGTGGCAGTGGAGACACACTAAAATGTCCATTTTTTTCTTCCTTTATTTGCGTTTGATGTTTTTGTTCTTTCTTTTATATAAGTGTGAACAGTGTTTCTAGTTTTTTTGTTTTGTTCCATTATTGTTTCTTTCTCCATTCTTTCTTCCCTTCCTGTATTCCTCGTAAGTTTTCCAAAGCCTGTGTAATCTTCCTTTGTTATTCAGACTTGCTTCTAATCTCTTCCTCTTCTTCTAGCTCTCTATTTTTTTCCTCTTACCTTTTTAAACTCTTCTCCTCTGAAGGTAAAATCACTATATTGAGGGGATATATACTATATACAATTGCCTGGTTATTTTCTGGTTTTACATTTTGTTAGATAACTACAAGTCTTCTTCATATAGTTAAAGGTGACAAATATTTACCATACTTTGTCATTTTCTAGGCTGTGCTCGATTGTATTTTTATTACTAATTGTACTAGTTCAGCCAAGATGACATAATTTTCTAATCAGTGGTTCTTCCTTATAGGCCAAGACAGAGATTGCCTGAGGGTCATAATAATATGGGCCAGTACCAAAGAACCAGGGGCCAGGCCAAATAGACAGCAACTTCTCATCCACAATAAATCGAAGAGGTAGGGTCTTGCATCAAATTCACAAGTCAAAAGCCACCTACACCTAAAGATATCTCTGAAAAATAATAATTTCCTAAGAATACTAGCAATATAGCTAACTACCATAAGCAGCTTATACGCATCAGCACAGAAACTAAATTAAAAAAAGAAAAAAGAAAATGAGAAGACACAGAAGCAAGATGCAACTGCAGAAGTCTAGTTTACCCAAGGCAAACTCAGAGGGCCATGAGGTGGAACAATAAAAAAATCAACCACGTGAATTCCCTAAAATTGTAACAATGGAAGTAAAGCAGATGAAAGATGTTTTAGCAAAAATCAAATAAGAAGTACTTTCTTAGATAATTAAGAGATGATGACCACGAGAAAGAACATGGTTAGTGAATCTAGAATAGATGCAAATAAAAAAAAAATAGAGGGACTTAGGAAAATTATGAAAATTATAAATCCCCAACATAGGAAGAAATATAATCCATAAAACAGATTCAAAGAGGTCCCGCCACTCCCAGGCCAGAGGTAGGAGCTTCTGAGCTGCCATTCCACTGCTCCAGGTCCAGAGGAAGGGGCATCTCAGCCACCATGCCTCCCGTCACTCCCAGCCCAGAGGAAAGGGCTTTGGGGCCGCCGTCCATCCTGCTGTTCCCGACCCAGAGGAAGGGGCTTCTGAGCCACCGTCCCACTGCTCCTGGTACAGAAGAAGGGGCTTCTGGGCCACCATCCCTCCCGCCACTCCCGGCCCACAGGTAGGGGCTTTTGAGTCACCATCCTACTGCTCCTGGTCCAGAGGAAGGGTCTTCCAGGCCACCATCCCACCCGTTGCTCCCAGCCCAGAAGAAATGGCTTTTGGGCTGCCTTCTATCCTGCTGCTTCTGGCACAGAAGAAGGGGCTTCCGGGCCACCATCCCTCCCACTGCTCCTGGCCCCTGTCCCACCTCTCCCATCTCAGAGAAGGTGAGCTGCAAGGGCGCCAACAGCATCGCCGCCCCGCCCCCACCCCCAGCCGAAATGAGAAAACACGTAAATAAGTCTCAAAACCAGACTTCCAGATCACCTACAGCAACCCCAAAGGGAAATGAGATGGAAAACTCTGATACTCAACCACCTGGACCCACTGAACTGGCAACAAAAGGGGATCTGAGAAAAAGGAAATCAGAAACAATTTCTCAGATAACAGGAGAAATTGTGCTCCTAGTGCAAGACATGATTAATAAATCTAGAGAGGAGCTGAGGAACATGATGGAATCCCAACATAAGAAACAAATGGAATCCATAAAACAGATGCAAATAGATTTCCAGGAGATAAAAAAACTCCACTGAAAGTCTACACAGCAGAGTAAGCCAGTGTGAGGACAGAATTTCAGATATGGAAGATAAGATTGCAATTAATGACCAGGAAAAGAAAAATTGCTTCAAAATTATTAGGGAACATGAGAAATCAATCCAGCAGCTGCTAGATGATGCAAAGAAGAATAACATAACACTGACTGGAGTCAATGAAGAAACAGGAGAGAGTGCAGATGACATAAAAAATCTCTTCACAGAAATAATGGCAGAAAACTTCCCAAGCAGGGGAAAAGAACTTGACATACAGATAAGTGAAGCATATAGGACTCCAAATAGCCTTGATCAAAAAAAAAATCTACACATAGGCATATAATTGTTAAGATTCCAGAAACTCAAAAGAAGAACAAAGTTCTACAAGCAGTTAGAGAAAAGAAACAAATCACATACAAAGGAAAGTCCATCAGAGTCACAGCAGACTTCTCAACACAAACCATCAAGGCAAGAAGAGCTTGGAGTGACATATTCCAAGCCCTAAAACAAAACAGCCTCCAACCCAGATTGATGTACCCTGCAAAACTATCTTTCAAAATGGATGGAGAAATAAGATACTTTCATGACAAAGAGCACCTTAGGAACTTCGTGAATACCAAACCAGCACTCCAAAGAATTTTACACAATATCCTAGGAACACACATTGAGGATCACAACCCCAGGAAGCAAAGCAGAATGAACCCATCTGGCATGACAAGAAATTAAATGGAAAGGGGGAGAACCCAACAAAAAGAAAAAGTCATGGCAATGACAAGTCAATATGTTTCAGTTATAACCATCACTGTTAATGGTCTCAATTCACCAATCAAAAGAAATAGACTGGCAGAATGGGTCAAGAAGCAAAATCCAACAATATGCTGCATACAAGAAACACACTTAATTCAAAAGGAAACTCATAGACTGAAAGTTAAAGGGTGGAAAACAATACTGCATGCGACAGGAACCCCAAAAAAAGCAGGAGTAGCTATCCGCTTGGCAGATCAAGAAGATTTCAAACCAACACTGATTAAGAGAGATGAAGAAGGACACTACATCCTTGGAAAGGGAAGAATCTAAGAGGAAGAGATGACAATCATAAATATCTAAGCACCAAACACTAGTGCACCCAACTATATAAAACAAATACTAACAGACATGAAAAGTCATATATGCACTAATACAATTGTAGTGGGGGACCTCAGCACCCCACTATCACAAATAGATAGATCAACTAGACAAAAAATAAGTAATGAAATACTAGAACTCAATCGAACTCTTGAACAAATGAACTGAACAGATGCTTACAGAGTCTTCCAGCCCACAAAATCAGAATACACATTCTTCTCAGCTGCACATGGGTCATTCTCAAAAACAGACCATATACTCACATGTAGCACATGTTTAAGTAAGTGCAAAGGAATTGAAGTTGTCCCCTGTATATTATCAGGCCATAGTGTGATGAAATTGGAGATCCATAGCAAAAGAAACTCAAAAAATTTCATAAACACGTGGAAATTGAACAACACCCTTCTGAATAACCAATGGGTCACAGAGGAAATTAAAGAAGAAATCAGACAGTTCCTTCAATTAAATGACAATGACAGTACAACATATCAGAATCTATGGGACACAATGAAAGCAGTCTTACGAGGGAAATTCATAGCAGTGAATATGCATATTAGAAAAACAGAACAAGCCCAATTAAACAACTTGATGCTGAACCTCAAGCTTCTAGATAAAGAAGAGCAGGACAACCCCAAAGCTCATACAAGGAAGGAAATTATAAAGATCATAGGAATAATCAATGCAATGGAGACTAAGAGAATGATACAAAAAAAATCAATGAAGCCAAGAGGTGGTTCTTCAAAAGAATCAACAAAATTGACAAACCCTTAGCCAACCTTATGAGAAAAAGGAAAGAAAAGGCCCAAATCCATGCAATTAGGAATGAAAAGGGTGAGATTACAACAGACCTAGCAGAAATCTAGAGGATCAATACCTACTTCCAGGCCAGGGATTTAGCTCAGTGGTTTCACCGCATGCTGCACAAGCTCAAGGACCCGAGTTCAATCCCTGGTACCAAAAAAAAACCCCCCAAAACAAAAACCTACTTCCAGAACCTATATACCAATAAGATGGAAAACACAGAAGAAATAGACAGATTCCTAGATACATATGAATTACCAAAGTTGAATGAAGACCACCTAAAAATTCTGAACAACCCAATATCAACCAATGAAATTGAAAATGTAATTAAAAACTTATCAACAAAGAAAAGCCCAGGTCCTGATGGCTTCACTGCTGAATTCTACAAGACATTTAGAGAGGAATTGCTGCCACTACTGTTTAAACTCTTCAATGAAATTGAAAGGGAAGCAATCCTCCCAAATTCATTCCTGGAAGCAAGCATCACCTTGATCCCCAAAGCAGAGAAAGATCCAACCAAAAAGGAGAACTATAGGCCAATCTCACTAATGAACATAGATGCAAAAATCCTTAATAAGAGAATGGCAAATAGAATGCAGAAGATCATCAAGAAGATCATACACCCTGATCAAGTGGGATTCATCCAAGGGATGCAGGGATGGTTCAACATACGAAAAATCAATCAATGTAATATACTATATCAATAGAGCCAAGGACAAAAACCATATGATTATCTCCATAGATGCAGAAAAAGCATTTGACAAAATCCAACATGCGTTTATGATAAAAACCCTACAAAATATTGGAATAGATGGTCTCTACCTCAAACTCATAGAAGCCATCTATGAAAAACCAAAAGCCAATATCATACTAAATGGTCAAAAACTGAAATCCTTCACACTAAAATCAGGAACTAGACAAGGATGTCCACTATCACCACTCTTGTTCAATATAGTTCTAGAAACATTAGCCATGGCAATTAGACAAGAGAAAGAAATAAAAGGAATAAAGATAGGAAATGAAGAAGTCAAATTGTCATTATTTGCAGATGACATGATACTCTATATAGAAGACCACAAGAACTCCACCAAAAGTCTTCTAGACTTAATAACCCAATTCAGTCAAGTAGCTGGTTACAAGGTCAACACACAAAAATCAATAGCTTTCCTCTACACCAATGACAGACTCACTGAGAGAGAAATAGGGCAAATTATTCCTTTCACAATAGCAGCCAAAAAACTGAAATACCTAGAAATCATCCTAACGAAAGAAATCAAAGACCTCTTCTCTGAAAACTATGGCACTCTGAAAAGAGAGATTGAAGAGGATATCAGAAAATGGACAGACATCCCCTGCTCCTGGGTAGGAAGGATTAATATAGTGAAAATGGCCATACTTCCAAAACTGCTATATAGATTTAATGCAATTACAATTGAGATCCCAGCAGCATACTTCATGGACCTCGAGAATACAATCCAAAAATTCATTTGGAGGAAGAAGAGACCCTGAATAGCAAAAGCAATTCTAGGTAACAGAGACATGGCAGAGGGTATCACAATCCCCAAACTGCAACTCTACTAAAAAGCTGTGATAAAAACAGCATGGTACTGGCAAAGAAACAGACCTGAGGACCAGTGGAACAGATTACAAGATGCAGAAACAATGCCAGACACACTCAGTCATCTCATCTTTAACAAAGGAGCCAAACACCCTCACTGGAGGAAAGATAGCCTCTTTAATAAATGGAGCTGGAAAAATTGGGCTTCAACTTGCCAAAGACGAAAAATAGACCTATATCTCTCGCCATATACTAAACTAAAATTGAAATGGTTTAAAGATCTAAATATTAAAATAGAAACTCTGAACCAGTTGGAACAGAGGTTAGGTAGAACCCTTGAAGACATTGGTGTAGGAAAAGATTTTATGAACAAAACCTCAGTTACCTGTAAACTAGCACAAACAATCAACAAGTGGGATCTCTTCTTATTAAAAGGCTTCTGCACATCAAGAGAAACCACCAGCAGTGTGAAGGGACAACCCACAATGTGGGAAAAAACCTTCACCTGCTCTTCCTCAGACAAAGGTATACTATCTCGAATCTATAAAGATCTTAAAAAGATCAGACCTACCAAATTTAAAGACCTAATCCAAAAATGGGCATCTGAAATGAACAGACATTTCTCAGACAAAGAAGTAGAGATAGCAAATAAATACATGAAAAAATGTTCAACATCACTGTTAATTCAAGAGATGCAAATGAAAACAATGCTGAGATTCCACTTCACTCCAGAAAGAATGGCTGCTATCATGAAATCAACCAATAACAAACGCTGGCGGGGCTGTGGGGAAAGAGGAACCCTGCTCCACTGCTGGTGGGAGTGTAGACTGGTGCAACCACTGTGGAAATCAGTATGGAGATACCTCAAAGAACTAGGACTGGAAGTTCCATTTGACCCCTCTATTCTACTGCTGGGGATCTTCCCCAAAGAATTAAAAGAATCATACCACAGTGATATATGTGCACCCATGTTCATAGCAGCCCAGTTTGTAATAGCTAAAACTTGGAAACAGCCCAAATGCCCATCAACTGGAGACTGGATAAAGAAAATGTGGGTTTTTTTATAAAATGGAGTACTACTCAACCATAAAAAATGAGAAATTAGAGACATTTATAGCTAAGTGGATGCACATTGAGGCAATACTCTTAAGTGAAATAAATAGGACACACATGTGTAAATACCGAATAGTTTCTCTGGTGTGAGAAACTGAAAGTGTAAATAAGGACTAAATGTATAATAGGTAATGTGAAATAGGAAGAAAAGGGGCAAAAGGGAAGGAAGTGGGGGGGCTAGGGGAAAGGATAGAAGGGAATGGGATTAATATGAGAAAATGGAAAAATAGGAACAAAATCTTTGTAAATAGGGAGGAATGGAGGGGTTGAAGGGAGGGCTGGGCAAAGGTGAAAGATAAGAACTAAGAGAGACTATGTAAAGGTGCAAATTTCCAATGATGAATGTCATTATATTGTATACCTAAAATGTACCAATGATTAGAACAAATAATCAATAATGCAAAATAGGAAGAAAAGGTCCAAAGGGGTAGGGGTAGTTGGAGGGGCAGGGGAAAGGAAAGAAGGGAAAGGACAAATGATGAGAAATGGAAAAAATGGAAATAAAGTCTTTGTAAATAGGGAAGGGTGGAGGGGGTGAAGGGAGGGCTAGGAATGGGGAAAAATAAAAATGAAGATGTAAAGGTATAATTCCCAATGAGAAATGTAATTGTGTTGTATACCTACAATGTACCAATAAAAGAATTTACCAAAAAAAAGAAACAGATTCAAAGAGACATCTAGGAAATTAAAAATTTTATTTAAAGTATGTACAGCTCAATCAACAAATGTGAAGAGAGAATATCAGATCTAGAACAGGTTTGCAGTTATCAATCATGAAAAGAAAGATTTCTTAAAAATACCAAGGGACTAGGAAAAATCAATCCAACAGCTGCTAGATGATGCAAAGAAGAATAACATAAGATTGATTGGAATCATTGCAAAAGCAGGTGATAGTGAAATGACATAAAAATCCTTTTCATAGAAGTAGTGGCTGAAAACTTCCCAAGCATGGAAGAATTTGACATACAGATAAGTGAGCATATACTAATTTCTACAATTAAACAATAAAGCCAATACAACATATCAAAACTTATGGGACATAATGGAAGCAGTCATAAGAGGGAAATTTACAGTGAATTCCCACATCAGAAAAACAGAGTGATCTCAAATAAACAACCTAATCTTGAACCTCAACCTCCTATGAAAAGAAGAGCAAGTCAAGCCCTAAGCTCACACAAAGGAGGAAACTATGAAGATTAAAGCCAAAATTAAAGTAATTGAGAGTAAGAAAACAATATAAAGAATCAATGAATTGAAGAGTTGATTCTTTGAAAGATTAAAGTTGATAAACCCTTAGCCAATCTTATAAAAAAAAGAAAAAAAGACTCAAATCCATGTAATTAGGAATAAAAAGGGTAAAAATCACAACAAATCCTGCACATATCCAGATCATTAATACCTACATTCAGAACGTGTATACTGATAAAATGGAAAACACGGAAGAAATGGACAGATTCCTAGATACATATAAATTACCAAATCTGATTTAAGAACATATAAAAATTCTAAATAGCACAATATTATTCAATGGAATTGAAGATACAATTTAAAACCTACAACAAAGAAAAATCCAGGTTCTGCCAGATTCATTGTTGAATTCTACAAGAATGTTAGAGGAGATCTAATAGCACTACTCCTCAAACTTTTTAATGAAATTGAAAGGAGAGCAATAGTCCCAAATTTATTTCTGAAAGCAAGCATTGCCCTGACACCAACACCACAGAAAGATGGAACAAAAAAAAGAACTACAGCCCAATCTCAGTAATAAACATACATGCAAAAATTCTCAATAAGATATGGGCAAAAAAAATGGAAATCAATAAATGTAATACAACATATTAACAAAACCAAGGACAAAAACCACATGATCATCTCAATAGATGCAGAAAAAGCATTGACAAAGTCAAGTACCAATTCATGTTAAAAGTCCAGCATACAGTCAAAACTACATAAAATTGGAATAGATGGTCTTTTATCTCAATCTGATAAAAGCCATCTAAGACAAACCAATAGCCAATATCAAACTCAATGGTCAAAAACTGAAAGCTTTCACTCAAAAATCAAGAACAAGACAAGGAATATGTACTTTCATCAGTTCTACTCAATATACTTGTGGAAACATTAGCCAGAGCAATTAGACAAGAGAAAGAAATAAGAGGAATAAAGATAGGAAATGAAGAAGTCAAATTGTCATTATTTGCAGATGACATGATACTCTATATAGAAGACCCCAAGAACTCCACCAAAAGTCTTCTAGACTTAATAACCAAATTCAGTCAAGTAGCTGGATACAAATTCATATTCAAAAATCAATAGCATTACAGTACAAAAATAACAAACTCCCTGAGAGAAAAATTAGGGAAACACTACCTCCCACAATAGCATAAAAATAAACTTAGGAATCCATCTAACAAGGAAGTAAAAGATCTTTACATTGAAAACTACAGTAATCTAAGAAACAACATCAAAGAGGATATTAGAAAAAGGAAAGATATCCCTTTTTCTTGAGTAGGAAGACATAATACAGTGAAAATGGCCATATTTCCAAAATTGTTATACAGTTTTTTTGCAATCCTGATCAAAATACCAATAGCATACCTCACAGAATTAGAGAAAACTATCTTAAAATTCAATTGGACCAAAAGAGACTAGCAAAAGTAATTTGGGGAAACAAAGGCAAGGCCTGGGGCATCACAACCCCTGACTTGAAGTTATACTACAAAGGTACCATGATAAAAATAGTATGATCCTGGGGAAAATTTAAAAAAAAATGACCTGAGGATCAATAGAACACAGTAGAAGATGCAGAAATGACTACAAATGTACTCAGCTACCTTATAACTTACAAAAGGGTCAAACACCCTCACTGGAAGAATGATAGCCTCATTAATAAGTGGTACTGGAGAAATTGGCTTACTACATGTTGAAAGTTAAATCTAGACCCATGCCTCTCACCATGCACTAAACTAAAATTGAAATGAATCAAACATCTAAGTACTGAAACAGAAACATTTAGTCTGCTGGAAGATACAATAGGTAAAACTCTTGAAGGCAACAAAACCCTGATCACACAGGAAATACCATAAATAATCAACAACAGGATCTAATCATACTAAAAAGTTTTTGCACAGCAAAAGAAACCACCAAGGGAGTGAAGAGATAACCCTTAAAATGGGGGAAAATTTTACCAAATATTCCTCAGACAAGGGACTAATATCTGGAATATATAATGAACTCAAAAAAATCAGAAACCCCAAATTTAAAGACCCAGTCCAAAAATGGGCATCTGAAATGAATACACTTCTTAGATGAAGAAATACAAATAGCAAATAAATATATGAAAAAATGTTTCTCTGGTGTGAGAAACCAGAAAGTGTCAATAAGGACCAAAATGTATAATAGGTAGTGAGAAATAGGAAAATATTGAAATAGAAAGGGGAACTAGGGAGGGGGAAAAAGGAAAGGAAGGAAGGGAAAGAAAAATAATAGAAGGCAAAAATGAAAAGAAAGCTTCTGTAAATAAAGAGGAAAAGAGGAGTGGAATGGAGCGGATTGGGGAAAAAAGAAGAATCAAGATATATTGTGCACAGGTACAAATGGCCTATAATCATCATTATGTATATCTACAATGTACCAATAAAATTAATTTATAAAGGGACCTAGAGTTGCTTGCAGTGTTTGAAGCTGTAAATCTTGTTCAAATACAGAACTGTTAATTTGCAGGTCCTCTATCAGTGGATATTTCTCATAACATAGACCCCAAGCTCACAGTTTTATTATGGCTTTCCAGGGCAGTTAGTGAAAATGTCAATTTATTTCTCCTCTGAAAGTGACTCTGTGTAATTGCAGACACCTGCAGGCATTACAGGTCCTTAAGTAAGACCAGCCCAAAATCACTGTAAGCCTCTTTGAGCCCTGAGAGGCTGTTGAAATGTAGTATTTTCTGTTACTGTGGGATGAGGAGCCCTTGATGTTACTGCAATTAAATTTGCATCTGTGCTCAGTGTCCCTGTCCTGAAGCAGACCTGTGCTGTGAAAAGCTTTCCCTTAAGTCGGGATCCTCAGAGTTAGGTTGCATGCAGGTAGCACAGACATAGCCACAGTATACCAGTCCATGACACCTGGAAACAGCTGTCTACATCTGGGCTGTATCTGGTTTTGTAGATGATTAAGAGGGGAAACTTTCTCATACTGAATAATCAACCTCTCCATCTCTCTCTCTCCCTCACCATCATTCCTCTTTCTCCATACACAGTCTCATACACACACACACACACACACACAGACACACACACACACACACACACACACTCTCACATACCTCTCTTACCAGTGAAAATTCTGATGCTAAGTATTATTTCCAGGTCTGAAAACAAACACTGAGGCCACATCAAGATTCCATGTACTGTTTGCCAACACACACAAAAACAACATTTCATATAAACCCAGCACTTTCCCCTCACAGCAAGTGGCCCTCCTAGCCCCTAGCTCATGGCCAGCCTGGACTGCACTCCAGAATGCACTTCATGCCATGGCTAGAAATAGTGCTTGACAAAATCTCTATTAAGGTTGTTTAGCTCACTTCAAATACTGCACTTTAAACAAATCATCCAAGTCAAATTTACTTCTTTTCTATTGGAAGGAGAGTAGCCCCAAGCTATCCAAAAACAGCAATACTCTTCATTACTCTCTGCAGGTCTGGTTTTAAGATTTTCCCCCTCATCTTGATAGAATCCCTCAGAGCCCTACAGACCAAGCCTGCAATTTCATTCAATTACGACTCCCCACCCACAGGATTGTGAGTAACTGTCATCACTGACTACTGTGAGGGTGCCCAAAGAAAGATTCTACATATTCAAGCTTCTTCTTTGTGACTAAACAACCAAGACTAAGACTGACGCAGGCAGGAAGGCGTTCTGCAGGAGTTTAGAAACACAACACAATGTCACCCCTCTGGAAAAAATGCAACATTAATTCAACAAATATTCAGACTCAAAAGGAGTTTGGGGATATTTGAGCTCTGTAATCAACCTATTTCCTTTCTGTATTCATGTAGTCTTACCTCCTTCAAGAAAGAATTGAAAGGTGCTCACAAACACACGAACTGAGCAATTCAAAACATGAAAGTATGAAAGTACAAGTGAAATCAGAGGCAAGCTTTGTATTCAACACTGCACACCATCTGAGATGGGGTGCAAATTTATTTCTAGCTTCTGGGCAATGAAAGAAAAACCTGTGACTTTTAATCCATTAAGTTATACCAATATCTTTATAACTCTCTCTAGGGCTGGGTAATTAAATGCAAAAATATATTCAAGCAAAGCCAGGGGCTCTGATTTTTGCCTTCTCACTACAGCGAACAATGTCAAGGTGCTCTCTGGCTGTTTCTCAATAGCAGTACTGACAGTGAGTTACTGCTCCAGCTCCACAGCTGTTCAGCTCTCCCTTCACCCAGGCTATGTCCCCTGTGTGGGGCCCTGAGCTTCTCAAATAGGGGAGATTTTGTCCCACAAGAGGCATTTTTGGGTTGTTAGAACCTTGGAAAAGGGCTGTTACTGGCAGTTAGTGGGTACAGTCCAAGGATGCTGGACTCTCGTATTGTCTAAGGCAGGCCATTCAAAGACAGTCCCACCAAAAAGAGTCATCTGCCCAAAGACTGAGGCTGAAAATCCCAGAGTATGTTTAACCAGATTTGAACATTGCAATATAGACACACATTAAACTTTGCAAAGTACCCCATAATATATATACCTTTCATACTTTGTGTATTACTTAAAATGTTTCTATTCTTTTTTCAAAAAAAAAAACCCTGGAGCAATATGAAGGAGTAGTGTGTGTGTGTGTGTGTGTGTGTGTGTGTGTGTGTGCGCGCGCGCGCACATGTGCATTTGTGTTTTAATAAAAAGTAATTTTTCTGGTTTTAGAAAATATGAGGCTTGTTTTATGAACTCGGTCTACTCTAAAAAAAAATAGCAGAAGAATTTTCATAATTGACAGAAGATGGGAAAATGAGCCCAAACATTTGTTCTGGATCTTGGATAAAAGGGCAAAAAGAATTTCAAAGTAGGAGGTCTGGAGCACATAGCTAAAGGACATCATAAAAAACTCTACCTGACTATGTTACGAAAAGCTGGACACTCCTTATAAGAACTGGAAGCCATCCTATCTCTGAACTGACTCTGAGCAGATGAAGCCAGCCAAAAACAATGAGTACTACAGCAAGGCTGCTGGAGAGAAGAGAGCATAAACACATGGAAAGAACAAAGTTGGGAAATCATCATCTGATGGTATAATTTAGATTTGGATAGAAAACCACATGTCTGAGCACCTCCAGCTCTGACCTGTCAGATGTAGGTGCAGACTTAGTGGCCTCCTGATGTCCCTACAGCTGAGTGGCTTTTGCCTGTGCCAGCTGCCTCTTGTGACAATGGAGGAGGCCAGGGCTCCACCACGTGTTTCACACGTGCAGTTTAACACAGCTGCTGCAGATCTGGCTGTATTCTATCGCATCACGTCCATCACTCTAGTCTTTGTTTTTCTTTCTTTTCCTTACCTCTCCTTTCTGAGAAGTCACTAGTCCTCCAGATATGGAAAGGCCAACTCATAATGGGTAAACTAATAATGAAACTTGGCTTTGCTCCCAACTTCCTCAATAATTTTTGATTCTTAAAACATAAAAGTTGTATATTTCAACATGTGGGGTACCATCGCCCCCAGTGCCGAGGAGCAGAGCTGCCCCCAGCACCAAGGAGAAGCTTTCCAAGCCACCGTACCACTGCCCCCAGAACAGAGGAGCAGAGCTGCCCCCAGCATCTAGGAGGTGTACCTTCTGGGCTGCCTTGCCACTGCCTGCAGTGCTGAGGAGCAGAACCACCCCCAGTGCCCAGGAGGAGCCTTCCAGAGCACTGCAGCACTGCTCCCAGAGCCGAGGAGCAGAGCCACCACCAGCACCAAGAAGAAGACTTCCGGGCCACTGTATCGGTGCACCCAGTGGTGAGGAGGTGAGCCATGCAGATGCCAGGAGCACACGACCCCACCCCCCGCCCTGCCCACCCACCCCGTTGAAATGAGAAAACACATAAACAACTCTCAAATACAGACTTCCCGATCACCTAAAGCAACCCCAAAGGGAAATGAGATGGAACAGCCTGATACTCAACCACCTGGACTCCCTGAACTGGCATGTTCAAAAAGAGGACATATTCAAAACAGCACATATTCAAAACAATGAACTTACTCTCAGTGCAAATGGGGCAGCATCCTTTTCTGTTGAGAATTTTACCCTAATCAGGAGAAAAACAAAAAGTTAATTCTACAAACAGGGTCTGCTGAAGACAAAGCTCTTTTTTCAAATCTAATACCAGATAAATCAAGGAAATCAGGCCAAGCTATGTTTGAACTCAGCACCCAGAAGGTGCTGTTGATGGTAAAGAAAGGTTTCACCTATTGGGCTATGAGCCCAGGCCAGTTCATTCCAAAGGCCTTGCTGTTTCTATCCTCTGAGAAGTTTGAGGCCTACAGGACTCGCTGGTGTGAAGTTTCTCATGTGGCGTGGAGGGAAGATGGAGAGTCCCTTCAGAAATATGCAGGGGACACATACAGTGGGCACGGCCTGCTAGCCTGCCAGTCTGACGGTCAAGGTCTTCCTTCTGTCTTTGTGGGAGGAATCTAAACAGTAAACTGCAATGCAGGCTGAGGTCTCATGCATCCTGTGGATACAGCTGTGCTGTGGATCAGGTTCCATCAGTGTCCTTCTTTCAAAAAGTGGCACCTTACCCATTTGAAGTCATTGGGATGTAGTCAGAGCCACCAGGGCTGAGCCCTCTGAAATGCTAAGTGATTTCTATTAAATTTTTTGAAATTCAGTGCAATTTTCCCTCACTGCACATCTTTCCATGTTTTTTACCTCATGACCTTTAGAAGAGGATGCACATTCTCAGGGCCCAGAGGATAGCTCTGTCTCATCTCTGGCTCATTGGTTAATCACAGAGAAAAGAAATGTGGAAGGAGATGAGTATTTAGGGAGCACGTGCTGTGTCACAAACTTCCTGTAGATCCCTCGGGTACATCACCTAACATTGGGTTAGTTACATGAGTTTGAGGAGTTAACTATATTAATAAGGGTTAATGGATGTTAGAGATTATTACACCCATTGTTATTAGGAATCACAAGAACCCTAGCAGCAGAGCATTTCCTTTTTCATAGATGAAAAATTGATGTCATGTAACAGGGGAGGTGGAACCTAGAATTAAACTTGGTTTTGTGCTGTGTTCTTTCCACTGCAGATTTCCATTCTCAGTCGTCCTTTATTTTAAGAAAATCTATTAATTGAGTTTCTGCTCTACATTACACATTCCTCATACTGTATCTCATTTAAATGTATCTCCACTCCAGATGGAGGAGCCTCACCCTGTTTATAGGCACTAAGGAAAAGAGGCCACAGAAAGGTCACCTACAACCTGTGACAAGGACATACAGGTCATACAGTGCTCATTTACTGAGGCCAGTGGAATCAAGAACAGGTGTGGGTATCTTAAAAATAAACAGTTGTATTGGCTTTGAAAGGCAGGTTAATTGCAGTATAAAACAACTAGAACCAGGTCTCATTCTGTTTTCTTCCATCAGCTAGGACACATTGAAGACCATGGCAACTTTAAATGAGACTTCAAACTCAGCTCCACTTAACCATGCCATGGATCGAGGGCATCAGGAGACCTTCTCATTGCCTACAGATCTGGTATCTGTTTCTGTCCAGCATGAAGCCTCTTTTAAGCCGTCATGACTGGAAGTAGCTGAGGACAAAGCCATATGAGTCATCTCAACCCCTGGAACAATGGCCCCAGCAGGACAGAGCAAGGCTCTGTATCCCCATGGAGCACAGATGTTTAATGCCACATCCAGAACCCAACATCCCTTGGTTTCCTACATCCGCATGGAGGCAGAAACTGACATCTCCCTTCTTGGGGAAAGAAGGGAGCACAGGTCATGTCATGAAATCAGGTGGGAAATAAACCAAGAGCAAGGTGTGAAGACAGAGGGCCCAGTTTCCTGTAATTGGCTGTGAAGGTCTGGACACCATGCAACCCGTGTGTAAGAAGGGGCACTCAGAGCATCCACATCGAGGCATCTCAGAGTTAAGTGTGATCAGTCCTGCACCACAGGGGAAGCCTCAGTACATGTCAGTGGCACCGAGAAGACAGTGTTGTGACAATACTACCCAGTGCCCACTGGGACCTTCATAGCCCTTCCTTTGTTCCCACCGAGCTGCCAGCGGGTGCAGGCAGGGAATTCAACATTAAATCTTGCAGCAAGATACCCAGACTTCTGGGAAAGAGCTGTGTGGCAGTCAAGAAGGATAGAGCAGGGAATACAGATGTTCTTTATGTTATTTCATCTTTTTCAATTCCCCCAGATGATGTTGGGGAGGAAAGGTGAGTTTGCAAAGGATTCTCATGGGAGGCTAAGCCACCTTCCATAGTTTTCCTGCTGGCCTCTGAGATGGGAAGTGGGAAGCGGGGGTACCAGCCGGAAAGATGCCTAGGAACAGAACCTTGTAGCTGGATCTTGGTCAAGGTGCTAACAAGCTTGGCAAGGCACAGAGGGAAGGGCTGGGAAATGGCTTGGTGGGGAGGGGTGGATTCGCCTGGCCCAAATGTGGTCATGAACAGGACCTCTCATGAGATGCTGGTGACATAAAGAGTGTTGGCTTCCCTGCAGCAATAGTAGAGTAACAATCATCAACCCTGCTCTGCTCCAAGCCCAGCTGGACACTCCAGCAAGCCCAGGGAGGTGAGAGGCTTGAACCACTGGGTTGACACAGCCCCCGGTTTGTGTCTTGTAGGAAGAGGAAGCCATGATTACTAACACATACTGAGAGACTCATTAGCACCAAAGGCCCCTGGAGGATGACATGAATGATGTGAACCCCTTTTACCAATGAATATTTCTAAGCAGCCCATGCTCATGTCTACTTACTATATCTCCTCTCTCTTTAATAGGAGGTTTTCCATTTTCTGTCTGAGGCTTTTTAGACCAAGACTACTTAGGGTTTCTTCCTTCTCACACCCCTTTATTCAGTTGTACAATGGCAACAGCTATTGTTTTTTTGTACCTCAACAGCAACTTTTTGTTTATCATAATACCAGATGTGAATGAAATTAAAAGCTGTCTGTAACAGAGAAGAGAGGACAAGACTTCAATATATGGATATGTTGTTCTCATTCCCTGGAAGGCACTGAACAGATTTATATTTTCCCAAAATACATGAAACCCTGAAAGGTTTCAAGTTGCTAATGTGAATTCAAGGACACTCTTGCTTTGGAATATAATGGGTGCTTTATTCAACACACTGGACTACAGTTTTTGAAAGGAGATATTTCCACAAGGGTGCTATTTCCATCTGGGGCCAGGGTGACAGAGAACTTGCACAAAGGGCCTGGGCTGCTACTACACAGGAGAAATTTCTTGGGAGATTTGTTAGTAAGCAGCCACACTTCACTCTGTGTATGAGATGAAAGCTGTGATTTGATAAGGGAGAGTAGGGAGGAAAAAGCAAAAGATAGTTAGGATGTTAAAATGTCGCAAAAGCAACCAGGGAAACAGATCTAAGCAGAGCCGAAGACGTTTGAAAAAACTGGGAAGAAGTCAGGGAGCTGCACCAAGAGCTTGCTGAAGCGTTCACATGAGGAGAGACAGGAGAAAGGAGGAAGATGACAGGAAGATGGCTACACAGGACGTTTCCCAACACGTTAAGGTAAAGAGAAAGTGGATCGCTGTCCAGACATACCTGTGGGCAACTGCTGATGGGCACACACTGCTTCCTGCGACACTCCGTCTTGCCAGTCACACAAGCACAGATGGTGCAGTTGGGCAAAGACCATACCTCACCCTCCTGTGGGACAGAGCACAGGGTTCTGTGGGAGCTGGGCCAGAGGGTGGGACCTCTCCACTGGAAAAGGGGAAAAGCATGTCTCACCCTGATTCAAGCATGCCATCCTTAAGCCTAAGCTAACTCTGAGGTGTCATCTATACAAGGTATAAATTTTATAAAATTTATTATAGTAAAAGACACATTGCCGTGAATTTCCCTTAAAATCCTCCTCCTCAATTCTAACATATTTATCTCATTATTCCTGCCAGTTTCCTAACCATTTCTGGAAGTCCTCTTTCCTGAATGACTTTATGAGGTATGGTAAAAAATGCACAAAAATACAGTGAATGTTGCTGCCAAGTGGCATCCAATGAAAAGGTAGACTCGTAAAACATGCTCTGTCCTCATCCACGTTATTCATTGCATCTGGCAGTGTGTAATTTATGGCTCTTCCCCAAAATCAAAACGACCATGAAAGGTCAAGGTTTTGAATGGATTCAGGACATGGAGGCAGACACAACAGGGCAACTAAACACACTTAGGAAAAAGGACTTACAAAACTGGTTGCTGGGATGAGTGTATTCAAAGTGATGGAAATATTTTGAAAGGGATTCAAGGCAATGTGTCTTTTACTGCAGCATTTAAAAAAATTTAAACATTTACTTTATTTTTTTAATCATACCTCATAATCAATTTAAGATAAAGATAAGAGAGGACTTAGAATATGTGTGTGTGTATACAATTCCCATGTGTCTAACCAAGTCATATTTCCATCTTACTCCTCATACACTGTTCAGTTCCACCCTGGGAGACAGCAAGTATGAATGTTCATATAGGGTATAAGAACAAATGGTAATTTCCCTCTGTTTGATAGGACTGAAATGGTGCTTATCCCAGGCCCCAGCAGTTAAATGGGATGATGAGAAGCAGTTGGTTTATTCCCAGATGTGCCATAGTTCTGGACCACGTGGACATGGAAAGGGGGCATCTGAAAGTGCAGAGCCCCGACAGAAGATGCCACCAGCCATGTACAGTTTATCCCTGCCAACTGGCACTCTCCTTCCACAAAGCAGAATAGCACTTGGGTTCACATTTCCTTGTTCACACAGAAAGAGCCACTTGAGGAATTTCTTTGGCCTACTGGATTTATAATCAGCAATTGCCCGGTGTGGTGCCAGGACAGAACAAGCAGAGGAAAGAGCCTGTAACCTGCACCCAGAAGTGTAATGGTCACTGCACAGCTTCCCACTGTGACCACTAAGACATACTGAGAATCACATCTATGGTGGCTAAATTCCAGCGGACATCTCGCCACTTCAGTGGTGACAATAACCTCTCACCTCTATGGACCACTGCGCTGGCCACACACACACCTGGACAGTCCTCACCTGAGCACGGTCCAGAGGACAAAATTTAGCTTGGAAAGGGTCTCTGTGAAAAGCTTCTAAAAGCACCAAGGTGAGATCCATCAGGATCTTGAAGTGGGGGTCATCTTGACAAGGGCCCCGAAGTGGCCCCCCAAGAACAAGATGGTCCTGGCACTGGACACCCATAACCACATCAACCACTGGAAAGGCCAACAGTGCAGTGCAGGTTTAGATACTCTACCAGCAATAAAGCCAAAAGAAAATGGTTTTCAAACACTCCTACTATGTCCCATCTGCCCTTACTTGATGCTAAATATATATATACATATATATATATATATAGCTAAATATATATATTGATGCTAAATATATATAGATGCTAAATATATATTGATGTTAAATATATATATATTATATATATATAATATGTGTGTATGTGTGTACAATATACATGAATACATTAGACACACGCAAATATATGCATATAGGCATGTGTATATAGATTGTGGAACAGTCCAATTTGCATTACTCTGGAGCTGTTTAACAGTCAGCACAGGGCAACAGTGCTCATGAACATGGCCCATGACATACCTGGAAAATCTTGTTCCCAAACTTGCACACACTAACGTCCTCTGGGGGCAATTGCAGGAGGCATTGCTCACAACAGGCCTCCTCACCTCTGTCACAGCTGCCAGGCTGGGAACACTTCTTCTTACACACCATGGTGGAATCCTGGGGACCCAAAGATAAATGGGAATTTAAAGATGACTTTCCTCAGGGGGACCAGATATCCAACCCGGCCTTCCTTCTATAACTCACGTGTAACTTTTCTAAAACTTATTTTTCAGGTACCATATTTTAATGTGTTGCAATAAATCTTTCATTCTCATCAAAACGTGACCTGTTGATTAGACCTGGGCTAGGCTGTGGGGCATTCTAGTGCCTGGGGACAGCAGGCATACATTCCCCACCTTTGGGGAGTTTACAGTCCCATGCCCAAGAGACTGGTCTACTCCAGCCAGCAAGTGGCAAAGAAGCCCTTCTCACTGCAGACAAAACATTTCCTTCTTCCTGCCCTTCTCTTCCACATTATATCTTAACATAGCTCTGTTGGGTCCCTGCCTCCTTGGCTTTATGCCACCTTGGAGATTTCATGGAAAAGGATACATTTTTTATTAAAGAGCATCAATTAAGAGCTAACTTACCAGCCCAGGTGACTGACGACGTGTGTGCTGTGTCTGCAAAGGAACTGAGTGAGAAGTTCCAAAATTTGGCCTGTGTTCTAGAGCTCCACTGTATAAGATGTGACTTTGACCAGGTCATTTAACCTCTAGGGAGTGACAGGGTCAGATCTGTTATTTAAGGTGTTTCATGCTATTCTGCCCATCAAGTCTCAGGTTTACTGTACATTTCAAATATAAAGTACATGGCACATAGAAATTATTAAAAATCAACTCATAACTTGCAAAACCATAATGTTTTCTCAAACTTTATGTCTTGATTTCTAGTTTGAACAACAGGTACTCACTAGGTCTGGAATAATGTATCCTTCATTTTAGATCTCCTGATTGGTCTTAATATCTATGTGCCTCTCTCTCCCTCTCCAGCCCTTTAGCAACCAAATAAAAAAAACAACAGCCATCACCAACAAAATAAGTTATTTTAAAATTGGTTTCCCTAGACATTCGAGTTAACTCACTAACATTGACCCCAAAGTCCTCCATGGTAAATGCTTCTCTTCCTGGTTTCACATATAATTTACAGCATAAGGATGTCTGTGCATGTGTGATATGTATCTCTCTAAAGTTCTGGGGCTGTGGAATTCTTTCTTTACCAGGAATTAGACGGCCAGTTGCCTCCAGAGAAAAGCAAACTATAGCTCAAGGAAGACATGGCATAATGAGCAGCACATAAACATTATTTTACCAAACCACCAAGTTCAGCTTTGTGTTGAACTGTAAATCCATGCCTTTCCATTCTCTTGAGTGTAATTAAAGCCATTGTCACTTCCTGGTGTGCTCGAGAGTTCACGATGGGTACTGGATCCAGGGAGCATGACCACATGTCCATGTCTGGCTTGGGGAATCCTCAGGACTGTTTTCAGAGTGTGGCTCTTACCACAGGAGCCACATTGTAGGTCCCCAGAAGATGAAGTAAGAGCTGGGTGCTGCACATGAACTCCCTGGTGACCTTGAGTGTGATTTCACTTGTGAAGTAGCACCACTGATCCCTGTGCCTGATAAACACCATTGGTACTGGCTAATAACTCTGAAACCTTAACCCTCTTGTGGGTATGTGTGCCACAGCCCCTCTGCTCCACCTCACCTTGCAGGTACATGCTGTGCAGTTGTCATAGAGAAATGAGGATCCATTGTCATACACACTGCTGTGAAAAAGGCAGCTCCCAAAAGGAAGGTCAAACACTTTCCTCTGACCTGGAGGGAAGCAACAACACGTCATGAGACAGAAGCCAGGGATGTCCCCTCGCGTTAATCAACAATTGTATCACAGGATGTTAAGCCACCTCCCAAGAACAGGTAAATCTGGTGCACAAAGAGAGAGCCTTGGGCCAGATGAGCCAGTAGATCCCTGGGGGTTATTAATTTAGAGAGTCACTGATTAAAAGAGTTTAATTTTACCATGAACCTGGACATTCAACAAATCATGATTACACATCTATCACAGTAAACCATGATGTCTTAGAAATAGAGGCCCACATGGGGCTCATGGTCCACTGGAAAGAGAAACTCACAGAGGCTATTTCAACACAATGACATGCTAAGTTTTGAAAAGAAACTATCATGGGGAGTGTGGAGACAAGGAAGTCATAGAGGACTTCTAAACTACTTGAGCTTTATTTTCAACACAAATTTAACCATCCCCCAAACTAGGTAGGATGGTTGGAGGTAGAAGGAGTCAAGATACCTCAAGGACTAGAATTAGCAAAAGGAGCTAATGAAAGAGCATCTACCATTGTCTAAACTTTTGTGATCCCACAAACCTATGCTGAAACCGAATCGCCAATGTGACAGCACTCAGAGGTGGGGCCTTGGAGAGGCATTTAGGTCGTGAGGATGGAGCCTTCATGATTGGGGCTGGTGCTCTTCTATAAGCAGCCTGAGAGAGCACCCTGGCCCCTTCCATCAAGTGAGGTCACACACACCAAAGAGGTGCCATCTATGAGCTAGAAAGCAGAACTTCATGAGACATAGAATCTACAAGCAATTTGATCTATTTCTATTGCTTAAAAGCAGTATCTCTATTGCTTAAAAGCTACCCCATTGTGGTATTTCATTATAGCACACTGAACAGATTATCACAGAAATTGCATAAAGGCTAATATTCTTGGAGGCTAAGGCAGGAGGACTGCAAGTTTGAGCCCTGTCTGGGAAACTTAGTGATTTAATGAGACCTTGGCTCAAAATAAAAATAAAAAGGGCTGGGATACAGCTCAGTACTAAGGTTCTGGGGTCAATCCCCTGTACTGGAAAAAAACCAAACAATAAAACCGTAAAGGGTGAAGCTGACTCAAATGGCAAAGAGGCAGAATCCAATTGCACGTGCCAAGTGCTCAACCTTTAATAGGCATTGTATCTCTGTAGAATTATCTCAGCTTCCACTGATAAGAGGATCAGATTGACAACCAGAAAGTCCAAGAAGGCAAAACCCAAATATGGACCAAAATCCAGTCTCTTCCTTTCTTTCAAGTTGGAGATTTTATTTCCTAAAGTACCTCAAGCCATCTCTGGAGCATTAGTTTAATTAAAGATAAAGTTAAGAAACCAGAAATTCAGGATCAGGGATTTAGCTCAGTGGCACCGCACATGCCTGGCAAGCATGAGGTCCTCAGTTCAATTCCCTTTACCAGAAAAAGAAAGAGACCAGAAATTCATATTCATTAATCATATTTATATCCACAGTCTTCTTTTTTCTTGAAAAAGGAAAAAAAAGAATAGCAATCTTTATCAGTAAGCTGTGGTCTTCTTGGAATCAGCATTGTTGAAAATAGTAAGTCAAGAAAAAAATATTATCTTCTTACCAGAGTTAACTTGTAGGCCAGAATATAGTATAGATTCAGAACTAAATCACTAGTTTGGCTCTCATCATGAAGAATAAACTTGTAGGTCCTCAAAAAGTGACAGTGAGCTGTAATTTGGGTCCAACATGCAGACTCCCTTGTGACTTGAGTAAGATTTCTCTGTACTTTACTAATTTTACTCATACAATGGTATCAACAGAATCAATATGTCATAGCAGCACTTCTATCACACTGTTACTATTAAGCTGTATAACCAAAAGCTCTTTGATAGTAAGAAAATTTAGCATACTGATTGTCAGTATTCCAACCAACACAGGTAAGTGGTATGCTCAAAATATATGGTGAATGTTTAAATTTTATAAATTTATTATAGTAAAAGACACACCGTCATTAGTCCCCTTCAAAATTCTCCCCCTTGCTTCAAACATACTTATCCCATTGTTCTTACCACTTTTTGAAGCACTTCTGGAAGTCCTCTTTTGTGAGTGACTTTACAAAGTATGATCAAAACTATAGTGAATGCTGCTGTCAAGTACCATCCAGAAGAAAGGCAGGCTCATAAAAACATGACAATGTGTCCTCATCCACCTATTCACTAGATCTGGCACGTTGCAACTTCTAGCTCTTCTCCAAAGTCCAAATGACCACGAAAGGAAAATATTGTGAATTAATTCAGGCAGCCATGACAATACAACTGAAGACATTCATGAAAGAGGACTTTCAGAACTGCTTCACAAAGTAGAAGGCATAATTGGATAAGTATGTTTGGAGCAAAGGAGAGGGTATTTTGAGGGGTACCAATGGTAATGCTTCCTTTACTGTAATAATTTTTTTAATTTAAGCATTCTACTTTTCAATCACACCTGATATTGAATGCACACCTGTCTTGAGCCTCTTGAACTTCCTGAGAACTTACAGACTAAATAAAATTAACTGCAAAATATAAAATTCACCCTTTCACCAAATTTTCTTCTGAAAAACCATTCTAGGGTCACTCTAAAGTATCAGAAGACTGTGTGCAGCCCAAATCACATAGATTTATTTGGCCAATCCCATTAGAATCACTACTGCCAAATTGCATCTTCATTTTAAGACATTACCACACATAAGATAACCCTAAGCAGTTTTTACTTGTACTTACTGTAAAAATGAGGGTGAAGATATTTTTCACTAATTTGAACATTAGTTTCTTTTATCAACCCATTTAAGATATATTTCTGTCCTGTAAGAAGTAAAAAGAGCTCTGCCTCTGTTAAGTAATTGTCTTAAAGTTGTGATAAGATTGTTTATCTTTTTCCTATCTTTTTTCTACATATACTTCAGTTATTTTGTAAGTCACTTCAAATCCTTTTTGGCAAAAGGTAGGAGACAAATAGATACAAAGTTTTATATAGAAACTTTCTTCTTTACCAATCAAAATAAATCTTTTTCATGGCTGAGGTCCACATTTCCTCTCCAGAATCCTTTCATCTTTAGACAGAATGGCCCTCTCCTCTCTTTCCATAGCTGGTTCTTACACCATCATCACTGAACTCAATATTGTTGCATAGAGGAATGGATGGGATTTATCTGTCAATGGAATGATCTATTAAATGATCAACAAAAGGATTCTTCAACATTTTAATACCCCTAAACAAATGACCAATGCCTTAATTTATCCCTTGCTAAACCATAAGTTTTCCCTAAAATTATGGACGTCAAGCTCTTAGCACAGTGCTAGGCACTCACTAACACCACCCAGGTATGGCAGGTAGTGACCATTATCATTATCAGTAGTGACATAATTCAAATATGGTCCTGGACTGTGTCCCACTGGGCAGGGTGCTGGGCGTTGTTCTGTGTGCACTGATCTCTGATGAGACTCTCCTTTGGAAATGAGGAAAGCAAGGCAAGGAATTTGTAATATAAAAGGCAAGGGTAGGTCATGGGAAGCAATCCTGGTGAGGGGAAATTTAAAAGTAAACCAGTGCCCACATAGCCAAAAGTCTGAGTAGACTTAAGATTTCGGCATCTAGAAAGTATCCTGGTGTTTGCTTTTCTTTCCTTCTTTCTGTCTTTTGTTGGATGAATATGTTTCTTTTAACCACCAAAGAACACAAGATCTTAATCCCAAAGTCATCATGGCACAGTTTAAAATAGAACACTAAAAGGATTTGTTCTGAGACTCAGAGGACAGCCTGATTAAGCCATTTTTACACCATTCCACCACAGTTTAGCCCAATCAAAAGTCTTTCTTGGGAGAATTAGGATTTTCAAAGTTTCCCAATACTTGCTGTTCCTTTTGTAGTCTGTTCTAAAACCACAAATGATCAGTAAAACCTGCACTCAACACAACAGGCATTGCTCAAATAGGAAGCTTCTTAGTGGACTTAGCATGTCCATGGCATTGGCTTCAAAGCATTAATCAAGTCTGCTTATCTTTGGGGCCAGGTCTCCTTCCTCTGTGACAGCTGTCCTAGGAGAAGAAGCACTGCTTCCCCACAGACCCAGCATGGCCATTTCTGCCACATTGACCAGGCTCATCTTACTCCAGGGCCACAAATGCACACAAGTGGTCCATGAATCCTATGTGCATGGAAATATCTTTAATCAGGTGTGCTCAAACAATTCCCTTTTGTTCTTTTAATTATTCCATCTTTATTTATAAAGTGTGTGTGTGTGCATGCATATATATATATATATATATATATATATATATATATATATATATTTCAGGAAGGCAAACATTGTTAGAAGAGATTAAAGCAGAAACTGGGTGTGGTGGGGCATTCCTGTAATGCTAGCACTCAAGAGGCAAAAGGATTTCTGGAATTCAAGGTCAGCCTGGCTACATAGTGAGTTCAAGGTCAGCCTGAACCTTATAGCAAGACTCTGTCTCAAAAAATCAAAAAACAAAAACAACACAAACCAACCAACTACATTAAAATCCCTCAGAGAGGAGAAAACTGCCTTAGTTTAACAAAATGCCTTTGTTTGCCAATCCGGTTATAAAAAGAAAACAGATTTCAGAGTATGGCTCCAGCAATCTTGTAAATGAGAAAAATGAATCAGTAAGAGGCTTTGGAGGCAGAGAAAGCAAACTATGAGAGGAAGGAGAAAAGATGCCGGGGAAGCCTGAGCCCTGACTGACAGGAGGCTGGAGGTCAAAGAGAAGAGATGACCAGTGAGATCCCCAAAGCACAGTAGCAGAGCCCTTGTGAGAACAGGGAGCTCAGTGCTCCATTTTACAGGGCTGCCTGCTGCCCATTCTTCTCTATGGAATAACTGCCCTCCCCAGCTGCAAACCACCAGGAAATATGGTGAAGAAGCCTGGATTCAATGGCCCCACAAGGCATAGAAAGACTTGAGGTGGAAGGATCTCTGATGAGACAAAATGATGTTTCACAAAAACAAAATAGAGATAAGAGAAACAGCAAGGGTAGAAATGCAAAGCCAAAGGTGCGTAAGGACCATATCAGACCCCAGGGACCCCCCAGAGATGTGGAGGACACTTCCTCCCCACCACAATGAAATTGGTAATAAACAGCACCTGCACACACACAAGAGTTCTATTTACAGCAACTATATTTCACAGCTTCTTGAAAAGATTCCATGAGAGAAAGCAAATATAGTGTGCAGCTTGGTATGCAGTACACTGTGGATGCTCAGAAAAAGCCCTCACACGGTCTTCTTGCTGTCTGTTACTCACTGTTCCCTGCCAAGCCCTTCCTTCACTGCACGTTATTTGCCTGCACCCTCTGCCCCTGCAGGTAACCAGCGTCTGCATCCTTCCACGTCATCACTTCCAACACCACTAGCAAATGTGCCACTAACAGCCTTAAGCCAATTACAGAAGGCTTCTTCAGTTTTGCTAACTTCCCAGAGCAGGGTCCCATGTCACCTGGTGTCCCAGGTTCTAGATCAACAGAAGACAAGGAAGAAGCCACACTCTGTTCACACCTTCTGCTCCCATGAGTTCAGGAGCAGGTGTCTCTAGTGAGCCAGGAACCAGGGTCACCTCATGACCCCAGGGAGCAGTGCTCATACACGCTGTACACAAAGACTCCCAAAAGAAATTCATTTTTCTTTGACCTGAAAATAGTCACTCACCCAAGCATTTGGGGCAGCACTGTCCTGGGGGTGTGTGACTAAGGTGCTGGGGACAAGAGAGAATGGGGCAGACTTCTCTCACGCACTGTGTCCTGCCTCCCTAAGGAAAGAGAGGGAAAAAGGCACATTTAGAAAAGTCAGTGCTACAGACCGCACAACCATGACAGCCCAAACAGACCTAGGCCCTTCCCTAAGATCTGGGGACTCTCCATACCCCCGGGTCCCTGGAGTGACTTCCCTAGTCCACAAGACTCCCTCAAGTAGCCTTTGACCTTCTATGTGGATGCAGCAAATTACAGCTGCAAAAAGACGCCCTCCAAGGGTGATCCAAACAGGATCATGTCTCCTTGCCTACTACCACCTGCCTTTATCTTGTTCCTTTCAAGACTCACTTTGGAGTAAGTCTAGGGCACTGATAGCGAACCTTTTAAAGACGAGTGCCCAAACTGCAACCCAAAACCCACTTATTTATTGCAAAGTGCCAACACCACAATTAAACCTGAAAGCTGAGGTTTTAGTCTGGAAACAACTCATACATTAACATCTCTTGTCTTAAAAGAAAAACAAATAACACACATGCCATAGGTGCGCCACCACTGGTTCCTCTGCAACCTTGTCCCTCTGCCTAGGATTTGAGATTTCTGGCACTAACACCAGGGAGGTTTCATACAAACCACTCCCAGGCCACTCCCACAGTTCCTGCCTCTCTCTCCATCCCAACCTCACCCAAACTAAAGAACCCTCAGTGTTTCATGAGACTTTTCCTCCTTTTTCAGCGCCCATTTCCATCTAGCTCATTTTTTGTTTTGTTTTTCCAGTACCAGGGTTTGAACTCAGGACCTTGCACTTCCAAGGCAGGTGCAGTGGGTGACTCAGCTAAATCCCTGGCCCCAGATAGTTTTCTCCAGGAAGGCCCCACTCTGCACAGCAGGAAAGTGTCCCTGGGATGACCGAATGGTGGTCCAGCCAGCAGAAGTGGCCATTCTGTTGAAAGTGGAACCTTTGGAAGCTGCATGCATGAGAACTCACCCGTTGCCTGACTTTAGCAAGCTAACCACATCTGTTTCCATCAATGAAGCATAGGTTTGATGATTGATTTAAGAAGAACTGGCAGAGCCTTCTAGGCTTATGGGAGAAGTTTTGGAGCCTTCAAATATTTCCCTACTTTCTAACCCTCACATTCTTCACCCTTTCCTCTTCCTTAACTTTCACCCCTCTTCCTCTGCCCATCACCACCTCTCTTCTCTGGAATGTAAGGATGCAGATACTTCTCTTCCTCCTCATGAGGAGCACCTGCTCTTCAGCCTCAGTGAGTGGGAAATGTGCACTCAGAAAGCCAGGCAGACCAAAAAAAAGTGCTTTCCAATCCATTTATATCTAACAAATTCGCCCTTGCAATATGAATTGTGAAAATTCCTCACAATGTTGATTGCTGTGAACTTTATAAATAAAGGTTTGGTTTTGTTCTTAGAAAATGAGTTAACTTGGTAAATAAATAGATCACTTGGCTTCTCTGGGATGAGAGCTAGGTAGAATGCAAACTAGTAGCCTTTTCACCCCTGATGTCTGGAGTGGATAATTCATATCTAAAGAGGACTTGGAAAATGAAGAACTCATGGCTCAAAGGACACTGGGCCTGAAGAGGGCAGACCACCTTCAGGCATTTCTAAAACCAGAACAAAACTGTCCTTACACTGTCACCAGCCTTTGTGCAGAACAGCAGATCTCAGCCTTGGCCTTCAGGATGTATGGGTTCCCACCCTGGCACCCTGTGATCATTCTTTTCTGCTTTCCCTTCCTGTTCTTACCATTTTTGTTATTACAGTTTACCTTTTGGTGGGGAATGATGAAAAACAGATCAGGTTATACATCTTTTTATATATTGGTGAACTTCAAGCCTCTTTTAATGGATTCTTCCACAAACCAATAGAGAACACCTGAAAATACCACCAACAGCTCCTTATTGTTTTTACATTATTTGAAGATTGACAGGAATCATTTAAAAATCTCCCCCCAAATCTCAGACTTCTGAGATTTCTCCCTCAACTCTGCCTAATCTTAAAGTTAGGGGCCTGTCCTAGACTTCAGATGTGGGTAACTGACTTCATGCCAACCCTTTTAGTTTACACACAAAACACAAAACTCCCATCAAAGGAAGGACAGGACTACACTGACCTTGGTTTTTCATTTAATAGAAATTCCTCCGCAAACAACTTCCTTAAACCCTGCAGCCTAGGCCAGATACAGCAGCCTATGTGCTGGATTCTCTGAGGCACACAGAGAGCACATTCTTTTCATTGACATTCTCTGTTCCTATTGGATCTGCATGTATTTTTTCAAGCATATTTAAAAATTTTTAGATTGCATAATTGCAAAAGAGTTAACTTGTCCAAAACTTTGGAAAGCTGACAAAAATTATTTACACCAATAATTTTCCTTACCATGAGGTCAAAAAGCAAATTTTGTATACATAATACAACTCCAGTTTGTGCTTCCCAAGAGTCTGTCAAAGTAACTTGAACTCCAATCTGGGTTTTCTCGTTGCGGCAAGTTACAACAGTGTTCTGATGGCTTCCTCAACTCATGAAAGGATCCACAAGTCTGGGACTCCTTTCTGGCTCCCATCTGCCATCTCACTATCCTGTCAAACATGGCTGAAGATCCATCACATATCTGCTGTGGACATGATCTTGAATCCACAACACAAAAGCCATTCCCTGGAAAGCACTTTTACCACCAGTGGGTTTGTTCCTGCTGAGGTTGAGCATGACTCACACTGCCTTTAGGATAAAGTTCAACCCACTTGGGCTAAAGGTCAGTTCAAAAGAGACTGTCCTGGCCACACTGCTTCCTGCTTTCCTTCAATAAAGCCATATACTATAGCTTGTTTCTAGATGTCCCTCAAACCCTCCCATGGTCATAGGTGGGGATTTTCAGAGGTAGCTGGATCTAGGGTGGGTGATGCTGGGATTAAGGGTGTACAATTACTAAATCAGTCCACTGATTGGTTTGGCATAGTTCTGGGTGTGCATAATAGGAACACCCACCCTGGGTGTGGATGGCACCACTCAAAGGGCATTTTTTCTCTCTACTGAATGGAAATCTGGCTGAATGGAGTGAAGAGAGAGCCTGGTTCCCTGGGTTTCCCATGGAAATGTAGGCCCCAGGTCCTTGCAAGGAATGGTCAAATGAGTAAAAAATTATATTGCATTATTGGTATGCCCTGGTTCTTTATTACAGCATTAGCCTACTTTTGCAAGATACCCTATGCCCTTCTCTTCAGACTCTCTCCCCAACCAAAACTATAAGAGAAGTGCATATTATATTGTTCCCAAGCATATCTTATGACTTCCATCTTCTTTATACACACATCTTTCCCTCTGTCCCCATCACTGACTCACTCAAGGTCAACCTCCAGTCTCTTCTGCCCCGCAAAGCCTTCCTAAGCCCACAGGAATCTCCCCCCGCTTCTCATACCTCCTCCTTTCTCACTTATGCCTTGTATGTTGGACACATATGTAATTTTTTGTACATACATAAAAGCTTAATACTGCGATACAACAGTGCTGCCTCCAAGCCACACTGTCTTGGGTGCAAAGTAAAGTCCCAGGTGCTGAGTATCCATCTGAAGAGTAAGAACCATTAGTTATTGAAAACAGGAGCCATCACTGTAACAAGCTCCAGAGTGCAGGTGAGTTTTAAGACCTCTTTAATACATGAGGCTGAGGAGATGGCATGGATCTGGGTGACCTGCTTTCACACACCTTGGTAATCTCTCGGTTTTACACATTATAACCTTGCGTTTGGCACATTTTGAGTATTAACTAAATGTTTGTGGATGTTCATGTGTCCAAAAGCAACAGTCAACTTCAACATGTAAAACAACTCATACCAGCATAATTGAAAATCTTGAGTATTCATTTCAATATTTGAAAATTCCTAAATGGTTAAAATACATAGGAACAAATGATTACATTCATATCTGGTTGAGAGGGAAGAGAATGGTAGAAAGTTTCATAGAACTTGTGTGTTCTGGCTTTCTCTGTTTAGATTAATTGGAAAAGCAAGGTTGCTCTTCAGAGGTGGTCATTTATTATATATAATTGGAGATCGACATGCTTCTCTAGATAGTAGATTTTTTTAAAGACCTGAAACGTATCACAGGTCTACTTTCTGTTCTCTTACTTTTATTTTAGCTGATTCTGTCAAGAACCCAATTGCTTTGTGTCAAAGATCACCCCACAGCAGCAATTATGCTGCATAATAAAAAGTCTTCCTGAATACAGAAATGAGTATGAAATAATGAAACCACAGCCACGTGCATGCAGGATGCTTTTTCCAGCCCCTGAAGACCCACTGGGAATGCGGGCTGTATGAATGATTCTGTGGCATGTGATGTGGCACTCATCTCTGATCACGATGCAGAGCTTGGCTGCCTAACTGGAGGCTAGGAGCAGTATTGCTTAACAATTAACCAAAATTTTCTCCAAATGTGGTAAAATTCTTTGTAACAGAATCAGCTAAATTCTACCATATTTTAAAGACTTTTTTTTCCTGTGCTCAGTTTTAGAAAGACTAGAATTCACTGTTCATTCTGAGATGGTGGTTGGAAGAAAGGAGGGAGCTTGGGGGGTGTAGTTTAGAAAGGAGATGCATCATGAGTAGGAAGGGTTCTGTATGGTCCCTAACCCTTCACCATAGCCACAGTGCAGAGCTGACTTGTGCACACAGGACCCCCTCTGAATTAGGAATTGGATCAAAAATCTTCACAAAAAGAAGCAGAGTTCCTTAGCCATACCTCTTTTTAGCCTGGAATTTTATTTTGCTAGTGTTTCAGAGCATGGCACTTACAAGGGTGAAGACCTTGGTACTAAACTTTCCCTGTTCTTGCCCAGCACAGGATAGAAAACCTGCCAATCAAAGCAGACAAGCTGCTGGGCTGAGGAGCAGAAGTAGAGGGACAGGAGAGACAGGAGTTTCCCCCCAATAGGAAGTAGGGAACAGGCACAGGTTTGTGTGGCCCTGTGCCTAGGTAGGCTTTCCTCACCCCTAAGGTAGAGACTAAGGCACTAAACTTGAGGTACTTGCTCAGAAAAATGTGCCACCCCAAAAAAAGTGTCTTGACATGTAATTCAGTTCCAACATCCAAGCCAAGTTGCTTCCTTCCCTCTATTGTGCTCTCCCAAAGGCACAACTTCTCCGCATGGATACGGAGCATAACCGTTATCTGATGATCAGAACTCCATCCCCTTTGAGCCATTTTTTACCTTTCATGGTAGATTCTGGACGCATCTTTATGCTGATTTCTTAGGCTTAAATAGTTTAGGTAAAATGTATTATCTCTATGTTGTTATTTACTTAGATAAAAAAAATCCAAATCACGCTCCCACCTTATTTGACTCCAGGGCTTCATCCTGTCAGGTTCTCTTCTCTTCCCTGCCCCTTCTTTTACTGATCTTAGCTCTTTTCACTCCCCAAACTAGACTTGCCTAATGGATAAGTCTCAGAGCTTCGGGCTTCTCTCTTCCTGTTCTCCAGAAAGAGGATAAAGCCCTCACCATCATTCTCACACCTAACTTAGAACCCACCAATGAGGCCCTTGATCTGCCTCTTTCATCTGGAGGAATCTGCTCTGGAATCTGCAAATTCTGATGAGCCACCATCATGTTTAGCAATCTGCAATGACTCTCATATTCAGAACTCTGCAATGACTGGGTCCCTACTTAGGTCAGAATCACCCATGGAACTCCTGAGTAAAGGATGCAGAGGGCTTAACTTCCAAGATGCTGGTATAGTAACAGCATTTGGACTTTATTCAAGCTGTAACTCTGTCTCTCCAAGACTGTACTGCAATCTTCCAAATCCAAACCCTCCCATGCCTGCCTGGGCTCCTGGGCTGAGGCTGGGAGTCTGCAGCTAGATCTCTAGCACAGGCTCTGTAGCAGGGCACCAGAGGGAGGGGCTGCTTCTTTCTGCTGTCTGCAGTAGCCCCCTGTTCTCAGGATACTCAGTGAGCAGCCACAGCTCTTCTCCATATCATCAACCCAACTATATTTGTACTGCTGCCCACACTTCATGCACATCAAACCAATCTCAGCCTGGTATGATGGTGTACACCTCCCAGGACTCTGGGAGGATAAGGCAGAAAGATCACCAATTCAAGTCCAAGCTGGGCAATATAGCGACCTGGCAATACCCTGTCTCAAAATAAAAGTAAAAAGCTACTGGGAATGTAGCTCAGTGTGAACGCCCTGGGTCCAAGCCCTAGTTCTGCAAAACAAACAGAGCTGGTTTCTCCACCTTTTCCAGCTTCTAGACATGACCTCCTTTCCTTGGCCAGGGCCCCTTTCCCCCTTCAAAGCCATCAGTGTGGCATCCTTCTGTCTCCTCCCCCATCCCCTCCCTGATCTTAGCCTCCTGCTTTCCTCCCTCTGATGGGGACTTCGTTAGAGGCACACGCAGGGTGCTCACCCCACAGCCATACCCTCCGTGTGTTTCCATCTGCATAGTTCCCTGCTGCATGTGGTCACATCCACAGGTCTAAGGGCAAAGGACATGAACAACTTGGGTCAGGAGGCGTTATTCCACCCACCACAGTCAGCGGTAGAGAAAAACCATTTATCCCTCTGTGCGGTCCCAGACCTATTTCAGGCCTACTGTCACCCAGCACCCTAAATAACGTGTTCTGTGAACCTCCTCGCCATTGCAGAAGCCACAGTTTCCAGTATTTGCAGAGAAGAAAGCCTGGGGTGTCAGTGTGAGTCCTGCGCTGCGCTGTGTGATCTAATAAATGCAGCCTCCGTCTTATTCATTCTTTCTTTTAGAAGGTGAAGCTGAAAGCAGACAATCTGAGCTCCACTTCTCTTTTCCTGAATTGTCACAGGAAAACCTCAGGACTGACAGACAGCATCAGAGGAACTTTCCACTGTTAATGAAGTCAGAAACCTCTCCTTACCGTCCCCACTGTGACAGCCCTGATGGCCACACTGAGCCCTGAAGCTGATGGTCCCACTATGCTGTGGGATGTGGCCAGTCACTCTCTGGTGCACGCCGGCGTACCCAGCAAGGATGCCAGTGTCCTCATGAGGACAGACAGATGACTCCCAAGAGTCTGACCCTAACATCATAGTCCCAGAGTCCTGGTAAACTTGTACCAAAGGCCTGTCTTCGTTACAGCCAACTGCATGGCCTGTGTCATAGAGCCTGTGCTGCCAACAGCCCAGTGAGATGCCGTCCTTTGGCAACGGCAGAAGCAGGTGGGCCCAGTCACATGGGGACAGCCTTAGATGTCAACGTGCAGATGGGGCAGAGCCAAAGACTGTAATGTCATGAAATACTTATTGGGTTAATGAACAAAGAAGTGATGGGAATGTCTGTACAATGGCTCTGCTGGCCTTATTTTCTACTAATACATTTCAGTATGGTGTTTAAGTCTCATATCTAAACAGAAGATCTGTCTCATCTTCCTCTTGAAATCCTGATCTTGCCTGTCATTTAGCTGAATGGTAGGGTTTTCTTTTTATGGTTTTATGTTTTTGCTTTGAAAAGGAAAACTGAACAATTCTTTCCCTTCCTCAAAGCCAGGCTTTTGACTCTGGCAGACACTTGAATCATGGATGTAACAGGAATGCCATTTGAGGTGCATTCCAAGTGGCTGTGTATTTCTACTCATATTTCATGCTTCTCTGTGTCTGTTTTAGAAACAGGAAGATAAGTCCACTCCACAGACTGAGATAGATAAGATCTCTGACAAATGCCCTGGGAGCTGAGGGGCAGGGAGCAGCTCTGGGGTCAGAATAGATTTGCCAGCCCTAGTGTGTGTGTGGTGTGCACGAGCAGGATCTGGTGACAGCTGGGACATAAGCTATCTGCTCTGAGGAAGGTGACGCCCTCCAGGCCCAGGCAGCAGAGTGGTGGGGACTTGCTGAGAAGGCCTAACTAAGCATCTGCGAATGTGAGTGTTCCCTCCTCCAAACTGTCAATAAGTAAATAAGCAAATCCAGAAGGTAGCACCCTCCTGATAGTTCAGATCCTGAAACCTTGCAGACCACCCTGGTAGAACATTTCTCAGCTGCCACACAGAAAAAGGAGCAACAAGGAAAGGAAACAGCCATTTTCCTTTCCTTGCCATTTTTATCATAGTTCAAACTTTCATCATCATGTAAGTAGCAAAGCAATTACAAGCCCACCAGGGACACACATCAAATGCTCCATCCACAGCCTGGCCCATTTCCAGGAGATGAAAAGGACAATCACTCAGGCTCACACCTCCTGTGAGTCAGGAGCCATCCTTGGGAGGAAGAACCCAGACCATGATATGGAGAGGGCCATCTTCCACATTCCTCAGACTGTACATGCCACAGTGATGCTGCCATGGACCTAAGGGAAGGCACGTGAAGCCCCAGACAGTCAGAAGCATCTAGCAGCACCAGACAGCACAGATTCAAACCCAAGCAATCACCTGCAAGCTGCTTCTCTGAAGCTTTTACTTTCAGTTTGACTTCCTAAAATAGATGCTGTGCTCTGCCTACTGTATATTTATTTCATGCCACAGTGTTTCACAAGGGTGCAGCACTTGTCCTAAACAAAGCTGAGGAGCCAGATTAATGTTCCTTCTGTCTCCCATGGCACCCACCTCACAAGAAACCACAGTCACATCAGAAGTATTTGGTTCTCAGTCAACTCCTACTCACTGGAGGGTTAGTTAAAGCTGAAAAGAAGTGAAAAATGTGTGTGCTCCAGTGAGGTTTCTTGAGGTACAAAAGTATTTGTTGTCTTGAAACAAATTATGTCTTAAGATATATCTAGATCCACCCCTCTGGTGTTTTGATAAAATCATACCTAAGTTTAGAGGTCTTTGAGGGTTTCCTAAGTAAGCATGAACACACTAATAAAATTAAATAGATTAAGCTTTATTTTAACTTCTCAGGAGCCACTGACTAGGCACAGTACTTTGGTTTTCATCCACCTATTCCACAGACATTTAAGTTTGTATATGTCAGATGCCATGGTCTTTTAATAAATATTCCAAAACGTCTATTCCATATACATGACGGTGTACAATTCTGTATTGTGTATTGTAGGTAACAGTCTCCAAAAATTCTACTAAAAAAAAATCTAAAATGTGAGTATAATGTCATGGAGTTCTATAATAAACACCCTGGCCTCCCTCAGAGGACGTGGTCCAGAGAGACGAGAGGTCCCTGGCACTATTTTGACCAAACTAGTGATCCCTGTGGCATAAGTCTTAACCAGTTTTAACCATTTTTTGAGACAATCAGGCTGCATCTCTGTCTGGGCAAGCTCACGGGATTATCCTAATCAAGGCCAAATATGATCAAAGGAAAAGAAGTGCGAGGTCTGTGGGAACTAGCTGTGGCTAGTGTTCCAGCTTGAGCCAAAGCTAGTGTTGTCACAAATCTGGGCAAGTCTTGTGAGCAGATAGGCACATGTCAGCTCTTCCTGAGAGAAAATCCATCCTAAGGAAGGAAGAACCACCTGGTGACTGAGCTTGGACTCAGAAGGAAGACATCACCAATGTAGCATGTGGACCAATCAAGGATGCCCATGTGTGTCCTAGAAGAGAAAGAATGCTTAGAGTGAAGCACAAAAGAATTATATCACAAAATATTTGTGGAACATATTGGTCCTGTAAGCTTGAAATTCTTACAGGTAAAACAAACCAAAAAGAAAGTGATGGTAGTCCTTGCCACTCCACCAGAGAGTCATGTCATCTGTCACCTGAGGCCTCCAGGATATTAATAAAACTGTGCTATCAAATATGGTGGGCCCCGTAGTCATCCCAGGCTGAGAACCAAAGGGCCTGGGGAAATGCTCAACAAGGAGGCAATAGCAAAGAGATGGCAGACAATGGACTCCTTCTCAGCCTGGGAAGTGACGGCTCCTTTCTCATGAACTCTGACTGCTAGGAAGACTGGCTGTCTTCCTGTAGAAGGACGATCACATCAGCAATGCTCAGCATGTGGCAGGATAGAGAGCAAAAAGCCACAAAGGAGAAGTATATCCTTTTATACACGGACTCACATATTGGCCAGGCAGGAAGCAAAAGTGTTTGGTCGGTTACAGAAATAAAGATTTATATAAAATTGAGCTTCCCTAAGAATAGTATTAGACCAGGTTAAGAAATATGCCTTGAGCCTTGGCCAGAACATACAACTGAGATGCCAAAAGGGAGTGGGCACAATGATGCGGGTGCAGACAGGTGGGAAGTTGTCCTAGCTGAGGTCAGAGTGGACTGAACAGCTCCATGCCAGTGACAACGTGCCTGAAGACCTCAAAGGTGCTTTTTAGGAAAGATGAAGAGCCATAAGACTGGACAGGTTAAATTTCTAACTTTATTAAAAAGTACGGTAGAAAGCTCTACCTGGGCCATACAATTAGTACCTCATTTCAGAAAATGATACAGAACAGACAACAGAGCTGAGCTTTTTTTCTTAAAAAAAGGAATAACTAAAGAACAGAACAAAAGAACGATAGGACAGGAGTTGAAGGGCTTTGCAGAAATACCACCAAATGGTTCAGCGAAAGCCAGGGCCAATCTCTATGGTCCCGTAGAGGGCAATGGAAGAAGCGTGGAAGGCCACCTTTGGTTGGAACTCAGAGGAGCCTTAACCCACTTACAAAAGTGGTCAGTGGGCGAGAGTTCTTTAGGACATGCCTGAGGCTCTCATCAGAGACCAGTACTGAAGGGGAAGATGCTTGGGACAAGAATCTCGGGACACACAAGTCAAAAATACCCACCAATTCATTATATCACGTGAGCTTGAAGATGATGGTAATGTCCTAAAAAAAAGATTAAGGGAAAGTTTACATGCTGAAGGGTGAACATCCAGCCCATTTTGACCAAGAAATCCAGAAAATCCCTTTTAAAATGAGTCTGTTATTAATAAAGAGTACTATCAACCAACATTATGTTTGGTTACTAAGTTCAGAGCACTAATATGCACAAGGGACTCAATGTATATAACCAGCTCCTGGCCAGACATAAGTTGGAATTCAAAATCAATCTCCCCTTTTCTCATAATTTTAAAGTCTTTGTAAATAGGGAAGGGTGGAGGGGTGAAGGGAGCACAGGGAATGGGGAAAAAATAAGAACCAAGATGCATCATGTCCAGGTACAAGCACCCGATGATAAATGTAAATGTATTATATACCTAAAATGTACCAATAAAAGAATTTAAGCAAAAAAAACCCAAAAAACCAATCTGCCCTTATTTGTCTTAGTGAACATTCTGAGTATTTGCCCTGCACCAGGCCTGGGTTGAAGGCCCCACTTCTATTATCTTATTCTTTGATGAGCTCTGTGAGATGGCATGCTATTGTTTTTCCAATTTGCCAATGAAGAAATTAAAGTTTAGAGAAATTGAGTGACTTTGTTTCTACATGGTAGAGGATACATTTGGGGTCTCAAGGAACTTTTAACTCCCTGGGTTTGTTCCTTTGAAGCATATAGGTTTCCAGTTTTCCTTCTTGATTTAGAATCTTTACAAAGATTTGTTGTTTTTTGCCCACAATGTGAGGTCTCAGGTACAGCTGGGTGCCCTTTGGAGTTTGTAAAGTGTGAGAATAGAATCATTTCAAGTTTTTGCTATGAATATTGTTGGCACAAACATTGCTCCTTTCACTTTAGGCCCTCAGAAAAATGATGATTTTAAATCCTCATCCTCTCATGGTTGCCCAAGCTTCCCCTTGATGCATGGTTTATCTCTGCTCTAGTGAGGGTAGCGTAGCCATGTGTACAGCAGGGTTGATGCAAGCTAAGGGGCTAGGTGTGATTTCAAAGACAAAGGCTGCCTCAGTTTGGAAAAGAGGGTAAAGGATTTGAGACACCATAGATCACATTGATATAGCAGAAATATAACTCCCAACATACTAAATGTCAGATGTGCTGAGTTCATGTTCCCTGAAATTGAAGAATGAATTCTAAGGAACAATGCAGATTAAGAGTAGGAAATGTCCTGAGAGAGATAGCTCCTGAGAGACAGGAGGAGACCTGGAAATAAGCTGCCACCAAGGTCCTTTATCAGGGGTAATTTACACAGCAAAGTCACAATGAAGGTAAAACGTGGGTTAAATTTCAATCGACTTATAGGATTACAAGTATAGCTGCTTAGCCAATATCGGTCCAATTTGAAAGTGAATCACATAGCAGGGGTGCATGGAAAAAGCACAGGCATTCGTGGGAGGGGATAGTTCCGGGAGCTCTGGGCTGTAGATCACTGTGGCCAGGCCTAACTCACCTGCTCTCACAGATGAGGCATGGCCCTGTGCGAGGAGTACAGGCTACCAGAGGGCATTGTGGAGCAAGGCCTGGATAAGAAGAGGGCTGTCTTCCTCCCCGTCCATTCGCCAGAAAACCATCAAGCATGAAGTACTGCAGACCTTAGCTAGTCTCCTGGCTCCAGTTATAGGCCAGCCTTTTACCTCCCCTGCACTTCCCTTATCTCTACCACTACAAATAAACACACTGCATTTGCCTGGTGGTCTTTTTCTCCCATCAGGAGTAAGAGCCCCATCTGGCCCCACCTTATTTTCTTTTAGATCTCTTTGTCTTTTCTTAATCTCCCACCATCATTTCTCACTCTGTGGACCCTTCAGCCACACAGGCAGTGACAGGATGGGTCTGGATTCTCTGGTACCCCACCTGGGAGACCGAGGCCTATCTGGACTTCCTAGACCAGGTGTTACTAATTACAGTATAATTCCAAATTATTCCTGATCTCTTAGGGAAGTATGTGGGTCTGACTATTGCATCTTTATCTTGATGCCTAGTCTTCTTCAGATGCACCTCCAGCCATAATTAAGATGTTTTCATTTTTCTGCTGGCTTCCTTGAGAGCCCAGTCTCTCTCTGACTGTATATTAATTTCTATCTATTTTAGCTGCCTATAATAATACCTTTGATCCTAGAGTAGCCAAAATACTTGCTTGTGACAAAAGCACAAAAAAGTATTCACACACAAATGTCTTCTCAGAGCACTTATAGTAAAGCACTGAAAACTTTTGTTTTTTGGAATTTTATTGAGAGTTCATGAACAGACTTTACCCAATAGCTATTTATAAAAGGATGTAATATACTAAATATTGATGATGATATCCATACTCCACATAGTTATAAATATGAAGAACTTTCCTCGGATCACAAATGTGTTCAACCAGTCAGATCTAGTAACATTCTGATAATAAATGAATGCATGACCTTGAGCAATTCATTTTAATCTGTCTTGGTTATTGTAACTCTAAGCAATGTCATTTAGCCCAGAAAGCTGCTATGAAATTTACAAGCAAAATTGGGGTTAAAATGTACAAATACTCCCACCACAGTGCTTCATTTATAAGAATTAGTGATAAAAACAAACCTTTATCACCCTGATCACTGCCTCACCACCATCTGAAGAGAACCAGGCTGTGAAAGGTGCAGAGCTGAGCTGACTTTCCCTTTGAACTGCCTGGAGAACACTTGTGTTTTCCTTGGTATCAAGAACGCATAGGGTAGTCTTTGGGGTGTACAGTAGTATATACATCACCCATGTATTTGCATAAAGTTTCAAAGCACTTTCTTGACATATACAGTATGATAGCCACTGTCACAATATACTTATATAAGTTCAACACAGGTTTTATTAAATAAACTTGAATGTGTTGTCCCAGAGATGTTTGTTTGGGGTCTAGGGGTAATCATGTCATCTCACTATAGAAAGCCCCACAGGCTGATACACTCCCTTTCCCATGCTGCAAACAGGCCACTGTTCCCCATGAATAGGTACAGCAGCCCCTCAGATAGAGTAGGACCCTGTATCTCCTGTTTCATTAAAATGCCAATTTGCTTTTTAAAAAAACAGCTTTGAGGGATGCAGTAAGCACGATCCTTCTGAGGTCCAGAGGGAAGGATGAAATGGATGAATGTGACCTTTAGCACAGTTTCCCTGTCACATCCCCAGGCCTGGCTGCCCATCTTTCCACATGAAGGACTTAGACATGAAGGATGGTGAGAATTCCTGACCGAATATGCCAGCCTTCGTCCCACTCTTTAGAGACTCTAGAAGCTCAGATTGGCCAAATCTTGCCATCAAAAATACTACTGTAATTTGTATCAATAATCTCCTATACTATCTTCTACCACAAGGGGTTAATGGGGCTCCAATACACCAGACATCTACCAAGTAATGGGGGAAACACAATTAAATAGGCTTCTTCAGAACACAGGGTACGGTGTTTCTCAAACTCTTTTGACCACAGAACTTTTTTATCATGCCACATGAATACACTGGTGCAGTGTCATAGGAATACAATTTGCAAATGCTGATTAATGTCTTCTCTAGGTTTGTCCTGAGGATCTATAGCTATAGTGGGATAATTCTTGGTAAGAATATTTGGTTGAACAAGTTTTATATTGAGCAAATAACTAATTGAACAATCAGCTATGTTCCCTAAAGTTTTTTTCCTTTTGTAAATTTTAATTAAATTTTTTGGTACAATTTAGATATACACAATGATCACATTCATCATATGAAGTTTCTACCTGTACATGACATGTCTTAATTATTATTTTTCCCCATTCTCTTTCCTTCCCTTCAACCCTTCTAAGTCTTTTTCATCCTGTTTACAAATACTATGTTAAATAATATGCTTTTCAGATTTAATTTATGAGTATATTCTTCTAGAACCTAAAAACCACTCTTAGGATGCTTTTTGTTTATATTACTTTATTTTATGCTTGGCTTTTTTAAACAAGGATACTATCGTACAAACTTAGGATTCCCATATTTTTTTTCGGGATAAAATTTTTACACATTAACTATAGGAAAAAAAGAATTCTAGGCTTCATCACAGCCCTTTCCCAATCCATAAACCAGATCACTCTCCCAATGCCTAACATTTCTAAATACCATAGCACGAAAGCTCTACTTCCCCACATCCATAGCTGGCTACAAATCTCCCGGGCAGATTATGTGGGCTATGTGGTTTCTGTGCCTTAAAGGGGATATTTGTAGAATACACTGAGGAGTATCTGAGCCTTTTCTCTCTCCAGTCTTTTTTAGCCTCATGCCTCAATCTCTGACTCTGAGAGGCTGTAAAAAAAATGACAAGCAGTAAACAGGGAGATCCTTTAGGGAACCTCAGTAGGTGGTGATGGGAGGAACAAAAATCCACGGAAAAGGCCTGTTTATCCCATGTAGCTCCCTTAGGTGGGAACTCACAGGGCCACAAGGGGGGCTGAGACCAACCATGCTCCTGTAAAAACTGAGTAAAGAGCAGGCAGGAGCTTTGGGGACCAGGCAAGGACACCATGGGTCCAGCAGCCAGGACAGCTCCTCCCTAGGCCTCTCCTCTACACTTGCCCTGGTGTTTGGAAGAGGCAGAGATGAAAACAGCATGAACTTCAGACTTATATCCAGCCCCTTATCCCCCATAGTGTAATTTAAATTACTTTTTTTTAAATGTGTGAGGTTTGAGGAAGCTTCCTTATTTACCTGTTGTCATTCTTAACTCTGACCCTCAAATTGTGCTTAACATGCACACATAATTTCACATTTAGACTCAAGGATTAATGTCTTTTATTAGTAAATATTCACAAGTTTTTGTTGATAGAATGCAATACCACTGGGTATTCTATATTCTGTAGTTAAAATCCTAGCATGCACTTTTTCTTTTTTTGGGAGGGGGCGGTCCCAGGGATTGAAGTCAGGGCCTTTGCACTGAGCTAAATCCCCAGCTTCTTTTTATTTTTGTTTTGTGGCAAGGCCTTACTAAGTTGCCCGGACTGGGCTGGATTTGAACTTGTGATCCTTATTCTTTAGTCTCCCACAGCAAGAACTTTTTGTGTTCTCTATAATTAACATTTTCTTCCCCTTTTAATATTCCATGATGATGATGGAATTCTGGACCATGAATTCATAGTCACTTTTCCAAATTCAAATTCTATCTTTTGATAAGAGTGACCTCAGTATTTAACTTGGATAGTAATCACCCTAATTACTGGGATGAATGGCCCTCTCTCCAGGTGGCTGTCTGCTTCCTTTATGGAGTCAAACAATGACAGGGTGTCTTTATTGAACCCAGAACAGCTCTTCCCCTGCTAGCGTGCAGCTCCAGGCAGGCACCTCCTGCCAGGTAGCAAGCAGTACGAAGACTGAACACCAGCCAAGGTGTCTCACAGGACAGGAACCAAGGGGCAATGGCAATGCTTAGAAAACCAGAAAAAAAGGGAGAAATGAGTTGCTTTATATGTAAGCTAGAGATGGATTCTCAGTCTGTATCATCACATGTGGTAAACAGCTGAAACCAGGGAGCTTTTGATACTTCACTCTTGGGATCCCAATTCTGAATCTACCAAAGGTGGTGACAGGGGTTACACCTGTCTATTGATATTACTGTATTAGAAACTAAAGCTGAGGAATTTTCTAAATTATAATAATACAATGTATTATCACCATGTAATAATGATAGAAATAAAGTACACAATAAATGCAAAACCCTCAAATCAACCCAAACTATCCCCTGCTCTGTGGAAAAATTGTCTTCCACAAAAGTGATCCCTAATCCCAAAAAGTTTGGGAATCCCTGATATAAATGATACCTTTTTATGACAAAGAAATTTTTTATGACAATTATATTTTCCAAAACAAAAATATAGTTAGAAGAGTGGTATTATTTTACGTTTTTGCTAACCTTTTTACTGTTTTAATAGACACTGAGTTCTCCATCTGCCTTTTTCAATTTCTTGTACTGTGTTGTTTGGGGTATGGCAAGTAAAGAAAATTCAATTTGGAGCTGAAATATAAAGGAGGATGTTAGCAGCCATTATACATAATTGTGGGTGCTCTTTTTTGATATTACAACAATATTCAACACTTAACAGTTAGTTGTAGTCTGCAACATAAAACTGCATCAACAAACCATGTTACATTAAATGAATTCATCTGCTTGTATTTTCATTTAATAGTCTACACCTGTGTGACTTTTTGGCAACACCATGCATTGGTCATTTGGTAAGTATTGATTTAGGTAGATGTTTCAAATGCTAATACACTAGGCCCTCAAATTACAACCATCCTAACATACAAACAACTTGAGTTAATTAGGTCAATAGAAGATTCATCTGCCTCTTGTTAGTGTGTACCTAGGTAAACATCCAGATCTCAGCTGTATTGACTCAGTTATAACCAGCCCTTGGGAACAGATCAAGTTTGTAAGTCAAGGTTCCACTATATATTTCATTGTTAAATATCAAAAGTAAATTACATTTATTAATATCATCTCTTCAGAAAGGTCTATAAGTATTAGAAAGCTGTCCAGCTCACAGTGGCAGGTAAAAATTTTCCAAAATTATATTTTCACTTTAACACTTAAGTTTTATCACTAGCAACAAGTACTGCCTTGTTTTTCTTGAAGTGACATAGTCTTCAATTTTTAGAAAGTTTCCACCAAATGCCAAAGTCTGCATAACCATAATTTGTCAAGTCATTTTTCAAGTCAAAATGGAATTCCATGAAAATAGTAATGGGATCAGCTCACAATTCAAACAAACACATAGGCATCCCTTAGACATCACTATATTTCAATATGCAGCAGATTTACTTTTCTTTATTTGGCATATGTCCCATGTTAAAATGATGGATAGCCAGGGAAAATGCTTAATAAAAACTTGTCATTTTTAGTTTCCGCAAGGATATTTCTTAGGTGAAAATGATGTTTTCTTCCTCTTTCTCTTGTTACAATGTCTACTTATCCACTTTGGCACCCTGTCTTGATCTTTGCTAAGGTCTATGGTTTTAGTAGCCATTACAGCAAGCATAAGCATGGCAAAGAGACGAAAAAGATCTGAGTGGTCTCATAAAAGCAGTTTTAACCTCATGAACCTTCTGAAACAATTCTGGGAACTCCCAGTGGCCCATGGACCACACTTTGAGAACCTCTGACTTAAGTGATTTGACTTTTGCATCCTTGAGTTCCACCTCCATGAAGTAATTCTCATAATGATGATAAAGAAGCTGAAGTATAGCAGCCCATCTGGGTCACAAAAATGAACTCCATGGTCCCAGGGAAACATGGTTCATCATCACTTAACTCACCAAGTTCACTTCACAGACTGCCATACCACATGGGGTACAAGGCAGAAAGGGGGATCAACGGGCACCCACAGTGCCAGTCAGATATGGGGAATGAAAACCAGAAAACACAAATTTTACTCCAGTAAAACTGTCAGGAATCCACATTAGTGATTTACATTCCTATTTTCAGGTATTCAGTACAAAAAAAATAAAGCTCGTTGTGTGGGTAAAACATGAAGTATGAGCCTAAAAGGAAAGACTGAGAAATAACGGATGCTTACATCTCTTAGAGTTTGTACTTTTCCTCTAAAAACATATCTGTCATCAACTGCAACTCAGAAGACCAACCAAGCACTATAAACAATGGCCATTTTCATTTAGCAACTGGATTTTTGTTATCAGCCTGATGCCCTGCTTGAGACCAAAAAGAACCAGCCTTATGTGCTGACAACCACAACAGGGCCTTTCCAGACACTTGCTTAGAAGAAGCAAATCCAGAAGAAGCAAATGGGAAGTTTCCATATCCCCTTGCTAAAACCCATGAAATCCTTACACTAAGTTAATCCACAAAGAAGACATTCAATGGAGGACCTGGGGCTCATGATGATGAAGAAAGGTGAATGTCTACGTTGTCCAATAAAATCACCCTTTGACCTCATCACCCTGATTCTGTTCTGTTTCCCCACCATGGGTACAAATTTCTCTACCCAGAGCTACGGCCCAGTCCAGTTCCTAGGCTGACTGGGACAGAAAAATGTAGGTTTCACCCAGTCTCAGTCCTCTACCCTCCTGCCAGCTTCCCAGACGGTCTTGATACTGAGTCATCCTTATGAGAATGGTGGGTCATGAGATGAGATTCTAGAGCTGAAGCCAAACCAAAAAGATCCACAGTTTTGTTTTTTTTTTGAAATGTGAAAAGAGCTCATTAGCTTTTAACCTGCTGCCTCCTGATAAGGAGCATTAGCTTTCAGACCCACTTGTCACCCCAGCCCCACCTTCCCAAGCTCCTCCAAGCTGGAACAACTAATGGATATACTGTTTCTCTAGCCTCTAAACAAAGCAAAAGACTAACAGGTGGTTTACAAACATCATGGTGGCTCCTCCTCCAGCACTGCTCCCAGAATCACTGGCAGCACAGGAACACATCCAGGATCCCTGCCATTCCCCAAATCTGGTTTGTGCCCAGCAGAGTTTCCCTACATGTGCTTCCCATAATGGGCCCATACTGTCAGGCTGGTCTCTGCAGGTTGCTGCCCTGAGGGAAATTGCTCTTCAGAGCTCTGGAGAGCTTTGCTGTTTTCCTTCCATCCTGAGCATGGGTGAGGATCCACTTGGAGGCCAGGTACCCAGGTCCTTCCACCAGCTGCAGCCACAGAAAGCCCATATTTCACACTCACTGACCCCTCTGGATCATGGCAAGAATCACATTTCCATGTAAAGAAGCAAGGAAAGTGATGCATGAAACCATATGCTTTTCTTTCATTTTGTTTTGTGGTTTTTATTTCCTGGGAATTAGTGTTTCATCTTTTAGATTTACAGTGGAAAAGTGAGACAACTTCCAAGACAAAGTTCCACCACAACATGGTTGCTCTCCTACATGAAACATCTCAGGAGGTGTTTGTGATAAAGTCAAGACAGACCTGCATCAGAAGGATCAGAAACATCCAGCACTAACGAAGTGCAAGCTCTCCCAGGGCTTGGAATGAAACATAGAATTTAGGCAGACCTGTCTGTCAGTTTCCACTTTCATGTGGAAACTTCTGCAAGGTACTCAGAGTTCTGCCAGAGCCTCTGAAGATAACAGTAAGATTCAAACACAGTTTTCTCAATGAGAAGCTAAAAGCTGTAAAACTAAATCCACTTTCACTACTACATCTCTGTCCCTATTAAACTTTCAAAGACTAGAATCATATAAAAATTTTCAATATGTTCTAAAAGTAAGATTTTCACTTGTATTTCGGGATACTGGGGATGGAGAGCAGCCAAGGGAGCAGATTCCTGCTTGCTGCTAGGAAGGAAATCATTCTCTTATATCCCAAGTCTCTTTTTGGAAGTCACCTATGACCCTACAGCCCATGACAGCCTTCAGATCATCAGTTCTCCATTTACTGATAGCAAGAAAGATTGAGTGGCAATATGGATGTGGTTGCTGATGACTTCTAATTTGGTCAGGATGGCTCAGGATGGTGGTTTGGGAGACCAGCAGATAGGAAGTGGATTTTTAAGCCAAACTGATAGAAATGCATCTTTATCCAATACTCATTCATTGAACCCCACTATCAGCTTTTATTGATATGTTTAAGTGTCTTTGCTGGAAGGCCCCAAAGAGGAGCTTCAATCACCCAAGACAAAGCAACACAGATGCCAGTGAGGTTGAAACTGAGAAAGTAAGTTATATAGGTAGGCTTCTCTGCCAACCAACAGCTGGCCAGCCCGTCAACTTGCTGGTTCTCAAAGCAAATTAGCATGCTTGTGTCTTGTGAGCACATGAAAAAATGTGGGTTCTCAGCCCCACCCCGGACCAATTGAATCAGGGACACTGGGGTGAAGTCCATGAGTCTGTTGTAACCAGCACATCTGGCATTAAGTTGGAGAAGCACTGATCAGCTTATTGGTTCCCAAATCTGGATCACCTTGAGCATCACAAGACAGCATGTTAAAACCTTCTGCTTTTGAACGCTACCTCACATCTGCTGAACACAAAGCTCCCTAGTTTGGATGGTCAGTTTTGATGGAGACCACGACCAACTCACACCACTACACAAGCACAGTCAACAGAAAGGCCTGCTTAGGCAGCGACTTTCCACAGGATGCTGATTCAGTTTTGAAGTCCACATTCTAATATCATGTGGATTTCTGTTACTTGCCATAAAACAACAACATTGATAAAACCAACATTTTTCCTAAAAATTCTGGATCTAAAATAAATATATATTAAGTGACAAATATCACCATTACTCCCTCTTCCCCATAATGAATTTGCTATAAGTAGCCAGAAGTATGGGTTTCGTAGGGGATTTACAAAGTATACTTAGATGTTTTTTGTGAGGGTGGAAGTTGCTTAGAAACAACTGTGAAATTGGGAATTGCAGAGAATATATTATGAAGAATTTAACATCCAATGCAGGTCAAGTGATAACAAGACAACCTAATTATTTAAAATAAATTCAAGTCTTAACTCAGATTCAGATTAATTCTACCCCAGGAACTAAAAGAAATTGTAGATATGGTCTTTAAATGCAAGCAGTAATCTGAAAAATCATGGAGAGCTGAAAAAGTACCAGAGATGGGGTAAAGATAAGTGCTATCTTAATTTCAAAAGAGAAGAGAAGTTCACATTTGGAAATTTCAAAACACTGAATTTAAACATTGGTTTAGCAAGTTCTCAAACAATACATTAAACAGGTGGATTTTAATACCCAGAAAAGAGAGTTCAGTGATCGTAGACGCTTACTGCCAGTATCCAAGAGGCAATCCCAGCCAAGCGCCCTCGCAGATCTGTAGACAGTCACTGAGATCAAAGGATATTTAAGCCAGACCATCTCTATTTTAGTATGAAAACTGGCAAACATCAAAATTCTTTTTCCTGAGCACAGGATAAAAATGGGAAATGAATGATAAAGGTCCAGAGAAAAGTTTTCATCAGAACAGCACATACAATCGGGACAGATTATCACCCTAATTGAGATTTCTTGAAAAAGCCTTAAAACTTGACAGTGTTCTACTTTTCTTTCTTTCCTCTCCTCTTCCTCCTTCTCCTTCTTTTTTTGTGTAGCATTGTAATGTCAGATATAAAAGAAACACCAAAGCCACTATTAAAAAAGTCTACTGCACTAGCTCACAGAAATGGGCTATTTTCAGGAATCTGTGGGTGGCACATTGTCAGCTCTCCTTGCTGGAGTCCGTGCTAAGGCCACAGATTTGAGCATCCATCTTCAGCAAATGTCCTTTCTAGTAAGAATTAGCAGATAAGGGCCAGGAATTTAGCTCAGTGGTTTTGCCGCCTGCTGTGCAAGTTCAAGGACCCGAGTTTGATCCCCAGTACCAAAAAAAAAAAAAAAAAAATTAGTAGATAAGGGAGAGCAACTGGCATTACTGTGATGGATCACAGTTTCCACATGCTCAACTGCAAAGCCAATGTGCTTTTTCTCTCCTATAATGAACCAAACGTCTTTTGTATTTGCTCTTTAGGTCTCTGGAATGGAAAGCTGGGAGCTTTAACTAAGGCACTGACTGTGAAGTGTATCCACAAGCACATGGAGGCTTTTAGATACAGTCATCCTCCCACCCCAGCCTCAAATGTCCCACTGGTAAAACCACACAGGCATGGATTTACTTCAGGATAACAACACCAGTCTTATCAGCCATCACTTCCATGCTTATTCCTGTATATTAGCCATTCTTCTAAGCACTTGTAAAAGATCATTCAATCTTTGCCCCAGACTGTGAAGTATCACGGTTCTATTATACAGATCATGAAACAAAGGCACAGAGTAGTTAAGTAACTTGTCCAATGTCACACAGCTCCTGAGAGGTTGACTTTGAATTCAAGCCCAAGAAGTCTGTGTCCAGAATGCAATTTTCTTCACTTGTCATCTTCAAATCATTTTCACTTATGTATAGTCATGACTAAATCTAAGAGAATTTCAGTCCACCTTTACATTAATCTTCAGAATATACTTAATCATGACATTAGAAATGTGGACAGATCCTTTATTATGAAGTCACGAGATTTTTCATAGGGAAATACCAAGAGATAAGAACACCATTTACTGTATCGTACATATTATGGGCAAGAAAGTAAAATGAACCTATAAGCATTCTTTAAACACAGAATAAAATATTGAAAATATGCCAATGTGCTTAATGTAATGGTAAATGAAAATGAATCACTTGCTACCTGTTATTGTTAATGGGAGATGTGTAAAATACACTGATACTCTCTATTGTGCTGACTCTACTGTATTTCAGTTACTGAATATGTAAAATAGTTATAAAAGACATGTGAAGGTTGACTTAGAACTTCAACTCCTTAATATTATTTTCCCATAAGACCTTGGGGCACCCAACCAAATCCCTTATAGTATAGTAGGTTCAGGGTTGGGGCCTCCCACATGGGGAGGAAATTACTTACTCCACGATCCTGGCCCAGAACAGTACTGTACAGTACGGCCAGGACATGCCACAGCCCAACAGGGATTATTCATAGGGTCACAAAGATGTCTTCAAGGCCATTAGAATGGAACACAGAGCTGCTCACACACACTCACAGAACATCATGTTTACAGAATGCCCCTCCTCCCTCCTCCCCTAACGGCTAATGTCACCTATGCCTGCAAGGATGCTTCTCCTTGCCATCCCTTCTCTGCAAAAGATATGTGCCTCTCTACATCTCCAAACCATTATCCCACTATCAAAACAGCAAAGCTGCTGAAAACCATTACCTCTTAGCTTGTTCTTCTCTTGCTCATTCAATTTCTACTTGTCTTTCTCATATGTCTCCATGTTTAAGAAAAACAACCACTCAACCTACAATGCACCCTTTAGACAGATGCTAATCTCCTTCTTGTTGGAATTCATTGCTAATTCACTCAAGCCATCCATTCAACAACCAGCTGATGAACATCAGGCTTACTAGACACTGTCCCAGGCCCTCAGAGATGACCATCTACAGACAGCATTTCTATCTTGTAGGGCTTCCAAAGCCACCAGAGAATCGGCAAGAAAGAAGTTCATGAGACATGGCTTTTCCAGGAGTAGTGCACGAGGGAGATGGAGCTCTGGGAAGCCTTTAATGGTTTAAAAGCAGAATATAGTCAGATTCTCACTTTAAAACTTCATGTGGGAGTCGGACGAAACATGCCTAATCAGCCCGCATCCCGGCAACAATCCACTGCCCCCCCCCCCCCGTACAGCCACCTGGTTCCACATTACAAAGACACAGAAGACAATGGACCACCAGACCACGGTACTGAGTCCCGCTGCTCCCGGCCCAGAGGTAGGGGCGTCCCAGCCACCATCCCTCCTGCTGCTCCCAGTCCACAGGAAAGGGCTTTTGGGTCACCATCCCTACCGCTGCTTCCGGCCCCTGTCCCACCTCTCCCAGCTCAGAGGAGGTAATCTGAGCAGGCGCTAACAGCACTCCCCAGTCGAAATGAGAAAACACATAAATTAGTATCAAAACTAGACTTCCAGATCACCTACAACTACCCCAAAGGGAAATGAGATGGAACAATGTCATACTCAACCACCTGGACCCATGGAACCAGCAACAAAAGGGGATCTGGAAGAAAGGATATCAGAAATAATTTCTCAGATAACAGGAGAACTGGTGCTCCTAGTCCAAGACATGATTAATAAATCTAGAGAGGAGCTAAGGAACATGATGGAATCCCAACATAGGAAACAAATGGAATCCATAAAACAGATGCAAATACATTTCCAGGACATGAAAAACTCCATTGAAAGTCTACACAGCAGAATGAGCCAATGTGAGGACAGAATTTCACATATAGAAGATAAGATTGCAATTAGTGACCAGGAAAAGAAAAATTGCTTCAAAATTATTAGGGAACATGAGAAATCAATCCAGCAGATGCTAGATAATGCAAAGAAGAATAACATAAGACTAACTGGAGTCAATGAAGAAACAGGAGAGAGTGCAGATGACATAAAAAATCTCTTCACAGAAATAATAGTAGAAAACTTCCCAAGCAGGGGAAAGGAGCTTGACATACAGATAAGTGAGGCATATAGGACTCCAAATAACCTTGATCAAAAAAAATCTACACATAGGCATATAATTGTTAAGATTCCAGAAACTCAACAGAAGAACAAAGATCTCCAAGCAGTTAGAGCAAAGAAACAAATCACATAGAAAGGAAAGCCCATCAGAATCACAGCAGACTTCTCAACACAAACCATCAAGACAAGAAGAGCTTGGAGTGACATATTCCAAGCCGTAAAAGAAAACAGCCTCCAACCCAGATTGATGTACCCTGCAAAACTATCTTTCAAAATGGATGGAGAAATAAGATACTTTCATGACAAAGAGCACCTTAGGAACTTCGTGAATACCAAACCAGCACTCCAAAGAATTTTACACAATATCCTAGGAACACACATTGAGGATCACAACCCCAGGAAGCAAAGCAGAATGAACCCATCTGGCATGACAAGAAATTAAATGGAAAGGGGGAAAACCCAATAAAAAGAAAAAGTCATGGCAATGACAAGTCAATATGTTTCAGTTATAACCATCACTGTTAATGGTCTCAATTCACCAATCAAAAGAAATAGACTGGCAGAATGGGTCAAGAAGCAAAATCCAACAATATGCTGCATACAAGAAACACACTTAATTCAAAAGGAAACTCATAGACTGAAAGTTAAAGGGTAGAAAACAATACTCCATGCGATGGGAACCCGCAAAAAAGCAGGAGTAGCTATCCTCTTGGCAGATCAAGTAGATTTCAAACCAACACTGATTAAGAGAGATGAAGAAGGACACTACATCCTTGTAAAGGGAAGAATCCAAGAGGAAGAGATGACAATCATAAATATCTATGCACCAAACACTAGTGCATCCAACCATATAAAACAAACACTAACGGACATGAAAAGTCATATATGCACTAATACAATTGTAGTGGGGGACCTCAACACCCCACTGTCACAAATAGAAAGATCAACTAGACAAAAAATAAGTACTGAAATACTAGAACTCAATCGAACTCTTGAACAAATGAATTTAACAGATATTTGCAGAGTCTTCCAGCCCACAAAATCAGAATACACATTCTTCTCAGCTGCACATGGGTCATTCTCCAAATTAGACCACATATTCACACATAGAACATGTTTAAGTAAGTGCAAAGGAATTAAAGTTATCTCGTGTATATTATCAGACCATAGTGCCATGAAATTGGAGATCCATAGCAAAAGAAACTCAAAAAAGTTCATAAACGTGGAAGTTGAACAACACACTTCTGAATAACCAATGGGTCACAGAGGAAATTAAAGAAGAAATCAGACAGTTCCTTCAATTAAATGACAATGACAATACAACACATCAGAACCTATGGGACACAATGAAAGCAGTCTTAGGAGGGAAATTCATAGCAGTGAATATGCATATTAGGAAAACAGAATGAGCCCAATTAAACAACCTGATGCTGAACCTCAAGCTTTTAGAAAAAGAAGAACAGGTCAATCCCAGAGCACATACAAGGGAGGAAATTATAAAGATCAGAGGAGAAATCAATGCAATGGAGACTAAGATAGTGATACAAAAAATCAGTGAAGCCAAGAGTTGGTTCTTCAAAAAAATAAACACAATTGATAAACCCTTAGCCAACCTTATTAGGAAAAGGAAAGAAAAGGCCCAAATCCATGCAATTAGGAATGAAAAGGGTGAAATGACAACAGACCCAGCAGAAATCCAGAGGATCATCAATACCTACTTCCAGAACCTATACACCAATAAGATGGACAACACAGAAGAAATGGACACATTCCTAGATACATATGAATTACCAAAGTTGAACGAAGAAGACCTAAAAATTCTGAACAACCCAATATCAACCAATGAAATTGAAAACGTAATTAAAACTTATCAACTAAGAAAAGCCCAGGCCCTGATGGCTTCACTGCTGAATTCTACAAGACATTTAGAGAGGAACTGCTGCCACCACTGTTTAAACTCTTCAATGATATTGAAAGGGAAGCAATACTCCCAAATTCATTCCTGGAAGCAAGCATCACCTTGATCCCCAAAGCAGAGAAAGACCCAACCGAAAAGAAGAACTATAGGCCAATCTCACTAGTGAACATAGATGCAAAAATCCTTAATAAGATAATGGCAAACAGAATGCAGAAGATCATCAAGAACATCATACACTCTGATCAAGTGGGATTCATCCCAGGGATGCAGGAATGGTTCAATATATGAAAATCAATCAATGTAATACACTATATCAAGAGAGCCAAGGACAAAAACCATATGATTATCTCCATAGATGCAGAAAAAGCATTTGACAAAATCCAACATGCATTTATGAAAAAAACCCTACAGAAAATTGGAATAGATGGTCTCTACCTCAAACTGATAGAAGCCATCTATGAAAAACCAACAGCCAATATCATACTAAATGGTCAAAAACTGAAATCCTTCACACTCAAATCTGGAACAAGACAAGGATGTCCACTATCACCACTCTTGTTCAATATAGTTCTGGAAACATTAGCCACGGCAATTAGACAAGAGAAAGAAATAAAAGGAATAATGATAGGAAATGAAGAAGTCAAATTGTCATTATTTGCAGATGACATGATACTCTATAGAGAAGACCCCAAGAACTCCACCAAAAGTCTTCTAGACTTAATAACCAAATTCAGTCAAGTAGCTGGTTACAAGGTCAACACACAAAAATCAGTAGCTTTCCTCTGCACAAATGACAGACTCACTGAGAGAGAAATAGGGCAAATAATTCCTTTCACAATAGCAGCCAAAAAACTGAAATACTTAGGAATCAACCTAATGAAAGAAATCAAAGCCCTCTTCTCTGAAAACTATGGCACTCTGAAAAGAGAGATTGAAGAGGATATCAGAAAATGGACAGACATCCCCTGCTCCTGGGTAGGAAGGATTAATATAGTGAAAATGGCCATACTTCCAAAACTGCTATATAGATTTAATGCAATTCCAATTGAGATCCCAGCAGCATACTTCATGGACCTTGAGAAAACAATCCAAAAATTCATTTGGAACAAAAAGAGACCCAGAATGGCAAAAGCAATTCTAGGTAACAGAGACATGGCAGGGGCTATCACAATCCCCAACCTGCAACTATACTACAAAGCTACTGTGATAAAAACAGCATGGTACTGGCAAAGAAACAGACCTGAGAACCAGTGGAACAGATTAGAAGATGCAGAAACGACGCCAGACACACTCAGCCATCTCATCTTCAATAAAGGAGCCAAACACCCTCACTGGAGGAAAGATAGCCTCTTTAATAAATGGTGCTGCAAAAATTGGGTTTCAACTTGCCAAAGATTAAAACTAGACCTATATCTCTAGCCACGCACTAAACTAAAATCAAAATGGATTAAAGATCTAAATATTAAAATAGAAACTCTGAACCAGTTGGAACAGAGGTTAGGTAGAACTCTTGAAGACACTGGTGTAGGAAAAGATTTTATGAACAAAACCTCAGTTGCCTGCGAACTAGCACAAACAATCAATAAGTGGGATCTCTTCTTATTAAAAGGCTTCTGCACAGCAAGAGAAACCACCAGCAGTGTGAAGAGACAACCCACAATGTGGGAAAAAAATCTTCACCTGCTCTTCCTCAGACAAAGGTCTACTATCTCGAATCTATAAAGATCTTAAAAAGATCAGGCCTACCAAATTTAAAGATCCAATCCAAAAATGGCCATCTGAAATGAATAGACATTTCTCAGACAAAGAAGTAGAAATAGCAATACATGAAAAAATGTTCAACATCACTTGTCATTCAAGAGATGCAAATGAAAACAATGCTGAGATTCCACTTCACTCCAGAAAGAATGACTGCTATCATGAAATCAACCAATAACAAATGCTGGCAGGGGCGGGGAAAGAGGAACCCTGGTCCTCCGCTGGTGGGTGTGTAAACTGCTGCAACCACTGTGGAAATCAGTATGGAGATACCTCAAAGAACTAGGACTGGAAGTCCCATTTGACCCTGCTATTCCACTGCTGGGGATCTTCCCCAAAGAATTAAAAGAATCATACCACAGTGATATATGTGTGCCCATGTTCATAGCAGCACAGTTTGTGATAGCTAAAACTTGGAAACAGCCCAAATGCCCATCAACTGGAGACTGGATAAAGAAAATGTGGGTTTTCTTATAAAATGGAGTACTACTCAGCCATAAAAAATGAGAAGTTAGAGACATTTATAGCTAAGTGGATGCACATTGAGGCAATACTCTTAAGTGAAATAAATAGGACACACATGTATAAATACTGAATAGTTTCTCTGGTGTGAGAAACTGAAAGTGTAAATAAGGCCTAAAATGTATAATAGGTCATGTGAAATAGGAAGAAAAGGGGCAAAGGGGAAGTGGGAGGGCTAGGGGAAAGCATAGAAGGGAATGGGATTAATATGAGAAAATGGAAAAATAGGAACAAAATCTTTGTAAATAGGGAGGAATGGAGGGGTTGAAGGGAGGGCTGGGCAAGGGTGAAAAATAAGAACCAAGAGAGACTATGTAAAGGTGCAAATTTCCAATGATGAATGTCATTATATTGTATACCTAAAATGTACCAATGATTAGAATGAATAATCAATAATGCAAAATAGGAAGAAAAGGTCCAAAGGGGTAGGGATAGTGGGAGGGGCAGGGGAAAGGAAAGAAGGGAAAGGAAAAACTGATGAGAAATGGAAAAAATGGAAATAAAGTCTTTGTAAATAGGGAAGGGTGGAGGGGGTGAAGGGAGGGCTAGGAATGGGGAAAGAATAAGAACCAAGATGCATTATGTAAAGGTACAATTCCCAATGAGAAATGTAATTGTGTTGTATACCTACAATGTACCAATACAAGAATTTAATAAAGTGCAAAATAAGTAAAATAAAATAAAAGTTCATGTGTACATTATCAAATAAATGCAAGTTAATATTAGGTTCTCTCTCTGTTTCTGTGTGTGTGTGTGTGTGTGTGTGTGTGTGTGTGTGTATAAGATATGGAGGCATACAGAAACTTTCTGTAATTTCTGTTCAATTTTATTGTAAAACTAAAATTGTTTTAAAAATAAAGTCTATAATTTTCTTAAAAGTTCACTGTCTGAAATGGAAAAAGACGACAATGCTATTGCAGTTTCACTGTGGGCAGGAGCTGCTGTAGTACTCAGGGTGCAGTGTCAACTTGATTGGCTTAGGGACCTGCCTAGGGGACTGGTCCAACACATTTATGAGTCATGGAGATGGGGCTTTAGGATCTACATTTGTCCTCTGTCCCTTTCTCTCTAGTGCTGCTCCCCTGTTCTGCTTCCTGAGCGTTGTGAACTAAGCAACTCTGCTTACCATGCCCTTCTGCCACAGAGTTCCTGCCTTGGACTCAACCAATCCTGAATTGAATCCCCTGAAACTGTGAGCCAAAATAAAATCCTCTTTTAAGCTGTGGTGTCAGGTATTGTGTCCCAGAGATGGGAATTCTGACAAATACAGTTGGTATAACTCATAGGTAGATGATTGTTGAGAAACTTCAAAATCCATGGATTACCTAGACACACAGATCAAATGCAACCACAAAAATAGGTTCAACTATGCACTATATCCCTCCCCATGGACACTCAGGCTGCCAAACATGATGAAGTCTTCCTAGAAAATTAAACCTTGAGATGTAGCTCAGTTTCCAAAGGACAGAAAATGAAACTACAATACACCATGGAAAATCCTATAGTTTAGGACATTCTGGTATACAATGACTCTGATTTCATCAACAAATACATTATGCAAAACAGTATAAAAGATATGTAAAATTATAAAAAGCAGATGGCGTGGGAAATTCTGTATTAAGAGAAAGTAAAGAAATACTATATCAACCGATGGTAGCCAATGGAACTTGATGGGAACTTAGCAAAGCAATTGTGCAAAACAATAAAAAATACAGAAGTTAGAAGGAAATTTATCTTTACAGTTATATATTTAGTAATAGTAAAGAATTATTGGTATGTTTTTAAAGATATGATAAATTATTCATGGTCATGTTTCTTCATCTTTCAAAATACTTACTCAAATGTTTACATTTGGCATGACCAACTGTCTAGAATGTATTTCTAAATAATCTAGGGTCTGCATGAAAGAAGACAGATCTTGTACTAATGACTACTGATGTACAGAGAGAACATTACAACATTCTTTCCTGTGTGGGGTTAATTGAGAAATCCTGGGTCAAGGTCTCTCTAAGGAGATCTGCCTGTATACAGGAGACAGACTTTGAAGGGTGTGCAGAGGAGCCTGAGGCTTCAATTGACCAACTTGAGTTACAACTTCCCCTCAAGAATGAACTGAGTTCATAAGTCAAGGGGTCACTGTGCCAGCAGTTAGGTTTTGCCTATTTCAATTTGCAAAATTCTTGAGAGGATATTCTTTGAGGCTGGGGTGGGGGTTAAATTTGTGCGACTAGTAGCAGCTTTACTGAGGAATTCCATTTGAATGAGATTTCTGAACCTGAAACCCCTCAAAAGAGATCAGTCAGTAAATTGAGAATCACCAGTCTCTGCTGGACTTGCAGTTTTTGCCATCTTTTCCCTATGAGGCATTTCCTGGTTCCCAGCCATTTTCTGTGTAACCTCTCAGGAAAGAGTCTCTGCTGGAAAAGTAGTTTCTCAGACTTTCTCTTGCTGAGCTTCTATTCCCCTCACAAATTTCATCTGAATAAGACACAGATTTTATTTGGCTTCATTTATTCTCCCTGTTCCTATTTCCAGGCCTTCTTAGTTGTTGTAAGACCGTCAACTCTGGGTGAATTCTTGGGGGTTTTCCTTTCAAATAAATGCTTCCAGAAACAAAATTTCAGACAATGGGTTCAGCCTAGCTGACTCATATCTGGAAGTGTTTCCAAAAAACATTTCACAGGGAAAAATATTACTGGTGTTGAGTTCTAGACTGCAATTTGCATCTCACTTTCAATTTAAAAATTTTCAGCAATGTAAAAACCCTAGAACAGTAATTGAACTTGGGCCCAATTCTCTGGAACATGCTTTCTCTTCTCATCCAAAGGAGTTTCAAGGTACAGGGTAAACTTGTGGGGGTTTTTTGCCCTGACCCACTGAAAGCAGTACAGCTCTTATTTATATTGTCACTTGAAAGGTTTTCCTTTAACGGAAAATTTTACTCATCTTCTACACTGAGTGGTATGAGGATGAGTGAGTTCCTGGAGTACTTTGAAAGTTTGCATATGAAACTATGTTTTATGTTTCCTTCCAGTGCTACCTGTGGAGGTGGCCAAATGAGTTTCTAATCAGTTTTTAAAGGTTCAGCATTATTCCTGGTCCTTGAGACCCACAGTGTGGTCCATGGGCCAGCAGTATCAATAACTCCTATGAACTTGTTAGAAATGCAGAATCTTGGGCCTCATTCAAACCTCTAGAATTGGAATCTATTTTATTTGGAATCTATTTTATTAAGATCCTCAGATGATTTGCATGCACTCAAAATCTGAGAAGCACTGAACAAAATCTTAGGGCAGCGGTGGCAAGCCTATGGCATCTGTGCTGCAACAGGCATGCAGAGCTCTCTCTGTTGCCATGGAGCCAAGGTTTGGCAAATTATGAAATGCATGCAAAAGCAAAGATCACATTATTTGTGCAAAATGCATGCCAAATGCAAACATTTACCTTTCAATAAAAAGGTGTTTATAACACTGATACCTCTGTTGTTGTTTTTCTTTTAAGATAAACATTAATGTATGAGTTGTTTTGTTTCTAAACTAAAACTACAGTATTCAGGTTTAACTTCAGTGTTGGTACTTTGTGATTAACACAAACCTTGTGCAGTGTTGGTACTTTGTGATTAACCCAAACTTTGTGCAATCTAAAGTTTTGTGCAGTTTGGTATTTGGTCTCTTAAAAGAGAAGGGAGCTGGCCAGAGTAGGACCCAAAAAGCAGGAGTAAACCACGAAGCAACTCTGGACCTCATCTAGTAGATCTCAGGAAAGGTGCAGAGAATGGCAATAGCAGTAGTTTGGGGACAAAATAGTTGTGAGTTATTCGTGTGTGGGTATGTATGTACATTGCAATCTCTAAATTCCATAACTACTTTTTAAGATATGTATTTTCATTTGTTCCATAAGAAAATAAAGGTTCATAGTGTTCAAGAAGTTTGCCCAAAAATCACACAAGTCAATGTTTGCATGACTCAAAGCTAGATTTAGTCAACTCTAAAGCAAGTCCAAAAACAAAATCAATCAAAAAAAAATCTCATTTTACTGTCTTCCCATGATCTAAGATTGCCAAGTTAATGGTAGTTAAATCAAGCCTTTTGTTTTTTAACAGGTAACCTTATTACACTGTCTACAAAGAAGACAAAACCCTGTTTTCAATGAAAATACTATATACAGTGGACCCTTTACTTACAACCTCAATTTGTTCATGAGGGGTGGTTGTAACTCAAGTTGGTTTTAAGTCAGGACTATGTTTTCCATAAGAAATAATGGAAATACCCATAAAGCATTCTGAGCCTCCAAAAGCACCCCTTAAGTAACCTTTCCATAATAAAAAGTGGTGTCTAATGTGCATAATTTACCAGAAACACCAATAATTCTCCTAGTGTATTCACCAGAAAGTTATAAAATGTGCCTAGTCTAGCAGAAACAACAATTTCATATTATACTCATCATTCAAGTTTGGCTTGCTCATCTTTGGCTTGCAGGAAGGGAGGATGAGGTGGAAAGTGGTTACTGTTTGAGAAGATAGTCCCCTTCTGTTATGGCTTGTGTTTAGATATCCACCCAAAGCCTCATGCTTTTTCAGACATGGCTCAAGCTAGAGTGTGTGAATAACTCATAGTGAGTCTAGGCCCAAGGGCCCTGGGATTAAGGGCATAAGTGCTACCCACCCTAAGTAGTCTGAATAAGATAAAAGGGGCAGAAAGACACTATTAAGGTCCCTTGTTGCTTTTGCTGTCTTCTGCTGCCATGAACTGTTGCCACTCAGTCACCCAGCCTTGGAGTCAGCCAATTATTGAATGAAAACTATGAACTGCAAGCCAAATAAATCTTTCCCTCTTTAACGTTGGGTGTCAGGTATTTTGTCTCAACAATGAAAGAAAAGTAACTAACACACCTTCTATAAGAACATCAGGAGTCTGGCTCTCTGGTGTCCTTTCTCTCCTTAGGACAATCTGTAGCCCACTAGGTACTGCTTCTGGATACTAGGTATCAACTTTTTACAACTAAAAACTGGCCTAAGGTTGTCTGTTTCTGTTTTGTAGTATGACGTGACACTGTCATTAAGCAAGTAAGGCCAATAATTGGCTCTCTCTCTCTCTCTCTCTCTCTCTCTCTAGCTCTAATGTTTTACAAATGTTTGCAGCTCTATTTTTTCAGGATTTCCTTTATTTCAGAAGAAGAACTTTGCTGCGCTGATTGTTGATACTGCCCTCCCCCTTCAGAAACTCCTCCACTGCCATTCTCTGTTGCTCAGCCAGAAGTTGCCGAAGTTGCCCTGTAGACAATTTCTCGGAGTGCTCCTCCATAAGTTCCTCAACATCACTACTATCTACCTACAGGCCTATGGACTCTGCTCTCATGACAGTGTCATCAACCACAGTGTCAGCTGAAGGTTCAGGCTCCTCTACACAGCCTTCAAAGTCTCTCTCCTGTATAATTTTAGGCCACACTTTCTTCCAGGCAGATCTCTGTGTCCTCAGAGAGACATTGGCCCAGAATTTCTCAATTAACCCCACATAGGAAAGGGTGGTATGTTCCTTCCAGAACTCTTTAAGGGTCAAATCTGTACCTGAGACCATGTGAAAGTACTTCAGGAATAGTTCTTTGGTATATAGCTCTTAAAGTTAGCTATAATTTGCTGGTCTATAGGCTGCAGTACAGGAGTTGTATTAGGTGGGAGGAACTCAACTGAAAACCATGGGAATTCTTCAGCCAATTCTTCTTCCAAATCTTGTGGGTGAGCAGGAGCATTGTCCATGATGAGGAGAGCCTTGAGTGGTAGACCTTCACCCTGTAGATATTTCTTAACAGGACAGAAAGCCTCTCTGACCCACAAGAAAAAGCACTCTTGTTACCCAGGCTTTTGCGTTAAATCTCCACATAACCCTTAGTCTATTCTTCATGACTTTATGTTTTCTGAACACTCTAGGAGTCTGAGAGTGATAAACCAAGAGAGGCTTTATCTTGAGGTCACCACTCACATTGCCACATGGTAATAAGGTTAACTCTTATTATAAGCATAAGTTTGTTCCCTGACATTTTCTTCTTTTCCTGGGTAATGTATGTTCTCCTGGGCACTTTCTTCCAAAACAGGCCAGTTGCATCACAGTTGAAAACTTGATGAGAGCAAAGAACATCCTCAGTGTCATCATTTTGAAATGGTCTATGTAATTTTCAGCAGCATTTTTATCAGCACTGGGTGCTTCACCGTGCCTAGTTATGCTATAAACCCCAGTTCTCACTTTAAAATTGTGAAACCACTCCTTACTGGCATGAAATATTTCACCATTATCACTCATTAATGGATTATTCTTTATGAGATATGCATTTATAGCCCTAGCTTTTTTGCAAATTATAGATTTAGTAGGCTATAACCCACCATCTGCTTTTGGTTTATCCACACTGATAATAGCCATTCTATCTCCTCTAACACTGTTGACTGTGACTTACTAATTGGCATAGCACCTTTAGCAACACTAGCTTCCTTATATAAATCTTTTCTCTACAAGACTGTCAAGTTGGTGGGTTTTGATATGCTGTACATATGACTGAGAGAGCTCACACAAATACCACTCACATTTCTCCACAATTTCCTTCTTCTTCTTCTCTCCCCCCACCCCCCAGTACTGGGGATCAAACTCAGGACCTTGTGCTTGCGAGGCAGGCACAGCACCACTGAGCTAAATCCCTGGCCCTCCTACTTCTTTTTTATTGTGATTGCTTTGTTTACCTTCCCTTCCTTCCTTAGCTTCTTTTCTAGCTTTTTGGGGCCATTTTGGTAGGAGTAATCATAGTGATTATAGAAAGCACTGACACTCCACAAACCTTGAAAAATCACATTAAAAAGAGGGATAGCATGCCATTACATTATTAAACTCATAAGTATGACTCTATAAATAAATGAAAAATATCAATATCCCTAGTGTTTTACCAGTGAGTATTTATGACAACATCATGCATGATTTAAGAAGTACTGGATTTCAAAAAAACTTAATGGAAATGGAGATAGTTTACTCTGCAAAATCTTATTCTGAAAAATCTTATTTAATGACTCAGAAAGTAGCCCTGATGATGTCACTGGTCAATGGTGAAGCCACATGTAATTAGTTGGAATAAAATTGTTTTATGAAATATAACAACAGAAAATGGTACTGCCCCTGAAAAACCATTTCATATAACATGGGATTGTAAATAAGTTTGTAGAGCTAAATAAGTTCAACATTAAAGTACACTTGACCAACCCATCTACACCCCTTTTTCAAAAAGTTGGCCAAAAACTATTTTGTTGCATTTTCCTATTGAATAAATGGAGAGTAGTGTTCCTGATGCTGAAGCAGGTGTCATATCCTGGACATGCAGGAAATGGAAATGGAATCACACAGCCCAAGATGGGTGTTGATGGGGTCTTGGTACTGACTCCTATAGAGGCAGCTGGGAGTTATCATTTGAGCAAAAAGCACTCCACAGGAGATAACACCTGGGTTACACCACTGCAAAGCTGAATCATGGGGGAACAGAAGGAAAAGACTGGAAACAAGACAGTGCATGTTCTGAGGCAGGAGGTGAGAAGTTGCTCATAGTTTACAGATGCCTGCAGGTTGATGCGTGCTAGGAACATTTGGACTGGAAGTAAGCATTTCACCTGCTGACCCAGAGGGAAGAGGAAGGACAAAAAATGTGGTATCTTACCATATTTACCTGGAAAGTCACCTTCCTTCTAAGATTACTTTACTTCAACCAAAACATCAGACAGTCATTTTCCTGCTCTTGAAAAACATCAAGTAGTAAACTGAATCACAGTGCAAGACAAGTATATACAAGCAAAGTAAGGCTTTGGAAGAAAAATGTTTGGGATTTCTAATTTTCTAGGAATAAACTCAACTTAGATGAACAGGCCGAAAGAGGAGGCCTGAAAATTCCCAAAAGAAAGGTCTTTGATTAGAGTAGCTTTCTTAATCACATCTTTTTCCTTCATCTTGAGATGTTTCTCCTATCCAAAAGGAACAACCTAAAGAAGCCATTGTTCTTTGATATGCATAAGTTCTGTGCAAGGATGCACCTTCGTTTGCCACAGGATATTATTTTACATCATTATATTTACTCTTTACATTCCATTATGTTAAGCATTATCCTTTACTATACAAAAAGCAGTGATATCACTCAGCCAAGTCTACTATGCACATTTGGAGGTGGACAGCTCAAGGTCAATACACTTCACTTGTAGTCAATGACCAGGGAGCCCTTACTGGAACAAATGGAACTTCTTCCCTAAAAGGAAATCTCTCTTCCACTAATACAACATCCTGATGAAGTACTTAAGATAGTTTAGAAAAGCCATTTCATCTCCTTTTGCAGTCTCAAAGAATTGCAAAAGAATAAGGGCTAGTCTTAAAGGATTCTAATATTCAATCAAGAAAAACTAAATGATGAAGGTATATTAAAGAATCCGGCTGTAACATATAAATTTTACCTGTAATAAACAGGGTTAAATGGATTCTCCCCTAAGATGTTACCTCAACCCAAACCTAGTTGGTCCTCTGGGTGACATAAACATGAGACATTATCATTCAAGTTAGGACCTAGACAAAGACCTCCACTATCATCAGTATCCTCTAGCATCCTTCTTACAGTGCTAGCCAGCTAGTTCACAAAAGAAAAACTTGATCATACACAAATATTTCAAAGGAAGAAAAATCATTATTTTCAGATTGTCCTAGTCACTTTCTTTGTCATTGGGACACAATACCTGACACCCTGAACTTAAAGGAGTAAAAGTTTATTTTTGGCTCATGGTGTGTAGAGGTTTCAGTCCACATTCACCTGTCTCCAAAGCAGGATGGCATAGCACTGTGACAGAAGAGAGCCGTTCATGGCATGGTCGACAGGAAGCAAAGAGACTGAAGAGGGGACTAGGGAGAAAGAGAACTCCTTCAAGGCCACAACCCAGATGTCTGCCAGACTCTACCTTCCCACATCATATTCAGCTATAACTTGGACTAATCCACCAATGAGTGCTCTGCCCCATGATCCAATCACCTCCCAAAACCCCACCTATGAATACACGAGGCTTTAGGGGATATCTAGATATAAATATACCGTTAGGTCTTGTGCTGACCTCAAGTTTGGTCAAGTATGCTCCAGAATGAACCTCAAGTATGACCCTAAGAAACTGTGAACTGGATATGATTTTGTATTAGCAGGGTGTTTTTAAAGCTTATATAATAATTTTAAAATTCTGGAAAATTACAAAAGATAAGTGACCTAGTATTAAGATAAAACCATCAATAAAATAGGAGGAAAAAACCAGGCTTTTTTCTTTTTAGTTTTATAGTGGGAAAGGCCTTCCCAACTATAGCACAAAATCCAGACTCTCTTAAAGAAACTTGTATGAACTTAACCACATAAAGATAACAATATTTTCCATGAAAATCACCATAGAACTGACAGTGGTAAACTGGAAAACAGAAATAACACCAACCAAGGCCCAGCTTCCTTTGAAAAGACCTTAAAACTCGACACAGAGGTCTGACAGCCCTGGGGAGGGACAAGCCAAAGGGTCTTCACTGAAAGTGAAACACTTAGGACTTGAGTAACGCACCGCATCGATTCTGACTATTATGTTTCAGCAAGTTCAAAGTCCAAACGATCCTGACAAGCAATCAATGTATCTTCTTACATTTGATGAATTGTAGTTCATGAAAAGATATTAAACCACACTCCATGGTAAGAGAAAATAAAATTAAAGCTACAATGAAATAATATTTTGCCAATCCTACTGAAAAAATAAAACAGTAAAAATACTCTATGGAAAAAGCACTGTCCAACAGGCACATGTGCATGTACACACATGTACTCCTAGTGGAGTTGAAAGTCACTACAGTTTTCATGGAAAGCAGGCTGGCAGTCTCCAAAAACAATTAAAACACTTGTACTCACTGATCCAGCAACACATGTTCTAGTAATTAATCCTAAAGAAATATTTTCACATGTGTGAAATAAAACAGATATACATATATATTATTAAACCATTGTTTTTGATAGAGAAATATTGGAGGGGCCAGGGGTTTAGCTCAGTAGTTCTGCGCCTGCCTCGCAAGCACAAAGACCTGAGTTCAATCCCCAGTACCCTAAAAAAAAAAAAAAGAAATATTGGAAAGTATACATACAGTCATAAATGAATTATACAATAAGTAACATATCACCTATAAATGGAATAACATAAAGCCATTTGAGAGAATGAGGTGGCACTTAACATTGATTAGGAACCACATCCAAGAAGTATATTGTATTAAGTGAAAAAACAGGGGTGTAGGAAGTGTAGGTAAATGAATGGATGTGTTTTTGCCTGCAAATGCTCAGACCATCTATGTATGAACACAGAAGAACCAGCTCACTGTGATTACCTGCAGGGAGACCTGAGAGACTGAGTGAGGACAGGAGACTGCATTTCAATCTTTTGCCATCTTATCTCTCAGGAATATGTGTGCACATGAGATCTATTTGGCTTAACTCTTTACAGGCTCTATAACAAAATGCATTAGGTTGGGTGATTTGTAAACAATAGACACTTAGTGCTCATGGACCTGGAGACTGGGAAGTTCTGCATCGAGGTGCCAGAAGATCTGGGGTCTCCTGAGGGCCCATCCTTAGTAAATGGCACTATCTAGGTGTCCTCATATGGTGGAGGCACAGCAAGCTTCCTCATGCCTGTGTTATAAAGACAGAACCCTCATGACCTAATCACCCCTCAAAGGCCCCAAGTCTAAGCTCAGCATATGAATTTGAACAGGGGCAGATCTCACTGCTTATATATGCATGGCTTTCTGACTTTATCATTATTTCTCCTCCTTTCTTGGCAAACGACTGAGCTTAGTAAGGTGTTTCCTTTCCACTGAAACTTAGCCAAAAGCACATGATTGATGGTTATGGCTTGTGTTTAGATGTCCCCCCACACTCTCATGCAGTCTTAGGTGGGGCTTTTTCAGAGGTGGTGGAATCTAGTGTGTGTGATTGATTCATGGTACAATGCTTGACCTCAGGACACTAGGATTAAGGGTGTAAGCGCAACTTCCCTAAGTAGTCTGAATAAGTTAAAGGGGGCAGGAAGGTGATGTTTAAGGTCCCTTGTTGCTTTTGTTACCTTCTGGCCACCATAAACTGTTTGTCCTCAGTAAGCCCTGTCTGCTACACCAGCCTGCCCTTGGAGCAAGCCAATTATGGACTGAAACCTCTACCAACTGCTAATTAAATAAACTTTTCCCCTTTTAACTTTTGGTATTTTGTCTGAGGAATGAGAGAAAAATAACTAAGACACCCTATGTTACAGAAATTGCTTCTAGCACTTTCAAAGTTTCTGCCTTTATACCCAGATTTTCAATTTATTTTTATATGCTTTTAGAACAAGCGAAAGACATAGATCTAGTTTCAATCTTCTATGTGTGGATAACCAGCTTTCCCAGAACCATTTGCTAAAGAGGCTCTTATTTTGCTTTTGTATGGCTTTGGCCCCTTTGTCAAAAATCAGATGGCTGAAGGTACAGAAGGCTGTTTCTGTGTCTTCTATTTTATCTCATTGATCTACATGTCTATTTTTGTGCCAGTAACACACTATTTTTGTTATTATAGCTTTGTGGTATAACTTGAGATCTGGTAGTATGATGCTTCCCATTTCTATTTTTGCTTAGGATTGCTCTGGCTATTATGGGTCTCTTTTGGTTCTGTGAATTTTAGGACTTTTTGCTAGCTCTGTGAAGAAAGTTGTTGGTATTTTAATAGAGACTACATTAAATCTACAGATCGCTTTTGGTGCTATGGCCATTTTGACAATATTAATTCTTCCTATCCAGGAATAAAAGCAGCCTTTCTTTTTTCTAATGTCCAGTCCAACAGCACAGATCAACATATGAGACTACATCGAATTAAAGGAAACCACCAGCACAGTGCAAAGGAAAACCACCACTGACAGAGTGCAAAGGCAATATACAGAATGGTAAAAGTGCTTGGCAGCTACTACTATTTTGATAGATGACTAGTATTTAGAAGATATAAATAATTTAAAAGAATTACCTTCCCAAACCAAAAGACTCTAAAAATGGAAAAATTAACTTCTCAAAAGAAGTACAAATGGCCAATAAGTAAAGTCCATGAAAAAATGTTCATCACTTTTAGCCATTAGAGAAATGTAAATCAAAGCCATTCTGAGATTCCATCTTACCTCAGTCACAGTGGCTACCATCAAGAACTCAAAAAGCAAAAAATGCTGGCAAGGTGATGGGGAAAAAGGAACACTTCTACACTGTTGATGGGAATGCAACCTAGTACAACCACTATGGAAATCAGTACGGAGATTCCTCAAAAAATGAAAAGGAGAAATTCCACTTGATCCAGCTATACTTCTTCTGGGGATCTTCCTGAAAGAGTTACAGTCAGTCATCATACTACAGGGATCCATGCATACTCACATTTATAACAGCATAATCCACAATCACTAAGCTCTGGAAACTGCCTAGATGTTCATCAACCCACTAATAAGTAAAGAAATCAGTACATACACAAAATGGAATTTTATTCAGCCATAAAGAAGAACAAAGTTATGTCACTTGTAACAAAATGGATGCAAATCATGTCATTTGCAGGAAATGTCAAGTGACATAAGTCAGATGCAGAAAGTTAAATATTTCATGGTTTCTCTTATGTGAGAAATGTAAAATATAAATAAACAAGTGGGTAAAACAAAGCAGAGATAGTTGAAAACAAAAGGCAGACATTTAAAGATGAGGAAGAGGGTTGGGGAAGAGGAGAGATAAGGGAGAAGGGACAAAGAGTTTGGACATGATCAAGATATGTGCCCCAATTCCCCAAAATGAACATAACTATTATGCATTGCAAACATACACTAATTAAAAAGCAATGTACCACAAAAGACATAAGCATAAATGAGATTCAAGCTGCCTTCTATTAACCAGATATTTACTAAAGACATAAAATATTCTTCTCAAATAGATAAAAGCAAGCTAATATCTTAGCAATTACAGGAGCTCTGAAAGCCAGCAGTCTAGCTGTCCCTCAAGAGAGAAGGACAAGTCTGAACTACACCCTATCCCATCCCCAGAGTCTTGTCACTACTCACTGGTCTGGCAGCTTGGTCTGTCTGTGTTATCTCCGTTTCAGATCTTACTCTGTCCTATCTCCAGGGCACACGTTGGAACACATATCAGCTATGTTTGGATTTTAAATGTCCCTAATGGCTCATGTGTCAAAGGCTTGGTCCCCAAGCCACATTAGGATGCGGTGGGACCTTTGAGAAATGGGCCTTCTGAGAGACACTGGGGCATGTCCTCAGAGAGGACCCTGGTACAATTTCCTTCCTCTCTTCTGTTTCTCTGTCATGTAATGAGTGGCCTCCTCCACCACACCCTCCACTACGATATACTGAGCCACCACAGACTCCATGCAACAGCACCAACTGGTCACAGCCTAAAACTTTCAAAACTATGTCCTCCTCTAGGTTTTGTTACAATGACAGGAAGCTAATACAAGCTGTAATTATTGTATGCTCCAACACCTGAGGCAGCACTCTGGGGAAGTTGGTACACATGCCCGGGAAACCCCTGAGAAGATTGTATCTCTTACTCTGGATGACTTCCAGGATCTATAAATCAGGGAGTGAAAGACAGGACAACAATGGAAAGTTCCTGCTGAACTATTAGAAGACAGAACCAGCCATGAAGGCTGGGAGACATTGAGAAATCTCCATAAAATCACTAGCTGATCATTAAACAGAGATTCCATGGTCACTCATAGCAAAGAATACAAAATTTACAGAACCTAAATGCTACTGGACAAACATACAGGAACAATCATAAACATGAAACCACCCAGCAAGCAGAATATCGAAGAGGGTACAAGATGGAGGAGTGGTGAGTGCCAGCAACAAAGGTTCTCTAAAACTATGTGCCCAGAGTCTGGAAAACAACTCAGAGAGGAAACTGAGTAAAGGGCATAGGGAACCAAGAGGGAACAGAGGAGAAGAAGAAAATCGGATCCATCATTACAGAAGGAACTGCCCACCCATGCCGACAGAGACCACACGGTGCAGTGTAGCTACACTGGGGGAGGTAGGCATCAAAAACAAGGAGGGGACCAAGGAGGAACAGAGTTCCCACACAGTTACATGGTGCAGAGCAGGCAGGGGTCACCATTTTATTTTTAAAAGCTCAGGGCTTTCACTCCAAATAGCCCCAGGGTGGCTTCATTGCCAATGCCATCAAGTGAAAGAGGGAAGAGCTCCCTCGCAGTAGACTATAGGCAGCTGAACAGCAAACAGAGAAGCACTACTGAGAAGTGAGGGACTGGGACTACCCAGATTAGCCCTAGCCATTAAGTATTAAAGCTCCCTGCTCTGTGGTCAGAGGTATGGGACAGGCAGAAGCTTAGGCAAGTGATGGGAAGGGGATACTGCTGACCCACCCTGCAACAAGCAATAGGAAACAACCTTGGCCACCCTTGGAACAAGGGCACCCTCATCACCCCCATACAACATTGGAGGAGGCAGCAGAGTCCTGGAGGAACTGTGAACCAACCTGGAAACAGCCTTGTACTGGCTCTACTGGAAGGTGACAAAACAGCTAGAGAGTGGCATAGAAATGGACTCTGTGGGGAGATGTGTGGAGTTGCCAGAGTGACATCTCAAAAGTTGCTGTTTGAAGAACAGCCACAGCCCCCACATTTGGAGGTCAAAATCAGCCCTGTACTTAGCACCAACTGCATTCAAGGCAAGGTTACACAGCACAGTTTTGAGCTCTGTCAGGTTCTGTCGGGGACGCTAACAGAACTGTGGCTACCAGAGGAGTTTTACTATTTTCCTTTTCCTTTGATTGATCGATTTGCTTTCCATTATCTGTCTGGTTGTCTTTTTGGTTTTGTTTTTTGTTTTGTTTCTGTGTGTGTGTGTGTGTGTGGGTGGGTGGGTGGTTCAGGTTTTTACCTTAATTTTGGCTCTGTTCTATTCATCCTTATTCTCTCTTTCCCCAACTACCTCTTGGTTTCGTTTGCGTGAACAATTTTTCTTGTCTTTCTGGTTTATCTCAACATACTTTTGCTTTCTCCTCTACTCTTTCTCTCCTGCCCTTTTCTCCAGTCTCCCAAAGCCTGAGTGTTCATCCTGTGCCCTCTAGCCTTGCTTCTATTATTTTTCTTTTTTCATTTATCTCTTTATTTAGTCCCTGTCCCTCTTAATTTTCCCCAATACAAGGTAAAATCACTCCACTAAGGGGAAACTCATTGTACCTGGTTTATATTGGATTTTATGAAATGGTAGAGCTTGCTTATATGGTTAAAGGTACCAAACTAACAGTTACTATAGTTTGTCAGTTGCTACATTGTGCTTTATGTTATTGTTATTCCTAATTGTATTACTTTAGCCAGGATGTTGTATCTGTTGCAATTAGTTGTTTTTCCATTATATGACAACACTGTGACTGTCTGGGATCATAATCATCACCATAGTCCAGTACCAAAGGGCTGGACACTGAGCCAAATAGCAACCTTGCATACTTAACAAATTGAGAGGGTATAATTTTGGGATAGACACAAAAACAAGAACAGTTTAGAAGGCATCTCAGAGGAATAGACATTTCCTAGAAAAACCTCAATATAAGTAATAAATCTATATACCATAATAAATCTACAAGCAAAATAAAAAGCTAGAAAATAAGACACAGAAGCAAAAAATGCAACTCCAGACCTCCAGGCCATCAAAGACAAGTTCAGGGGACAATGAGATAAGAGGAAATCAGAAGCCACCTACTGGAAATTTCTGAATGGATAACTCCAGAGGTGAAAAAATGAATAGAATTCAGGTAATAGAGAAAATTATGTTTCAGGTAAGAAAAGAAATGACAATTAAAATGAAGGACATGCTCAATGAAGCTAGTGTAGACTCCAATAAAAAAATAGAAGCACTTAGGATAATGAGGGAAACAATAAATGCCTAACACAGGAAAGAGATGGAATCCATGCAACAGATTCAAACAGATATCTAAGAGATTAATGACTCCACAGAAAGTATTTGTAATCATTTGAACCAAGGTGAGGATAGAATTTCAGATCTAGAAGACAGAACTGAGGTTACAGATAAAGAAAAAAAATCTCTTTAAAATAGCAAGAGGGATGGGGATTTAGCTCAGGGGCACCATGAGCCAGCCATCGTATGCCAGCCTTGAAAGTGCAAGGTCCTGAGTTCGATCCCCAGTACCAAAAAAAAAAAAAAATAGCAAAAGACCTGGAAAACCAATTCACCAACTATAAGATGATGCAAAGAAAAATAATATAAGGTTGATCAGAGTCATTGAGAATACTAGAGATAGTCCAAATGCCATGTAAAAGCTGTTTAAAAAAGCAATGGCAGAAAATTTCCCAAACTTGAAAAAACAATTTGAGATACAAATAAGTGAGGCATGTAGAACTCCAATAGACATGACCAAAATAAATTCACAGCAAGGCACATTATCAAGATTCCAGAAATTCAACAAAAGAACAGAATATCAAAAGCTATGAGAGAAAAGAAACAAATCACTTATAAAGAAAAGTCCATCAGAATCACAGCAGACTTCTCAACACAAACCCTTAAGGCAAGGACAACCTGGAATGAAGTATTTCAAGCTCTAAAAGAAAACAACCTCCAACCCAGATTGATGTACCCTGCAAAACTATCTTTCAAAATCAATGAAGAAATAAAATATTCCATGACAAAGAACAACCGATGAAATTCACAACCAATAAACCAACCCTACAAAATATTCTGAGAAGCATTTTAGAAAGACATAATGAAAATCACAATTCAGGAGAACTGTGGGAAGCCACTAGGCAGGGCAAGCAATTAAACAGAGAGGAAAGATGGAGAACCTAGAGCAAGAAAATAATATGTCAATACATATCAGCTGTATCTATCAATGTAAATGGATTCAATTCATCGATCAAAAGAAACAGACTGGAAGAATGGATCAACAAATAAGACCCAACAATATGTTGCATACAATAAACACATTTAACGCAAAAAGAAATTTGTAGACTGAAAGTCAAAGGATGGAAAATAATGTTCTATGTGACAGGAACTCAAACAAAAGTAGCAGTAGCTATTATATTTGCAGATAATGTGAACTTCAGGCCAAGACTGATCAGAAGAGACAAAGAAGGTCACTACATACTAATGAAAGGAATACTTGAAGAAGAGGAGATAGCAATTATAAATACATACGCACCAAATATTGGTGTACCCAGTTATACAAAACAAATATTAATGGACATGAAAAATCTAATAAGCACTAACACAGTTGTAATGAGGGACCTTAATATCCCTGTCACAGAGATAGATCAACTAGACAAAAAAAGTAAAACCAGCAAAGAAATATCAGAACTGAACCAACTTGTGAGCAAATGGACTTAGTAGATGTCTACAGAGGGTTTCACCCAAAACTGCAGAAACCACATTCTTCTCAGCCACACATGGGATGTTCTCCAAAATAGACCACATACTGGCCATAGAACATGCCTAAGTAAATGCAAAGGAACTGAAATCATCTCATTCATATATCAGACCATCATGCAATGAAATTGGAAATCAATGGCAAAAGAAACCACAAAAACCCCATAAACACATGGAAATTAAATTATACCTTCCCAAATAACTAGTGGGTTACAGATGAAATTAAAGGAGAAATTAAACTGTATCTCCAATTAAATGATAATACTGATACAACATACCACAATTTATGGAACACAATGAAAGGGGCCCTAAGAGAAAAATTGATAGTAGTGAGCTCTCACATCAGCAAAACAGAAGGAGTTCAAATAAATAACCTAATGTTGAACCTCAATCTTCTAGAAAAAGAATAAGTCATGCCCAAAGCTTGTACAAGTGGGGAAATTATAAGGTTCAGATCAGAAACTAAGCAATAGAATATGAAAACAATACAAAGAATCAATTAATGAAAAAGCTGGTTCTTTGAAAGATTAAACAAGATAGATAAACCCTTACCTACCCTTATCAAATTTAAGAAAGAAAAAACACAAATTCATGCAATTAGGAAAGAAAAGGGTGAAATTAAAAAAGATCCTGTGGAAATCCAAATCATCAATATCTACTTTGAGAACCTATATTCCAATAACATGGAATATACCATAGAAATGGACAGATTCCTAGATACACATGAATTACCAAAGCTGAAACAAGAAGATATTAAAACCCTAAATAACCTAATATCAGCCATTGAAAATGTTATTAAATACTGACCAACAAAGAAAAACTCAGATTGTGATGCTTTCAGTGCTGAATTCTACAAGAAATTTAGAGAAGATCTAATGTCATTAGTCTTCAAGGTCTTTAATGAAATAGAGAAGCAATATTCATAAAATCATTCCTGGAATCGGGTATTACTCTGATACCAAAACCAAAGAAGGACCCAACCAAAAAAGAGAACTACAAGTCAATCATCCTAATAAAAACAGTTGCAAAAATCCTCAGTAAGAGACTGGCAAAAAGAATGCAGCAAATCATCAAAAGGATTATACACCATGATCAAGGAGGATTCATCCCAAGGATGCAGGGATGCTTCCACATACACAAATCAACAAATGTAATACACCACATCAACAGAGTCAAGGACAAAATTCAGATGATCATTTTAATAGATGCAGAAAAAAACATTTGACAAAGTCCAACACTTACTCATGATAAAAAAGAAAACCGTACAGAAAATTGGAATATAAGGTTTTTATCTCCACCTGATAAAAGATGTCTATGACAAACCGACAGCCAACATCATACATACCAAGTGGACAAAAACTGAAAGCTTTTACTCTAAAATCAGGAACAAGAAAAGGATGTCCACTGTCACCACTCTTATTGTATATAGTTCTGGAAACATTAGCCAGAGCAATTAGACACAAGAAAGAAATAAAAGGAATAAGGATAGAAAAGGATGAAGTTAAAATATCATTATTTGTGAATGACAACACTCTACATAGAAGACCCCAAAAGCTCCACAAAAGACTTGTAGATTTAATAACCAGATTCAGTAGCATAGCTGGATATAAAACATTCAAAAATCAATAGCCTTCCTATACACAAATAACAAACTCACTCAGAGAGAAAATAGAGAAACAATACTTTTCACAATAGGATCAGGAAAAATGAAATGCATAGAAATCCCTCTAATGAAGGAAGGAAAAGACTTCTACATTGAAAAGTACAGTACTCTGAAAAAGGAGATCAAAGAAGATATCAGAAAATGAAAAGATATCTGCAGTGAAAACTGCAGAACCATTCTGAAAAGTGTGTTTGGCTTCTAACATCAAGTTCTTCATAGGACAAAGTTGAGTATTTTCCAGGACATTTTTTTCAGCAGAACTACATGGGAATTCCTAAGACAAAGTTCTATTCACAGTTCAATCTTCATAGAGATGTGCTACAGAAATTGGCAATGCAGACAGCCTGATTTAGACATGAATATTTTCCCATGGAATTCATAGAGTGTTGTGTACTGCCACAGTGATATAGATATACTTGCTTTTTCTGAGAAGGAACTGCACTTTATATCATATCCTTCCATTGAATTTCATGGGAGTGCTGGCGCTAGAAGAATGGTTGAATGAAAACTGCCTTGCCAATTGCAGAACCATTCTGAAAAGTGTGTTTTGCTTCTGTCATCAAGTTCTTCTTAGGAAAAAGTTGAGGACTTTATAGGACCTTTCTTTCAGTAGAAATACATGGAAATTTCTAGGCCAAAGTGCTACTCACAATACACGCCACATAGGGATGTGCAACAGAAATTGGTAAGGCAGAGAGCCAGAATGTGATGTGAATACTATTTCATGGTATTTACTGAGTGGAGTGTACTGCCACAGTGACAGAGATCTAGCTGCCTTCTCTCAGAAGGTACTGGAATTTATATCATATCATGCCCTTGACTTGTTTGGGAGAAGTGGCACTAGAACAATGTTTCAATGAAAACTGCAGGGCAAACTGCAGAACCATTCTGAAAAGTCTGTTTGCTTTCTAACGTCAAGTTCTTCTTAGGACAAAGTAGAGGTTTTTCCAGGACATTTCTTTCAGCAGATCTACATGGCAAATTCTATGCCAAAGTGCTATTCACAGTCCAGGCCTCATAGAGATGTGCTGCAGAACTGTCAATGCAGAGAGCCAGATTGTAACATGCATACTATTCCATGAAATTCCAGAGTGGAATTTACTTCTACAGTGACAGAGATCTAGCTGCTTTCTCTGAGAAGCACCTGCACTTAATATCATATCCTTCCATTGACTTGCATGGTAGAGATGGTGCTAGAAGAATGTTTGAATGAAAACCGAAGTGCAAACTGCAGAACCATTCTGAAAAGTGTGTTTAGATTCTAACATCAAGTTCTTCTTAGGATAAAATTGAGGACTTTCCAGGACCTTTCTTTCAGAAGAACTGCATGGCAACTTCTAGGCCCAAGTTCTATCCACAGCACAGGCCTCAAAGAGATGGGCTACACAAATTGGCAATGCAGACAGCCAGATTGTGATGTGAGTACTATTCCATGGAATTCACAGAGTGGAGTGTATTTCCACAGTGACTGAGGTCTAGCTGCTTTCTCTGAGAAGAAATTGCACTTTATATCATGTCCTTCCATTGACTTTCAAGGGAGAGCTGTTGCTAGAAGTATGTTTGAATGACAACTGCATTGCAAACTGCAGAACCATTCTGAAGTGTGTTTGGCTTCTAACATCAACATCTTCTTTTGACAAAGTTGAGCACCTTTGGGGACCTTTCTTTCGTTGCAACTACAAGGCAATTTCTAGGCCCAAGTGTTATCCACAGTACAGGCCTCATACAGATGTGCTACAGAAATTGGCAATGCAGAGAGCCAGATTGTGATGTAAATACTGTACAATGGAACTCACAGAGTGGAGTGTACTGCCACAGTGACAGAGATCTAGCTGCTTTCTCTGAGAAGATACTGCACTTTATATCATAATCTTCCTTTGACTTGCTTGGGAGAGTTGGCCCTAGAAGAATGTTTCAATGAAAACTGCAGTAAAAACTGCAGAACCATTCTGAAAACTACGTTTTGTTTCTAAAATCATGTTCTTCTATGGACAAAGTTGAGGACTTTCCAGAACCTTTCTTTCAGCAAATCTCCATGGCAAATTCTATCCCAAAGTGCTATTCACCATACAGGCCTCATAGAGATGTGCTACAGAGATTGGAAATTCAGAAAGCCAGATTGTGACATGAATACTGTTACATGGAATCCACAGGTGGTGTATACTGCCACAGTGCTAAAGATCTAGCTGCTTTGTCTGAGAAGGAACTGCACTTTATATCTTAACCTTCCATTGAATGGCATCAGAAAGCTGGCACTAGAAGATTGTTTAATTGAAAACTGCAGTATAAACTACAGAACCTTTCTGAAAAGTTTGTTTGGCTTCTAACATTAAATTCTTCTTATGACAAAGTTGAGGACTTTCCAGGACCTTTCTTTCAGCAGAACTACATGGCAATTTGTAGGCCAAAGTGCCTACAAATTCACCATACAGGCCTCATAGAGATGTGCTACAGAAATCGGCAATGCAAATAGCCAGATTGTGATGTGAATACTATTCCATGGAATTCACAGAGTGGAGTGTACTGCCACAGTGACAGAGATCTAGCTGCTTTCTTGGAGAAGGAGCTGCACGTTATACAACATCCTTCCATTGACTTGCATGTGACTTGCTGGCCCTAGAAGTATGTTTGAATGAAAAATGCAGTGAAAACTCCAGAACCATTCTGAAAAGTGTGTTTGGCTTCTAACATTAAGTTCTTCATAGGACAAAGTTCAGAACTTTCCAGGACATTTCTTTCAGCCCAACTACACAACAATTTCTAAGCCAAGGGTTCGGATTTAGCTCACCAGTTCCACTGCCTGCCTTGCAACACAAGGACTTGCTTTAAATCCTCAGTACCAAAAAAACAAAAAACAATAAAAAAAAAAAATTCGTGCCAAAGTGCTGTTCACAGTTCAATCTTCATAGAGATGTGCTACAGAAATTGGCAATGCAGAGGGCCAGATTTAGATGTGAATATTATTCCATGGAATTCATAGAGTGGAGTGTACTGCCACAGTGACAGAGATCTAGCTACTTTCTCTGAGAAGGAACTTAAATTTATATCATTACCTTCCCTTGACTTGCATGGGAGAGCTGGAACTAGAAGAATGTTTGAATGAAAACTGCAGTGCAAACTGCAGAACAATTCTGAAAAGTTTGTTTGGTTTCTAACATCAAGTTCTTCTTTGGACAAAGTTGAAGACTTTCCAGGACATTTCTTTCAGCAGAACTACATCACAATTTCTAGGTCCAAGTGCTATGAACTTTACAGTCTTCACAGAGATATGCTCCAGAAACTGGCAATGCAGAGAGCCAGATTGTGATGTGAATATTATTCCATGGAATTCACAGAGTGGAATGTACTGCCACAGTGACAGAGATCTAGCCCTAACCCTAACTACAAAGAATTAAAGAATCATACCACAGTGATATATGTGCACCCATGTTTTTAGCGGCACAGTTTGTAATAGCTAAAGCTTGGAAACAGCCCAAGTGCCCATCAACTGGAACCTGGATAAAGAAGATGTGGGGTTTTTTTATAAAATGGAGTACTACTCAGCCATAAAGAATGAGAAACTAGAGACATTTACAGCTAAATGGATGCATATTGAGGTCATACTCTTAAGTGAAATGAATAGGACACACATGTGTAAATACCGAATAGTTTCTGTAGTGTGAAAAACTGAAACTGCAAATAAGGACTATAATGATTAAAATGAATGTGATAATTTGAAACAGGAAAAGGTCTAAAGGTGTAGGGGTAATGGGAGGGGAAGGGGAAAGGGAAGAAGGGAAAGGAAAAATTATGAGAAAGGCAAAAAAATGGAAACAAATTCTATGTAAATAGGGAAGGGTGGAGGGGGTGAAGGGTGCACAGGTAATGGGGGAAAAAATAAGAACTAAGATACATCATGTTCAGGTACAAGCACCCAATGATAAATGTAAATGTAATGTATACCTAAAATGTACCAATAAATATATGAATTAAAAAAAGAAAATTTTAAACAATATCCTAGGAAAGGACAATGAAGATCACAACCCCAGGACACCCAGAAAAATGAATCCATCAGGCACAACAAGAAATTAAATGCAAAGGAGGAGAATCCAACAAAAATAAAAAATCATGACAAGGATAAGTCAATATATATCAATTATAATCATCAATGATAATGGTCTGAATTCCTCAATCAAAAGAAAAAGACTGGTTGATAGGTCAAGAAGCAAGAACCAACAATATGCTGCATACAAGAAACACACTTAATTAAAAAAGAAACTCATAGACTGACAGTTAAAGGGTGGAAACAATACTCCATGCAACAGGAACCTGAAAAAAAAGTAGGAGCAGCTATTATATTTGCAGATAAAATGGATTTTAAACAAGCACTAATCAACAGAGACAAAGAAGGCCAATACATACTTGTAAAGGGAAATATCCAAGAGCAAGAGATAACAATCATTAATATATATGTACCAAATACTAGTGTACCTAACTATATAAAACAAATACCAACAAACATGAAAAATTGAATAAGCAATAATACAATAGTAGTGGGGCACCTCAATACCCCACTATCAAAAATAGATAGACCAACTAAAACAAAAAATAAACAATGAAATAATAGAACTCAAACTCTTGAACAAATGGACTTAACAGGTTTTTAGAGAGTTCCACCCTACAAAATCAGAATACACTTGTTTTTGCCTGAATATGGGTCATTCTCCAAAAGAGACTACATTCTAGCTCATATAACATGTTTAAGTAAGTGCAAAGGAATTGAAATTATCCCCTGTATATTATCAGATCATAGTGCAATGAAATTGGAGATCAATAGCAAAAGAAACCACAAGAATTCATCAATACATGGAAATTAAACAACACACTTCTGAATAACCAACGGGTCACAGAGGAAATTAGAAAAGAAATTAGTTTCGACACACGCGCGCACACGCACACAACTGCACGCAGCGCGGCTTGGGAAGTCAGGTCGGCTGCTCGCCCAGCCTCCTCCGCTCCAGCAGTCCGGGTCTCCCTGGGGCCCGGAGCTCGGGGAACCCAGCTCCTCCATGGGCAAACGCGGGCGGCTGTGCAAGCAGGCATGTGGCAAGGGCGCAGGGCTGCTCCCCTCCACGCCCCCGGGCACATCCCAGCCCTCGGCCCTGCCTGAGGAGCCCGCGGGGTCCAAGCCCAGGTGCCCCTTCACGGATATTTTCAACACGAGCGAGAACTCAATGGAGAGCACATCAACACTTTTCTGCAGAACGTGCAGATTCTGCTAGAGGCCACCAGCTACCCAGAGCAGATCGAGAAAGAAAACAAAAAGTGTGAACGTGGCTATGCTTCCTCGTTCCCTTCCATGCCTAGCCCCCAGCTACAGCGTTCACAGACCCCACAGAGGTTGAGCTGGGCCCAAAAACACAGCAGTGGGAGCAGCAATACCAGCACTGCCAACAGATCTACACACAATGAGCTGGAAAAGAATCGGCAAGCTCATCTGCGCCTATGTTTAGAACGCTTAAAAGTTTTGATTCCACTAGAACCAGACTGCACCAGGCACACAATGCTTGGCTTGCTCAACGAAGCCAAAGCACATTATCAAGACACTTGAAGAAGCTGAAAGAGCCAGCACCAGCTTGAGAACTTGGAACGCGAAAGAGATTTTTAAAGCAACGATTAGAACAGCTGCAGAGTCCTCAAGAAATGGAATGAATATGAATGGACAGCATTGGATCAAATATTTCTTCAGATCGTTCTGATTCAGAGCGAGAGGAGACTGAGGTGGATGTTGAAAGCACAGAGTTCTCCCATGGAGAGGTGGACAATATAAGCACCCCCAGCATTAGTGACATTGATGACCACAGCAGCCTGCAGAGTATTGGGAGTGATGAGGGTTACTCCAGTGCCAGTGTCAAACTTTCATTCACTTCCTAGAATCCAGCATGACATAACAGTGCTGGGCAGAATATTCACTGGGCCAATACAATACAATCTCTTAAATTGGGTTCATCATGTTGCAGTCTCCTCTTTAAAGCTAAACAAAAACTATACTTGAACAAAAAGGTCAGGAGACCTATATTTAAGCAAATTCTTAGCAAAAGGTGGGGTAGAGCCTCCCCAGCAGAGCACATATTCAGAATATTCATATTGGAAAAAAATCTACCTCCTAATGGCAGCAGCAAACGTGAAATTACCTTGATTTGATTTGGTGGGTGTAAAAGAGGACACTGGAGAATCCATCCTCTTTCTAGTTTGCTCATACTGCATTGAGAAGACACATTCAAAGATGGGGTTATGAACCCTTCCTGAGCTTTATGGCCCTAGAAACAAAATCAAATCTACAGTGAGGAAGACAAGATAATCAGGCAGTAAACTTGGGTAGCTAAAGAGCTATTACAACTCAGCCTGGGACAATTTATCATGAAGCCTGTGGATGATCAATTCTTTTTTCAAAAACTCATTTCATGCTCTACAAAAGGAGAGACTCCCATGAAGCCTTTTGAAAGGGATCATCATGCAGCTCTCAGCTTTCTGTTGGATTCCATGCTAAGCCAGCTGACCTCATCCTGGATTGTTAGCACTGGGGCACCAGCCCACCACCCCTAGTCTGCAAGGGGCACTCCCGCATGATGGCCTCTGTCACACAGGCCTTTGAGTATGGATCGGGGGGGGGGGGCAAGAAGGAAAAAGCTCTACGTGCCTCTGTGTCTGTGTGAGTCAGGAGTTGTGCACACAGATTAGCAGGCCAAAGTCTGAGCTGTGGCAGCATTTTCGAGATTTTGATAACTGTTTATATGTGTTGAAAACCAAAATGACATCTTTTTAAAGCTTGTCCATAAGTAAACATAGATGTCTTTTATAGTGGAAAAACATTGGGAAAAATCTATTTTGATGCAGCATTTGATAATAACACCTCTTTATAGTGCACAAAAGGAACGAGGTCTGGGCTAGGTAGGAAAAGGTCAATGCCGTTTTTGTTTTTAGAATCATTACCCTTACCAGTTTTTAACCATCTGATATCCATAGCAGACACACTATCGTAGTTAACATAGTTAAGTTTAGTACTTATCTCATTTTACTGTAAAGATTTGCTTCCATTTTCTACAGTCTCGTCTCACAGTCCCACTGTGCAGGTGCTATTGTTGCGCTTACATTTTCAGAAATGTTATTTTCTTCTAAGTGAAATTCCTAGCCTGCACTTTGAAGTCACATGTTCCCACTGTCTTTCAAATGCCAAGGTTTCCCTCTGGTCCTCAAGCTTACCCCAGGAAACCTTCTGGGGACCCCCCTTTGGACTTTGCATACTTTAAATAATTTAACTACCCTTAATTACTTAAACAAAGCTTTACGATTTTCATAACTTATTGCTGATTTTAATGGATTGTTAATTTCAGTCCTGTTGTTCCATTTTATGTTTAGATAGGGCTGGGCAAGGTAAAAGAAAATAAAGACAACCATATTTAGCAGTGCAAAAAAAAAAGAAAAAAGAAAAAGAAATTAGATAATTTCTATAATTAAATGACAATATGCCAGTACAACTTATCAAATTATTGGGGCACAATGAAAGCAGTTTTAAGAGGGAAATTTATAGCTGTGAATGCTCATATTAGCAAAACAGAGCGAGCACAAATAAACAACCTAATACTGAACCTCAAGCTTCTAGAAAAAGAAGAGCAAGACAACCCCAAAGCTCATACAAGGAAGGAAATGATAAAGATCAGAGCAGAAATCAATGAAATGGAGACTAAGAGAATGATACAAAAAATCAATGAAGCAAAGAATTTGTTGTTCAAAAGAATAAACAAAATTGACAAACCCTTAGGCAACCTTATAAAAAAAGAAAAGACCCAAATCCATGAAATTAGGAACAAAAAGAGTGAAATTATAATGGATGCGGCAAAAATCCAGAGGATCATCAATACCTACTTTGATAACCTATTTGCTAATAAGATGGACAACACAGAAGAAATGGACAGATTCCTAGATATACATGAATTACTAAAGTGGAACGAAGAAGACCTAAAAATTCTAAACAACCCAGTATCAATCAATGAAATTGAAAATATAATTAAAAACTTACCAAGAAAAGCCCAGGTCTCAATGGCCTCACTGCTGAATTTTACAAGACATTTAGAGAAGAACTATTGCCACTACTGCTTAAATTCTTCAGTGAAATTGAAAGGCAAGCAATACTCCCAAATTCCTGGAAGCAAGTATCACCTTGATTCCCAAAGCAGAAAAAGATGCAGTCAAAAGAAAACTATAGGCTAATCTCACTAATGAACATAGATGCAAAAATCCTTAATAAGATACCGGCAAAGAGAATGCAGAAGATCATCAAGAAGATCATACACCCTGACCTGGGATTCATCCCAGGGATGGAGGGATGGTTCAACATATGCAAAATAATAAATGTAATATACCATATTAATAGAGCCAAGGAGAAAAACCATATGATCATCTCAATAGATGCAGGAAAATGTTCGACAAACTCCAACACACATTCATGATAAAAAAAAAAAAACCCTACATAAAATTGGAATAGAAGGTCTCTATCTCAACTTGATAAAAGCCATCTATAAAAAACCAACAGCCAATAGGATACTAAATGGTCAAAATCTGAAATCCTTCACGCTAAAATCAGGAACAAGACAAGGATGTTAACGATCAGCACTCATATTCAATATAGTTCTGGAAACATTAGCCACAGCAATTAGACAAAGAAAGAAATAAAAGGAATAACAATAGGAAATGAAGTTATTTTGTCATTATTTGCAGATGATATGATAATCCATATAGAAGACCCCAAGAGCTCCACCAAGGAAAGTCTTTTAGACTTAATAAACAAAGTCAGTAGAGTAGCTGGATACAAGATCAACACACAAAAATCAATAGCCTTCCTGTACAGGACCAACAGACTCACTGACAGGAGAACTGTAGAAACAGCTCCCTTCACAAGAACATCCAAAAACATGAAATACTTAGGAATCAACCTAAGGAAAGAAATCAAAGACTTCTACTCTGAAAACTACAGCACTCTGAAAAAAGAGATCAAAGAGAGTATCAGGAAATGGAGGGCTGGGGATTTAGCTCAGTGGTGCAGCTGGCTGCCTCCCAAGCAGAAGATCCTGAGTTTGATCCCCAGTAAGGAAAAAATAAAAAAAGAAGCCAGGCGTGGTGGCACACACTTGTAATCCCAGCACTTGGAAGGCTGAGACAGAAGGATCACCTCAAGTTCAAGGCCAGCCTGGGCTACATAGTGAGTTCAGGGACAGCCAGAACTACAAAGGGAGACCGTGCCTAAATAAAAGAAAAGAAAATGGAAAGACATCCTGTACTCCTGGGTAGGAAGAACCTATATAATGAAAATGGCCATACTTCCCAAACTGCTATATAGATTCAATGAGGTCCCAATACAAATTCCAACAGCATACTTTGCAGACCTTGAGAAAACAATCCAAAATTTCATTTGGAATGAGAAGAGACCTAGAAAAGCAAAAGCAATTCTAGGCAAGAAAGCATAGGTAGGGGGTATCACAACCCCAACTTGAAACTATACTACAAAGCTACTGTGATAAAAACAGCATGGTACTGGCAAAGAAACAGACCTGTGGACCAGTAGAATAAATTAAAAGATGCAGAAACAACTCCAGACACACTCAGCCACCTCATCTTTGACAAAGGAGCCAAACACCCTCACTAGAGGAAAGACAGCCTCTTTAATAAATGGTGCTGGAAAAATTGGGTTTCAACTTGCCAAAGATTAAAACTAGACCTATATTTCTCACCATGCACTAAACTAAAATTGAAATGGATCAAAGATGGTAATATTAAAATAGAAACACTAAACCGGCTGGAAGAGAGGTTAGGGAAAACTCTTGAAGACATTGGTGTAGAAAAGATTTTATGATCCAAACCTCAGTTGCACATGAACCTACCACAAACAATCAACAAGTGGGATCTCTTCTTATTAAAAAGCTTCTGCACAGCAAAAGAAACCACCAACACAGTGTAAAGACAACCCACAATGTGGGAAAAATTTTTATGAGCTGTTCCTCAGACAAAGGTCTACCATCTAGTATACAGAACTTAAAAAAATCAGACCTCCCAAATTTAAAGACCCAATCCAAAAATGGGCATCTGAAATGAACAGACATTTCTCAGACAAAGAAGTAGAAATAGCAAATAAACATATGAAAAAATGTTCAACATCACTGGTCATTGCAGAGATGCAAATGGAAACAATGCTGAGATTCCACCTCACCCCAGAAAGAATGGCTGCTATCATGAAATCAACAAATAACAAATGCTGGTGAGGCTGTAGGGAAAAAAGAACCCTGCTCCACTCTTCATGGGAGTGTAGACTGGTGCAACTACTGTGGAAATCAGTATGAAGATGCCTTTAAAAAATAGGATTAGAGTTCCCATTTGACCCAGCTATTCCCCTTCTGGGTATCTTCCCAAAAGAATTAAAAGAATCAAACCACAGTGATATATGTGCGCCCATGTTCATAGCAGCACAGTTTGCAATAGCTGAAACTTGGAAACAGCCCAATTGCTCATCAACTGGAGACTGGATAAAGAAAATGTGTTTTTATTATAAAATGGAGTACTACTCAGCCCAAAAGAATGAGAAATTAGAGACATTTATTGCTTAATGGATCCACATTGCAGTGATCATCTTAATTGAAATAAATAGGAAAGACGTGTAAATACTGAATAGTTTCTCTGGTGTGAGAAACTGAAAGTGTAAATAAGGATCCAAAGGCATAAGAGATATTGTGAAATAGGAAGAAAAGGTGCAAAGGGGAAAGGGAAGTCAGTGGGATTGGGGAAAGGAAAGAAGGGAATGGAATATGAGTAAATGAAAAAATGGAAACAAAGTCTTTGTAAATAGGGAGGGGTAGAGAGGTTTAAAGAAGGCAGAGGAAGGGGAAAAAAATAAGAACCAATATAGATTATGTAAAGATACAAATTTCTAATGATGAATGTCATTATATTGTATACCTAAAATGTACCGATAAAATTGATTTTAAAAAAAGAATGCCATTTTTATGTATAACATGCTGTTATTTCATAACAGTAGTAACTTGAAAATATCCACTTGACAAAATAGAAAGAAGTATTGAAACACTTGGGGGTTTTTTGCTTTTTTTTTGGCTTTTTGGGTACAAGGGATCAAACTCAGGACCTTGCGCTTGTGAGGCATGCATGCGTGGTATGATTGAACTAAATCTCTGGCTGGTGAAATGCTTCTTTTAGTCACTTTCCTGTAACTGGGATAACATACCCAACACCAGCAACATGAAGGAGAAGTTTAATTTAGTTCAAGGTTTTCGGCAGGAAGGGCATGGTACAAGGGTCTGCCTGAGGAAAGCTGTTCGCGTCACGACAGGCAGGAAGTAAGTAGAGAGTGAAAGAGGTTCTGGTGAGGAAGATACACCTTTCTAGGTTGCACCCTCCTCCCACCAGGTCCCATCCCCTAAGCACATTCATCTCTGAACTCAGAAGTGGATTAATCCACTGATGAGCATGGCATCCCCACAATCCAGTCACTCTCTAGAAACCCAACTTCTGAATACATGAGACTTTTGGAGGACATCCTTGATCTAAACCACAACAGGACTGAAGGACAACAGACGTACAGCATATAGAAAACACCAAAATAACAGATATAAATCCCACCACACAAGAAATTACATTAAATGCAAACAAGCCAAACATCCCAATGGCAAGGCAAAGATTTTCAGAAAAAAAAATTTTAAGAGCATGGTACAACTATGTACTGTCTACAGAAAAAAACCCTCATTTTAGGTTCAAAGATACAAATAGGCTAAAAATAAAAGGACGGAAAAAGATATACTGTGGAAACAGTTTCTAAAGGAGAGTAGCATAAACTATACTAATATCACACATGAAAGTCTTTAAGACAAAAAATGCTGCTAATGATAAAGATATTTTACAATTATGAGAGAAAAAACTGGAAATGACAATCATAAACATATATATAAAAAGCCCAAAATACACAAAACAAAAAAATTGAAGAAATATGTAATTAAATAAAAATATTTTGAGAAAATATTGAACTTTCAATAACAACAAAAAAAAACTAAGTAAAATAGCAACCACAAAAAGGAGAGGCTTAAGCAATACTACAAGTCTATTAAGTCTATTAGATGTAACAAATATATACAGAGCACTCCACCCCCCTCAAAAGCAAATATATATTCCAAATGCATGCAGAATATATGGAACATTTTCCAGGATATACCATATGTTTGGTTATAAAACAAATCAAAATAAAATTTAAAATATTTACATCATGAAAGTATGTTATCCAATAACAATGGAGTAAAATTAATAACACTAGGAAATTCGGGGAATTAAAAAATATGTGGAAATTAACACATACCTAACAACAAGGGAAATTAGAAAATGCTTTGAGATGAATGAAAATAAAAACAAAATATACCAAAACTTATGGAACTGAAACAGTGCTTAGAAAGAAATTTGTTCTTATAAACAATTGTATTTATAAAGATGACCCACCCCAAATCAATAAACTAACCTTTGTTCTTAAGAAATTAGAGGGGAGGCCGGGGATTTAGCTCAGAGGTTTTTGCCATCTGCTGCGCAAGCGCAAGGACCTGAGTTCGATCCCCGGTACAAAAAAAAAAAAAAGAAATTAGAGAGGAAAATCAACTGAATGCAAAGCAATCAGACAAAAGAAAAAAGCGATGTAATAAAAACTGGAATGGAAATAAGTAAAATAGAGAATAAAAACTAGAAGAATTAAATGAAAGAAGAGTCTTTTACTAGCTCAACAAAATTAACCAGCCGTTACTTGTACTGGAAAAAAGAAAGAAAGTCAATTCAAACTATTATAATCACAAATGAGAATGGGACTTGTTACTCTCTTATAGAAACAAAAACAAATCTAAGAAACTATTATGTACAACTACGAGTCATCAAATTAGAATCTACAGGAAAGGGACAAATTCCTAGAAATACACCAACTACTAAATCTGACTCGAGAAGAAATTATAAAACCCTACACAAACTTATAACAAAGAATTTTAATTAGTGACCAAAAAGGTTCCATGAAGAAAAGCCAAAGCCAGATAGATTTGCTGTTGAATTCTACCAAATGTTTAAAGAAGAATTAACAAAATCTTTCACAAAATTTTAAAAAATTATAGAAAGATGAGTGTGGTGGCATACGCTGGCAATCCTAGCTCATCTAGAAGGCTGAAGCAGGAGGATCACATGTGTAGTCCCAGCCTGGGCAATTCAGTGGGACCCTATCTCAAAACAAAAAATTAAAAAGTGAGTCTGAGGATATATCTCAGTGTGAAGGCCTTGGGTTCAACCTCTAGCACCACCAGAAAAAAAGAAACAATAATGGAAAACATTTTTAAAAGATAAGAAGAAATATTTCCTAACCAGTTCTATAAACCCAGTATACTGAAAATACATGAACCAAAGACATCCCAAGATAAAAACTATACATGAATATCCCTCATGGATACAGGCACAAAAATCTTCAACAAAGAATTAGCAATTTGAATTCAGCAACATATAAAAAGATACACCATGACCAAGTGAGATTTATACCAAAAGCGCAAGACTGGTCTAAAACGAATACATTACATTAATATAATAAGGATAAAAGCAATATGGTATGTAGACACAGTGGAGTACTACTCTGCCATAAAGAAGAATAAACTTGAGTCATTTGTAGGAAAATAGATGCACCTTGAAACCATAAGGTTAAGGAAAATAAATCAGACACATAAGCTTAAATGTCACATGGTTTCTCTTACAAGGGAAATCCAATGTATAAATACATTAAAGAGTAAAATAAAAGATAAGAGAAAACAGAAAGATAGAACTTTTGCAAAAAGAAAGGGGACCACGAGATTGAGGGGGAGGGAGGGAGAAAAGGGGAGGGACAGGGAAGTAAAAAGAATTACTCTGTGCTACGCACATGTGCCAACTCCACACAAGGAATGGGATGTGCTAAAAGCAGGTACGATAAAAATAATTTTAAAGTATCATAAGAAAAACAATTACATCATCACCTCAATAGAAGCAGGAAACAACGCATTTGACAAAATCTAGCAGACATTTATGTTAAAAATACTCCCCAAACTAGAAATGAAAAGGGATTTCCTCAACCTGAAAAAGATATCTACAAATATCCCACAATGAACCTCTTACTTAAAGGTGAATGGCTGTTACTCCATGGGCTGATCGGATAATAAGAAACATTTCTGCAAGCTCTTTCTATCCTTGACCCAACATTTAATGTTGAAAATTTCCAAAACTCCAGAAAGAGCAAAAATACTACAATGCACACCCTGCAGGCCCCTCACCTGGAATCATGTTTTCAATACTTTGCAATATTTCTCTCTCTCTCTCAGAAAAAGAAACTTCTTTATGAAAAACATTCATTTGTAGGCACTTTACCCTGAAAATGTACCTCATAAACCTGAGAACATTTTTCTTTTCTTTACAACAATAATATGATCACATTTGGGAAATTTAATATTAATATATTACTATTAAGTATATAGTTTATCTTTTAATTCTCCCAATTTTTCTAATAATGTCTTTAATAGTATTTTTAAAATCCAGGGTCCAGTCCAAGATCATGAACTGCATTTATTGTACATCTCTTTCATCTACTTTAATCTAAAAAACTTGCTCAAATTTGTTTATTTCATAACCTTAAAGGAATGGTCCAACCTCCATACTAAAATGTGCCGTTGTCCCCTGGGCATGAGAGATGGGTTTTGAGCCACAAAGCTCCCTGTTGAGCATGATTTGGCCATTCTGTCCCTAGACTTCTTTTCTGCCTTTTATTCTCCACCGGGCTCATCTTATGAAAATTCTATAATTCATGAGTTTGTCATAGAGAAGAACCATTTAGTATATCAGGAAAGTAGACACTCATTAACTTGTCACAGATAGAAGACTCCTCCAGATCTTGTTCCTGAGGCTCTGGCTAGAAGAATCTTCCCTAGAGGGATGCAGGAGGTTTGCAATCATTTCTGACTAAGGATGCGAAGTTCTGACTAAGTTCAGTGGAGGAGGTGGACCAATCATAGAGGCATCTAGAAGAAGGAAGAAAAGTGAGAGAAGACCAGAACTCACAGGGGTCTTCTGTGGCCCCCTTGCCCCCACCTAGTCTCTTATATCCCTCCCAATCCCCAGGCTTATGCAGCCTTCCATATCAGTCCTTCCATTTCTGGTCACCACGTTTCACTTAGGATGACAGGAAGCCAATGATCTGGACAGCTTGTCCTCTGAATCATAAGGTCCCCAAAGAAGTGTTCTTTGAGAGAAAAGAAAAACTGCAAACAAACTATCCCTCCTTTGAGTGATTCAAAGTTCTGGGTAAACTGTATCTTTTGAAAATACTGTTACAGTCTAAACTAAAAGTAAAGAATTTCTCACAGTAATAAAATTGGAAGGTATAAAACTTATTACATAATAAAAATAAATTTCAAGAACCAAACCTGCCTATATTTGATTCTCCTTGGGGGGAGAAGATCCATTTTTAAAAGTTGGACATTGTTCGATTGAATCCAAAGCAATCTTACCAAAGTTTTCAACCAGCTGCAAGCACTTCTGCACTTAGAATTATTCATCTCATTCACAAGGGGCAAGTTTTCTGCATACAAAATCTATCATGTCCAGTGCACAGTAGGTTAAGACACAGTAGGGAAGGGAAGTTAAAGGTAGCCACTGCCTAGAAAGTGTCATGTTGCTTTCTGAGTCTCAAGGAGTTAAAGAAGATTTGGTTTTCTCTCTAGGAACATGGAAGAGATGGTAGTTGTCTCTCTGTCCTGAGAAGAAGGACTGTGTGAGAGGCATTCACAGTTCTTTCCAATTTCACATTCAGGACCTGAGACCAGGAAGTGGGGCAGGAAAGAGAGAGGAACAGCTCCTCATCCACCTCCAGGATCAAGTCCAGCATCCCGAGTGTGTCCCTACAACACTACAACAGAGACCTCCCTCTGCTGAGGCCTTCAAAACAGCAGCTTCTTGAAAGAAAAGTAAGTAAGAAAAAACCCAGTTATTTGGCTTCTAAGTAAGAATGGACCCCATGAAGAGCTGCTGAGCACCTGTGGCAGATGGTGCCATCTACCAGGTCTTTGGCATCTGGGATCACACCGCACCTTTTGGCTGTACAAACCCCTCCCGGGAGCACCCCTGCCACCCAGACCCAGTCAACAACAACAGCTCCTCTCACTACCAATCCCTGACCTTGTGTCCATGTTTACAACCTTCACAAGGAATCTGCCAAAATGTCAGGGAGAAGCTGGTCTGAGCTTTTGTGGATTTGTGAAGACAGAGGAAGGAATCCAACTTGCCCCCATCAAACTGGCAACTTGGAAGTCCTCATCTGGAGAATTCTAAGCATCTACTTCCGAAACAGGAAAAACATTAAAAATTCATGAGCTTGAATTTGCCCTGACATTCCAACAACTCCCCATTTACAAGGGAGCTGTGCTGGCCAAACCAAGACTGTGGTGCACCCAACCTGGATGACAATATCAGGGTATCTTCCAAATAGGGCAAAGCCAACCCATTGACAGTTCAATTGTGTTTTCTAAAATAAGTGAGTGATCTCCACTGATCTTGGGCAGAATGGTATTAAGGAGTCTCACAAATGTCAATAAACTGCTGTCAGACACTGGGTGTCTTAGTTACTTTTCCTGTTGCTGAGACAAAATATCCAACACACAAAGTTAAAGCAGGAAAGATTTATTTGGCTGACAGTTCATAGGGATTTCAGTCCATAGTCGGCTGGCTCCGAGGAAGGGTGGCATGGCAGAAGGCTATTAAAGAGGAAAAGTCGTCCAAAGTAAGCAGGTAGACCATAGTACATTAGCCCACTTCCTCTCCCTCACATAGGCTACCTGCCCTAGGGCCAGTGTTGCACTCCCACTCTTAATCCTAGCCAGAACTACCCGAACCCATCAGTGGACTGATACAGTGATCACACACCCTTGATCCCAGCACCACACACTCTACACCCAGCCACCTCTGGAAAGGGCCCCCTCTGATTACATGAAGCTTTGGGGAGACATCTAGACACAACCCATAGTATTCTGCCCCTGGCTTCTCAAAGACTCAAGTACACGCCTTTATGTAACAGGTATTTGGTCCATTGCTAAGAGTTGTTAAGGCTGTAACATTTTCAGCATTGCTGAAAAGTCCATGTCCAAAGTCCAAAGTCTTCTCTGAGATTTAAGGCAAACTATCCAGGGCCAGCCCACGTACAAAGGAAAAACAAGTGAAATGCTTCCAACATTCAATGGCGTAAGATAAACATTACCACCGTAAAAGGTACAAATAGAGAAAGAAACGGGACCAAAACAAATCCAAAATCCAGCAGGGCAAGCACTAACTCCTGTAGTTCCAGGTCCAGCATCTGAGGCAGCCTGTGGCAAGATGTGAACTTCAAAGAGCTTGGATTGCTCCACTCCAATGGAGTGCCAGTGGCTGTAGCTTCCATGGCTTTTCTCTTGGGGGAAGCCTGTCTTCTTCTTTGCAGCCTTCCTCCACAGATCCATGTTCCTGGCTTCTCTGGGGTCTCCACCAAACCTTTGGCTTCACACCAACAGCTTCACACACTACTCTCTTAGGGACACACTGCCTGGCCTCCCAGGCTTTCTTCTGAAATCTAGGTGGAAGCCTTCATGACTCCACAACTCTTGCATTCTGCCTGCATCTAAAACCAGCAGCACATGGATGATGCTAAGGTCTGCTGCCAGATGGAGCAGCTGCCAGGCTTCCTTCTATCTTGTCTGTAGGGGTTGGGTGCCTGCATCACTAGGCACTCAGAACTCAAACCCAAGGAACAAATTCTCTAGGCTTTCAACATTTTGGAACATGGTGCTCTGGGAGCTCTCTTCTCAAAGCAAATTATTTCACATTTGCAACTCTGAGGCTGCTAAGGCTGGAGTCCTGCTAGTTCTTGTGATGTCTTCAGGCCATCTATTCTATTGTCTTCTTCTGAGATGCTTGGCTTTTTCTTGCTAGTCTTTTCAGCAACCAATTTCTTCTTTGTTCCATCTTTGCAGGCTGCAACTTTAGAGGAGGTTCTTTCTGGCGAAACCCACAATGTTTTGAATCATTGTGCTGGGCTCTTTGCTCTTGAGTCTCAACCTAAATTTGGCTAAAAGCCCCCAATAGTAGCCATGCCACTGCCTCAACATTAGACTGCCTTGAAACTCCCTCTTTAAAATTAATTAGTGCTTTGCCCTTAACCTCAGTCTCAGGCAATGCCTCTGGACATGAGCAAAATGCAGACAAATATTCTCCCAAGCCATAACACACATCATCTGGAGTCTAACAGCCAATGCAGTCCTTCTTCCCAGGAGAAACCTCCTGATCCTTGTCCTTACTGGCATCATTTCTATCAGCACTCCAGTCCTCTGAGGTCCGACCCGAATCTCCCATCAAGAACAGCCTAAGGCTTTCCAGGGCTGCTTTTTTGGCTGCAGCTCCAAACCTTTCTAAACTCTTCTCACAAGCCAGTCCCAAAGGCTCCTGATCCACATGGTCAAGTATAGGCACAGCAATGACCCTACTCTCATTACCAAATTTTGTGTTACTTTTCTCATTGCTGAGACAAAATACCCAATACCCAAAGTTAAAGGAAGAAAGGTTTATTTGGCTCACAGTTTGTAGAGGTTTTAGTCCATAATCACATGGCTCCAAGAAAGGATGGCACGGAAGAGGGGCATGGCAGAGGGGCACTGCAAAGGAGAAATATTCCATTGGAAGCAGGCAGGTGAGAGCAGATTAGCCCTCTTTCAATCCCTTCTATTTTATGTAGGCTACCCACCCTAGGGTGGATATAGCACTTACACCCTTAATCCTAGCCAGAACTATGCCAAACCTATCAGGAGACTGATTTAGTAATCACACACCCTTGATCCCAGCACCACACACTCTAGATCCAGTCACCTCTGGAAAGCTCCCCATGACTGCATGAGGCTTTGGGATGACATCTAGACATAAGCCATAACACTGAAGTCTTACAGTTATCAAAATGCTTAGTCTCCCTCATTCCTGTCCTCTCCATTTAGCAAATGTTTGTTGAGTATTCACTGTGCACTAAGCTCCACTTTAGGCAGTTGAGTCACAGCAATGAAGAAAGCAGTGTCCTTGCCCTAAGGAGCTTGTGCTCCACCAGGAAGGGGGTAAAGAGAAAGAGGAAAGGAAAACAAGCCTAGCAGACGGTGATATAGATAAACAATGGGGAAAACAGAGGTCAGGTTAGTGGGGGGTGCCTGCTGCCAGCAGAAGCTGATGGCAAAATAGGGTTGTCACCTGAAATAGCTCTGAGAAGGTAACAAGCAAAGACTTTATGGAGATGCAGGGCCAGGGCTGGGGATTTAGCTCAGTGGTGCTGCGCCTAGCTTGCAAGCTCAAGGCCATGAGCTTAATCCCTGGTACCCCCCAAAAAAGAGATGAAGAGCCAGACACATGGGCATCTAGGTATGAATGCTCCAGGCAGGGGTGTGTTCTACAGTGCAAAAAACCCAAGGTGAGCATCCCTTTTTCTTTTGCCTAAGGCTCTTCATGAAGGAAGTAGCACTGAGGTCCTATTTGTTAGAGCCACCATATTAAAGATGGAGAAAGGAAACAGAAACCTTTTGCCAAGTAGCAACTTCCTGTCTTACAATGAAGAAAATAAGGTCCAGAGTCAAGTTCCACTGCTAAGTCATCACCTGACTGAGTCTAGAGGCCACATCTCTCCTCCTAGGCATGCGGACCTTGTGGGGGTCAGATCCCAGGGGGAAGATGCAAAGCTCATGATTGGCCCTTGATTCTGTTGAGAGTCCAGTCATGGCTTCTCACCGTATGGAAGACGCAGTTCTCTTCTGTACCCAATACATGGATGCCATCCACAAGGGAGTAGCCAAAGGATTGACCCAGAAAAGCAACACCTCAGCTCTGTACAACCCAGTGGCACCCTCTCCTAAGAAAACCTCAAATCATTTCTAGAAGCCATGGACCTCACACCCACACTGCCCAGCCTGTATGCGCCCATGATGATTTCCTCTAAGACACATGAAGCCCCACCTACTCTGACTGTAGTCCTCGTCCTAGTTTTCAGGAACATACTGTCTTCCCATCTTCTTTGCCTTGGGGAGAAAGACAAGAGCTTCCCTTCCCTCTAAGTGCTGTTCTGTAAACAGAAACCCTGTATCTGCAAGCTTTCTGTAGCCGGGACAAAACACCTGACAGCAGCAATCTCAAGGAAGAGAGGTTTATTAGGGTTCCCATTTCAAGAGGTCAGCCCATGGCAGCTGGCTCAAAGGTAGAAATGGCATGGTGGAAGGACCTAATGGAGGACACCTGCTCATCTATGGTATCCAGGAAGCAGAGAGCCAGAGAGCGGGGAAGAGCTCTGGAGGAAGGCCACACCTCGTGACCCACACTGACATTTCCTGGACTGTGCTCTCCTTATCTCCTGGGTATCTCTCAAGCTGGTCAATTGGACAATCAAAGTGAACCAGTATATCACAAACCCTCTTCAGAAGAGAATGAGGTACCAATAGCCTCTTGCTCCTCATCATAGATACATGAGAAGTAGCAGAAAGACTGCAATAGTTAAAAAAAACTTATGATTCAAGAGTCAAAGCAGGTTCTCTTTTCGGTTTTTCAATACACTAACTTGTAGCATGGCTACAGTAATAGGTAAAAGCTTCCTGTATCTTTGAATATAATCAATGGTAATATTAATTACTTAATAACATAAATGACTGCATGTCAAAACTCAAAGACACATGTATTTCCCGAGTGTATTTTCCTATGTATAAATAAGAAAAATAAAATAAAAAATAAATATAATGTATAAATTACAATTTATAGTAAATTTTTTTAAATGTGCCAATAGTGTAATCTCACCTTTCAAGGAGACTGAGGCAGGAGGGTCTCAAGTTGCCATCCTGGGCAACTTAGTGACTTAGTAGAGCCTTTCTCAAAATAAGATACAAGGGCTAAACTCAGCAAAAAGGCCCTGGGTTCAATCTCAAGGGCTAAAACAATTGTCAGTGACCTTTTATTTTACTAATAAATGTAAATTATATTAGCTGGGATTTAATTTCTGTGCAATAACTTGCTTTCTGAGGGAATGAAGGCCTTTTCTGACTTGAGCAATTATAGAAATGTAAAATCAAAAAGGTTCTGGCAGGCCTTCAATTTATGATGGAGGAAACTGAGCCTTAGAGAGATTCATGAGCATAATCCAGGTCACATCCCTGGTCAGGCAGTGTCAGGACAGAGCTCTATTCCCAGGCTGTGATTTTCTGTCCACAACCATCCCCCTAAAGGGACCCATATCTCACCCCCCTGCCCTAAGGAGACCAGAACAACAGAGAAGCACAGTAAAATATTTAAAACACCAAGAATTCCAAACCACTTACCCTAGTGCGTGATCAAAGGATTTTACTTCATGATAGAAGTTTAGGGTAAACATTTAGTTTGGTTATAAAAGAAATCTTGCTTCAATCTATGAAAATGTCTATGTTGGGAAAAAATATAAGTCCTGTTAGAGGTTGATGTTTTTCTGGCACACATTCTGCTCTTTTAGTTAGTGGCTACATTATTAAAGCTAGTTGTATCCATTGTTTATGAATATTATGGACAATGAAAACCTAAGGATAAGCCCCCAAATTTTCCAGAGTCCCTTCCCTCTCCCTGTCTTGAGATTGAAACTGAAAAGAGATCCACTTCCACCAACATCAAGAAGAGTCACTCTTAGCATCGGCAGTCCCATTCATAAACTCAGATGGGGTAGAAAGAGCCCTCATGCCAACACAGTCTATGAGACAACATCTGAAAGACAGTAAAAACTTGTTGCATCAAATTTGAAAAACATGAAAAAGTTGGGATATGTATAAGGGTGAATGATGTGGTGAGGCAGCAGGTTTCACATTCATTTTGAAATTTAAAAGTAACTTCTCTATTATCAAATTTTCGTTCTTAAAATATGATCAAAGGATATATCTTCATAATTCATAACTGTGATCACTTATTGGATTATAAACTGAATGTAATCATACCAAAAATGAAGCTGTCACTTCCCCTGCCCACTCTACCTAAGACTGTCTCATAGACAAATGCTGGCCTTCCTTTTCATTCTTCATGAATACTAATGTTTTCTTTAGTTTAATTCCCGTTACATCCAGAGATTTAAAATTCCTCACGGAGCTCTATACTTTAACATCTAGAAGACAAAACTGTTCCTCAGGATCACAGTCCATGTCTGACTCTGTTATGTGTATATGTACAATACGGTTTGGATCTAGATAGCCCCCAAGGTGAAACATGAAATGTTCAGGAGGTGATCGGATGATAGGGTGCTGTGCTCATCAGCAGATCCAGCCATATCATGAGCTCGTAGCTGCCGTGCTGTTAGGAGGTTGGGCCTGTTCAGAAGAGGTGGTCACTTTGGGAAGGGTGGGGAAGGATGTATTTCCTTCTCCAATCCCTCTGTTCTCTCTCTCTGCTTCGTGGGTACCCTGAGTTGAGCACCTTTCCTACTGTCAGGCCCCTCTGCCATCATATTTCTGCCTAGGAGCAGCCAACTATGGACTGAAACTAAGATCCCAAATAAGCCTCTCCTCCTTTAAGGTATGAGTGTCAGGTATTTTTTCCCAACAAAGAGAAAGTGGCTAAGTCTGTGTCCCCGAGAACAGATGCACCGCAGTAAGGAATTTCTCAGAAGTATGTGTCTGACACTGCAACGAGCTTCTAGTTATTTTATATTTCACAGAGCTCCTCCCCAGAAGGCTCCCCCATATTCCGGAGGCCTTTCACCTTCTCCACATAGCACTCTGCTCAGCATTCCAAGCTGGCTTTTCCAGACCACACCTAGAAAGCTTAGGTAGGTTTCAGAGCCCAGCTCGGCTGTGACCAGAGGGCTGGATGTACACAGGGGAGGCTCTTTTCCTTGTGTTTGTGGTTCTGCGTCCCACAGTCCTGAGGGAGACCAGGGCTGCTAACATCCAAGCACATCTTTGCTTAGACACCAAACAAGTGGAACCATTTAAAATTCCACTCAGGCAATGGTGTTCATTGAAGCCATTCACAGAACTAGAAAAGCACTGTCATGTTCAAATTGAACATTTGAATGACATTTAAAAGGGGCCAAAATCTGTAATCAATTTATTCAAAAGATATTTCCTGAATATCCAGTACATGAGGAACTCTGGGACAATTCCACAGGGCAGCCAAGAAGGCAATGAGAATGGACCGAGGCACTTTACCAACCCCAGGCTGTGTTGCAGAGCCACTGGGCAGAGTGAAGCAAATCAGTAGAAGGAGGACTAGAAACCAGGGACACAGAGCAGGTGGAAAGGAGGGGACAGTGAGAGAGCACGGGAGAGGCCAGAAGGTAGAACTGGGAAGGGTCAGAAGGGCAGCAGGTCCTTAGCACCGATTAAAGAAAAAGACGTCAAGTTCTCTGGAAAGAAAGATCAAGCCAATGTAGACATATGCTAAGACACCGATGTTGCATTTATGCAACTTTGCTGACAATAGGATGACTTTTCCATTTTTCCCTCTTCCTCCCATACCTCCAGCACTTGCCATCCACAAGGCTTTGGGAAGATGGCTCATCCTTGAAGTCTGAGCTCACTTGTACCCTGCGTTCTCCACAGAGCTAATCTGAAGTCTTGTGGTTTTGTAATTCCTCAGGTTAGAATCTCTTCCTCTGCACATTTGTCATGCATCCTTCATGTAACCATGCTCACTGAAAGAAAAAAGTGAATATTTAGCTTATGGCCTTCAATATTGAAACCAAGACACAAGCAGGAAGGTATAAAGTTCTAGATTGGATATCTCATTTTCAAGGACATGTATATGTACTCAAATCAAAATTTTAATGATTAATCATTTGGCCAATTGTTGACTGTTTCATGCATGTGAGATGCCATACTCAAAGGTGTGAAGTGCACCATGCCTGTCCAGGAGGAGCTCAAAATCCATCGTCACACAAAACAAGGCTCCAGGAGAGGGAGGAAGAGAGTAAGAGCCCAAATGGAGGTCAGGCTTGGACAGTCATGAGGACACCACCCAGTCAGAGCAAGAGGGCAAGAAAAAGGAGATGCATGCAGAGCTGGCCCCTGACTAAGGGACAGGTAGCAGAGAGACTCAAAGAATAATGTTATGCTTGTCCCAGGCCAGGGCCCAAGGTCACCACCTCACATGAAGGAGCTACTGGAGGAGAGGAGAAGCTAAAACAAGAACAGTCTTGGAATAATTAACTTTGGAAGCTGCCAATGTTGACTCATGTTTCTCCTTAATATATTTGGATCCAGACTGGAAGAGTAAAGATTGGAAGGAGACATGGGATTTAAGCAACCTCTGCCATGTTCTACCATGCAAAAACACTCTGTGAGCAAACTGTACACAGTGTTTTCTTCAGAGTTTTAAAAACACATCCTAATATATTAGTAAAAAGCAAAAGATTTACACAATCTGAAAAGAAAGAGGAGCACACATCCTAATATATTGATAGAAGATCATTACACTTCATTCACATATCAACTATAATACAACTTTAGCCACCAAGAGAATTAGAAGGAAGAACAATCTAAAGAAGCAGCACAAATGACTCATAAACATATAGATAATACTTCATTTCAGAAGCCAGATTTTAGTGAAAACAGGATTCCTAGAGAAAAAACAGTTTGGATGCAAGATCTACACCTATATATTTCTGAGTGGGGTAGAAATTAATATGTCACTTATTTGAAGTATTTTGGTAACACACACATATAACTTAAAATGCTTGTATCTTTGACCTATTATACTTCTATGTATTTACCCTAAGGAATTAATGAGAGAAACATGGATACTAATTTTCAAAAATGTTTGTCACAATATTCATAATAGTGCAAACTAAAAACACTAATTTTAAATATCAGAAAATGACTAAGTTCTGGCATACTGATGAACTATTTCAAAGCTATTAAAATTATTTTCTTATATATTCACAATATAAACTATCACTTAGCCAAATGCTTGGAGCCAGAAGTGTTTCATAGTTTGGATTATTGAGCTTTTTAGACTATATTTGCATAAACTTTAACAGTTGAACATCCCCTAATCTGAAAGTGTGAAATGTTCCCAAATTTGAAACTTTTAAGCATTGCATTAAAAAATTTGGGATTTTGGAATATTTTGGATTTTTATATTAAGGATAACCAACTTGTATAATGTTAAATGAAAATAAAAAGGATGGAAAATAACGGCCTAAAGAATGTGATACTATCTAGTTATAACTATGTTAAACGTGGAGGGAAAGGGGCCGGGGATTTAGCTCAGTAGTTTTGCCGCCTGCTGCATAAGCGCAAGGACCTGAGTTCGATCCCGAAAGAAAAAAAAAAAAAAAAGGTGGAGGGAAACAGTTGGAAGTATAGTAAATCCTAACAGTAGCCATCTTTCAGGTAAGTGAGATCATTTCTATTTTACAATATATCTGAGGTTCTTGTAATTGTCATAGACTATGGCACAAAAATGTTTCATTGTGGGTTTTCTTTTAATAAATAAAACAGTCAGTATATTGCAATTGCTGGGGGAGAGAAAGTCAAGTCCCCATCATGGGTGGTGTTCAGTGGTTAAGGTGGCATCTAATTCACAGCAGACACTTGCTTACTGCCAAGTTAATAAGTGACTGGGGGGCTTGGAGATTCATGAGATGGACAGATAGTTGAAGTTTAGGAAAATGTGTATCTCCCCAGAAATTTTAGGAGATGAAAGTTATTCATTATGGGACTGGCCTTAAAGAGGAAAATTTTAAAAAGAAGATAAAGAAAGAAATAGTCTTTGCTAGGACTCAGTGGATGAAGCAATTGAGCTAATTCTTCTAACAAGTCTCAGTACCTACTTGGAACTCCAGTATGATTTCTAAGAGTACCTGGTTCTCAGGCTGATAGTGAAAAGCAACTGTTAAAATGCACTCACACGATGTTGCCTTCCCTCCACCAGGAAGATAAGTTTACAATCCCAGAACCCCTAAGACCCATCTCTACCTCCCATGAAGTCTCAGAGGAGGGGTCGCCACAGGGACACTGAGACCATACATGGATGGTTACAAGGCACCAATGGCCCTGTCCAGTGAGCATTTGTTTCTCTTCATCTCTGGAAGTAGAGGCAGTGAGGGGGGGGTCCTTCCCAGAAATGATCACATTTTCTCTGTGTACTCATAATTACTTGGCAAAGAGAATTATCGTGGGTCCTAGTGTCTCCCTTCTCCAGCTGATGTGCAGGTAGCAGACACGTGTGCATCATCCACTTTGGCACTGTTGTGACATATGCTAAGGCTACACACTGAGGTGGAAATCTGGTCTGAGTTTAAACCTGCTTAGATTTGTGAACTCTGGAGAAATGAAGGGTAAAGCACACTTTTATGTGTTCATGTCTCTTGCATCAGACTTGGGGTTCTATTTGGATGTTCACATCACCATTAGTTCTCCCTTGAAATGTCTGGTTGCTCTTCACTCCACAGACCCAGTGGCAGTTCCTAGTTCCAAATGTCCACAAGCAATCATGGATTGTTTCTCAAAATTACACTAGCTGGGACAGGGTAGGTGAGAAGAAATGAAACATGACTTTATAATCAGGTAATTCAAGTTTTTGATTCTTGTTAACGCATTGAGGTTAGGCAAGCTATTAAACTCATAATTTTATTTTCTTCATCATAAAAAGACCCTAACACCTCCTAGGTTGTATAACAATTGTGAAAGTTAATATTAAAGTTCTCTATGTTCTTGGCAGAGAGTACAGTTTAGTAATATTACCATTAATTATCAATAATTCTCTCCAAAATAAATCACTTGTGGATCTTTTTTCAAACTATGTATTTTCATGTAAATGTTTAAGTGTCATATAAGAATTTTCCTTTCCAACTACTTTCCCTGTCAGGTTATTACTAAGGTGGTAGTTCCCTTTATAGAAAAATAACTTTATAGGATTCTCTGACTAAAAATTATATAAAGAAATAGGCATAGTGCATGTTTAAGCTATAAAAACCAGACATATATGAGGATTAAAATTCAGGATGTATCCTGGGAATGCATAAGGCAGGACTGAGATAGGGTGTAAAATATAGAACAGTCATTCCCAGACTTTTTAACATCCAAAAGAAACAAATTAATCCCTAGTTGGTTGCAGGAGCTGCTCAGAGTATTGAACTTGCAGCAAGTGCTGCCTAACTACCCAAGTAACTCACCTGGGCTCGGGAACGCTTGGGACAGGCTGGAAAGCTCTCACTAGCTCTACCAATGTTCAACTAGTATATCGTACAGTTTGTTCAATCCAAATCAAGACCTATCTTCAGCCAGATCCCTCAAACCTCATACTTATCCCCTTTGCCTTTTTCCTCCTGAGATGCTGCTAAGCCTCTATTAAAGTAATGATCAAGAACCATGATGGGCAAATAACCCAGTTTTCCCTTAACAATCAGGTCATTTGGCTGGCATTGTTGAGAAGGTGGAATTCAACACACAGCAACAACATCAGTACCTTTATAGATCCACGTAATAAGCATGGAAAAACACAGACCCAGTTCCTGACTGCATAGTATAATCACACCTACTCGGCTCTTTCACAATAGAAAAAAACCATATCCACAACTCAGGAGTCCAGCAAAACACTCACAGAATACTGGCTACTTTTCTAGGCATGGGGGAGGCCCCTGTGAGTGGCAAAGGCTATCTAGCCCAAGAGCAAAAGACTTGCTATTCTCAACTGATTTTCAAAAGCAAGGCCTTTCTGTCCTCAGTATGATGGCAGACACAAAATGGAGAAGGGACATTGTGACAATGACCTCACTATTTCAGACTGGTTTTGAAAATGACTCTCAGGCTTTTTGGCCTATGCAAGTTAGGTAAGTGGTTCATGTTGCTCCAATTCACTCAGTAATTGCTCAATTCTCTAATTTACTCCCCAAATGTGGCCAAATCTCTCCCCATTGACAGGGATTTTATGATGATGGCTAATGGCTAAAATGTACTGAATTGCACAAATTACTGCAAGTAAGGCATAAGCCACGGGAGAGGGCTCAGGTGTTGAGGGTCCCAAGTCTCCACTTGGAGGGCGAAGGTGCAGCATGACTAGAAATGTGACATCTGGACTGGAAAGCATCATATGACCACAGGAATGATGAGGGATCCTCTGTGTCTCATTACAGGGGTGCAATGTAACACGGGGGAGTGCAAACATGTCCCTCACAGTCCAAGGCATGGCCAGCTCTGAGGGCAGAGGATCACACACTTTCTCAAAATCTCGGCTACAATCAGTGGTCCAGTGCTGCGGCAGCTGGACTAGATTCCACCAGCCTTCCCGAGCTCCTCCTTAGACACCTGCATCTCTCCTTTCCCTGCTGAGCTAGTTACAAAGAAAAAAATGTTTGGGGTGGTGGGGATGGACACAGAAGCAAAGGGAAAGAATGGAAAATAAATGAGTATTTATACACTCACCAACTTAGCAATTATTGCAAATACCCATTATAGGCAAAGTACTGAAAATTCAAGGCCTCTATTTTACTTTGATGGAGTTAAACAGTATTATCAATTAACCATATACTTCACAAAAGCAAAGAGAGAAGATTTTGCACACTCCCAACACAAAGAAATGACAAATGTCTGGGATAGATGTGCCAATTACCCCATTAGATCATTACACATTGTCATCAAACTGTCATATTGTGTCCCATAAATCTGTACAGTTACTGCATGAATTAAAACAATATTTTAAAATCATCACAAAAATATCAAATTAGAAATCATTGAGGATGTCTAGGAAATAAAACATGGGGTACATAAAAGGGTTCAAAACAGGCAGTGATCTGGCCTTGGGACTGAAGGAGGAATGTTGGAGTTTCCAAGAGCAGGAGGAGTGGGGGCCACTGCCTAAGGATGGGGAATGGGAGGAGAAAGGAGAGAAAAAGGGAAAAGGCCTTATAGGGAAAAGCCATGGGGTCTTCGACCTGTGTTTCCCAAATTTCACTTGGCAAAGGAATCCCCAGGGGACCCTTTTAACCCAAACTCCAGTCCACTGAGGGGACGGAGGTGAGGAGGAGGGGACCACGTCACCCTGTGTCTTCTGTTCTCTCCAGAGACCCTTCCTGGCCCTTTCATTTTCCCTGGGAGACAGCACTGTGAAGTATCTCTCTATAAGTGAGAGCAAAGGTGTTTAGGGGTTCAGGGATTCTAAGAGCCCTTGAAGCACAGCACAGGCAGCCCATTAACAGCCCGGGTTGTTAACACATTGGTAAAAATCCTCAGAACATAATGTACCTTTCTTTGTCAGCAAAAGTCGTTGGTTTTGGCTGATTAATTTGTCTGGTTTTACAGACTGAGGACTTGCCACTCTTTCAAGAGTGTCCTACAATTCCATGGGTTCCACTTCCTTCAGTAAGCAATTTCCAAAAGTCCTGAGTTGATAGGATTCCTAAAGTAGTTTGGTAACAAGAAAAACAACATAATTCTGGATGTGGTAGTCAGTGCCTGTAATCCCAGTATTGAGAGGCTGAAGCAGGAGGATTGCAAGTTGGAGCCCAGCCTGGGTAATGTAGAAACTTAGGGAGACTCTTTCTCAAAATTTAAAATAAAAAGGGAGGCTGGAGATGTAGTTCATTGTGAAGGGCTTGGTTCAATGCCCAATATTAAACACACACACACACACACCCCTACCTCACATTTAAACTTTCATTTTTACTCTGACAAACTTGAAAACTGGTTTTACAAAAATGTCTGGGGAAATTCCCACTGCCTTGTCCCCTGGAAATTTGACTGAACAATGGCACACATAACTGCTCTACAGTTAAGCAATAAAAAGTTTAAAATAAAAGAAAATTGAAGTGTGCTCCAATGATGCTCTGTATGCTTTTAACGCCGAATCAGCCCACTGCAGACAGGCAGGCCTGCAGACGCAGTAGCAACATCATGAGTCGTGTGGAATGGCCCCGGCAGCAATCCACTGGACACCCACCCCCTCACCCCCACCCACCCCCACTCCTCTGTACAGCCACCTGGTTCCACACTACAAAGACACAGAGGACGCCGGACCACCAGACCACTGTGCTAGGTAAGTTGGAGTCATCTTCACCTCCCATCAGAAACAGGACTATCTTTAGGGGAAGGGCAGCTGGAATCTGCAATACAACTCTGCAGAGTTCAACTCTACAGGAGGACAGGGAGCTCAACTTGGGACTTACAGCCAGAAATCTGCCTGAATCTCATGGGTCTGCAACTAGCTTGCTGAGACTCATTGACTTATATCTGCACACTGCAACCCACATTGTCCATTGTGACAGCAGAGGCATACCATGAAAGAGGCCCTTCATCTTCATGGTTAATTTTTATTCACAAAATTAGTTTTATTTTTCTTCTCTCTTTTCTTTTCTTTTGCTCCTCTTATCTTTTTTTCCCTACTCTTTACAACTATTTGTTTTTCTCTCCTTTTTTATTCTTTTCTTTTCTTCTTTCTTTTCTCTTTCCTTTCTCTCTTTCTTAGACTCACTCTCTTGCTCTCCCACATTGCTCATCTTCCCTTTTTGTCCCTGTTTTGGTCCTCATCCAGAGTTCTTTATTTTCTTAGTATTCTCTTTTTCCTTCTCACCTGTGTCCTCTGACCTCACTGCTAACCTTCCCCTATCCTTCTTCCCATCTGTCCCTCCTTCCCCAACCCCTTCTAACTCCCCATCCCAAAGGGTAAAGTTGTTATTTTGAAGAGTTTATTCACTATATGTTGGGTTGGTCCTCAATCTTGATTTAAGTCACACATCTAAAGGTGATAGATTAATAACTACCATAAAATGTCATTTTCAAAGATGTACTTGATGAAATGGTGTTGCTGACTGTATCACTTGGGCTAAGGTGTTGGTACTGATCTAGTCAATGAACCTTCCTAGTATAAGGAAAATGAGATAGCCTTAGAGTCATTAGAGACTCAAAACTTAAAGAAGAGCTATATCTGGAAGACACCTCTGAGAAGCAATCATTCCATAAGGGTTCTAATTACAAGCAACAAAGACACCTACCATAAGGAATTTCAAACTATCAACCCAGGAGTTAAACCAAGGATGGTACCAAAAACAAAAAAGAGAGGACATTTAAGTGAGGCACAAACTCAGACTTCCACCTCACCAAGGGTAAATCCTGGGAGAAATGAGATGGAAAAGTCCCATAATCAACCACCTGGATACCCTGAACTGATAGCACAGGAAGTAACAAAACAGATGAATGAGGCTCTAGAAAAATTCAAAGCAGAAATAATCTACCAGATGTCTGCAGAGATGGTGAGCAGAGTGAAAGACATGATTTAAGGACCGAGAACAGAAACAGATAAAAAAACAGATGAGCTCAGAAACATGCTGGAACCCATGAATACCCAGTATAAGAAAGAATGGAAACCATGATCACCCAACATAAGAAAGAGATGGAATCCATGAAATGGATTCAAACAGATATGCAGGAGATCACAAACTCCATTGAAAGTATCCACAGCAGATTAAGGGAATCTGAAGATAGAATATCAGATATAGAAAACAGGATCACGGTTAGAGACCATGAAAATAGAGATTTCTTAAAAATAGTAAGGCACCATGAGAAATCAATCCAACAACTGCTAGATGAGGCAAAGAATAACATAAGGCTGATAGGACTCCATGAAAATACGGAAGAAAGCACAATTGACATAAAAAAACTGTTCACAGAAGTAATAGTGGAAAACTTCCCAGACAGAGGTAGAGAATTGGACATACAGATAAGTGAGGCATATAGAACTCCAACTAGCCATGATCAAAAAAATCTACATCTAGACATGTAATAGTCAAGATCCCAGAAACCCAACAGAAGAACAAAATCCTACAAGCAGTTAGAGAAAAGAAACAAATCACATACAAAGGAAAGCCCATCAGAATCACAGCAGATTTCTCAACACAAACCCTCAAATCAAGGAGAACCTGGAGTGAGCTATTTCAAGACCTAAAAGAAAACAACTTCCAACCTAGACTGTTGTGTCTGGCAAAATTATCTTTCAAAATCAATGGGGAAATTAGATATTTTCAGGACAAAGAACACCCAAGAAATGTCATGAACACCAAACCAGCACTACAAGCAATTCTAAACAATATCCTAGAAAAAAAACAATAAAGGTCACAACTCCATGAGGACTAACAGAAGGAAGCCACCAGGCAAGGTAAGACACTAAAGGGAAAGGGGGAAAAAATAAGAAATAAAAGAGCCAACAAAAGTAAAACAGCATGACAAGGATAAATCAATAGCTACCAATTATAACCATAAATATTAATGGCCTCAATTCACCAATCAAAAGAAATAGACTGGCAGAATGGATTAAAAAGGAAAATGCAACAATATGCTGTATAAAAGAAACACACCTAACTCAAAAAGAAACTCATAGACTGAAAGTAAAAGGATGGAAAACAGTTCTCCACACCACAGGAACACAGAAGAAAGGAGGGGTAACAATCTTAGTTGCAGACAAAGTAGATTTCAAACCAAAACTAATTAAGAGAGACAAAGATGGTCACTACATCCTTGTGAAGGGAACAATCCAAGAGGAAGAGATGACAATCCTAAATATATATGCACCAAATACAAATGCCCCCAACTATACAAAAGAAATATTAATGAACATGAAAAACCAAATAAACACTAACACAATTGTAGTGGGGGACCTCAATACCCCACTATCTCAAATAGACAGATCATCTACCCAAAATTTAACAAGGAAATTCTAGAACTGAACCAAGCTATTGAACAAATGGACTTAATAGATGTTTACAGAGTGTTCCAACCCACAAAATCAGAATACACATTATTTTCGGCTACACACGGGTCATTCTCCAGAATAGACCACATGCTAGCTCATAGGACATACCTAAATAAATGTAAAAGAACTGAAGTTACCCCCTGTATATTATCAGACCATAGTGCCATAAAATTGGAGATCAATAACATAAGAAACAGCAAAATCCCAACAAACACATGGAAACCAAATAACACCTTCTGGAACAACCAATGGGTCATAGAAGGAATTAAAGAAGAAATTAAATGGTTTCTACAAGTAAATGATAATGCCAGTACTACATACAGGAATGTATGGGACATGATGAAAGCAGTTCTACGTGGGAAATTCATAGCAGTGAATGCCCATATTAGGAAAACAGAGAAAACTCAGATAAATAACCTAATGCAGAACCTCAAGCTCCTAGAAGAAGAGGATAACAAATCCAAAGCTTGTACAAGAGAGGAAATTATAAAGATTAGGGCAGAAATCAATGCAATGGAGACTAAGAGAACAATACAAAAAAATCAATGAATCAAAGAGCTGGTTTTTTGAAAGAATGAATAAAATCGCTAAAACTTTAGCCATTCTTATCAAAAAAAGGAAAGAAAAGACTCAAATCAATGCAATTAAGAATGAAAAAGGGGAAGTCACAGCAGATCCAACAGAAATCCAGAGGATCTTCAATACTTACTTTGAGAAACTGTACTCTAATAAAATGGAAAACACAGAAGAAATGGACAGATTCCTAGATACATATGAATTGCCAAAGTTAAATGAAGAAGATATAGAAATTGTAAACACCCCAAATACAATGAGTGAAATTGAAAATGTAATAAAATATTTAACAACAAAGAAAAGCCCAGGTCTGGATGGCTTCACTGCTGAATTTTTCAAGACATTTAAAGAAGAACTAATGCCATTACTCTTTAAACTAATCAAGGAAATTGAAAAGGAAGCAGTACTTCCAAATTCATTCCTGGAAGCAAGTGTTACTTTGATTCCAAAACCAGAGGAAGACACAATCCAAAAAGAGAACTACAGGCCAATCTCCCTAATGAACATAGATGCAAAAATCCTCAACAAGATATTGGCAAACAGAATACAGAGGGTCATCAAGAAGATCATACACCCTGACCAAGTCAGATTTATCCCAGGGATACAAGGATGGTTCAACATTCGTAAATCAATAAATGTAATACACCATATTAACAGAGTCAAGGACAAAAACCACATGATCATCTCAATACATGCAGAAAAAGCATTTGACAAAATCCAGCACCCATTCATGATAAAAACCCTACAGAAAATTGGAATAGAAGGTCTTTATCTTAAACTGATTAAGGCTATCTATGAAAAACCAACAGCCAACATCACACTAAATGGTCAAAAACTGAAAACTTTCACACTAAAATCAGGAACAAGACAAGGATACCCACTATCACCACTCCTGTTCAATATAGTTCTGGAAACATTAGCCATAGCAATTAGAAAAGAGAAAGAAATAAAAGGAATAAAGACAGGAAAAGAAGAAGCTAAACTGTCATTATTTGCTGACAATATGATACTTTGCATAGAAGACCCAAAACACTCCACCAAAAGACTTCTAGACTTAATTGACAGATTCAGTAGAGTAGCTGGATACAAGGTCAACACTCAAAAAACAATAGCCTTCTTGTACACAAATAACAGACTCACTGAGAGAGAAATTAGGGAAATAATTCCTTTTACAATAGCATCCAAAAAAATGAAATATCTAGGAATCAATCTAACAAAGGAAGCAAAAGACCTCTACACTGAAAACTACAGCACTCTGAAAAAAAGAGATAGAAGAGGATACAAGAAAATGGAAAGACATCCCTTGCTCCTCGGTAGGAAGAACCAATAGAGTGAAAATGGCCATACTTCCAAAACTACTATATAGATTCAATGCAATGCCAATGGAAATTCCAACAATATACTTCACAGAACTAGAGAAAACAATCCCAAAATTCATTTGGAACCAGAAGAGACCTAGAATAGCTAAAGCAATTCTAAGCAACAGAGATATGGCTGGGGGTATCACAATCCCCAAGTTGAAACTCTACTACAAAGCTACTGTGATAAAATCAACATCATACTGGCAAAGGAACAGACCTGAGGATCAGTGGAATAGATTAGAAGATGCAGAAACAACTCCAGACATGCTCAGCCACCTCATCTTTGACAAAGGAGCCAACCACCATCATTGGAGGAAAGATAGCCTATTTAATAAATGGTGTTGGAAAAACTGGATTTCAACCTGCCAAAGATTGAAACTAGACCCATACCTATCATCATGCACTAAACTAAGATTGAAGTGGATTAAAGATATAAATATTAAGACAGAAACACTAAACTTGCTGGAAGATAAGTTAGGTAGAACTCTGGAAGACACTGGCATAGGAAAAGACTTCATAACCAAAACCTCAGCAGCACGGGAACTAGCAGAAAGAATCAACAACTGGGATCTCATCTTATTAAAAAGCTTCTGCCTGCAAAAGAAACCACCAACGGAGCTAACAGACAACCTACAATATTGGAAAAAAAAGTTTAGCAGCTGTACCTCAGACAAAGGACTACTATCTAGAATATATAAAGAATTGAAAAAAATCAGACCACCCCCCCAAATTCAAAGACCCAATTCAAAAATGGGCATCTGAAATGAACAGACATTTCTCAGAAAAGGAAGTCAAAACAGCAAACAAACATATGAAAAAATTTTAAACATCACTTGTGATTCGAGAGATGCAGATGAAAACAACACTGAGAGTCCACTTCACCCCAGAAAGAATGGCTGCTATGAAGAAATCAACCAATAACAAATGCTGGCGGGGCTGTGGGGAGAAAGGAACCCTTCTCCATTGCTGGTGGGAGTGTAGACTGGTGCAACCACTGTGGAAATCGGTATGGAGATACCTCAAAGAACTAGGACTAGAGGTCCCATTTGACCCAGCTATTCCCCTGCTGGGTATCTTCCCAAAAGAATGAAAAGAATCATACCACAGTGATATATGTGCACCCATGTTCATAGCGGCACAGTGTGTAATAGCTAAAGTTTGGAAGCAGCCCAAGTGCCCATCAACTGGACACTGGATAAAGAAAATGTGGGTTTTTTTGTAAAATGGAGTACTACTCAGCCATAAAGAATGAAAAACTAGTCATTCACAGCTAAATGGATGCATATCGAGGCCATACTCTTAAGTGAAATAAATAGGACACACGTGTGTAAATACCGAATAGTTTCACCAGTGTGAGAAACTGATAGTGTAAACAAGAGTTAAAATGGTTAAAATGAATAATTGATAATTTGAAATAGGAAACAAGGTCCAAAGACGAAGGAGTGAAGGGAGGGGAAGGAGAAAGGAAAAGAGGGAAAGGAACAACTATAAGAAAAAAATGGAAATGAAATCTATGTAAATAGGGAAGGGTGGAGGGGGTGAAGGGCACACAGGTAATGGGGGAAAAAATAAGAACCAAGATGCATCATGTACAGGTACAAACATCCAATGATAAACGGAAATGAACTGTATACCTAAAGTGTACCAATAAAATGTACCAATAAAATTAATTTAAAAAAAATAAAGTGTTCTTTGCTTCAGGCATTGCAAAGAATCATCTTTCTATTTTCAACTAATACAGCACTCACTTACCCTGTACTCATCCCTAATAAACTTCCTCTAACCAGACACAGATGGCTCTATGGAACAGCAGAAGGAGCTGGAGTTATCATGTGAGAGGAGATGTCCTCCTGGCTCTTTCATTTCTAGAATGTATAAATGGAAATGATACAGTTGAACAAGTGATAATAAAGCACTGCATTTCCAAATTGAGTCTTGATGATCTTCACACTAAACATGGCAGATGCTGTGCTGCCAGACTGGGTGGGAGCAGTAGCGTGTGGGATCCTTCCCAGCTCTCTCCAAGGTCAGCATGTCCTCAGTCAACTGGAATGCTATGCCCCACCCAGCTAAACTCAGGATGTGCACTCATGTGCATTTGTGCATCAGCTTAGGTGTCATCTCGAGACAAAGCAGCTTTCTGGCACCCTGCCTCTCTATCACCACCTCCCAAGAAACACACGTAGGTGCATTTTCACAAATGTGAGGAGTTTTGTAAAGAAGAGGGCTGAATTTAAAAATGTAAGCTACAGGGTGCCGACAATATTTACTTCAGAGTGCAGGATACCGGAAAAGTTGGGGTTCCCCTGGACAGATAAGGTACAGGAGGGACACTGCCCACTGCAACACTACAGCTAGCAGCAGGCTAGAGATAGTAGAGTTTTACTGAAGTGATCCCCACGCAAGACCAGCCAGCTGGCAGGAAAGAGCAGAATCATCACCACGCGGAAGAAAACACATTACTGTTTCTCAGCGCACTGCACGAAAGCAAGGAGTAGCAGAGACGGAGAGAAGGCTTTGTTACAGGCACCATGGTGTCCACCTTGCACACAGCCAGGCCTGGCCCCTTTCACACCAACACTCGGAGCAGGGAAATAACTCAGGAACTGTGATGTCATGGGGTGAACGCTCACCGGAAAGTCATGTGTGTGCATATATGTGTTCATGCTCACGTCCATGGCAATGCCATCCCATCAGCGCCTAAGCAGCATTATCTGGGGGACAACCCTTGAGAGGCCCGGCAGGGGGCTGTGCACTCTCTCACCTCAGGTGGGAAAGTCTAAAGGCCAGGGTTCTACCCAGGCCTCCAGCGTTTGCCCACAGTGACAGCACAGTGTGAGTCTTGGTCCATGTGTGCTGCAGTAATGAAATACCACAGCTAGGTGTTTCAGGAAGAGCAGAAATGTCCTCACAGTTTCAAATGCTGCAAAGCCCAAGACCAAACTGCCAGCCAGCCTGCTATCTGGGGACACTGCTCCTTCTATCTCAAGATGGTGCCTGCTACTGCATCTTCCTGGGCCAGACTCCTAAAGGGCAAGAATCCGTTCACAAAAGCAGACCCTCCAAGACCTAATCACCTCCTCAAGGGCCCACTTCTTAATGCTACCACAATGCTGACCAAGTTTTAACATAACTGTGAAGGACGCTGGACCACAGCGCCTGGTAATCCCCACTCTGCTGGCTGTACCCTTCTTCCTCTCCTCTGAACTCCTTCTGTCTTCTCTGGTCCTCCCATAAACTACACATAAACAGATACTTGTATTAGGGTCTGTGTTTGGAGGAAAACAGTTTAGACATGGGAGTATGTTTGTGTGTGTGTGTGTGCGTTTATAGCCATTGTTACGGCTTGTGTCTAGATGTGCCTCCAAAGCCTCATACAGTCATAGGAGGTACTTTCAAAGGTGGCTGGATCTAGAGTGTGTGGTGCTGGGATCAAGGATTTGTGATTACTAAATCAGTCCACTGATGGGTTTGGCATGGTTCTGGCTGGGATTAAGGGTGTGAGTGCTACACTCACCCAGGGCCAGTAGCCTGCATAAAATATGAGGGAGAGAAAAAGGGATAATATATTCTCACCTGCCTCCTTACCATGGACTATGTCTCCTCTGTGTTGCCCCTCTACCATGGCATCCTTCCTTGGAGCCAGCTGACTATGGACTAAAACATCTACAAACTATGAGGCAAATAAACCTCTCATCCTTTAACTTTGGTGTTAACAATTCAGTTAGCTAACAGAAGCATTGGGCAAAATTTTACTTTTGTTCATAAACGCCACAAGAGCTGATGAATAGGAATGTGGTCATTTTTCCCAGAATTGTGGAACAAACTGTGAACCAAGGTACCTTTGTATGAGGTGAGATAAAATATATAGTGTTTCCATTTTTTAAATTCATGACAGTAAAAGACACATTGCTATTAATCCCCTCCAATACTCCCCCTCACTTTAAACACACTGATCCCAGCCTTCTTGCCACTTTCTGAAGCAGTTCTGCAAGTCTTCTCTCCTAATTGTTTTTAGCTTCTCTGTTGTGGCTGCCTCAATGTCCTGAACCAATTTAAAACCTTTTCCTTTCACGGTCATTTTGACTTTGAAAAAGAGCCAGATGTTGCAGATCCGGATGTGATGAATAATGTGGATGAAGATACAGCATGATGTTTTTATGAGCCTACCTATCTGTTGGATGGCACGCAGCAGCAGCACTATGGGGTGACTATACCCCGTAACGACACTCATGAAGGAGGACTTCCAAAACTTCAGCAGAAAGTGGTAAAAACAATGGGATAAATGTTTGAAGGGAGGGAGTATTGCAAGCAGGATTAATGGCAATGTGTTTTTACTGTTTGTATAATTTAAACATTCACCATATGTTTCAATCATACATGGTACATATGTGCATATAAGTGTACACATTCACTCACAGACATATGTACACATAAATAGAAGTCCATATAATATGTAATCAGCTTCCATATCTGTGGGTTCCACATCTAAGAATTCAACTATCCACAGATTGAAAATATTTGGGAAAAAACTTGTGTCTGTACTGAGCATGTAGACTTTTTTCCTTGTTGTTATCATTTTCTAAATAATAGAGAACTTACACCTCAAACTTCCATATCCATGAAAGAAAGGCTGCTGTGTGTCCCTTCCCAGGCCCAATCCCCACACTCTGCTCCAGTTCCCAGCGGGAATCCTATCCTTGGGCTGGTTTGCTCTCTGAGTCTGAAGACCGACATCAGGAACATTCACTAAGTCTTGAGCATGACAACGTGGAGAATTGAAAGAATATCAAGATTTAGTGTGAGAAATAGGCTTTGTCTTTTAAGTCAAATACAAGCCCCAGGCAATTCCATTTTGGGTTTAAATGACTTGGTCATCTACTCACTACCCACTCTCCTCTGTTAATATCCTGAGCTCCAAGAAATAGTGACTATGTACCTTTCCCCAGAACACAGCCAGTTTCCAATATAAAGAACCAAGAACTATCCATTCCAAACTGCACATCACCCACCCTCACAATAAAAACTAAGAACTTTGTATTCAAAACCATATGCTCCCTCTCTAATTTGTTCAGCAACACCTCCCTCTTCGTGCAATTCATGTTAGTCAAACAAAATAGATAATAAGCCTTTGAATTCAGTCGATGAATTTAAAGGTCAGCTGCTTCTCCTGCATTAGGGATAAAAGGGGCCACCCTCGTTTGTCCTGCACACCTGCTACCTCATGCTTGTACCCTTCTGCAGAAATGCCTTGTTGAGATTTCTTGATGTCTAAGTGCTTTATTATCTGCACTGACAATTTGAGTTTGGGGGTTTATTTCAAACAATAGGAACACAGGAAATTGGACTTTCAGCCTAGAGGAGAGGCTAGAGACTGCATTTCCTAGAGAGAACTCACTCTTAGATTTTTCTTTCCCAACAGAAAATGAAAGCAGGACTTCCAGGGGCCTGAACCCAGCCCCAGGTGCATTTCTTTTGGTGGATATCAAGTTTTAAAGCAAATGAAATGAACATTTCAGAATACTGTGTCTCTGACACTTGAACCCAAGGCCCAAGTTAATTTCCAGTGCTCTGGGATTTACATTGCTTTGATGGATTTTGTGATACAGCCACAGGATTTCCCTCCTCCTGAACACCTTCTACCTTTCCTCCTGGGGTGGAGGTCAGTTGTCTGCCCTTGGCACAGCTTTATCAGAAGGACAATTTGTCCAGGCGCACATGCACAACGTCCTATCAAAACCACTTTGTTTTTCCTCAACTTATTCCCAAAAGAATGAGGATACTAAAATAATAATTATTATTACCACAAAACATTAAACTGTCAATATGGAAGAAATAACATGTAGGAATGGGCACTAATAGAAATCATTTACATAAAGTAACATAGAGCCACTTACTCATGACCTGCAAGAAAACACGAAGTTCAGTTGGAGTATGCAGTTATGTTCCTTTTCATTAGTAAATTACTATTGTGTTTTATTACTTAAGTACTATATATGTTTTATTTTGAGATACACAATATACCATCCTCTCTCATTTCTTCTCTCTTTCTCTCATCCTCAGGACAATCACTGTTGTCCTCAGCCAGGGGTCCTTTACTCTGGGTGCCAAGACAGTGGGCCTATGCTAGAGGAGGTGGGAAAGGTCTTAGAGATGACAGCTGATAAATGACAGATGCTGTGATTGTGACTCACATGTGATTCTGCTTTGGTGAAAGTAAGATGCTAGAGTTCCCCATGTATTTTCTTTTTAATATTCTAAGATGCATACTGAGTTAGCAGCAACTTGAAGAATGTGTGTTCTTTATTAGACAAGACAAAAAAAGAAGTAAAGGACTGTACCAATTCCCTACTGTAAATAATGTGGGGCCTCTGCTCAAGACCAGATTCCCACTACCACAACCACCACCACCCGTCATTGCTCTGCAAAGTTAAACACATTAATAGAAAGGTCACTTTAAAATTATACCCCAGGCTAGGTTCCTCTTCTTCCTAAACTCCAGGAGAATAACCTCAGCATATAAAAGACAGTACTTACAAAAGTAAGTCTATGGTCCTGCCTCACTAACCCTCCTCTGCCCTGGAGCCAGCATTTATGGGCAATTTCCTCCTGTTCATCCTCCACACTCGAACCTGGTGAGGCCTCACCACACAGAATACCCATCTGCTTTCTGTTTGACCGCAGCAAACCCAACACTGCCCCAGCAGGAATATCCTCTGCCCCAAGAAACAGAAACCCACAGAATACCCCAAAAGCAGTCAGCACAGACACTCCCTCATGCTCCAGAGCAGCGGTCCTTAGTTCCAAGCAAGGTTGTTTGGCAGGGGACCTGGGAAATGCCTGCTGACCCCGCTGGCTGTAGATGGAATTAAGAGTGGAAGTGAGGGCTGCTGGTACACATCCTGCAAGACATACACCCGCCCCACCACTTGAGATGACCCAGTCCAGGGCCAGCAGCACCCAGGCTGAGATAGCTGCTTGGGGACAACAAACAGCCATGAGCCCAGGGACTCCAGTGACATCCACATAGGACTTACGAGGCAGGAACACTTGGTGCACTTGCTCCCTTCTGGCTGAAATTCCTCTCCTTCTCGGTACCTCATGCCTTCAAACACACAGCCTGGAAGACAGAGCAGAGTTCAGAACCAGATATTAGCAGTATCCTTGAAACATGGTCCTCCAAGGCCTGCTCACTCATGCCCCACCTCCAGCTCAGACACCCAGCAATGTCCTCTTTGGTTAGTGGGCAGCACTGGTACACAGTAAAATAGAGTATGCGAAGGTCAGGGTGCTGGCATGGGACCAAAAACCCCAAGGATACTGGAAAACAGAGGGCAGTGGAGCCCAAGTCAGCCTGAGGGTGGGGAGCAATGCACTACAAGGAGCCCAATCATGCATGCCTGGAGCAGTGTCACTATTACTCTGGCCACTGCCGGGACCCAAACCTCAGAAGGACCAAGAAAGGCCAAGGAAGGTCAAGGAGGGAGTCAACCATGGGATCAAGAGCAGGTGCCACCAAGGACTGTCAGCCTCTACTCCACATACCTGAGCCCCTCCACCTCCCCAGTGACTTTACAGAGTAGGGATACCATCCCTTTCTCCACATATGAGGAAAATGTGGCTCTAAGGGGAAGTAATTTACCCTGCTCCCAGGTGGCTGAGCTGGGATTCATACTCGATTCTGAGCCTCCTTCTGTGCTATGGAGCAAATCTGGCACAAAGCCAAGAAAGTGAAGAGAGGGCTCAGCAGGTGACTCCCATGGCCTGCAACCCAATCAGGGTGTGATCAAGGGCTCTGCCCCCCCACCAAGTCTGGCCAAGGAAAAGATCAAACACCAGGACCTGTGCCCTTATCAGAAAGATGCTCAGATCACTGCCACATTCTAAAGTAATGTCACAAATGATCTGCAGTGCAGGCTGCCATGTCATGTGGGCCACAGAGGCTGTGGGTTCCTAGCAAAGCTACCTTCCCCAGGACGGTCCTCACAAGATACTTGGCCAGAGGGTGTTGAGCTGCCCACAGGCTCTTATGTAGGACACAAAAGCGTCCAAAGTCCATTGGCTAAAGGTGTCAGTAGAAGCCCTCCACTCTTGGAGCAGCTGAGTCCTGACAGGAGGAGTGGTTGCTACCCCACCTGCCCCATCCTCTGTTCAACAGAAAAATGTATAGATAAGTACTGCTGAGTCTGGATCCAAAAAGGCAAGTAAAACTGAATTTTACAACTGCTCCAGGGATAAGATTTTCCTGATACCCACAACCAAAACCAGCAGCAGCCACCCCTGCTGTCTCAGTGACATGGTTAGACTCGGTAAGTGCTGTCCCCAGCAGTTGTGTCTCAGTGCTATTTATAAATGGCAGCTGCTCAGTCGTCTTTCTCCGAAGGGAATGTCCAACAAAGTGTCTCCAATCTTTTGTGTGTGTTTGCACCCCTGACTCTGTCATCCAGACAGCCAGACAGACTAACCACAGCAATCTACACTGACAGCTGAGGTCAGGGGATTTTAGGTGGAAATTCTTTTCAAATGGTTCCCATCACAACTCATCAAAATTGAGCAAAAAGTCATATGGGGGAAACCAGAGAGATGGGAATGCCCTGAAATATGTTACAGGAAGAAACTGACCACAAACTGGGCATGTCTGTCGTCATGCAGAATGCCACACCCTAATCAATAACAGACGCTGTCCTCCTGCAACCCAAAGACACAGCACAGCTGAGGCCTCCCCTAACTGTCCCTACTGAGGCTCAGCAGAGCATCTTCCCAAGACAAAGGGCACTGGACTCTTCAGGTGGCTCCTTCTGAACCTTCCCACTTGTATCCCAAATGCTGCCCTTTAGAACCGAGAAGGGACAAAGTTGAGTCTTGACCTCCTAACCGAGGGCACAGAGCCTCCCAGGGTCAGGGGCTGGCATGTGACACGGGCATACCTGCTTTTAAAGATAGGTCTGAGCAGGGCACTTCCTGTGGTGTGAGGTAGGGTGAGAGGAGAGAGGAACACAGGGTTCTCTGGTCCTTGCTCACTCAGGGACCTCAGCAGGCACTACTGACCAATACCTCACCCCTCACTGGACAGTGGTAAGAACTCAGCACTGCAGCAAATGTGATCATAGAGTTCGGTCCTTTCCTTCCTGGGAACCCAACCCAAACAAGGAGTGAACGAAGTAATCGCTCACATAGGAGCACTCAGCTGCTGAGATAAATCCACGCTCCTGTTTGTGTACTGTGTTTCTCAGGCAGCCTGGACACAGGGCTTCCCTGAAAGGATGTTACCCATGGGGAGGGGTGCTGGGCATTAAGGGCTCCCTGGTGCTGTTCCTGCCTCTTGAGCCTCCCATAGTTGTGAGTGGGAGGCTCTGAGTGGATTCTGTCTCAACAAAGCAAGTCTACTCAGCACACTGGAATCCATAGTTAAGAGCTACAGTGATTTTTAAATCTATATGACAAATACGGTTTACTTGTTTATCAATCTCCAGTTTGGCTGTGTGTGGAAATCATCCCGTCCAGATTCTGATGGACTTGGACTGAGATGCAGCTGGGGTACAAGATGCAGCATTTCAGCTTCCCAGGAAATTCCAAGGTGCAGCCCAGAAAGCTATTCATTCACTTCATAAAGATCCCAGCAATGTTCAAGGACATGGTGACTTGATGAAAAACTTTTGATGCATTCAGAAGGGAAAGGTACTAGGACAAACTATTTGATGGATATGAAATAACTGTATTATACAAAGAATTAGTGCATAGTACTTTTAACCAGTTTTTGGTCTTCTTAAGAGTTCGTCAATAACAAGCTTTACAGAAATCCCACTGTGAAAAGGAAGACTATGCATGACACAAGGAAGGTCAGAAATGGTAGAAACTGTCCATCTTTGTCATTCAAGAAGAAGAAAAGACTGAATTCAGAAAAGGACTTGAGTCCATCATGTAGAGGGTCTCATGTCTGTAGAGGACTCCCTGGGGCCTTCACCACTTTACAGGAGGCTCAGAGAACAACAGGGCCTCAAGATCACCCTGTAAAGCAAAGTAGTGGAGGTAGTGTCACCAAGGAGGAAGAACGCTCAGAAAAAACCCCAAATGCAGAGCACCTGCCCTAGATGCTCAGCAAGTGCTTAAGAGATCAGAAAAATCTCTCACCTCAAAATTCCTAGCCTTATGGGAAAGGGCAAGAAGAGCTGCAGGAGGCCTTTGCATCCTGCTTTGGGAAAGTGAGAGGAAAGATTTGGCCACTGGTAAAGGAAGAGCTCTTCACTGTCAGTGAGGTAGGGGCCTCCCTACAAAAAACAGTGGGTCCAGCTTCTGCACCCACACCAAAAAAGGGCACTGGCAAAAGCCTAAGCTAAATTCATGTGGGACACAGCTCTCAGTTTTCAGAAAACATCTGGTCACCTCATCACCAAGGTGAGCTCTGGCAAAGGAACTGCAATACAAAGCAGTAAAAGGACATTTTTGGAAGCAAGGAGAAGCTACAGCCTAGCCTTCCAAAGTAAGCATTACCTGTCGGCCTGGGAGTAGAAAGCAGACATTCAGTCCAGAGAAGCCATCAGCCAAGATCTACAGCACACTACCCTCCTGCTGGGCACACCTTTATAATCCCCTTCAGGAAAGGGAGGGGAAATGTTCTAGCCAGATAGTTCCATGTGAAGAAGGAGGAGGGCACTCGCTAGAGCCATTAGGTGCACAGAGGTCCAGTGAGGAAAATCCAGCAGGGGAATAGGAATGGTGCATCCTGAGGGACACAGAAATATCGACAGTCTTGCCCTGCACCAAGGAGCCTTCTGGCCTCCCACTTGCTGAGGAGGGTACCTGGACAGGTGGGGCAGCAGGCTCCTGGGTGCTCTGTTGGGTTTCCACAGTGAACAACACAATGCAGCTCAGACTCTGTGACAACACCTTCCTGCAAAAGAAAAGGCACAGTCAGCCAGCCCAGGACTCCTGCCAAGGAGCTACAACTTCAGAAAGTAACCAAGACGGGAGAAGAACCTAAACTCATAAAGTCACACTGGAGTGGGCATCAGACCCAGAGGGAAGCAGCACCCTTGTTCATCACTACCCATGCTTGGGACCTCAGAGGGCAAACCCCATCACCTCTTTTTCCTGACTTTGCATTCTCTTTGGTATTTCTTTCTTTTAAATCTAGTTTTAAGACTTTCTTGTAGTCCATTGGTAGCTGACAGAGTCTTGCCGCTCATTCAGTTGTCTTATGTTTTCAATGCTGGCTGTATTTTCTATCATTGTTCTTACATTTAAGTCATTAACTCTGAAGCATAAAGTGTGGTCCCCTGCATTGCATCCAGAGGGCCCTTCTGTAGGCAGCCCTGGGATCCAAGCCCCATGCTGGGGCGCCACCTGCACCGGACCCATCCTGCGACCATCCTGCCTCCTCCTCGAGGCAGAGGAGCTCCTAGCCTCTGGCTCACCTTGCCTTTATTCACCCAACACAACCACAAGCAATCAAAGTAACACAAGGTTCTCCTGCTTTCCCATATCCATTAGTACACTCTGGTAAACAACTTCACGTCAGATGTCTTAACTTTTCCTTAATATGCAATATGTCTCCCCTGAGTGCAGCCTTTCTCCTTTGTGCTCAGAGAGCAGGCCAATTAAGCCTTAATTCTCCTCTGGTCTCCAACACCTATCTCCAGATAAAGACCCACCACCCCTTTAGAAACAACTAGTCAGCCTAGGTAAGGTCTGGAGTCAGTTTTCCTTCAACATCTCCAATCCAAATGGATACTCAGGCTGGTTCCCAGCATGAACTTCCTATCTGTGACCTTCAGCTCATCCTCCTCCATCAAGAAATTAAAAGTGGGAAAATAACAGGTAAATGTTCCACCACCAGAATGCCTTTCATCAGAGGATATAAGAAAGTGGAATTAAACTCCAGTGGAAAAAGACCAGGACATCAGGCTTGCTGGCACCTGTCTAGTTCCTGTTTGTACACATGTCAGGCAAAAATGGTCATTTCCTGCATCCTCCTAAAGATGGAAGCAGGAAGGCAGGAACTGGGACTGGAAGGTGCTGGGTGGGCAATGGCACACCTTTCTGTGGCACCTGCACAGAGGTTTGCTCTTCTGCTTGTGAAATGAAATGACCTCTTACAGCTAGCAGGGCTCAGGTGAAGTTTTAGCACAGGAGGAAGAAGGGAAAGAAGGTTCATATTCAGCAGGTGATGTGCCTTTCTGAGCCCTCCTCCACAGCTCCCATTTCCTGACTTTTCAGATAACAACTTGATATTCCTGCTTCAATTCTCTCTGGGCTGCGTGCTAATGACCAAAGATGGCAGGCAACAGGAGTCTCAGTGTTAACCACTATAATGGATTAATGTGTTTTTCAGGCAACAAAATATCCCTTGCTATATGGTAGCTTCCATTTAATCTAAGTAATGTCTTCATCTAAAGGGAGCAAAATCAACCCTTGTCCAAGCAACTTAGGACCTTCAGGACCTCTGGTTGTTTATAAAAATGTTATCTACATCCCAAAGTGCATGTTGTCCTCTTGTTTACCAAACATTAGAACCATTACTCTCAGATGCCTCTGCTAAAGAGTAGAAATTTCTCTGAAAAACAGGTAGGGTAGAAGGGGAATGCTTTATATGATCTGAAAAGAAACCAGGGTAAGAGGCACACAGTGGCAGATGCCTATAATTCAACTACTCAGGAGGCCGAGGCAGGAGGATCACAAGTTTCATGCTAACCTAGGCAATTTAGAAAGATGCTATCTCAAAAAAATAAAAAGTCCTGGTGACATAGCTCAGTGATAGGGTGGTAGAGTTCTTCTCTACCACATGCAAGGCCCTGAGTTCAATTTCCAATACTGAAAGAGAAATAAAGACACAGGGTAGAGATGGAGGGTTGAAAATTTTAGAAGGTGGCGGGGGTGCTTCTGGTGCTAATTTTTTTGTTTTTGTTTCATTATACCTTGAGGCTAGTTCAATTTATAATCTGGAGTTAAAAACTTCAACAAACTTTGAATTAAATGAATCTATTGTTTATTTCATTTTTACCTCCTTCTTACTTTCATAAATAACTTAGATTCACTGCATTAAAAAGCTGAATATTTAATTGAATGAACAGCTGAAGATCTTTGAGTGTGCCTCCTTTGGCCATCTAATGAAAACATGACTACAGAAAATAGAGATCTCAATATGCTAAATGTCATTGTGCTTGAGATGAGATCAGAGAGAAATGTCCATTATGGTATTTATCTTCCAATCTCCTTCCAATGCACATTTGATGCTGGGATAATGAAATGGGTTTTGTGATAAAATGATTTAACAGCACCTTCTCTACAGAGAACAATTTTTAAGTAACACTAAGATTAGATGAGCATTATTTTCTTAAACAGAGTATTACTATAGAGAAAAGAAGACAAGTTTGAAACTTTGGGCTTTGGATTCTTCCCTCCTCTGGTTCATTGCATTGTCTTCAATGCCTGCAGGCATCAGGGCCACGTGGGATTACTGCTGTTGTTGGAATACTCAAGGGTGAGCCACTGTGGTCTCCTTAGAAGACGTTAAACTGGTGGTTCCTAGATTTGTCAAGTTGAAATCACTGAGTGCTTCAGTTTCATAGTTTACAGATTGGCTTATCTTCAAAATCTTTCCAAATCAAAGAAGGAAAATACATCTTTCTAACAATACCTCCTTTCTGCTAACAGGAATTCATGTTTTGCTCAAAGATGATTTCACAGATAGACATGTATTTTCCAAGGATACATATGCATATTCCTGGAGTTTTTTCCAGGAACAATTTCACAATGGGGACAATTTCACTGTGTTTCTGGAAACAAGTTCTACATGATATTTATCCTGTACCTGTCTTGTATTGGTGATGTCACAATAAACTACAAGGATGCTGTGGGGTTTGCATTTGTTTTTTATCTTTACTGTTTGGGTATCACTCTGGGTTGGTGGAAAGTGGCTGCTGCAGAGTCTCTCTGGGCTGCTTTTTGCTGGACTTTACCTGGCACTGGCGCAGGACACAGGGCTCGGTGGGGCTCTGCCACTTGAAGGAGCTATTGTAGGTGTTTCCTTCATAGGTGCAGCCTAAATGCAAAAAAAAAAGGAAGTGAGAAAACAGACCAAGAATGCACAGGGTTTCTTTTACATCTGGAGCAAAAGAAGCTATGTCCTGCACACCAAAACTAGTGATCACAGGATCCACTGCCACTGTACCCTTGGCTATTCTCCCCAGAATACAACTAAGCCTTCTCAGGATCTATTTTCCATTCACTTACATTAATTCTTTCTCTGCTGAATCCACTCACTTCATGGGCAATATTTGCTAATGGAAAGCCATAGATTGATGAACTCTCAGTAAAAATGTCTAAGATCATGACTTTATTTATGGTTATTAAAAGGTAAGACATATCAGAACTAAATCACCACTAGGAAAGGTGACTTCACAGGACTCTAAATGAATTCAAAATTGCTGAAGATCAAGAGGGAAGTTTAAATCATAGAAAATAAATGCAGAAATTAAAATAGAGGAATTAACTACAAATTCTATGCCTAAGACCCTTGAAGAGCTACTGTATTCACAAAATAAAACCTTCCAAGACGTATCAGTTCTAAAACCAATGGTTATCCATTTTACTTTTATTTTACTCCTAGTTAATAAAGTAAACAAATCTGAAACTACAAATTCATGGGTTATTACCTATCTGTGTAACAAAAGTCATACTTATTCATTGGCAAAAACAGGTATCTTCAAAATCGGAAACAAGCCAGTTAACTTAAGGAGAGTCTTGATTTAGTGGGTACAAATCATGGCCTCCACACTGGGGATTACACTTTTTGGGAGGACACACCTGCTATCCTTAGGAGTCACTATATCCTTAGAAGTCCACTGGGCAGATAAATTTAGCAATGTAAGTCTGGAATGCTTAATTCAAAAATTATAGAAGCAAGAATACACAGGAAGGACCATGCAGAAATTAAAGGGCTGCGTTGCTGCAGCAATGATGCACTTCTGGCTAGTGAAACAATCTCATTTCACATTGGCTTCTCTTGTCTAAGACAGAAGACAGAGTAGGCTCACCTTCCATGGGTTCTTTCAGATATCACTGTGCTGGAAACCTTAGTTCACATGAGCAGAATAATAAAGGACTTCAGCAATGTTCAATAGATGTTTTCATAGAATCAGAGCCATGATGTGAGTTCCCCCAAAATTATGAATAAATGCAGAGAGCCGAATAACACTGCTCTCCACTGCTACAAATCAAATTACTAAAGTGCACTGCAGATTGGAAACATATTAGGGAAATGCTTTCACTATATGTGTTTTAATTTCCTTTGCATGAAATGTTGCACAGATAAAGTGTTGGACCACAAGAACCTTCAGCACACTACAAACACAGATGCCAAACTGAGGATGAGCACATTAAATTTTCAACAAACCAATATAAGACAATTTTGGCTGGCATAAAACTTACCCTACAAACACACTTACAATCAACATGCTCTGTGCATGTCTGATCCACTGACACAGACTCAGGTAATAAATAAGTTGTTCAAGAGATGGAGGCAGGGAAATCAGAGAACTAAATCCAATTCATGTTAAGTCCATGTAAAATGTGAAAAGCCTGCCCAGGCTGCCAGCAGAGTTTCAGAATATATATTACCATCATCTGGATTAAAAAAAAACTTGAAAAAAGGGTGATTTATTTCCCTGCTAATAGAGCAGTCAAAGATTCTCCCTTTTTACTTAAGGGGAGGAAATGTAGTATAAAACCCATAAGAGCCAGGAAGGAAGTGTGGGCCAAGGGACCCTTCCCATGCAAGGCCAGGTCATGTGTGAGACCCCTGGGAGCAGCACAGGATCCTTGGATTCTTCCAGTCTACATGGCATAAAGTCTGCAAACAAGTGGTCCAGAGTGTGGGGAACCAACAGTGTTTGCTGCTTCCCATCACTATGTTGCCTTGTTCCTCCACCATGTTTTACCAGGTAGAGAAAATAACGGAGAAGCACAAAGGTGAGGGATGAAGGTGCCACCACATTGCTGCCTGTGTACAGGTCAGTCCCTGTCATGCCAATCCAGAGAATGGATTTCTCAAATGATGCATGAATTGAATGGCCGGATAGGCTCATAAACATCTGTGGAAATCTCTTTAGCAAACATGACACATCTTTACCTTGTTCATCCACCCTTATTGTACCTGTACCATCAGTACACCAGCCATCACCAGAGATTTCTTCTGTGGGAGATTGGGGGAATAAGATGAATGAGGATAGGGTATTTTCACCACTCTTTGGGTTCGTGTTCTGAGAGAAACATGTTATCTTAGTGCAAGACACTAATTTGAGCTCTGCGAGAATGCAGACAGAGAAATTTATATGTATTAGAGCAAGAAATGACCTCTTATTTTCTGTAAATTTCCTTATAACAAACTCTATTTGCTGCCAACTTTATGCTCTAACAGGGTAAACAAGCAATGTATTGCCCCTTCTTAATTAAGCTACAGAGGAAAAATATAATATCTCTGCTGGCCAGAGTAGAAAGAGGCAGAGAAAATTTTGCATCCTATATACAGAGACAGAGGTTCCCAGACTACCTCAAGTGAAAGACTAGATTGTTTTGTTTTTCTTTTTCCAATGCAATGCAGATCGATACTTTTTAAAATACAATAAAATTGATTTGCTAAAAAACTGAATTTGTCTACTCAAAATGTAAGCTCATCTTTTTATTATTATATGCCACAGACATAGAACACCCTATTGAATTATGTGAAAGTTTTCTAACGTTTGCTGTCTGCATTTATCTCATTATAGAACAGCATCATGGCCCATGGACCACTGGGGAACCTGCTATAGTTTATTTCCTTCATTTCTCAGATGAAAAGATTTACACAGAAAAGCTAACGGGTTCCAAATTGGAGAGAATCAAGTGTGAAATAAACATTAGAATCTAGGTTCCATGTGAAATCCACATGTTTACACCCAGATTTAAACTGGTCATTCAACTTTGCATCGAAGACTCAGTGACCCAGGAATATGGCTAACACTATCCTTTTAAAATTAAGTGGCAGCAAACCTAGTAACTAAGTGCAAGAGTAAAAGCACAAAGCAGGGGAAGAATGGTCAGGTAAACACATAGAAACTAGTAAAGCAGATGCCCTGTTTCTTTATTTTGTATGTCAATATCCAGATTACTTTTGTGACATTAACAATCCTATAGTTCATTTCCAGAAAACTGGGTGTCAGGCCAATGACGCTTCATGGTTAGATCTTGAGACAGATGAAAGGGACTACAGTTAGCCACACCAAGTCCATCACTGAAAAGCAAGCTAAAGAGATTGCCATAGTAGCAACTCTGTCATTTCACTGTAAGTCCCCACAAACCTAAGGACACACACACAAAAACAAACAAAAACAATAGAAACATGAGAAGACAAGGCAACAAAGTGCCTCCCAAAACTCCCAACTCCCCCATATCTGATCCAGGGGGCATCAAGTGGAAGCACAGTAAAAGCCACATAGACAAATTATTTGAAATGATGACAACATGAAATAATGGATCCAATAACTGCTACATGATACAAAGAAAACTCATCTAAGATTAAATGCAATAAGTGAAAAGTCAGAAGACAGCACAAATGGCATAATAATCCTAATAACAAATAATAACATAAAACTTTTCAAATATAGGGAAAGAAATACACATACAGATAAGAGAGGAATACAGAAATTCAAATAGCCTTTATTAAAAGAGAACCTCTCTTAATTTAACATCTCTTTCACTTAATAGTGAAAATCTCAAAAGTCCAACACAGGGACAGAATCTTAAAAGCTATTTAAAAGCAACAAATCACTTATAAAGGTAAACCCACCAGAATTACAACAGATCTCTTAACACAAACCTTACAGGCCAGGAGATCTTAGAGTGAATATTTTAACCCTTAAAAGATAACAACTTCTATTCCAGACTTTTATAACCTCTAAAACTTAAATTTCAAAATTGATGGAGAAATAAGTCTTTCTATGACAAAGAATACTTCAAGAAATTCATGACCACAAAACCAGTACTATGAAAAAATTTTCAAGGGTACCCTAGAAAGAGAAAATGAAGCCAACAATGCCAAAAAATCTAATAGAATGAATACACCAGGCTGGGTGAGCAGTTCAGCAGAAAGAAAAAAAAATGATGAAATGAACAACAAGAAAGTAATGCAATGACAGGAGTAAATCAGTAACTTTTAGGAATCATTCTCAATGTGAATGGTCTTAATTCCCCCAATAAAAACACACAGATTGGCAAAAAGTCAAGAAACAAAATTCAATGATATGCAGTATACAAGAAATTTAATTCAAAAAGAAATTCACAGATTAAAAAATCAAAGGATAGAAAACAATCTTCCATGCAATGGGAATCCAGAAAAAAACAGGAATAGTTATCCTAGTTTCAGATAAAGTAGATTTCACCCAAAATGGAACAGAAGAGGTAAAGGTCACTAAATATTTGTTAAAGGAACAATTTAAAAAGAAGTGATAACAATTACAAGCATATATGCATCAAAACCCAGCATGCCCAATTTCATAAAACAAATACTTCTGAACATTTAAAAATAAGATAAACATCAACACAAGTATAATGGGGGGCTTTGATACCCCATTGTCACAGAAAACAGATCAAGAGTTTAACCAAACCTTCAAACAAATGAAATTATACATATCTACAGAATGTACCACCCTACAACAGAATACACATTCTTCACATCAGTGCTAGCCGATAAAGCATAAATACAGAAGGATTGAAATTATTCCATGCATATTATCAGATCAAAGTGCAATGAAACTAAAAATCAATGGCAAAAAAACCCACAGAAATTATTCAAACACATGAAAATTAAGCCATACTCTCTTGAATAATCAATGAGTCAAAGAAGAAATTAAAGAAGAAATTAGTTCCTAGAATCAAACAATAACACCAATGTAACAACATATCAGATCCTAGGGAACACAATGAAAATATAGTCCTAACTGGGAATATAACTGTGAATGCCCACGTTAGAAAAAAAACCAAACAAACAGTGGGTCCAAATAAATACTCTAATCATGCACTTCAAAGTCCTAGAAAAACAAGAACAATCCAAATCCAAAGCTAGTACGAGGAAGGAAATTATAAAATCAGAGCAGAAATTAAGGAAGTTAAGATTAAAAACAAAACACAAAGACTCAATCAAAGAGCTACTTCTTTGAAAGAAAAAAAAATAGACAGCCAATCTTAACAGAAGAGAAAGAGGTCTTTTGCTTCCTTTCTTAGATTGATTCTTAGATATTTCATTTTTGGGGGTGCTATTGTAAAAGGAATTGTTTCCCTAATTTCTCTCTCAGTGAGTCTGTTATTTGTGTATAAGAAGGCTATTGATTTTTGGGTGTTGACCTTGTATCCAGCTACTCTACTGAATCTGTCAATTAAGTCTAGAAGTCTTTTGGCAGAGTTCTTTGGGTCTTCTATGTAAAGTATTATGTAGCCAGCAAATAATGACAGTTTAACTTATTACAAGACAATGGAAAGACAACCCTTGCTCCTGGGTAGAAAGAACCAACAGAGTGAAAATGGCCATACTTCCAAAACTAGTATATAGATTCAATGCAATGCCAATTGAAATTTCAACAATACACTTCACAAAACTAGAGAAAACAATCCAAAAATTCATTTGGAACCAGAGGAAACCTAGAATAGCAAAAGCAATTCTAGGCAACAGAGACATGGAAGGGGGTATCACAATCCACAACTTGAAACTATACTACAAAGCCACTGTGATAAAAACAGCATGGTACTGGCAAAGGAACAGACCTGAGGATCAGTGGAATAGATTAGAAGATGCAGAAACAACTCCAGACATACTCAGCCACTTCATCTTCGACAAAGGACCCAACCACCCTCATTGGAGGAAAGATAGCCTATTTAATAAATAGTATTGGAAAAACTGGACTTCAACCTGCCAAAGACTAAAACTAGATCCATACCTATCACCATGCACTAAACTAAGATCAAAGTGGATTAAAGATCTAAATATTAAACGGAAACACTAAACCTGCTGGAAGATAAGTTAGGTAGAACTCTTGAAGACATTGGCATAGGAAAAGACTTTATGAACAAAACCGCAGTAGTATGGGAACCAGCACAAAGAATTAACAACTGGGATCTCATCATATTAAAAAGCTTCTGCACAGCAAGAGAAACCACCAACATAGCTAAGAGACAACCTACAATGTGGGAAACAATTTTTAGCAGCTGTACTTCAGACAGAGGACTACTATCTAGAATATATAAAGAACTGAAAAAATCAGACCCCCTAAATTCAAAGGCCCAATTCAAAAATGGGCATCTGAAATGAACAGACATTTCTCAGACGAAAAAGTAAAAGCCACAAATAAACATATGAAAAAATGTTCAACATCACTAGTCATTCGAGAGATGCAGATGAAAACAACACTGAGATTCCACCTCACACCACAAAGAATGGCCACTATCAAGAAATCAACCAATAACAAATGCTGGTGGGGGTATGGACAGAAAGGAATCCTTCTCCATTGTTGGTGGGAGTGCAGGCTGGTGCAACCACTGTGGAAATCAGTGTGGAGATACCTCAAAGAACTAGGGCTAGAGGTCCCATTTGACCCAGCTATTTCCCTGCTGGGTAACTTCCCAAAACAATTAAAGGAATCATACCACAGTGATATATGTGCACCCATGTTTATAGCAGCACAATTTGTAATAGGTAAAGCTTGGAAACAGCCCAAATGCCCATCAACTGGAAACTGGATAAAGATGTGGGTCTTTTGTAAAATGGAGTACTACTCCACCACAAAGAATGAGAAACTAGAGACATTTATAGCTAAATGGATGCATATTGAGGCCATACTCTTAAGTGAAATAAATAGGATACACATGTAAATACCAAATGGTTTCCTCTAGTGTGAGAAACTGAAAAATGATTAAAATGAATAATTGATAATTTGAAATAGGAAGAAAAGGTCCAAAGGGGTAGGGGAAGTGGAAGGGGAAGGGGAAAGGAAAGAAGAGAAAGAAAAAATTATGAGAAAAGGAAAAAATGGAAATAAAGTCTTTGTAAATAGGGAAGGGCTCACAGGTAATGGGGAAAAAATAAGAACCAAGATACATCATGTACAGTTAACAAGGACCCAATGACAAATGTAAAGGTATGGTATACCTAAAATGTACCAATAAAAAAATTTAAGCAAAAAAAAAAAACAGAAGAGAAAGAAAAAAACCCAAATTAATGCAATTAGAAATGAAAAAGGCAAAATCACATCCAACTCTGTTAAAATTCAGAAGATTATTAATAACTACTTTGTGAACTTGTACTCTAATAATTTGGAGAATTCAGAAGAAATGAATAGATTCCTAGATATATATAAACTATGAAAGCTGAACCAAGAAGATATAAAACCTTGAATAATCCAATATCAGGCAACGAAATTAAAGCAGTTAAAAAAAAAAAAAAAAAAAAACTAAGAAAAGCCCAGGTCCTGATGGATTCATTGCTGAATTCTATAAGAAACTTAGAAAATATCTGCCAATAATACTTCTCAAACTCTTTAATGAAATGAAAAGTGAAGGAGTACTCTGGAAGTTATTTCTGGAAGCTACCATTACCTTTTGATTCCAAAACCAGAAAAGGACCCAGCCAAAAGAGAGAACTATAGACCAGTCTTTTTTTTAAGGGACATGGAAGCTAAAATCCGCAACAAAATCCAGGCAAACATAATGCAACAAATCATCAAAAGTCATACATCATGATCAAGTAGGATTCATCCCAGGAATGCAGGAATGGTTTAACATATGCATCAATAAATGTAATACATGGCATAAACAGAAGCAAGGACAAACATCACATGATAACCTCAATTGATGCAGAAAAGGCCTTTGACAAAATTGAACATCCATTCATGATAAAAATCTTGAAGAAAATAGGTATAGAAAGACCTTCTCTCAATCTAATAAAAGCCATTTATGACAAACCAATGACAACATCCTATTAAATGAGAAGAAGCTAAAAGCTTTCCTTTAAAATTAGCAATAAACAAAGTCTATGTAAATAGGGAAGGGTGGTGGGGGTGAAGGGCGCATAGGTAATGGGGAAAAAGTAAGAACTAAGATACATCATGTTCAGGTACAAGCACCCAATGATAAATGTAAATGTATTGTATACCTAAAATGTACCAATTAATATATAAATAAATAAATGAATAAATAAAATTAGGAATAAGACACTGATGTCCACCATTGCTATTACTGTTCAAAAGAGTTCTTGAAACATTAGCTGGATGGGCCGGGGATTTAGCTCAGTAGTTTTGCCGCCTGCCACCTAAGTGCAAGGAACCAAGTTCGATCCCCAGTACCAAAAAAAAAAAAAGCATTATCTGGAGCAATCAGGCAAGAGAAAGAAATAAAAGGGATATGTATAGGAAAGGAAGAAGTCAAATTATCATTATTTCCAGATGGCATGATCCTCTACACAGAAGACCCAAAATATTCCACCAAAAGACTGCTAGAATTAATAATCAAATTCAGTGGGATAGCAGGATACAAAGTCGGCTCACAAAAATAATAACATTTTTGGACACCAATAATAAATTCACGCAGACAGAAATTAGGGAAAAGTAGCTTTCACAATAACATCAAGAAATGTTAAATACTTAGGAATTAGCCTAACCAAGGAAGTGAAAAACTTCTACAATGAAAACGATGATGCACAAAAAAAGCGGGGGATCAAAGCAGTCATCAGAAAATGGAAAGATATCCCCAGAGCCCATATAGCCAAAACGGCCACACCTCCTAAATTAATATGTAGATTTAACACAATCCCATTCAAAATATCAATACCATTCCTTACAAAATTAGAGAAAACAATCCTAAAATTCATATGGAAATAGAAGAGACCTAGAATAGCAAAAGCAATCCTGGGCAATAAGAGCAAAGCAGAAGGCATCACAATCCCAGATTCAAGTTATACTACAAACCTATGCTGATAAAAACAGCATGGTACCAAAAAAAAACAGATGCGTGGATTAATGAAAAAGAATAAAGAATACAAAAACAACTCCAAACACATGCAGTTATCTGATCTTTGACAAAAGGGCCAAAAATTTACACTAGAGAAATGTCAGCCTATTTAATAAACAGTGCTGGGGAAAAATAAATGAGTAAATAGTGCTGGCTATCCTTATGCAGGAGATTGAATCTAAAATCGTATCTTTCACCATATACTAAACTAAAATCAAAATGGATCAAAGATCTAAATAATCTGTGGAAGATAAAACTGGTAAACCTCAAAGACATAGGTAAGGACTTCCTGAACAGAAATAAAAAATAATACCAAGAATCAATAAATAGAATCAGGTAAAATCAAAAACTTTCTGCACAGCAAAGGGAGCAACCAACAGAATAAAGGGACAACCACAAACAGGAAAAAATTTTTGGAGCTGTTTCTCAGAGAACTAATGTCTTGAATATATAAAGAATGCAAAAAAAATAGACCCTCCAAAAAAAAAAAAAAAAAGACACTTTTCAGAAGCAGAAATACAAATGGTCCAGATGCCGAATCAGCCCGCTGCAGACAGGCAGGTCTGCACATGCCCTGCCGAGGTCCTGAGTCATGCAGAAGACACCAAATCAGCCTGAGCCCCAGCAACAATCCACTGAACCCCCCACCCCCTGCTCCTCTGTACAGCCACCTGGTTCCACACGACAAAGATGCAGAAGACACCGGACCACCAAACCACGGTACTGAGTCCTGCTGCTCCCGGCCCAGAGGTAGGGGCTTCTGAGCCGCCCTCCCACTGCTCCTGGTCCAGAGGAAGGAGTTTCCCGGTCACCATCCTTCCACTGCTCCCAGCCCAGAGGAAAGGGCTTTTGGGCCACCTTCTGTCCCGCTGCTCCTGGCCCAGAGGAAGGTGCTTCCAGGCCACTATCCCTCTGAGCACTCCCAGCCCAGAGATAGGGGCTTCTGAGCCACCATCCCACTGCTCCTGGGCCAGAGGAAGGGGCTTCCCAGCCACCATCCCTCCCACTGCTCCCAGGCCACAAGAAAGGGCTTTTGAGTCACCATCCCTACCGCTGCTCACAGCCCCTGTCCAACCTCACCCAGCTCAGAGGAGGTAAGCCATGCTGGTGCCAACAGCCCCCCTCCCAGTCAAAATGAGAAAATACGTAAATAAGTCTCAAAACCAGACTCCCAGATCACCTACAGCAACCCCAAAGGGAAATGAGATGGAACACTCTGATACTCAACCACCTGGACCCAATGAACTGGCAAGAAAAGAGGATCTGGGAAAAATGAAATCAGAAATAATTTCTCAGATAACAGGAGAAATTGTGCCCCTAGTGCAAGACATGGTTAATAAACCTAGAGAGGAGCTAAGGAACATGATGGAATCCCAACATAGGAAACAAATGGAATCCATAAAATAGATGCAAATAGATTTCCAGGAGATGAAAATCTCCATTGAAAGTCTACACAGCAGAATGAACCAATGTGAGGACAGAATTTCAGATATAGAGGATAAGATTGCAATTAGTGACCAGGAAAAGAAAAATTGCTTCAAAATTATAAGGGAACATGAGAAATCAATCCAGCAGCTGCTAGATGATCCAAAGAAGAATAACATAAGACTGACTGGAGTCAATGAAGAAACAGGAGAGAGTGCAGATGACATAAAAAAATCTCTTCACAGAAATAATGGCAGAAAACTTCCCAAGCAGGGGAAAAGAGCTTGACATACAGATAAGTGTGGCATACAGGACTACAAATAGCCTTGATCAAAAAAAAATCTACACATAGGCATATAATGGTTAAGATTCCAGAAACACAACAGAAGAACAAAGTTCTCCAAGAAGTTAGAGCAAAGAAACAAATCACATACAAAGGAAAGCCCATCAGAATCACAGCAGACTTCTCAACACAAACCATCAAGGCAAGAAGAGCTTGGAGTGACATATTCCAAGCCCTAAAACAAAACAGCCTCCAACCCAGATTGATGTACCCTGCAAAACTATCTTTCAAAATGGATGGAGAAATAAGATACTTTCATGACAAAGAGCACCTTAGGAACTTCGTGAATACCAAACCAGCACTCCAAAGAATTTTACACAATATCCTAGGAACACACATTGAGGATCACAACCCCAGGAAGCAAAGCAGAATGAACCCATCTGGCATGACAAGAAATTAAATGGAAAGGGGGAGAACCCAACAAAAAGAAAAAGTCATGGCAATGACAAGTCAATATGTTTCAGTTATAACCATCACTGTTAATGGTCTCAATTCACCAATCAAAAGAAATAGACTGGCAGAATGGGTCAAGAAGCAAAATCCAACAATATGCTGCATACAAGAAACACACTTAATTCAAAAGGAAACTCATAGACTGAAAGTTAAAGGGTGGAAAACAATACTGCATGCGACAGGAACCCCAAAAAAAGCAGGAGTAGCTATCCGCTTGGCAGATCAAGAAGATTTCAAACCAACACTGATTAAGAGAGATGAAGAAGGACACTACATCCTTGGAAAGGGAAGAATCTAAGAGGAAGAGATGACAATCATAAATATCTAAGCACCAAACACTAGTGCACCCAACTATATAAAACAAATACTAACAGACATGAAAAGTCATATATGCACTAATACAATTGTAGTGGGGGACCTCAGCACCCCACTATCACAAATAGATAGATCAAGTAGACAAAAAATAAGCAATGAAATACTAAAACTCAATCGAACTCTTGAACAAATGAACTTAACAGATGTTTACAGAGTCTTCCACCCCACAAAATCAGAATACACATTCTTCTCAGCTGCACATGGGTCGTTCTCCAAATTAGACCACATACTCACACATAGAACATGTTTAAGTAAGTGGAAAGGAACTGAAGTTATCCCCTGTATATTATCAGACCATAGTGTGATGAAATTGGAGATCCATAGCAAAAGAAACTCAAAAAATTTCATAAACACGTGGAAATTGAACAACACACTTCTGAATAACCAATGGGTCACAGAGGAAATTAAAGAAGAAATCAGACAGTTCCTTCAATTAAATGACAATGACAATACAACATATCGGAATCTATGGAACACAATGACAGCAGTCTCACAAGGGAAATTCATAGCAGTGAATATGCATATTACGAAAACAGAACGAGCCCAATTAAACAACCTGATGCTGAACCTCAAGCTTCTAGAAAAAGAAGAACAGGACAACCCCAGAGCTCATACAAGGGAGGAAATTATAAAGATCAGAGGAGAAATCAATGCAATGGAGACTAAGAGAATGATACAAAAAATCAGTGAAGCCAAGAGTTGGTTCTTCAAAAAAATAAACACAATTGATAAACCCTTAGCCAACCTTATTAGAAAAAGGAAAGAAAAGGCCCAAATCCATGCAATTAGGAATGAAAAGGGTGAAATGACAACAGACCCAGCAGAAATCCAGAGGATCATCAATACCTCCTTCCAGAACCTATACACCAATAAGATGGACAACACAGAAGAAATGGACAGATTCCTAGATACATATGAATTACTAAAGTTGAACGAAGAAGATCTAAAAATTCTGAACAACCCAATATCAGCCAATGAAATTGAAAACATAATTGAAAACTTATCAACTAAGAAAAGCCCAGGCCCTGATGGCTTCACTGCTGAATTCTACAAGACATTTAGAGAGGAACTGCTGCCACTACTGTTTAAACGCTTCAGTGAAATTGAAAGGGAAGCAATACTCCCAAATTCATTCCTGGAAGCAAGCATCACCTTGATTCCCAAAGCAGAGAAAGACCCAACTGAAAAGAAGAACTATAGGCCAATCTCACTAATGAACATAGATGCAAAAATCCTTAATAAGATAATGGCAAACAGAATGCAGAAGATCATCAAGAAGATCACACACCTTGATCATGTGGGATTCATCCCAGGGATGCAGGGATGGTTCAATATTAGCAAATCAATCAATGTAATACACTATATCAAGAGAGCCAAGGACAAAAACCATATGATTATCTCCATAGATGCAGAAAAAGCATTTGACAAAATCCAACATGCATTTATGAAAAAAACCCTACAAAAAATTGGAATAGATGGTCTCTACCTCAAACTGATAGAAGCCATCTATGAAAAACCAAAAGCCTATATCATACTAAATGGTCAAAAACTGAAATCTTTCACATTCAAATCAGGAACAAGACAAGGATGTCCACTATCACCACTCTTGTTCAATATAGTTCTGGAAACATTAGCCATGGCAATTAGACAAGAGAAAGAAATAAAAAGAATAAAGATAGGAAATGAAGAAGTCAAATTGTCATTATTTGCAGACATGATACTCTATATAGAAGACCCCAAGAACACCACCAAAAGTCTTCTAGACTTAATAACCAAATTCAGTCAAGTAGCTGGTTACAAGGTCAACACACAAAAATCAATAGCTTTCCTCTACACAGATGACAGACTCACTGAGAGAGAAATAGGGCAAATAATTCCTTTCACAATAGCAGCCAAAAAGCTGAAATACTTAGGAATCAACCTAATGAAAGAAATCAAAGCCCTCTTCTCTGAAAACTATGGCACTCTGAAAAGAGAGATTGAAGAGGATATCAGAAAATGGACAGACATCCCCTGCTCCTGGGTAGGAAGGATTAATATAGTGAAAATGGCCATACTTCCAAAACTGCTATATAGATTTAATGCAATTCCAATTGAGATCCCAGCAGCATACTTCATAGACCTTGAGAAAACAATCCAAAAATTCATTTGGAACAAGAAGAGACCTAGAATAGCAAAAGCAATTCTAGGTAACAGAGACATGGCAGGGGGTATCACAATCCCCAACCTGCAACTATAGTACAAAGCTACTGTGATAAAAACAGCATGGTACTGGCAAAGAAACAGACCTGAGGACCAGTGGAACAGATTAGAAGATGCAGAAACAACGCCAGACACACTCAGTCATCTCTTCTTCGATAAAGGGGCCAAACACCCTCACTGGAGGAAAGATAACCTCTTTAATAAATGGTGCTGGAAAAATTGGGCTTCAACTTGCCAAAGATTAAAACTAGACCTATATCTCTCACCATGCACTAAACTAAAATCAAAATGGATTAAAGATCTAAATATTAAAATAGAAACTCTGAACCAGTTGGAACAGAGGTTAGGTAGAACCCTTGAAGATATCAGTGTAGGAAAAGATTTTATGAACAAAACTTCAGTTGCCCGTGAACTAGCACAAACAATCAACCAGTGGGATCTCTTCTTATTAAAAAGATTCTGCACAGCAAGAGAAACCACCAGCAGTGTGAAGAGACAACCCACAATGTGGGAAAAAATCTTCACCTGCTCTTCCTCAGACAAAGGTCTACTATCTCAAATCTATAAAGAACTTAAAAAGATCAGACCTCCCAAATTTAAAGACCCAATCCAAAAATAGGCATCTGAAATGAACAGACATTTCTCACACAAAGAAGTAGAAATAGCAAATAAATACATGAAAAAATGTTCAACATCACTGGTCATTCAAGAGATGCAAATGAAAACAACGCTGAGATTCCACTTCACTCCAGAAAGAATGGCTGCTATCATGAAATCGACCAATAACAAATGCTGGCAGGGCTGTGGGGAAAGAGGAACCCTGCTCCACTGCTGGTGGGAGTACAGACTGGTGCAACCACTGTGGAAATCAGTATGGAGATACCTCAAAGAACTAGGACTGGAAGTCCCATTTGACCCCTCTATTCCACTGCTGGGGATCTTCCCCAAAGAATTAAAAGAATCATACCACAGTGATATATGTGCACTCATGTTCATAGCAGCACAGTTTGTAATAGCTAAAACTTGGAAACAGCCCAAATGCCCATCAACTGGAGACTGGATAAAGAAAATGTGGGCTTTTTATAAAATGGAGTACTACTCAGCCATAAAAAATGAGAAATTAGAGACATTTATAGCTAAGTGGATGCACATTGAGGCAATACTCTTAAGTGAAATAAATAGGACACACATGTGTAAATACCGAATAGTTTCTCTGGTGTGAGAAACTGAAAGTGTAAATAAGGACCAAAATGTATAATAGGTCATGTGAAATAGGAAGAAAAGGGGCAAAGGGGAAGGAAGTGGGAGGGCTAGGGGAAAGGATAGAAGGGAATGGGATTAATATGAGAAAATGGAAAAATAGGAACAAAAGCTTTGTAAATAGGGAGGACTGGAGGGGTTGAAGGAAGGGCTGGGCAAGGGTGAAAAATAAGAACCAAGAGAGACTATGTAAAGGTGCAAATTTCCAATGATGAATGTCATTATATTGTATACCTAAAAGGTAGCAATGACTAGAATGAATAATTGATAATGCAAAATAGAAAGAAAAGGTCCAAAGGGGTAGGGATAGTGGGAGGGGCAGGGGAAAGGAAAGAAGGGAAAGGAAAAATGATGAGAAATGGAAAAAATGGAAATAAAGTCTTTGTCAAAAGGGAAGGGTGGAGGGGTGAAGGGAGGGCTAGGAATGGGGAAAAAATAAGAACCAAGATGCATTATGTAAAGGTACAATTCCCAATGAGAAATGTAATTGTGTTGTATACCTACAATGTACCAATAAAAGAATTTAATTAAAAAATAGAAATAAATGATAGCCTAAACATTTAAAAAAAAAGAAAAAGAAATACAAATGGTCAACAAATACATAAAAAAATGTTCAACATCTCCAACCATTAGAAAAATGCTAATCAAAACAACACTGGGATTTATCTTACTCCAGAAAGAATAGCCATCATCATGAAATTAGATAACAACAAATGCTGGCCAGCCTGCAGGAAGAAAAGAACTCTCTTACACTATTGGTGGGAATGTAAGCTAGTACAAGCATTATGCAATACAGTACGGAGATTCTTCGAAAAAACTAAAACTAGAAATTCCATTTGACTCAGTTATTCCCCTTCAAGGTACCTTCCTGAAAGAATTAAAGACATTATATTACAGTGATCTACACACACTTATGTTTATAGCAGGACAGTTCACAATAGCTAAATCTTGGAAGCAGCCTATATGCCCATTTTCTATCTAGATATTTTTTGTTGTTCTGTTCACAAACTCTTCCACAGAGCAAGTCTGCATTATACAAATGAAGTCCAAGTTACCAGCTTTCCTTTGTTAACAGACAATGCTTTTGGAGTCATCTGAGAAATTGTGCCCAACTCTAGTTCCTAGATATTTTCTCCTGAATTCTTTTTCTATGAGTTTAATAGTTTTATGCTTCACATTTAAGAATGTAATCAATTTTGACTTGATTTTTGTATCATACACAATGCTCTGTCAGGTTTATATTTGTGTATATGGAGATCTAATCTTTCAGTACTCTGTGTTGAACAGACTAGCCTTCTTACATTGAATCAATTCTATGCTTTTATTAAAAATCAGCTGAGCACATCTGTTTGAGTTTTCTGTGTCCTCTTTTATTGCATTGATCTGCATTTCATCCCTCTGCCTGTGTTTATTACTGAAGCTATATTATAAATAGACTGATTCTGCCCACTTTATTCTCATTTTTCAGCACTGTTCCAGATATTCTACACCCTTTGTTTTGTTATGTAAATTGTTGGATAAGCTTGCCTATATCAGCAAACATATTCTTGTGAACTCACTTTTTATATGCTGTTATGGTTTGGATCTGGATGTCCCCTCAGAGCCTCATGTGCTCATAGGTCTGGCTTTGGGAGGTGACTGGATCACTGGGGTATAACACTCATCACTGAATTAGTCCACCGATGAGTTTACAGCCAAATGTGATTTGGGAGGTGAAGCTTTGTTGGAGGAAATGGTTGTTGTGGGCATGGCCTAGAAGACAGTATCTCCTTCCCTCCTCCCCTGGTGACCTAGGGCTTGAGGGAGGAAAGGGTGAGAAGCTATTGTTTAATGTGTCCACAGTTTTAGTTTGGGATGGTGAAAAAGTTCTTGAAGTCAATAGGAGTAATTGTACAATATCGAGAATGTCCTTAATGCCCCCACCATATACCTAAAAATAGCTAAAATGGTCAGTTTTGTGTTATGCATATTTTGCTAAAATAAAAATCAACAAACAGGTTCTTGGCCCTGCTGGAAGATTCTAGTTCCCATGGTTGGGAGCAGGAATCAAACATCTAGATACTTCACAAGCAATCTTGGAAATTCTGGGTCATAGGCAGGTTTGGGACCCATTGATCTAGTGAAGCCCCTGCAGTTCATAGGAAAGGAAAACAGGCTTAGAAAGAAGGGAATTGGCCAAGGTCAAGTGAGGAGAAATGGCAGTCGGGAGTTGATTGCACATCAAATTCCAAGTCCTGTAACCTTTTCATTTCATTCTCCAAATAACTAAGAATCTTTTTGCGGGGCGGGGGGGGGGGGGGGGTTAGTACTAGGGACTGGATCAAGGACCTCTGCACTAAGCTACATCTCCACTAAGTTTCTAAGTTGCCTAGGCTGGGCTGGAACCTGGGTCCTCCCATCTCAGCCTCCCAGAGTGCTGGATTACAGTCATGTGCCACTGTTTCCTGCTAAGTAAATGACAATCTTTATTACTCCCCTAACCCTACAAGGCACTGAAAGGCCTTATTTAATGCTTACAAATATGAAAATGTTCTCCTGGCTTTGACATTTGTCCCACAGGACATTGTTGCCTCTAGGGGTTCGAAGTGGCTTCTATACTCACTTCTTCAGCAGGCTGGCCATGCCCCAGAACCCAGAGCACCCTGTAGCAAAAGCTGTCCCAAGGTGCCCAGACAGTAAAGGGCTGCACTGCAGCTCAATGCCCAGGCATGCCTGCAGTTAAGCATCTGCAGCCCTCTAACCGTAGGCTGGCCCCTGGACACACTGTGTACCGTCTCTGGTGTGAAGCTCACTGCAAGGGGGGAGGAACTTGGGTCATGAAAGCCCATAACTTTTGCACTCTCATTATCACAAGGGCCCTGCTGACTAGGCAGCCTCTGTAGCAGACAGCTTCCTAAGCAAATGCTCACTAGCAAAGATGAGGCTCCTCTACAACAGGGAATGTAGAACATTTGATAGTAAAAAAATAAACACTTGGCCAACGTCTTGAGTGACTGTAAGAGCACAATCTGTGATCAAAGCCCAGAAAGATTGTTTACCATTGCAGCAGGCAAACATTTAAAAATAATAGAGATGCCTGCAGGCTCACGTACCGTAATAAAGAGCACAACTCACTTACACAGACAGACTTTCAATTTCGCAGTTGCCAATTTTAAGCAGCAAATAAAACAGAACCTGGAGAGATTTCAGGGGCTTCCATGTGAATTCCTCCTTCCCATGGTTTCTTATGACACACCCCCAACTTCCCATGCAGAATACCTAGCTCTACTTTTCTCAGTTTGACAGTCTCCTTAAAGCGGTGCTATGAGAGTAAGGTTAAAAATATCAAGTTAGGAGTCCCCAAAATGTCAACTGTAAGGAAAGGAGCACATTACTGAGTCACTGCCACGCTGCTTCTCTGCTACCTCCTTCCTCCGAGGCTGTCAGTCCATGGAAGGAAGGCCAAAGCGGCCACAGCCCACCTAGAGGGAGCCTGTACAAGCCTCGCTCTCTCCCTCGGAATGCTGGGTTGGTTCTCCTCTCTTCTTATCCCACAGTCAGTGGGACCCAGAATGATATGTGGAGTCTGAGCCTCCCTCTGCCTCTCAGCCATCCTCAGATCTTTCTAAAGGTCAGTTTCCCATCTGTCAACTCAGAACAACAGCACCAACTCCTGAGGGTGCACAGCATCCTCTGTGGAAACCTAACATCAGGTTGACTTTCTTCTGGCCTGAGGGCAGGCCTTTCCTTATCTGGGAGACAAAATCTGAGGCAGACTCAGTGTGGGCTGATCAGGCATAACTGCCAGGGAGTTTGATGTCTAAAGGAGAGGTAAACAGAGGCCAAGGAAGGAACCACTCTTTGTTTAGGCAGCAGACAAGGCACAGCTGTGATGTCAAAGGAAATTTGGTTAAAAGCAAACAACCAGCTCGGCACAAGGTTAACTCAGCTTTTCCATCTTAAAAAGTCTACACAACGGGGCAGTTTACTGTGTCAACCCTGAGTGTGATTATACCTATGTATGATTTTTTAATGCCTATTCCTATGTACAGTGAGTGGCTGGCTCCCTCCAAAATGGCCACAGAGCAATATTCTGAGAGGTTGTTCATCCTCCAGGTCATTCTCAAAGCAGCACTGAGACAAGCACTCTTATGCATGACCTGGAACTGCACAAACACCAGCTTAGAATCAATCACGCTCACCCTCCTGCCGTTACTCTTCATCAGCTTTTACTTTGGACAGTAATTGTTATGCACAAAGGAGCCCAATTCCCTTAAATTCCTCATGCATTTGGCTGTCTAGTTCTTACCAGAACCCAGGATGGTCAGCTGGATTTTGAAAATCTATACGCAAGACTGACATTGTGCCTCTTCCTCTTCCCTTCATAAGACATCACAGTATATTTCTTAAATCAAATCTAAAAGTTAAAACTTTAGAAAATATAGTCCAGAGGATCACAATCCATAGAAACACAATACCATAACAGAAGGATCAAAGTCAAGAGAGGATTGTCTTGACAGTCTTGCTTGACAAATGAACCTTGCCTGACAAATGAAAAAGTATTTCCTTCTATGTTTCATCAAACTATTGTGGACAATTAATATTTCATGCTCTGTAGGAAGAAACAGGGTGGAATTTGACATAAAGTTTGGAACACATCTTACTCACTTTTTGACCCACTGCTAACAAACCTATATTCAGATAACAGATACATTATTGTTCATGAAAGAACCCCAAATTAAAGGTAATTTTCCATCCAAGTATAAGCAGAAAAGCTGCCAAAACCATCTGTTTGACTCCTAGTAGTTAAGCTATTTGGATAAGAATATAACTATTACTAACATAAAATAATTTCAAAAGTACATTGAAATACTTGTTGGAGAGAAATTATTTACATTTACTTACTTTCTGCCTTAAAGAATATTCTAGCTCCATAAAAGTTAAGAACAATCTGGTTAGCTGCAGGCTTCTATGGGTAACTGGCACATGGATTGGTAAATACGCGTTGAATTAATGAATAAATGGCACATATGAGACATCTAATTAAAGCAAACGTGAACACACACAACCTTCCCAAGAGCACTTCTGGAAATAAGATTTGTCATATTTCTGTCCTCACACTGATCTATTCCCCCACCTCTTCTTCAATACCAACATCTTTGTCAAGGAAAAATTACTGAGAATGAGATTGTGCTGCTTTATTGTCATTCCTGTCACCCATCCCCAAGCAATCATCAAATATTTATCACCAATTCGTTTGAATTCAGGAGCTCTGGAAGGAAGCCTACGAAGTGGCACTCTGACAAGTTCCCAAGGTGCTCAGGGTGGCTGGTGATGTCTTAGTATCTCTGAGTACCATGCCTTCCCAGAGCCTCACCACACTGGCGCTCTGCAGATGGGATAGCGCCTACTCACTCACAGAGCTGTGTCACAGCTTCCAAAAGCCACCACAGGCCCATGCTCCATCCCTAGCCAGCAGTTGTCCTCCACCTGCTTCCTAGACAACATCTCCAGATGGTATCTCTCTGTCTCCTAATAGAGCAAGTTCTTTAAGGACAAGGACACCTGGTGCTTATTCTTTGGGAAACTAACACCTTGGCAACTCAATGATTTGACTTCTCTAGGCTTTCAGTGTCTTCATATATGAAATTACCTCTGCTGTGTGGACTAAGTGATAAGCCAACTAACTGACTGGGCAGCAATGGAAAAAAACAAGTGCTTTTTATACTTCCATGAAGAAAGTAGGTGGACCTGGGTGTGGTGGTGCACATCCAGTATAATTCCAGATACTCGGGAAGCAGAGGCAGGAGGATCTCAAGTTACAATCCAGGTTGGGCAACTTAAAAAACTTCCGTGTCTCAAAACAAAACAAAACAAAACAAAAGGCTGGAAGTGTAGCTCAGTGGTAAAACACTTGTCTAGCAGTGGAAAGCTCTTGGTTCAATAAACAGTAACACACACAGACACACACACACACACACACAGATGGGGTAAAGGCCTTAATACATCAGATCACACCTTCCTGCCCACAGGATTCACACTTCTACATGGAAAGTCAGATGACCCTGGCCTTCACAGGTCTCAGCAGAGCTGCGCAATCCAACCAGGTGATGCTTTTCTGAACCCCGGCAGGTGACCCAACATCTGGAAGTTCGCGTTTTCTATAAGAACAGCATTATCGCTGAGGAACTGTACTCCTGACTTTCTGCAAGGAAAGGACAACGATGCTGAAAGGCCTATCCAGAATAAGCAAGGTCACAGGGACTGACACACAGTACATGGCGATCTCTGGAACTTTTTTTGTACCAGGGATCAAACTCAGGACTTTGTGCTTGTGAGGCAGGCGCAGCACCACTGAGCTAAATCCCCCGCTTTCTCTATGATTATTCTATAGAACGAAATCAGCTACATGCCTTCAATCACAGAAGTGGCCCCAAAGAGGGAGCACACAGAATAAAACAGGAACATGGCTACAGAATCCTACAGGGAGCTTCAGATGGTCCCAGTGAAAGAGACTGGCAACAGAAAATGAGATGGTAACATGCCCTCTCTCTCGGTGCTTTTCTGGATGGTGGTATTGAAACAGGAAGGAGGATTCACCTCCAAAGCCTCTGTAGGTGTCAGATCTAGGGTATGTGGGTGACAAAGCTGACGATGATGCTATTTCTCATGAAAAATGATTCTGAGAAAGAACATCAAGCAAAGCATTCCCCCTTTCTTCATCCAGCCTCTATTTTAACTTTAGCTAAGCCTGTGACTGAGTTTTTGCAGTGCTGGGCCCATCTCTGTGCAGACAGAATCAATCAAGTCCTAACTTGCTGACAGCCACAGAAACACAACATTAGAAAACATAAAAGCAGTGATGGCCCTTGGGAAGCCCTTGTGAGAGCTTCATAGAATTTCTCACCCACAAAAAGGAGGAAAACATCTTCATAACATGGAAACAGAAGTGGAGAGCACGGTCTGAGTGTGGTATGCATTCTACAGTGAGGTCATTGCTGGCTGAACCTGGAAGGCAGGGCTCGGCTGCATGGTGGGGTTCTTAAGGCAAACCCAGCCCCTACAACTACGCTTTGCCACAGGCATCCCCAAATGCCCTCCTCAACTCTCTCATTTCCTAAGAGGACAGTTATAAAAGCTCTCCAGGGAAAACGGAAGCAGCCTTGTTTTGGGAAGCCGGCTCACTAATGTCTTCCACACCCGAACAAGTGCTGCACATCTCCCTACCCCTCCCGACTCCTAGGTCTCTATCCCAGAGATAGGCATGGACGTGGGCACAGCAGGAGAGATAGGCTGGTTCCTTGGTGGTTGGCAAAAAGCTAAGACCCAAACATTTACCAGTGGGGAGACACTAAGTGAATTACTGTGCATCGGTGCTATGGGATTCATGGTGCACTGGAAACGCATGAACTAGTGTGGGAAAAATCCAAAAGTCATATTTATTGAGATTTCTTTTAAAAGCAAACTATAAAAGAATATGTCCTGTTTTATTCCATTTCTGTACAAACAGAAAGCACATAACCAAAACTACATGTATGTGTAATAAACTGCATAAAGTCTGGGAAAGGTACAATGGGCTGATAACAATTGCTATTTTTGAGCAAGATAGGTTTTCTGTAGACTTGGAAGGACTTTATTTTCTCTTTCCTGTTTAAATGTTTTAGTATGATATGTATTAATGTAGTGCTTATCTAATTGAAGTTAAAATTCAACATAATTAAGTTAAGAAAGGAAAAGAGGGAGAGAGGTCAGAAAACAAAAGTCCCAACAATGATGGGAAGGGGCCAGCTCTTGGGATGAAGTCCTCCAGGCCCATTTATCTTCATGATTGAGAAAGACTTGACAAGCCTTGCCCAACATGTCAGCATTGAGGTTAGATCTTCTTAGGAATAATGGGCAACTTTGCTTTATTTCCTATGTCATTATTTAATGACGGGAAATTTTCAAATAGAAAGAGAGCAAAAGTCAGAGAAAAACAATGGCCTCCCAGCCACAAAGAGCAACAAGAGTCCTTCCCTTAAAAGACAATGGGGACAGATTGCTCCTACCAGCCTCTCAAGGAGGTTTTCATCCCTCATCAGGAAAGATGACCTCACTCTTCCACTCCTTCCTATATCTTGGAACAGGGTGCTTCTGGCCTCCAACTGCATGGAGGTCTCAGAGGAGGCTGGAAAATGTGCAGGCAGGGAACCAGGTCACCTAGGACTGTTCCCATCTGTATCACTTACAAGCTCCGTGTCACTAAGCCTCTCAGTGCATGGAATAGAGCTTTTAGATAGTCCCTTCCACTTTACAGTGTGAGCATGCAGAGCCGAGGTTGCAGTAAGCCCCCCTTGGTAATGCTGACCACAATGGCTGCCATTTTGACAAGAGGGATGATGGTCTTGGTGACTATCACTATGAGTGGGCAATGCCCAGGAATCTGAATTTCACAGCTGATTCTTTAGGGACAGGGGTTTGTAGATGAAAAAATTATAGGAGCCTCCTTAGGTCTTCTACCTAATCCTGACTAGAAAGAGTTAAAAAGCAAACTTTACTAAAGACATTCCCCTGGGAAGCAAGTCAAAGCCAAGGGGAGAAAAATCAGGTAAAGAAAGGCACCAAATGGCCTGGGGACTTCCTTCAAGAGACCAGACAAAGACCTACCAGGCAAGACACAGAAAGAAAAGCAGATAAGCTGCTCCCACCTCCAGTGAAATATAGGAAAAACAAGGGGCAATGGCTGACTAACTTTAAGGCAGTATGTACTCACACCTGTGCACAAACATACATATACATACACAAGCACACACATATATATACACATATATACATGTGTATTCACTCTAGGGTCACTATATTTTTCACTCTAGGGTCATGGAGTGCAATAGATAAATACACACCCCCTTACTAATTCTATCCATGAGTAAGGCACTCCCTTGCCATCCACCCCGAAGGTAAGGCCTTAAACGGTAGGTAAGGACAAGTGAAAAGGCAGAAAGAAGCTGCACACAGGCCACCAGAAGAAATGACGTTGAGCAGAGTTGCCTAGAAGCCAATCTTGTTATGGCAAGTTCCCTGTGGAGGGGAAGAGCCACTCACACCCCTCTAAAATTAGCTAAGAACAAAGGGTTCCCGTGACCTCCATCTTTCTGGAGCCCTGTACCCTAATTCTTTCTTAACAGAGTAATTATCTCTCTTCTCCTTTCTCTTTCTTCCTTTTCCTCTTCACAAATAAAGTGTCTTCCTTTTGTTAAACTTTGTCCGTCTAATTTTTTACTGGGGCTGAGTTATAATCCCAGCAGACAACAGAGAGAGCAACAGTGCTCATCCCCCAGATGCAACAACTCTATCGCCAATTTTGATAAACACTACTTACAGCCATGACTCCCTTCGGTAAAGGAAAGTCAAACAGCAAGACACAACCCTCAAGCGCTGTGCAAAGCAAGCAAGGCAGGGTGAGGAGGTTTCAGAGTTGCTTCAAAGACAAGCAGAACTTAGATTTAACTTGGAAGGGAAGAAAATATTTAGCAGGAGACGAAATGCTAACATTTGGATTTACAGATTCCTCTGGCAGAGGAGGGCAGTGTGAATTGGAGCCTGGGCAAGCCAAGTGTTGAAGATTGCTGGTAAAGACACTCACGTGTGTGTGTACACCTGCACATAGGCTCCACGTTCACATCTTGTCTCGGACTGTGAACAACTCACCCCAAAAATAAACGAAATACACAGGCCCTCTCTCTACCTCCTTCCTTTCCCACCAGCCATGGACATGGCACACACATGTGTACACAAACATGCACATACATACACATCCATCCAGGAGTGGAGTGAAAAGAAAGGCAAGCAGAGTGGGAGGTCAAGGCCATGCTAGGACAGAACCCACCTTTGCAGCTCTCACAGCAGGTGCCCTTCTGCTTGATGGCCAGGGCACAGTCGCGTGGCAGCACCAGGCACTTCTCCCGCTTGCAAGTCACTTCCTTGTTCTAGGAAAGAAGAGACAGGAGACACAGGAAATCAGCATCTGAATCCCCAGGACCCTGACCAGTGCTGAGTTCTCCTTTTCCTATCTTCCCTTCATCTTGGCAGAGGAGCACAGTGATGACACATAGAAGCTTCTCCTCTCTCAAACAGAAATATCCGCCAGGAACACAGAACTCAGGGAGAGCACGGGACGTTTAGAGATGAGAGGAGATGTACCCTAGGCTAGCCTCGAATTTATGGCACTCCTTCTGCCTCAGCCTGTCACGTGCTGGGATTATAGGTATGTGCCACCATACTTAGCCAGCAAATACTATCATTCTCATTTTACAAATGAGAAAACCACAGCTCAGAGCAAGTAGCTGACCCATTCAATTAGACACAGCTGCAAAGTGGCAGAGGTGAAATTCAGACTGAAATCACGAGCACACACCTCCAGTAGGGGGTCAGGTGGCCCTGCTACCATCCTCAGCTGATATGGGGGCAGTGGGAGAGGGTAGCTGACCAGCTCTGCCACCGCGGGATGACCTAGACCAATGGTGGCAAACCTATGGTATGCATGCTGCAGTAGGCACAGAGAACCCTCTCTGTTGGCATGAGAGCCAAGTCTCCCCAGAAGCTGAGCATTGGATAACACTGTTTTTTCTGAACCAAAACCTCAGTATTCAGGTTTGATTGTAGTGTTGGGCCTTTGTGATAAATAAGTAGGTTTGGGGTTGCAGTTTGTGTACTCCCTAAAAGGTTCACCATCCCTGACCTAGACCCTTCCCTGATATGTAGGAGACACTACCTGTACCCTGACAGGGACCCTGGGAAGATTTGTGAGTCTCCTAGCACATTTAAACATCATGACCAAGGAAAATCTCACGTCTATGGTACAGAACCACAGAGATGTGTGCATCTTAGTAGGGTGAGGGTGTGTGTGTGCATGCGTGCTATGAGCATGTGTGCGTGTGTGTGCGTGTGTGTGTGTGTGTGTGTGTCTCGGAAGCTGGGAACCTAAGTCCAGCCTTATGCAAAGCTCAGCCCGAGGCTACTGTAAGATAGCCCTCATCATCCTCTGGGTTTCCCTCAAACGGGCTCCTGTGGTCTGATGCTACATTAACCCTGATGCCATCCCAGGCCATGACTGTGACCTCCAGGACCCCAAAATCCCTCCACCCCCAGCTCACAGGTTCCAGCTCCCGCTGCGATTCTCAGGGGCATGGAGAGAGCTGGGCCTTCCACTTCTCAGTCTCTGCCTCTCAGGCCTTTCAGTCCCCTGTCTGCAAGGCTTTGCAAGGCTACCCAGCATCACAGGACCTGCCCAGCAACCCAGGGAGAGTATGTCAGTGTGGCCACCCGGACCCTGATCGCCTGGACCCCAGTAGGGCTCTTGGTTGCTAACCTTGTGGTTTCAGTCACTGGTTATGGGTTAGGGTTAGGATTAGGGATGGGTTGGTGGGGTGGTCTAAGTAATCCCGTTTCCCCCTTCCTCTTGTTTTTCTGGTGTCTGTTCTGTGGTTGGCATCCTCATGGCCTGATCTTTTTTACTCTGTGGCTCCTGGGAAAGAACCCTCATTCTCTCTGCAGATTACCACCCTCCTGTGGGTCCCTCACAGAGGCAGGGGCTGCTCCCACCCGGGAACCTGGGTCTGATTCCTCTAAGGACGCATCACTAGTGTGTGTCAGGAGCAGGGGTTTCCCCTGTGCTGCCAGGGCTGAGAGCCACTGTGGTAGGGGAAGTGTGCTTGTCCCCAGGATGGTTCGGTGAGTGAAAGAGCTCCCTGCTGTGCCTCTGTGAGTGGCAGATGAACCTGCCTTCTGCCTCTGGGGTTCCCTCCCCCCGTCCATTTCCAGCACCACAATGGTATGGAGGCTAAGTCACAGCCCACAGATTTACTTTTACAACTTTCCTTACATTACAAACATAACATATACACAATTCAAATTTAGGCAAAAATTAAAATTTTTGTCTAAAAATTTAAAATATCATCCACTTTACTCTCACCAAAAGCCATCAGCCATAACCACCAGTTATATGTGCCGCTCACCATTCTTAACCATGACTGGGATTTGCCACTTGTTTCTTTGGTCAGCTGCATCCTGATGCCCATTTCCCACTCTGGGATGACAGAGACATGAAGCTCTATGACTTTATGCAGTCACCAACCTGGGCAGAGCCACTGTACGTGCATCCCCTCCCTCCTGCAGGAACGGGTGCTGAGACCTGGGTAGCTCAGAGCCCCTGGGCAGTCAGAGGGGTATGAAGTCACAACTGGGAACCAATAAATAGGAAGGCATGGAGTCTCAATATAGGAACTGGTGGCTAAGTTAGAAAGCTGGGGGCTAATCAGAACCCATAACAAGATTCCAAGATTCATAATAAATGGCTTGTAATTACAGTCCAGCCCAAAAGCTATTCCAAACAGATGGTCTACAGACTCACATCTGGAATTTGTTTTACACACACACGTGCACACACACACACACACACACACACGTGCACTACTTGACTGTGAGTTTAGTGGAGTCTTCCCCTTTCTGATTACACTTGGAGTTTTCACATAGTCTATCAAGGGTCATGCTGGTGTGTAACTGCCATACCCGATTACTCCTCTGGTGTCTGACTAACAGGTATATGAAGGTCTGCTCTGAATCTGAGACCCTCAAAGAAAAATAAACAAAAATAAAAGCTCCAGATAATCTCTGTGAGAGGCTCATTCCCCCATCAACTTAACTGCATGCAGCAGCTTCAGGGTAAATTCAAGCACAGGTTAATCAAGGCCAAGCATGTTGCTTCCTCATTATGCCAGGAATCAAGCACACTCATCCTGAGCCTGGGGCTTTGGAGGGCAGTGTAACAAGCAGGCAGTGGCTCCAGGAGTCCATCATCCCCAGCTACCTCATCCTCCAGCAGCAACTCCCATCACTGTGGCTCACAGCTGTGGCTCATCCAGTTCACATTTTCATTCAAGAAACATTCTCTGAAGCCAGCACATGCCTGTTACCCCAGCTCTCCGGGAGGCTGAGGCAGGAAGACAGCACACTTGAGCCCAGCTTGAGCTACTTAGTAAGACTCTGTCCCCAAATTTAAAAATAAAGGCTGGAGGTGTAGTTTAGTTTGAAGAACCTGCGCTAATCCCAGTACTATGAAAAGAAAGAAAGACCGGTTCACACACTGTCCTCTTTCTATGGTGTGTCCAGACTGTGTGCTACAAATCTTAGCCACACACTGCCACCAAAACTTTCTCATCATCCCCAATTCACAGATGAGTATGCAAATTTAGTAAACTTGCCCAGGAGTCACAAGAGAGGTGGTCTAGAATACAGCAGGGTACAGCATTTCCTCACAATCCTAGAACTCCCAGGTATTCGAGGTGCAGATGAGAATAGATCAGTGCCCCTACCCCTGGAGCTGTGCCCCTACCCCTGGAGCTGTGCCTTCCTGGAAAATGACTGTAACAGAGGGCAGATGATACAGGGATGATATAGGAGATGAAATAGAACTTCCAAAAGATATAAGGAAAATATTATAATCTCAATCTGTCAGATATCTGATATGCTCAGTTCATGCTCTCTAAAATCAAGAGTAGGAAATGCTTATTGAGAGGAAACCTCCTGAGAGGCAGGAGGGGTCTCGAATGTGTTGCCCAGGACTCTATAAAGTTTCAGGGGAAGTTTTATAGGCCAGAAGCCACGTGGGTACAACATAGGTTAAAGCTATCATCAACCAGTAAGGTTACAAGTATCGTCACTTAGTGACCCAATGGGGGGAACAAGTCACGTAACAAGTGTACATGGAAAGAACGAAGACCTTTTCTAGGAAACAATGGATCTGGAGGTCTTGGTCACCCATTGTGGTTACTGTTGTTTATCTAGACTTCTATGTGGGCCAAGTGTTATCACTTATCTTGTCCTTTGAGGATGTGTGCAGGCCTGGTCATTACATCTTTATCTTGAGGCCTGGTCTCCAACAGATGCGTTTCTGGCCATGGTTGTAATGTGTTTTCGTCTTTTGCACTGATGGCCAGCCCTACCTGACTGCCTATAATACTTCTACTTAGCTTAGCTGTCTATAATACCCTGGGACCACAATGTCCCCCACCACAGTCTGCAGACACCTGCTGTGTTCTGGTAAGAGGAAAGTGGCTTTGCCCTGGGTATGGCAGTGAGGTGCACATTACACCTCTGAAAGCCAGGCTGTCATCCTCTACCAGTCTTCAGTTCTCACTGGCGATGGAGGCCTCCCAGTTCTAAGCAAACAGAAATGATGGCAAAAAGCTCACTCAAGGAAAAGATGAGAACACTGACAACCTAGCCCAGCCAGTCAGCAGGACAGCACATCTTGCACTTCCCAGCCTCACTTCTGCCTGGTCTGTGAGTCTCCCGGGTTGGCCTGTGGCCAAAGGTGTCCATCCGCACTATGCCTTCCTTCTGAGGGAGGGGCCCTGGACCTTCCAGAGCTGGCCATGTATGTCACACCTGACGCAGTCTCAGGGCACCTTCAATGAAGTGCCAACATATACGAGTGAAAGGGATGCGGGGAGAACAAAACAGAAATCGACATGCCCGGCAACAAGGCCCATCAGGATGTGACCCAAACTGCAGCCCCAGTCACAGATGAGATGGCCAAGTTCAAGGGGATTCCGCAGCCACATGCTGGCCCCGAGACTGTCACCAGGTGGCAGCACAGAGAGCCCTGGTACAGAGATTGCAGCTGAGTCTGGAGCAGACCTGGGAGCATTTCCAGTCTGTTCTGGATGCCAGACCCTGTCCAGTGAAAGAGGTCAGAAGGCAGGAAAGCGCGGTCTTCCGATGTCCCTGTGTGACTTCCTCCACCAGGGGGAAAGAATAACCTTGAGAGACTTTGGTTAACATGCCTTGCCAATGTCTTAAAATAATTTTTTCACAGATTCTGCCCAAAGCAATGCTATTGTAGACAATGGAAATTATTGCCTGGCCTTTCATTCATGTTAGAAAAAGTAATAAAAACTTGGAGACAAAGACACAGGAGCTACCAGGATGAGAGGATGCGAGAGAGGCTGTGTTCTCATACGGTGACGTGCTGTCCTGAATCCCCTGGAATGAGAATAAAGATGAAAACGTCTGGTGCCCCGAGCTGCCGCCATCTGGTCAGCTGTTCTAGCAAGGAGGCCGGCCACATCCATCCCTGCCCCGGAAGGTGGCATTATTGTCCTTCTATCCTTGTCCCCTCTAAAAAGCCCTCAGGGGAGGGGGGCGGGCAAACACCTATCATTCAGCAAACAAGCAGGCTCAGAGACCCACGAAGGATGGAAATTGTGATATTCTTTCGGCTCAAGTGAACAGCACTAAATTTGTCGCTGAAGCCAGGGACCAGGTAGCATCAGCAGAAAGGATAAGGGGCCGAGGCAGTGCTTTCTCTCCAGGTTGACCCATCCCCGTGCGCACGCGCACACACACACATGCTCCTCTGTCATTTTGTAGCCATAGTCTTATTTGGGGAGGAGGTTGATTGAATTTTCTTCCTTCAAAAACTCTCACCCAAAGGCAAATAGCCATGGCAATGTGGCCTCAGTTACCCCAAGGGCTATTCTTTTTGTTCTTATGAACCTTCAAGGAAGGAAACCAGCCTAGCAACTCTGATAGGTGAAGAACTCAGAGGGGTTCGACAGGTACAGCATCACAGACCTAGCCCTCGAGCAGCACTACACTGAGTCTGTAGAAGGAGGAGAAGCAGGCCATAAGTCCCCAGCTCAAGAAGCTCTTAGGTAAACAAAGCATTGATCCTAGCAGCTCACACAAACCCCGTAGCTTCTGGCACCCATGGAGAGTATGGATGAGAACATTACCTGGAGTCCATGCCCTTGAGGCTGGCAAGCACACACAGAACACTCTGACACTTCCTTACACGTCCCTGAAACACACACACAACAGAGTTTCATGTGGAGCCTCAAGATCACTCCAAAAGGAGTTTGTTTTGAGGAATATGGATGTCTGTGTCATTTCCCAAGGAGGGGAGGCCAGGAGAACCTGATCCCATGTCACCCTGTGGATTCTCACTGCAATTTCTAGTCTCCCCATGCAAGAAGTTAAGGAGGTCACCTTCTCCTGAAGTAACCCAATTCCAGCTCTGAAGAGCTAAGGAGAACACTATGGTACTTTTGAACAGGGATCCCCATTTCTTCCAGGCAATATGATACCACTTCTCCCAAACAGAAGCGTAAGACTTGGTGTTTACACAGCAGTTTTCTCTTTTTTGTATTAAATTCTTTCATTGGTACATTGTAGGTATACAACACAATTACATTTCTCATTGGGAATTGTACCTTTACATAATGCATCTTGGTTCTTATTTTTTCCCCACTCCTAGCCCTCCCTTCACCCCCTCCACCCTTCCCTATTTACAAAGACTTTATTTCCATTTTTTCCATTTCTCATCATTTTCCCTTTCCCTTCTTTCCTTTCTCCTGCCCCTCCCACTACCCCTACCCCTTTGGAGCTTTTCTTCCTATTTTGCATTATCGATTATTCATTCTAATCATTGGTACATTTTAGGTAGACAATATAATGACATTCATCATTGGAAATTTGCACCTTTACATAGTCTCTCTTGGTTCTTATTTTTCACCCTTGCCCAGCCCTCCCTTCAACCCCTCCAGTCCTCCCTATTTACAAAGCTTTTGTTCCTATTTTTCCATTTTCTCATATTAATCCCATTCCCTTCTATCCTTTCCCCTAGCCCTCCCACTTCCTTCCCCTTTGCCCCTTTTCTTCCTATTGCACATTACCTATTATACATTTTGGTCCTTATTTACACTTTCAGTTTCTCACACCAGAGAAACTATTCGGTATTTACACATGTGTGTCCTATTTATTTCACTTAAGAGTATTGCCTCAATGTGCATCCACTTAGCTATAAATGTCTCTAATTTCTCATTTTTTATGGCTGAGTAGTACTCCATTTTATAAAAAACCCACATTTTCTTTATCCAGTCTCCAGTTGATGGGCATTTGGGCTGTTTCCAAGTTTTAGCTATTACAAACTGCGCTGCCATGAATATGGGCGCACACATATCCCTGTGGTATGATTCTTTTAATTCTTTGGGGAAGATCCCCAGCAGTGGAATAGAGGGGTCAAATGGGACTTCCAGTCCTAGTTCTTTGAGGTATCTCCATACTGATTTCCACAGTGCTTGCATCAGTCTACACTCCCACCAGCAGTGGAGCAGGGTTCCTCTTTCCCCACAGCCCCACCAGCATTTGTTATTGGTCGATTTCATGATAGCAGCCATTCTTTCTGGAGTGAAGTGGAATCTCAGCATTGTTTTCATTTGCATCTCTCGAATGACCAGTGATGTTGAACATTTTTTCATGTATTTATTTGCTATTTCTACTTGTTTGTCTGAGAAATGTCTGTTCATTTCAGATGCCCATTTTTGGATTGGGTCTTTAAATTTGGGAGGTCTGATCTTTTTAAGTTCTTTATAGATTTGAGATAGTAGACCTTTGTCTGAGGAAGAGCAGGTGAAGATTTTTTCCCACATTGTGGGTTGTCTCTTCACACTGCACACAGCAGTTTTCTTTTAGAGAGCTCTATAGACATTGTGTCATTGATCCTTGTTTCTTAAAACCTGCATGCAGAGAAATGGTCCACACTGAACTTAAGTATCTCAGGTCCCTCAAAGAACCAGCAGGCAGTGGAATGGGTATAAAACAGAAACCCAGGCCTGGGTTAAGGGAACAGCCAGGAAGGTAAGTGGCTAAGACCCAACATTAAAATATATAGGTGAATCACATTAGAATTAAGTGAGCTTTGACATGACTGCTGAGATTTTTAGGATGAGGTCAGTATGCAGTTGAGCTAGTTTGTAAAGTTTTTAGACAGATGGGCTACCCAGGTCACACAGGTGAGGTCACAGCCATGTTGTGTACCCTGGAGGAAGGTCAACCAGGAAATGTGCCATGAAAGGGGTGGCCCAGGCTTTGGGCAACCAGACCTTGCTTCAAGCCTTTGAAGGTTCTTGTATGCTGGGATGTGGCAAAACCTAAAGAATGAACCAAATGAGGTGGTGCACACCTGTAATCTCTGCTACTCGGGAGGCAGAGGCAGGAGGATCATAAGTTCCAGGCCAGCTTGGGCAGTTTAGTAAGCCTCTGTTCCAAAATAAAAACTAAAAAAGAGGGGGGGAACTTGGGATATAGTGGGGGAGCATACCAGTGTTCAATCCTCAGTACCACCAAAAATAAGCTGAAGAAGGAAGTATGTTTTGGCAGCATCCGAAGAACCAAGTGGGTGGTAGGCTCTGCTGCCTACCAGGGCTTCTGATCCCTGGTTTCCTTCTGGAATCCTTGGTCAGGGAGATTCTTCAACAGTGAGCATGTGCATTCAGGAGGACTAGTACAAGCCCGCATCTGCTCCAGCCTGTCTCCTTTGTGCAAATCTGCTGCTAGTCTCCTAGAAATAATGATGAAATGGAGTGGGGAGGGCCCCATGATAGCTCTCCGGGTGCCAATGGCATTATTAAATTTGATTGATGATTTACTATTTTAATAAGCTGTTGCTTGCTTGCTCTTCATTACTGATGGTACAAATGACTTCCCCAAAACTCTCAAAGAAAGAGCCAGAAGAAAAAAAATTAAAGGCAGTTGGCATGCCTCGAAGTCTAAGTGTAAAGTGTAAAGCTCTGGGTCATCTCTCAGGTCAGTAGCACTTGAAAAAAAATGGACAGACAAAGCAGCCAACAAAACCATTTCTAACGTGCAGAAAATGAAGTTGGAAGAGAAAGAAACCTAGATTCCCCAGTGTTTCCGAAGACCTCTCTCTCCTGACGCATTCCGGAGGAAATGAGAGCCCTCATCCTGCTCACCCCAGCTTTTGCCCTGAAGTCCCTCTCCAGATCTTGCTGTATTTGCTCCTCCACTTGTTTTGCCGTCCTTTTCATGGCTACACCCCCAAATAAAGCTGATCTATCTTTCATCAAACAATGGGTAGTATGTGGTTGCACAGGCAAGATGCTATTTCTTATCACAGTATCAGACATTTCTAAAAATCTGTTATGTGTCAGACAATGCTGAGTATGTCCTGTGTGTTTTGTCATTTAACCCTTGCAACAAGCTCAGGAAAATCATTGATTTACCTCCCTCTCATCTTATAGGTAAGGAAACTGAAGCCCAGGGGGCGCTGTGCTCCACCAAGTTTACACAGCCAAGCCAGGGCACAGACTCGAACTCATAACCTTGTGATGTCAAAGTCTATGACTTAAGCACTACAACATACAGTGTGGCCTAAAGGTAAAGATGAACCATCCCTGCAGCTAAGAATTTAAATATTTGCCTCTGTTAAGCATTCCCTATTTTCAGACCATTATAAACCTGGACACTTTATTTTCATTTTAAATGCACAAGTAAAAACAGTGCCTTTAGGAAAGTCAGCTTAAGTCCTTGACTTAACTCAATGCAAGTCTCTGAGCACCAGGTCCTTTGGAAGATGGACCAGACCCTCAGACTGCCAACTCCTCCCATTTCTTTGGTTTGCACGGGAGGAGGGGGAGGCTCACAGCATCTCAGGGCTGTAATTTTGTAAATTTACTGTTGAAATACCTTGTAAGAACATTGTGTGATTCACTGCACTACATCTGGGAATGTTATTCTTTTTCCCTCCTGTCTAGGCTCAGCAATCCTTTTACCCCAGAGACCTGGACCCTGGCCTCTCCTGCCCAGTGAAAAGTGCAAAATCAGGAACAAAGCTACCCTTGAAGCCCAACCATTTAAAAGACTTTATGAAGCCCTCTGGGACCTCCGATTATTTTGCAACAAGTTATATCCCATGAAGAAATTCACTACTCTGCAACACAAAACAGAGGGAGATTAAAGTAAAAGCCAGGGGGTGGAGGAAAGAGGTAAGGTCCCCTGCTGTTCTGTCTGGCCAGAATCAGGTCTTTTAGTACCATGTTCTCTACAAAGACAATGTGCTGATGATATATGGCCCTCATACATCACCAAGTGACAGTGTTCTACTGATACTGTACCTTGAAAATACAACAGGGGCCAGCAGACACAACAAGGGACTGATAAGGGGGCCCTTTTTATATGGAAGTTATTAACGCTTCAATTTTTTAAAACAGGCTTCAGTTTGTTGGAGGGATTGTGTGGGGGCTCCTAATTCCATTCAGGGATTAGGGTCTGGTGGGGTTTTTTTTTTCCTTTTGGCCTTCTGAGGGAACTCACAGAGCAAAGAAACTCAAGCTGTTAGGATACATCAGCAGCAGTGCAAGTACAGATGTAAAACAGGTCAGTGTCAAATAGCTCCTCATACTGTTTAATCATATTTTGAAATAGAACCAAAACATTAGAAATAGCCACCAAATAAAAATAATAGCCCAAAGAAAGTAGCAAGGCCTGTTTCTTTTATTACATCCTACTTCACATAAGCAAAGGGTCCGCCGGTGACATACTGTTCACAGACCTGCAATGCACTGAGTGGAAAACAGCCAGTGACTCAGCCAGCATGCCTGTCAGATGCCAGCATGCCACACACTCGGCTCCCAGGTATACTTAACACACTTTCCTAGTCTTTTGCTGTTTTGTTTTGTTTTCTTTGGCTTGGCTTGGTTTGGTACAGGGACTGAACATAGGGCATTCACACTGAGCTGCACTCCCAACACCTTTTTTATTTTTTATTTTGAGATAAGGTCTCACTAAAATTACCCAGGCTGGGCTTAAACTTGTGATCCTCCCTGTCTCAGCCTCCCAGAGTGTTAGAATTACAGGTGTGAGCCAACAGGCCCAACTCACTATAATGCTGTATGTCAAATACAAAAATGCAAACACAATGGATTTTAAATAGCATTTCAAAACCATTGTCATGCAACCCGTCCAATGTGTAAAATCTGGTTTTTTAAAAAGGTTTTTTGTACAAATCCAATTTACTGTGGAATTAGGTCCCAGTAAATATTGCAACTAAAAACCACTTTTATACACTTAAGCTAATGGCACATCCTGGTCAGCAACAATGAGTTTCCCCAGCTAACTCCTGTAACCATGTAGCTGCTGCGAGCTGTAGCTCACACCTGCCACTCAGTACCCTGAGAGATGATCTACTGCTGTCACCAGCCCAGGAAAAGATCCAAATGCCAAATAGGAAGTATGGTTTTGACAGGACACACTGCTTCCATACCACTGTAAAATCAAAACATGGTAAGTTGGACCATTGTAAGTCAGAGGCCATCTGTGATTTTATCCTATAGTTATATGCTTATCACATAGCTGGCTATGGTTACAATTGTTCATTGGAGGCAATTTTCATCCTTCTGTGCATCTGCATAACCTTTCCACCATCAACAATGATATATAAAGTAGTGTGACCTATGAAGAGGCAAAGAAAGGACTAATAATTTACTCTGAGGGAAGAGGATTAACTAGATATTCAAATTATTGAATCAAAAATTGAATACAAATGCAGGCTTGTTTATCCAACAGGTATACATAGAATGGGCCCAGCCCCGTCTGTGCCCTGGAGTGTAGCATGAATATGGGAGAGCTGGCATTTTGCAAGGAAGATCTGAGGGAACAAAGACATGCCTGCAAGACAGGCACTGGCCAAGACTCAGAGAAAAGGAAGCAGCACAAGAAAATAGACTGACCAAAGGTCGTCACACTGTTGGAAGCGTGGTTAGCAAAAGACCCTCTACTAAGGAAACAGTAGCTCAGACACCCGAATGAAGGAATGAGAATCTGTAAATATCTTGGAGAAGCAGGTTCCTGGCACAGGAAATACCAGGTCCAAATACACTGTGGAAAGGATGTTGAATATCATACTGGTCAGCTTTCCCATGCCTGGGATACATTACCAACACCCACATCTTAAAGGAGGAGAGGTTTAATTTGGGTCATGGTTTCAGGGGATCCAGTCCATGGTCAGCTGACTCCAAGGAAGGATCATGGAGGAAGGGTGTGGTGGAGCAAACCTGCTTAGTTCATGGCATCTGGTAGCATACTAAGGAACGATGCCAGGGAGGAAGGAGTGAGGGACCAGATATCCAAAGTCCCACCTCCCTGACCTACTCAAATGCATAAAGAAGTGTGCTCCACCAGTGCCTGGGGCAGAGCCCAAAGCCAGGCAAGTTGACACAACAAAGTGGAACCATCATAGGTATCTTATAGGAGGGACCAGGAGCCCAAGAGTGTGACCAGGCCAGTGAAAAGAAAGGATGCTCTGGAGGTAAGGTCAGAGACACTGACTGGAGCCAGATCAAGTAAGGCCTTGTAGACCAAGGTTATTCTTTAGACTTTAATCTGAGTGAGATGAGATGTGCTCAGGGGTGTTTGTTCAACCAACTGAAATGATCTGTAGATGCTTTTTTTTTTTTTGGTACCGGGGATCGAACTCAGGACCTTAGGCTTACGAGACAGGAGCTGGAACCTCTGAGCTAAATCCCCAGCCCAATCTGTAGACTCTTAAACAGTTGATGACACATTGTTCAAAAGCAAGAGTGGTAACAGAGGTAGTTAGAAATTATCAAACAAGATATATCCTCAAGACTGGCCTGAGAGATGACCAGTATATTGAACACAGGATGCAAGAGAAAGAGGAATCAAAATGGTCAATAGGCTAAAAATCTGGATCAAAACAGCTAATGTTACTGCCCAAAGAGAACTTAGATTGGGGAAGGTGCAAAATCAGATCCCCTTAGGGACCATTTTCAGTATGAGATACTGCCAGACACACATGGGGAAATGCCAAGTGGATATTTGGGTATTTGATACTGGACTTGACGCACGAGAGCAACATAAACATGGGAATGACCTGCATCTATGTGGTTTTTAAGTCATGAATTTGTATGAAATTATCTAGGGAATGAGGCCATGGAGAAAGTATCTTGGTGAAATCCTGGGGCCATCTAATATCTGAAATTTGAAAAAATAAGAAATATCCAGCAAAAAGAAAGTTCAAAGAAAGAAAAGGAAAATAGACAGAATTCTTCTAAACCCATTGATGGCACAAATGCTGAGGGGAGTCCTCTCATGTTAAATCCTCACACACAGACACACATGTGCACAGACATTCACACAGACATGCACACCCCCCACACAAACAGGCCTTTGCCTACAATGTACGTGGCTGCTGGCTAAGTTAATTCAGTGATCACCAGGGGCTGCCTTCTCTCACCGCCTGCCTCCTGTCAGGTAGAGACAGAAGATCCCTCAGGCCAGGGTTGAGGCCCGGAGTGTGAGACTCACGAGAGAGGTTGTCTCGGCCACCGTGTTTAGCTTTTTCCTTAGAGATAATGACCGCCATGCCTTCCAAGGAACCCTTCTGAGGAATAGAATTAAGTTTAAGAAAGAACCAATGGCTAAAGGAGCTGAGAATTCCAAGGAACAGGTCTATAATTAATGTCCCCACACCAGAGGGCTCAGGACCACCAGAGCCTGGTGAACACTGGCTAAGGCAATATTAGGATGGGTGTGGGGTGAGAGAACATCAGACATGCAGCAGTAGCAGAAAGAATTGAGAGAGAAAAATCTCTCCTTGGAAATTTTCCTTCTCAGTTATACAATGACCTAAAGCCAAAAAAAAAAAAAAAATGATGAACAGAGACCACAGTAGACCCTGCACAATCTCTGATCTCAAAAAGTGTAACTCAAAGGGAGGACCATGACAGTCATCTGCCTCGGGCAAGTAGGACCCAAGGATGCAGGCAGCACCCATCAGGAAGCCAAGATCCCGCAAGCAGCTTGGGACTCACTCTGGAAATCAGAGCGAGACACAGAGGCCCAAGGAGGAGCTGCAGATGACCCTGTGTTATGACTTTGGGACTAGTACTCCCTTCCACCCTCTCAGCATAGTATTTTCTCCCACATGGCTGAAGGCTGTGCATGCTTCTCCTGGACATTCTCTGCACCAGGCTGATTTATATCAGCACATCATTTTTAGTGAGAAATATTTACTAAACTGCCCTGGTCACTCGACTCTGTTCACAGCTGGCCCTTCAGCTTTCCCCAGCAATCTTTCCCCACCTCCTCCATCATCTCCTCCACACAGGGCTCTGCTCTAGCCTCCACCAGACAGTCCAAATTCCCCAAGGTCAGTGCACCCCACTGGGCACCTTCTGCCCATACCAAGGTCCAGCCACCATGGTTTGTTCAGGAAGAACAAACACCCACTGAGATGATGAGTTAATTCAGTGAGCACCAGGGGCTGCCTTCTCTCTGCATGTGCCACCTGTCAGGTAGAGACAAGATCCCTCAGGACCTATTGGTACATTTCAGCATTGAATGAAGGCAAAAATTAAAAACTGAGACTGAGAAAAACAAGACACAAAACTTGGGGAGCAGTGACATCATGGAAACCCTGGGCTAATAACAGAAAAAGAAAAAACTGCTGAAAAATTAAGAGATAGAGATGCTAAGGGTGAAACCCTGGAACTGTAGAATGCTAGGCTCATTTAAAAATGAGGATTCTCATTAAAAGTATGGAGACTGGGTAGCACCAAACTGAGAAGGAGACAGGATCAGAATCTGGCCAGCTTGAGTTCACACTCCCTCCCCTGAGCAAGGAAGGAAGCTATGTGCAGAAAAAGTGCAAATGGCCGCAGAGAGAACTGAGAGTTCCCAGGGTGGACCCATCCTAGACACAAATGTGAGTTGCTGGGTGAATGCCAGCTGCCTGCAGGGGACGGCAACCCTTTGGAGCAGCTCTGGGAATCCAGGGCTGGGGTGGTGTTGTCTCTTACTCCTGCTTCACCTGTCTCCAACTCCTCCAGGTTCCACAGACCCTCCCCATCCTGACATTCATTAAACCCTGGCTACTGGGCCAGGGATTTAGCTCAGTGGCACCGCACCTGGCCTGAAAGCACAAGGTCCTGAGTTTGATCCCTGGTACAAAAAAAAAAACCCTGGCTGCTTTGTCAAGTTGCTTCATCCAGTTGTCTCTTCCTACAGGGGCAACAAACAGACATCCCATCCCATTTGGGGTACAGCAACTCCCCATCATCAGAGACCGCAGGACACACAGCATCACTGTGGGTGCCCAGCACATGGAAATCTTGGCAGCCACCCAGTGGGTAGCCTGTCCCACCCAACGGAGCCAGTCCAGACCCTACCTAACTGGACGATAGGACCCGTGAGAACACGGTCCCGAGAGAGCTGTCTTCCAGTCTCCCTGCCTCAGCCTGGCTACCTTCTCAGGCCTTGTTGTCAGGAAGCCTTCACTGGGAGGGGGTCTCAGTGGAGTCACCCAGGATGGAGTAAGGTTCCAGGGCTACACCTGTCATCTTTGCTTTCTTTCCTTTTCCTGATCCCAACTATGAAATAGGTCTCTTGAGAAAGCATGCCCTCCCTCACAGGGTGGCCTTATGGAAAATAAAGTTCAGACCAGCCCAGGTTATCATCTCAGTGTTTATTCCTTAACTACATAGCCAGTCTTAAAGTGTGTAAAGTATTATTCTCAAGATTGTGAGTGAGCATGAGAAGAATGTAACACTATTCAAATGTAACATCCAGGAGAGGGGACAGCCATGTAAACAACTAATCAAAATACAAGCAGCCAGTCAGGGTTGTAATAAAAGTATTCAACATATAGGCTTCAAAGAACAAGTAATAAAATTCTGACTGGATGACAAGGAGGCTCAACAGAGATAAAGAGGAAAAGCAGCACTTCAATAAAGAAGTCTGAAGTGCAAGACAATTCTGTGAGTTCTTCATAAATGCAATACTACGTGAGTGACAGTTGACCTGTTAAAAAATTCTGCACGGGTAACATTATTGCCACAGTACCTGATCATTACTCAAATATGAACACAAATTCTTATGTTTATATTTATACATCCTTCCCTTTCCATTAAATCTCAAAATTTTTTTAAAAATTAGGCACTACTTAAAAGTCACTACAAGTATTTATTAAAATGGGAGATGTTCCAGTCTCCAGAGGAAGGCATAGCAAATGTGAATTTTTAGCAAATTCCATGGTGATTCTCACACACTTTAAAACATGAGAGGTGCCAGGCAGGAATCTGGTGGGAGAAGAGAGGAGACTGAAGGGAAAATGCTCACTGCTGACTTGCTAATGACCTCCAAGGGTGTGTGAGAAGGCAGCAGCAAAGGGAAGTCCGTAAAGAGGGAGAGCTGGGGTTTCCTGGGATCAGGGCATTGTCATCTGCCCCCAGAGTTCAGAGCTTGTTCTCTGCCCCATATGACCCCACTCCTTCCATCAACTTCCCACCTCCATTGTGGACACTCATGATAGAGCATGAGTGCAAAGAAAGCTTTTTTCCAAATGCTGCATTAAATATAGACACACACACAGGCACACAAAATCCAGCACAGTCAGGGAATCCTAGTCTGCTCTGGCTGAGCCAGTGTTTCAGCCCAGATCTCAGATCTCTGTCTTGTAGAAGTTAATCAAGTTTCAAAGAACTCTAAAGCAATAAAAAGTAGCTAACTTCAAAACTTTCTCCAACATAATTTAATCTCTGTTTGTTCACGTAAAAAGCATTCCTCCAATCTTGCAGCGCCTCGGAACATTATTAACATAAATGCTCAGTAAATACATGAAGGAATTAATGACCATTAATCAATCACAATCCTGCTTGGGTCCTGCCATGAAGTCCCAGTGTTCTGTAGGGTCCCTGCTATCTGTTCCTACCAGGCTGAATCCTGCTCCCCCTCAGCGACCCTGTCCTCACAGGGAACTTGAGGGCCAGAGGACCCTGCAGACTTGAAGTTGGAGGGCCACATCCCCAGATTTTAATTCATAAACCCAGGGGAAATCACCCTGGATCTAAAAGTCTCCTCATTCGAGAAAACTGCAAATGCCACATGGGACAAATAGCTGCCTTGAAAAAGTCTAAAGATGCTCAAAATACATGTTAGGTTAAACCACCTGACATTGCTGTTTCTAGAGGTCAGTACCAGGCAAATATCAAAAATTTCCTCACTCCAGAATCTGTGAGTTCTCGATTTCTGTAACATGGCAAGGTGTGTGCAAAGTGATGAAGAGACATTCTCTCTGCCTTCTTCACCCAGTACATGGTTTACATGAAACAGAAAAAAGTCACTGTTTTTCAAGAATCCCAACCCTTCAGACACACAAACAAGCACCCAGGGAGGAAGAGGAAGCCCCTCAGCCTGCTGCCCACATTTCTAGCTCTCCCAGCAGCGAGAAAGAAGGGCCAGTTCTTCAACAGAAGCCACCCCAACTGAGTGACAGACAGGATGAGGTCCTGCCCTCCTGCCAACTAGCTCTTCGGCACATTCTCCCGAGCCCCTTCTCCAAGCCAAAGACTTCCACACTGGTGCTCACCAGGGACTACAGGGTTCCAGCTGCCTCTGGCGGCCCCCTGGGGTACCACAACCACTATCTGCCTCGTGCAAAAATAAGAAATCACCACAACTCAAGTCTCACAGGCCTCCCTTCCCCCACAAGGGACGTAAACGTGGGCTCCTGCCAGGACCCCAACTGCTCTGGGACAGTAGGGACAAGGAGGAGAAAGTCTGAGCTACCCTTCATGACCTTCCATTCAGAAAAGCAGAGTCCTCTGAGACCAAAGCACACTGCCCTGAGAATGTCCTTGTATCACTACTCTTATGCCACCAATCATAAAGCAGGAGGCACGGCAGCCTCAGGAATGTGTGGATTCTAAGCAATACAGGTGGGGAATGAGGCGAACACATGGCCCAGAAGGCCTCAGTAAGGGCAGAAGCAGAGGCCCACAGGCCACGAACATGAGGCACCCCGCCACTGAGCCGGGCACAAACAGTCCTGGGCAAGCTGGAAAATAACATGGAAAATGAGCCCTTGTATTCCTTGCTACAAATAATCATGGAGAAAGAAATGTCATTACTTTGCTCACTAGGAAAGCAGGGATGGGTTAAAGGTACCTTAATGTAACCAGGGGACACTCAGGAGATAAGAGTTCTTTAAACAGAATTTAAGGAGAAAGGAAACTAAAAGCATGATAAAGATGCTAAAAACGCCTCTCATTGAAACCCAAAGAAATGCAAAAGCAGCTTCCCCCTCTGGTTCTCAGACCTCCTTTTTGCGGGGTAGGCAGGTCTCTGCTGGGAATAGATGGCCTTTTTTGAGGTCACCCATGGTCACAAGGCCAGCAGCACCTGAGAGGCTGCATGGCCACACCAGGCCTAAAAGTTAGGTGCTCAGCCAACACCTATAGTGCTAGCAGCCATAAAACAAAACAAAACAAAACAAAACCCATCTGGCCAAAGAGTACTTATTTGACCAAGAATACAAGAGTTATTTTGGAAATGTGTGTTTCTATCAGTTAAAATGTGAAGATCATTATTTTCCTGTTTTTGTTATTGCTGCCATTCTCCTATAAGGGGCTCCGTGGGACCATCTGCAGCCCTTGTGCAGCTCCCCTGTCATGTAGAGCCCATTGAAGCAGGGCATTTGAGGGACATGCTGCTGTCAGGACAGATGCCACTCACCCCACCCTCTGGTTTTCTCTTGTGTTGCCTGAATGAAACCTTCACATTGCCAGTCGGTTTACAGATGCATGAAGATCTCATTTGGCTTGGCAGATCTGGGTTGGTGTCACCCTGGCAGTACAGGAAAGTTTAGGAAGCCACTCCATTCTCTTCATTCCACCCTAAAGCACCAACCTAATGCTTATCCATGTTTAAGCTTAGGAGGTTGCAGTGGCCAAGACAATGGATCATAGACACCAGTGAAGAGACAGAATGAGTGGCACCTGGAGCCAGAGGCATCTCACCACTGTGGGAGGGAGCTGGGTCTGACCCTGTAAATACTGGAAGCCTGAGTTATCCAAGGTTCCTGTTCCTCTTCCTCCTCCTTGTTCTCTTTGCCCTTCTTCCTGTTTCTTCTGCTACTGTCCTGTGAGCTTTAAGAAATGTAGCTACTTACTCCTTACTATGAGATGTATGCTCGGCAATTCTTTCCTTGACATACACAAGAACTTGAACTATTTTGAGCTCATTCAACATTTGGCTCAATTCTAACATTAACACTAAAAAGAAGAAGAAAAACTCATCACACTACAGCAATTGTATATACAATAAGGCCTTTGTCATTCAAAGAAAACATCATTTTTAAGCCATGGGAGCTAACAACCAAAACCTAATATGAACAGTAAAGCTTGTGGCAAGATTTCAGAGTCAGCCTCCCAAAATGAGAAGGGAATGCCAGTGACAGGGATCAGAAAACATTTCCATGATCACTTTGGGGGGCAGAAGTGAGAAGAGAGAAGGGCCTTAGACCTCTTCCTTGTTAGTGCAGTTTGTGACAGCCAGGTAGCTTGTGACATCAGAGGGAGTGTTTCTTCCATCACAGATAAAAACAAGCCTTCAGATGAAAATGACCTTTTATTTTCAAATGCAATCAGTCTTTTTGAAGGAAATAAAGTGTTTTCATAATGCTTATCTAAGACGTCTGTTACAGAGGAGGGGACCATTTGAGACAGGCTGTCTGGGAGTCATGTTTTGGAACACAGTGTTCCATTCTTGGGGGGAGCTGTCCCAAGTGCTAACCCCAACTATAAACAGGAAGCTCCAGGCCTCCTCCCACTCAAGTCTCAAAATTGTGGGACTTCTTACTGAAGCTATGGGATGGACAGAGGTGACCATAACAAGGTGTTGACACATGAGGACCTCATCCATTAAGACATGAATGCACCCGAGTACTAAGCCTATAAGCCAGGACACTCTGTTGAGGAGACGCAGGAGGTGGCTCTCCAGCAGCAAAGCCATGTGGGACTGCAGACCCATGCACCCAAACCCAGACAGTGGGTCCTCTGGGCCCACCTCATGTACAACTAGGCCTGGAGCCCAGGCATGCCCACCTCCCCAGGCTAAGGCTAGACCATGTCATGCTCTTTAAAGCAGAGTAACACTCAGAAGTGTTGGGCTGAAGGATAAGCTTTGCATGTTTGCCTCCTACCCACCACTTTCTGGACAGATGACAAGAGCCACACAAGGCAACCAGCCTCCCCAAACAAGTGACCCTGGTTAACAGTCCATGGATGAGCGCAGACCAACCAAGTGAATCCTGGAAGGTGAAAAGTAAGTGAGCGACCCATCTTGCTAAGGCCCAGCTACACCAGGGTTTCCACCTCTGCACAGGACAGCAAGACATCTGCCGGGTTCCACTGTTTCCCCAGAGAAATTCTGAGTGAACCCATTTCCCAGATGTGGACAAGAAACTGTATTAAGAACAGTCCATGTAGTCATTTTGTACAAAGATCCTTAGGCAATGATATCATGGCATTTCGACAGAGATAGCAGCTATCATTTCTGAAGTGCTTCCTGTGTCCTCTGTTTGAGAATTCTTACTTGTTATAACTCACAATCTGGCCTAGGGAGAAACAGTGAGATGCAGGAATATCCAAAACTCACCCAAAGCCATACAACCACTCAGGGGGAGAGGTGGGAGATACGTTATCATTCCTAAAGAAGGTTTCCTCTCCATCAGCCACTGAAAACTGATCTGTGGCATCTAGAGTCAACCCTCCATGTAGGGAGCAATTCTACATAATTTTGGGTAAAAATCATTGCACAATTAAATTATGATTAGGCCTAGTTTTCCTGTGTACTGGCGGGTTATGGCATGTTGAGACTTAAATCCATTTTTGCCTCCAGTCACAGCTAAAACCTCAATGTTCCAGTGATGCTGTGATGCTCGATTACACCAGTTGAAGGCATCCTGGGGAGGAGCAAAATCTTCATCTGCATAAGTTTCTCATTGTTGTAGGATTATCATGAGTCATCTGTCACTCCGGATGTACCGAATGAAGGTGTGGCAAGCTCGGGGTCTTTCATCTTTGCTGCCCAGAGCAGCATTGATCAGGCCCAAAACTCAGCTTCTTCTCTGTCTCACTTCTGTTTTTATTAATTAATTCACCTTGTACTGTTGTGGCTCATAGGAGACTAGGACTCTGGCAGGAGTTCTTGTAACGTCCCCTTTCCCTGTTCCCTACACCTCCATACCCACAGTTCCTGCATCCAGGGATTTAATCAACCATGGATTGAAAATATTGGGGGGGGCGGAATTGAATCTGTACTAAACACATTCAGACTTTTTTTCCCCTTCGTTATTACTTCCTAAACAACACAGAGTAACGCCCATCACACAGCATTTGCACTGTGTCCAGTATCATCAGGCATCTAGCACTGGTCTATATGGGAGGGCTGGAGAGGTTATAGCAGTCACAGTGCCATTTTACATGAAGGACTTGAGCACAGAAGGCTTGGTGATGTGGGAGCCCCCGGGTCTGCACAAATGCACTTCACCTTCTTCTGTGCAACTTCTTGCCCTTCATAGAGACTCGGTGGACACTGCTCCCATATGGCTTTTGCAAATATCAGCACATCTAAGCCACGCATCACCTTATTTCTGCTGACACCAGCATCTCTGGAGCTGTGGAAAGGTCCAAACCACACCTTCACCCAAGACTTACAGCTAAGACTCAGAGACAGCAATGGCCTCTCAGGACAGAAGGCTGACGGGCGCCGGAGGAAATTTAAGCCCCTAACTCCAGACACAGAACCCCGTCCTCAGCTGTCTTTCCCTGACAAAATGGGCATGAAAATCTTTGTGAAAAAAGGAAATATTTGGTCTGGAGATTTAGCTCAGTGGTACCACGCCTGCCTTACAATGCACAAGGTCCTGAGTTCAATCCCCGATACCAAAAACAAAGAAAGAAAATATTTTACCTGAAGACAGACTTAAGACTCACTTCTCAGCCTTTTAGCTAAGATCAAGTGACTTAGATTTAAGATACTAAATTGTGTGCTAATATTTTAAAGCATCGTTAACAATTTAATAGAGCAAACTTGTAAGTTTGTAATAATACATTTTTACATTAGTTCTGATAGGTCTCCCACCACCTCAGCAGCTATTATGTATAGCAGCTGCCCTCTTCCTATGCTGCCTTGCCCCCTCCCCTGTGTGACGTCATGCCAAGATGGCTGCTCCCATCAAAGAACAAACCCTTCTTCCCAGCATGCCCCTGTTCCCGCCTAGAGAGTAACCTAATCCTCGCTCACCTCCTACCACCTAGTGACATCACCGGCTCCTCCACTCCCTAGTCACTCACTCAACCCCACCTCAGCCCCTACAAACCCCACCCCAGTCTCTATAAAAGACTCTCCCTGCCCCGGCCATATTGCTTTTGTCTCTCCTTTGTTCAGAGACAGCCCGGCAGATCTATTCCCCTAATAAAGGCTTGTTGTGGCCTGGTCTGGTCTTGGTCTTCAGCCCTTTTACCTGACAAGTTCAATCTTTTATATTGTTGCTTCCATTGCTAATAAAAAATGTCTCAATGTGGCCTGGTTCATTTTGTATTTAACTACAGAAACATTCTAACAGGCTTTGGAAAAAGTACATGACTTCTACCCTTGAAATTAGGTTTGTTTTGGTACCTTTAAAATGTCAAGCAGTTTTTATGCATTGGCTTTTGTTAGATCTTTTAAAATCAAAGTTTGGAAATTCTGTGATTTTTGCACTACATTTGCAAAACTCCTATAGAAATCTTAGTTTGGGATTCCTGCCAAATGGGATTCCAAATCCAACCCTGGTCCACCCGTTCCCATGTGCAATGTGCAGCAGGGACGGGGAGGCGGGGCCAGTGCTCGGCGTCCTGCACAGTCCAAGAGGGCCTCAGGGCCTCCTTGGCAGTGCCTGCCCCACAGGTGTTTGTCTTCCTTAAGCATCTTCCACCTCTACCTGCACCCTCCTGCTTCTCTTCTTGCCTCTGCAGCTATTTCTCCATCTTTCATCAATCTCTCCTTTCTTGCCTTTCTCCTCAAAATAACCCTTCTTCTAGGTGACTATCAACCCATAACCTCGGACCTCAAGGAGATGCTTCCTAAGGAAATACATAATCCCCAAAGTTTTAAACTTTGCTTCTATGCAGCTAGGTAACAAATTGCTGCATTGTGGTCCTAACTTCTCCACAAAGATAAAGATCCACACTTCTAAGAGGTGATGTGACTTCTCTGCTTGGAGGATCTGTCAAGCTCCCCTCATCTGGCCCAAGCTCATTATCTCCCACCCACATCCTGTTCCCTCTCTTCCGACACTCTCTGTATCAGGGCTGGACTCAAAACTCCCTTCCACTCACACCATTGTCTCACCTCTGCCATCTGCTTTCTTGCCAAGTGCTACCAACATTGGTTCTAAACACCCCTTTCAGTTGAGTGATTCTAATCATCACAGCATGTCGTTCAGTTTCTGATTAGTGCATAAAACCTGTAGTCAGTTACAGTGACACATGTCTGTAATCCCAGAGATGTAGGAAGCTGAAGCAGAAGAGTTGCAAGTTTGAGGTCAGCCTGAGGATCTAGTGAGATCCCATTTCAAAATTAAAATGTTTTTAAAAGGCTGGGGATGTACTTCAGTGGTACACTGTGTGGGTTCAATGTCCAGAACAAAACTAAACTAAACTAAATCAAATCTGTTCTATAGTTGAGCAAACCTAGTGTCTGGATCACACTTACTAGACTTCATCTGCCAAGTGAAGGGTGACAGGAAGAGCAGGTGTTACTACAGCTTCCACTCTGGAGACACCATGGGCAGCAGGCTGTGCTGCAATGGTACCACACATCTTCCCCATGACAACCACTGCCTTTGTGTGGCTGTGTCCATGGTGCTGTTTGGAGTCTGCTCAATCTGCATAGTCTGGCACTGGACAGTGATTAGTGAAATTCAAAGCATGGGCTACATTGGTTTATCCATCACCTTCCTTTTGCCCCACTGTCCACCTTGTAGCCTGCCACCCTAATGCCAGCCTCTGTGTCCTGGACACCCAGCCACAGATCCCAGAGGCATCTCCACAGCACATGGTATTGCGCCATGTGGCTATGCAAAAGGACTGAAAGGCTCCCTTGCCACAACATGAATGCAGTGACCTCATCACTGCACCCGGCTGCTGGCCTGTTCTTCACCTCCTGTGCCACTGGGGATGTGGCCACACAGAACCCTGCCCTGGGAACCCCCATCATCCATGCTTCTGTCTCTCCTTCAATGCCCCTGAGGATGAACTCCTGTCTTCCCACCAACACTCCACCCACTCCAGCCAGAGTTCACCGCCAAAGTCCTCTACACCTGGTTCCACTCCATCACGGAGTCTTTCTGTCGCTCCTGGAAAGCCTGTTTATGCATGCATCCCTCCCACAGCAGGCCATGGACAAGAACAGGACACACTGGTCTTTGTCTCCTCAAAGGCACCCAGTCAGCACAATGTTTCAACCATAGAGGAAGCTAAAATTAATGAAATAAAATGGAAGAAGGGATGAGGTGTGGAAAAAAGGAATAATAACATTACTGAATTTATAACCTGTATCCCTAGTGCCTTGCATGGTGTTTATATTATAGAATTAGAGCTAGGAATTAGCAGGTCTTAAAATACTGGCCCAGCTCCTTTGCTGATCTTAATTAACCAGCACAGTAGATTTCAGGTGCCATGAGTGGCAACACAATTTCTATTCTTTACAGTATATGAGACTCTATATAATGCCAGGAGGACAGAAGCTGGCGGGAAAACCTGATATCCGCTATGTACCCAGTGAATTTGTATTAACTGGCTTTATTTTCCACGGCTCTGATCTCCCATTCTCCTACCCGCCTTCTATTCACATCCCAGCCTGGGATGGCTCTCTCTTCTCAGCTTTCTTCCCAGTGCCTAAAACACGGTCATCATTGACACCCACAGGAAAGAGCAGGAGACCAGAGGGAGCCACAGACCCTGGGGTGGGGACTGGGAAGGCAGCCACGAACAGGGAGGCAGCACAAACAGGCTCAGGTCTGGAATGGGACCAGAGACTTCCCTGTGGTCAGCCAGGAAAATCTCTAAGATGCCAGGCCACTGCGCACTTTTTCCAGAATTGCAGCACTCCGAGTCCCAATCCACCTCTCTGCCAATAAGAGTCAAAGCAAGGGTGACCCCACAGGTCCAGAGATGTAAACACTCCGCACAAGAGAAGGCCCTTCTTTGTGGAAAGTTTGCTTCATGTTTCACAGAGAGCCGGGGAGTGCACAGCAAGGCCCACACAGATGCGGCGCTGCAGCAAGCAGGAAGTGGCCTTGCTGAGCCCAGCACAGGCCCCGAGGGGACCCGGAGACCCACTGTCCACAAGGGTGGGCCTGGCCTCAGCCACCCCATCTCCTCCCCATCGGCTTTTCTTTTTATCTTTGCCTGATGAACCTTTACACCCTAATCCATGGAGGAAATACGAATTTAAAACTTGATACTATTATCAACAACACCAGAGAGCTTTTGCTGTGGGGAGCTCTGAGCGGAAACTCACGTGCAACATCTCCTCCATGACCCCACTGGACAGTGACACCCTTTCCCTCTCCAAAAGAGGAAACTGAGGCATATGCCTCAAGTGCACAAGCAGGTGGACTTGAAGACAGGCCCGTCAGTATCGGGGCCAAACCTCCAGGCAAAAATGATATGAGCTATATTTTCCCTTGGAGAGTTCTTCAAATCCCAAGACCCAAACCATTCTGTCTCCCTGCAAAGAGACCGAGGTTAGCTCTGTGGAGGTGGAAACCACTCTTGGAAAGCCTCAGAGAGTATCAGTACATGGACTTTAAGCAGCAAATGACCACCAGAAACAGACGGGTTTAACTGACACTAACTGGGTTCATGTCCCAATTCTGTGTGGTGGTCACTGTGTGGCCTCAGGAGATTTGCTGTACTTCTCTGGGCCTGGACAAAGCATGGATGAGAATAACCACCTCAGAGCTGGTGTCTGTGAGTTGATCCCTGAATTAGATACCAAACCCCCAGGACGGTTCTGTTGAAAGGCAATTGGTCATACCCCTTCTAAATTATTCAGAATAAAAATAACTGAATAATAATAAATAAATCTGATCGCTCCTGAGTGAGCATTCACAGTCTAGAAAGGGAGTCTGGCGCCTCCTACCAGCAGGAGGCATCTCTGAACACATCTGGGCTCCCTACATCCTCTTCCACTCCCCTCCTGCACACACAGGACTTGAAGCCAAGCCAATGTTATCTTCCTCCTCCTCAAACTTGCACTTGACTGCTCTGCCGATAGATTATCATTCTACAGCCAGTTAATATGAACAGTGGAAACCAGCAGGATTTCTTGGAGATAAAGAGGCTGAGCTGCTGCTTGCTCAGTGAAAGGGGACTCTTGTGATGAAGGAGGAGAGACAGCAGACAGGTGAGCTTTGTGGTCACCATCTGGTTGGCTCCAAGACAGGTGGTCCCGTAATTCCAATTCCATGTGGTTTTCCATGAGGGTCAAGTGCTACACAGAACCTCTGGACTCAGAATAATGCATTTTCTGCCTCAGAATAATGCATTTTGGTGAACTAAGCTCAGACTGCTGGTTTCCTCACTTTCCAGTTCTGGGAGAACTCACTGGCTTCCACCGTTTCCTCCTGAGCCACAGCTAGTAGAAAGGGGCTGAGGAGCCCAGGACCTTCTGCACACCTGGGATGGGTGTGGGGTGTCCAGGCGTCCAGACTCACAATGCACTCATTCACCTGGGACTGACTGGTCCTGCCGGCTGTACTCCACAGCGAGCAACAATGTGCTTCCCTAGGCATTATCAAAAAAAAACAATTTTAATAAGAAGGGGAAATGATCAAACAGCAGCAGCAGGTCTGGACCTCCCTTCCTCAGCTCCATAAGTGATCACTGTGTAAGGCAGGAAAGCTGATGCTCTGCTTTCCCACTGGACAACAAAGCAAGCACATCTTTCCCTGCCAACCCTGCTGCCTCGATCTGAGAAACTGGGCCACCAACCCCAGCAGTTGGACCAGTACTTCAAGATCTCACTTGAGAACAGTCACCATCCCAGCTAACAGACAGCTTATTCTTGGAGCACAACTGGGGTCTGGCACAGTGCTCAGTCTATGCAGAGGATGATAGACGGGAATGAAAGTATTCAATTCTGCTTCCTGTGGCCACCACACACTGTCATCCTCTAAATCTTCACCAAAATGAGCTCACTCCACCTTTGAAATATTCTGGAGCTTGAAAGTTTCAATCAGGCCAAGCTGATTTTGTGGGCTTTTTAAAGCTCTGACACCATAATTATATCCATAACTCTGTGCCACTGAATTACTCCCAACTGTAACATTTCACATCTTTTTTAAGCATACATTGAGATTAGGTTTTCAGATTTTTTTAGTACATGTTATATGCCCACCCTTATGTACCTTTCAACCAAAAGGCTGGGCCAACAAAAACTAAACATGACTACCTGTTTAACCAAAGTTCAGTTTCAATTAAACTCTAATACACGGCATAAACCTAGCTCAAGAGCAGGTCAGCCAAAACCGAAGATTGTGATTAATAAATGCTAACTAGTCACACTCCTAAAAGGCTCAAAGGAAGAAAACAAAACAATTCAAGGAACACCAAAAGGTAAAATGATTTCGACGGTCCTTCTATTTCCCTTGCTTTCTCACATCGTTAATAAAGAGCCTATTTCTCCTTGCTACAGCTAGGCACATGCTCTTTTAAAGACAGACGAACTCCAGACCAAGAGTCAGCTTTGTTATTTTAGTGAGTAAAATACTAGATATTCTATCTACGAGTAAATAAATTCACTAAAATATGACTGTCACAGGCCATTTAACCTCATAAGCCTCAGTTTTCTTACTTTTAAACTAGAGGCAAAGTGCTCTGAGGATTTTCATAAGGATGAAATCAAAGAATGTAGGCATCGTTGAGAGCCTGGCAAATAAAAAGTGCTTTGTAAATGTTTGCTTGCTGATACTGTCAGATTGCTAAAAATGCCTGCCCTCTCACCTAAGTGCAGAAGGTGCTAAGCAGTCTCCTGACTATCAGGTAGGAGCTGAAATCCACAGATCCTAGTGGGTCCCACAGAAACACACAAGGAAGAGAGAAATGGCCACATATCTATTCTCACTCCATTCTACCAACTCCCGAGGGGTTCCTGGGAAGCAATGATAACTGTGAAGAGCTGGGCTATAACCTTCTACTGGACTAAGGAAGGTGCTCCACGGAGGCCTCCTGGAAACAGCTGAGTCCTGCTGCCAGGGTCCTGAGAGGGCTTTTGACAGTGCTCATTCGAAGCAGAAATCTCCAAATGTTACTTAAATGCAGACATAAAGCCAGGTGTGGTGGGGCAGACCTGTCATCTCAGCAGTCTAGAAGGCTGAGGCAGAGGGATCTCTTAAGTTCAAGCCCAGCTTGGCCAATTTAGCAACTTATCAAGGGCTTGTTTCAAAATGTAAAAGGGGTGGGGGGCATTGAGCGCAATGGCCCTGGGTTCAATCCCCAGTACAGGAAAAAAATGTCGAAAACATAAAGAACCTACTTCTCTTAGGAATGTAACCAGTATTTTTCTGAAATCAGTATCATCCCCTCTTGAATTCCAAAAATACATCTTTTCACATTCACTCTTTACCTTCTATATTGCAGGATTCTTTGCAAGGCAGGCATGGTGCCACTGAGCTAAATCCCTGGCTTGCAGGGTTCTAACATCTATTTTCTTATTATTGTCTCCACTTTTTTTTTTTTTTTTTGGTGTGACATGTCAAAGCAGAAACCCATCGCTGTGAGATAGTCCTCGTTCTTTTTTAAAAATTAATTTTATTGGTACATTTTAGGTATACAGTATAATGACATTCATCATTGCAGATTTGTACCTTTAAGTCTCCACTTTTGAAGAAAGGCATTATTTTCCACGTGGCAAGGAGTACCAGAAAGGGAGAGTGCTGTGCAGGGAGTTTTCATAATGTTATTTAAAACATAGTGCAAAACCCAAACTGCATAGTTAAACTTGACAAATAAAGAAAAATAATATTTTCACATGTGCACATTTAAATATTTGGTCAGAATAATTCCCCTTTAAATCATAAGAATAAGATGAAATAATTTGCTCACATACAGACAAGTAAAAGGACAAAGGGAGATTATACACACAGACACACACACACACAGAATTTGCAAACCCACAACTGAGTCAACACTGAAACACAAAAAATTCTTATCCATGGGTACTTTAGCAAAGATTGTTAACACAGCAGCTCATAAACACAGAATCTACATAATCTAAAGAGCCCGTCTCTCTCAGCTCTTCCTGCTGGGCAGCAATATTTATCATCTCAGCAAATGTAATGCATTTTTGCTGTTTCTGATGATTTCCTTAGTTTTCAGAACCTGAAAATCATTAGATGCAGGGATTCACCTTATGTGCCTTCCTCATTTATCATTCCCCAACACTGACCTCATCTCTTGTCATAAGAAAGTTCAGGCATTTAAATCCAGATGGCCTGGGTTTTGCCCATAGAGAGATGGATTCCCATCTAGTTCCAAAGCGGGAGGGGTGATCTGATAACAAGCAATCATCTACCACTTGGGGCTTTGCATTGGACTGCCCCAATGTATCTCCAATAAAGTTTTACAATGTATAGATTTTAAACAAGGTTTGCCAAAAAGTGACTGGCATGTAAAACACCTTTCAGCAAAAACTCTGCTCTCTGAATTTATATTTCATCCCAGAAGGCCTTGTTCCCATAACTGAATCTCCCCCCGGCCCCCCACAAGTGGTTACTTATCAGACTTATTAACTACTAAGCTAAAATGACTTGAAACAAACTGTCTGTTTGACCTAAGCATTTGACAGCCCAGTGTTGTTCTCTACAAAGAGTGGAATTCTCCTTTCGGAGTCAGACTTCCAAATCAGAGAGGAAGACTGTATTGGAGAGCTGGGGTATAAGGCAAGGGAACTGGAGACAGAAATCCAAATTCACAGCCTGTCCTTTCATTTCCCCCTGCGGCTGTCATCTCCCCCGTCGCACTACCTTAGCCCTGATCTTTGCACCTGAATGTTATCTTGTTCTTTTCCTGGAGAGCTCAGAAGACAGAACCAACACAGGAAGTGTGATCGTGAGAGCCATCGGAAGGAACGGACATTGCAAGCTGTAATTTTCGCTGCAACAGTGGAATGAGTGCATCTTAAGTTTCCTTCTGCAAGGATGATGTCAAACAGAAGAATTCTCAACCTGATGAAATGGAAACTGTCCAAACCCATGAAACGCAGATAGGCACCCAAATTCAGTGCATGAACTAATGACGAAAAGCAATTTTTAGAGACTCCGTTATGTGATCACATTAAATGGCTTCACCTCATCCAAGAAAGAGTGGCTGCTACTGCCCTGAACACTCACCAGGCACATACACATTATACATGGATTGTCTGTGATGAAAGGGATCTGGAGCTCCTCTCCTTCATTTTCACATTTTGCAACAGAACCTGAAATGAAGGAATTTTTAAAAGTTTAAACCTTCCTTAGTGGTCTTATTAAAAAATCTTCAAGTTTCACACATACCTTTCTTGAAACACTGTCCCAAATTTCAGAAATTCTAAATGTTTTAAATCATCAGCAAATGAGTTTTAAATCATCAAAAGCACATTCCCCAAAATCTATTTTAAATATTTTTATTTTAAAAGTTTTTAAAGAGAAAAACTAATATATGGATAGATTTTCTGTTCACAGATGGTTTAAGCACATTCCAAGTATCTCGCTGGACCTTTAATGATGTTCCCTCCTTTGGGAAGTCATCTCAACTAAAAGCACACCCTGTATGCTCAAAAAAATTCAGATTTGGCCATCGGGGAAGATTTTCCACGTGAACAGAATTCAGGCGTGTGTCCTTGCGCGGACCTTTTACAAGGACAGGCTGCCTAAGACTGTCGCGCCATCGCTTGCTGAGAGGCCACCCTCTCCCCTCTTGGACACAGACTCAACGTTTTCTTTTCTGCCCCAGGCATCCGTAAAGCTTGTCCTTCAGAACAGCAGAGGAGGTCTTCACCCTCAGGAGCCGCCGTGTGATTGTTACACGCCGCGCCCCCGCCCATTCCCACGGCCGCGCCTTCGCATCCACTGCAGGAACCGGCGCCTCGGAAATCGTCGCGGGCGCAGGAGACGCGTGGGGACGGGAGGCTGTGGGGGCGAGGTCTTTCTGCCCTCGAACAGGAGGGGAGAGGATGAAGATGGGGCCTCGGGAAGAAAATGGGTAAACAAGGGAACTCAGCCCCGGAGGGCGGACCGCGTCTGGCACCGCACCAGGCGCCGGCCCGGACCCACGGCTCCCGCGAGCCACCTTCGTCCCCTGCGCCCCCACTCGATCCCGTCCGTCCCCCCTCACCCTCTTAGTCCCCTCCTCTGTCTCCTCCGTCCCCTCGACCTGGCCCGTACCTGTCAGTAGCGACGACCCCAGGCCACTGCGCAGCCCCGCGAAGCCCAGCAGCAGCAGCGCGCCCCAGGTCGCCGGACGCTCGAGCATCGTCCCCGGAGTTCCCGCCGCGTGGCCGCCAGCGGAGCCGTGGAGGGGCGGAGCGGGGCCGGGGGCCCAGGCGGCAAGGTGTCCCCAGGTCCCGCGGGCCGCTTAGGGGAGCTGCTGACTGTGCGAGGCTGCCCGGCACTCAGTCCGGCGGCCGAGGCAAGCTCCTCCCTCCCGGGCTCGGCGGGGCAGCGTCTCCACCGCCGCCCAACCCGCGGGCTCCGCGCGGACCAAGGCGGGGACCAGGCTCCAGGCGCCTCCTTCCCCGGCCGCTCTGGGGCGCCGGACTAGGACCTCCCCACCCCAGCCGGACCCGCCCTGCGCCCCCTGAGGTCGGCGCTCAGAGCCGCTCTCCAGCCGGACCCATCGGAGGACCCAGGAGCGCAGAGCCCAGGGATTGTACAGAGCTGCACTGCTCTGGTGCAACCTGAGCCCCTCCGGGTCCTCTGTTCCCGCTTCTCTAAGGACTCGGGAGTGATGAACTCAGCCGGTACCTGGGCCCCCCGGGAGCGGACGGGCGTGGGGAGGGGAATAGTGAGGCTGTCCTGGCTTAGCACCCCTATTTCGCTCTCAAGACGGAGTGCACTGTAAAATGTGAATTAAAAGTGAAAAGAAGTGATGTGCCCCCCCCCACCACAGTAACACGGTGACCAGAGACAGCTTCTTGAAAGAAAATTCGAGCGTTTAATCGTCCAGAAAGACAACCTGCAAAACAAAAATAATCTCGAGACCCAGTTTTTCTTCCCATCGTGACTGATTAAAATAGAAAAAGTAAAATAAAATTAAAGCTTCTGTTGCCACAGGGAAGCATAATCCATTGAAGCCGCCACCCCCACCATCGGAAAACATTCCCCCTCAATAGGGCTTTTAGGTAGCGTTATTAAAAATGACTTAAGGAAAGAAATCTGAACACTGGAGTTGCTGGAGGCCTTGTGCTTCCCTGGACATCAGGAGGTTTGGACGCGTGAGCATTGTACCCCTGAAAGTGCTGAATGGCGCTCAAGAGTTGCTTTGGTGCCTTCTCTGGCACGAGGCATGTTCACCCTCGCAGCTTTCAGGACAGGTTTCTCCACAATGGAGGCCAAATGTGTGTGGTTTTTCTACAATGGGCCGCATGGTGCTTTGGGGTACAGTGGAATTCTGTCTGTAGATGCAAATCCCTAAACCAGCTAGAAACATTTCCGTCTGCTTGGAAGTTTGCAAAGGGGAAGGATCCACACAAGCTTTGGGCAAGCCTAGCTCTTCTTCCTGTTTCTTACAATCCATTGCCACCAGTAATTTTCCCTTCTGTCTTCTCCACAGATGGGCTCCACTTCTGCAAGAGCAGACTCCCCTGCGGGCTCAGGACAGGGTCTGTTTCCCAGCCTCTACTCTGCTGCAACCATCCCTTACAGGGACATCTTCTGCTGCCACTTGGTCTCTGTGCAGAGCTGAGACAGTGCCAGGTCAGACAGAAAAGAATTCACACGCACACACACATACACACACACACACACACACACACACACACCCCAAAAAAGAAAAGAGGCAAAAAGGCACACAGATCCACTGTCATTCAGACCCAATGGTGATATGCTCTGAGATCCCAAATGTCCTTCGCTGAAATCAAAAGAGGAAGAATGGGTGCTTGGCTCTATTTATGACATCTTTCACAGGAAAACAGGAAACGGAGCCTAAAAACCAATATTTAATTCAGGGGCTATGCTGGGCTCAGGTAGACAAAGCACTGTCCAAAATAAAATGTGTAACCGAAGTAGACTGAAAGGTAGACATGACTGAGGTCCGAGAAACTGTCCATCTTCTCTCAAAACTGTGTCATTGAATTCTCATTGAAAGACTCAGCTGGGTTCGCCTTGGTGGATCCAAAGTTATTCCCAGAGAATCACATAACCCAGATTCCCCAAAATAGAAATACATGAAAGCCTGAGAAAAGATCTGGGATAAAGACACCTCAGGGAGGGCGAAGGCATCCAGTAATGTCTGATGGCTATATACTCACAAAACCACCAAGTTAGGTATTTGGGCTGGATTTTAAACTTGATAAAGACAAAGGATTACACCACCAAGGCCCATCAAGTCCAGTAAGGAGAGGAAGTGTGTTTAAATAACACAGTACAGGCCTGGGGATTTAGCTCAGTGGTTCTTCCACCTGCCTCGCAAGTGCGAGGTCCTAAGTTCGATCCCTGGTACAAAAAAAAAAAAAAAAAACCACAGTACAAGGCAGGAAGTGACTAGGAGAGAAAAGTGAGCATGCATACGCCTCCTGGAGGGGGTGGTTCCTGGGAGCTGAGCTTTGAAGGAGGGAGGGTAATCTGGGGACAGCAGGAAGGCACAGCAGGGAGACAAGGAGTCCCCACAGCATGGGGGCACAGTCATCTCTGGACCTGCCTGTTGGCTTAGCCCAGCTCATTGGAGCTTGGAGAGGGCTGAGGCCTATAGACAGCACAGCAGAGACTGACCCTGCACCTCCAGCACCAACAGGAAGTCTACCTTTAAGGAAGTGCCTCATTTTTCCTGGGAAGTTCTGGACTACATTTCTTCAGAAGAGAAACTATTTCTGCAGGCATCTTCAATAACCTAGACATGTGGCCATGGTTAACCATGACCCTGGAGCACTTGCTCAAGGGGCTTGGGTGAGAAATGGATCAGCCCAGTCAGTATTCCGGAATCTCTTTGGCAAAGGCTCTGTGATTGGCCCTGAAATGAAAGTAGAAATTCTGCTTTCACCTAGTTTTCTAAAATCACTGCAGATCTCAGAGCATAGCAATCAATGCTCTGCCTTTTCCTTTAAAAGTGAAAACTATGTGCCAAGAGGGAACCCACTGGCCCAGGGTCCCATGGCAAGTTAATGGCAGAGACCACTGACTGAAACAGTCTTCTGCTCCCTGACCATGGCACTCCGTGACAGATGGTCTGCCTTCTTGCGTCATGAGTCATAAGAATTATAAGAGAAGATATTTTAGATATGATGTAAATCTTGTTACAGAGTTGGCGCAATAGCAACTGAAATATGTATTGAATTGCACTGTACCCAACCATACATGTTGCAGCGCTATAAAAAGCAGACGGCAGCTTATCTCACCTTTGAGCAGTGATTTTATTATTAGTCACTAGGCTAGGATGCTGAGGGACTGCAATCCTCGGGGATTTGTTCCTGGTTTTTCAGTGTCTTATCCTTCACAGACAGTGGGCACCACAGAGGCTACTGGAAAGCCCTCTGAGTCCACAGGGCCTCCAGTGCCACTACAGAGGAGTTTGGGCACATTCAGGGTGGTATGGCTGTAGACAGAGTGTCACTACAGAAACTCAGAGGCCCTGACACTGTTCTTCTGAGGAGGCAGGGAGAACAGGAATGATGACAAAAGCATCGCATAGCCTCCCTGATGCATGATTGCTATATATGTCATGGCCTCACTTATTGATGAGCATTATTAAAGTTAGCTTATTATGTCACTAATGTGATATGTCCTGCTGAGTCAGGTTTCATTATCTTTTGTGACCTTGATTTTCTTTTCATAGGATTGAGAAGTTTATCCCTTTCTAAAGCTGGGCATTTTGGTAAAGGTGATAGGACCTAGACATTTTTAAACACAGTTGTATTAAAATTTTAAAACACTGATTTTTTTCTGTTTTGAATTAATATTCTCATAACTAACCCTCCTGCCTTTTACTTCTTTGGTGGCCCTGACCCTCTCCCGGCCCTGCCCATGTCCCTGCCTCCAGGACGAACAGGGACCAGCAGGAAAGCTTTGCTGCTGGACACAGTACTTGTTCATTTAAATGTGCATGAACCAAACCAAGCAGGCTGGAGGTCACAAATCCTCCAGTTGTACAATTAAAACAGAGTTCTGTCATTAAAACAAAGGAATCTCCATCGAAGCACCTAAAATATTTCCTGTACTGACCAGGAGCTCACTTATTAAACAGAATCGCTCTGATCTTGGAAATGATGGTATGAGACTCCCTGCTGAGCAGGCACCAGTGATTCTCACTCATAGAGAAGGGGTTTTGAGAAAAGGGTCCTGTCCCCCGTGTCACCTTGAAGTCTCCGCCCAAGAAATCTCACATGACGCCAGCCTGCGTCTACCCCTGGCACTACTAAGATCTACACTTGAAACTATGCTTCAAATTCTAGCCATGTAAGACACTAAATTGCAGGTGCAAGGGCCAGGGATTTAGCTCAATGGCACTGTGCCACCTGCCTTGCAAGCACAAGGTCCTGCGTTCAATCTCCAGTACTGAAAAAAATCAATTAATTAATTAATTACACGTGCACTCGCACTTTACTATAATTTTTAAAAAATTTCAACCTTTTAAATAAAATAACTTTCTATGTTCTTCTTGCGACATAATCGTTGGTTAAAAAGTAGAAAATACAAATCATCTAAGAAGAGAACAGACTGTTTCATAAATTTTCGAGAGTGCCTGAGTTCATGAGAAGCCGTTTAAAGCCATCACCTCACTCAATCCCCTCAATGAGAATTTGCCCCATTTTATGGCTGAGTAAAATGAAGCATGAATCATCCAAGGTCAAATGGGGAATCGGTTGAGTGAGATTCAGAAGCCAGGTCAAATGACTTCCAGGTCCATGTTCCTATTGCCACACTCTTGGGAATGTTCTTGTCGCTCTCCTTTGACGGTTTGCGTTTTAATAATGATTATATGAAGTTACCACCCCCTCATCTCGCACCTGCCTATATTACTTCCAACTTTTTACTGATGTGTCAGATGTTTCAGGGAGCGTCATTGTAATATTCATAGTTATTCTCTCAAGAATGAATTAATTTATGGGCAGACCAAAGACAGTGTACTAAGGCTTTTGAATAATGTTTTTATGATTATTTTTTTTTGAGGGAGTGATTAAACTCAGGACTCTACACTGAACTACATTCCTACCCTTTTTCTATTTTTTGAGACAGCATCTCACTAAGTCACCAAGTTACCTAGTCTTGGTTTCAACTTGTAACCCTCTAGCTTCAGCCTCCCTTGGTGTGGGGATTACAGGTGTGTGCCACCATGCCAGTTTTTTTTTTTTGGTACCAAGAATCGAACTTGGGACCTTGCACTTTTGAGGTAAGTGGTGGCACCACTGAGCTAAATACCCAGCCCCAGGTTATTAAATTTTCAAATCTCAATCAAATTGGTTTTCAGTTTTTTAAATGCTAAACAGATATATTTGCTCAAAAATATACCTTAAGTTTGTAAGCTATTCCCCAGTTATCTTAATAGATCTTTGTTGATGCACAGACTGTCCAATTAATTTGCCTTATTAAAAATAAAACACATCCTACTGGTTTTTTAGACTTCATTGATTGTGTGGTATAAATATTTACTTAAGAGAAATCTTAAAGCAAACAGCCGTGACTTCTTTGACCACTTCCAGCTTTGTGTGCTGGAAGATAAGCAGCTTCCCTAGGTTTTATCTCAATTTCATGCCAAAAGCAATCTCCCCAACTTGAATTCCTTCCATTCCCAAGCCATGCTTTCCAGTATCCCATAATAAAGAAAACAATCCCATTAATGAACAACTCCGGCATCTCTCACCAGCAGCAAAATAATAAATTTAAATACCCAAGATTTAGTTCATCAAACCCATCCCCCAACCCTGGCTTGATTTATAGGAGCTTGTCACCAGCCGATTAGTGCCCATTACAGAATGAATGAAACTGATTTCCCTAATGGAGGAAACATTCAGAGGGAATCTTTTGAACCTAAAATATCTCTCCTAGTTTTGCTACTTGCCATTCTAATGACTAGAGGAAGTTATTAACTTTGTGAGCCTCGGTTTCCCTATCTTATTAGAGGATGAAATAACATCAGCTCTGCCTATTTGACCGAGGTCAGGTGTGAAATCACTCTATGAAGTGCCACAATTTATAAGATTATAGAACTAGACATTTGTGGATCCTTGGAATGAAAGGATGTAATCCTTGTAATCTGACTCCATTACACAAACTATCCAAAACTCAAATACATTAGGTAATTTGCTCAAGTCTGTGGCAGACATGAATTTTTTTCCCCAAGAGAAGAACAACATTCTCTTGGGGAAATATTGCTCAAAATGTAGTTTTACTGAGGTCTGCCAATCATTAACCACACACACACACACACACACACACACACGCACGCACTTAATTCTGGCAAACAGAGGGGTCACAGAAGGCCAATCACAGTCCCTCATCCCTCTGACGACACACATTGGTCCAGAAGTGGACACAGGACCCCAGCCCTTCCCAGGAGTGTTAAAACTTGAAGTAAGGAGACAGTATTTTTTCTTCTCTGCTTAAAGTCTGCCACATGGTCTTGCCCCTGAGCAAGTGATGGTTCATATAGATGTCACTGACAAGGATAATTATATAAAATTAATATAGCTGGGGCCAGGTATTTAGCTCAGTGGTTTTGCTGCCTGCTGCACAAGAGCAAGGACTCAAGTTCAATCCCTGGTACCAAAAAAATAAAATAAAATAAAATAAATAAAATAAAAATAAAATTAATATAGCTGCCAGATATCTAAGTTCAAGCAATGTCTCACCCTAAAGGATTAAAAGTAAGTGTAGACATTCTCGGGTATCAGAGCAGGGACTGCAAAGGAAAAAGAGAACAGAAACAAACAGCCTTCCCAGCCCTTGGGCCCCAGGACCTTGGCATCAGAGGCCTTCTCCCCACTCTGGCACTGCCCACCCTTCATGGCGCATGGGGGTCTTGGCCAGGCAGAGCTGGTAGTCAATGTCAAGACCATGCAGATGAGTAAGGCCACTTGGTGAACCACCGTCGTGCACACCCATGTGCTTTGTTCCCATGGCAGATGCCACTCTGCCTTTCATTTCGTTCTCACTCAGTCCCTAATTCCCACTACTCCCATTTGAGACATTGTTGTATTCTCCAAGACACTTAGGCAGCCACTAACACTGAACGTTATCTATTTCATTTGCAAAAATAGGAAGTGTTTTAGAGAACGCTGCAACACCTTCACTGCATGTTTTTTGGTTTGTTTGGGTTTTTTTGGTACTGGGGATTGAACTCAGGACCTTGTGCTTGAGAGGCAGGTGTCGGCACCACTGAGCTGAATCCCTGGCCCTTCACTGCATGTTTTAATTGATGTGGGAAAAAAATCAACTCCCAGGGAAGGCTGCAGCTCTGCTGCACTCCTCCCCCCTAGTGTGGTTTCTGGTAGACATAAGAGGTTGGCATTTGTTACTGCAGCACCAACAGGTGGAACTGAATGGACTCCAGGCAAAACAAACAATTAATGGCAGGCTGTGTATAGGTCACTCTGCTTGTTACTGCCACAAACAATCTGTCTTTTAGACTTTGTGATTGGTGGATGTTGCTCCATCTCACCTAAGAATGTGTTGCTTTTTGCTCTCAGTACCTAAAGCCCCAATAAGTGTTCTCATAATGAACCCCCAGATACATGAGATGTTTCTGGGTTTCAAAGTGGGTCACGGGTCTACTGCTCTATCCTTGTTTCCGTGGAGGACAAAGAGTGATGGAAAAGTACAAAGTTTAATTCTGACCCTTTTTCTTAAGTTAGTATAAGTTGTTACTTTTCCTTCCAATTTGGAAAATAATTCTTATGGAGCCCAAACCACTCTCTGGTTGAAGGCAACATCCTTTCAGTTTGCAGAGTTTCTAAAAATAATACAATAATCTAGCCTGGGGGAAAGAATAAATTTTTGTAAATTCAGTGTCCAAACTGGTAAGATTGTGGTTTTGTTTTATTTTGTATTGGGTGGAACACTTTACTACTTCTCCAAGTATTAAAAACAATAAAATATAATTAACATGCGAGCAGTTTAAATATATTTTGATGATTCAGAGGAGGTCCAAGTTCTTTTTCCTTAAAATTCAAAGTGTTTGTGCTAGGTGGGCAGAATCAACATGACCTGAGAGATTGTTCAGACACCAAATCTCAAACCTCCACCCCAGACTCAGAGTCAGAGACAGCACCTTAATAAGAATCCTGCATGGTCAGGTTGTACAGTAAAGCTGAAGAAGCTATGTTTCAAACTGAGCACAATAGCATATACCTGTAACCCCTGAACTCCAGAGGCTGAGGCAGGAGGATTTTTGCTTTGAGGCTGATTATGGTGGATTAATGGTTCTGGGTGTGGAAGTCCCACTTGAGAACTGTTGCCAAAATGACATAAAAGCAGAATGGGAGGGGAAGGTTGCATGTTGCTGATTTTCCTGAAGAAGTTGCCATGGCTGCTTTTCCTAATAGGAACTCAGCTGTTCTCATCCTCAACAGAGGAGCTTAGGTCCTTGATGTCATAGGGGATGGCTGCTGTTCTTTTGGGGGGAGCTCTGGTCTTTCCCTTGAGCATCATTTCTTGGCCCCAGTGCGGATGCCTCAGCCTTCTGGAACAGATTCTTCACCCTCCTGGCCGGTCCAGACTTTCTCATGCCTACCACGGGCCTTTGAGACTCCCCAGTACAGATCCTTGCTATGGATTTGCATGAGACATTGCCATAGGTTCTAGGCCTCTGGCTGGACTCCTGCAGGACGTTGCTGTGGAATCCAGGCCCTCAGCTGGATTCTTTGGGTCTCTAGCACACAGACAGATCTCTTGTACTCTTTTACCTTTGAGTTTTTGGGTGTATACTATAAAATAATCCTATAAATTATGTGTCTTGTATTAAATCTATTTCCTTGCAAGCCCTTACTACAACACTGATCTAGGCAATTTACCAAGACCCTGTCTCAAAAACCCAACAACAAAAATCTCTGTTTATTCCGTAGGGCAGTCTATGATCTAAAGGCAGCACAAGCATCCCCGCCTGTAAGCTCATTAGTAGAGAGTATGAATTAGTAAGTCCACACAAGGTGCCCTCTTTTGTATTTTAGTCTACAACATTAATTCATCCAGGTTGGCTTGAATAAATAAAAATAGCTTCACTTCCAAAAGGACAAAGATTTCATCCTGGCAATAGAAGAACTGTATGATCCATGTGAGTGAAAATTGCTGGTAGAACTTGATGTTCAAAGCAGGGGCTCATTTACCATGCAAATGAGGCTCTCCACGACTGTCCATCCCACTTGGTCAGCTCAGTTTTGTGCACCTTTCCACTTTGGAAAGATGTGAAAATAATCTGTCATGGTGCACTGTGACACAGACAGGCTTCAGGACCTAGGTGAGCAGGCCTGGCCTGCTTAGCCAGCCTTGGGGTGGGGATGGCAAACCAATGAGCTCCTATGTGTGCACCAAATGCAGTTGCACGCGGCAGCTCACTGACTGCTCACCCAGCACCGGGCTGCGCGTCCGTGCACGGCTTCTACTGCTCTCACGTGCAGCCGCTCCCGGTTCTCTTCTTTCACCTCCTCCCCACCTTTAGAAAGGATGTTGCTTGATGAAAGGATGTTGCTTGTTCACTAGAACTAGTAGTGCCAGCCTGCAGCCCTGAAGCATGAGGCGGCGCGGCACCGCCTGGCAGTTCCTGCAGGTGGCAGCGCTGAGTCCGCGCCACTCCTGCAGCTCCTGCTAGGCTGCCTGGCGCCAGACCCCTTTCCTGCCAGGGCTTCCCTTCCCCCTCTGGTTTCAGCCCAATTTCTTTGCGTTCGTGCAGCTTCTCTTCTTACCTTCCGTGACCTCTCACAGCTCCTTTAGAGTCACACCAACTGCTGCAGAACGTCCCTTCCTGCCATTCCAGTTCTGCATGGCCCCCTGGGCCACAAAAGAAAAATACTCTTAGCCAGCAGTGAGACCTGTGTGCCCCTGGACAGCGTTTCTCTGCAGGATTCCAGCCCCTTCACTGAGAAACTCCTTAAAGCCAAGAGAAACTCCTTAAAGTCAAGCCAAGGCGGTGGTGTTGTCAGTAACCTGCCTGGAGTCTTATAGCTTTCAAATCCAGACATAGGATTCTCAGAATTCGTGTGTGTTGGGAGGGCGTGGGGTTACTGGGGATTGAACCCAGGGCCTTCACGCTGACCCGTATCCCCAGCCCCTTTTTAAATTTTTTTATTTTAAAAAATGTGTCCTGCTTCACCACCACCACCCCCGCTGGAATGCTGGAATCACAGGCGTGTGCCTGGCTCAAATTGGTGTTTTTAATTCCACATTTCGTGCCCTTCCAGGGTAGAGTGATAAAAGAAAAACAAAACAAACCAAAAAACTATCCATCAGGTAAGTCAGGAAATTGCTTGCAAATTGAAGAGATCTCAGGAGGGAAATAAATCTCTGACTTTCTAGAGATTTCTACAAACATGGAGAACACCACTTCATAAATGTGAGGCCCAGGCTCTTCATGGCCTGACCTGGCCTTGCAAGGGCCGTGGGGGTCCAGAGAGGCTAGGCTGGTACCTAGTCACACAAGTCTCAGTACCGAGTGGTTGAAGTGAGATCAAGTGAGATCGCACATCTACAGCTGCACCACCCGACAGGGACCTGTGAAGACTGATTCCCTCCCTCCTCCCATTTCACCCTCTTCTCACTCCCTCTTTTCTTCCTGCCTCCCACGTGTGCCCCACTGAAATGAGCAAAGCTCATGGTGCTAACAACACAAAAGTCCCAACTCCCTTTCCTAAACCTCTTACCAATGCCACCCCCAATTTTCCCTGGCTCTCCCCCGTAAAGATCCCCTGCCTGAGGCTTTTGTGAGAGTGTTGCTTAGGGACAGGCAAGCTACTTGCTCTAAGGTGGGTGCTGCCTGGCCCAGAGGCTGCATAAACAAAGTCTTCAGCCTGGCTCCAGCTCCCGGTGGGAGGCTGACACCAGCTCAATTTCCAGCCTTTGTACTGAAGGAGCCAGAGGGGCCACATGGTGGGAGCCTGGGGTTTTCTTATCCAAGACAGACTGTTAGCCTTCCTCTCCAGGGAGAAAGCCTTCAAACATTCTCCCCCAAATGGAATAGGCCTTAGGTGATGGCTCCCTGCCCCGCCCTCCGAGGAGTCATTACCCAAATACCGAGGACAGCCACCAGCACAAACTTGTCCCCTACAGCCCAGCTCAAGTCACCCCCACAGAGACTCTCAGTCTCTCTTCCTCTTTGTTTTCATGCAAGGGGAAGTTATTTGTACCCTAAATGAATCTGAATTATAGCCCAGTGTTTCTACTTCTCAGACCTGGGGAAGACCCAGCCCTGGGAAAACTGGCCAGAAAGTTGAATGAGCTTCCTCTCACCAGCTTCCTGAGGAGCAATGAGGCCTCTAAGATGGCATCTTTTTCTCCTCGTGCCCAGGTCTGCATTGGTTCATCCCCTCACCCCTTCAAGAAGACTTAATGATCATTTGCTCTATGCCTGGCAAGGTGATCTGTCCCAGGAAACTGAGATAAATCAGCAGGACCTGGCTTCAGGATGCTTCCATGTGTGTTTGGGTGAGGTGGGGAATGGCCGGCCACGTGGCCACACACGGGTGTGTCCAGGTACTACAGCACCATTGAGGCAGAGACGGCGGCCACATGGGTGAATCGCAGGCACTGGGGGCAGTGAGTAAATGGGTGCTGGGGTGCTCAGGAGGGATCAGAAAGTATTTCAGGGAGAAGGGATTCTGGGAGCAGGGGAGGGAGGCGAGGAGCTTCTGAAGGACCAGAGGGCCTGGGGATAGGGATGGCAGCTGGAAATGCTGCTTACAGGCTCCTGGCTTTTCTCCACCCCAGAGAGATGCACTTCTGAATCAGGGTACCTGGTGGGAACTTCTCCACAGCCGATGCAGGACCTGAGTCTGGCATTTCCTCAGTTTTCCCCATGGACAGAATATAAAATGGTTTCTTCTCCGAGACTGGACAGTTTGGATGAGCTATACAGCATTGGGTGGTTTCCAACTTTTATCTGCTTTATTGGACCAAGAATGGAAATATTCATTTATTTTTATGAGAAAGGAGCTTGGTGAATTTTTATTATTAAAAATGGAATACTTGAGAAAAATTCAAAACTTTTCTTTCACAGTTCATACACTATTGTGTGGATTGTGCTCTTCACTAGCAGAGTGAGAGCTGAATGACAGGGAAGCAGTGCTTTCCTTGGAAACACAAATGGACATGGGTGCTGTTCACCCCAGCAGACCCCACATGTTCCTCAAGCACAGGCTTATGACCCACTTGCTTGCTGTTTTTGGAGGGTGGATGCCATGCAGTGTGTGGCCAGGCAGTTGCTTAAGTGAAGCTGCTTCACCTGTGGCCACCAGGATGCCCAGTTTCACTTCTGAGTCGGGGAGCCATCTACTTCCCACTGTGCCCTTCCTGGTTGCCCTCACGTCTCAGCCTCAGATCCTGAGCAGCTAGGACCTTGTGCTCCTGTCCCATGTTAGACCTGTGGCCATGGGCTGAGGGCAGGAAGGGTGTGAATGCTGGAGTGCTAGGGAAAGGGTGCACTTTGGGACGAATGCTGGTGACTGACAGGGAGATGGCCCAGAACAGCCACCATACATGGAGCCCAGGACAGTCGATCAACACATGGGCCCCAGGACTGGCTCTCCACATAGGTAAGTTAATTAGATATCTTATAGGCAGTTAGAGAGGGCTGCCCTCAAGGAGCCAACACGGTGAGGAGCCAGTATGGAGAACAATTGAGGCACATTCACTGGTTAGCATTATAAAAAAGAAAAAAGGTACTACTTCCCCTAGAGATAGATAGCATGATTGATATTCTAAATGGGAAATTCCTTGTATGTGACTTGTTTTCCCATTTGATCCCCATTTAATCAATATTACCTGGGTGACTGTACTTGTAATCTTATTGGTTGGTCATGGTTTTGCCCCACCTCATGCCCACCTTGTAATTTCCATTCTGTCTTATAATTTTATCCCACTTTGTACCCACCTCACCTTGTGGCTTTGCTCCATAAAATTCCCCTGGGAAACAGGGTCCTGGGTAACCCACTTTCTGGTCCCCCTTCTGTCTCTCTTAGGCAGAAGCTTTCTTTCTCTCAATAAACTTTTCCTACTCTTAGCCTCTGTTGTTTCTAAAATTCATTCTTCAATTTTAGAGAACACGAACTCGCATTTTGGATATCTCACAGGTTTGGGAGTGACATCTATTCTCCCATATCACCAGGACAGCCACTAGACATGGGGCCTGGGACAGCAACTCAACACATGGGGCTTGGGACAGTGACTCTCTGCATGGAGCCCAGGACAGTGACTCCACATGCTGCTCAGGGAGCCTGGGCCACGGCTTCACAGAGAGATTCCCAGATCCCAGCCCTGAGTTCCTGGTGGAACTTGTGTGAGCCAAGGAAAGCATCTGCATTTCTGACCAGGAGCCCAGGTGAACTTGGAGAATTCCTAGGAGAGGATTAATAGTTAAGCTGTGGGGTCAGCAGAGGAGGAAAAAGCCAGGCCTTGCCTCTCCCACACCAAGTCCCCTGGGAAGGGCTTTAGTGAATTCTGGACATTCAAGGCCAACAAGAATATCTGATTCTCTCATAACCCAGCTCTGGAGAGAGCTGTTCCAGTGCAGGTAGATTCAGCTTTCAAGGAGGACAAGAGCCAATCAGGGTGCTGCGCACCTGTAGTCTCAGTGATATTAGGAATGATATCAGACCTCCAAAACATACAGGGAAAATGTTGTAACTCCCAACCTGTGAGATGTCTGATTTGCAGAGTTCATGTTCCTTAAAATTGAAGAGTGAATTCTAGGAATGATGGAGGTTAAGAGTAGAAAAATATTTACTGAGGAATACTCAGCTCCTGTCTGAGAGGGCCCAGAAAGTGTGTTGCCGAGGACCCTACTTCACAGTGGAAGTTTTATAGAGCACAACCACATGGGTACAACCTGGGTTAAAGCTATGATCAATCAATAAGGTTACTAGTATAGTCGCTTAGGCAAGTTATCTAATGGGGAGGCAAGTCACATAACAGTGTACATGGAAAGAACAAAGAACTTTTCTAGGAAATGATGGACTTGGGGGTCTTGGTCAACCATTGAGGTGACTGATACCTATCTAAACTTCATTAGGACAGGTGTTACCACCTGTCTCTTGAGGAAGTATGTAGGCCTGGCGGAGAACTTCATTTTGACTTTATCTTGAGGCCTGGCCTCCAACTGATGTGCCTCTCTGGTCACAATTGCAATGTGTTTTTATCTTTTGTCTTGACTTGTTAGAAGGCTCAGTCCTATAATATTTCTACCTAATTTAGCTGTCTATAATACCAGTACTCTGAGAGGCTGAGCCAGGTGAATGGCAAGTTTGAGCCCAGTTTGGGCAACTTAGTGACTTAGCAAGACCCTATTTCAAAATAAAAAGTGAACAAGGGCTGGAGATTTAGCTAAGTGTGAAGGTCTTGGGTTCAATCCCTATTATGGCAGAAAAAGAAGAAAGGAAAGAAAAGGGAAGGGAAGGGAAGGGAAGGAAATAGAGAAAATGGTGAGCAGGGATCTGTGTCCACGGCCATGATCTCCTCTGCATTGCCCGTGGTGGCCAGGGAGCTGTCATATCTGGATCCAGGACAGCCCCTTCCTGTTCCATGTGGACTGTGCTGGGCACCGTCACACCATGAGGCACTGTGAGACTTCGTTGATGGGGAAGTGGAGAAACACTGATAAACATGCAACATGGCCACATGAGGAAGGGAGCCTACCTCAGCCTCCCTGTGCCTGGTCCTGCAGGGTCTCCTGGTTCCGGTAAACATGAGCAAAAATCAAAAGAGCCTGGACTCAAGGCCTCACTCATCCTGTCTCTATGCAAACCAGGGCTGAGATTCAGGCAACACTGGTGCATAATCAGCTGAGGGACCATAGGCAGCATGCTCAGGGCATAGCCTAGCACTGGGGTAGCCCATCTACACTGTCTTCCCACAGATGGGTGACCAACCTGTCTGCACAGCCCTACAAGGCGGCCAGCCCTTGGGTGTGGCTTTCCAGCTGAAGCCACCACAAAGCTGTCAGGAAATTTGTGATAATTCCTTTTATTGATCGTCTCTATTGATTTTGTCTATGGTGAAAATGTACTGCAGACATGTTAAGTAGCTCTTATGGGCAAATTGTCCTTTAATAAATTGCACCATTTTACATTTAATCCTGGCTGGGACTTAGACTTCTTCTTAGGGGCTGAATGGTCATGGACAGACAGGGTGCACATTTAGGGTCCAAACAACCTTCGACCAGGGATAGAAGTTTTCCTAGTTGCAAGGGAGGGTACCAAAGCTCTCCTTGATGCTGTGCCAGATAAGAATGGAGCCACAATTTCGTTAGGAAATTAGACACGTCATCCTAAAATCACACAAGGTCCATCTGCGACTTCATTAATAAAGTGTGCAACTCTGCCATTTTTTCAAATTTGAATGTTTGCCAGTTGGCCTCCCACTCAGAACTCAAGCAGAAACACAGACACCACTGTGGATGAGTCCATTCTCCTGTCCCACACCTCAGACCAGGCTGCTGCTCTTAAGAGCTCAGAACTCAGACTCGGCACCTGGTCAGGGAATGTGTTGCTGCCTCCTCCCTGTGGCTTATTAGTTTTGTTTTCTCAAAAGAAAAAAAGCTAAGTGTGTGCACATGTGTGTGTACATGTGTGTGTGTGCATGCATATGTGTGTACACCCACATCTGTGTGCGTCCAAGTGCCTGAATTTTGGCAATGTTACATTCACAAGCATGCTTGGCGGGTCCAGTCTCATACACTAAGCCTCAGCTGGCCACACACTGTCCAGCCCTGTAAGTGCACCCCTCCCTGTACCGGCCTCACTGATATTCACAGGATTCTCTGCTACCAGAAACCAGGCTTCTGTAATTTTTATCTTATAATATAATGGGGAAAAGTTGCCGTCAAAAACATGCTATCTCTCATGGGAAAATGCTCTTTGTCAAACTTGAAAATTGCAATTTCAACAGTTCGGCAGGAAAAAAATTTTTTTACAGAAAGGAATTACGGCTATAGGCAATGACTCCAGAGGCCACTGTCCCAAGGATACTTGAGTTCTGGATTTTGGCGAACAATCATTCAAGGCTGGTCACATGATAAAGGGTACTTTCCTTATACAATCTACAGGAAACGGATTAACTCTTCCAGTTCTATGGCCACAACCCAGTCCTCTTGGTGTTGATTCAAAGGCATGTTCCTCTCCAGATCAGCAGAACCCAGGCCACAGGTTAGATTGCACACACTGCTCTCCAACGCCAGTGAAGGCTCCCGGCTCCCAGCTTTGGTCCTGCGCTGCTTGTTCCCATCAGAACACCTGCCCCCAGTGTTCTGTCTCTTGAGTACAAGATGGCTGCCTATAGCAATGAGCTTTCACACCCAGCAGGAGAGAGAAAACAGGAAAAGGGGAAGAAAAGAGCAGTCTCTCCCAACATGGGATGCATGGGTGGACAGTCACATGCCTACTACTAAGCAGTCACAATGACAGGGAAGGACCTGGATTTGGCACACTGCTCCAATCCCTGCTCTAGAGCTGGAGATGATGTGGGTGTCTAGAAGGGAGGGAGTGGATGTCAGGTGGGCAGTCCAGGCCCCTGCTCCATGGTCCTAGTTAATGCTTACAATCTTGTGCAGTAACAGGACTTTGGTTTGTAACAAATGTGCCTGGGTATGCTCAGCTGGTACTGGGCAGGGTCTGGGTTGGCCATTAGCATATTCAATGCGGAAAGCCCACGCCTCAAACCCCATAACCCCCTTGCTTCCCTTTGGTCACAGTGTCCTGAGGCTGTGCTTCCATTTCCCTTTATAAATACTCACCAACCACCCATGGTGGTGCACACCTATAACCCCAGCGGTTGGGAGGCTGAGATCTCACATTTGGTCTCAGTCTGTGGCTCAATGCAGAAGCACTGGGTTCCTTCCCAGTACCACACACACGTACATGCACACGCACACATTTATCATCTATGCCAAAAAGAAATGACATTTTAAAACTAGTGATATGAATGGCAAAGAAATACAAGGCAATGGGATATGGGAAAATCAATTCAGCTGTTACTGCCTTCATTTCTCTATTTTTATGCCTCCAAACTTGATTTTAAATTATCATGGTAAGGGATAATTTCTAGGATAAATTCCAGTGTGATTCACATACAGGATAAGCACATGGTAAAGGTTTTATTTAACTGATGGAAGGAGGAAAGGGGAAGATGGAATAATTGGTTCAAAGAAGAAGTTTAAGCTGAGTGTTGTAGGAGACTTGAGGGTGTCCTTCCACTGGACAAAAGCCATTCACATATTGGAGATGAAAATTATCTCAGTTGGGGAGGTGCTGGGCTGTGATGTGGCCCCAGAGAATCAGAACCTAGTAACCAGAGGGTGTGTTCTACACTGAGTGTTGTTTTCTATGGATGCACAGCTGTGTCCCTATACCACAAACATTCATCTTCTCTTCATTTCACAGTCAAGGCTGGGCTTCCCTAGGAAGAAGACTTGCCAGTCTCTCCCGAGCTCATTCCTGGAGGCTGCAATCCAGAAAGGCTGGACTGAGGTTGGAGAGTCCCACCAGCTAGTGCTTGGCCTACAGTTTGTACCCGTGGAATGTTAATTGATGGGAGTGATTGACTGAGGACTTAAAAAGGCTAATTACCTGGAGAGTTGAGTTTCATCTTTGTATCTCCCCAGGGAAGGGGACACATCACATACCATGGGTCACCTGGGGAGGACCAGGTGTGAGTCCAGAGCCAGAGACAGTGGTGAAGGGAAGGTCTGGGCCAGAGCTCCCATTGAGGTTCTTACAGAAAAAGCAAAGCAAGGCAGAGTAAACATGTCAGGACTGGTCAGGGTGAGTAACCAGGGTGCTGCAGCACAAGGGCATCTCTGTCTCTGTCTGGTATTGGCCCTGGGTTGGTGGAGGACAGAGAGCCAGAGGCTTGGCAGGGAGGTGAGGAGTAAGGGCACAGCACTTTGTCCAGGTGGCCTGCTTGTGACTGGATGCTCCATGAATGTGACAGCACCCGCAAGGGGCAAGCAGGCCCCACGAGGGGCGGCCTCTTCCCAGTCTGAAGAGCTCCACGTTGTCATAACATCATATTGTGAAAAATAGACTTTGTTTTCTCTGTCAACGAACAAGGCCAAAGCAACTCCATTTTGGATTTAAACGACCTGGCTCTCTACTCACTACCTACCCCACTCTGTTAATATCCTGAGTTCCAAGAAATGGTGACTATGTACCCTCTCTCAGGACACAGCTGGTTTCCAAGATAAAACCAAGGACTTTCCATTCCAAACCACACAGCCTCTCTCTAACTTGCCCAGCAGCATTCCCCCATGCCACTTGAGTTAGCTGTGATAGATTGCAAGCCTTTGAATTCAGCCAATTAATTTAAGGTCCCATGCGTTAGGGCTTAACCCCCACCCACAAAGCTTAGGGCACCTGCTACCTCATAGTGTGCTCCTGCCCTTTTGCCAAAGAAAGAAAGAAAAAGCCTTGCCAAGATTTGTTGGTGTCTGAGTGCTTTATTATCTACACCAACGAATTGAGCTGGGGACTTATTTACAACAATATTATACAGAAAGTAAAAACTATAAATCACACTCCCCTGCCATCAGAGACCACAGTGCCCCCATCCTCCTCGATGGCCTCTCACTTTCCAGAAGCTGCACTGAGCCGACCTACACCATGCTGGATTCCAGGAGGAAGCTCAGCAGCTCATGGTCTCGGGAGTCAAGGCTAAGAAAGGATCAGCATCACTTCCATTGCACCCTGCAGGTCAGGGGAAGGCACAAGGACAGTCCAAGCTCCTGAGGTAGGTGCAAGGGACTCATTTCTGAACAGGAAAAGCCACAGCGAATCAGTAGCCATATTTAACCTACCCCCTGAACACAGCCAATCGCTCACCAAATTGTACTGGAATTGCTTTCAGACATGGTGACTCACACACCAAACAGCCTGCTTCTGATGCTGTTTTATCTCTGTGGCCAAGGGCCTGAGGTACAGTAAACACTGTCCAAAACGAATGTGTGGGAAGCTTTCTCAATTAATGGAATTTGGTGAACAAAGATAGAGAAGCAAGAAAGCACAAGAGCTGGCCACTTTTCAGAAGTGGTCTGATCTGGTTTGTGATGGGGAGTAGGAAACTAAGTCATGCCAGCCTTCGATCCTGACAAGAGAGTTAGAGTTCGTTCTCAGGAAATAGGCACCATAAAAGGCTTTTGAGTGAGAGCATGACCAGCATCATCTTTGAGGTTAAATTAACTGATAGCTCACCCCCAGGGGAGCTTAACAAATCTGTCATGACAAGGACAAATGCTGAGGGCCACACAAGACCACTTAGGTTGCAGGGTATGTGGTCTGTTGTCTGATGAGTTAACCCCTGGGCTCAACACCATGGCTGCAGAAGGACCAAAGTCCGCTTCATCACTGACAATTGTCCAGTTCTTTCTGGTGGATTTCTCTGGCTTCTCTTAGAAGAAGGTGAAAGTGACAAGTTTCTCATGCCCTCGACAGCAGAAAGTATATAACAATGGGAGCAAAGTCTGTGGCTGAATTTACCCAATAAACAAGCAATTATTAACATTCAGGTAGAAAACTACCATGGAATCTGCTTGTGTAGGTTTAAGAAATCATCATATCACCCTTTATATCCCTCGACAAGGAGCTTGCTTGAAGGTTTCACTCAGGGCAGAGGCCACAGAGTTTAACAGTTGATCTTAGCTAACTTGACCAGACAGGCCATGGCCAAGTTCAGGGCTAAGTATGAATCTTAGCAGTGTAGGGAACCATCTATTAGAGCACTGGCTCTGAGCTCACCATGTGGTCTCACCTTGATTAGTCTCTCATGTGCCCTCCAGTCACCCTCACTGGGTGGTTCCAGTAAGTAAGCAGCTCCCTTACCAGGGTATGGAAGTGGATTCACAGGAGGACTCATCACGGAGAAGTCTACACTTAGGTATTTTAAAGTTTACTCTAGATAGTGTAACAAGCGATGCTATTCTCTCTGTCCAAGAAACCAAGTCCTATGTTTAAAATGTTCCTGATTGAAAATTACTTTATTGCTTAGTGTTGGCTCCCCAATATCACTGATCGTTTGGTTTAATTTACCAGTTTTAGAGGCCTTATTTCCAAGCATACCTGATGACAGAGGTAGGGCAAATTAAGCTGCAGGCATAAATGGACCCCAGTCCTGGAGAGCTGATCATTTTTAAGATTACAAAGGTTTAAATCAACAACAAGGGGCAACAGAAACTCACGATGTATTTACTGAAGTTGCCAAAGTCTTAGCTGGAAAATGACAGTTAATACTGAGGTCATTTTAAAAAAACAGTAAAAATATATATATTTTATCTTGAATAGAAAAGAGAAAAAAACAGATCAAGAGTACTTCTGCTGGGAATACTCTATTCTCTTTTTGCTATTAGAAAACATAGTCTACACATTTTGTTAAAAAAAAAAAAGGAAATATAACTATCTGGGATGTATTTTTAAAAACTGAACATAAAATCGAGAACTTCTGTAGTGTGATCTGGTTAATGCAGTAAAATTTCCATGTGGCTGAACTCTCAAATAATCCTCATAGCAGCTGATATTGTAAAGGGTGGTGGAAGAGAACATCCCAGACTCCCAATCCTATACCAGATTAGGTTTCTTGGATGCATAGGGCATTTTATTATCCATTGCTTTATTCAAATATGACTTGGTTAGAAAATCATTCTCGGGGCACACAACTGTAGAAAGCTTTTGGATAGACCACAACCTCCAAAATATGATTCCAGTTTCAAGGTTTCATTTGGACTTATGTCCTTACAAAAGTCATTTTTCTTTAGTTTGGTAATTTCAAAGTCAAATCAAAAGTAGATAGAATGTAAACTTTTAAATTGTATCATTAGGCAGTCAAAATTTCTCTTTATTAAAACAGTGTTGGAAAGTGATGTAGCTCAGTGGTAGAGCACTTGCCTAGCATTTGTGGGAGTCTGGGTTCCATGCCCAGTACCGCAAATTAAAACAGAACACAAAAAACAGAAGATAACGTACAGTTCACTCACGGTTACTGAGAAAGCTGTTTGATTCTAACAACAAACTTCTAAAATGGCTCAAATGAAAAAAATTATTTCCATCAATTCTTTACAGGAAAACAGGCTGCCACCTAAGCAGCAATAAGATGAAGAGTTCTGTTTTGTTTGGTATAACTGACAGCATCTTGATGAAGTTCAGATTGTCTCCTGAATAAAATCCATGTCTATCACATAAAAATACATTTTGTTTTCATAGCCCTGTTAAGCCAAAGCATTTCCTGTGCTTAACATTTATTTCAATAAGAAACAATAATATGTTCATGCAGCTATTCATTTTGAAGTATAAATAACTGGAATCCCAGATACAGTTCTCATTTTATTACTTTAAAATTGATATTTTTCCCTGAAACAGGTCAGCTGACTGTGGACTGCTAGGATCCCTGCACATTTTGTCATGCATGCCTGGCTCAGCAATATATTCTTGGCTTCAGGAACCTTGATGTTGAGAATTGAACATCTGGTCATCCTTTCTGACCTTCCACACCATTTCTCCCCCAAAAGCAACATTTTCCACTTTTCTTCTCAGGCTTGCATATCTTTTAAAACTTGAATTTGTTGTATATTATATTCTTTGGGGGGTTGGGGAGCCACTTTTATACTATTTTTAGTCCTGAAAATGCTCTGAAGCACCATTTCCTGTGGTTCCTTTTTATAAACCACTTAAAACCTGAGGAAAGATTATTCTGATGGACTGGATTAATTGGTCACTAGAAAAAGGAATTCCATCACTGCCAAAGGTCGGACTTATTTCTTTCTTCTTGCCTATTGCAAGAGGTCCTTTAACCAGACCTTACTGGAAGTCTTCCCATATGATGTTCTAGACCTGGAGATCCTGGAATCTCAGGAATGCAAAGCACAATGTGCATGTGATATGGATATGTCCTTTTCCTTGGCTTTAATCCATTTCTCAAAATGATCTAAAAACCTAGTATTTTAAGGACTGCATTTCTAAACTGAGAAAAGTGGTCACACACTCCCTGTCACCCAGATTCCCTCCTTGGATGGCTGCAGATTTCACGCTGCACAGGGATTCCTCTGAGTGTGAACCCAGAAGAGGCAAATGCAGAGCCATCCTGCAGCATCCTAGACACATCTGAAATGCTGAAGTGTAGAACAAGATCAGAATTTCTCCAGTTCTGTTTGTATCCTCCCTAATTCCACATTTTTAAAAAACAAGTCTTTCTTACCACCAACAGAGCTAAGAGACAACCTACATTGTGGGAAAAAATTTTTAGCAGCTGTACCTCAGACAAAGGTCTACTATCTAGAATATATAAAGAACTGAAAAAAATCAGACCCCCCAAATTTAAAGACCCAATTCAAACATGGACATCTGAAATGAACAGACATTTCTCAGAAAAAGAAGTAAAAGCAGCAAATAAACATATGAAAAAATGTTCAACATCACTGGTCATTGGAGAGATGCAGATGAAAACAACCCTGAGATTCCACCTCACCCCAGAAAGAATGGCTGCTACCAAGAAATCAACCAATAATAAATGCTGGCGGGGCTGTGGGGAGAAAGGAACCCTTCTCCATTGCTGGTGGGAGTGCAGACTGGTGCAACCACTGTGGAAATCAGTATGGAGATACCTCAAAAAACTAGGATTAGAGGTCCCATTTGACCCAGCTATTCCCCTGCTGGGTATCTTCCCAAATGAATTAAAAGAATCTTACCACAGAGATATATGCACACCCATGTTTATAGTGGCACAGTTTGTAATAGCTAAAGCTTGGAAACAGCCCAAGTGCCCATCAACTGGACACTGGATAAAGAAGATGTGGGTTGTTTTTTTTTTAATGAAATGGAGTACTACCCAGCCATAAAGAATGAGAAACTAGAGACATTTATAGCTAACTGGATACACATTGTGGACATCCTCTTAAGTGAAATAAATAGGACACACGTGTGTAAATAGCGAATAGTTTCTCTGGTTTGAGAAACTGAAAGTGTAAATAATAATTAAAATGAATAATTGATGATGTAAAATAGCAAGAAAAGGTCCAAAGGGATAGGGGAAGTGGGAGGGGCAGGTGAAAGGAAAGAAGGGAAAAGAAAAAATATGAGAAAAGGAAAAAATGGAAACAAAGTCTTTGTAAATAGGGAGGGGTGGAGGGGGTGAAGGGAGGGCAGGGGAATGGGGAAAAAAATAAGAACCAAGATGCATCATGAACAGGTACAAGTTCCTAATGATAAATGTAAATGTATTGTATACCTAAAATGTACCAGTAAAAGAATTTAAGGAGAAAAAAAAACCCAAGCCTTTCTTTTCTTTATTATAATGCAAATTCTTTGATAATTCTAACTTTTCCAGGTGAAGATGACTTTGAAAAGCAAGATTTAAGTTGTATATTTTTTTCCTAATCCTCTAGCAGTAGATTCTGATACAGTCATTAAAAAAGCATATCAGATGCACATTGAGGTGATACTCTTAAGTGAAATAAATAGGATACACATCTGTAAATACTGAGTAGTTTCTCTAGTGTGAGAAACTGAAAGTGTAAATAAGGACTAAAAGGTATAATAGATAATGTGAAATAGGAAGAAAAGGGGCAAAGGGGAGGGGGAAGTGGGAGGGGTAGGGGAAAGGAAAGAAGGGAATGGAATTAATATGAGAAAATGAAAAAATGGAAACAAAGTCTTTGTAAATAGGGAGGGATGGAGGGTTGAAGGGAGGGTAGGGGAAGGGGGAAAAATAAGAACCAAGAGAGTATGTAAAGATGCATATCTCCAATGATGAATGTCATTATGTTGTACACCTCAAGTGTACCAATAAAAGGATATACAGAAAAAAAAGCATATCAGAAAGTTATCTGGGGTCTTCACAGTGAATGGATGAGGAGTGTATTTTCTGTGGGCTTTTCTGGGGTCCCCAAAATGTAAACAAAACCTAGGAGAATTCTCATCTGCAGCTTCACTTTAAAACGGGTCTGAGGATGGCAATGATGCCTTTTTCGGTGGCACTGAACTTGAACTTTTAGGTGCTCTAGGTCTTTGAGGGACCAAAGGCCTGTGTCTGAGATGCAGTCTCCCCAGGTGGCTCCCAGCTTCCAAACTTCATCTCGTATTTTTAAAGTGATTGGTATAAATTTGGGGAACTTCATATTTCTATCCAAGTGCTAACCCTTAGACGGTGACCACGCTTACACACCTTTTTGGTATTTATGAGCAATTACATGTCGCACTAACAAGAAAAATGACTTTCCTTAGCATCAACAAAAAATTGGCAATGTGGTAACTCTTGAAATAAAATATGATTTTACGTTTCTATATTAATTTTTTTTAAAGCATGTCTTTTGTTTTCAGGGCCATGCTCTTGGAACCACTTGGTGAGTATATATTGAATGTTTCACTTTCTTTTTTCTGTGAGACAGCAAGAAGTTCATCCCAATCAAACCATGCTTCTGCCACATAAATCATTCAGAAATTCTGGTAGCTTTCCATGGGATTCAGTTAAATCCATGGGAGAATTTACTTGATTTTGGCATAGTTCACCATATTAGGAAGAGAACCGGTCTCAGGGGACACAGTGGTTAATAGGGATGGGCCAGAGGCAGATGTCCATGATGCCACGCTATTGGTTTAGGTATTTTCAGATGGTACCGGTCTTGGTCAGACACTCCCCATGAGAAGTTTCCTCTCTGTGTCCTCAGTGCTCCCCAGATCCCCTACAATGCCTTCAAAGGACAGAGCCCTTCCTCCCCTAAGTAAAGATTTAAAATGCAGAGAGAAATTAAAATGAACTAAATCTAAGCATAACCCACTACCAGAATGGAGGGTTGGAGGGCACAGCAAGAGAGCAACTGGAACAAGATGAGAATGGAGGTCAGCCAGACCCTCTCTGGGAGGTGGAGGGGCTGTGGGAGGTAAACTGGGTCTTCCTACCTTTCCCTTGCACCCAGGCTTCCCAGCCCCTAGTGTCAGTGTATTCTCTGAGCTGAAGTGGAACTCAGGCTTCTCAGGTGGCTGGTATTTTATGGGTAGTGCAAACCCTGAACTAAATTTTAACCCAGAAGAGTTTCTCAACCCCTGTCATTTAGTCAAGCTTAATTTTTCCAGGTGTGCCATGGAGAAGATCTGTTTGTCTACCTTAAGCATCAGCTGAGCGTTTCCTCTGGAGGTTTCTGGTGTGAATTATTGAGTTCTGAGCCTTGAGGACAGTTTGACGAGTCTTTTATCAAGGAGCTCCTGACAGGAACAAGAGTCTTCAGTCTCTCAAAGACCATGGTTCTACATGTTAAAGTATATGCAGAGTCCACCAAAAAATGTATACATCAGTAAAACAAACTTGTATAAACATTTTAATGCTAAATTTATCGAGACATCATGAGATTAATACAAGTTACTTTGGCCCCTACAATTACAAAAGGTGCATAAGGTGGAGGCCATTAGCTTCCAGACATTAATTAGCACAGAGAACTGCTGAAGTGTGTATACATTTTTTTGGCAGACTGTATTATAGTACATATCATAGTATATGTTTGTGATGGCGAACCTTTTAGAGCTTTCAATGATAATAATAGCCTGCTGTGGCATGTGTGGTGTAGGTTTGCAACCACTGGTATATATTATAGAATATATGTTATAGTATGTATGCTATAGTATACATTGTTTATATAATGGTATATGTTAGGGTACATTTATTGTGCCATATTTTATAGTATATACATTATAGTACATAGGGTAGAATATATTTATATAATTATATTATGTATATTATTGTATATATGTTAGAGTACATATTATAAAGAAATCCTAGCTCTCTTCTGTTCATGCCTTTTCATTATGAATCTGGGGGAGGCAGGTGGCGGAAACCCTCCTATTTCCTCCCCCTCAACATACAGTATTTCTCCCATGCACCTTTGCCAAAAATGGCACTTCAGAAGATCTGAGAGGGGAGCAAGGCCCACAGTTGCCAAGAAAACTATGGGTAATCCCACCCAAACGTTTTCTAGTTTGCACATAGCTAATTTGCTCTTTGCCACTGCTGTTTGATCAAGACAGATCCACAGCATATGAGCCTGCTTCTGTGCCACACTGCAGTATATGGGACTGTCGCCCATTTGAGTCTCTGGATCATCTGAAGGTCACAAAGGTGTGGCTCTTTCTCCCATGTTTCAACACAGAGGGAAAGGTAGAGGATCTGAGAGCATGATTCTAGACTGGAGTCCTGACCATGGGTGCCCTGACCACTTCTCCTCCTCACTGCCCCTCACCAGCCACTCCAGATGGTAATCACTTCCATGTTCTCCCAGTTAGGTTTGGAATGGAGCCAAAGTCAGCATATCCTCCCCACATGTACTCCTAACCCTAAGCTACATCCAACCCTAACCCACTGAGGAATTCATAGCTGACTTGCTCTTAGGAACTGAGTCCTACTCAGAAGAGGTGGTCACTAGAAATGTGTCCTGGAAGGGTGCATCTCCCTCCACAGCTCCTCCTTCACCCTTGCTGCTTCCTGGTCACCATGATGTGAGCAGCTTTCTTCCACCAGAACCTTTCCTCATGCCCTTCCTGCCTTGAGGCTGCCTGACAGTGGCCTGAATCCCCAAGAAACCGCTCCTCTTTTAAACTGTGGGAGTTAAGTATTCTGTCCCAGCAGTGAGAAAGTGACCGACACACACACACAGTTATGACAATGTATAACTTATAAATTAGACACAGTAAGAGATTAATGACAATAACTAATAATAAAATGGAACAATATGGTGCAATAAAAGTTATGTGAATATCCTCTCTCTCACTTTCTCTCTCTCATTGTCTATTTCTGGAATTTTGCATGTAATGATTTTGGACTGTGGTTGACCAAGGGTAACTAAAGCCAAGAAATTGAAACCATGAGTAAGCAAGGATGAGTGTCAGGTGTATTCCCTGGTAAAGCCACTGTTCTCAGAGGACTGTGATGCAAACACTCCTTGGTGGGTAAGAAAGAGATAACAGAGTTGTGGATAGTACAATGTCTTCTGCAAAAATACTTCAACTGCTAGAAGGTGTGTTTGTGTGTCTGCCTGTGTGCATCTGTGTGTGTGCCTGTATGTGCTATGTCTGTGTTGCCTGTGTGTGTCTGTGTGTATCTGCCTGTACATTGTGCATGTCTGTGTGCATCTTCCTGTGTGTGCCTGTATGTGCATTTGTATATGTCTTTTGTATCTGCCTGTGTAGGTCTGTGTGTTTGCATGTGTCTGTGTCTGTTTCTACGTGTCTGCTTATGCATGTCTGTGTGCCTGTGTATGCCTGTTTGTGTCTGCATGTGTATGTCTGTGTGTGTCTGATCCCTGTGGCTGCTAGGCCTGGGTCGGGGTGAGGCAGTAGCGAGCTGTCGTCTCAAAACAGAATGCAGCTTTCAAAATCTCAGTAATCCAGACAAATAATTTTTGTGTTCATTGTTTTAATGCAATATTTAAAGAATCAAAATTAATATAAAAATTCATAATCAAAATATCAACATTTTAACAAAAGACAGGATCAGTTATATGCTCAGCTATATTGAGGCCTGGGGCAAGGGAAAAATCAGTAATACTGATCCTGCCTCTGTTTAAAGTTCTGATGTGTGTCTGTTATGGGCTTTTATTTGAAACTCACTTTGATTTTTAAAGATATTATAATTAAATATTGTATATCTTGATTACTGTGGTTTTTTGTCATCCTCTGAACTAGTGTGTCTAGAGAAAGTGCTTAATACCAGTCCTGTGTATGTAGAGGAGGTGTGCATACGTGCATCTGTGTGTGTGTGTGTGTGTGTGTGTGTGTGTGTGTGTAAAGACAATAGAGTAGAGAGGGAGAGAGACAGAACAAACACACCAGGTGCCATGTTGGAGAAAATGTACTATGGAACAGACCATCAGCAGGTGTCACTGTTACTTCCCATAAAAAACTGTTATTTATGACTTGATGCTGTTCTTTACTGAAGCCCAAGATACATCAATAGCACTCCAGGCCTCATCTTCAACGTCAGGAGCCTTGTACCACCTTTACACACCTACAGGACGCAGACCCTTTGGCCTCCCTCTGCCACCATGCTGTTCTTCAACTTATGACATGTGGACCCCAGAAAGGACTCGAGTTCCCCTGCCAGAATGGTGATCCTTTCATGGCCCTTATCATCATGGTTCACACAGAAACTGAGGGCAGATGACAGGGCTGGCCAGGACCTATCACAACAGTAATGTCTCACAGTGTCTGAGGCTCCTTCCTGGGTGTAGGACATAATTCCTACAGCGGTAGGCATGAGAGAGTCACTTGGATGATCTGAATGAGACCATGGAAATGGGTTCCCAGGAATGCAAGGCCCGTCCCAGCCACCATCAGAGGGCCCCAGAAGGGAAAGTATGGCATTGCTGTGGGAACAGGGAGCCCTCAGGTAGGTCAGAGAGAGCAGACAGCACAGGCTCAAGGGAGCAAGAAGACATGGAATGGGGCTTCCCACCCAGCTCATAGCTCAGGCAGAGGACCCCATGGTCCTAAGAGGGATGTTTGCTGTGCTTCCACTGTCTCCCCTTGCCCAGAACGACCTCAGAGGGGGTCCAGATAGTGTTGCTATCAGTCAGGTCTGAGCAGTACAGGCTCTTGTGCCAAATGGACCATCCATGATCTAAACTTGAAATCTGTTCTGAGGTAGGATGCAGGAAACCAAAACAAAAGAAAGCCTTATGGTAAGTTAAAATTATCTGACACACTGCCCAGATTTTGAAGGTCAATCCATGTGAAATCCGAGCTTCCAAGATTTGGGATGTTGAGTTGTAAGACAGCTGGATATAAGGTGACTCATATGCCAACCAGCTCAACTATCAACATTGTGATCTTCAACTAGATAACTAAGATGGTTTCTGAAAACTTCTCAGAGTGGTTTCTACTTTTTCCACATCTGTGTTGCCAAGGAATGCTACATGGGAAAAGGGGGACAGCTGTCAGGTTGCCAAGAGCAAACTCAACTCAGGTCCAACTTCTTGAAATAATTCTCCCTCCTTCAGAACATGAAAATGGCTAACTAGTTTTGATTTTGCTTTAAATGTCACGTTTTATTTTAATGTCATAACTTCTTAGCTGTGCATGATCAGTTGTATAAAGAAAGGTCAGGTCTCCAGAAGAGAGGCATTATAGCCCCTTCCATTGCCAGGGAAACAACCAGGGATTTGCAGGAGAAAGAAATGAAAAGGATCCAGATTAAATCAACTGGATACCTGCCTGTTAGAGTGGCTTTTCCTGAACCAGTCTTCTGAATGCTTCCTTTATTCCATCAGAAGTGGCTCAAGAAGTGGGATTTCCACCCCTTTTTTCAAAATACTTAGCTGCTCCATGGACATAGTGTTAAACTTTTCCTTGCTGGGATTTTTCTGAGCAAGGTTTTGTCTAGAATTCTCCAGTTGTGCAGGGTGAATGCACATCTCTCCTATGTCAACACCCACTGTCGTTCAGGTCTGAGTGTGCAGGATTCCACAGGGTCTTTAGTGTGTGTGTGTTCATAGAGTCTTTCTGTGGGGTTGCAATTACCTGTTTCTCATCTGGTTATCTGAGTAACACCTGTCTCTCCCTTGGCCTGTAACTCTGTGACTGCTGAAAATGGATCCATCTGCACATGCCAGGCATTAGAGTGCTAGGGCTACCCTAACAAACTGGGGGCTTGAAGCATAGAACTCCATTGTCTCAGCGTTCTGGAGGTGAGATGTCTGAAGTCAGGGTGCCCACCAGGCTGGACTCTTCTGGGGTCTCTGAGGGAGGATTTGCTCTGAGCCTCTCTCCTGAGCTAGCAGATGGCCACCTCCATGCTCATTTCACTAGGTCTCCACCATGTCTTCATATCTTCTGCCTCTGGTTTCTGTGTCCACATTTTCCTTCTTACAAGGAGACTCATATTGGATCGGGGCCCTCCCTAATGGCCTCACTCCAGCATGGTTCCCACTTTGGGATCTCATCTCCAGACACAGCCACATTCTGAGGCTTAAGATGCCACCCCATGTAGATTATTTGGGGGATCCACTCATAACACCAGTGTACCCCACCATCCAGCACAGTGGTTGATATTGAGCAGAGGTGTAGGGAGCATGTGTAGGATAATGAATGAAGTATTCATGGCTCAGCTCAAGGCATTCAGGAAGCCTGGTCATCTAAAACTGTTGCACTGTCCTTACAGCCTGAGAGCTGGAGAAAGGAGACAGGAGCTGGTTATAGGAGCAGGACAGCTGGTACTGCCTCAGTTCCATGCTTCCCTCTGCACATTATTATCTCTCAATGACAAAGCAAGATGAGCTGAAATGTATCTGAGGGATGGTGGAACAGTAAATGCTGCCTTGATTATTGCCCTGTGAGAATTCAGCTGCTCTCCAGAGAATCCCTCATGGCAAGGGCTTAGACAGTCTGCATCCAAAAGCCACCAGAAGCCAGAGGTCCTCAGCCCAGCAGCCCACAAGAATCTGAAGCCCACCACCTACCATGAGGGGCTGGTGACAGCTGATGGCTCCTTGTAGGGACAACTTGGCTAGAGGTGCCTGGATTCCCGACCTGCAGAAACCAAGGATATGAAATGTCACTGTGGCTCATTTGTTACACAGCCATAGCAAATCAACACATGGGTAGCTGTCATTCTGCTCTTTAGATAACACCAAAAGTCACTTGAGCTGGAATTCCAAAGCACACACTTTTTCACAATTTATTTTAGTAGCAACTAGCTTAGGGGAATGAGATGTTGTAAAAGAAGATGGTTGGCGTCTTTGTTCACCCTTCACCTGGAGAACGCACCAACCATCTCTCCTGTCCACAATGTGATCACTTTTCTGGTTTATCCACTCAAGCTACTGTACTGTTTTCTTAGGCTTTAAAGGTCTGTCATGTTTCCATGCTTAGGATCAAAGCCCTTACAGATCTGGACCCTGTTAGTTCCTAAATCATTCTACCTCTTAGTTTAGCAACTAATCTTTAATAGGTTGATCCATGTAACGTCACTCATATTCAGTCATTCATGACATTCACAAATGTGATTTGCCTTCACACCTCTCTGAAGCTGATGGCCATTCTGTGTTGTCATTCTTTCTCATGTGACCCCATCTCCTCTAGGCTCTGGCATCTTTAGGGTGAGAAACAGTGATGCTTTCATGTCTGAATCCCTGGCATCTGGCCTAATGTCTGCCACCTTGCAGGCATCAATGAACATCTTTAGAACTAAATTGTTGATTTCTCTACACTGTCTTGTGAAACAATTAATTATTCATTAACTCAATAAGCATTTCCAAATAACCTGAGTGCCAGCTCTGGGCCAGCTGCCAGGGTTGCAGAGATGAATCAGTTCTTGTCCCTGAAGTGTTCACTGTTATATCAGTCAGCACTTACTAGAGAAATAGATTTCATGCAAGATATACAAATATATAAGAATTTATAAGATTGGCTTACAATGGCTGCCTGCCGAGTCAGGTATAGAAAAGTGCAAAAGGGCTTCTGGGCACTGGAGATCTGAAGGACCCAATTGAAGGCTTAGAGCCCCCTGTAGTGTCCTGTGCAAGTCCATATCAGGAGGCCAAAAGGTCTGTGATGGAAGGGTGAATTGTCTGTGCTGGAGGCTCAAAAGCCTTCACTGGAAGTGAGGAGATGGGGGTCCATTGAGAAGGTGAAGACTGGAGCTTCTTGGAAGAAACAGAAATGAGCCTTCCTTCTTTGTTTCACTTTTATTGTACTCAGGCAGTAGGCAGCCCTAGGGTGAGTCTTGTCGTCAGTAAATCCCTTCAGCCATACCCAGAGCTATGTTGATCCAATTTAATTGGGCATTTCTTACTCAAATTTTCACAGTTAACTATCATAATCCATCCCTTGTCAACTTGACAACCATACACATTTCCTTAAACTATAGTCTCCACATACGAAGGCAAGTTCATAATTATGCCTAACTTATTACAACTATCCTGCATACAAACAGAAAAACACTAATTTTCTCCCAGGGTAGAAGGCAAGTTTTCTTTGGGTGATGATTATTCCTAACATTTCATAATTCAAACATTATAACATAGGTTTAACAATACTTAAGAATCAATACTAAGTCTATTAATGTATTACATAGGAAGCATATGAGGAGAGGACTATTCTAATTACCATCCTCATTTCTGTAACTGATCCCAGAGTTGTGGCTGGTATTTAGAACTACCTTCTTCTACTATTCATTCTGTATTCCCTTGGCCTTCAGCAAGCACCTCAGCAGGTCTTGGTTCTTTCCCTGGTGTGGTGTTATGGCTTGTGTCTAGATGTCCCCCTAAAGCTTCATGCAGTCATAGGTGGGGCTTTTCAGAAGTGGCTGGATCTAGCGTATGTGATGCTGGGATTGATTCATGGTGCAATGCTAGGATTATGGGTGTTTGTGCTACCCTCCCTAGGGTCAGGTAGCCTGGATAAAACATAAGGAACAGAAAGAAGCTTGTTACTTGCTAGCTTTTGCCTGCCACAAACTGTTTCTCCTCTGCAATGCCCCTCTGCCATGCTAGTCAACTATGAACTGATACCTCTACAATCTGTGAGTTAAAATAAACCTTTCCTCCTTTAACTTTGGGTGTTGGGTATTTTGTCTCTGCAATGAGAAAAAGTAACGAAGACATGGGGTGGCCTAAACATCATTCTTGAAAGTTCTGGACCATTTGTCATCCTGCCTGGACGGGGTTATTGTAGTTTCCCATTGACCTTAATAACAGGACATGGTTACACTAGGAGGTGCCATAAGGGATCCTGGGCACTCCAAGGATGTTATTCCTTCCCTCCATTGTGGAGTAATACTCCAGTCTCCCCTCGATAGTCTGGGTCAATCAACCCTACCAACACTACGTTCACTTTGTGACCTCTTTACTTAAGAGAAATGAGGAGACCAAAATGACCAGGGGAAGTCTTAGTTTCCAGTCCATGGTTGTGCTTCCTGATACAAGCCTTCCCCCCTCTGGAACTGAAACTTTTAAGCCAGCAAAGCAGAAGGGTGGGGGAACAGGAAGCAAAAACTTTCCTAGTGGATCACTAGGGGTAATGGTGAGTGGTACTATTTCCACTTCTGCCCTTGATTCCTGGACCTGTAAATCTTGGCTGTGAGGAACAGAGCACCAAATCGTGGGTGCTGACCCAAAGCATTCACAGCCTTCTGAGGAACCTTGCCCCAGCTATAGCCAACTACCTGGCACTCTGTGTTTCAAAAGACTATCCGACCTTTCAACATGGCCACTTCTGGGTGGTGAGGAACGTGGTGCAGCAAGTGAATTCCAGGGGCATGAAGCCACTGACTCACTTCTTTAGCCATAGAATATGTTTCTTGGTCAGAGGCAATGCCGTATGGAATTCCATGATGGTGGATAGGGCATTCTGTAAGTCCGTGGGTGGTAGTTTTGGCAGAAGCATTCTGTACAGGGAATGCAAATCCATCTCTAGAGAAAGTATCTATTCCAGTACGGACAAAGCACTGCCCTTTTCATGGTGTAACATGTCCAATATAATCCACCTGTCACCAGGTCACAGGCTGACCACCCTGAATAATGGCGCCATATTGGGGATTCAGTTTTGGTCTCTGCTGCTAACATATTGGGCGTACAGCATTGGCTGTAGCCAGATCAGCCTTGGTGAATGGGAGTACATTTTGTTAAGCCCAAGCAGAAACCTCCATCCCTGCCACCATGGCCGCTCTGTTCATGAGTCCATTAGGCCATGGCGGGGATGGCTGAAGAAAAAGGTGACTGTTATCTACAGAACAAGTCATCCCATCCACTTGATTGTTAAAGTCCTCTGCTGTGGTCACATTTGGTGAGCATTTACATGGAATGCAAATATTTTTATATCTTTGTTCATACGGAGAGGTCTATCCACATACCTCTTCCTCAAATATCTTTATCACCAATTTTCTAGTCATGTTCCTTCCAAGTTCCTGACGATCTGGCCGAACCATTGTCTACAGCCCATGAATCAGTATACAGCCACACTTCTGGCCATTTTTCCTTCCAGGAAAAATGCTTCCAGGCAAAACATGCTACTAGACACACTGCCTGAAGTTCTACTCACTGAAGATTTCTCTTCACTGTCCTTCAGGGATGTCCTGGAAAGGGGCTGTAATGCTTCAGCTGTCTACTTGTGGGCAGTGCCTGCACCACACGCAAAACCATCCATAAATCAGACCCTAGCCTTCTCTTCCTCTGACTGCTGATCATATTGTACATCCCATGAGGTTGTAGGTGCATACTAGGACACAGAAGGCAATATAGCAAGAGTAGGAGCCATGGGCATCTAAGCAGCTTCTTCTTGCAACTTACTTGCGCCCTCTGGACCTGCTGTGGCTCGATCGCATATATACCATTTTTGTTTAATAGACTCTTACTGTGCACATCCAAACTTATGACACAGTGGATCAGATGACACCCAGCTCATGATGGACAACTCAGGTCACATGGTAACCTGGTATCTCCTGGCCAAGCATTCAGTTTCCACTAAGGCCCAGTAGCAGGCCAGGTGCTGTTTTTCAAAGGGAGAGTAGTTGTCTGCAGATGATGGCAGAAACTTGCTCTAAAATTCTAAAGGCCTCTGTTTCAATTCACCTATGTAGGCCTGTCAGAGACTCCAAAAAGTATCCCTACCTGCCACTGCCACTTCAAGTATCATTGGATCTGTTGAATCACATGGCCTCAATGGTAGAGCAACCTGCGTAGCAGCCTGAACCTGTTGCAGAGTCTTCTCTTGTTCTGGGCCTCACTGAGAATTACCAGCTTTCTGAGTCACCCAGTAAGTGGGTTGGAGTAAAATACCTAAGTGAGAAATGTGTTGCCTCCAAAACTCAGATAGATTCACTAGGCGTTGTGCCTGTTTTGCGGCTGTATGGGGAAAAGATGCAACAACTTACCTTTTACCTTAGAAGGGATATCTCTACATGCTCCACACCACTGGACTCCTAGAAATGTCATCATATTAGAAGGACCTTGAATTTTAGTCTGATTTATTTCCCATCTTCTGGCTCCCAAATGCTTTACTAACAAAAAAGAATGGTTGCCATCCCTTGCTCACTTGGTCCAATAAGCATAATATCATCAATGTAATGGACCAGTGTGATACCTTGTGGGAGAGAAAGGCAATCAAGATGCCAGTGAACTAAGTTGTGATGTGGGGGTAGAAAGTTAATATAACCCTAAAGTAGGACAGTGAATGTGTATTTCTGGTCTTGACAGCTGAAAGCAAATGTTCCCGATGGGCCTTTGGAAAAATCAGTAGCTGCATACCGAGTACCAGGAGATATGTTAATCTGCTAAAGCAAGAAGACCAAATCTTGTACAGAAGCTGCAATTGAAGCCACCACTTTATTCACTTTGTGGTAATCTACTGTCATTCTCCAAGACCCATCTGTCTTCTGCACAAGCTAAATGGGGTAATTAAATAGAGATGAGCTGAGAACCACCACCCCTATTCATTAAGTCCTTGATAGTGGCACTAACCTCTGAAATCCCCCCAGGGATGTGACATTGTTTTGGGTTCACTATTTTACCAGGTAATGACAACTCTAATGGCTTCCATTTGGCCTTTCCAATCACAATACCCTTCATACCACAAGGTAAGGAACAAATGTGAGGATTTTGCCAAGATTTTTTGCCAAGCACTGAGTATATCTTATCGCAATTATGCACTCTGGAACAGGGGAAATGACTGAAGAATGGATTCAAGGGCCTACTGGATCCACTGTGATTTGGACCTTTGCTAAAACTCCATTGATAACCTGGCCTGAATAGGCTTCTACTCTTCCTGGAGGGCCACAATGACAGTTTGGATTCCCTGGAATCAGTAGTAGTTCAGAACCAGTATCCAGTAGTGCCTGAGATGTCTGATCATTTCTCTTTCCTCAGTGTACAGTTACTCTGGTAAAAGGCTTTAGGTCCCCTTGAGGGAGGATGGGAGAAAGATTGACCCTATAAATTTTTGGTGGTGCACCAGGATCCTTCCCTAAAGAGACCTGGTCTCCTTTTCATTCAAGGAGTTCTGCATCTATATAGTGGCTCAAATTTGTGAACTGATTGAGGGACCGTTATTCCTTGTTACTATGTTTGAAGTAGCTTTCTATTCATTTGCCCTTAAATCTTTTTCTATTACATAAATCTAGTAAAAATCTGTAAGCTTCCTGTCTATTTCACTTTTGGGAGTGCCATGGATAATACCATAGAATGACGTAGATCTACTTGTGTCAGACCATTTTGATCATTGTTCTGCTTCTGCTGTCCATTATGGCAAGTACATGCACGTTACCTTTGGTGATCAAGTGCTGCCACTCGGTCTCTACCACTTTGGAATCCAATTAAACCCGCTGCCCTTAAGTTTTCCACTTGAGGAATTGTGTTTCTCCACTGTAAGGCTAAACTCTGCGGATCCAATTTAGTTGGGCATTTCTTACTCAAGTTGATACAATCAGTTAACTGTCACACTGTCTAATAGGAAAGAGGCAAATAGCTAAACATAAAATTACAGTTCAATATGGAAAATGCTTAAATAAAGGGTGTTTCAGCAACAGGATAGTGACTATTACAGTCATCTGTCTGAAGAGTGGCACCTGTTCAGGAGTTCAGGCAGCAAATGACTGAGGATTCCTGAAGAGACATCATTGTCCTAGGAAGTGATATTGGAAGTGCCACTGCCTGGAAGCTTTCCAGTGGACAGGATGTAGAGCTATAGATAATCCTGACCTTGGGTAGGCCTAAGGTAATATGTATATTTCTATTAGAGTTTTTTTTTAAAAACTTAAAAATATTTAAAGTAATAAAATAATTTTTAAATAGAAAAATGCTTACAGAATAAAGATATAAAGAAAAATATGGGCTTTGAGTATAACTCAGCAGTAGAGCATTTGCCTAGCATGTGCAATGCCTTGGATTCCATGCCCAGCTCCTAAAAAGTAAATAAATGAAAACAAAGAAAATATTTTTGTACAGCCCTACAATGTATATGTGTTGTAAACTAAGTGTTACAAAGGATCAAAAGTTTAAAAAATTAAGTTTATAAAATTAAAGTTTCAGTAAGTGAAGATTAATTATTATTGGAGAAAGTACAGTATTTCGTGTGTAAATTGAGTGTCCTGTGAATGTACAGCACTTATAAAGAAAAGAGTGAGGAGCAGTAGTGCCCTTGGCCCTCACATTCATTCACTCCCTGACTCATCCAGAGTGACTTCAGTCCTAATGAGTGACCATACACTTGTCCCTTTTGTCATCATTTATATTATAGGTCTGCAGCCCCTTCTCTACACCTAGACATGCTTAGATTCACAAACTCTTACCATATCCCAGGACTTGCCCATGTTACTGCAGTCAGTAACATGCAGTGTAGGTTTGTAGCCACACATGTAGCCTTAGTGCATAGTTGGCTGTCCCATGTATGACTATGTACATATACTTTGTGATGTCACACAATAGAGCCACATAATGCCACACTTCTCTAATGTATCTTTGTCATTTAAGCAACAGGATTACATACATAAGGTAGTTAAGATAAATTTGCTACAGGAGGTAATTTCAAAGCTAGCAGAGAAGTGGCTGAAAATGTGGGTCCTGGATACAGTCAGGTCCAGGCTGAAGTCCCAAGATCTTAACAACATGACAGCATTTAGTTATCTGTTGTTATGGCACAGCTCACTACAAACTTGGTGCCTTAAAACAACACTCACTCATTATTCCACAGTGCCTGTGGGCCAAGAACCTGGACCTGGCATTGCCAGATCCTCTCTTCCAGGTCTCTTGCATCTGGTGGGGCTGGGGCTCCTCAGAAACCTCCCTGAGAAGAAGCCACTTGCAAGCTCTTTCTGTGGCTGTAGGCAGGATCTGGTTCTTCAGAGCTGCTGAATTGAGGGATTATTTCCTGCTGGTGTGTGATTGGTATCTGTCCTTGGTTCTTTGTGACACGATGATCTAAATATGTCCAATTACACCATCAAAATCAGCAAAGGGGCTGGGAATTTAGCTCAGTGGTTTTGCCACCTGCGGCATAAGCACAAGGACCCAAGTTCGATCCCCGGTACCAAAAAACCCCCCCAAAACAAACAAAAAAACCCAATCATGCTAAAAGGTCTCCTATAAGACGGGCCTGAACAATTTCCATACCCTATCATCTGTATCAAATGCTATGGGTTAAAAGCAAGTTACCGAATCAAGCTCACTAGACTGGACAAGCCCTCATCATGGGCTCTGTTGTAGAAAGAACCCATCAGTACACACGGTGGTCAACTGCTCTTGCAATCCTATGTTAAAGTCCCACCTGCAACCTTTACAGAGGGATGGCTGCTACAAGCACAGTGCTCACCACCCTTCAGCTCATCCATTAGGACCTGCCAACTCAGTCCCTCATTCCTGACTTAATGTGCAGGGCTGTAGACATTTGCTTTCCCTGAGGCAGAGTGAAATCCATCCCCTGCTGAGGGTTTCACCTCCGCATATGACCTGTAGGAGTCCTCATACAATTGATGGCTAATTGCCACAAAGAAGCCATCTTTTTGGCCTGCAGACCTGGTTTCTGCTTTGGCTTGTCAGACTTAACATTGTGTTTACATTTATTTTTTTCATTACTCTTGATTTTTAGGTGTTTTTAAATTATCATACGTATTTTTTCTTAGACCCTTTTATTGGTACATTTTAGGTATACAATACATGTACATTTATCGTTGGGTGTGTGTACCTGTTCATGATATGTAGTGGTTCTTATTTTTCCCCCTTTCCCTGCCCTCCCTTCATCCCCTCCACTGTTCCCTATTTACAAAGACTTTGTTTCCATTTTTTACTTTTCTCATAATTTTTCCCTTCCCTTCTTTCCTTTTCCCTACCCCTCCTACTTCTGCTACCCCTTTGCACCTTTTCTTCCTATTTCACATTATCAATTATTCATTTTAATCATTATTTACACTTTCAGTTTCTCACACCAGAGAAACTCGGTATTTACACATGTGTGTCCTATTTATTTCGCTTAAGAGTATGGTCACAATATGCATCCATTTAGCTATAAATGTCTCTAGTTTCTCCTTCTTTATGGCTGAATAGTACTCCATTTTATTTTAAAAAACCCCACATTTTCTTTATCCAGTTTCCAGTCGATGGGCACTTGGGCTGTTTCCAAGCTTTACCTATTACAAACTGTGCCGCTATAAACATAGGTGCACATATATCACTGTGGTATGATTCTTTTAATTCTTTTGGGAAGATACCCAGTAGGGGAATAGCTGGGTCAAATGGGACCTGTAGACCTAGTTCTTTGAGGTATCTCCATAGCGATTCCTACAGTGGTTGCACCGGTTTGCACTCCCACCTACAATGGAGAAGGGTTCCTTTCTCCCCACAGCCCGCCAGAATTTGTTATTGGATGATTTCTTGATAGCAGCCATTCTTTCTAGTGTAAGGTGGAATCTCAGCATTGTTTTCATCAGTTTCTCTCAAATGACCAGTGATGTTGAACATTTTTTCATATGTTTATTTGCTGCTTTTACTTCTTTGTCTGAGAAATGTCTGTTCATTTCAGATGCCCATTTTTAAATTGGGTCTTTAAATTTGGGAGGTCTGATTTTTTTTAAGTTCTTTGTATATTCTAGCTAGTAGTACTTTGTCTGAGGTACAGCTGCTAAAAATTTTTCCCACATTGTGGTTGTCTCTTAGCTTTGGTGGTTTCTCTTGCTGTGCAGAAGCTTTTTAATAAGATGAGATCCCAGTTGTCGAATCTTTGTGCTAGTTCGTCTGCTACTGAGGTTTTTTTTCATAAAGTCTTTTCTTATGCCAATCTCTTCAAGAGTTCTACCTAATTTATATTCCAGAAGGTTAATGTTTCTATTTTAATATTTAGATCTTTAATCCACTTCGATCTTAGTTTAGTGCATGGTGATAGATATAGGTCTAGTTTTAATCTTTGACAGGTTGAAATCCAGTTTTTCCAACACCATTTATTAAAGAGGCTATCTTTCCTCCAGTGAGGATGGTTGGCTCCTTTGTCAAAGATGAGGTGACTGAGTATGTCTGGAGTTGTTTTTGCATTTTCTAATCTATTCCACTGATACTCGGGCCTGTTTCTTTGTCAGTACCATGTTGTTTTTATCACAGTGGCTTTGTAGTATAGTTTCAAGTTGGGGATTGTAATACTTCTGCAATTCTAGGTCTCTTCTGGTTCCAAACGAATTTTTGGATTGTATTCTCTAGTTCTGTGTAATATATTGTTGGAATTTCAACTGGTATTGCATTAAATCTATATGGTAGTTTTGGAAGAATGGCCATTTTCTCTATATTGGTTCTTCCTACCCCAGAGCAAAGGATGTCTTTCCATTTTCTTACAGCCTCTTTGATCTCTTTTTTCAGAGTGCTGTAGTTTTCAGTGCAGAGGTCTTTTGCTTCCTTTGTTAGATTGACTACTAGATATTTCATTTTTTGGATCCTATTGTGAAAAACCAACAGCCTACACCATACTAAATGGTCAAAAACTGAAAACCTTCATGCAAAAATCAGGAACAAGACAAAGATGTCCACTATCACCACTCCTATTCAATATAGTTCTGGAAACATCAGCCACAGCAATTAGACAACGGAAAGAAATAAAAGGAGTAAAGATAGGAAAGGAAGAAGTTAAACTCTCATTATTTGCAGAAGATATGATACTCTATGTAGAAGACCCAAAAAACTCTGCCAAAAGACTTCTAGACTTAATTGACAGATTCAGTAGAGTAGATGGATATGAGGTAAACACTCAAAAAGAAAAAAAAAAACAATAGCCTTATTGTACACAAGTAACAGACTCATTGAAAGAGAAATTAGGGAAACATTTCCTTTCACAATAGTATCATGCATTTTTTCCAAAAGGAATCTCACCTTTTATTGATAAAATAGGTGCCATTTAATTAAATGATGTTAGTTTTGTTTATACATTTAATGAACTGCTCAGTTCTTCAGACAAACATTATATTTGCAGACTTTTAAAATTATAACAATAGTTCATGTTTATTTTTGAAAATGTGGTAAACAGAGAAAATAAAGGAAAATTTTCATAGTCTTAGCAGGAAGAAATAAACCAAAATAAATTATTCTTCTAATCCATTTCCCACACATATATTGGTATTTTTCAAAGCTGTTTACTCAATTCTAATTTTATTCCCTGCTCTTTTTCCCATTGAACATTATCTGGGAGGAAACTCTTTTCTGTGTCACTGAATACTTTTCCAAAATGATGTGTCTATAGGGTATCTATATCATATCATAATCTATTTGGACATAATCTATTGGACATTTTATTTCAATTTTTCACATTTATAATAGTTTGAGGAAAGTATTTGTATGACGTATCTTTGTCTCCATCACTGATTACCTCCTTAGGATAAATTGGTGAGAGAGGCATTGCTTTATTTACAGTTCACAAGTTCAAAAGCTCGTAACAATTTGAGCTCACATTGGCAATGTAGGAGCACATCCATGTCCCAGCATCATGCCAATATTGGGTTTATTGCCTTTTTAAAAATCATACTACACAGTTCTAAAAAGCTAATTATAGACATGAACCTGTCTTCACCTTACTTTGCCTCTCTTAAAACACCTCTCAAACATTCCTCATCTTCTAATTAAAAGAAAAAATACCTGATTAAACCAATATGTATTGAATGCCTACTTATGCAAACAAGAACCTCAATTCTCAGTTTGTTTGGGCAGTGTCCACTGGATAAAAGTTTTTGAATCAGGTAGGAAGTAGGACATTTCTATGTGCCAAGAGGCTTAGATTTGCAAATGCAGCCAACAAGAGGAAACTCTACAACTACACATCTTGGTGCGATGCCACCATTTGTCATACAGTGTTATGAATAGTGTCTTTGAGAGTTTAAAGGTGTACACTGTGCCTGGGAGGTAATGATATGGAAAGTTCCCTTGGAGTGTCAGTTCTGAAATGAATTCCAATGCCAAGGTCACCACCACAGCTAGAATGGTGACTCCTGGGAATTCCCATAGTCTGCAGACAGTTACTACTCATGGAGGGCAGGAAGGTGAGATGAAGACAAACCTCCTCTTTGAGGTCTATGTCACTTGTAAAGTAATTAACTTTATTTATTTTTTTCCTAAAATTCTTCTATTGGTACATTTTAGGTATACAATACGTTTACATTTATCATTGGGTGCTTGTACCTGTACATGATGTATCTTTTTTCTTATTTTTTCCCCATTCCCTGTGCTCCCTCCATTCCCTCCACCCTTCCCTATTTACAAACACTTTCCATGTTTTACTTTTCTCATAATTTTTCCTTTCCCCTTCCCATCACACCTCCGCTACCCACTTGGAAACTTTCTTCCTATTTCACATTACCAATTATTCATTTTAATCATTTTAATCCTTATGTACACTTTCAGTTTCTCACACTAGAGAAACTATTTGGTATTTACACTTGTGTCCTATTTATTTCACTTAAGAGTATGGCCTCAATATGCAACTATTTAACTATAAATGTCTCTAGTTTCTCCTTCTTTATATCTGAGCAGTACTCCATTTTATTAAAAACCCCACATTTTCTTTATCCAGTTTCCAGTTGATGGGCACTTGGGCTGTTTCTAAGCTTTAGCTATTACAAACTGTGCCGCTATAAACATGAGTGAACATATATCACTGTGGTATGATTCTTTTAATTCTTTGGGGAAGATACCCAGTAGGGGAATAGCTGAGTCAAATGGGACCTCTAGTCCTAGTTCTTTGAGGTATCTCCATACTGATTTCCACAGTGGTTGCACCAGCCTGCACTGCCACCAACAATGGAGAAGTGTTCTTTCTCCCCACACCTCTGCCAGCATTTGTTATTGATTGATTTCTTGACAGCAGCCATTCTTTCTGGGGTAAGGTGGAATCTCAGTGTTTTCATCTGCATCTCTCAAATGACCACTGATGTTGAACATTTTTTCATATGTTTATTTGCTGCTTTTACTTCTTTGTCTGAGAAATGTCTGTTCATTGCAGATGCCCATTTTTGAATTGGGTCTTTGAATTTGGGGGTTCTTATTTTTAAAGTTTTTATATATTCTAGATAGTAGTCCTTCATCTGAGGTAGTGCTGCTAAAATATTTTCCCCATATTGTAGGCTGTCTCTTAGCTCTGTTGGTGGTTTCTCTTGCAGTGCAGATGCTTTTTAATAAGATGAGATCCCAGTTGTTGATTCTTTGTGCTAGTTCCTGTGTTACTGAGGTTTTGTTCATAAAATCTTTTCCTATGCCAATGTCTTCAAGAGTTGTATCTAAATTATCTTACAGCAAGTTTAGTGTTTCTATGTTAATATTTAGATCTTTAATCCACTTCAATCTTGGTTTAGTGCCTGGTGATACATATGGGTCTAGTTTCAATATTTGGCAGGTTAAAATCCAGTTTTTCAACACCATTTATTAATAGGCTATCTTTCCTCCAGTGATGATGGTTGGCTCCTTTGTCAAAGATGAGGTGGCTGAGTGTGTCTGCAGTTCTTTCTGCATCTTCTAATCTATTCCACTGATCCTCAGGTCTCTTCCTTTGCCAGTACCATGCTGTTTTATTGCAGTAGCTTTGTAGTATAGTTTCAAGTTGTGGATTGTGATATCCCCTGCCACTTCCTGTTGCCTAGAATTGCTTTTGCTCTTCCAGGTGTCTTCTGGTTCCAAATGAATTTATGGATTGTTTTCCCTAGTTCTGTGAAATATATTGTTGGAATTTCCATTGGAATTGTATGAAATCTATATAGCAGTTTTGGAAGTATGGCCATTTTCACTGTATTGATTTTTCCTACCCAGAAGCAAGGATGTCTTTCCATTTTCTTATATCCTCTTCAATCTCTTTTTTCAGAGGGCTGTACTTTTCAGTGTAGAGTCTTTTGCTACCTTTGTTAGATTGGTTCCTAGATATTTCATTTTTTTATCCTATTGTAAAGGGAATTGTGTCCCTTATTTCTCTCTCAGTGAGTCTGTTATTTGTGTATAAGAAGGCTATTGTTTTTTGAGTGTTGACCTTATATCCAGCTCCTCTACTGAATCTGTCAATTAAGTCTAGAAGTCTTTTCACTGAGTTTTTTGGGTCTTCTATGTAAAGTATCATATGATCAGCAAATACTGACAGTTTAACTTATTCCTTTCCTGTCTTCATTTCTTTTTTTTTTTTCCTTTTTTTTTTTTTTTGGTACTGGGGATCAAACTCAGGACCTTGCACTTGTAAGACAGGCGGTGGAATCACTAAGCTAAATCCCCAGCCCTCTGTCTTCATTTCTTTTACTTCTTTCTCTTATCTAATTGCTGTGGCTAATGTTCCAGAATGATATTGAATAGGAGTGGTGATAGTGGGTATCCTGGACTTGTTCCTGATTTCAGCATGAAAGCTTTCACTTTTTGACCATTTAATATGATATTGGCTGTTGATTTTTCACAGATAGCCTTAATCAGGTTGAGATAAAGACCATCTATTCCAATTTTCTCTAGGGTTTTTATCATGAAAGGGTGTTGGATTTTGTCAAATGCTTTTTCTACATCTATTGAGATGATCATATGGTTTTTTGTCTTTGGCTCTGTTAAAATAGTGTGTTACATTTATTGATTTACATATGTTGAACCATCCTTGCTTCCCTGGCATAAATCTACCTTGGTCAGTGTGTATCATGTACTTGATCACCCTCTGTATACTGTTTGCCTGTATCTTGTTGAGGATTTTTGGATCTATGTTCATTAGGGAGATTGGCCTATAGTTCTCCTTTTTGTTTGGGTCTTTTCCTGGTTTTGGAATCAAAGTAACACTTGCTTCCAGGAATGAATTTGTAAGTATTTTTTCCTTTCAATTTCACGGTTGAGTTTAAAGAGTAATTGTGATATTTCTTCTCTAAATGTCTTCTGGAATTCAGCAGTAAAGTCATCAGGACCTGGGCTTTGCTCTGTGGGTAAATTTTTAATTCATTTGCAATTTCACTGATTGTAATTGTGGTGTTAAGAATTTTTATATCTTCTTCATTTAACTTTGGCAATTCGTATGTCTCTAGGAATTTGTCCAATTCTTCTGTGTTTCCCATTTTATTAGAGTACAGGTCCTCGATGTACGTATTGATGATCCTCTGGATTTCTGCTCGATCTTTTGTGACTTCACCTTTTTCATTCTTAATTGCATGGACTTGGACTCTTCTTTCTTTTCTTTTCTTTCTTTTTTTTTTTTTTTTGTACCGGGGATTGAACTTGGGACCTTGCGCTTACGAGACAGGCACAGGAACCACTGAGCTAAATCCCCAGCCCTTCTTTCCTTTTTTTTGATAAGGTTGGCTAAATGTTTATCAATTTTATTCATTCTTTCAAAAGAAAACCCTTGAATTAATTGATTTTTGTATCATTCTCTTAGATTCCATTGCATTGATTTCTGCTCCGATCTTTAAAATTTCCTCTCTTGTATGAACATTCAGTTTGTCATGCTCTTCCATTTCTTGGAGCTTGAGATTCAGCATTAGGTTGTTTATTTGAGCTCTCTCTGTTTTCCTATTATGGGCATTCACTGCTATGAATTTCCCTCACAGAACTGCTTTCATTATGTCCCATAGAGTCCTGTGTGTTATATTGGCCATTCATGGCTTCCAGCATGGTTCTGAGCTCATCTATTCTTTTATCTGTTTCTCTTCTAGAGCCTCAAATCACATCTCTCACTCTGCTCACCATCCCTGTAGTTATCTGGGAAATTATTTCTGTTTTGAATTTTTCTAGAGCCTCATTCATCTGTTTTATTACTTCCTGTGCTATCAGTTCAGGCTGTTCAGGTGGATTGATTATTAGAATTTTCCACCTCATTTCCCCGAGAATTTTCCTTTGGTGGGGTGGAAGTCTGGGTTTGTGCCTTGTTTAAATGTCTTCTCATTTCTATGTTTGTTATTGGTACTTTCCTTGGTTTCATTCCCGTGCTGATACTTCACAATTGTTTACTATAAGTATCTTTGTTGCTTGTATTTAGAACCCTTATGGAATGATCACTTCTCAGAGGTGTCTTCCAGATATATCTGGTCTTTAGGTTTTGAGTCTTTAATGACTCTAAAGCTATCTCATTTTCATTATATCAAGAAGGACAACTGATTGGATCAATCACAACACCTTAGCCCAAGTGATACAATCAGCAACACAATAGCATCAAGCACAGCTTTAAAAATAACAATTTGTGGTAGTTATTAATCTATCACCTCTAACTGTGTGAATTAAATCAAAATCGAGGACCAGCCCAATATATATTTATAGTGAATAAACTCTTCAATATAGCAATTTTACCCTTCAGGATGAGGAGTTAGAAGGAGTTGGGGAAGGGGAGACAGATAGGTAGAAGGATAGGGAAAGATTAGCAATGAGCCCAGAGGACACAGGAAGATCATGTAAACTCTAGGAAACTATTGAAGACAAGAGGAAAAGACAGAATGAAAGAACAAAGATGAGAGCAGAAGAACCTAACAGCAATAGGGAGGCTAGAAACTGTATTTACTTTCCTTTAAAAGTAATGACAATCAAGAGAAGGAAAAGGAGAAGAAAAGAAAAATAAAGAAGAAATCTGAATGAGGGCCAGAAGAGGAACAAAAAGGGAAATGAAGAGCAATGTGGGACAGTGAGAGAATGAGAGAGTGAGAGAGAGAGAGAAAGAAAAGAGAAAAGAAAAATAAAGAAGAAAGAAGAAAAATTTGAAAACAGTAGAAAAACATTAAAAATAAGAGGAAAAAATAATTTTGAAAATAACAAATAAAAAATAGAAATGAAGGCCCTCCTTCAGGGTATGTCTCTGCTGTCACAATAGACAAGGTGGGAAGCAGTGTGCAGATCTAAGTCAATGAGTCTCAGCAAGCCAGTCGCAGACCCATGAGATTCAGGCAGATTTCTAGCTGCAAGACCTAAATTGAGCTCCTTGTCCTCCTACAGGGTAGAACTCTGCAAGGTTCTACTGCAGGTTCAAGCTGCCTTTCCCCTTAAGATAGTCCAGGTTCCGATGGGAGGTGATGATCCCTCCAATTTACCCACTACATTGTTCTGGTGTGCCTTTATTGCAGAGGTTCTCTTAACTTTTTCAGTGGGCTTCAAATTTCATCAAGGAGCCTGAGAGAAGCCCTGTTTCTGTTGTTCACTTCTTCTCTATCTTCTGGAGCTCAGGACAATGGCCTTTATCATCCCCTTTGCCTCTGTAGTGTGGAGCCAGGTACTGACACAGCCAGCAGGCCAGAGGTGGGGGTGGGGTGTGTGCTACAGGTGCCCATGGGGCTAAGCTGGTCGTTGGCAGGTGGGGCATTTAGTGGATGGCTGGACATTGTTGAGATCCTTGCCTGAAGATGAATTATAAAGGGGAAATTTTAATTTTCCAGGGGAATAAGATATTTTTCCTCAGACTGCAGGGTTATCAAGGAACCCAGTGGGCAAGTGTTTCTTTGGAAATCCAGGGACATCTCAGTGCAACTCTTCTTGTCCAAGAGAGGTGAGAAGAGGTGGCAGGGGGTGGCCTCAGGCTCGAGCATCATGCAAGACCATATTCTTCCACTTATATGGTCTGGACTTTGGTTTTTCTGACAGTTCTCATGAAGACAAAGGGAGACCAGGTCACATTTCCTGCCTAAAATGCCAGAAGCAACTGCACTTGCTCAACTCAGGCCATCTCCAAGAGTTCTGGTAGACAAGGAGTGCACTCCCAAGCCAACATCCATGAACCCCAGAACCCTCTGGTGCCCATACTCCAGGCTGGCTCCCATACTAGCTCCCTCACTTCTCCCCCAACTGCACGTTTGAACTACACATAGACTCACACATGCAAATACACACATGTAAACATACATGTGCTCCTGTAATGTGCCTGCCACTTCCATCATGCATGTCCTTCTCCTAATAGGGATTTATTGTTTTGTTTACATAAAAGTCAAGTCATTTTTCACTCTTGTTTCCTCTGTTTTAAGCATTATTGCAATGGCATATGGGATGAAGGCAATTCAACAAAGTTTAAGTCATTCTTTCTGTATGAGTATTATATATCCTTCAAAAATGGACAAAATTGGGCCAGGGATTTAGCTCAGTGGTTTCACCACCTGCTGCGCAAGCACAAGGACCGGAGTTCGATCCCTGGTACCAAAAAAAAAAGGACAAAATTCATTGAGTAATTTCTGCCCCATAAAAATACTTTATATATAACAGAATGTAATTCTGATGGCCCAAGTTAAATTAATCCACTTCAAAACTTTACAGGAAACATTTTGATTTTCTTTAGATTTTGAATAAAAATTAGTAAAATAAATACCTCTACCCTCTTACCGAGGAGGATAAAAGAGCATATTTTGGCACAATGAGGCTTCAGAGAAAAAGAAAATAAAGTAAACAAACATAACTGTACACCTTCCTGTCCTACCTAGTTCCCAATGGCATTTATCGTGGGGGAGACACAACGCACCGACACACAGGTCAACTCACTGCCCAGGAAGGGAAGCCCAAGGTGCCTTTGGGTGTGAGCTCTAGGATCTCATCTCAACCTTTCCCCAGATTTGGGGCAAGATTTCAAAGAAAATTGAGAAACAAGTGACTAAGGCAAGATTGTGGTTCAAAGCTGATTTTGTCTTTTGCCCTGGGATTCAGATCAACTTCCTCCCATATCATCCTAGATTCCCCTACTACAGAGTGTGTGCTCTGTGCTTGGGAAGAAAAATATGCAAATGCCTTAGGGTCCTTCATGTCATGGAATGGGCAACTGGGGCCTTAGGGCAGGAGCCTCCGACAGCCAACAAAATGGGTCAAGACTGTGAGACAGGAAGAATTATGCAGAAACAGCAGAAAGGCTGCCCTGAGCCTGGTTGGTCTACCCAGTGGGTATTACTTCGGCCATTGATCCAGGACACTCCTGGGTGCAGGATGGGCTCCTCCTGCCAAGAAACACACAGCAAACTCCAAGCCAAACTGAGAGCTGACAGCTCTGCAAGTCTCCTCTGCAGGCAGAGATTGGCTCCCAAGACAGGATCCAGAACTGGCTTGAGAGGTCAGAGCAGCTGGGGCAGCAACAAGGCCTCCTGGTCACCACAGCAGACTGCTTCACTTCATCTTTTCAGAGTGGGTTTTGGCATTGGGATTAGTGTGATTTAAGGCAGGTGCAACAATAACTGGCCTCATGAACTGTCCGAGGCGTTGAGGGCCCAGCCGGTGCTGTTCATGAGCTTTGCCTTAAGTTCTTCTCAGCCTCCCCTGTCCTCTTGTTCCCTCCTCTCCTGAGGAGCTTCATGGTGTGGCTATGGTACTCACATGCACTGCATTTCTCTACTTCAACTTCATGCTTTAGGAATTCAGAGACATTGGGGCCAAGCAGCAGCCTCCCTCCTGGTCTGCGTAATGACAGTGGTCTCGGGGTCTGACCCCTGCACACACCTGTCACCTCTCCTGTGACCCCTAAGCCCATCTTACACCAACAAAGGCCTCCTGACCAGCAGGAGGTGCTGCCACCTGTCAACATTAGGACAATTGGTTTGTGGATTGTTTGCAAGTTACCTTCTGGTTTTGACCCAGATACATACCTGTAGCTTCACCTTGTCCTTTCCCACTCTCCTCTTCTTTTCTGGGTGTAAACTTATAGAGCACAGGCTTCATCAGATATCACATCATCCACAGACCAGCAGCTCTTTTCAGTAAGGCCTAGAGAGGAAGCATGTCATGTTTGGTGGGTTATTCATTTTTTGTCACAACTGCAGACAGCACCCAACTTACAAAGGTTTGACTTACAATATTTTGACTTTACCACGGTGCAAGAGAGACATGCATTCAGACATGCATTCACTTTTGAATTTTGAATTTGGATTTTTCCCTGGCCTTATGTGGCACTATCTATTTTCTTGAGATCCTGGGTAGTGGCCTCAAGCCCCAGTTCCCCATCAGCCAACTGCTCACCGGCAAACAACTGACCCTCTGTTGATGCTTGGTGTGCTGAGCTTGGTATTTGGCAGGTTAAGCAGGGTAAATACATTTGCGACTTAAGATGTTTTTAGTTTTCCATGGGTTCATCAAGACATAAACCTATGTGAGCCAAGTAGCCTCTATACTCAATGCTTGGAGCAGCTTGAAAAGTTCACAGAGTGCTTGAAAACATACAGGTCTCACTGTGTTCTAGGAAAACTTTACTTACAAAACGTGGCAGTAGGCAGACCTCATCCTCAGGCAGGGGCCCTCATAATCTAATGTCATCATCATCTTTTGTTTTTTTTGAGACAAGGTCTTTCTATGTAGTTCAGGTTGGTCTTGACCTCACTATGTAGCCCAGGCTGACCTCAAACTCACAGCAATCTTCCTGCCTCAGCCTCCCCAGTGCTGGGATTACAACTGTGTCCCACCACACCTGGCTTCATCTTCTTTTTTTAAGATAAGGAAATGACCTTAGGAAGGTCATCTGGGTAGTAGATGAGAAAGCAGAGTTAGAATCAAGTTTCCATATTCTTTGCATTGGGATTCTTAGCTCCTGCTTTATATCCAGTGGTATAGGTTTGCTCCAAAGCCCTTAATCTCTTAGTCCTCTGTGACTGGCTCAGATCTGTCAAACACCCACAAGATAAAAGTACTTTATTGCCTCCTGACAGGAAATTGTGCAGAAACACGACACTATGAGTTCTGGCATCCTTGGCTTGGCTGCTAAGTTTCTCACGGGCAAGACCAGCTCTGGATCCAACACTGCATGGACACGTTGCCTTCTGCAGTCAGTAAGCTCTTATCAAAACTTCAATATGGTCATCAGCTTCCCGTATGCTTGTCCAAATGTCTCCTCTGGCCCCAAGGGACAAGTGAGAGAGGGAATGTGGAAGCACAGGACAAATCCATGTCCCCACCTCTGGAGAAGAACTGAGGGAACACGCTTCTCTTTCAGAGATGGGAAATATATTCATTGGTCCTGTCAGTAGATGAGTGTCATCATTTTGTGGAGATAAACACTCTTTGAGAGGTAGCATGATAAGGCACAAAGGGAAAAAAACCCCATTTTTTTCAGATCCTTGTGTGACTTTGAGGCAGTTTATGTCTCAGAGACTCAGTTTGCAGATGTGAGGAGGGAATTAAGGAGATTTCTCCTGAAGTGTTTGCATTCAGACTGTACACAGAATGATAATATAATTTACTGCCCATACCAGGACAGTTCTGACAATGACAGCGAATGCTATTATTAATCATGGTAGACCAATAGGCAAAATGCAGGTATTGGTATTCAGCTACTCAAGGTATGCGACATGGTGCAGCACGCATGGATACTTGCAAATCTTGGTTTTCTTTCACTTCTTTTTTTCTCAAGAAGTCAAGCAATTATACATCTTTATAATCCTACTGTCTGTGTAACAGTGATTCTTAGTGGCAACGCTGGACAGTGAAGCCCTGGTGTATCTACATCGAACCTCCCCTCCACCATACCCTTTTTAACTGTGCAGAAATCAAGGGCCATGCCTGGTTCCCCACCCTGCCAACCTCTGGGTGACACCACCAGGGTTGAAGGGGCAAAAGGAGATGGCATTTGAGACTCTGCCAAGACCACAGATGGAAATTTGAAGAACAGCATCTCTATTTGGACTGGAGAAACACTGCACTGTGAATGCGACAATTTATGAACGCATGGGGGTGCGGTGGGCGGTAGGGAGGAGTGGAGACAGATTCTGATCAGCTGAAAATGTGTACACTACATGAACTCATTTAGTAATAATAAAGCCTCTGTGTTTTTCAGTCTTGGATTTGTGTTAAACTCCCACCTGCCAAATTGTGCCAAATTCTGTGCTGTTCAACTGGGACTGCTCCAAGAACACTAAGCTCATTCTGTGAGTTAAACTGTGCTGTCCTTGTGAGACTTCAGTGTTACAACCAGAAGTTATCAATGGAGAAAGGCAAATCGTTTTTCAAAAGTCAAAACTACAGCTATTTTTAACATCACACTTGAATCAAAGTTAAACATGCTCACTTCTCCTTGTGGCATTTACACATGTCCTCATAGGCAGCCCGCAAGATGCAGCACTCTGGTTATGAGAACCTATAAGTAAAAAGCCTTAAAATAAACATCTGCACTGAGTTTCTGAACTCTGCATCTATTTGAAGACAGGACATTTTAGATAAACTTCATTTTCACCCCATTTTTTCTATATAAAAATGAATTCATTTCTATTTCGAGCTAGCCGTTTAACCCAGATCAAGAAAGAAACACAAATAAAACTTTGTTTTGAAATATTACATTTCTAATATATTTTAAAAATTACTTCCCCTTCTCCCGGCCCATCAACAATCGAGCAGGAAGGCATATACTGCAGTTAAGAATTCACAGATTGTGTTCGGAGTCCAGTGCTTCTTCTGCCAACCATGTGATGCTGGTCAAGCTACCAGACCTCTCTGGGCCTCCGTTTCCCCTCTAATGCTGAGCTAATGAGAGCTCCCACATCTCAGAGTTTCTCTGAGTGTTCAATACATGTACATTTCTTAGTAGTTTGTCACACTCATGGGAAGGGAACGAAAATGTCAGCCCTCACTCCTGCTTCTAAAGTTAGCTGAGGTATCTCATCCTCTGTGAAGCCTCCTTCCTCTTCTCCTTAGAGTCCCAGCCCTTGCTGTCCTATGCCTGGGTGGGTCTGGGGTCACCAGCCCACTGTTGAATTTTCCTGGGCTTATCTCATTTTCCAGTGTAGAAAGAGAAAGAGGAGTCAGAAGACAGTGCAAAGCAAGAGTAAAGTTTATTTACAGAAGGAAGAGATACAAAGCCACTCTGATGACAGTGGGAGACCCAGAGCTAGGTAATGGCTCAGTATGGGCCATCTATGGGGTTAAGGCAGTGGTCCCTTTTTCTGGGGGCAGCCCTACTTAATTGGTTGATCTGCCTGATACTAGAAGTTTGGGTTCAATATTACAACTATTAGGGTGGACAATGTTACAAAAGCAAGTTCACTGACTGCCTGTTATTTATACTCTCCAGATATTACAGATGTTGTGTCCTTTTTTTGACTCTACCTGGGGGTTTCCCTTTGTCCCTACACTGCTGTCCTTGAACTCTACATAGGGACCACTGACAGGCAACGCATCCCCTCCTCTAAGAACCACCTTGATTCTGCTCACCCATCTTCACCAGTGCCTCCCCTGGGTCAGTCTCATGGTGAGCTATCCCATGTACAGGTGCCCTGCTCACCTCTTGCTCATTCATAAGCTATCCCTGGCATCTCTATCATCAGAGTGATATGAATACCTCTTTCTAGAACTTCAAGAGTGAAGGATACATTTAGATCCTCTTGGATTCCTGTCATTTCCATGTAGTAGATGCTCAATAAAAGCTTGTTAAAGGAATGAATAGGTCTAGAATATATTAAGAACTTTAAAAAATTAGGCATCCCAAATTTAAAATATCTAATCCAAAAATGGGCATCTGAAATGAATAGTCATTTCTCAGACAAAGAAATAGAAAGAGCAAATAAACATATGAAAAATTGTTCAACATCACTGGTCATTCGAGAGATACAAATGAAAGCAATGTAGAGATTCTACCTTACTCCAGAAAGAATGGCTGCTATCAAGAAATCAACCAATAACAAATGCTGGCAGGGTTGTGGAGAAAAAGGAACACTTCTTCACTGTTGGTGGGAGTGTAGACTGGTGCAGCCACTACGGAAATCACTATGGAAATACCTAAAAAAATTAGGATTAGAGGTACAATTTAACCCAGCTATTTTCCAACTGGGGATCTTCCCCAAAGAATTAAAAGAATCATACGACGGTGATATATGTGCACCCATGTTTATAGTTGCAAAGTTTGTAATAGCTAAAGCTTGGAAGCAACCCAAATGCCCATCAACTGGTGACTGGATAAAGATGATGTGGATTTTTAAAAATAAAATAGAGTACTACTCAGCCATAAAGAATAATAAACTAGAGACATTTATAGCTAAATGGATCCACATTAAGGCCATACTTTTAAGTGAAATAAATAGGACACACATGTAAATACTGAACAGTTTCTCTGGTGTGAGAAACTGAAAGTGTATATGAGGACCAAAATGTATAATAGATAATGTGAAATAGGAAGAAAAGGGGCAAAGGGGAAGGGGAAGTAGAAAGGGGGGGAGGGTAAGGGAAAGGAAAGAAAAAATATGAGAAAAGAAGAAAAAAAACAGAAACAAAGTTTTTTGTAAATAGGGAGGGATGGAGGGGTGAAAGGGAGGGCAGGAGAATGGGGATAAAGGAAGAACCGAGACGCACCAGGCACAGGTACAAGTTCCCAGTGGTGAATGTGACCCTAAGGTATACCTAAAATGTACCAATAAACTTAATAAAAATGAATTAATAAGGTAAAAGAAATGAAAGCATAGAACATAAGGGCCAGAATTTTACAATCTAAAAACTGTGCTCCATGGTAAAGACCAAAGTTCTTTAATGACTGTGACAGGCTTCCTCATGCCATTCTTAAAAAATGACATAAAGGATATGATTTACATTTCTTTGGGGCACTTTTTATGGATGAATATTCAAGAATTTGCTTTAATCAGGAATGAATGTAACTTTAAAATAGTTGCACTTAACTATTGTTTTGTTTTGTTTGTTTTTTTGGTAGCGGGGATCGAACTCGGGTCCTTGTGCTTGCGGCAAAACCACTGAGCTAAATCTCCGGCCTGCACTTAACTATTATACACACCCACTGCAAGGTCAGAATCTCCTGACAATCTCCCTTTAACTAAATTTCCAGGAGACAGTCCAATAAATGATCTTTTAGCCTACACATACCAACCTGTTAAATAGTGACATAGAGATTCAGATGGACCTTAATTTTTAAATTAACTTTGCACATAGGCCCTGAAGTCAGTATTTGTTGCAGTGGGGAGTTAATTTGCTGTGCTGGTAAAGGACTGTGGAGACATGGCCTCTGTCTAACTCTCTGGCACACGTGCCCCATCAGACCTGAGTAAACACACAGATACATCATTTTCACTCAGAGCCCCTTATACTTTATGAAGTGAGTGAACTGAAGTCACAGGAGTCAAAAGATGGTTGTGACACACATTGCTAACCATGTGATCCCCTTCCAGTCCTGGCTGGACAGTGACACCGATTCCTGTTGTCTGCGGGGCAGTGGTCACCCTGTGCTCTGTTGTCATCTGGGAGGATCTCAGTGACAAAGTGCAGTGCTTTGTCATGTCTGTGTCCACCCTGTTCCCTTTTCTGTACGTGAGCGCTGGGGTCAAGAAGATGGTGCTGACCCCAGCTGAGCCTCTGTGGGGTTTCTGCTCCAAAGCAGGGCAACAAGCATCAGGGGCCAGAGGAGTAGCCAGCAATCATCTCCAAACAGCAGGGCTCACTGAATTCAGCTGCTAGAGACATCCCAAAGTAGCCAGAACCCAACAAGAGACAGCACTGGCCTTGGGACCATCTGGGGACCTAGAAACCAAATCTTAGTGGTTACCACAGCTTTGCAGGCCCAGGACATCACAGCACTATCCAGGCCTCCTGGGTAGGGACAGGGATGGGTGAGGCCACACATGTATGGCTTAAAAATACCTTCTCTAGCTCTAGTGACAGCCTGCCCAGTTTCACATGGGGGTGGGAGGATGAGGAGTGGAGGATCCTCAGCCCCTCAAGCAGGGAAGTTTTGGGATAATTGGCAAAAGTTGGTCCACCATCCAGTACCCCCATTTCCCACCAACTGTCCCTCTTCAATGCCCCCATGAAGAAATTCTGAGGCACTCATGTCCTTCTATAACCTCAAACTGCCTTTTGTCCAACTTTTGATTCAAACTTCCTCTTAGTCTGTTTTCCATTGCTAGAACAAGGCCCCTAGGGCTGGGTACCCTACAGACAAAAGAGATTCTTTGGTTCACAGTTGGGAAGGTGACAAATCAGGTGGCCCCACGTGCTTGGTCTCCAGTGAGGGCCCCATGGTAGGCACTGTCATACTGGTGACAGTGCACGGGGGAGCGTATGCAGGGAGACAGGAAGCCGAAGAAGGGGGCTCTGTCTTGCTCCTTTATACCAGTCCCATTTCCCAGGGCCCCAGGAGAACGGCATCCACCCCTCTGACGGCCCCAGGGACCCATCACCTCCAACATCACTGCATGAAGACCAAGCTTCCAACACAGGGCCCTTGGGGAACAAACCGCATTCCACGCCATGGTAAATTCCACTCAGGGAATCATAGCCTGTAGAAGATGATGGAGAGATACACACTCCATCAACATTCTTATTTGAGGTTTAGGTTAATCCCCTATTCATTACAGCTCCAGAAAAACATGCCAATGTATCACAATGTTTCAGTCCTTCTTCAGATTTCCTTTCCATGGACCATGTTGTGGCATTTTGCTTTGGTGTAGCGGTAAAGCCACCACTGGAGTTCTGTGGAATTTAGTGAGAGAGATGGGCAGCAGTCACTCCATGACCTGTTGACCTCAGTCTTCCAGAGACGCTACTCCAGATCTAGGTCACAGGAACATTGCTGTCTTCCTGGGGAATCTGTGTTCTCTACACTTTTTTTCTCTATGAAAACCAGCATGCTAGGCCTGATCTTGTTTCTGGTTTGACTTTGACCAGCAGGAAACTCAGCCAAATTTATTGCTCCATATCAAAACTGTGTAGTCTTCCTTTTTCTGTACATCTAGATTCCAACTTCCTGTATTTCCCAATATTAATTTTTATGAAATATAATAAATTGATAGATGAAAATGATAATTTAGACACTTAATTCTAACTTTCAGTTTCTCCTTAAACAACTCATCCAGGTGGGTTTTGTTAGCAGGACTTAAAGCATATGTTGAAATCCATCTGAAAAAGGACAGTTCCAGCTCATCATTGAAATGGAAATCAAAGACAAGAGGGAGCTAAACAAACAAAGCTATGATTGGTTCAAATTTCCTATTTATCCCAACATTTACAACACCTTGTATATCCTATGTAGGAAAGATTGAGAATATCCAGCCAAAAGGGGAATAAATCCCATGCTCAATCAACTGTCCTTGCAAGATTCAGGTAAAGACAGAGCCTTATTCCTGCTGACCAAGGGGTGACCAATGAGAGTCATCACCCACCTGGGTTTACACTCCCATGTTACCTTAAGGGCACCTGGTGCAGGGAAAGTAATGGCTTTGGAGTAATATCTGATTCCTAATATTTGTCAACAGCATGACCTTAGCTATGTCACCTAAATAATTAGAGTCTCTGTTTCCTCACTGGTCGAGCAGGAATAATAAGATGCAACACAGAGATACATGATGAAAACTAATTAAAATCATGCATGTGAAACATCTCCCCCACCCCTCACTCCCTCTTTGCATGCAGCACATAGCTCCTGGCATTCAGCAGGAACTACAAAAAAAGAAAAGAGAAGGGAAAAAGTCTTAGCTATTCCTACAGAAAAGTGAATCCTCAGACTGACAGGGTTCACACGTCCCTGGTAGGGCCTGGAGATTTTATCATCAACCTCTGGCAATGCTGCCTAATGTAACTTGGGCTACTTTTGCTCATTTGCTAAACAATACTATGCAAACCCAAAGCGGAGGCCACACATTAAAACAGTTATTATAGTGGGTTGCTGGACTTCCTTTTCCCTAGGCAACTATGAAGCTGCATTAATAAGCATTCAGCAGGGCAAACCCTGGGCAGTGAACATTAGAATTTTGCAGAAATAATAAAATCTTAAAAGGCCATCTGGCTACATGACCCAGCCTCACAGACCCTTGCTCTTTGCACACACAGAGCTGGCTGGAGCTGACACAGGAGAAAAGCACATGAACAACACCACATGTTAGTCCTCAGGACACCTGAGAGCCAGCTGTTCTGAAGTTGCAGACACTCCCAGGATACTGTTAACCAGGGACAGGCTGCTTCTTCTGTGCCTCTCCCCTGCTCACCTTTTCCTTGCTCCATTCAACATCTTACCCTGGCTGAATCTGATATTCTGTGAGCTTCCTCCCTCACACATCCTCTTGGAAAAGTAAACACAACCAATGACAAATATAGGCTTGTTTACTTGGGTCACAAAGTCAGAGCCCCAGAAAGAGACCAGTAGGGTCAAGGATCCTAAATCTCAAGCTAGCAGCACGAATGCTTCTCCGGTGCTCCAGGGCTGGAAAGTGAGAACGGAAAGCGGAGGAGGTCCCCATGGACAGAATGGCAGAAAGCCCAAAAGGTGCTCTGTGCCCCGTGTGACTTGAACACACAGGACACTCATAGCACAGAATCCCAGGCTCACTTTTAGAGGTCATTTTGTCCAACTCTTATCTCAGTTTCAAATCCCTCTAGAAAAATTTCACTAACAGAGGAATCAAGCCCATGCCATACAGGGACCAACTCCACACAGGAAAAAAACAAACAAGACAGTAGACAGTTCAGCCTCCTATGGAGTAATTATAAATGGGTCTTTATTGTTCTCCCAGTACCTGTGCAACTCTTCTTTCATATTGAAACTATTTGTGCATCCAATGGACACTGTTGTGGTGCCAGCCCCAGGGCAGAACCTGGGTGCAATGGGACCTAGAGAACAGGAGCTGGGTTCCCTGCCCTCCGGGAGCCTATGGTCTAACTGGGCAGACAGATAATGGTCAAAGCCCTTTGATGGGTGTGGACAAGGCTGTGAGGTGGGAGGGAAGGAGCTCTAGAACACTGAGCCACTCAGACTGTTGGCTGGTCACCTCTCAGAGATGCACAGTGAGCACAGGGCTGAAAGGTGGGAGGCAAAGACTGTGGAGAGGACAAGCTTGCAGCAGCAGGGATTGCAGTGTGCTCAAGGGTCCCAGAAGAAACCAGTGAGAAGCCAACACAAGGAACATAGGCAGGGGCTGTATGAAGGATCCTATCCTGATTCTGAAGGTGATGGAAAAATTGAAGGAGGGGCAGCATGTGGACCTCCTCACACTCTGCTGCCTACACAAGGAGAGCCCTGGGTGATTCTGCCACCTTGTGCCTGGACCCTGCTGTCCCAGGTCCCCTGCAAGCCTGGCTAGTCCCAGTATGGGCCAGCAGCTCCAGGTGCTTGGACCAACCACGCCCATTCTGTGGAGGCTCTGTCTCCTTAGTCAAGGTGAGACCCTGTCTGAAAATAACACCAAAAAATGCTGGGGATGTATCTCAGGGGGAAGGCCCCTTCTCAATTCCCCAGTACAGCAAAATAATAATAGCAACTAAAAGAGAAAATGTGTTGCCTGGAACTAAATGGAATATTGACCAGCTGACATGGAGGCAACAGTTGCTTTCCTGTTTCCAGACAAGTACACTTCCAACAACATGGCCATTGTTTCCACCCCACTTGGGCTGCAAGCGCAAGCCGCACCACCAGACCTGTAGTCAAGCCCTTGCTCATACCCTGCCTGCACACCAGTTACCATTATGTTATTGTTGTTGCCTTAGTTGACCCATGGGTACCTTCCAGTTAGACCCATCATGTTGCTTCTGGCCCAGTGCAGTAGCCTGTTATAAGTTTGAAAGGGGAGCACACAGTGATTAAAAGTTGGGGCTCAGGGGCTCGGGATTTAGCTCAGTGGTTTCGCTGCCTGCTGTGCAAGCACAAGGATCCGAGTTCGATCCCCGCTACCAGAAAAGTTGGGGCTCAGAAGCAAGTCCTGCCTCAGATCCCAACCCTTTCCCTTACCGAGTGTGTGAGTAAGGGGTGTTGTTTAATTTCTCCAAGCCTGACTTTATTCACTGAGGAAATGAATGTAAAAAGAGCCCTGCTCTATTACTCCATTTTTGCTGAGTAGTAATAAATATTCTCCAAATTTCAATAGCTTATGACCATCCACATTTATTTTTACATTCATGGGTCTGCAGACCAGCTGTGATTCTGGTATCCAGGGTGAATATTCTTGCTTTGGGGTCCACTCTGCCTGAAGGTCCATCCTGGGGCCCAGCAAGGCTGTGGTACCCTGGAGCTTATGTCCCTTGTGCAGCTCACAGCAGTGACAGCCAGCAAGTCCAGTGCCTGGCTCCTGCGCTGCCTGCTGGCAGTCTACTATGTCCACAGTGTATTGCAAGCGACATCCTAGTCATGTCTGATGTGCTTAGCTCAGTGCCCGTCCCTGAGAAACCGTGGAATAAAAGCAGGCAATCAGTGCTGTTTCAGAGCGCCATCCAACACTCCATCCTCTAGGACTGGGACATCTGTGACCACATCTGTCCTCTACAAAGAGCAAAATCTTTGTAGCTGCTACAGTGCCTCACATCCAGATGCAGAAAAGGGGGTAGATCTCTACTTCTTCCACAAGTTGGGGGATAAGCTGTAGGTAAAGTAAAATAACCAACTCTGTGGGGAGAGTGCTCCCCTTAGGCCCTGGTCATACTGGAGGAGATTTCTTTCTAACTGGACCAGAGATAATGGCAGAAAACAGGCAAGGGAGAAAAGGGCTGTGCCTCCCAGATCAGTGATCCTTCCCTCACCAGCTTGTTTTGGAGCAACATCTGAATGGATGCAGAGTTCTGTATGCAAACTCTACCCATGCTCCACTAAAACCTTCAGCACAGGGCAGCAGAGTTTTTAACACAACCATTCAGTCCCATTAGGTATCAGAAAAATGCAAAAGAAATCCCCACCCCCACTAGATTGGCTGAAACATAAAGGACTGGCCATACCAATCCACAGGGGAGGAAGCACCTAGGGTCTCTACACACACTGCAACAGAAGTGCAGATTCTTTATACAAGCACACTGGAAAACTGTTTGGCAGTAATGCTTACATATGAACACACACACCCCCTATAATTCTACCCTCAAGCAATTCCACTCCTAGATACACATCTTACAAAAACGCTTGCTATATGCACTGAACAACATGCACAACAATTATCAAAGAGCATTCGTTATCCATAATAACCCCATTTTGGAAATAACCTGCGTGTCTACCAACAGCACAATGGACACAGCACACACCATGGAGAGTATTTTGCATACTATCTTTGTGTGCTGTGAAGGAACCCTTGTCATAAACAATAGCATGAGCATTTATTTGGCAGTATTAGCAATTGAACAACCCAGAGCCTTTGCGCCAAGCTACATCCAAAGCCCTTTGTATTTTTTATTTTAAGATAGAGTCTTGCTAATTTGCCCAGGCTGGGCTTGAACCTAAGATCCTCCTGCCTCAGCCTCCCAGAGTGCTCACAGGTGTGCAACATGAGAGAATTTTGAAAGTACAAGGCTGAGTAGAATGTGCCCGATGGAAGGTCTAGACAGTGCATGATTCTATTCATATGATGTTTAAGAAAAGGTGAAACAGCCACTGTGTTGGGAGGGATGTTAATTACCTACAAAGATAAGGGAGGGCTAGAGACTGACAGGAGGCACGAGGACTCTTCATTTCTTTACCTGAATGGTAGTTCTATCTTCACAGCAGACTGAATTGGGTGCCCCCAAGTACGTCTGACAGGAGCAGACATTGTGACCTTATTTGATTAGAGGTCCATGTGTATGTACAAGGTGCTGAGCTCCTCCTGGGGTGGTCCAACGTCCAGGATGGATGTCACAGAGAGACCCTGCGTGGAGACATTCACATGGAAACTTCATGTGAAGACAGGGCAGGGATTAGGGTCATGTTTCCACAACTCAAGGACACAAGAAGGCAAGAAAGAAGCCCCCCTCAAGCCTGCAGAGGGACTGCACACTGCAGAGGCCTGGAATTGGGGCTTCTGGACTCTAGAACACTGACGGGATAAATGTATATTGTGAAATTTGCAAAAATCCATATAGCTTTACCATCCTGTAAACCCTTAAGACTCTGAGAAGAAATAGATAAACTGAGGCAGAAACAGCAAAACGAAACAGAACTAGGACTTGGTGGTTTTCAAGGTTCTTGATCTCTCCAAATTTCAAAGATTCTAAAATTAAGAAACTAATTCCAGAGATGTGCTCAATTTGCAATCCTACACCCACTTGGCATTGCAAGTTACACAGTTTTCTTTACATGTTATGCTCAAAAAGTTTTAAAGGCAATACAATCTCATGGCTCAAAAAACTAGAAAATAGAAAATAGATGAACAAAAGTAAGAAAAGAAAAAAATCACCCATATTTCTAGTACATGGAGACAAGCTTTGCTAACATTTTTGTGTGTGTGTGCATCTAGATTTTCTTCTATGTGTTTTTTACATTTTCTGGTGTATTTTCTACAAAGTAGGGTTTCATCATCCATTTATTCTATGGACTATGTTTTTCTCTTAACAATATTCTTAGGGCAGATAACTTCCTAATAAATGTACTTCTCTCAAAATATGATAAAGCTCTACAGGTTTACATAAATTTCATCCCTTATTCTTTTTGAGTGAGCTTTCAAAAAAATTGTCAATAAGTACTAAAGTTTATAAAATAAAAAATACGACCTGCCCCTCACAGATGATTTATTAAATCTCCACCTCATTGGTTACAAGCGAGATCAAACATAGTTTCATGTTTATGACCATTTATATTTTTGTATTGTGGATTGCCTATTTATAGCCTTGCCTCCTCCTTTCAAAGTAGTATTTCCTTTTTTTGCAATGATTCTTTATGCTTGCAATGATTCTCTATGTATTGAAACCTCCTGTCTGCTTTATACATTAAGAATACTTTTCTCAATTTTATTACTTGTTTTTCAATTCTGGTTAAGATAGCTCTTGATACATAATTTCATATTTATATAGTTACATATCCAAGATTTTTTTAATGATTTCTGCCTTGAAGTTAGTCCTTAAAAGAACTCCCAAGTGCCCACATTATATTAATAGTTAACTAAAGTTTCTTTCAGTTTTTATCTTCTTGGAATTTGTTTTGGTGTATAATTACAAAGTAAAGCATTAACAACTCCTTTAGAATCATTTATTGGATTTTATTTTTTAAAAAGATGTATTTTTCCCATACTAAAACTAGACCTATCCTTCCATTTGGGTGTCTGCTGTGTTTAACTATGTATTCTGGTAGTTTCTGTGTTTACTTGAATGCAACATTGTAATTTAATATCTCTTAATGTCAGATTCCCCTCCAAATCATTCATTTTTAGTACATTTTTGCAGTTCACGTGTAGCTATTCTTTCAGATAAATTTTAGAAGACAGTTCTTGCAGTACGTACAGGGCCTTTCAGAACAGAGGTGCCTGAGCACATGAGAAGCAGGAGTCACCTGTGTGTGGTAGAAAGCAGAGTCCCTACGGAAACCCCACACAGGCAGGGACATCAAGGCAGTGGGTCATCAGGAGTGGTCAAGCTGCATTTGGATTTATCTCAGAAGCAGTCCCAAACCTAGCAGGGAAATTAATACCACGGATGTGCAGGCCCTGAGGAAGTAGAGACACAGGGAACTGAGGTGACCAGTGAGTCCTGCAACTGTTCTGATGGAAAAGGAGCAGGAGAGATACAGAAGTCACAACCTGGAGCTTTCTTGGGTGTGGGGATGAGAGAAGGCTCCTGTGAGGATGCTGAGGCATTGGCCTTACTTGATGGAGCAGTTGCTGCCCCAGCAGATATAGGATATTGAACCTCAGCAGAAATAGATATAGGGTATGAACACAGAGGCCAAGGTTCTTATTTACACATCCTCTAAAACGGTTTTATATTTTTGAATTGGACCTTGTCACAAATCTGAGATGGGAAAAGCCAGATGGCCTCTACCAGCAAGCAGTGATTCTACTTTAGCCAAAATTTACAGTCCTCTTGGGCAGTATTGTTTGTGTTGAATATGATTTCAACTCCATACCAAAAAAAGCATCCAGTTAAACAGTGTTCTCACTTGTCACAGGGAGGGGACATCGGGATGGGCCCAGAATCCACCAGAGTTGGTGGAGAACCCATCACTTCAGGCTTACCCTCCTTTAACAGGAGCTGCACAAACCTGTGACCCCAGGATGTGGGGCAGGTTAAGAAGTTTGAGGGTAACCCTGACTCTGATTTTCACCCTGGTGACGACTTCCAGTCTGGTCCTTTCATGAGATGTGACTTCCCTCTAATTAGGTCTTTTTGCGTGGTTTTAGCATGTTATTTTATTTCATTCAAGTTGCTGTGAGCCCTTATCTGTGCCCAGCCCCATGGTATTTCTGGGTAGAAATCTCACAAGAATCACAGGGGAGAAGGAGCAGCTAGGCTCACACCAGACCTGTGGCCTCAAGCCTTTGCATCACTACAGGAGAGAGGGAGCTATGGAGGCCAAACGGTGGCTTCTGGGGTTGGACTAGCTGTGTTGGAATCTTAGCTGCCTTCCTTCTGTGTGACCGGGGCAGATCCTCAGCACCACTGAGATTCAGAGGTCCTGTCTGTGAAATGGGGCTAAGAAGGGTCCTTCCCCATGGGCTGTAAGCAAATCATCATGAAATCAGCTTAGTCAGTGTGCAGGGCTTGGAGCAAACCCTGGGCCATTATTCCTCACAACATATTAGCTATGAGTTACCACTTTCATACACCTTCATGCTGGCTGAGGGGTTAAGTGATTTACCCAAAAATAAATAACTAGTAAATCACTGAATGAAGACAAATAAATCTCTTGACTAGTTCTATTTTATAATTGCTTAAATATGTGTTCATGCAAATTTATAGGTCATGTCCAATTGGGGTAACAATTACATTTAATTTATGTTCATTTTGTGTGGAATATTTGTGGAATATTCACACACATACTTGTAGGAATCTGACCACCAACATGCTGGTCTAAGCAGAGACCTGATGTGCTTTTATGCCTGCTGCAGATGTATCATCATGGGTCAATAAGGTCCAGTAAGCATAGCTACACTCTACAACTCCCAATCATTGTCCAGCCCTGCTCTTGACAAACAACATGCAACTCCTTGTATGTACTCAAGTCTGTCCTGGGCAAATAGTCACCACTTCTTTGTACTGAACTTCACACTCTTCCCCCCAAAAGTCCCACTGTGACTTTTCCCTTCCATAGCCCTTCTTTCTTTATGCTTATGACCCTGTAAAGAACTTATAGCCTGTTTGAGAGCAGCTGGTCTGGTTTCTAGTGTCAGAGTGATCCCTCTTAGGTTTGTTCTGAAATAAACCTGTCTTGTTGAGCTCCTACCTCTGTTTCTTCTTTTCCTTTTTCCAAACAACACAAACACAAATGCTGTGTATGACTGACTCATAACTACTCGTACCACTAAATATTGCTCCAGAGCCCAGAGAGAGGGAAAGGTTACTCAGCCAGGCACTCCAGTGTAGGGTGAGGAGAATTCCTTTCTCTCTCCTCAGAAGGTTCTGCGTTGAGTCTGCTGCAAAGTGCTGGCAATCAAGAGACTAACAGAAGAGTGTGCATGTGTATTTATGAGTGCAAGAATCAGAATAAGGGGTCCTCAGAACACAAGGAGATTTACCCCTTCTTTGTGCTGGGGCAGGAACTTGGAGGCCAGGCACCCTGGGTGTGTGTAAAGGGTTGTTAGAAGAGATGAGTGGCCTGGAAGAGCCAGTGCTTGAGACAAAGCTCTCTGGGTATGGGTGTGATGTCTGATTCTCAATCTCTTCTCTGTGTCAAGAGTTTAACCTCCTTTGGTTAATGACATCTTAGTAAGAAGATGGAAGCAGGTGTGCTGCTTGTGAGGATCTGGTCTTTACTGCAGATAAGGGACCTTCAGAGTAAAGTGTTCTGCCCTCGGGGCAGAGGGACTGGGAAGGTTCTAAAGACTCTGGTTCTGAGGCAGCAGCTCAGGCCTTACAATTTCCTTTAATTCCATATGTTCAGTGACTAAAATACCATACTTTGGAGTATCATTTTCTGAGCCCAAATAAGTGACACAGACATTCTGATTTTGAGGGACTGTCACCTCAACTTCTAAGTTTGGTGAGGGAAACAATTTCATGCTCTTTAGAGATACTATCTTCAGAACACGTCTCAACATCACTGTTTTATAAATGAGAAAAACAGGTCTAAGAGAGGTTCTTCAACTTATCTACAATCAACCTGCTAGTAAAAAGGGTGCAATAGGTACCAGATTCAGGTTTGTCTGGCACCAAAACCCTTATTCTCTCCTCCTTCCAACAAGCTGCTCAAACTGGAATTTGTGGATGATGAACCACTAGAAAAGCCACTGCTGGGAACTTTAAAGGGGGAACGTTAGCCAGTTCTACGTGGGTTAAGGAAATTCTTTTGGATGGTTACACTTTTCATCTTATTTTTCATGTTGTCCCCAAACAAGAAAACAAAAGATCAGTCCAAATTCACAACAGGTAAATTTAGGAAGAAAATAAAGGAAATATTTTTTTGCCTACCAACATGGAGCCACTCTGTGAACCATCATGGAGTCACATATCAGGGCTATAGTTTTTAGAGGGCTTTTGGTTAATTTAATAACCAACAACATGTTGGCTGTTGGCTGGGCTAAGATTCGAGCCACCAAATGGCATGCTTCAAAGCTTCCTCTGATTTCTGCAGAGGTGGTTGACATAAGTTTTCCTCTGTCTCCTGCTTTCCCTATCTGCCACCTGCCAGACTACCCAGGACTCTCAAGACCCTGCACGTCCTTCCCCTGTCCTCTGGAGCTTCAGGTATCCAGCATGAGGAGGATGTCACTCGAGCCATCTGAGCAAGGCAGTGAATCCCCATCCTAAGAAATAGGCATCCAGTCATCGAAAGGTTACCCAGTTCACATCCCCAGCCACAAAATGAAAACAGATCAGGGTTTCTGCTTATTGATTTGCCTAGGACCCTCTGACTGGCAAAGAAAGAAAAAAAAATAACCCGGCAGAAAATAAATGTTCAATTTCTCTTATGTAAACAAGATTGAGACAAACTTGGCTGTACAAAGTGATTCTTTGCACGTAAAGCAAAAAATAGCCCCCTGAGGAGGCAGGAACTGGCTACTCGGTCCCTCCCTCCGCCCTTCCCAGCCACTAGTAACCTTGGCCTTTCTGTCCATGAATGTCCTAGTCAGTCCCCATGTGGATCATTATAGGCAATGAGCTCACCCTTACCCTGTCCTCTCCAAAATGTTTTCTGATCAAAAGACGTAGAATCTATGCTTCAAGACAGTATTATTGCCAATTATCTCCACTGAAAAGGAAAAATTTTATCCAAAAAAATCTGTCTCTGCTTTCTTTGGGGCTCTGACCAGTCCCAAATTGCTTTTATGTGGGTTTAGAACTGTACTAAAGCAATATCGAAGAAAATTCAAATTCTTTTTGGTGGAATACCTAGATGGTAGATGGCAATTTGGATGCAAATCCTTTAAACATGGGTCTCCAAAATTTAGGGTACCTTTTGGGACCAGGGAAATTAATCATAAATCCTTGCTCAATCCTCATTCATGCCAAACTCCTAGTGATGTCAGAGGACTACCTGCCAACTGGGATCACGTGGCTCAGCTTTATTAGCCCAGATAGGAACATTATAAGGCACATAAATATTTAGCTGAACCTTCACCCAAAACTCAATGCAAACCCAAATGAAGATGCTCAGGCTGATTTCCATTGGAAGAGGGTGCTGCTATAGCTTCATACAGGTCTCATGTTCTTAGTGCATTTTAAATGAACCCTGGATAAATCTTGTTAGAAAGCCCAGTTCCTTTAGAGCCCAATCATTTCAAGACCCTTTGTAGGAAGCATCTGGGGAGAGGGTATTTATGATGCTCCTAAGCTTCTAAGAGTAAGGAAAGTATTGGGGTGATAGTCCTGCATCTTTTGGGGCGATTAGTGAAGGCAAGGAAACAGAAATAGGGTTCCCACATCTGAATCCCTGAAGCTTTCCTGAGAACCCAAAGCCTAGCAGTAGAGTGAAGAAAGCCACAATTAACATCACGATGCAGGAGTGCACTCCTGGGTTACTCAATAAGGCCATAGTGAGAAACCTCATGGGAGCTCTTGGAGAGCTCAGAGGAGCCAAGCTGAAATCTTGGTAGTGACAATGCCATCTTTCCTTCATTCCAGGGACTGAGTGGCCTGCAGATACAGGATGGGAGGTGATAGAGGCCATCCCCTCTTCCCTCCCCTTCTCTCTTCCCAGACATCTTAGTGCTGGGAGAGGTCTGGGTGAGGAAAGAGGTAGGTGTAAGGCACAGATGAGTGTAATGGATTCGTGTGCAAATTCTTGCGGTTCCATCTCCCTGGCTCCCCCGAAGGAACTCCTGGTGCCTCAACTTTTCCATCTAGCAATGAGATTAAGCTGAGGGAATGAGAGATAACAGCAAGTGGGTTGCTTACTCATTAGGGATACATTTATGGACTGCCTCATTCTGCAGAGGGTTTGAGGTAGAAGTACTCCGTTTCGAAAGCCTGGATGCAGGTCCTCATAATGGTTACTATCTTGACTCAGACTAAGGGATGGAGAAAACTTGGGAAAAAATCAGGGAAGTAACATGTCAACAGCCCCACCTAAGTGAATGGGTCTGGGTTGAAAATTCTCCGTGTTAGGAGCATTCTGCTCTGGCTTTTCTGCCCTAGAACAAACGATATCTACCACAGACTCCTTTTCTTTTACTGTGATGCCTGCCCTAACTGCTAACAGCAGCAATCTCTACAAGGCCGAGTTCATCCAAGGTTTACCTAGGAGCCTGAGCTACGGTGCCATGAGCATGGGAAGAGAGACTATCAGAAAGCCCACATCTGTAAGCTGATTCTTGTGAGGCAAGTTAATTTGCATGAGGAAAGCTTGAAATTTAGACTTTTTATTTATTTTTTAAACTGTGCATATCATATTTTATTTGTAACCCCATGTGTTAAAAAGGGACATTGTTAAGAGTACAATCATTTTAAAAGCAACAACCAACAAACCAGTATTTAAAATAATTAAAAATCAAATGGAAGCAGTCTCTAAAGTAACTAAGATAATTCATGACAAATATCATTAATTCAAGCTCTACTTACTGGAAATATTTTTCAACATGGGTAACTTAAAATGTACCTATAGAGATAAAATAAGGGTATAAATTAGCCAAGTATTAATAAGATTTCAGGGAGTCCCTAAAATTATTTTTAAGAACTTTAGAACTAATTCACTATATTCAAAAGCAGATTAACTACAAATCTCTTTTAAGTTCTTTCATATATGACCTATTAGAAGCAATGTATCTGCATTCATTAGCAAAATTCATGGCAATAAAGTATTTTTGAAGTGTATTTTATTTCCCAAATAATTCACTAGTTTGAAAAAGTCATTCCAGAGATTCATCTGAATTTCTATTAAAACTTAAGCCTTTAATGAAAAAATTGTCTCCAAAAATAAGGCAATTTTTCTACAATCTTTTTATGAATATAAAACAAACCTTTGGTTTTTAGTTTAAGTGGCAGGAAAGAGTTTACAAAAAGAAACACTAAATAACTAAAAAACTTAAAAGCTCTGTATAAGCAATAGGAAATTCCAAACCCCATCAAGGTCAGTAGAGCACCTAAGGCACCTCAGGTTCAGATGATACAATCATCTTCGCTTAGAGTTCTGAAAGTCTGTGTACATGATCCTTACCATCTGGAGAAGGCAGTGTCCAACAGTGATTACTGTGATCAGGAAAGAAGACACTGAGAACTGATAGATGGGAGAAACACTGGAGATCATCTCTTCTACCTTCCATACTGTAAGGTGAGGAAACTGGGCCCAGTCAAGAAGCAGGTGACACCAGTTTGCATTTCCAGATTCCTAATTCATCTCTTAGGGCAGGACAAATTCTAGAGTTTAATTTTCATTGTCTAGTAAACCAAGTGTGAAGGGTTTCAAAGATGTAAATTTGAGAAAAAAATCCTCATCAAATTTCCAAACTAGGAAATGTATAATACTTTACTGTCTTAATTCCTTTATACCATGTGTTGGACAACTCAGATAATATGTTCAATGGTTTATACAATTCCTTAAATTCTACTTAACAATAGACCACAATTAAATGAGAAAGATACAGAAGATTCTATTTAAGCATATATAAGGCTATGATAGTGTGAACCACCATTTTGTGAGAAAAGGAAGATATCCAATTTCTATTTCTGAGGAAAGCTTCAGACTAGTTATCCAGTAGACTCTCCACTCTTCAATGGGAAAGATGGCACTTGCATTTTTACAAATCTCTACAAAGCTCACATACAAAGACAGTAGATCCTAGATTTGTGACTGATATAAGCATTTAAAGCTGTCATTTTCAAGTATAAATGTTTAGTGTTCCATTACCCAATCTGTGTGATACACATAGCTGTAAGTACAAGTCATAAAAATAAACAGAAGCCTACCAAAAACAAAGAAATCATAATTTAGGCAACAGCAAATTAAATGTAAGGAAAGATAGGGGAGATTATGGATTAGATTATGCATTTCTAAACTGCATTAGGTGGTTCACACTTTGTCTACCACTACTATCTGTTATGTGGCATTTGGAACATGGCAGATCCACAGCAGACCAAACAAAGAAGGTAGATTAGGTAACAGGACCAGTTATTAAGAACGTTCATCTCTAACACAGTGCTAAGGCCTGTTCCCTCAGATGATGATGAGAAATTGCTCCAGTACCACATGAGCCTTACAGATGAACATGAAAAATTTGTTTCCAATTTTTTTTAAGCAAAGCCTTTCACCTCACGACAAATACATACTGCCCCAGGATTAATTAATTGTGAAATGTAAAACAACTGGAGAGAATAGGTATTTGGAAGCCAACAGTATTCTGTTTAACGTACATTCTGAGTGTGTACTGCTATAGTTGCAGTATCTGTATCTGAAAGGTGACAATAGGTTTTTTTACAGAAGCAGCTATTCTGTTTTAAATTCCATGTAACATGCTCAGATTCTAGGTCTTGCCTCTATAACATAAGTCAGTTCTCTCGTGTTTTGGTCAGTATATACACTTCTCATTTCATCTGATGCACACAGTAATATGGGAATTAAAAAAAAAATTACCAGCTAGTTCAGAGAGCTAAATTGAGTACACAATTATGGCAAAGTTGGACCCAAAATATTAATTTGGAATTTAGCATGTGTGTTATGCAATTTGGGGAGCATCATACTCAATCTAAAATTGTTCTGTTACAATCTACAAAAGCCTTGTTGCAGTTTAATGCACATTAACTAAAATGTGTACATTTTTAGTGTTGATGATACATGCAGTTATGACCTTACTACACTTTTGGCATTCTTTAAGAAAGCATATTAAGCTTTAATATAGAAATACTTAGGTTATATTTAACTTGTGCTCAGGCAATAATAAACATTTTTTCTCTTTTAGTCTCATACATTCTTCAGGTATGGCCCATGTTCTCTATGCTTGGAGCAACCTTTGGCTATGTGGCTGGCTTTGTTATTTCATCACTCTGGATATACTGGAATAGAAAACAACTTTCGTACAAGAACAATTAACTGGAACAAAGGGAGAAGATATTTCTTTGTGCAGATTCCATAAGGGCTGAGCAGAAATGTATATGGTCAAAGCCAAGCAGTTCCATTCACAACACTGTTTTTACTTTTTTTAAATGTAGTTTCAACATGATGTGATTGTAGCTTTTTAAACTATGAAAACACTGAGAGATTGTACTTTCTATTGAAATAAAGTATTTATAATAAATGTTGGCTTTAGATTCTGTTTGCTGCTCCTTAGACCTTTAAGGAACATTCTTAATGAACTTTATAGAATTCTGAGGACAGGTTTTTGGTTTTTTTTTCTTTCAAGTTTGAAACTGCTTCATTACAGGGGGTCTGGGTATTGCTGTAGCATTTCACGTGCTTTCTGAGAGAAATTGACAGGTTTTCTTGGCCACCGAAGTTGTTTTTCACGTAATCAAAGAACAGTTTATACATCTTGATCCTATTCTTTTTTTAGCTGTATGTTTCTTTGGAGTTAAAATGGCTCTGATAGCCTCATCAAAAACAGTCTCCAATCCCTTCTGGGTTAAAGCCGAACAGTCCACATAACAGCATGCTCCTGTCTCTTCTGCTCGTTTCTGTCCTTGTTCCACACATACAGGTTTTTCTTTCATATCACCCAGTCTTGCAAAGTTTTGGGGTCATCTCGGAGATCAATCTGAGTTACTCCTATTAATAAAAAGGGTACATTTGGGGCATATTCCTTAAGTTCCGTACCCACTCTGCTTTCACATTTTGAAAGGAGGTTGGATTGACCCTGGAGAAGCAGACGAGGAAGACATCGGTCTCCGAGGACCCCGGTCTTCCTGCGGCCGTGTCAGAGTCCCAGGAGGTACTGCCTGCCCCCAACAGTGACGCGGACGGCGCAGTGGTCGAAGACGGCGGCAGGTCCTCCTCCGGGAAGGCGTCGCTCGTGAGCAGGCACGTCTTGCCCACCGCCGCGTCGCCCACCGCCGCGCCCTTGAGCATCCGGCCTCGGCCTCCGGGAACGTTCCCCGGGCGCCCCCACCCCAGTGCTCCCTGCTCCTGGAACCCACGCAGCAGCGCCCGAGGGGAGGGCAGGGGCTACAGGCCGGGGAACGGAACGGCAGCCTTTACTGCCTTCTTCGCTGCCGCCCGGATCTCTGCGCTCCCGGTTACCCGCGCCCGCGCGCCCCCGGTCCCCGCTGCCTGGTGCCCTCGGCCTCTCCGCAGCCGGCCTTCCTGGGAGGCTCCGCGGCATCATGAGACTGCAACTTCGCGGAGGGAGGCCTCGGGGAGGGCCTGGCGGCTGTCCCCGCCTGGAGTGGTGACTGTGAGGAAATTTATACTTTTTAAAAGCAAAATTTCGGGGGGTAGGGGGGTAATGGGGATCGAACTCAGAACCTTGTACTTGTAAAGCAGGCGGTGGCATCACTGAGCTAATTCCCCTGCTGGGTATCTTTCCCCCAAAGAATTAAAAGACTCACACCACAGTGATATATGCGCACCCGTGTTCATAGCAGCACAGTCTGTAATAGCTAAAGCTTGGAAACAGTCCAAGTGCCCATCAACTGGAGACTGGATAAAGAAGATGTGGTTTTTTTTATAGAATAGAGTACTACTCAGCCATAAAGAATATGAAATTAGAGACATTTATAGCTAAATGGATGCACATTGAGGCGATACTCTTAAGTGAAATAAATAGGACACACGTGTGTAAATACCCAGTAGTTTCTCTGGTGTGAGAAACTGAAAGTGTAAATAAGGACTAAAAGGTATAATAGATAATGTGGAATAGGAAGAAGGGGGGCAAAGGGGAGGGGGAAGTGGGAGGGGTAGGGGAAAGGAAAGAAGGGAATGGGATTAATATGAGAAAATGGAAAAATGAAAACAAAGTCTTTGTAAATAGGGAGGGATGGAGGGGTTGAAGGGGGGACGGGGGAAGGCGGGGGGAACCAATCCCGAGTTCCATCTCAGGTACGAAAAAACCCCCAAAAAACAAAAACTCAAAAAAGAACCAAGAGAGACTATGTAAAGGTGCAAATTTCCAATCATGAATGTCATTATATTGTATATCTAAAATGTACCAATAAAATTAATTTTTTAAAAAAGCAAAATTTTTTCTGGAGCAGTTTTAGATTTATAGCACAAAGGAGCCTAATCATACAGAAAGCTTCCATATCCCTCTCACTTCCACCTATGCATAGCCTCCTTCAACATCTGCATCAGCACAGTACATTTGTTACATAATCAGTGACCTTCATTGTCACTTGAAGTCGGAGTGGACATGAGAGTCACTCTTAGTGTTGGACATTCTAGGGCTTTTGATGATGGATATTAGTGTATATCCATTGCTGTCACATGAAGCAGAACCCTTGTGCTGCCCTGAGGAGTCTTTTTGCTCGAATTCACCCCTCCCTCCCTCCTGACCCTGGCAGTGACCTCCACAGTTCTGCCTTTTCCAGAACATCATATAGTTGGAGCCATCGGCCTTTTCAGAGGACTTTCTTTCCCTTGGTGATATGGATGGACTGAAGTCCCCTCCATGCCTCTCTGAGCTTGAGAGCATGTTTCCTTTTAGGGCTGAGCTAACACCCTATGCCCAGATGTCCCACAGTTTCTTTATGCAGTCACCTACTGAGGACCTCTTGGCTGCTTCCAGGTGTTGCCAGTTATGCACAAAGCTGCTACAAACAGTGGGATTAAAGGCTTTTGTGTGGCCACAAACTCTCTCATAATAAGTTTCCAGCCCCACTGGGTGAATATCTAGGAGTGTGATTGCCGTGGTAAGATGTGACTGAAGAGTGCTGCACACACTCTGCATTCCCATCAGCAGGGCTCGAGGCTCCTGGTGCTCCATGTCCTTGCCATCGGTTATGGTTGGTAGGTTCAGGATTTTCACCATTCTAATAGGGATACAGTGGTATTTCATGGCTTGTAGACTTTCTTTAGTTTGAATAATGTTTCTTCATTTGAAAATCATCCACCCATGCACACTCCGCTGAAAGAGGGTATTTAATGAGGATGCTCTCTATACCTGGAAACAGCCCTACACATTCCTTATTCCTATTTTGTAGATAAGAAAATAGAGTCAGAGATGTCAGCTGACTTTCTAGGTCACACAGGTCAAGAACTGAGGCATATATTTGTACGCATGTCATTGTTTTCTTCCTCAACCATATTCATCAATGCAGAAGGGAAGTGAGCTCATATTTATGGTATGATCCTGGGAGAAAGCCAGGCCTTTAGAGTTTACAGCCTTAAACACACTCTCATTAAATCCTTGGAATGAAGTTAATGTGGCATAATCGTCTCCACATACTGTGAAGACAGTGAGGCTCAGACAGGTCCAGTCTTCGTGGGTTGGGCATCAGACATTTGAAATTGAGACTCTAAGGGAAGACAGGTAGACTTGGAGAAGGGACTGGGGTGGTGAGGTGGTGGGATGGAAACCTGCAGAGGTCATGGAATTAAGGATTTATTCCCTAGTGTAGAAGCATTTCAAGACATTCAGGATCTGTGTGATCCTGCCACAACCAGTGTCTACCTGAGGAGGTCTCAGAGTGCTGATAGGCTAGACATGGCAAGGTGGTGGCAGGAAAGGAATGAATAATGTATCACATGGGTGTTGGCCTGGGCAATTAGATGATATCTTCATCAGTTTTAAGTAGCTACAATGTAGAATTAGAGAATGGGTATTTTTTTCCCTTAAATTGTTTTATTGGTACATTTTAGGTATACAATACATTTACACTTATCATTGGGCACTTGTACCTTTACATGATATGCCATGGTTCTTATTTTTTCCACATTTCTTGTCCTCCCTTCACCCTCTCCACCCTTCCCTATTTACAAAGACTTTGTTTCCATTTTTTCCTTTTCTCATAATTTTTCCTTTCCCTTCTTTCCTTTCACCTGCCCCTCCTACTTTCCCTACCCTTTGGACCTTTTCTTCCTATTTCACATTATCAATTATTCATTTTAATCATTATTCACAATTTCAGTTTCTCACACCAGAGAAACTATTGGTATTTATACATATGTGTCCTATTTATTTCACTTAAGAGTCTGGCCTCAATATGCATTCTTTTAGCTATAAATGTCTCTAGTTTCTCCTTCTTTATGGCTGAGTAGTACTCCGCTTTATAAAAAAAACCACATCTTCTTTATCCAGGTTCCACTTGGGCTATTTGCAAGCTTTAGCTATTACACACTGTGTCGCTATAAACATAGGTGCACATATATTGCTATGGTATGATTCTTTTAATTCTTTTGGGAAGATACCCAGCAGGGGAATAGCTGGGTCAAATGAGACCTCCAGCCCTAGTTCTTTGAGGTTTCTCCACACTGATTTCCATAGAGGTTGCACCAGTCTGCACTCCCACCAACAATGGAGAAGGGTTACTTTCTCTCCACACCCCCGCCAGCATTTGTTATTGGTTGATTTCTTGCTAGGAGCCATTCTTTTTGGGGTGAGGTGGAATCTCGGTGTTGTTTTCATCTGCATCTCTCCAATGACCAGTGATGTTGAACATTTTTTCATATGTTTATTTGTTGCTTTTACTTCTTTGTCTGAGAAATGTCTGTTCATTTCAGATGCCCATTTTTGAATTGGGTCTTTGAATTTAGGGGGTCTGATTTTTTTCAGTTCTTTATATATTCTAGATAATAGTCCTTTGTCTGAGTTACAGCTGCTAAAATTTTTTCCCATATTGTGGGTTTTCTGTTAGCTCTGGCGGTGGTTTCTCTTGGAGTGCAGAGGCTTTTCAATAAGATAAAATCCCAGTTGTTGATTCTTTCTGCTAGTTCCCGTGCTACTGAGGTTTGTTCATAAAGTCTTTTCCTATGCCAATATCTTCAGGAGTTCTACCTCACTTATCTTCCAGCAAGTTTAGTGTTTCTGTCTTAATATTTAGATCTTTAATCCACTTCGATCTCAGTTTAGTGCATGGTGATAGATATGGGTCTAGTTTTAATCTCTGACAGGTTGAAATCCAGTTTTTCCAACACCATTTATTAAATAGGCTATCTTTTCTCCAATGAGGGTGGTTGGCTCCTTTGTCAAAGGTGAGGTGGCTGAGTATGTCTGAAGTTATTTTTGCATCTTCTAATCTATTCCATTGATCCTTGGGTCTGTTTCTTTGTCAGTACCATGCTGTTTTTATCACAGTAGCTTTGTAGTATAGCTTTAAATTGGGTATTGTGATACCCTCAGCCATGTCTCTGTTGCCCAGAATTGCTTTTGCTATTCTAGGTCTCATCTGGTTCCAAATGAATTTTTGGATTGTTTTCTCTTGCTCTGTGAAGTATATTGTTGGAATTTCAATCAGCATTGCATTAAATCTATATAGCAGTTTTGGAAGTTTGGCCATTTTCACTATATTGATTCTTCCTACCCAGGAACAAGGGATGTCTTTCCATTTTCTTATATCCTCCTCAATCTCCTTTTTCAGGGTGCTGTAGTTTTCAGCGCAGAGGTCTTTTGCTTCCTTTGTTAGATTGATTCCTACATATTTCATTTTTTTGGATGCTATTGTAAAAGGAATTATTTCCCTAATTTCTCTCTCAATGAGCCTGCTATTTGTGTGTAAGAAGGCTATTGTTTTTTGAGTGTTGACTTTATATCCAGCTACTCTACTGGATCTGTCAATTAAGTTCAGAAGTCTTTTGGAAGAGATTTTTGGGTCTTCTATGTAAAGTATCATATCCTCAGCAAATAATGAGAGTTTAACTTCTTCCTTTCCTATCTTTATTCCTTTTATTTCTTTCTCTTTTCTAATTGATGTGGTTAATGTTTCCAGAACAATATTGAACAGGAGTGGTGAAAGTGGGCATCCTTGTCTTGTTCCTGATTTTAGCATGAAAGTTTTCAGTTTTTGACCATTTCGTGTGATGTTGGCTGTTGGTTTTTCATAGATAGCCTTAATCAGGTTGAGATAAAGGCCTTCTATTCCAATTTTCTGTAGGGTTTTTATCATGAATGGGTGTTGGATTTTGTCGAATGCCTTTTCTGCATCTATTGAGATGATCACGTGGTTTTTGTCCTTGACTCCGTTAATATAGTGTATTACATTTATTGATTTACGAATGTTGAACCATTCTTGCATCCCTGGGATAAATCCGACTTGGCCAGGGTGTATGATCTTCTTGATGACCCTCTGTATTCCGTTTGCCAGTATCTTGTTGAGTTTTGCATCTATGTTCATGAGGGAGATTGGCCTGTAGTTCTCTTTTTCAGTTGGGTCATTCCCTGGTTTTGGAATCAAAATCACACTTGCTTCCAGGAATGAGTTTGGAAGCCTTGCTTCCTTTTCCATTTCCTTGATGAGTTTAAAGAGTAATGGCTTTAGTTCTTCTTTAAATGTCTTGTAGAATTCAGCAGTGAAGCCATCAGGCCCTGGCCTTTGCTTTGTTGGTAAATTTTTTATTACATTTTTAATTTCACTCGTTGTAATTGGGGTATTTAGAATTTCTATATCTTCATTTAACTTTGGTAATTCGTATGTATCTAGGAATCTGTCCATTTCTTCTGTGTTTTCCATTTTATTAGAGTACAGTTTCTCAAAGTGGGTATTGATGGTCCTCTGGATTTCTGCTGGTTCTGTTGTGACTTTCCCTTTTTCATTCTTAATTGCATTGATTTGTGTCTTTTCTTTCCTTTTTTGATAAAGTTGGCTAAAAGTTTATTGATTTTATTTTTTCTTTCAAAAAATCAACTGTTTGATTCATTAATTTTTTGTATCATTCTCTTAGTCTCCATTGCATTTATTTCTTCTCTGATCTTTATAATTTCCTCTCTTGTGTGGGCTTTGGGTTTGTTGTTCTCTTCTTTTTCTAGGAGTTTGAGGTTCTGCATTAGATTATTTATCTGAGTTCTCTCTGTTTTCCTAATGTGGGCATTCACTGCTATGAATTTCCCATGTAGAACTGCTTTCACTGTGTCCCCAAAATTCCTAAATGTTGTACTGGCATCATCATTTACTTGTAGAAACTGTCTAATTTCTTCTTTAATTTTCTCTGTGACCCACTGGTTGTTCAGAAGGGTCTTATTCAATTTCCAGATGTTTGTGGGAGTTTTGCAGTTTCTCATATTATTGATCTCCAATTTTATTGCACAGTGGTCTGATAATATACAGGGGGTAATTTCAATTCTTTTACATTGACTTAGACATGTCCTATGAGCTAGCATGTGGTCTATTTTGGAGAATGACCTGTGTGCAGCTGAAAAGAATGTGTATTCTGATTTTATGGGGTGGAACACTCTGTAAATATCTATTAAGTCCATTTGTTCAATAGCTTGGTTCATTTCTAGAATTTCATTGTTAATTTTTTGTCTAGATGCTCTGTCTATTTGTGATTGTGGGGTATTGAGTTCCCCCACTACAACTGTATTAGTGTTTATTGGGTTTTTCAAGTCCATTAATATTTGTTTTGTATAGTTGGGGAAATTCATATTGGGTGCATATATATTTAGGATTGTCATCTCTTCCTCTTGGATGTTCCCTTCACAAGGATGTAGTGACCATCTTTGTCTCTCTTAATTAGTTTTGGTTTGAAATCTACTTTGTCTGCAAATAAGATTGCTACCCCTGCCTTTTTCTGGGTTCCTGTTTCATGAAGAGCCATTTTCCATCCTTTTACTTTCAGTCTATGAATTTCCTTTGGAGTTAGGCATGTTTCTTGTATACAGCATATTGCTAGATTTTGCTTCTTAATCCATTCTGTCAGTCTACTTCTTTTGATTGGTGAATTGAGGCCATTAACATCGATAGTTATAATTGAGAGATATTGACTCATTCTTGTCATGATGCTTGACTGTTGTTGGCTCTTATTTCTTTTTCCCTTTCCCTTTAGTTTCTTACCTTGTCTGGTGGCTTCCCTCTGTTGAGCCTCATGGAGTTGTGATCTTCATTGCCTTTTTCTAGGATATTGCTTAGAATTGTTTGGAGTGCTGGTTTGGTGTTCATAAAATTTCTCAGGTGTTCTTTGTCATGGAAATATCTAATTTCCCCATCAATTTTGAAAGATAATTTTGCAGGATACAACAGTCTAGGTTGGAAGTTATTTTCTTTTAGGGCTTGAAATACTTCACTCCAGGCTCTCCTTGATTTGAGGGTTTGTGTTGAGAAGTCTGCTGTGATTCTGATGGGCTTTCCTTTATAGGTGATTTGTTTCTTTTCTCTAACTGCCTGTAGGATTTTGTTCTTCAATTGAGTTTCTGGGATTTTGATTATTATATGTCTAGGTGTAGATTTTTTTGATCATGGCTTGGTGGAGTTCTATATGCCTAGCTTATCCGTATTTTCAATTCTCCACCTCTGTCTGGGAAGTTTTCTACTATTACTTCTGTGAACAGTTTTTTTTATGTCAATTGTACTTTCTCCTGTTTTTTCATGGACCCCTATCAGTCTTATGTTATTCTTCTTTGCATCATCTAGCAGCTGTTGAATTGATATCTCATGGTCCCTTACTATTTTTAAGAAATCTCTGTTTTCATGGTCTTTCACCTCAATCCTGTCTTCTACATCTGATATTCTGTCTTGAGCTTCTCTTAATCTGCTCTGCATGCTTTCAATGGAGTTTTTAATCTCCTGGATATCTGTTTGAATCTATTTCATGGATTCCATTTCTTTCCTATGTTGGGTGATCATGGTTTTCATTTCTTTCTTATCCTGGGCATTCATGGTTTCCAGCATGCTCTGAGCTCATCTAGTTTTTTATCTGTTTCTGTTTTAGAGCCTCTAATCATATCTCTCACTCTGCTCACCATCTCTTTAGTTATCTGGGAATTTATTTCTGTTATGAATTTTGCTAGAGCCTCATTCATCTGCTTTGTTACTTCCTGTGCTATCAGTTTAGGGCAGCCAGGTGGTTGATTATCATATTTTTCCATCTCGTTTCCCCCAGAGTTTGCCTTCAGTGAGCTGGAAGTCTGTGTTTGTGTTCTGCCAAGGTGTCTTCTCATTTTTACTTCTGTTGTTGGTGTAGTTTTTTGCTTTAATTTCTGAGCTGATACTCCAATATTTATTATTTTGAGCATCTTTATTACTGGTGTTTAGAGCTCTTATGGAGTGATTGTTTCTCAGAGGTATCTTCCAAGTATAGCTGGACATTTTAGGCTTTGAGTCTCTAATGACTCTTAGGCAATCTTGTTTTCAGTATACCAGGGAGGACAACTGATTAGATCAATCACAACACATTAGCTCAATTGACCCAATCAGCATCAAACACACCTTAGAAAATGACAATTTGTGGTAGCAGTTAATCTGCCGCCTTTAACTGTGCAAGGTAGATCAAAATCTAGGGCTAGCCCAAAATATTTTTGTAGTAAGTAAACCCTTCAAATATGGCAAATTTACCCTTCAGGATAAGGATTTAGCAGAGGTTGGGGAGGGAGGGGTAGGAGACTGGGTAATTTATAATAAACATGCTGTATCTGCTTGAAGTTCTGGAGACTGAGAAGTCTGAGACTGAGGGGTCACATCTTCTCACGCCCTTCGTGCTGCATCTTAACATGGCAGAAGGCATGATGGACAAGAGAGAGCAAGAGCAGGCCTGATGTGCTGCATAACAAACCCACTCCCAGATAGAAACATTAATCCATCCAGGAAGGTAGAGCTCTCAGGACCTAACACTCCCACCATCCCTTCCTCCCAACACTGTGGACTCAGGAATTAACTTTCCAACTTGTGAACTTTGGAGGACACGTTCAAACCCTCACCAGTGGGTGGTGATGCATGGGAGGAGCAATTGGAGAGAGGACATTAGAGTTTCATGGCTGTGCAGTTAGTTCGTGGGAAAGTATCAATTATGCTCAGATTTTAAAACTAAGTCAGAGATACAAATTTTCAAAGAAGAATAAGAATCACGTCTGGTCTCAAAGCTTCAATATGGCAATCTTACCCTCAATCGGTCATAATACTACACAAGGCAAAACAAGACTATTGGCTACAGAGAAGAACTTCAAGGCTGTCCTAAGTCCCTTTGTTTTTAATATACTCATTTACCTATTATGCAACCACATAAATAAAGTAAACTTAAAATTAACAGTTATCTTTATAGCCAGAACCCTGAGCTCAAGTCTAGACCAAAGTCACAAGAGTGTAAGTACAGTCAGAGCCCAGGAAGTCCCATGGCAAGATGGCTTTCTGTACCAGATCATATTATTGGCATGGCATAGCTCAGATTGATCAAGGTGTTTGTCATTAACCATCTGCTCCATGAACTTTTCTTAGCCTATGTGGCAGGAAGGGTGGGAACACAGTCTAGTGTTTTGTCTCCTGGCTTCTAGCCCTGCTGCAAAATTCACGAGTGGCCTTGGGTAAGATCTGGTGTCTTAGTCATTTTCCTCATTGCTAGGACAAAATACCCAAGGCCTCTACTTTGTGAAGCAAAGACTGTGAGCTTTGTTCAGTCACCACATTGTCATCAGCAGCAGAAACCTGGCAGCTCTGAGTGCTGAGCTTCCACAGGGATGGCAGGATCTGCAGTTCGTCTCACAGGATCCCTGGTGGGGAGCCAGAAACTGAGGTGCCCAAGGCATGGCTCACCTGCAGTGCCCCACCTCTCATGCTCTGCCCTGCTGTGTCAACCTTTGCAGGCTTATTCCATTTCAGGAGCAGACCGGGATTTAAAGGGAGGGATTCCTGATGTGTGTTTGAGAACTGGATAACCACAAACTCCAACTGGAGAGTGCAGTGTGTACTCAATAAGATGAGTAACTTTCACTTGTATCTCCCATGGAACCCTCATACCCACTGCTGTAATCCCAGCACAGTGACACCCAATCACAGGCGCAGAAGCCTGAGACACAGTGCTGGGCAGGGCTTTGGCTCAGGTCACACACAGGTAGGATCCCACCAGGTAATCTGACTCCCAGGCCAAATCCTCTCCTGTGAGTGCATACCTCCCATCCCCTTCATTATGGAAGAAGGTCTCATTAAGAGAAGTTTCCCAGCTCATGAAGGCTTTAGAATCCCTGGCCTGAATTACAGGTTTGGAGAATTGCAACTTGAGCATGCTCCGAAGCAATAAACAATAACCACGATACTGACAGTCACAACTCCTGGCAGGAGTCCCTTTGGGCTGTGCCTACCCCTCTCAAGGGATCACTCACTTCACTTGTTCCTATCTTATCTTGGTGGGCTGGGCCATATTTTACTTTTCTCTGCCTTCTACACCAATCCCAAGAAGCTCTCCCCAGCCAGATAAGCCTCCCAGGGTTCCCTCTCCCTGCCATTAGTCACAGTTTCCTAACATTGAACCTCCACCAGTATTATATAGACAGCTAAGTTAGATAGAAATATTATAGGTACTCAGATAGGGCTGGGTCCTTGAGTGAATCAGCACAAAAGATAAAGACACATTACAACCATGGCCAGACATTCATTTGTTGGAGGCCAGGCCTCAAGGTAAAGATGAAATGATCAGGCCTGTGCATATCTCAAAGGACAAGATAAGTAATAACACTTGGCCTAATAAAGTCTATATAGACACCAGGCATCCTGGTAGTTGACCAAGACCTTCAGATCCATCATTTCCCAGAAAAAGTCTTTGTTCTTTCCATGCACACTTGTTATGTGACTCGTTTCCTCACTGGATCACTATTACTTAAGTGACTATACATGTAACCTTATTAGCTGATCATAGCTTTAGCTCACACTGTACCCACGTGCTTTTGCTCTATAAAACTTCCCAGTGAAGTGGGGACTTTGGCTACCCCTTTGGGACCCTTCCTGACTCTCAGGAGCTATCCTCTCAATAAATATTTTCTATTCATAACCTCTGTTGTTCCTAGAATTCATCTTTGATTTTAGAAAACATAAACTCGGCATATCAGATACCTAACAGGTTGAGAATTATATCATTTAGAGATCCTATTTCATCTCCTATATTATCCCTGTATCACCAGGAAGATGGAGCAAGCAGCTGGAAAGGCAAATGATGAGCTTGTGTAGACTCTGATGGGCTCCAGTCACTTACAAGGCAAACCCTCAGCTGGCTCAAGGGTAGCTCTATTTCATTTTCTATCTCTGAAAAAATATCTCAGTAACATGTTGCTTCAAAACAAGTGTCCTTCAGCTCCTGTGGGCTTTACTAGGTAGACGTCTGAAGCCAGCTGCTGGGTTCCCACAGCCTTCCAGTCCACCCTGGGGCTGCTAAGCCAAGGGGGTGCGCACAGTGCTGAGTGTGGATTTTTAATGGTTTGATCATCTACAAATGAAAAGTGCTGCTTTAGTGCCTTCTGTAACAAACATTCCTCTCCTGATAATCCAAGGTCCACAACCAGAACTCAAAGCAGGACTGAAACAATGAAAACTATTCACAAAGCGATCAGTTTTCAATATTTTAGTACATTTTTCAGGTGGCCATTACTTCTGACAGGCATGAACACACTGTTTTATTAACAGCTTCTTCTTTATCTATCTAATATGAATACTTAATTTCTGTTTGCATTCATTCAACAAAGACTTCCACGAACCCTTACAAGGCAATTGCAAGGCCACAGGAGCCCTAGCAGATCCCTGTTGAGGAGTTCACTGTCCCAAAGAGGGACACAGGTTGTATCAAGAAGGATTCGCTAGGATTAGCTGCAGGAACAACCCCAACTTCACATTGGCCAAAATTAGCTAGGGTTCAAAATTAGCACAGAGTAGTCACCATGCTAGAAGGAAAAGGTAGCTCAAGAGTCTCACATAGATCATTAAGTGTTGCATCCTAGAAACCACACTCATTTCCTCTGCTCTAATTTATTGTCTAGAACCAGTCCCTGGCCCCATTCAGCCACAGGGAGACAAAAAGAGCAACTCTGTCCTACGATCAAATTAGGGATGACCCCAAAGCACCTGAGGAATAGCCCCAATGCACCCGTACACATGCTCATAGACAGTTATGGCACAGTGCTGTAATAGAGAAGTGGGGGAAGGGAGCAGTAAACTAACAGACTTGGTGGAGAGATTGCACAGTGCCCACAGGGCGGCACTTGAGTTTAATCTTTAGTCTTAAGGATAAAAACCTGTTTTTCTGACCAGCAAGGGCACGGGCGTGGAAATAGCTTCCCTCTGAAGGGCAAGCAGGCCCAGCAGGGCTCAGCACCCACTGCAGGAGGTCAGGGTAGGGCAGCCAGAAGTCTACCATGAAGCCATTTGTCTTCCTGGGGAATTTTCCTTCATCCTGCAGACAGCAAGGAGATGAGAGAGGCTGCCCCACAGGGAGAGTCCACAGAGGAGCATGAGGGTGTGTTGGTTTGTTTGTTAGACAGATAGCACAGAGAAAGCAGGAATGTGGGGCTAGAATGGAGGAGGCCATGGCTATAATCCAGGGGGACATAGTGAGCCCTAGAGCTGGTGGGTTTGAGCTTAAGAAGCATTTCTGAAGAAGCATGGATGACACTCTGCCTGTGAGCTGATAACAGAGACACCACGCAGGCTGCTTCGGGCTGCTGGCTTAACACAGGAGGTTCATGTGTAAGATGCTTCCCCAGAGGAGGATTTCAGTGGGAGGATGTGGAGGTCCAGGCAGGAAGAAGATGAACTCAGGTGTGGACGTGTGGGTTCCTGGATACCAAGGTGGGTGTGGACATCAAGGTGCCTGTATATGCAGGTGGAGATGCCTTGAGCACCCTGAGCCAAGGAGCCTAATCTTAAGTGAAAGAGTTGAGGGTTGACATGGTCTAGGATAAGGGTATGTGATTGGCAGCAGCTGAGTCCATTCATAGTTACAGCAAGGAGAAACTAAAGGACAAATGAAAACATAGAGAAGCATTCTGAAGTGAAACTCTGTTCATCACCACATAATTTTTTTTAAATGTATGTACAAAAAGATTAGGGGCAAAGAATTTGGGAATATCTCATCCATCCAAGTGCCCTGAGAAAATTACTCCCAAAATTTCAGTTAGTATCTACCTGCATTAAAGCAAAACGTTGCTGACTATGGAAATGCTGCTGATTTAGAAGAAGCACATGTATATATTTCAGTTAGAACTGATCTATTGTTTATTCTGAGGAAAGAATTTTGAAACTGAACTTTTAATGACAATTCTAAGTAATCAATGCTATTTTTCAAGTGGCTAATCAAGTTTTTAGGGTTTCAGCAAATTTGAGTGGCCATCCATAGGAATTTTCATTAAGCAGGAGTTTTTCCTTTTAGTTTTTAATTTAATTGGCCCAGTGAGCAATCAAGGTCTCCACTTTACTATGTAACACACAGCACAGTAAGAACGGGGAGCTCCTGGCTCTGGGAGAGATCACTCTGGAGGCTGCAGGGTAAAATCTGAGCACGTGTTGTCAGAGTGCCAAGAGATAAACACAGCATTACAAGTTGTTCCCAGGCAAAAGGATCAAAGTTCTTAAATCACTTTGATATATGAATAAGACAGGCATTTTTCTGTTCTGGAATTTAACAGAGCTTTTGTTTCTGCCAAGTAGGAAGGTGAGTGCTGGGCTGTGCGCTGGGGAATACCCCTGACTTTTTGGTCCTGCCTGTCATGTAGCACCTACCCTCCTGCATGGGGACAGTCACTCTGGCCAGCAGGCCTGGAGAGCTTCCAGGGGGTAATCTCTCTCCTATGGCAGCAAAAATAAAAGCAAAGTCAGAAACAATTTCTTCTGGGAGACAGACAATCCAGAGACTGGTAACAATCCACCTGATACTGCTAGCAGTGAGAGCAAAGAACAAATGGATTAGATTCTGAGAGGCAGTTTCTTCTGAGAGGTAGATGATGTTTTGCATCTAAGCCTAAGAGACTGAGAAGGATTCAAGCTTATATTCTCCAGGTTCAGCCTAACACAAAGAAGTAAAGTCTGTTTTCACATTTAGAAAACCAGACATACTTTGCTCTTTGATGATCTACGTTCTTGGAAAGCAGTGTCTTCGAACTTTCAGGTATAGCCCATAGGAAAAATATGTCACCAAGCAGCAGTTTCTGGAACAATATTTGCCATTACAATCTATACCTCAGGCTGATATTTTGTAATCTGTTCTATTCTATTTCTCTTAAAAAGTTGGCTTATGTCCTAAATGATTAATAACCCTCTAATGGATCATGACCCACAGTTTGAAAAATACTGTGATAGATGTTTTCTTTGCAAAATATGCATTTGAAGCCTACACTGAAGAAAGAAAATAGCCTTGGAAACCATGGGATCCTGTCACAGTCCATGGTGCCATCAAGAGCCTAGGGGAATCTGCTCCCGCTCTGATGCTGGGCAGATCACTGTGGGCCTCAGCTCTGGGAAACCCTGCCTGGCTTCCAACCTTGCTTTATCCTCACCCTGCTTGCTGTGTTCAGCCTTCACCTTCACAAACAAATCCCCTCCTCTTTTTTGAATTAATGTTAGGCTACAAGGCACTTGAGTCTGGTGATCATAAGTCAGGACTACCCATTGAAGCCTGGGGACGATGGAAATTTTTCTGTCCCTTCTGTCCAAGATGGTGACCACTAACCGCACACAGCTGGTGAGCACATGGAACAAGGCTAGTGAAACCGAGGGACTGAATTTTAAATTATATTTAATTTTTATTACTGAAAGTTAAAGAGCTATGTGATTAGTGTGCCAATTTGAACAGTACCAACTCCAGACAAACCCCTAAAATGTTTTCCCATTTTTTTCAGTGAATGCCTTCCCTGCTTGCTACTTATTGTATCAGCAACACCTTGACCCTGCTGTTTGCACACTTGGTCTGATGCATTTCTTAAAAGGATGTCTACGGACAGCCGTTCAACTCATTCTTACATAGAACACTCTCCATTCTCCTGCCAGTTTCCATTTTATAAAAGACTTTTTTTAAAATAATGACTTCATCTTCCTATGTCTTTTAAGATTCTGTTTTGTGTGATGATTTAATTTTTTCATTAAAAAATGAAGAATTAATCACAGACTCAGTAAGAAAGCTACAAACTGGTAGGCAAGAGGTGAATGAGGCTAATCAATCCCAAATACCTTTGTTGGTGGTAGATAGATTCATTTTAGTTATGCAATGTACCTTTTTGTTATTTATAAACTGGAAATGTGCATATTTTGCACCTGAAATTAGAGACCATTTAAGTGGGGTAATTTCAGGTAAAATACAATAAATGTTGAGGGAATTAAAATGAGTTTGAAAAAAGTCACTTTCTGCTTCTAGAGAGCTTCTGGTTGGGAGAGGGAGACAAATAGAGGCCCAAGTAAATTCACTGTGAAGGATTCAGTATGAGATGATACCATGGGAAGGGTGTGCTGTTACTTAGGTGAGTATTGGGTGAGTTCTGTGTTGGGAATGAAGGGGTGGATGGCTTCACAGAAGAGGTGCTTTGTAGCAAGTGTCTCCTGGATTGGCAGCATAGATACCCAGGGGTGAGGAAGAGTATGCAGCCTGGAGAACATAGTTCAAGGAGGTTTATAAAGAATGTGTGGCATTCTCAAAGAAAGTAAGTTTCTAAAGTCTCAATGCTTTGTTGTGTCTAACTGGGCTTGCATTTTAGGAAGATTCATTCATCAGCAAATATTTACTTTAGATAGTATGACAATTAGGCTTCATTGTCAATTGGATTTGATTAAGAGACTCCAGGAAAGGTGTCTGGATCATGGGGTACTGTACTTATCCGGGGATGGGTTCACTCATGTTCATGGCCAAATCTGCTGATAGGGTCCAATGGGCGGTGGATCTCTGGAGATGACTTCTGGAGGGTGTCTCTCTCATAGCACTGTTACCCTGCTCTACTTCCCAGCTTCCATGAACTGAGCAGTTTTGCCACCTCATGCCCTTCCACCCTGATGTTCCTGCCTTGGAGTCAGCTGAACACGGACTGATTCCCCTGAAGCCATGCGCCAAATGAATCTCTTCTAAGTTGTGAGTGTTGGATACTTGTCCCTGCAACCAGAAAAGTGACTAATACAACAGCAAGATTAAAATAATTGCTCAGAAGAAAGTAAGACTGGAGAAGGGAGATCAGCTCCTGGACTGATAAAATAATCTGGATAAAAGATAACAATGGTCTAAACAAGAAGATGGAAAACTATGCCCTAGGCTAAATTGAACCAGAAGAATGATTTTATAAATAAAATTTTGTTGGAACACAGACATGCCCATTCATTTTCAGTAGACACATAGGCAGAGTAGAATAATTGCAAGAAAGACAGCATAACAGCCTAACATATTTCCTAGCTGGCTCTTTGAAGGATATGTTTACTAACATCTGTTCCAAGTGCGCATGTTAAGAATGAAAAGATTAGGGCCAGGGATTTATCTCAGTGGTTCCCCTGCCTGCCTCGCAAGCGCAAGGACCCAAGTTCGATCCCTGTACAAAAAAAAAAAAAAAAAAAGAATGAAAAGATTAAATGCAGACCCCAGGACAACGGCCATGGAACTCACATTTCAGAAGCAGAATGCACCATGAGATTGGTTTACCAGGAAGAGTAGAGCCAAGATGGCTTTAGGATCTCTGTCCTGGGAGACACAAAAGGAAAGCAATTCCATTTACTGCATTGAGGCAGAAAGACAAGAAGCTGGGAAAGAAGGGAGAGTTCTATGTGGATGTATTATGCTGCATCACCTGCAGTGTGTCCAGGTGAAGATGAACGGGCCCAGCACTGGCACGAGGGGCAGAGGTCATGGCTGGAGACTAAGCCTGAGGCCAGATGGTGGAGTGGAGAGCTGAGGAGAGGAAGATGGCTCAGAGCAAGAGGAGAGGAGTGGGCAGGAGGCCCGGAGGAAGCCTCAATTAAAGAAGCAGGTGGAGGAAAGGGAAGCACAGCAGAAAGGTGGGATGACACTGGCATTATGGAAGTGATGGGTGGGACAACATGAAACGCACGGAGATGGCCAGCAGGGTCAAAGCTGCCCTTGGGGTTGAGCCTGAAGAGGAAATTGGGAGGAGTTGGCCAAACACGTCACAGCATACTGGCTGGTATGAAGACTGAATCCAAGGAATGAACAGAAGAACAAGTTGTGACAGCAAATGGAGACAGGTCCTTTGAGCTCTTAGCCTTTGAAAAAAGATAAGGACCAGCCGGCAGCTGGACAGGGAAGCAGGACTAACGGACTGAACCACCTTGCTGATTTTCCATCAGCTCTCACAAGCCCATACACCCCAGCTCTAGCACACTGCTGACAGAGAAGGACATTACCCTTTCTCCCCTCAGGGTATGAATGAGCAAACACGTGGCCCCGTTCCACGGGCAGCTATCAGAGGCAGAGGAGGATGCAGCCTGTGGCTGAGCCTATGGCAAGGGAGGCATACTGGAGAGAGGAAAGAAGCCTGAGTCCCGAAGACCGGGTTCCCTGCCCAGAGCCAACCCTGCGCTCTGCTCAGGGAAACCATGTACACTCCTCATCCTCAAGCCAGTCACCTCTGCTCTTGTGGTATTTGTAGCCAGGACTATGCCATGCAACAGCATTTCTTAGGGAAAAGTGGCTTAATGAAGAAGCCATGTCTAGTTGTAGAAGTTTGGCTCTTTGAGGCCGAGGAGAGTATTTTTAGATAGAATCTTTCAGAACCCAGGAGAGACTTGGCTTCTCTCATCTACAGAACAGGATGCTTCCTCCCTCTGTGTCCTTTCTTCCTTCTCCTGTCATCTGGCCTAGGCGGGACTTTCCTTCCAAATTCAACTGACTCAGTGCCTCATCTCTGAGGCCTTCTCTGAATTCTGTATAAATCCCAGCTTCTCAAAGATGAGTCGCTCTGTTGGGTTTTTTTTTTAAGTGCTCAATAAAAGTGCTATGGGCTGACTTGTCCCCCAACACACACAATTTGTGGGCTGAGGCCTTAACACCCAATGACTGTGTTTGGAGACGGAGCTGTTAAAGGCATGGTTAAGGCTGACTGGAGTTGTCAGGGTGGGGCCCAGGGCCAGTGTGACCGTGAGATACCAGGGCCCCTTGGAAGCCACCTGAGTACACACAAAGCTGTCACTATCCGAAAGCCATGGGAGAGACCTCAGGAGACACCAAGCCTGCCGAGCCCTGAGCTTGGACTTACAGGTTCCAGGGCTGAGAGAAGATAATTTCTGTTGTTTAAGCACCTGACATGTGATGTTTTTTTACAACAGCCCAAGAAAACTAACACAAAGGGTGTCAAGTGCATAAATGAGCATCCCATAAGAAACTTCACTCACTTACATAAATCTATGCAATTAAGCACTTATTTACTTTCACTACTTCAAGCATATGATTCTATTAAAACTCCGAAATATTAAATATGTCATGACTCCATCACTAGCATGATATTTATGGGGGATGGCTAAATGAGAATTTAGAGGTCTGCAGTGTCAAGGAAAGGTCTTGTGTAGACTGAGGGATGGGGCAGCCTTGGGAGGTCTGGTGCAAAGGTTTGCTGTGAACCGAATGTGTATTTCACAGGGTCACTCTGCTGCTCTGCTGAAAACACTGGGCTTGGACTGGAAAACTGGAAGCAAGAAGACCAGTTAGAAGACTACTGGGAAATTCAAATGCAAGATGAGGGAGAGATGAGTGGACTATAGCATGCACTACCTAAATATTTACGTATTTTTTAACCACCTGTCCTTACCAAACCTTTTTCTTCTGACGCTGCCAAGGTCTTGAAGACCACTCTGGAGCACTAGAACCTCTAGCTTCCCATTTCTTGTTCTTATTTTCTTTCATGTCTTCAAATATCCACAGGCTGTTGGTTATCTCTTCGCAGACTCCTCCCTGGACTTGAGTACTGTGCTAAGTATCTGGTCCAGGCCTGGGGTGGCTTCTGTGTGACCAAGGGAGGTTGCTTCAGAGAATAACACAGACCTAATAACCATGGCTGACCACAAGGAGCCCCTAGAAGTTCCCCAGACCCACTCACTGCTGAGGGCTCAACATAGAGGTACAGAGAGGTTGCACAGTACAACGGTGCTCTTCTTCCCCAGCTGTAAGGAGATGCCTGGATGTCACAGAAGACCCTCTTTTACCTCCTTCCTCTCCCTTATCTGGGAGCAATGTCCTTAAAAAAGAAGATGTGTCCATCAGCTTGATCCCTTTCCTCTGAAAGCATAACAGCACTGCAGAATGATAACAATGTAAATTACCAGGATCATTAGGAAGAATCTCAAAGAACTAAAACTGCTTACATCAGGGTGAGGTTGGGTGGCTGCCTTGAAGAGGGTAGAAGGCTAGGATTCACTGTCTTCCAGTCATCAAAGGCCAATATCTTCACGAGCCCACAGTCAGGCTCAGACACTGCCGCACCAGTGGCCAAGCCTGATATGGTTCTCCTTTTCTGGACAAGACCAAACTACCCTGCTACTCAGTCTCTTTTACCCATCCCACAAGGACAAATGACCCTGGGAACTTGGGCTGGATTAAGCCTCCAAAAAGGCAAAGTCTGCCCAACACAGCGAGGGAAACCTGTGGTCATAACACAGGTAGAGACAAGATTGCTGCACGAAAAATCCAAGAAAGTTGTCCTTGAATCACCAGGCAAGCACAGGAAGCTCTGAATTCCCCAAGAGGTGAAACCTAGACAGCAAAACAGAGCTGCTATGTCCCCACTTAGGGGAGCCTGAGAGATTCTGGTGCCTGAAACAAATAACAGGAAAAAGATGTCAGATATGTGGCCATGGCATAAATCATGAACCAAAACACAATGCTAAGATTTATGAGGCTGGAGCAGTGTCACTAGAGCACAAACTCTGCTAACTGTTGGCTGCAGTTTTCACCGTGGCGAGAACAGGACTTGGAAGCCAAGTTTGTTTTGGGATGTCAGCAGTGACTGCAGTGACCAAGCCTGAGAAGCTACAGTGGGTTCTGATGCTTTTCATTTAAAATAAAATGAACCGTACATTGGAAAAATTGGGCATTTATTCCTTGTGAGAGTGGGCTGTAATCCTCTCAGTGATCCTGAGAATAAGAAGGGCTTATAATAAGAAGGACCTATAATACCAAGGGCTGAGCCTGGATTCAATGCTCCAACCTCCCACTCCCACCTATGACTTTTGAATCAGGCTCTGGCTCCTAGCCCTCACATCTCTCTCTCTCTCTCTCTCTCTCTCTCTCTCTCTCTCTCTCTCTCTCTCTCTCTCTCTCTCTCTCTCTCTCTCAGAAAGGAATGCAGGGAGCCACATCTTTAAACCCTTTATTTCTCATTTTGACATTGGGCATTGCTAGGTTGCCCAGGCTAAGCTAAATATTGTGATCCTCCTGCCTCAGCCTCCCAAGTAGCTAGGGTCACACATTTGCACTAGCACACCTGACTAGCAATCTCTCTTAATGGGCCAGGGACCCCTGATAGGTGAAGGGTTGGTCCTTAGTGCTCTAGGTTCAAGTCCCATCACCAAGGCCTTTTAGCTCTCAGAAAAGTTGTTTAATAATTCTCTGCCCTATATCCTTCTTCATAATCTAGAAATAATAACAAAGAGGAAAAAGTTAAATTTGATCATTCACATAACCACTTAGCTATAGTTACATATTTACAGAATCAAATTAAGAATGGGCTCAAGATGAGGAGAAGTTAAGGAAGGAACAAATTCTGCATCACACAGAAAACAAGCCCTGCACCCTTTGCTCCTGGGGATTGAAACTTCACCTAATAAAAGCATGGAGTGCTACTCAGCCATAAAAAATGAGAAATTAGAGACATTTATAGCTAAGTGGATGCACATTGAGGCAATACTCTTAAGTGAAATAAATAGGACACACATGTATAAATACTGAATAGTTTCTCTCGTGTGAGAAACTGAAAGTGTAAATAAGGACTAAATGTGTAATAGGTAATGTGAAATAGGAAGAAAAGGGGCAAAGGGGAAGGAAGTGGGAGGGCTAGGGGAAAGGATAGAAGGGAATGGGATTCATATGAGAAAATGGAAAAATAGGAACAAAATCTTTGTAAATAGGGAGGACTGGAGGGGTTGAAGGGAGGGCTGGGCAGGGGTGAAAAATAAGAACCAAGAGAAACTATGTAAAGGTGCAAATTTCCAATGATGAATGTCATTATATTGTATACCTAAAATGTACCAATGAATAATTGATAATGTAAAATAGGAAGAAAAGGTCCAAAGGGGTAGGGGTAGTGGGAGGGGCAGAGGAAAGGAAAGAAGGGAAAGGACAAATGATGAGAAATGGAAAAAATGGAAATAAAGTCTTTGTAAATAGGGAAGGGTGGAGGGCGTGAAGGGAGGGCTAGGAATGGGGAAAAAATAAGAACCAAGATGCACTATGTAAAGGTACAATTCCCAATGAGAAATGTAATTGTGTTGTATACCTACAATGTACCAATGAAAGAATTTAATACCAAAAAAAAAGCAATGGTGAGGATCCCACAGCAATCTGTTTCCACCCTGGGTAAAATATTTCTACAGTTTCACAACTAACAAGGAAAAATGGTATAAGGTGAATGAGAAAGTAGTGCTGAGAGACTATAGTTATTATGGTGGCCAAAGTAGAAGCCAGAGTGGCCCAGGTTGGGTGGGGAGGCTGAGAGAGTGACAGAGCACTGGCCTCAGCCCTGGAGTGTGACTGCTCCTAGCATGGAGCAAGGAATCCCCTTGGTTGATCCAATGGAGTTTAAAAGAGGATGCAGGAGCCCCAGAGGCCTTCTTGGGAAAGAGAGGCCTGGCCTGGTAGGGAAAGAGCCAGACTCACTTTCCTTATGTTCCTGTGCTTCTTGATTCTCAGACACCTCTCCAACCAGGACAGCCCCATGAAGCAGCATCCCATTTTCCAGACACGGTGGTGAAGCAGCCACAAAGGAGCCAGGATTAAACCTATGAATGTTGATGCCCAGCCAGACCCTCCAGTGGTCACCACAGTCAGGAGGATTAGCAACCAGGCCTCGCCCAGGACAGATGTGAAGGGAGGGACGAGGAAGAACCTACATCCTCTCCTTGACTGGTCTCCCTGCGCCTCTGTGCACAGCCACGGCACGTTACTACAAGGCAGTGTGAGGGCCCACATCCCAGGGTGTCAGCTGCCATGAGGAGAGGAAAGCAGTATGAACTAAGTATCTCCTCTCTCACCTCGTTAGCACCAACACCTAGGGATATAAAGGAGAAAGGCTGCCTTGGGGAACAGGGATGTCAGTGTAAACTGCATCTTGGGGTTGAAGGCGGGGGTCCCCCAGAAAGTACATGGTCCCTTCTCCCCCTTAATGGTTCTGGAAGAATCTAGCCCAGCTGTGCATGACAGAATCTCTGTTGTTCTTTGCACCCTGAGGCCTGGGTCTGAGGGGTGAAGGGACAACCCTAGCACGTGCCCCACCCCAGAGTGGAACCTGGCGATTCCTGACTGTCCTCGGCCGTGGATCCCCTCCCTCCGTTTACAGAATGGACACAGATGCATTCAATCAAACTTAGGACCTGAACTATGGCTTCCTTTCTAGAAGAGTTTATTCATAACTGGCACATAATTTTCTCCCGTGGTTTCAAGTCATTCCCAAATGTGAGAAAGAAGCTGTCAGTTTGGGAATGGGATGGTTTTGTTTCAAACCAATCCTTCAAGCTTGCTGAAGGCAGAGGCCACGTTGGCCCTGTGAAATGAAGAGAGCAGCTATCGGTCACTGCCTCTGTGGCTGTCACCAGGCCCATGAGGACAGGCAGTGGGGCAGCAGGAAGAGAGGGGCAGAGGCTCCGTTTGGTGGGTTTGGGGCTCTGCCTGGGTCCTGAGCTGGTGAAGTGAGCCCCCACTTTCAGGTCAAGATCAGCCAACACCCAAGGACTCCCTGTCTTACAGACTCTGCCACCCATGACACCTTGCATGCACAAACACCAGTCTCCAGGGCTGGCAGACACTAGAAGGCACCCTGGTTACCCTTCGGCTAAGTTTACGCAGATCTTTAATGAAAGCCAACAGAGAAAACAAGGAAAGGTCACTTCACGTTTGGCTTTTTAATAAATGGGTTTGGAGCCTGATAGGTTTCTTTAAATTACTATCCACAAAGTCAATAGGTTAATATGTTTTTTGAGCCTTCATCCAAATGGGGCACCCAGATAATGATCCTGTTCCATGAAGGCAAACAGAAAAGCAATTGTACTTACCCCAAGATTAGGAAGTGTCTTTTTTATTTTGTTTTGTTTGGTACCGGGGATTGAACTCAGAACCATGAGCTTGTGAGGCAGGTGTGACACAACTGAGCTAAATCCCCGGCCCTAGGTGGCATCTTAATATTTATAGCACTTTCATATTTATTTCCCACAATCAGCGGCCCAGAGCAAAGTGTTCAGTTTTGTGAGGGAGGATTGCTTGCAAGTCCTGGAAAGAATGGCTCACTCATGTTCTTGGGGCATTCAAGATTGATTTAGGAATCTTGCCAAGGACTGAGGAGATCCCAGGCCTCCTCTGAGTGCTTTGGCCTGCAAGCTCTGAAGGAGAGGGGGGACGAGGTGGGGTGAAGAGGCCAGTGTCACCCTCCACAAAGGCCAGCATTCCTGTGATAAAGATGGGTTAATGAGCAAGGCACAGCACATTTATGTATAAACATCATTTAGGTAATAAAAATTGTACAGGATGGAGGAAGTTTCAGAAAAGAAGACCTGAAGACCCAGGCAAGATGGGCTGCTTTTATGTTGAGGTTCCATGGAGGATGGGCAGCTAAGCAGAAAGGAGACCAGGCAGGAGGATTGTGGGGAGTCCTCAAGGCCCAACTGTGAAGATCTCATTGACCTCTCTGCGCAGCAGTTTTTCCTTGGGTGTCGGCCCGGGACCCTTCAGGCCTGAGGTTCTCCTGTTCTACTCTAGACAAGGCAACCAGAGATTTCCTTGTGGCCACCTCTATGTAGACAGGCATAGGAGGTTTAGATACATAGCTAGGTTTTACAGTGGCACTGGGGAGAAGGGTTTTAGTTTCTATAAGCTGTTTTCTGAAGGGGAGTTCTGGACTCGGACAACCTTAGGGGAGAAAAAGGCTGGCACAGTAAGTCAGGAGAAACTTTCTTCTGAGGCTGTGGCTAAGGGCTTCCAGTTTCCTTTAGTTCAAAGTACTTGTATATTAAAGTGGCAATCACTGACCTGTCAATTTCAGAACCCAGGAAAACAAATTTTGGATAATAAAACAGAGAGAGAGAGAGAGCGCGTGCAAGGAGGGGGGCTGTCTACCACCTCCTGTTATTTCTGCTGTGAGGAAAATGGGGCCTTGCTATCCAGGAAGTCATGACTGGTTATGAACCAATGGTCCCCAAGCCAGGAAACCCAAGTGTGACACTTTAAAGAGCCATGCTGAGTTTAGACCCCATATGATCTTCCTCCCACATAAGCACAAGTCAGGAGCTCTGGTCCCCAGAGGAGAGTCTCAGGGAAGGATCCCAGGGCTACATGTGAATTGGATGGTGGAAGCCATAAGGCTGCAGGGTCTGGGTCCTGGGAGGCCTTGGGGGAAGATGACTGAAATGCGAGCCCAGACCAAGACAGGCATGGTGGTGGACACCTATAATTCCAGCACTCTGGGAGGATCTGAGTTTGAGGCTAGCCTGGGCAATTTAGCAACTTAGTGAGAACCTGTTTCAAATAAAAAGTAAGAAAAAAGTTGAGGATGTAGCTCAGTACAGAGACCTTGGGTTCAGTTCTCAGTAACACACACAAAAACACACACACACAGCCCAGGCCATCCACTCAGTCAGAGCTGGGCAGAAAGGTGTCACAGTGAGTTGGCCCCTGAAAGGGGGGCAGTGGTCACTCTAGGTCTGTGACACACAGCCTTGAATATCACCCACAGCTCCCTGCTTCTCGGTGTAATCTTCTGTGTAAGACCCTCCCGTGAGTGTAACTGGGATCCAGTGATTGGCTTCTGTCCAGTGGAATGTGGAAAAACAGATATACTATTGGCCAGTCAAGGTTGCTGTCAAGGAAAAAACTGAGCCAAACAGAAATTAAAGTAGTGAAGGACAGTTTGATTCAGGAACTTTTGTGTGTGTGTGGTACTAGGAATTGAAGCCATGGCCTTCATGCTGTCGTTGTTGTTGTTTATTTTGAGTCAAGTTCTTCAGATTTCAAGTTTCCTAGGCTGAAATAAAACTTGTGATCCTCCTGCCTCAACTTCATGGAATGTTTGGATTACAGGCCCAGCTACAAACCATTTCAATAGGGCAAGAGAGATTTCAACATGGAACTGGGCTCCATTTGCCATAGAACAAGGGCCAATGGGAATTTATGGCCAAGGAACATGGGAGAGGTTGGGAATGAAAAATTATGAAGAGGAAACATGATGAGCAGGAAAATTTTGAATTCAGCAAGATTCATCCTGGAACTAAATAAGCAGGTCAAGGACAGAGCCCATTTGGCCTTGTGGCCAAAGAGAGTCTTGTCATTGCAAATCACATGGCTTCTGCCTTGCTCACTGTTATGGTTTGGATCAAAAATGTCCCCCAAAAGTCTCAAATGTTCACAGGTGTTATAATCATCAGTGGATTCACCCATGGATGAGTTCATGGCCGACTCGGCTGTTAGGAGGTGGGCACTAGAGTGTGATTCGGAAGGGTGTATCTTTGTCTCTGGCTCCTCCTTCTCTCTCTGCTTCCTAGCTGCCATGCAGTGTTTTCCTCCATCAGGCCCTCTCTGCCTTGGAGCCAGCCAACCACGGGCTGAACCCTCTGAAACTGTTAGCCAAGATAACCCTCTCCTCCTTAATGTGTGGGTGTTCAGTATGTATTCCTAGTGATAGGAAGGCTGACCAGTACACTTGCCCTGAGATCTGCTCGCTGTGGTGGAATCCAGTACCCTATGTCATGGAATCAATTAAAGTCTCAGTGGACAGGAGAAAAGAAATGAATTCTTCCCACAGTCCTGGGACCAAGCACAAGAGTGGATCCTCCTCTAACCTCCAGATGAGGCCACAGCTTTGCTGACTCCTGAATGACCACTTTGAAGCAGAAGCAGCGAACTAAGCCACCCCTGCCCCACAGCAAGCATGAGATAGTGGTTTTTGTCTTTAGCTTCCTGGTGTTTGAGGTCATCTATTATATAGTAGAAGAAATCAATCCCAAGACCCAGAGCCCCGGATGGCAAGGAAGTCACAGAAGTTGCCCCAGTCTTGATCCTCAGAGCATCTGGGACACCCAGGGGACTTCCTCAGTGGTTCTGGTGGTTCCTCTCTTTGAGTGCAAGCCCCTGCAACTTATCAGCTCCAGGTGCTACAGCAAACCACCACTGTTACACCTTGAGGGAACATCACGGGAGGCAAAGGGAACAAACCCCATCTTAGAGAAAGGGAAAACTTCCAGGCTCTTTACTGCATTAAGTTTTATGACTGAACAGAATAGAACCACATCTGGGATAATAATAACTACATTGAAGAAAACCTCAGAGTTTACAACGTGGTTTATATATGTGAGGTCATTAAACTGTCACAAACACCTTGCAGGTTTCTTTTTGGTCCTGGAGGGAACACTTGGTAGGATCGTGAGTGGAATGCATATGTCCACATGTCAAGTCAGGCACCTGCTCTGCTTGTACAGAATTCTGCCAACAGGGAGAGACACTTAAGGTAGACCAACAGCAAATGTTCAAGAAGCAGATGCTGTCTCCCCTTCTGAAGCTGAGAACATGAAGCTTGTAGAGCTGGTCAGAGTTAGCACACCATGGATATGGTACCCGTGAAATCAGGACCTAGTTCTACGTCATGCTGCACAGCTTTTCTGCATCTCCAGCTGAGTTATTGACTATTTAACATGCAAGTCCAGCTTCAGAGCTCTGCTCAGGCTGCCTAGTAATTTTCTTGAGGCTTCTGCAGAAAATAAATGAACAAAGAAGATCCGAGAGTAGTAGGATAGGGAGACTTCTGGGAAGATGGAGGAGTGGTAAACAGTGGAGAAACATCCTCTCCAAGATTTGGTGTCCAGACACTTGAATATAGAAACATGAGAAGCAGGGAAGGAGAGCAGTGGCTCCCCAGGACTCAGCAAGTATCTGAAGCAAGAATTGAAGCCTACAGGGAGAGGGAAGAGAGAGAGCTCAATGCAAAAGAAGGAGGTGGGAAATGGTACTTTCTCACTGGTATGGGAGGGGTGGCTCAAACCTGCAAATGAATACTGACTATTGGTGACACCAGACGCCTCCATGGAGAAACACATCATTGCAACAGATTGGTGGACACAGACATCTCCCAAGAGAGGGCAATTGGCTGGCCACCATTTTGGAGAGGGGCCAACTGAGCTAGAAACTCAGAGCAGCTGAGTCCATTTAGTGACTCAAGAGTCAGGATGAGGCAGAACTGAGTTCAGGTCTGCAGGAAGTCAAGGAGACAAATTCAAGCTAGAAGGTAGCCAAGTTCAAGCAGGCAGGAGGCACACAGAGTACTGCAGGCTGAACAACTCAGATTCCAGCCAAATAGCAAGAAATAAGCCTGAACTTCAGTGAAACTAAAGATGCAGGCTTGCTGGGATTATCCACTACCCCACTGTAAACCTACTGCTGTCTTACGGGGACATGTGATAGTAGTTTTTGTCTTTAGCTGCCTGGTGTTTGGAGTCATCTATTATATAGCAGAAGAAACCTATCCCAAGACCCAGAGCCCCAGGTGACAAGAAAGTCACAGAAGGTGCCCAAGGGCCCCAGTTCTTGCTCCTCAGAGCATCTGGAACACTGGGACTTCCTCAGTGGTCCTGGTGGTTCCTCTCTTTGAGTGCAAGCCCCTACAACTTGTCAGCTTAAATCAACACTGATCTGGGCTCTGTCTGCCCACTCTGTCTACCACTGACAGAAGAGAAATACTGTGAAGTGGACATTGTTTTTCTTATTATCTTTCTTTGCTTTTTTCTTTTTTTATTGTTCTTATTTTTCTGAGTTTGAACATTGTTTCTAGTTTTTGTTGTTGTTTTCTGTGTCCTTGTTTTTATTTCTTCTTTCTCTCTTTCCTTTCTGTCTTCTTTACTGGTTTCTTAGCTTGAGTAATCTTCTTCTGTCTTCCAGCCTTGCTTCTAATCTCTTTCTCTTCCTCTTTTTCTATATTTACCCTTTTAAATTTTCTTCTCTAAGGATGAAATCTGTATACAATTTTCTGCTTTATTTTAGATTTTATGTAACCACAAATCTAGTTCATATGGATAAAGGTGGCAAATTAATAGTTACCACAGTTTGTCATTTTCTAGGCTATATTTGATGTTATTGGTGTCACTCATTGTACTACTTTAGCCAAGGTGACATAATTGTTCTAATCAGTTGTTTTTCCTGGTATGTAAAGATTGAGATTGTCTGAGGGTCACAAACAATGCTATAGGCCAAAGAACCAGGGGCTGGGCCCAATAGGCAGCAACCTTTTTATCCCCAATAAATTGAAGAATTAGGATCTGGCAACAGACTTAAAACCCCCAAACCAGCTAAAATTTGAAGACATCTCTGAAAGGAGTCATTTCCAAAGGGTTCTTGATGCTACCAAGAAAGCTACCTGGTATAAGCAATTTACAAGCAGCAAGCCAGGAATTAAACTAAAAAAAAAAATGGAAAATGAGAAGACATGGAAGCAAGATGCAAACTCACACTTCTAGCTCACCAAAGCCAAATCCAGGGGGCAATGTGTTGGAACAACTCAAAAGCCACCTTGCTGGACTCTCTGAAATGGTAACAGTGGAAGTAACAAAGCAGATGATTGAGGCTGTAGAAAAAAATCAAATCAGAAATAATTAATCAGATAACTTCAGAGATGATGACCATAATCAAGGGCATGATTAGTGATTCTAGAGTAGATACAGATTAAAAAAATACATAGAGGAGCTTAGGAAAACAATGGAAACCATTAATGCTCAACATAGAAAAGAAGTGGAATCCATAAAACAGATTCAGATATCCAGGAGATTAAAAATTCTACAGATAGAATACACAGCAGAATGAACCAATGTGAGGACAGAATATCAGATCTAGAAGAAACGATTCCAGTTAGAATCATGAACAGAAAGATTTCTTAAAAATTGCAAGAAACTACAAAAAATCCAACAGCTAGGTGATGCAAAAAGAATAATATAAGATTGATTGGAGTCAATGAAAAAGCAAGAGAGAGAGCAAACATTTAAAAAATCTGTTTACAGAAGTAATGGCAGAAAACCATTTTTTTCAAGCATGAAAGACTTCCAAAAATCTTTTTCCAGGCATGGAAAAAGAATTTGATACACTGATAGAACTGCCCATCTAAACTCTAAAAACATCTGGTCAAGAGAAGGGCTTACAACTTCAGCCCCGTGGAGCTGGGGCTACCACCCCGTGCCTGCACCCAGCCTCCAAGTGACTAGCAGAGCCTCGCAGGTGCCTGCAACAAGCCCCCCACCCACCCACCTCTGGCCTCCTGGCCTCCTGGCCTCATTGGTACCTGGTTCCACACTGCAGAGGCACAGGGGGTCATAAAGACCACTGTCCTGAGCTCCAGAAGATAGAGCAGAAGTGAACAGAAAGAGGACCTCTCTCAGGCCCCTTGATGAAAATTGAAGCCCACTGGAAAAGTGAAGAGAATCTCTGCAATAAAGACACAGCAGACCACTCTACTTGGTAAGTTGGAGGGATCAACACCTCCCATCAGAACCTGGACTGTCTTGAGGGGAAGGGCAGCTGGAAGCTGCAGAAGAACCTTGCAGAGTTCAACCCTACAGGAGGACAGGGAGCTCAACTTGGGACTTGCACCCAAAATCAGCTGAATCTCATGGGTCTGCTACCAGCTTGCTGAGACTCATTGATTTAGATCTGCACAATGCTGTCCACACTGTCTGTTATAACAGCAGAGACATACCCTGAAGGAGGGCCTTCATTTTTATTCTTTATTTGTTATTCTCAAAAATTATTTTTTTTCTCTTATTTTTTCCTCATTTTTAATTTTTAATTTTTCTACTCTTCTCAAATTTTTCTTTTTTTCTTTCTTCATTTCTTTCTCTTTTTTCTTCTTTTCTTGCTCTCTCACTCACTCATTCTCTCACTGTCCCACATTGCTCTTCATCTCCCTTTTTGTTCCTGTTCTGGCCCTAATTTGGATTTCTTCTTTATTTTTCTTTTCTTCTCTTTTTCCTTCTCTTGATTGTCGTTAGTTTTAAAGGAAAGTAAATACAATTTCTAGCCTCCCTATTGCTGTTAGGTTGTTCTGTTCTCATCTTTGTTCTTTAACTCTGTCTTTTCCTCTTGTTTTCAACCATTTCCTAGAGTTTACATGATCTTCCTCTGTCCTCTAGCCTTGCTACTAATCTTTCCCTATCCTTCTACCTATCTATCCCTCCCTCCTCAACCCCTTCTAACTCCCCATCCTGAAGAGTAAAGTTGCTATATTGAAGAGTTTATTCACTATAAACATGTTTTGTGCTGGTCCTTGATTTTAATTTAATTCACACAGTTAAAGGTGATAGATTAGTAACTGTCACAAATTGTTATTTTCTAAGCTGTGCTTGATGCTATTGTGTTGGTGATTGTACCACTTGGGCTAAGGTGTTGTGATTGATCCAATCAGTTGTCCTTCTTGATATAATGAAAATGAGATAGCTTTAGAGTCATTAGAGACTCAAAACCTAAAGACCAGCTATACCTGCAAAACACCTCTGAGAAGCAATCATTCTGTAAGGGTTCTAAATACAAGCAACAAAGATGCATACAATAAGTAATGTTGAAGTATCAACCCAGGAATTAAACCAAGGACAGTACCAACAACAAAAATAGAAATGAGAAGAAATTTAAGCAAGGCGCAAACCCAGTCTTCCACTACACCAAAGGCAAATTCTGGGGAAACGAGGTGGAAAAGTCTGATAATCAGCCACCTGGACACCCTGTACTGACAGCACAGGAAGTAACAAAACAGATGAATGAGGCTCTAGAAAAATTCAAAACACAAATAATCTCCCAGATAACTACAGAAATGGTGAGCAGAATGAAAGACATGATTAGAAACACTAGTACAGAAACAGATAAAAAAACAGATGAGTTCAGGACCATGATGGAAACCATGAATGTCCAACATAGGAAAGAAATGGAAACCATGAAACAGACTCAACCTGATAACCAGGAGATTAAAAACCCTATTGAAAATCATACACAGAAGATTAAGGGAATCTGAAGACAGAATATCTGATATAGAAGACAGGATGGTGGTCATTGACCATGAAAACAGAGATCTCTTAAAAATAGTAAGGGACCATGAGAAATCAATGCAACAGCTCCTAGATGAAGCAAAGAAGAAAAATATAACACTGATAGGAGTCCATGGAAAAGCAGGAGAAAGTACAAATGACAGAAAAAAACTGTTCACTGAATTAATGACAGAAAACTTCCCAAACCAAGCAAAAGAATTTGACATACAGATAAGTGAGGCAGGATCAAAAAAAATCTACACCTAGACATACAATAATCAAGATCTCTGAAACCAAACAGAAGAACAAAAGACTACAAGCAGTTAAAGGAAGGAAACAAATCACATCCGAAGGAAAGCACATCAGAATCACAGCAGACTTTTCAACACAAACTCTCAAGTCAAGGAGAGTCTGGAGTGAGGTATTTTAAACCCTAAAAGAAAACAACCATCAATGTAGACTGTTGTATCCTGTGAAACTATCTTTCAAAATTGATGGAGAAATAAGATACTTCTATAGAAAAGAACACCTGAGAAACTTCATGGATACCAAACCAGCACTCCAAACAATTCTAAACAATATCCTAGAAAAAGACAATGCAGGTCATAACTCCATGAGCCCCAACAGAGCAAATTCATCAGGCAAGGCAAGAAAGGAAAGGGAGAGGGAGAAAAATAAAAAAGAACCAACAACAGGAAAATAACATGACAATGATAAGTAAATACATATCAGTTATAACCATCAATGTTAATGGTCTCAATTCACCAATCAAAGAAACAGACTGGCAGAATGGATTAAGAAGCAAAGTCCAACAATATGCTGTATACAAGGAATGCACCTAGTTCAAAAAGAAACTCATAGACTGAAAGTAAAAGGATGGAAAACAGTTCTCCACGTGACAGGAACCCAGAAAAAGCAGGGGTAGCTATCTTATTTGCAGACAAAGTAAATTTCAAACCAAAACTAATTAAGGCAGACAAAGAAGGTCACTACATCATTGTAAAAGGAACAATTCAATAGCAAGAGATGACAATCATAAATACATATCCACCAAATACTAATGCCCCCAACTATACAAAACAAGTATTAGGGGACATGAAAAACCAAATAAGCACTAATGCAATTATAGTAGGGGAACTCAATACCCCACTGTCACAAATAGATCATCTAGACAAAAATTCAACAATGAAACATTAGAACTGAACCAAGCTTTTGAACAAATGGACTTAATAGATGTCTACAGTGTTCCACCCCACAAAATCAGAATATACATTCTTTTCAGCTGCACAGGAGTAATTCTCTAAAATAGACCACATTCTAGCTCATAGAATTTAAGTACATGCAAAGGAACTGAAATTATCCCATGTACACTATCAAACCTTAGTGCAATTAAACTGGAGAACAGCAGCATAAGAAACCACAAGAACTTCACAAACACATGGAAATTGAATAAAACCCTCCTGAACAATCAATGGGTCACAGAGAAAATTAAAGAAGAAATTAGACAGGTTTTACAAATAAATTATAATGCCAATAAAACATACAAGAATCTATGGGACACAATGAAAGTAGTTCTATGAGGGAAATTCATAGCAGTGAATGCCTACACTAGGAAAACAGACCGAGCTCAAATAAACAACCTAAGGCTGAGTCTTAAGCTCCTAGAAGGAGAAGAGCAAGACAAACCCAAAGCTTGTACAAGGGAGGAAATTATAAAGATCAGAGCAGAAAACAATGCAATGGAGACTAAGAGAATGATACCAAAAAATCAACGAATCAAAGAGTTGGTTTTTTGAAAGATCCAGCACAAATCCAGAAGATTTGTGCTTCAAGAACCTGTACTCTAATAAAATGGAAAACACAGAAGAAATGGACAGATCTCTAGATACATACAAATTGCCTAAGTTTAATGAAGAAGATATAAAAATTTTAAACACCTCAATTATAATCAGTGAAATTGAAAACCTAATTAAAAATCTACCAACAAAGAAAAGCTCAGGTCCTGATGTCTTCACTGCTGAATTCTCCAAGACATTTAGAGAAGAACTATTGCCATTACTCTTTAAACTTTTCAATGAAATTGAAAGGAAAGCAATGCTTCCAAATTCATTCCTGGGAGCAAGTGTTACTTTGATTCCAAAACCAGGGAAAGACCCAACAAAAAAAGAGAGCTACAAGCCAATCTCCCTAATGAACATAGATCCAAAAATCCTCAATAAGATACTGACAAACAGAATACAGAGGGTCATCAAGAAGATCATACACCCTGACCAAGTCAGATTTATCCCAGGGATGCAAGGATGGTTCAACATACATATATCAATAAATGTAATACACTATATTAACAGAGTCAAGGACAAAATCAATATGATAGTCTCAGTAGATGTAGAAAAAGCATTTAATAAAATTCAACAGCCATTTATGATAAAACCCTACAGAAAATTGGAATAGATGGACTTTATCTAAACTTGATAAAGGCTATCCATGAAAAACCAACAGCCAACATCATACTAAATGGTCAAAAACTGAAAACCTCCATGCTAAAATCAGAAACAAGACAAGGATTTCCACTATCACCACTCCTGTTCAATATAGTTTTGGAAACATTAGCCACAGCAATTAGACAAGAGAAAGAAATAAAAGGAATAAAGATAGGAATGGGAGAAATTAAACTGTCATTATTTGCTGATGATATGATATTCTACATAGAAGACCCAAAGAACTCTGCCAAAAGACTTCTACCCCTAGTTGACAGATTCAGTAGAGTAGCTGGATACAAGGTCAACACTGAAAAATCAATAGTCTTCTTGTACCCAAATAACAGACTCACTGAAAGAGAAATTAGGAATTTCCTTTCAAAATAGCATCTAAAAAAATGAAATATCTAGGAATCAGTCTAAGAAAGGAAGCAAAAGACCTCTACATTGAGAACTGTAGCACTCTGAAAGAAGAGATTGAAGAGGATAGAAGAAAATGGAAAGACATCTCCTGTTCCTGGGTAGGAAGAACACATAGAGTGAAAATGGCCATACTTCCAAAACTGCTATACAGACTCAATGCAATCCCTATTGAAGTCCCAGCAGCATATTTCAAAGAACTAAAGAAAACAATCCAAAAGTTCATCTGGAACCAGAAGAGACCTAGAATAGCAAAAGCAATTCTAGGCAACAGAGTCATGGCAGGGGGTATCACAATTCTCAACTCAAAACAGTATTACAGAGCCACTGTGATAAAAACAGCATGGTACTGGCAAATAAACAGACCCAAGGATCAGTGGAGTAGATTAGAACATACAGAAACAAATCCAGACATACCCAGCTACCTCATGTTTGACAAAGGAGCCAACCATCCTCACTGGAGAAAAGATAGCCTCTTTAATAAATGGTGTTGGTAAAACTGGATTTCAACTTCCCAAAGATTAAAACCAGACCCCTATCTTTCACCATGCACTAAAATAAAATCAAAGTGGATTAAAGATCTAACTATTAAAACAGAAACACTAAACTTGCTGGGAGACAAGTTAGGTATGACTCTCAAAGACACTGGCATAGGAAAGGACTTTATGAACAAAAACATAAGTAGCATGGGAACTAGCAGAAAGAATCAACAACTGAGATCTCATCTTATTGAAAAGCTTCTGCATTACAAGAGAAACTATCAGCAGAGCTAAGGGACAAACTACAATGTGGGAAAAAATTTTTACCAGCTGTACCTCAGACAAAGGTCTACTATCTAGAATATATAAAGAACTAAAAAAGTCAGAACCCTCAAATTTAAAGACCCAGTTCAAAAATGGACATGTGAAATAAACAGACATTTCTCAGAGAAAGAAGGAAAAGCAGCAAATAAATATATCAAAAAATGTTCAACATCAATGGTCATTCAAGAGATACAGATGAAAACAACACTGAGATTTCACCTCACCCCAGAAAGAATGGCTGCTATTATGAAATCAACCAATAACAAGCGCTGCTGTGGTTGTGGGGATAAAGGAACACTTCTTCATTGTTGATAGGAGTGCAGACTGGTGCAACCATTGTGGAAATCAATCTGGAGATACCTCAAACAATTAAGATTGGAAGTCCCATTTGACCAAATCAATATGGAGATACCTCAAAGAACTAGGACTAGATGTCCCATTTGACCCAGCTATTCCTCTATTGGGTATCTTCCCTAAAGAATTAAAAGAATCATACCACAGTGATATATGTGCACCCATATTCATAGTGGCACAATTTGTAACAGCTAAAACTTGGAAACAGCCCAAGTATCCATCAACTGGTGCCTGGATAAAGAAGATGTGGTATTTTTATAAAATGCAGTACTACTCACCCATAAAGAATGAGAAACTAGGGACATTTATATCTAAGTGGATGCATACTGAGGCCATACTCTTAGTTTCTCTGGTGTCAAAATATATAATTGATATTGTGAAATAGGAAGAAAACATTTTAAGAAGTAGGGGAAGTGGGAGGGGAAGGGGAAAGAAAAGAAGGGAAAAGAAAAAATATGAGAAAAAGAAAAACATGGAAACAAAGTCTTTGTAAATAAGAAAGTGTGGAGGGGGTGAAGGGAGGGCAGGAGAATGGGGAAAAAATAAGAACAAAGGTACATCATGTAAAGGTAAAAGATCCCAATGAGCAATGTAACTGTATTGTTTACCTCAAATGTACCAATAAACTAAATGGAAAAAAAAGAATTTGACACACATAAGCGGAGCTTATGGAACTCCAATTAGCCATGATCAAAAGAAATCTACACCAAAGCATATAATAGTCAAGATTCCAGAAATTCAACAGAAGGACAGAATAGTAAAAGCTATTAGAAAAAACAAAACAAATCATTTTTAAATTAAAGCCCATCAGAATCACAGAAGTTTTCTCAACACAAATCCTCAAGTCAGAGAGAGCTTGGAGTGATATATTTCAAGCCCTAAAAGAGAGCAACCTCCAGCTCTGATTGATGTACCTCACAAAACTATCTTTCAAAATTGATGGAGAAATAAGATACTTCCATGACAAAGAACACCTGAAGAAATTCATGACCATCAAGCCAGCACTCCAAATGTTCTGAAGGACATTTTAGGAGAGATAATGATGACTACAATTACATGTACCCCAACAGAATAAATACACCAGGCAAGGCAAGTAATTAGAGAGAAAAACAGGGAACAAACAACAGGAAAATAACATGACAAGAAAAGTCAATATATATCAGTTATAACCATTAACGTAAATGGTATCAGTTCACCAACCAAAAGAAACAGACTGCCAGAATGGATCAAAAACCAAGATTCAACAATATGCTGCATTTGATTAAAAAACACATTTGATTCAAAAAGAAATTTACAGAATGAAAGTCAAAGGATGGAAAACAATACTCCATGTGAAAGAAACCCAGAAAAAGCAGTGGTAGATATTCTATTTGCACAAAAAGTGGACTTCAAGCCAAGACTGTTTAAGGTAAAGTCAAAGAAGTGAAAGAGGAAACCACCTCTCCATATAAAATTGGACAATAATCGGTTAACTGAACAACTATGGTTTAACTGGGTAACTGTGCTCTTTATGGAATACACCTGAGTAACCATGACAACTTCTATAATCCATCACCAAAGGACCTTAATGGACTCAGAAAGTCCTGCCAGAACTCTTTGCTTTTCCCCACAACAGCTCTGTTTTGTGTAAATCCTGCTTGCCATATTACCAGGAAAACTCCAATGACATTAAGCCTCATAAATGTAAAAAGAGATATATAAAGAAGAGCAAACTTCTATTGGGGCTCTCAAGACTGACAGAAGTCACTCACTGAGCTGTCAGCATTAAAGACAATTTGCTCCTATTTCATGTGTCGGAGGGTTCTATCTGGGGATCCCAGTTATTCTCCTGTTTCAGAAGATCATTACATCCTTGTAAAGGGAAAAAGCCAGAGGAAGAGACAATAATCTTAAAAGGGACTATATATGCACCAAATACCAGTGCATTTGAGTATATAAAACAAATATTAGACATGAAAAATCAAATAAGCACTAGTACAATTGTAATGGGGGCCCTCAATACTATACTGACACAAATAGACAGATCAACTAGACAAAAAATCACCAAGGAAATATCAGAACTGAACCAAAGTTTGGAACACATGAACTTAGTAGATGTCTACAGAGTGTTCCACCCCACAACATCAGAATACACATCTTTTCAGCAGCACATGCTATGATCTCCAAAATAGACCACATAGTGCATGGGCCATGCTTAATTAAATCAAAGGAATTAAAATTATCCCACACATATTATCAGACCATAATGTAATGAAATTGAAAATAAATGGAGAAAAATTTTATAAACACATGGAAATTAAGTAACACCCTCCTGAACAACCAATAAGTCACAAATCAAATTAAAGAGGAAATTAGACATTTTCTACAATTAAGTGATAATGTCAATACAACATACTGGAACTTATGGGATTCAATGAAAGCAGTCTTATTAGGGAAACTTATAGTGGTGAACTGTCATATCAGAAAAACAGAGCAGGCTCAAATAAACAACCTGATGTTGAACCTCAAGCTTCTAGAAAAATAAGAGCAAGTCAATCCAAAGCTCACACAAGGGAGAGAATTACAAAGATCAAAGCAGAAATTAATGCAATTGAGACTAAGAATACAATAAAAAGAATCAATGAATCAAGGATCTGGTTCTTTGAAAAATTAAATAAAGTTGATAAACCCTTAGCCAACTTTATCTAAAAAAGTAAAGACTGAAATCCATGCAATTAGGATGAAAAGGATAAAGTCACAGCAGATCTTGTGGAAATCCAGAAGACCATCAATACGTACTTAGAGAAAGTGTATTCTAATAAGATGGAAAACACAGAAGAAATGAACAGATTTCTAGATACATGTGAATTGCTAAAGCTGAATCAAGAAGTTATAAAAATTCTAAATTACCCAACATCCATCAATGAAATTGAAAATATAATTTAAAAGTTACCAACAAAGAATAGCCCAGGTCCTGATGGATTCATCATAATAAATCAATAATAAATGAACAAAAACTTGAAAGCTTTCACTCTAAAATCAGGAACAACAGAAGGATGTCCACTGTCACCACTGTTATTCAATATAGATCTGGAAACATTAACCAGAGCCATTAGACAAGAGAAAGAAATAAAAGTAATAAAGATAGGAAAGGAATAAGTTAAATCATCATTATTTGTGGATGACACAATACTTTACATAGAAGACCCCAAAAACTTCACTAAAGGACTTCTAGATTTAATAATCCAATTCATTAGACTAGCAGGATACAAAGTTAACACTGAAAAATTAATATCATTCCTGTACACAAATAACAAACTCACTGAGAGAGAAATTAGGGAAATGACATCTTTCACAATGACATTTAAAAAAACCACAAAAGAAAACAAAACAAAATGCCTAAAAGATCCAAGGAAAGAAGTAAAAGACCTTTATCTTGAAAGCTATGGTACTCTGAAAAAGGAGAGTGAGGAGGATATCAGAAAGTGGAAAATTACCTCATGTTCTTGGATAAGAAAAGCCAATATAGTAAAAATGGCCACACTTTCAAAATTGTTACACAGATGTAATCCAATCCTGATCAAAATATCAATAGTATACCTCACAGAATTAGAAAGCAATTCTAAAATTCATTTAGAAGGAGAAGAGACCTAAAATAGCCAAAGCAATTCTGGGCGCCAAAGGCAATGCAGGGGCCATCACAATCCCTGACTTGAAATTATACTACAGAGCTACTGTGATAGTAGCAGAATGGTACTGAAAAGAACAGCAGACTTAAGGATCAATGGAACAGATAGAAGACGCAAAAACAACTCCAAACACATGCAGCCACCTTATCTTTGACAAAGGGGCCAAACACCTTCACTGGAAGAAAGATAGCCTCTTTAATAAAGCCAATATTTGGCTTTCCACATGCCAAAATTAAAGCCACATCCATGCCTCTCGCCATGCTGTAAACTAAAATTGTAACAGATCAAAGGTCTAAATATTAAAGCAAAAACAATCTGCTGGAAGACAAAATTGGTATAGCTCTTGAAGATGTAAGTGTAGGCATAGACTTTTGTGATAAAATTCTGATTGTACAGGGAATATCACAAAGAATAAACAATGGGGATTTCATCATACTAAAAAACTTTTGCACAGCAGAAGAATCCCCCAACAGAGTGAAGAGACAACCCACAATGTAGAAAAAATTTTTTGCTAACTATTCCTCAGAACTAATAAATACTATATAAAATATAAAAGAATATAAAAGAACTGAACAAAAATCTAACCCTTCAAATTTAAAGACCTAATCCAAAAATGGGTATCTAAAATGAATAGATACTTCATAGAAGAAGTAGAAAGTGTAAATAAATATATGAAAAAATATTCAACATCAATCGTCATTGGAGAAAGGCAAATTGAAGGAATGCAGAGATTCCATCTCACTTCAGAAAGAATGGCTGTTATCAAGAAATCAACCAGCAACCAATCAACAGATACTGGCAGAGTTGTGGGGGAAAAGGAACCCTTTTCCACTGTTGGCAGGAGTGTAGACTGGTGCAAAAACTTTGGAAATCTGTGTGGAGATTCCTCAAAAAACTAAAAGAGCTTCCATTTGGCCCAGCTATGTCCCTGCTTGGTATCTTCCTGAAAGAATTAGAAGCATCATACCACAGTGATATATGCACACCGTGTTTATAGGGGCACAGTTTGTGATCGCTATCTCTTAGAAATGTCCATCCACCTATGAATGGATAAAGAAGATGTGGTTTTTTTATACAATGGAGTACTACTCTGCCATAAAGAAGCATGAGCTTGAGACATTTCTAGTTAAATGAATGTATCTTGAGACCATACCCTAAAATGAAATAAATTGGACACATATGTTTAAATACTACACTGTTTCTTGGGTGTGAGAAACCAAATGAGTAAAAAAGGACCAAAATGCATAATAGACATTGGAAAATGAGAAGTAAATGTTCAAATGGGAAGGGAACAGTGGAGGGGGGAAGAGGGAAGAAGAATGGGGCCAGAACAAAGACGCACAGAATGAGCAGAGTAATACAGGGGTCTGGGCTTGGCACTGTCTCGCTGCCTTTGATGTGAAAGGTCCGAGTCAGGGGGTGCCCTCCTTCCCGGTCAGCGCCCCGATCAAGGCACTGTCTCTCACGTCCTCATCTCTCCAATCCAAGCCATTCTCCCACCATTTTCCCTTGTGAAGACCAAGCCAGTCTGCTCCCTCCCCTGTGCCTGCTCCCTCTGCCTCAGCACAGGTGACAGACTCACACCCCAGATGCCCTGTCCTCGCTCTCTGTGGTCTGTCACAGCCAGATGCGGCCCCAGTGCCCACTTCTTTCAAGTCCCACAGTGTTACCCGTACACTGCAGTGCGAGTCATATCTGAAATGTCATTCAGGGTCTTTCATGGGTGGCCTATTAAAAAACTGGTCGTCGTTAATTTTACCCTCTTTCTGCAGCCTGGGGACATAAGCAAACCTTGTTCGAACTGACAGGCCACTGTGTCCACATAAGTATGCCTTTCATGCCACAGAGATCAGAGGACTCCAGCACAGACACAAAGGCAGGGTTATGGTCATGGTGCCCACCTTCAAGATGTGAAGGGATACATTAGTCCCCAACTCAGAGGCCTGGGCCACCAGGGTGCTATCAGACCATGTGGCAGACATAACCTTCGTTTTGTTTCTCTTCCTTTGAATAAAACCATGTCTGATGCTTCACCTACAATGAAAATATTCTACAAGCTATAAAAATCAAAAATAATGATAGACTTCATAGGTGTGCATAACCGTGAAGTAAATGTGGCTCTCAGTCCATGGATGTAAGCCAGTCCCCAAAGTGGGGCTATAATGTGTGCCTTGTTATGTGGCTACCCCATCCAAATGTTATCATAGAAGTTCACAATGACAAAGCATGACCATAATAAATATTGATCACTAAGGTCTATGGAGGAGAAGTCTGCATACCTTGCTGCTACCCTTGATTTAAATTTAAATTTCACATTTTAAATCAAAAATTCTAAATTCTAATAAGTTTAGACCTTAAATGTGATACCCATTTTTGAAGAAAAATTAGACGGGAACTGTCAGAAGAATGTATGAAAATAACAGGAAGCAAAGTGGATGAGGAGCGGGAGAGAGGTTTTCTTGGTTCAGTGTCAGGAAAACATTCTAGTGTATTATCTCTCTCCAAGTCCCAAAGTCCCAGGTATCCCAGGCCAAGCAAGCAACATTGTTTTAAGAAAGAATAAAGGCATGTTACTTTTTAAGACAGTCACATTTAAAGTGTTAATTAAGCCCATGGTCTGGATGGTCAGAAACAGGGCTCCTGGTTGGTGGAAAGCAAATGAAAGAAGGAGTTGTTTATAATAAAGAAAAAACACTCTGTGGAGACTGGAGTTGTTTAGTTATTCTACCCTATTACCCCAGCAAATATTTACTGAAGTCAGTGGGTCAGGGTTTAGGCTTTAGGAATTTAACCACCATGCATTGTTTTGTTGGAGGAGCACTTGTTAGGACACTTTCATTGAAAAGAGACCCTACTTTCCTAAAAATCCCTTTATAAAGAAGTACTGGCGACTCCACGGGAGGTCACCAGATCATGCAAACAGGGAGCACAAAAGAGGAGAGAATCAGAGCTCACCACTGTTTGGGCTTGGTGATCAGAAAAGTTCTGTGGGCTGAAAGTGAACTGGAGCCTTTTTTCCTTAACTCTTAATATTCCAAAAGCATCGGCCCGTGTGCTCCGGTCTTTGCGAGAATGACCCCCTGTCCACACACAGTGAATCCCTGGCCTCTAGTCCTCACCCGCAGCTCTGGTTTCATCACAGCAGCACACGTGTTCCTCACCTGCATCAACGAGGGTCCAGCAGAAAAGCAGGGTCACAGCCAGGGCCACAATGGGTTTCTTCAGTGACTGGACTTGGTTATCTTGGGAGGGGCAATGGTCATTGACATGTATCAGCCTCAGGTCTGGTGTGAGATCCAAGGCCAGTAGAGGTGATGCAGTAAAGCTGGATGTTAGGTGATGGCCAAGCAGGGTTCTGTGATGAGCCACATCCCGAGTGACATCTCATGCCACCAAGCTCCAACAGGTGCAGGAGTGCCGAGAAGCTGTGTGGCCTCTGTGTCACTGTCGGCCAGCCCCTCTCATGCTTCCAGCCACTGAAGGAAATTCAGTAGGAGCTGAAGGAGCTGCAGGTGGGCTGCTGTCCCCACCAGCAAGGTGGCCCAAAGATCCACAGCTGTGATCCGAAGCAGTTATGGGTGTGACCATGGCCCCACTGCTACCTTCCAAACCCTGTGCATGCTTCTCTGTGGCCAACACCACCCCACACCCAGGCAGGGAAGGGTGTCTTAGAATCACTTCCAGCTCAGCTCAGCCACAACACTGCCCACGACTGAGTTCAGCCATGAGACTTGTGTGCCTTGTAGCCTGTGAGCAGAGGTAACACTGTGCCCATTCTATGTCCAGAACTTAAGAGGTCTGGAGTTCTGCCTGGCTACTACCCCCATCTTGGGCAGCATCAGTGGGAGCAGAGCAAGCCCAGGACAACCCACCATACCCAGGCCAGGTGGGCTTGGCCACAGTGAATTCCTTCTGAAGGCCTGAGCTGCGGTGACTGACATCATTTCCTGCCCTTAGATGATCAAGGACCTTTCCACCCCATTGGGATGCCCATCACCCTGATCCCCAGCTCCCACAATGTGCCATGGAGTGAGGCAGACTAGAGTCTAGACCAGGAATGGAGGCCCCCTCCTAACTTCAGGACCCCTTTAAAAACAGTCAGGGTCCATACACATAAGTTCCACAGTTTACACCATCCACAGCCACAATGATCTCAAACCTTGAAGAAAATAGTTAAAGGAGACCAACATAACATCTGACAGAGGGACGTAGGAATATGGAAAGATGCAGTGTTTCTAGATGGGAGACACAACAATGACAACAAGAGGCCTGTTTTCCAAGTTACATTAGAAAAGCGATCAACTTTACTGAAAGTCCCAGGGGCCTTAGGGGTGCAGAAAGCTTGGCGACATCATGAGGAGATGCAGTGCTTGAAAGCACACCTCACAGGCAGCACAGGGTTCTGGGAGTTGACTTGGGCTCCTCCTGGGAGAGGATGTCTGGGCTGAGGCTTCAAGAACCACTGGGATTTCCATGTCTTGTGACAGGGAGGGACCAGGACAAAGACTGGGCAAGGAGGAAGGGACAGAGGCTGGGAGGCCTGTGGAGGAAGAAGATGCATAGGAGGCTGCAGGGCTGAGCTTTGGGTGTACTGTGCACTTCAGGGAAAGCAGGCTCCATCACCCAGGAAGGTGCTTCAGGCTGGAAGGCTAGGAAGCAGGGGAGACCCCAGGTCAGACAAGGTCAGTGTTCTACACCACCTCTCCCTCCTCTGTCTGAAACTTTCAGACTTAGGGAAAAGCACCAGAGCATGTCTGAGCAGCAGGCAGCCCGGAGTCTCCTTAACTCTCACACTGCAGGTCTTGGGGTACCGGGGCCAGGCTGTGTCTGCTGGCCAGGCTGGTAGAGCAAAGACTCTTGTATCCGTTTTCCCAGACCCCCTTCTGATATATTAAAGAAATATGTTTCCACTGGGAGTCTACTAAATGTTATATCTAATTTAATCACAAATCCATTTCCATGGAAGAGGAGACAATGAGAAAACCTCTCAGTGCTAAGTTCTTGATTCTCTAGCCCTTCATCTGCATCCTCCCTCTCTCTCTCTCTCTGTCTCTCTCTCTGTCTCTGTCTCTGTCTCTCCCTCCCTCCCTTCCTCTGTCCTTCCCTCTGTCTCCCCTGAGCACCTTCCATCCTGCCATTGCTATATATGAAGGGCTGGGGATTGAGTACAGAACCCCTGGAAGAGAAGGAGGTTGAGAGAAAGATCATTGTGGGAGGGCACCCAACAGAGGATCAGAAGAAGGGACCTTTGCTGGAGGGAAGGAGAAGAAGAGCAAAGCTTTACGGGCTAGCAGAACAGAGAAGCTTCACTTAGATCACAGCAGCCTCCATCTCCAGAGCAATGAGAAGGGGCTGGGGTGGAAGTGTGAGGGTTAGGGGATGGGAAAGCAGATGCTGAGGATGCAAGAGGGATGGGATCTGAGCCAAGAGCAAGAGCAGCCTTGGAACAAAGCGGGGTCTGGGTGCCTCGGAATCAGAATGAAACAGGGGAAAATGGAAATGTAGTCAGTGCTGAAGCCTCAAACACCCAGCTGAAGTCAAATGACCTCATCTTCCTTCATAAAGTAGGACTTAAGGTCATGCATAGCTAAGGAGTAGACAAGAATATACTCAGTTTTGGAGAGGCCTAGGAAGTTTTAAATATCTGCTGTGCGAATTAAGCTAGAACTAAGCAGGTGACTCGGCATTAGCACACCTTCAACCACGTGACAGCAAAGCCCTCGAAAGGGCCCCATGTCACCACTCAGGTCTCCCAGGCCTAGAATCTCACTGCTTCACCTGCTAAGGGCTGAAGTCAATGTGCCCCAGGCATAGTGCTGTGACCCACCCTCAGGGGCACTCGCAGCCATCCTCAGCCATGGAAGAGATGCGCCCATCACTTGGTCCCTATGAGGTGACATCCAAGTGATGGTCTCGAGCCCAGTGAGGTGAGCAGAGCCCATTGCAAAAGTGAAAATCACAGCAAGAAGCAAGAAAAGTCCCTTACAGGGCATCAGTCCCAGGATCTTTCCAGATACCAAAACCTTCAGGCACTCAAGTCCCTTCTGCAAGAGGATGTAAGTGTGCAGATACCTGCGCTCATTTTCTTGTGTGCCTTACATCCCCCCGCCGGATGACATATAGTTCCTTGTACAATGCAGCTGCTGTGAAATTGTTGTTACCCTGTATTTTAAGGGAATACTGACAAGGAGAGCGTCTGGGCATGTTTAGTGCAGAAGTGAGGGTTTAAAAAAAAACGGATCCATAAGTCGATGAGCTGATAGAGGACAGTGGGGTGGCACAGAGGCCAGGATGTGGACAGATGGACCTTTGAGCCGAGAGGAGGGATGTGTGGTAGGTGTTGAAGTTGTGAGCTGATAGAAATAAGCCTCGAGGGGCCGGGGATTTAGTTCAGTGGTTCTGCCACCTGCCTCACAAGCGCAAGGACCAGAGTTCGATCCCCAGTACCAAAACAAAGAGAAATAAGCCTCAAGTTTTCTGGGGAAGACAACATACCCAGCTAATAAAGGTATACGTTCAAGCCTCCTTGGCAGATAGAATGGCTTGTGACCTCCTTCTGGTTAAATTGTTTGAGCAAAAGCCAGTGGATGAAGTTTCCAGGAAGATGTGGGTACAGAATAGAGAAGAAGGAGGAACACACTCAGCTGTCCCCTTCTTTATGCCTAGAACATGGAGAAGATTCAGCAAGGCGGAGTGCAGCCACTGGTTCATGGTGAAGAAAGCCAGGTCCACCTCTGGATCCTGATATCCCCGAGCCCTACTTTGGGCCCAGGCCTGGGTGCCTCTCTCTGCTCCTCACCTGATTGGTCTCAACTCTGCTCTGAGTGATTGCTTCTCCCAGCAAAATATAACCCCTATCCATATACTAGGTCATGCGTCACTTCAGTCACTCAGCTAGTCACTTCTCTGCTTGAACCAGAGCTTCACGTAACAATTGTCCCTTGAAAGAGCCAGGCCCTCCTTTGGGGGCTTGAAAATAATTTTGTAGAACTGGAGTTTCTGTTTGTCTGGCGGCTTTGTCTTGCTGCAAAGCAAGCTGACCTCCACACACCATGTATGATATGATAAGCAGGAAGCAGCCCAGCTGGTTTTATTAGTTTTCCTTGAGCTTTGGTATAAAAAGGTTTCTTGCTGAGTTGATTTCACCCTGATAACTTCCTTTACACTTCACCTCTTAATCAAAAAGGGCTCACATCAGGGTTAGAGAAACAGAGACTGATCCTTTCCCAACCCTCCCTTGGGGCTCCTTCACTTTTTACTACACAGTGGGGCTGGCTTAGCAAAAGCAATTTGATGTCCAGAGTTTCCTGGCAAGCTGCCCCGCTCTGTCTGCCTCGTCAGAAAGCTCCGGTCAGTGAGCCTGTGACTGTAGGGAGTCTGATCTTCCTGGTGGTGCTGCACACTTTGTTCTTGCTCTGCTGTGCTCTGTGCTCATGATTGTTGTGTTCTGTTTCACCCCTGGGAGCTGACATGATTTTGGAAAGTGAGATGTACTTCCCTAGATTTTAGCCCACACCCCACAGGTGAAACTCTCCCAACCATCAACCTTATGTAAATCTGCTCAGCTAGCAGAGGGCTTTTGTACTAGAGTCCAAGAGTTACCATGCCCCAAAGCCTACATTTATTTTTTTTCATTTTTTAAATATATATATATATACATTTTAGGTATAAAATACATTTAGTTTATCATTGGGTGTTTGTACCAGAACATGATGCATCTTAGTTTTTATTTTTTCTCCCATTATCTGTGCACCCTTCACCCCCTCCACCCTTCCCTATCTACACAGAGTTTCATTCCATTTTTTTCTCATAATTTTTTTCTTTCCCTTCTTCCCTTTCCCCTTTCCCTTCCACCATCCCCAAACCCTTGGACCTTTTCTTATTTCAAATTATCAATTTTTCATTTTAATCATTGTCATCCTTATTTACACTTTCAGTTTCTCACACTAGAGAAACTACTCGGTATTTACACATGTGTGTCCTATTTATTTCACTTAAGACTATGGCCTCAATATGCATCCATTTAGCTATAAATGTCTCTAGTTTCTCATTCTTTATGGCTGAGTAGTACTCCACTTTATTAAAAAGCCACATCTTCTTTATCCAGTTTCCAGTCGATGGGCATTTGGGCTCTTTCCAAGCTTTAGCTATTACAAATTGTGCCGCTATAAACATAGGTGCACATATATCGTTGTGGTATGATATTTTTAATTTTTTGAGGAAGATTCCCAGTAGGGGAATAGCTGGGTCAAATGGGACCTGTAGTCCTAGTTCTTTGAGGTATCTCCATACTGATTTCCACAGTGGTTGCATCAGTCTGCACTCCCACCAACAATGGGGAAGGGTTCCTTTCTCTCCATACTCCTGCCAGCATCTGTTATTGGTTGATTTCATGATAGCAGCCATCCTTTGTGGGGTGGGGTGGAATCTCAGTGTTGTTTTCATCTGCAACTCTTGAATGACCAGTGATGTTGAACATTTTTTCATATATTTACTTGCTGTTTTTACTTCTTTGTCTGAGAAATGTTCATTTTGGTTGCTCATTTTTGAATTGGGTCTTTGAATTTGGAAGGTCTGATTTTTTTCAGTTCTTTAGATATTCTTGATAGTAGACCTTTGTCTGAGTTATAGCTGCTAAATATTTCTTCCCACATTGTAGGTTGTCTGTTAGCTCTGTTGGTAGTTTCTCTTGCAGTGCAGAAGCTTTTTAATATGATGAGATCCCAGTTGTTGATCCTTTGTGCTAGCTCCCGTGCTACTGAAGATTTGTTCATAAAGTCTTTTCCTATGCCAATGTCTTCAAGAGTTCTACCTAACTTACCTTCCAGCAAGTTTAGTGTTTCTGACTTAATATTTAGATCTTTTATCCACTTCAAACTTAGTTTAGTGCACGGTGATAGGTATAGGTCTAGTTTTAATTTCTGACAGGTTGAAATCCAGTTTTTCCAACACCATTTATTAAATAGACTATCTTTCCTCCAGTGATGGTGGTTGGCTCCTTTGTCAAAGATGAGGTGACTGAGTATGTCTGGAGTTGTTTCTGCATCTTCTAATCTATTCCACTGATCTTTGGGTCTGTTTCTTTGCCAGTAGCATGCTGTTTTTATCACAGTAGCTTTGTAGTATAGTTTCAAGTTGGGGATTGTGATACCACCAGCCATGTCTCTGTTGCCTAGAATTGCTTTTGCTATTCTAGGTTTCTTCTGTTTCCAAATGAAGTTTTGGATTGTTTTCTCTAGTTCTGTGAAGTATATTGTTGGAATTTCAATTGGCATTGCATTGAATCTATATAGTAGTTTTGGAATTATGGCCATTTTCATTATATTGGTTCTTCCTACCCAGGAACAAAGGATATCTTTCCATTTTCTTATATCCTCTTCGATCTCCTTCTTCAGAATTCTGTAGTTTTCAATGTAGAGGTCTTTTGCTTCCTTTGTTAGGTTGATTCCTAGGTATTTCATTTTTTTTAGGTGCTATTGCAAAAGGAATTACTTCCCAAATTTCTCTCTCAATGGGTCTGCTATTTGCATATAAAAAGGCTACTGTTTTTTGAGTGTTGACCTTGTATCCAGCTACTCTTCTGAATCTGTCAATTAGGTCTAGAAGACTTTTGACTGAGTTTTTTGGGTCGTCTATGTAAAGTATCATATCCTCAGCAAATAATGATAGTTTCACTTCTTCCTTTCCTATCTTTATTCCTTTTATTTCTTTCTCTTTTCTAAATGCTATGGCTAATGTTTCCAGAACAATATTGAACAGGAGTGGTGATAGTGGGCATCCTTGTCTTGTTCCTGATTTTAGTGTGAAAGTTTTAAGGTTTTGACCATTTAGTGTGATGTTGGCTGTTGGTTTTTCATAGATAGCCTTAATCAGGTTGAGATAAAGACCTCCTATTCCAATTTTCTGTAGCGTTTTTATCATGAATGGGTGTTGGATTTTGTCAAATGCTTTTTCTGCATCTATTGAGATGATCGTGTGGTTTTTGTCCTTGACTCTGTTAATATGGTGTATTACATTTATTGATTTAAGGATGTTGAACCATCCTTGCATCCCTGGGATAAATCCGACTTGGTCAGGGTGTATGATCTTCTTGATGACACTCTGTATTCTGTTTGCCAGTATCTTGTTGAGGATTTTTGCATCTATGTTCTTTAGGGAGATTGGCCTGTAGTTCTCTTTTTGGGTTGGGTCTTTCCCTGGTTTTGGGATCAAAGTCACACTTGCTTCCAGGAATGAATTTGGAAGCCTTGCTTCCCTTTCAATTTCCTTGATGAGTTTAAATAGTAGTGGTGATAGTTCTTCTTTAAATGTCTTGTAGAATTCAGCAGTGAAGCCATCAGGACCTGGGCTTTTTTTTGTTGGTATGTTTTTAATTACATTTTCAATTTCACTCATTGTAGTTGGGTGTTTAGAGTTTCTATATCTTCTTCATTTAATTTTGGCAATTCATATGTATCTAGGAATCTGTCCATTTCTTCTGTGTTTTCCATTTTATTAGAGTACAGGTTCTCAAAGTAGGTATTGATGATTCTCTGGATTTCTGCTGGATTTGTTATGGCTTCATTTTTTTCATTCTTAATTGCATGGATTTGAGCCTTTTCTTTCCTTTTTTTGATAAGGTTGGCTAAAGATTTATTGATTTTATTTATTCTTTCATAAAACCAACTCTTTGATTCATTAATTTTTTTGTATCATTCTCTTAGCCTACATTGCATTGATTTCTGCTCAGATCTTTATCATTTCCTTTCTTGTACAAGCTTTGGGTTTGTTATGCTCTTCTTTTTCTAGGAGCTTAAGGTTCTGCATTAAGTTATTTAACTGAGTTCTCTCTGTTGGCCTAATATGAGCATTCACTGCTCTGAATTTCCCTCATAGAACTGCTTTCATTGTGTCCCACAGATTCCTGTATGTTGTACTGGCATTTTCATTTACTTGTAGAAACTGTCTAATTTCTTCTTTAATTTCCTCTGTGAGCCATTGGTTGTTCAGGAGGGTGTTGTTCAATTTCCATGTGTTTGTGGGTGTTTTGCGGTTTCCCAAAGCCTAGATTTAGAAGAACTGTTTGTTGCAGTGTAACTGCTCCTGACTGAACCAAATGGAGACATCCAATATTTAATATCAATAAACGCAGGGTTGCTCTGATTGAAGTAGGGGGATGAGGTGGGTATTATGAGAGGGATATAAATGAAAACACCTCTAGATTATCTATACCTTTCTCCCTAAGGGATCCCATGGTAAATTCTCCAAGAAACCTAAGGATTCAGTCTGAAAACCACTTTACTGATTGTGCCAGTTAAGTTTCATTACATCAATTTGATTGGCTTTGGGATCTTCCCTGGGGATTGGTTGGGCACACTTCTGAGTGTGTCTGGGTGGGTCATAGAGGCATGGTCTCTATCTCTTTCCTCTCTTGCACTGTTCCCTGCTCTGCTTCCCAGGTGCTATGAACTAAGCTTTGCTGTACCACACCCTTCTGCCATAATCCTCCTGCCTTGGGGCCAGCAGCTCATGGACTGAATCTCCTGAAACTGTGAGCCACATAAACCTCCCCTCCAATAGGTCAGGGGTGTTGGGTACCATGTCCTAGTGATGAGATTGATACACTGACTTAAAGTGGCAAGATGTTTTCTCATGACAACAAGCACCTGGAATCCAGAATACTGGGGTCTCTTAGAGAAAACAGTCTATTTGAAAATCTTTCCACTACTTCCAAATTATTGCTTAAGTTTTGAAGTTTAACTGATAGGTGAACTTGCATGTATTTACCATTTACAGTAAGATACTATGAAGTATATTTATACTCTGGTCCATTTTTAAATAATATCGATCTTTTTTAAGACCTTTGCTTTTTGTTTCCTTCCCTTTTCCTCATCTTTATTGAGGTATAATGGACAAATAAAAATTATGGTACACAACATGATTATTAACATTTATCTACACATTCTAAAATGATATGCAATCAAGCTAATTAACATATCTGCCAGCTCATATAGTAACCTTTGTAAGTGTACGTTAAGAACATTTAAGATATATTCTCTTAGCAAATTTCAAGCACATATATACTACAGCATTATTTACAATACATTAGATCTCCAAATATATTCATTCTGCCTACCTGAAACTTCATAGCTTTCATCAAACATCTGCCTATTTCTCTCATCCCTAAGCCCTGGCAACTGCCATTCTACTCTCTGCTTCTGTGAGTTGGACAGTTTTAGACACCACACATAAGTGAGATCTTCTAGTATTTTCTTTCTGTGCATGGCTTATTTCTCTTAGCATAATGTCCTTCAAGTCCATCCATGTCATTGTAAATGAGAGCCTCTCTCTCTAGTCCTTCTCTCTTAAGAATGAACAGTCCCCCCCTCATGCACATGCACCGCAGTTTCTGTATCTCTTATCTGTGGATGGACATGGGATAACTTCACACCTTGGCCACTATAAACAGTGCTGTAACAAGTATGAGTGTGCAGATAGCCCTTGGTAATACTGATTTCATTTACTCTGGAAATATACCCAGGAGTGGGATTCCTGGACCACAGAATAGTTCTATGCTGCTTCCCATAGTGGCTGCCACCAATCTACATTCTACCAACAGCATAAAAGGATTCCCTTTTCTAGACACACTCAACAACACTTGTCTTTTGTGGTTTAGGTTTGTTTTAAAATTTTGTGAAAGCTTGTAAGTTGCCCAGCATGAATGGACTTGGATGACCCCTGTGGCTCCCTAGCATTTTCTAAGTTGCAGGCTGACGAAGCAGCTACACAGTTAAATGACCATATTATACAATCAACATTCAGCAATGCAGAGCCAAGCTCGGTACTGGGAACGCATTTTCTGTAGTGTAATGCTGAGGCACAAGCAACATATATTCCCGTACTAAATTATATTTCCTTTATGTGCTCTAATTTTCTGCTTTTCTCCTATATCTGTGCATGGTCTCCAAATGGACAATTTTCTCAGATCTCTTCTAGGTCTAACTCTTCTCAAGGTGCTACAAACATTCACAAGTAGACATACCTAAAAGACAAAAAGCCCAGTTCCAATAGGAACTTAATTTTCTTGCCGGAAAAGTAGAAGAGTAACAGCATGTATTTCTCAAGAGTAGCCCTGAAAGAGCACATGAGATTATGTCATGTGAAGTACTTAGCACAGTGCCCAGCATGATCTGGAGTTCTTTTTAAGATGTTGTCTGCCCTCTGTCCTACACTTGTGTCCAACATGTGACACAGACAAAGTGCTCTAAATACTTTGGAACATTCAGAGCAGGTGAGTGCTTCTCTGTCCCTGGCACAAATCTCCACAGCGACGTCATGGAGCCAGCTGAGCCCTGCCTGTCTCGCCTGTTCATCTTACACAGTCAGCATTCTCTTGCTCTGTGTTTTTCTGTTTTGTCAGCACACAGACTCTGCACGCATAAGGAAGTATCTTGTTCTGTCTCCAACAATGAAGGCTTCCATTTATTCAGGAAACGCTGGCTCCTTACAAAGGCTCCCCATGATCCACTGCAGGACTGGATGTTAGAATGCAGGAAATGTTTCCCATTTCTGCTGTGATTTGAATCCTTTTTATGACAGAGTGGCGAAGATGGGGATACTGAGTGGCACCTCATTTAAAGCATGGCAAGGAAATTTTTTCCAACCAGGCCTCTCTCTGGCCACTGTAAAATCCTACCAGAAACTTGCCTTCAAATGATTCTGATAGAAGGGATATTGCATCAAGTTTCCAATAAAAATGGGTATGAGTGCCTGTGTGTAAATACACATAGATGTGTGTCTGTGCACATGCAAATGTACATGAGCATACAAAACATGGGCACATCTGGTGGAAGGAAACTCCCTCAACTCCCTGCCCTGACTCCATCTTACATTCCCTGTCCATCCAAGGCCCCTCTTCTCCCTTCTGCAGAATTCGTTTTTATTTCCTCTTGTAATCTAGTTCACTGCTAGATCTCTGGCCCTCCTTAAACCCACACAATGGCCCTGAAAGGCAAATATGGTTAGGGCCATTTTAAGGTGAAGACACCAAGGTCAAAAGCTACAAAGTTGTTCCACTCACTTTGTCCCCAAGGCCACAGCACCTCAAGCATCACAGTGACTCAGGGCACAGCAATGATCCCAAATCCAGGCCATAAGGAGGGGACTTCAGAGACAGACCTCCTTCCTGGGTACCAAGGGCATGGTCTGGGATTCCCCAGTGATACCATAAGTTCTGTGTTTGCAAAGAAAAATGAGTCTTAGCGTAAAAGAAAAAGAAATGGGCATGACTTCCCCCTCTGTCAGTTACACATTGTGTCACTGTAGACATCTTCTGTGATTGCTTTGAGTCCCCATCTGCCCTCAGAAACACTTGGAGGTAGTAGTATTTATCTCAGCCACAAGCACTAACAGCCAGAACAGATGTGAAACCTCCCAGTCCAGATCTTGGCGCACAATAAATACTCCATAATGTGAATTTCTTTCTTCTCTCCCCTCCAAGACTCTAAAGCAGCTGCAGACTCTTCACAAGGGGACAGATTCACATTAAGTGTCACCACAGTGCCAACATTCAGTCTCACTGGCTTTATAAAGTGGAGTGGTATCTACAAATGATGATTTTTAAAAATTCAGAATAATAAGACAAGAATATGACACAGTGGAATTACTGTGTCTGTTTCATGTCTTCCCCCATTATAATTGAAACCATTTTCAAGTTTTATTTAGTACAAAATTATTTTCACATTTTCATCAAGGAGCTCATGTGGACCGCAGAGTGATTCAGATTTTCCAATACAGAAATCCATAGTGTTCATTACTGGTATTTTTCAAGACAAAACAGTTTATCCCAGAGGAGAAAATGTTGGTCTTGCTCTATGAGCAAAATAAAAACTTTTTATATGATAGTTCCAAATTCAGGCATAAGTAATGTTTTGTCAGAGAGGTGACTTATTTTTTAAAAAAATCTGGAGTTCCTTAGGCCCAACTTTCTAGTTTCCCTTTAGGAATAAGCTGGTTTCTTCCTGAACTGAACTCCACCATGGCCTTGGGCCATGCGTCAAGGAGAAATGAACGTGAGGTCCACTCAGCGGCTCAAAGTCTAGCTAGGAAGCCAGGCAAGCTAGCACCCCAAGCCTGGCTTCCAGTGCAGACCACACGGGAGGGCCCAGGGCTGTTGTGCAGACAGGGGCCACAGGAGTAGGGGGAGCATGGACACTGTGGCCTGGCTTCTCTCCCAAAGGATGTGCTTTGGGTGCACTGCCCTCCAGATCTAGGGCATCACCCACAGTCAGCAAAGTAGCCAGATGTTCAGGTGCACAGGGGCAGGTGCAGTAGTAAGGTACCTTCCAAAACACACCTGTATGGACACTGAACCCATGTGTTCCCCCATCTGACTAGAGACTGCCTTTGTCTCTACAGTGTTAAACTCAAGCCATCCTCTCTGCTGGCCTTGCTTTAAGCCCTGGGATTATCTTTCAACCATCTCCAGCATGCATTCAGGTCCTGCTTCCCAGTACACGGGAGCGGGAGAGCTGCCATTTGTCCCCTACCTCTGTGTTCTTAGTTTGTGAAGGGTTTTTTGTTTGTTTGCTTGCTTTGTTTTATTTTCTGTTTCTAATTGAGTAAAAATGTTATGTAACATAAAATTTACCATTTTATCTAGGTGTGGTGGCACACCCCTGTAATCCCAGGATTTGGGAGGCTGAGCCAGGCAGATCATTGTGAGCTCAAGGACAGCTAGTTCTAATCCAGACTGGACCACATATTGAGACCCTGTTTTTAAAAAAAAAAATCACCATTTTAGCCATTCCAAAGTATACAATTCGGGAATTTTGACTGCATCCACAATATTATGCAGCTATCATCACTAACTCTGAGAGATTTCATCAGCCCATGGAGAAACCCTGAACTCAGGAAACACATTCTGCATTCCCTGGAGTCACAGATCTGCTTCTGCCTCTCTGGATCCATGAGTGTTTGACCAGTGCTACCTCTCAGGGAATGCTTGTGGCTTCAGCGAAAGGTTGATCTGCCCTCAGGGAACTTGGTATATTTTGTTATATTATCTCATTCCTTAAAATTTATGTGCTACACTGCAATGAACTGAATACTTGGTCAGTCAGAGCAGCCTGCATGCATGGCTACGTGTGTATAAGATGCTCCTGCATGGTGTGCGTTACTGGGCATATCTGTGGTGATTTCACAGGGCCAGGCTCATGGTCTCCACAATGAGGGGCCTCGCTGCTGTGATAAGAGGAAAGAGTGATGCCATACCCAGGGAGAGAGGAAAGCTCTGGCAGAAGAAGCAGGGGCCCAGTCACCCTGCCTGGGTCTCCTGGAGTCTGTTCTCCTCTGGATGTGATATCTGTGCCAGCAGGAGAATACGAAGGGGATGTCATCCCTCAGTATGTCCATGCCTCCTGGCAATTTGGGGGACACAGTGTACTGTTGTAGATCATATTCAGAGGTCACCTTTACTTGTTCAGAATCTTATGGTATCTATTTCATTTAAATCAGGTCATGTGCTTATGCATGTGTGCTTTTTAAACACAAATGGAATCGACTAAGAGAACAATGGTCAACTTGGTAAAGATGAGCTGTTATGTCTGTGTCTATGGGCTATTATGAACTGTGTTCATCGACAAGCCCAGCCTGAGACTGTGATGATTTTCTGATGCTCAGGTCAGCCAGGAACCTCTTTCCTCTGATATAGTTGTTCAGATGCAAAGACTTAGCCCAACCCTTTAGACAGAGAAAATGAAGAAAGATGTTGTGGTACCACTGAAATTGTCAGCTGAGCTGACAGTGAAAACACACATGAAATAGCTCAGTGCGCTGTCGAATGTGATCCCCAGAGCGGAAGAGACACAGGTCTGTATGGACCACGAGCCTTGGCCTGTTTGCTTTGATTGTGACAACACTGCTCACTGAGGGCCAATTTCCTCTCCAAATAGGAGAGAGAGAGGGACAAGGCTAATGGATTCACAGGGCTCTCTGCATTTAAAATGACACAGGTAAAACAATATTTCATGTGCAGTTGATAGTCACTGCTTCCTCTCCCTGACTTCACTACATAGCTAAACCCCATGGAAAAGGGAGTAGGAAGAGAAAGAAGAGAAAATGAACATTTCCTGATAGTCCTATTCCCTCTATTAGGGTTTAATATAGCCAGTTCCATTTTCATTTCTTATAGCCACCATGTGAGGCTGATGTTATCTCATTTTACAGATGGGAAACAGATTCAGAGAGGCTGAGAAATTCATTTGAGGGCACCTAGCAGACTGGGATTTTCAGCATTCAGTGTGACTTTGGGAATCTGATAGCTGTTGATATGGAAACAGAAGCTCCTAAGTAAGCAGGGGCAGGCCATGCTGCTCTGTCACACACTTGCTACACTCTTGGTTGTGTAACGGGAGAGCCAGAGTCTCTGGCCGCTCTTTCTCCATGGGTGTAATGGGGAAAACATTGCCCACCCATCTTGCCTCTTGGAGTATCATGAGTATCAAGTAGGGAAATGCATACTAGGGGCTGGAGATTGAAATACAAAAGTTAAGTTGTAGCCAGGTGTGGTGGTACACGTCTCTAATCCTGACACTCTGAGAGGCTGAGACAGAAGAATCACAAGTTCAAGTGCATCTTGAGCAACTAGTGACTTAGCAAGACTCTGTCTCAAAATGAAAAAATTTTAAAGAGCTGGGGATGTAGCCCAGTGTGAAGGCCCTAGGTTTAGGCTCCAGTACTACATTTTAAAAAAGGTCATGTATAATATGATTTATTGATCTACAGATATCTCCAAAGTAGAATACAGAAATCCACTGGACTGTGAGAAAAAAATTAAACTTCTATTTACATTTCATCTTATCTAAAAATAAGAAAAAACATATAGACATATTGACAATAGCACATATACAATTTACCAATAATTTTAAAGATAGTGGGCATGAATGTCCTTTTTTTTGATTGGGTATGTGATCAGAAAGGTTTGAGGATCACCGATCATACAATAAATAACAGAAACGCACATTATTGGTATATCATGGTGAGCTGTGAGCAGTAGTTGTGTAGACAGAATAAAACCATTGACAGCTCGGGCTGTACTGTACATGATCAAATGCTTGGTTTACTTCTGCATCCAGCATAGTGGAAAGCCCATAGAAGTCACTTTTTCTCCTTTCATTTAATGGAATTTAATTTCAGAGTTGAATTATTCATTATAATCCACAGCACACTGTCATCACTGGTCCCAGTAGACTCCTTCATTCAGTTATAATGTCACAAATGCCCACTGCTCAAGAACGTGACCTGTATTTACCTGCTGTTATCCTCTACCTTCCTTTCTCTGCCTCCCCACACAGAACTCTGTATCGAGTTCATGATTCCCACTCCTTTGCTTTAGAATGTTTGATCATATATATGTACATCTATATTCAGAGATAATGTGATTTACTTTTTGCTTGATTCTGAACTTTTTAAGAAAATAATACCATTCTAAAAATTGCAGGAGACTAACTTGAAATTGCACTGAGCAACTTTAGATATTATTGATTTGGCTTATAATTCGGCTATTCATTAAAACCATGAGTCACACTAAGGCCTATTGTGAATTGCTAATTGATCTTTCAGCTGGAGTTCAGAGACAGACTTCCCTATGCCAATGGTCACAATTGAGGTCTCAGTGATCAATGAGGTTATGACATCTCTAATAACAAGGAAACACTGTGGCTGAGGAATTATGACTCTGTGCAGTCATTCTCTAAGATCAAATGTTAGCTAAGATAATGCAGGTGGCTTGTTAACTATGACATGCAAGATAGCATGGTGCCTTGTTAACTAAAATGGCTACCTAACAAGGTAATAGGCAAAGATTTAAGAATTTAAACAGGAACTGGGAATGATGACTTTTGCCCATCATCCCAGCACTCAGGAGATGTAGAAAAATTGTAAATTCAAGGCCAGGCTGGGCAGGTTAAGGAGACTCTCTCTCAAAGTAAAAATTAAAAAGGGCTGAGAATGTAGCTCAGTCAGTGGTAGAGTATCCTTCGTTTCTATCTCCAGAACTATTCAAAACAATGAAAGATACACATGGAATTTTAGCTCAATCAAACTGAATGGGTGCTAATTCACTAGGTATAGAAAAAATACAGCAGACAGTTGCCAGTGATTAGTTTAACTAATGTCTATTTCTTTTACTGACTTTTCTATAATTTTAGTAAGAATATGTGTTTTTTTAAAAAAAGAATATGCATTTAGCTTATATCCCAGGGAAAAGCTATTTTAAACAAAATCTAATCACTCAGTTGAAAGACCAAAGTCACATTTACAGAACCAAGAAGCAGACAAGAACATAGTAAGCAGACTCGCTGAGGTGGACTTAGAAGTTTGAGTTTGAGCTGGGACATTTCCCTTGTAATTACAGGAGCTTTTCAAGGTTTACTGTCCTCCTGTTAAACTGAAGATGAAAGTGTCTTCTTCTAGAGTCAATCTGGGGATTATAATGGATAATGTGACTGAAGATGACCCCTATGCATTAAGTAATGAAAGGTGTTATTCTCCATGTTGTGAATTGGGTTCAATTTCAAGTGGAGGGGGCCAGAAGTCAGTCATAGACATCACTGAGCATATTATGGGATTAGGAGGCTTAAGGCCTATTATCCACAAAGGTAGTTTAACAGTTGGCTTCTCCCCACCCCCTGGTTGTCACAGTTTGTTCAAGGTGAGTGGGAGGTGCAAGGAGCTTGCTGGTTCTAGCGCCCTTCCTGTCTGCTCTCACAGTCCAGGCGCAGGGACCTCAGAGACAGGGGTCAGCAAGTCCTTCAGCAAGTTTCTTTCTTCTTCTGTGCAAGGATGAATTTAACAAAGATCTATTTTGATTTTATTTCACAAGTGAGGAAAGCGATGAGGAGCAAGTTGATTTATTTTGCCTACTCAAAACATTTTTAAGAATTTAAAAACACAAGGAAGTTCTTTCTGTAGCTAGGATAGGTGGTAACTTTGTTTTAGAGGGAAACAGATTGGATCTCTGCCCTGAGCAGACCTTGACTTCCCAGATTGTCCTTCTAAACGTTCCTCTGGCTGTGGGATCTCCTTGGCCTCCTGCAGACTTCTGAGGGAAAACTTTCCCCACCATCACTGGCTGCCAGTGAGACAAAGTCCTCACAGCAAATATTGGAGCATCTCTCCCCTTGTTAGAAGGATTTCTGCACCAAACCATAGAAACACTTTTCCAAAATCCCTTTACCAATGTTGGCTAAAGCCAACGCAGGTCAAAGGACTCCTTAGTAGGTCACAGGTGTGAAGTCCCTGCCTCTTCTGAAGGTCAGGTGCAGCTCTCCCCACCACCTTACTGTTAAGTGGAAAAGGACAGCTGCTGGGTCCAGTTTCTTCTCTGACTGCAAGGTTCATAGGCTGGGAAGGCAGCTGCTTTTCAAGGCCCCATTTCTCCACATGTGTGAGAACCCCCAGCTCCACAGCTGCCCAAGCATTAAATGAGATGGGTATAAATCATGGGGCCCACATCACAGGACCCACTCCATAACTGCTCATCTCTCTCCTGCTTCGTGGCCTGCTTAGTGCTCATAGGAGCACAGCTCAGGTCTCGATCCTACTCATCACAAATCCCTGGACCTCAGCACCTCTGATGTCCCAAATGCTCCTAGGCCATAAATAAATTCCAAGCCCTAAGCAGATCACCTACCACTGCCTTCAGGCAGCCTGGGAGTTGGGCAGCTGCCAGACAACGGAACAGGGGACAAGTCTCCTTCTGCACTCACCCTCCAGCCTCCAGAATAGAGGGTGGCCACAGTCCCCAGGGGACACCAGGGAGTGATCTCAGTGCTCAGATGATACCCCGGCCAGTGATCTCTGAGAGGAGACCCATGTCAACAGCCAATGAGGGTGTCAGTCACTCCTGGGTGACTGTGGAGAACTCTTGGGACAGCAGTGTGCACAATCTGGCCACACTCCGCAGGGGGCCTTTGTGAGGCTTTGGGATTCACTGTTCCCCTAATATTTCAGGGCCTGTACCTTGCCCACCTGTGGGAGCCAGACTGCAACTAAGCACTTACCTCCCTGCCTGGGGGAAGGAGAGGTGAGGAGGGGCAGAAGGGTTGAAAGAGAGGAAGAAAGGAAAACACATTGGGACCTGGCTCAGATTCTCCTGGAAGACCCTAGGAATGCAGATTCTTGGGCCCCACTTGGGGCCTCACTGAGCTGGAAGTGCTGCAGGAGGGCCAGCTCTGCATTTCCACAAGCCCTCTTGTGAATCTGATCACACTGTGCTTTGAGAACACCTCCACCAGCCAGCAATGCTTAAGTTGTATAAAAGCTGCACCAGATTACAGAGCAAGGGCCCAGAGAAGACGGAAATGAGAGAGAAGAAAACCTTAGGGCCCTTGTGTCAATTTCAACTCCAATGGCCATGGGGCAGTCATTCAACTTTCCTGGGCCTCAGTGTCCCAATGTGTGGTATGGGGGTAGTCAAGCCGGCCCTGAAGAGCTGGGGCTTAGATACACCCTCAGTAGGTGACCCAGCCTTTGCAAGCCTCCTCCTTCTCCACTGGACCTGCACCCTCCCCTGCACAGCATTAGGGCCAGGGTTCACCTCTGCTCTTCTCACACAGGGGCCAGAGGACTCTCATCCTGCAGCATAGGAAGGCTGACACCTTCCCTGCCCTCCACCTATCAGTGACCTGTAGCTGCCCTTTGGTGTAATGATCAGAAATATCTACAGACACTGCCACCTGTGCACTGTAGGGCCGCAACGCCACTGGCTGAGAACAACCACATTAGTGTCCAGATACAACAAAGTAGAAGGCAAGACCACAGTATTCATAGACCTAAGAGTCACGCACCTGTCAGCTAGGTGTCCACACTCCACACTTCTGGTGACCTGGCTGAGCTTCCATCCCTCACTGACTCCTAGGGTTAGCTGGGACCCCAGGGTCGTCATAAGACACTCAGGAAATTTACAGTCCCAAGGGAAAATTCCATCTTTCTGTGCTAGTTGACTGTGCTGCTGAGTGGCAGAGGGACAGCTGAGGTGGACTTTGGATTGCCCCTCTTTAATTATAAGATAAGGATGCCAGAGCCATGAAATAAAAGGAAGACAAGCAGAGGCCAAAGAGAAGGGCTTGGTCTTCACCCTGCTGAGCATGGGGTCCTGTAGCACCCCCTGAAAAAGGACAGCAACGGGCAACTCTCTTGACAAAGTCTAGGACAGCTCAGGTCCCCCAGTCCCCATTCTGAAGCTCGAGGCTGGTCAGTACTGGAAGATCACTAATGCTATTCACACCACATGGAAGAATGGAGGGCGATGCTTAGAGCTTGTTTCTCACAGAGACAAGCTGAAATCCTGGGCTTTGCACATGTTGGCTATGTGAGGTTGGCCAATTACTTAAGATCTCTCAGCCTAGATGTCCTTATTGGTAAAAACAGGAGACAAACAGTAGCCACCGCTTTAGGTCCTAGTGGAAATTACATGAGTTGTTTTGTGTAACACTTAACACAGTGCTCAGAAATCCTACCATTGCTGCTGCATGGTTTGTGTGATGTCCTCATATCTGGCTTAGCTCAGGACAAGCACACATGATACAGCTGAGAACATTGTCTCCTAACAATGACCACAACAATAGTGCATCTTGGTTCTAAAAACAAGTGGTTTAGCACAGTACTCTCCATCACTCAGTCCATTATGAACCTAGGACCTGTCCAGACAGGCCAGCTCTCACCAAGTCCCAAAGGTTAATCATAGCATAGCTTTAAAATTCCCTTGGTAGGGGTGTGCGTGTGGAGAGAGAGAGAGAGAGAGAGAGAGAGAGAGAGAGAGAGAGAGAGAGAGAGAGAGAGAGAGAGAGAGAAAAGAAGAAGGAGGAGGAGGAGGAGGGAAGAGAAGAGAGAAGAGAGAGAATAACACAAGAGATTCTCCCTGAACCCCATACCAATTGGCCAGGTCTCTTAGCCTGGGTCAGGAAGACCCTCTGTCTACACCATCACTTACTGATCAGTGAAAATAATGTCTGCCTCAATGCATTACCTATGCTTCTCACTTTATCCAAAAACCATCATATGAGTTAGACACTACTATATTTTACAGATGGAGAAACTAAGGCACAGAGAGCTAATTATTTCTGTACCATCTTAGGCAATCAGAAACCTGATTTAACTCAGTTCTTAGATTTCAACAGCAAACTGCATCAGTGATCTCACAATGTAATAACTTCTACAATCAGAAGAATGGAATTCCTCTGCATTGAGCTCTGAGTTGCTCTGACACTAATTTAGGGAAGTGAGGGGAGCTGGACTCGAGCCAAGCTGGATTTATCATCTTCCCCAAACCTCTTTACACCTGGGCCAGACACAGCCCAGGGGTAGGGAGGACACAGAGCTATAGATATGGCCCCATCTCCTGTAGGAAGGGGATTCTATCTCGGATTATGCCTGAAAGGCAGCTGACAGACACCTAGCTGCATCCCAGACACACTCAGCACCACTCTGGGATGCAGAGCCTCCTTTCCTTCTCTAAGGCTACCAGCTTTGCTGGTTCACACTCTTCATTTCGCAAATCCCTCTGGATCATAGATTTGATGCCTCTGTGTTCTGTCAACTTATTTTGTATCTGCACAGACCAGGCCATCAATGTCCAGGTAATTTGTTGGATTTGTACTTTCTCTGCTCCCAAACTCTCTAAAATCCAGAAGTAGTTTGAGGCACATCATAAGGAAGATTTTAGACAAGGATAAAGCTGGAGGGAAATGTGATTAGGTAGTGCAGGCTTATGCAGATCCTGGCTGGCAAGTACATTGGCTATAAAAGTTCACTTCTAAATTTAATCCAATAGGAAAAATTGTCTCTGTGTTTGCAAAGAAACCAAACAATAAGCTTTGTAGCTGAACTTACAAGCTCTGATTTCTAAGGCTTTTTGGCCATTGGCTATTGAGTTGCCAGCTCAACAGGCAATGGGAAGTAGTGTGGAGGAATCAAGGGTCACAGCCAATATTAATTCTCTATCTCCACCCATGTTGGAACTAAGGTTATCCTTAAGGCCTCACACAACTTTGATCTCACTATCATTCCTTCTTTCAGATAGCTGCTCTGCTGATTCCCAGGCTAACTGGAAATGAAAGAAAATGAAATCTTATGCTGGAAAACCTGTTTATTTTTAAGTGACGATCTTAAAGTTTGTATCCGGGAGGAAGTGTGGTGTAGGTGTTAAAATTTTGAGTGATCCCTAATGTCATGGGTTCTAGTCTCTGTTTCTATTCCAGTTAGTCATATGAGACCTTGGTGATTTCATTCAAACTAGAAGTAACCTAGAAGTTCTCCTTGTTCTCCCAGTCAGGGCTAAGACCCTAGAAATCAAGGACAAGTAGCATCTGAAAAGGAGAAGTTAGTTATGGGCTAAGACTTGGAATTTATGATCAAATTTGACCAAGAAAGAGGAATTAGTGATTTGGTTCTTAAACTGGGCCACCCTGTGCCAGAAATCATCAAAGGCCATGAAGTATATTGATGAACAATTTCCATCCCTTCAAAGAGCCAGATAGAATCTGTCTGTTCACCTCAACAAGATCAAACAGGCTTGCTATCTAAATTACTAAATTCCTTTGTGTTTAGCTGGAGAAACATAACTTCTCCAGTAATACTTGTCTTGCTCTGACCAGAAGATCGGCTAGGCTGTCTAGGACTAAATAAATAAATAATAAATAAACAAATAGGTTTTTAGCATTAACTGAAGTTTGTTTGCTAGACCAAAGCATTTAAAATATGGGGTCTGGGAGAAAAAAATAATACAAAAGAGGGCTATTGGTGGAGGTGTTTGTTAAACTATTTGTGGTTGGTTTGCTTTGAAGGGAGTCAGAGAGGTAGGGAAAAGAACAAACGTGAAAAAAAAAAGAGGATGAAATTTGAGTTAGGAGGAATAATTCCAGGGATCTATGTACAGAATGATGACTCCAGTTACTGTCTACATATGGTGTCCTGAACATTGCTAAGAGTAGATTTGAGGTGTTCTCACCATGAACATGAAATGGTGTACTGTCATGCATATGTTACTCAGCTCCATTTAGCCATTCCACAATGTGTACGGATTTCAAACACAGATGCACACAATAAATATGTACAATTTTAATTTGTAAATTAAAAATAAATTTAAGAAAGAAAACATTAAGCAAGCAAAACAGAAAAAAGAAAGAAAGAAAATAGAGGCACCAGTAAGCAATGTACAAAGCTTTTATAAATTGAGTTGCATACAGGAGTAGGTCCTATTCAACCTCTGGGTTAGAAGAGTTTGTTTTGATCATTTATTGAGGTTCCACTCACTTTTCCCTCCCCCAACAAAGGAAATTAAAAATAATTTTCTCTAAATAGGATCCCTTGATGGCAGGGTGCCTTGGGTGCCTTTAGGTGTGTTTGACTTCCCAAGTGCTGGTGGCCACAGCCTGACAATTCCCATGTGATGAATGTCTCTTCCCAACAGAATGTGAGGATGGAAGATGCACTATCACCAACTCATGTCATGAGCTTGCTTGTGAGTGTGCACTGCTGCTGAGCCCAAAGTCCACAGGGGCATGATATTTTTAAGGTTGGTTTTATCCATCTATCTGTCTATAATCTATCTATCTATTTGTACTATCAGTACATGTTTGTGTTTCATAATGAATACGTTCACTGTAGGGGTTGGTACACACGCATATTACATCTCAATCCTTTTTATTCCCCTTTCCCTCCTGTCTCCCCCCGCCCCGCCAGATCCCCTTCTCATCTCCACAAAGTCTATCTCCTTGTTTTCCATTCTTTATCTTTTATTTTGCTCTTTAAACATTTATATTCAGGGTTTCTCATGTAAGAGAAACCATGTGATATTTAACTTAATGTGTCTGATTTATTTCACAGAGCATTACAGTCTCAAAGTACATCCATTTTATTGCAAATGACTCAATTTTATCCTTTATGGCAGAGTAGTGCTCCATGGTATATAAATATCACATGTTCTTCATCCATTCATCTGTTGATGGACATTAGGCCACTTCCAAGATTTAACAATCATGAATTGTGCTGGTATGAACACGGGCATGTGTGCATCACTGCAATATAATGGATTTAACTCATATTGGGAAGATACCTAGAAGGGGAGTTGCTTGGTAGAATGGAATTTCTATTTTTAGGTTTTTGAGGAATCTCTATTCTGATTCTCCAACAGGCACAATTCTGCCTGAAGATGGACCACGTCTCCAAATGGACTGAGGAGATCCAGTAACACACAGTGGGGTCTTGCCATTCCCACTAGCAAAGCAAGGCAGAGATCACTAACCAGCAGTGAATCTCACCCAGGAAGAACAACACAATACCCAAAATAGTATTCCAGGCATTACTACTAATCAACCAAATTTGCCATGAATCTTATTTACCTCCTCAGTCCTAAAATGCAGCTGCCAAGTAAATTTAAGCTGTTTGTCTTGGAGGCAGTGAGGAATGAGGGGAAGCCTGAGCTCACGAACTTCACACAGTCACATGAACTTCAAATCTCATCTAGCTGTGTGTGCTTGGGCAAAAAACTTGCCTTGCCTCTCTGGTCTTCATTTTGTTCTCTCCTAAACTGGGATTATATCGTTCAAGAGGATCACTGTGAGGATTAAGTAAAATATCATGTGCGTGCTAGGCAGCACAGTGCCTAGAACTTAGTTTGATTTTAACAAAATGTTAATTCTTTCTCCCTTCAGTATTGATCATGAAAGGAGTTGTATATCACACCTAGAACTCAAAATTCTTTCTTCAGGACCCCTCCCAATCATTCTGGCCCTGTACTTCCCGTGTGCACTGAGTTCCTCAGATAAGAGGAATCCATGGGCTTTGCTTTGATTTCAGAGAAAGTTGAGGAGTTAGGTGTAAATGGAGCAATGCTGGCCTCGGCGTGAGAGGGCAGTTCTTGTTCACGGCCTGATAGTCCCTGACTTACAATGCGCGTACACTTTTTCAACCCTTCACTAGTGCAAAAATGATGGCAACAAGTAGAAAGAATTAGGCTTTTGAATGTGGATCTTTTCCCCAGGCTCATGATATGTGGCCCTTACTCTCTCATGGTGGGCAGTGGCTCTCAGGACCCAGGAAGCCTCAATTACAAGGGGAAAAGCCCACCTGCTACATATAGTGGGCTGTGTTGCTGACTGGGATGTTTGATAGGTTGGGTGGATTAAATGCACTTGTAACTGACAATATTTCTAGCTTCTGATGGGTTCCCATCCTAAGTCAAGGAACATCTGTGTAAGCTTGGGCCCGACCACACCCAACAAGTGCTACTCTTGCTGTGCCGGAGTAGCCACCAAATGAATGATCCACTTTGTGACAACCTGCACAGATGCCACCAAAGCCAAGTGAGGAAAGCAGGAGAGAGCAGCACTGAGGGGCCAGTTCCTCACCAACACCTCCACACCAGGTCTTGTGACAATGGGATTATTGGCTCAGGAACTCTGCATCACCATTCGATCTTTCCCTGCTTCCTTGCTCTGGAATTAACAGAACTCATCCCCTGCTCTCTCAGTGACCTCATTCCCAGTGTAGATACCAGTTCTCAATGAGTTCATGAATTTGGAGGGGAAAACTGAAGAATCAACAAAAAGAGGAGGCTGCTACCTTGGTCTGTTTCCAAACAGCAACCCAGCTGTTTCTGATGGCAGACAGGAACCAGGAACGTAATTCTGACCAAGGCTGAAATTTAAACCCATCAATGACTTGGCTCAAGCTTTTGCAAGAGATGAGAATTGTGCAGCACAGGCTCACAGATCTGCCTGGAGCACCAGGCACTCCTGACAATGGTTTATTATTACAGGACACAGATTATCTCAGACTGGGCTAGAAATGGATTTATTTAACTCACTGGTTGCAATGTGTGAGTGTTGATGGCCTTGCTTCTTAACTTGTCAGTTGTAAATGGAGTCCCCAGGCTCAATTTTAGACCCAGGCTCAATTTTAGAGCCAGCATTGTTTACATAGCTCAGCAATAATACATCCCATGTGGCAGATATCACAGATTCATTTTTCTGCTGATGATAGGACTCACACAGAACAGCAGCTAAAGTACTTACTACTCTTCCCACTCAGAATTGCAGCTAAAAGGCACAAAGGGCCTTTTGTGGTTTGAACCATAAAGAAGAGAAAGTATATGACAGTTTTAAGAAAGACTAGTGGCGGGCTCGGTCATGCTGGCCTGGCAGCTCTGAAACAGTCCCATTATCGCAGTTATGATCAAGAGAACATCCTACCGTCTGATGGTGTCTGTCAGGGTTTTTATACTGTTACTACTGTTGTTGTTTGGAAAACAAGGACAAAGGGCTTTCTGTTTCTCTGTTTGCGTTTTGGTGCTGGGACAGGAACAGTTGGAGTGATGGTTTCCATGTGGTGCCCTGTTCAGATGTCTGCACCAATCATGTGGAGATGAGGCGGTAGCACATAGATTAAGTACAAAGAGTGCACTAGGGTTAAAATGTGGAGGTTGCTTTCAACAATCTCAGTGTAAATCAACTCTCTATGAATCACAACAAAGTGACTGTGCTCCATCCTGAAACTCTGTTACAGGAAAATGCTCCATATGTCTCAAGAATCTGAACACACAAGCTGAGAATGCAAATCCTTTTCATGCTCTGTGATAGTAACAAATCAGAAAAATAAACAAAACGGCAACTTCCTCAGGAATACAGTGTGTTTTAAATAAACTTCACAGGAAAGGGGGAGGATGGAGCCATTTCGTGCTTCTCTGAGACGTTTTCTGCCCTCACAGCCTGTCTTTCCCCAGCCAGTGGCTGCCTGGACACGGGGAATTTGAGTCTAATGGGGTTTACTTAAACCATGCATTCCACTCCCAAACCCTAAAATTGAATCACAGAAAAAAAAAGTTGAATCACAGAAATTGCAACAACTTGAAGACTTTGGCATCTGTGTCCTCAGAGGAAGATTCCTAGCAAGTTTTATTGCAACATGTGTTTACCTGTGGGGTTTTTCTAGTACACAGTACCTTATTCATCAGGAGATGTGAAGGATCCTAAGACATGAACACAGCACCTCCAAATAGCGCTGTCCCTGAGATGGTCAGAGGAAGTGCATTGAAAAAAGCAGGGCTGAATCCCCAAGGCCTTGAGCCTCATTGTATCCATGTGTTTGTTTGACAGACACTAATTGAGCACCTACTAAGTGCTGAGGAATGAAAGCACAGTAACCACAGAACCAGCTCAGAGTCAGATGGGGCTGGGTTCTATAAGCAGCATCCCCATTTTATAAATGAGTGGGTCTCTCTGTGCCTGGTATGGATCATGAAGTTGCTAAGGACTGAATGGATCCCCCAGAGTTTAGGGTTGGAAACTACCCCCCAGGACACTGGGATGGCACAAGGTGACTGGGATGGGGTCTCGGCCTCCAGGACGGATTAAAGGCACTGCAGGAGGGGTTGGTGTAAAGGTGAGTCTGGCCCCTCACTTGCCCCCATGTCTGACCCTCTTTTCCCTTCTGCCCCAAAGTATCTACTTTCAGCTTCCCACTTTGAGAACTGCAAGCCATGGGCACCTGTCCCCAAGGGATGCCACAACCAACAAAACAACCAAAACGGAGAAGTCAATGAAGAATTTTCAGAGGTGAATCACGAAACTCTTGTTCCTCACCTGTGAAATGTGGCTCTGGGGCTGCCTTCAGGATGTTGCAGAAGTGATGAGAGACCATTGGGGGGTGCTTTGTGGGTGTCACTGTTCTCTACTCCTGAGCAGGGGTTCCCAACCCTTGCTTCATGGAGAGTCTGGGAATTATTATTCAAATGCACAATCATTCTGCAGCTGGAAAACCTATCCCGCCCCAGAATGAAAGCGCAAGTGGCAGTGAGATTGTGGAATGGCTCCCAGGGATCAGTGCTGAGCTGCGCTGCAGGTGGGCAAGAGAAGAGAGGTGAGACCCAGGGACCCCACAGGCAGGGAGGCCGGGGCTCGCTGCTGGCTTGGCCTCCAGCACAGGCAGAGTCACATCCCAGGCTCCAGCCCTCACAGAAGCCACCAGAAACTCTACAGGCAGCCCCAGAAAACCTGATCGCCCCAATTCAGAGGACTCAGTAGTCATAGTTTTCATATTTCCACCCTCATTCTCTTAGTTTTGAATTCCTGAACCTAACTGCCAATGCCATCCATCTTTATTTTTATCACTTGAGCCTTTTCTCTCAGTATTTTACCTCTTCTACTCTGTGCTTTTAACCTTTATCTCACTAGCTCTGAGCCTTTTATAGTTTATTTCCAAATGCCACTCACTGTATCTCATGTGCCTTATCGCACAAAGATCCTGACTTTTACTTTTAACTAGCACTTTATTCCTTCTCTCTCCCCCCGGGATTTCTGGCAATGGTCTTGGTTTTATTCTCCTTGTGCCTTTCTAGCTTCCTTTTGCTCAGAAACATCTCTCTCCATTTCCCTGCCCTCTTCTTCTGGCCTTCTCTTCTTCTGTTTTCCCTGTTTGGGCTTATCATTTTACCATTAGGAAGATGAATGTGGACAGAGGAGGCCTGAAGGTATCTGAAGGTATCCCGTGAGAGCCCACCCCAAAGTCAGGCTGTGAAACAGCATTTTCTTGTCAGGGGCTCTGTATCTACCCTGCCCTCTCTGCCCTTGGCTGTTCTCAAAGCCACCGCTAAAACCCAGCCTGGGTCCCCTCGCTTACCTGCACCCCACTCCTTCCAGCTCCTCCAGTGAATGGCTCACACAGCCCTTTAAAGAAGGAAGAAACCCTTGCCTGCAGAGAGTCATGGGTTATCCCATCAACCTCTTCCCAAGGCTACAATTCTGTGACACAGTACACAAAAGTTATTCCCTCCATGCTTCTTTTTCAGACATCATGTCTACCAGCCCTCATAGGAACTCTTGTACATTTAGAATAGTGTGTGTGTGTGTGTGTGCACGCGCGCCTGTGTGTGCAGGTGTTACTGAGAACCACAGTATTCCTAACAGGAGGATTTTAACATCATCCTGTGCAGGCTTACACAGAACACCAGACAGTGAAGAGGAAGGAGGCCTGTGTATTTCCAGGATTCACACCCTGGCCTCCCTAGCACAGTTTCTAGGAAGAGAGTAGTATGTAAGGCTGAGTGTTTCCACTTTTTTATTGTGTTCCTAAAGAGAATGAAATTCTGAGGCAGAAGGAGTGTCTGAAGATCATTCCAGAGACTCTCAAGGTTGAGGCCCCTGAGTACATAGAAGAGTAATCTAGGGATTGCTTAAAATGCAGCTCTTCCCCTTTCTAGGTATCTTCTCAAAAGAGTTACAGACATCATATCACAGTAATCCATGCAGACCACCCATGTTTATAGCTGCACAACTTATAATAGCTCCATCTTGGAAGCAGCATACAAGTCCAACAACAGATGAATGGATGAAAAAAAAATGTGGTATTTACACAAAAGAGTACTACTCTTTCATAAAGAAGGATAAGCTTGAGTCTTTGAAGGAAAATAGGTGCACCTTGAGACCATAATGTTAAGTGAAGTGAATCAGACACGCAAGCTTAAATAGAACAAGGTTTCTCTTATACAATAAACCCAAAATATATATAAAGAACAAAATAAAAGACTGATAATATGAAAGAGGGATATAGAACCCTACAGATGAGAAGAGGAGCTGAAGCTGGAAGGAGAAGGAAGGAAGGAGAAGGGGACTTGAGTGGAGATGTGTTAGGAACACGTACGAACTCCGCACGATAAATGCAGTCGTTATGTACTGAAAACATGGACTCACTAAAAAGAAAAACAATAAGTATGTGTGAGGAGCTGGTAGAGTCCTTAGTGAGGCTTGAGGTGACCAAGGGAGGTGGTGATGGTGAACATGACCAGGAAGCACAAGAGGACACATTAGTGGGGGGAACTTGTTTTCTATGAAGATTTCCTGGAGAAGAGGGGAAGTAGAAAGTGACGTGGAGTGGGCTTCTATGGTTGGAGGAGGAAAGATGAGGTCGTGGGAGTGAGGCAGGAAATTAGGGTGTGACAAACTGGTTGGGGAAGTGGGTGTGACCTGTCAATCACAGAGTTCCAGGACACATGTGCAGAATATTTCCCAAAGCCCTGCATTGCAAAGCAGTCAGAGAATTCTGTCTTTAATTCTTCTAGTGAGAATCCCAGCAGGTTTTTGACAGTTCACCCTAGACTCCACGTCAGCCTAAGGAGAAATACAACAGACACCCACCATCAAGCCCAGGCCACGTCAATTCTTCCAGTGGCTCACCCTGTGGTTTGCAGGGTGCATGTTTCTTTTCCTATCTCACTAGCTTTTGTGCCTGTCTTGACCAATTCTTTGTTCAGGATAGAAAAAACTTAGAAGCCACCTCTAGAAGGAGAATCCAGCAACCAAAAACCCAATAACAAGGAAGGAGAGGATGTAGGTGCACTGGCTCCTGGAAAGCCTTTCCTTGGGAAGCAGATGTAGCAGCCTCAAGTCCTCCCACAAGCTATGATAGGAGTGGTGCCCTGGAACATAACATGGGACAGACGTCTGGGGACAGCATTCATGTCCCTTACCCAGAGAGGGCAGTATGACGCCATTACCCTTTGGGGGCTGAGCTGTAGTTTGTTTAATCCCCTGCTTTGAATCTGTAGATATTACAAGCAGCACAGTGATGAGCAGCTTTGTACCCGCATCTTTGGACACACCCTTACCACTTCCTCCAGGGAGTTTCCTAGAAACGTCCCCCTCCAGGCTGTATATGCCTTGATGTGTTTTCATCTTGCCAAACAGCCATGCAGGAAGGTAGCATCAGGCAGGCGAGTGCTGCACACTGGGAGGCTGAGGCAGAAGCATCACAAGTTCTACCTCAGCCTGGGCAACTTAGCAACTTAGCAAGACCCCGTCTCAAGGTAAACAAGAGCATTAGAGATGTAGCTCACTGGAAAGGCCCTGAGTTCAATCCGCAATACTGGAGAAAAAAAGTTCCATCAATTCAGCAAAAGAAAGCCTAGGGCTTCTTTTAAATCAGTCTTAAAATCTCTGCCAACCTGGTGTCTGGAAAGTGAGAACACATCTTTATTTGCACTTTGGGTTCCCTGTGATGTTGAACGCCTCATCAGCTGTATTCCTGGCCCCCTTCACCCTTCCCAAACCAATGTTTCCACCCTGAACTTGGGAGTTTCACCCAGGATATCCACTGGAGGATACTCTAAAGAGATTTCCTAGCACGATCATTTTTGTATTCACTGCGAGAATGTTGTGGAGGGTTTAGATCATGATGAAAAACAATCACTCTTTTCTAGGACCCATTTTTGTACCAGGAACAGTGCTATGTGAGAATATCCAGTTTACTTTTCTCTTTTTCACACTATGGGATGTGCAGTGACTCAGGCCGATGTCACAAGGCTCTCTGTGACCGAGCTCACTCTAAGCTCCTTCTCATCTTCTAACCCTAATTTACTCTTTGTCATATTTCCTTCAACTCCTTCCAATTTTATTATACATTGTTTTTCAGACATTTGTGCAGCACAGGATGTAAACAAATACAAAATGATGACTGTGATTGACTACAGATCATCACAGTGGTTCAACCCAGGGTGACTGTGGATCATCACAATGGTCCACGAGAGGAGACATTGAGGGGTTCAATCTTCATCCAGCCAAATCTCAAAGGCCTGGAAAAACTGTGATCTCAGAGGATCGGATCCACTGTGATGTGCGGTGAGAAGCACTGGTGTAAGGTGTGCCTTAATCATGAAATACCTGAGGCTGAGTGACTTTGGAGGTTTATGTGGCTCAAGACTCTGGAAGGTCAAAAGAGCAAGAAGCTAGCATCCTGACTGACTCAAAGGGAAAGGCCATGTGCAGAAGGCCAAGCATCTGGGGGACCTTGTTTTACAACAACCCACTCTCCTCAGAGCTGTTGCCATGGTAGATCCACCCACACTGGAGAGTAGCCTTGATCCTGCATGGGCCCCACGGCTCAGCACCATCCTCTGGTCCCATGTCCTAAAGCATCCACCACCTGCACACCAAAGCCCTGGTACCAAGTTTCCCACACAGAAATGTCTGGGAGACAAAACCACATCTGAACCTGAGTGTCTGGACTAGTGGAGCAAAAATATACCAGGAAGACTAGGAAGAATGAAAGAAACATTTTCCTGGGCTTTATCTGGTTTGAAACAATTCCTGTGCTTCCCCTCCAAGAGTTTTCTTTAGATCTAAGTATCGGGAAGAAAATGACAGGGTGGGAACGCAGCTCAGTGGGTGAGCACTTGCCTCCATGCACAATGCTCCGGTCCAACTCCAGAACTGCAATCAGTCAGTCAGTGAGTCAGTCATCAAAAACCCCTTCCTGAAACCGAAGAGCATGCGGTAAACATCACCCTGCACCCTCCCTGGAAGGTATGTTTTTCTGTGTCCCTCTCCCTTCTTTTCCCCATTCTTGCAACCCTTCCCAGGGTGTCACCTGCGAGCAAAAAGACCATGGGTTCCCTGCCTTATGGAGTCCTAGGCCAGCTCCTGGATATCCCTTTCCCACAGCTGTGGGTTCTGTGAACTTGGCCTGCTTCCGTCGCTTCTTCTCAGGAGCATCCTTGCTCTCTGCTGTCCCACCATGACCAGGATCTGAGTAGGATTCAGACACTTTGCCTCAGTATTCCTCCCTCTTGGATGGCAGGGCTGACGTCACAGTGTACTTTGTGCTTTCCCACGCCCACAATGGGGCTGCCTTCCCGGTACACATACATGCAGGTCTAGATCATGCAGTGAACTGGCTGTAACACCCCCACATCTTCCTCATCCTCCCTCCTCCCAAGTCTGCCAGCTATTCACACCAGGGTGACCTTGGGCGAAAAGAGCCAATGTTACCCTAAGACAGGGAGCAGAATGACAGCAGTAGTTCCCATGTCTCTGCACATTCATGGACAGAAACTTCCAGCTGGCACTGTAGAAATCACACACACCGGGACCTGGTGCTTCTCCTTAAGAACCTAAAGTCTTGTCTATGCAGACCTGGCAGAGGAGACTGAAGCCACAGTCCTGGACTTGGGATGCCAAAGTCTGAGAATCTCTGTTCATCCAAGTCAACCTGCACCCATCCCACTGCAGCAGCAGCAGTCACATCCTGCTCACATCAAGGATAAGCTGAGCCTGGAGCTGCTCCAGGCCTGGGGGCACAGGGATCCACCACCTTGATCTGTGTTTCCCAGTGTGCTGCACACACTAATGTTCATAGATCTCTCCAGAAAAGTGAAAGTTGGATGGAAACATGAGCTCATGCATCTGTGATCTCCAACACCAAGAATACTACCAACAGTCTCTTTTTTACGTCTTTGGTTCCCTCATTGTTTCTTCCAAGCTCACCTGCATCCTGATCCTCATTATTAGAAAGGCAGTTCTCAGCCCTGTCCCTAGATATTCTGAAGAAGAGGCAGAGAGAAAACCCAGGAATCTGGATTCTGAATCTCTGCCCAAGAGATGCTTCAGCACCTTGAGTCTGGAGAATGCTGCTCAGGGCTTCTCTTTCCAACTGTCTCCTCATCTGGAGTGAACAACACACACACCTTCCCACGCCTGCTCCCCTCCCTCCTCCTTGAGGACACTGAGGTTTCCCATAAGGACTCACCCTCTTTCCTCCCTACCACTGCTATCTTAGTCAGCTTTTCCTTCACTGGGAAACAATATCTGACACCCACAACTCACAGGGGGAGAGGTTTAAATTGGTTCACAGTTTCAGGAGATTCAGCCCATGGTCTGCTGGCTCAAAGGCAGGGACATCATAGTGGAAGGCCCTGGTGGAAGGAAACTGCTGTTTATGGCAGCCAAGAAGCAGAGCAGGGAAACAGAGCCAGAGAAGAAGGCACCAGGGACCAAAAATAGACCCTAGGGTCACGTTCCCATGACCCACTCAGCAACACCCAGAAATGTGCTCTACTATTTCCCTAGGTGTTTCCCCCAACCAAATTGACATAATCCAGTTTAAACGTCCTAACTGCCAAACCAGCTAGCCCTGGCCTCTGCGAAAGAGTCACATCTAAGCCACTTCTAGTGCCTTCTCCAGGACTTGCTGTGTGATAAGAACTGTCTAAAGAGACCCCATCCTGCTTCTCTATCTATGATCACTCAGACATCCTGATTTTTTAAAACAAAATTAGGGTTTTCTTTTCTCTGCTTCCAGACCTGTTAAGCCTGCTGCCAATGCCCATTCTCCTCCTGTTCTAGTTCCCAGTCACCTCTAACCCTTACATCCAACCTCTTCCTGCAGCACTCTTGAGTCACCTCTGCAGCATCATCATGAAAATGATGACCGAGTGCATCCACAGGTGGCTCTGCAGGTCGCACAGCACCTGTACACACGTCATGTCACTCAAGCACCAGGGCCCTGGGAGAAGAGTGTGTGACAGCTCAGGGGCACCCACTTCGGTCTAGACTGTCACACCACCTTCCTCATCACTGCCGTCTCTGCCACACCCTTTGGAACTGTTGTTCACTTTGTGTTTTTCTTAAATTACTCACAAGTTTTAACAAATGTCTTTTAAAATAAACCTATATTAGCCCCATTGGTGGATAATCAATGTCACAGGTCTTTAAGAAAAGGCACGAGTATAAGGAAATTCAGCAAAAACAGAAGAGAGTTGTTAAATCTCAAAGTCAGAGACCTTAGCTGTGGCCTGTGGCCCGGATGGGCTCTCGAGCCTTGGGGAAGCCACCTGGCCCCCGGGGCTCCACTGTGGAGTCCAGCCCACCCATGAGGCCCCCCAGCCTCCCTGGGTTTCCGGAGGCCCGGCCTGCTCACAGGGTTGTCAGCCCTCTTCCCTCTCCAAAGTCCAGGCTCTCTCAGGGCCTGGTCCCAGGACCTATTCTGTGACCAGGGTCCAGCCTGGGGGAGGAAACCCACGGCAGTCCTGTCCCGAGGGCCTCACCCCTGGGTTCCCAGGGGCCTCTGCTACTGCCCAGAGAGGAGGCAAGGGCCTGGGTATCAGATGGGCACAAGGCCACACCGCTGGCCACATTCCCAGCATTTCCTCTGTAATTAGAACTAGAGGCTGCTGCCGGATGGAGCTCAGAGCCCAAAGTCCATTCGCACTTTGTTTAAAAATGAGATCATTGGAACAACTATTACACGTATTGTAAAACTCAACAGGAAACAACAAGGTTGGTGAGGATGATAAGGACTGGAAACTCGTGTGCCTCAAGCGTGGGAATGTGAAATGATGCAGCACGGTGGTGAACAGAATGGAGAGTCTTCAGACCTGAAGCACAGATACGTCACTTGGCCCACAAAATCCACATCTGGGCACACACACAATCACTGGAACAAAGTTTCAAAGGGGCATTTGCACACTCATGTTCACAGCAATTTTCAGAACAGCCAAAAAGCACCAAGTGCCCATGGACAGAAGAGTAGGTAAACAAAATATTACTTATCCATACCAGGGAATATCGTTTAGCTTTAAAAAGGAAGAAAACTCTGACACATGCTCCAACTTGGATGAGCCTTCGAGACATTATTATAAGAGGGAAAAAAAGCCAGATACAGAAGAACCAGTGCTGTCTGAGTCCACCTACACATGACCCCTAGAGAGGTCACACTTAGGAAGCAGAATGGTGGCTGCCATGGGCTGTGAGTGTGGAGGCTGCAGAAGAGTGATTTAGTGATATGTAGTCTGGGCTGATTAAACAGGCCTGGAATTGACAATGGTGCTCATTGCCCAACAATGTAAATGCACTTAATGCCCCTGAAAAAAAAATGTCTAAAATGCTGTTGTTCCTTTAAAATTGGCTAGAATGGTAAGTTTTACATATTTTACACAAAGCTGAGTAATTTGTTATTAGGAAGGCATTAAAGTTGAACTTCTGTGTTATTCCACTCTGTTGCTATAACACAGATACCCAAGTGAAGCAATTTAAAAGGAGGCCAATTCTTCAGTGGCCTCTGACCTCAGAGGGTGCAGTTCATGGTCAGCAGACTCCTCTGCTTTCAGGTCTGTGGTGAGCAGAGTGTCCTTGGAGGAGGATGTAGCAGACCAAAATTGCTCCATGGAGTCTGCACAGCAAGAGCCAGGGGCCAGCCTTACAACAAAGCCCTTCCCCAGACTCATATAGGATGAACCTGTCCATGGATGGGACCATTGATGAGGTCAGAGGCCCCCTGATTCAATCACTTCCCCAAGGCCACACCTCGGACCACCGATGCCTGGGGTCCAAGCCTTCAGCACTTAAGCGGTATGTCTGGGGGACATTTCAGACCCAGATCCTGACCCACACCGATGCCAGATCCAGGCTGTCTCCTTGAGCACATTAGGACTGACATTGTACTGGGAAGAAAATAACTTCCACTAGACGATTTGGTGTTACTGAAGGTCCCATTCCAATTTCTCCAAAATCACCAGTAACATATTTACCAAATGGTAGGTAAGCACTCCGATGTCTCATACATTCACTACACAGATGAGGACAACAATGCCAGATGTCACAGGGACAATCAAAAGAGTGGCCAGTGAATTTCCCCAAAGTCACCCTCAGTAACTGGTGCTCTTGATCCCTGATTTAGCTTCCAGCCCCTTAACCCAGACTTCCTTCTTCCCCTGCCTCTTTTCTTTCCCTTTGGTTTCTAAGACAGTGAACTTTGGTTCTCTTTCTCCTTGTTTTCCTTTCTTTACTTTTTGTAATATTTTTTAAAGTATTGGCCATTATTTTTTAGAGCTGTTTTAGGCTTACGGACATGTAGAGCTTTCCCTCCCCAGCTTAGTCATCATCAGTGTCTCACATGTCTGGGTACAGTTGGTGATCTGATATCAACACAATTCATAGTTCACTTTAGGGTCCATTCTGTTGGTTTTGACAATTGTACAGTGACTTGTATCTACACAATTACACTTCCCTGCCCTAAACATCCTGCGCATTTCTCTTTTTTCACCCAAGTTTAGAGTCCTCAAAGTTCTGACCACTCCTGTTTTGTCCCTGCTCTGTTCTCTCTTGGGTGTCACTTCTGTCCCTGAGTTTTTTGGGCTCATTTCCATTCTTGCAGCTCTAGGGGTGACTCCTCACTGCCCCTCAGCCCACCCCACTAGGGGATGGAAGAAAGCCCAACCCAGCCACCGATTCCTCCTAATGACAAGCCATCCTCCTGTCGCCATATCACTTCAGAGTCAACTCCAACTCTCCTTCATCCTCTGCAGCAGAGGCCTTGAAGGAGGGGAGAGCATCAAGTTGGAATCATGTCTGAGGGAGCTCAGACTCTGCCTGCAAGGATCTGTCCTCAAGTCCTCTGACCTATGCCTGGAGAGCCGGCAGCCCCTTCACAGAAGAGGAGCTTCCTTGTAGTCACCCAGGGAGATCTCTCTCTTTCCATCCCAAAAAGGTTCTCTCTTCTCTGCCCTTCTGGTCTCTTTGATCTCTCTCTTCTCTGACCCAGGTCTTGGCATGGATGGGAAGAAAGTTAGGGTGGGACCAGATTTGCTGATCAGCAGCAGAGGATCAAGCTTGTTCTCCAAGGTCAGAATCAAAGAATTTGCTACAGGTTTCTTTGAAATGTAAGCTCATCATTTAATAAAAATGTGTTGAACAAGGCTAAGGATGATGAGTATCTGCTCTGAAGTCAGTCACTGCAGAGGTGGGGAGAAATCTATATAAGTGAGGAGGAGACTTCAGTGTGGTGTGTGTGGTCCTAGAAGCTGGAGAATACAGAGGACAGAGTTGGACTAGAATCAAGTCCAGGTGTGAGAGACAGGAAATGGACCACAGTGACATCACAAGTAGGGATCATTTTTGTCAACTCAAAGTGCAGAGTGGACAGTGCAGGGTGGTTAAGGGCACTCTGCAAAGCCAGCAGGCACTGAACTCCTTTTGCCACCACCCTCTGCACTCTTCATTGGTCACTTTCATTGACTGCTGCACATCCAGACACCTGAGCAACAGAGAGGGTGACTTGACAGCATGAGCCAAGTGGGACTGTCCCACTAAAGGAGAAGATAAGCACTTTCCTGAAAGCATCACCCCAAAGACCTCGGCTCATGTCCCAGGGCCATCCAAGGTGCAAGGCAGCCTGGGAAAGTGACCCCAATGCTGTCTGAGTAAAATTGGAAGGAAGACTGGGTACAAGTCAGCCACTGTGTCACATCAGCCCCAGTGTGAGGCCACAAGGAGATGCATCTTGCCAACCACTAACCCTGACTTGTCAGCAGGGGACTGAGCCACCTCAGGGCACAGCTCCCACCCAGCCGAGCCTTCAGATCCGTGCAGACCCACTGCCACCTGACTGCAACCTCACAACAGTCCCTGGGCCAGAGCTACCCAGCCCACGCTAGATACCAGTCTTAGTCTGTTCAACCTGCCGTAACAAAAGTACCACAGGCCAGGTACTTATCCTCAGAGAGGAATTACTTCTCACTGTTCTAGAGGCCAGGAAGCCTAAGATCAAGGGGCTGGCAGTGCTGGTGAGGCGCCACTTCATTCCCAAATGTCAGAAAGCACATGAGAACATTCTAGGGCCTCTCTATGAGGGCACCAACTCCAGTGATGAGGGTCCCACCATACGACCCAATCACCTCCCAAAGGCCTCTCCTCCTACTAGGAGAAGATTGAAGGCTAGGATTTCAACAGAGTGTCTGTGAGGGGACACAGGCATTCAGATGGTAGTGCTTATACCCCTGAGAAATAGTGAGATCAGGAGTGATCCTTGATGTTTTAATTAAGTTTGGGAATAATTTGTTAAGCAGCCACAGATAACTAATATGAAAAACGAGAAAGAAGCTATGGAAGGAATATGGGTTGGCAGCTGGCCACATCCACCACTTTCTTTTAGAGCTACAGTGCAGAGAAGGCTCAGCAAGGTGAGTTGCCCAAGAATCAGCTGCTCACCAGGCCCAGGATGAAGAGGCAGCAGAAGAGTCCTTCCAGAGCAGGAGAATCAGCAGGCAGGGTGGGATGTGGCCAGAGAAAGTGTGGCTGCTCTCATCTTGCCTCAATCTGCCAGTGGCCTCAAGGGCAAGGGAAGTATGTGCTGGGGAAAGAAGAGAGAGGAACTGGGGGTGCATGCAGAGCTAGGCCCTAAGTAAAGGTCCTTGACAGTCTTGATAAGAACCTTAGATACCTCACAGGTGTGGAAGCCAGGGGCAGCATTTAGGAGTGAATAGTTATGATCAAATATATTTGACAAAGATCACCGTGGCAGCAGGGAGAAACATAAAACAGATGCAAACCTCCTAGAGAATCTCTAAGAAGATGCTGTTTATACAACTGGGTGCACGGGATCTGGTGACCATACGGCTTTTGTACCTTGGGTTTTGTGGAGGTTGTGGATCTTTTCAAAACAGCAGAGTACTTCACATCCTTCTATCCAAAATCCAAGTGTGCATCTTAGGCTGGGTCCCTGCCCAGCTGAGCTTCTTCACACTCTGCCATTCGGGCCACACTTGCTGCAGGTCCCTCTGAGTCCAGAGCCATGCTAGCCCCAGGAACAACCTGGGCAACCATCCTACAAATTGCCTGGGACACAAATGTGAGCCTGGTGCCCTTCCCTGATGATCTCATCCTCCCTGAAAACTGGAAGGAACAAGATGGCTGTGGGCTGAGTGACCTGGTCCACAGGCAAGGGGACAAAATGGAGATGGTTTATAATGGGTGCAGAGCCAAGGTTGGATCCAGATTGCCAGTCCAGCCCTGCTCTATTTGGAAATGAAACATTCAGAGATCACACTCAGTGCTCTGGTAAAGATAAGAGATGAGAAACTCCAATGAGAGACAAACTGAATGACCAAAGTAAGGGCAAGGATTATTCCCACAGAATGGCTTTCAGCTTCTCTTCCCCGCTTCCACTCCTGAGTCTCCAGTTCATCCTCCTGCTCTTCCGTCTTGGACATGCCATAAGTTGGCTCAAGAAGACAGGTATAACTTTCTGTATATTATTTCATTTTACCCTCAGAACTGCTCAGGAAATGGGAACAACTAGCACTTGGTTTGTCACCTGTGTACATTGCTTTGATTAAGAAGAAGCTGAGGATCTAGCACTGATGGCAGTGGGATCTGTGGAGACGAATGAGCAATGGCTCAGCCTTGAGACGTCTGGGCTGAGTGGGGAGACAGAACTAGGTCTTGATCATGCCTGATGACAAGCCCCTCCCTGGGTAAGTGCCTGTCTCAGGCGCACTGAAGGGGACCATTTAGACTACATCATAGGGGGTGCCAGGAGAATGGATAACCCCCCATTATCCAAAACCCTTGAATTGGGTTTTGAAGGATGAGTACAAAAGTTGACTAGAATGAAACATATTGAAGCCCAAGAAGATGAGCATGAGCCTAGCCCAGGAGCAGAAATAAATGGAATGTTGGGGAACCTGAGAATTTTGGCATTGCCAGGGAAAGGTGGTAAAAGACCAGGCTGGAAAGGCAAGCTGATCTCTGAAGGGTTTGAGTGTAGCTCAGTGGCTAAGGCACCGAGGGCACCAGAGCTCCAAGCTCTGGGTTTACCACTGGACTTCCGCTCATGATGCCCACCACAGCCCCTCCTCACGATCTGGGTCTTATCTCATCTTGTGATCATATGCACAGCAGGGGAAGAAAACCGTATGTGTCACTGGAGATGCAGACTGTCCCTTCTAGGAGCCACTGGCGTCCTAGGCTAGACAGGAGGTGACTAGACTGCAAAGCCAGGAGACATTTAATCTGGGCCAAATCTATTTGATCATGAGAGTGATTTATCACAAAAACAAACCACCACCTGGACAAGGGTGTGGCTGTCTGGGAGTGGATGTATCCAGGCTGTCCTGCGTCTGCTGTCTCACTTGAGCTCACACTGTACTCCAACGTTTCAGAGCACCCTCGAGTGCCATAGCACAGCTTAGGAGAAGATCCCCACCTTTCTGACCATCGCACCCAGGGGCAGCACCTGGCAACCAGAAAGGCCTGGGGTCCATGGAAACAGTCACCACTTCCTCAGGCTCTTCTGCTGTGACTGGATCTCACACAGGGTGGCCTCACCAAGAGGCCCTGGATGTCCCATGGAGTCACTGGGCATCACCAGGACTGCAGGAATTATTTATCACCTGCAACTTCCCGGCCCACAAGAAGAGGGAAGCCTAGAAAATACTGAGGCTCCCACGCTTCAAGGAACTCCCTGCCTAAATATTATTCTGCACTAATTCCAGCTCCGGGCCACCACTCTGCCTGGGGGAGGAAGCCCCTCCATCCCGCCTTCCCCTCTAGCCCTCTTGGTGGCATGCACCCCGCCAAAGAGCATGCAGATCCCAGAGCCCCTGGGCAAGCTGAAGACACAAAACTGCAGGCTGCTCTGTAACCTAAGTACTTTCCGCCCCAGCACGTGCATCAAGGGGGATGGATGGTGGCGTCCAAACAGTCTTATGTTGTGTTATTGTAGCCTCCCCTCTTCCTATTTATTACTCCACTTGAAGTAATCTTTGGTGTCCACTGATAAAGCAGCTGGCCCTCAACCCATAGGCAAACAATTCCTTCCTCTTCTCAGGCACTTACCTTCCCCAGGAGTCAAAGAAGAACCATATATAGTGTCTTTCTGGTGTCTGATACCCCCCTTTTGACATAAGGGAGACACCAAGGGTTTTAGGTTGGGTGAAGGAGCCAAGGTTTGCATCCTTTCAGATCCTGACAGATAGCTGTACGCTAGGGAGGGGCAGGCGGGCATCCCTAGCTGGGTGGAGAAAGGGCATGAAGGCTGGAGATGGGTCCTCATATCTTTGCCACCATTCAGCACTGGGAAGCACAAGGGCAGCAAGACTGGTTCCTAGGGCTGGTCCTTCATGGACACCCTTAGAGTACTCTTTTCCCAGCAACTAAGTATCATGTCGTGGTGATGCTAGGAAATCTGTGTGGCACTGTGTTGAGGCAGAGCTTTCAAAACCTGCAACATCCTCCTGGGATGAGCTCATAAGGTAAGGCAAGTTAAGAACAGCTCTGGCTTAAGATGAGAAAATAGACTATCAAATGTGCTCACTGAAGGTCACAGTGCTGGCCAGTAAGAAAGAGGGGTTAAGCAGCAGCATACACTTACAGTCCCAGCTCTCTAGGAGGCTGAGGCAGGAAGATGAAAAGGGTCACTACAGGCAGGTAAGGCAATTGTGAGGGCCAGAGCTTGTGCCATCTCCATGGAAACTTCAAGGGGCAAAACACAGCACCCAACATGGCAGAGGCGCCATCAAGCCTCAAAGGCAAATGTGCAGGAAGAACAAAGACAATAAATCATGTCCCAGCTGCTGGAATTCCAGGAAGAGTGTTGACATCTACAACCACTGTCTATCCCAAGAAGCATGACCTCACTCTCTGTGCCTCCAAATTCTTCAGGGCAAAACCTCCCCCCTTCCCATTTAAAGATTTTGTTCTCACCTTGCTCCCTGCTGAGTTCCCTTTTCCCAGACTCAGCCCACGTGTGCACTCCCAAGAGTGAATAAACAACCTCTTACTCGCAGGAGGCCCTATCATGAGTGGTCTCTCTGCTACCCCCCCCCCATTACAGAAAGTTCAAGCCCACACTGAGCTACTAAGAGACTTACCAAGACCAGGTCTCAACATTTTAAAAGATTAAAAGGGCTGGGGACCTTTTCTTCCTATTTCAAATTATCAATTATTCATCTTAATCATTTTAAACCTTATTTACACTTTCAGTTTCTCACACTAGAGAGACTATTCAGTATTTACACATGTGTGTCCTATTTATTTCACTTAAGAGTATGGCCTCGATATGCATCCATTTAGCTATAAGTGACTCTAGTTTCTCATTCTTTATAGGGGAAGTGGGAGGGGAAGGGGAAAGGAAAGAAGGGAAAGGAAAAATTATGAGAAAAGAAAAAAACGGAAACAAAGTCTATATAAATAGGGAAGGGTGGAGGGGTGAAGGGATCACAGGGAATGGGAAAAGAAATAAGAACCAAGATGCATCATGTAAAGGTACAAACACCCAATGACAAATGTAACCATAACGTATTGTATACCTAAAATGCACCAATAAAAGAATTTGAGTAAAAAAAAAAAGGGGGTAGGGATGCAGCTCAGTGCAGAGGCCCCGGGTTCAATCCCTAACACCAAAAAATGGCGCGAATAAGAGCCCAGGCTTCCTAATGTTTAACCCACTGCTTTGGTTGTTTACTCCCTGAGGATAACTGGGGAGTCCCCACATTACCCCCACCCACCTTGAACAGTACAGTGCCTGAATGGGAGGAGCGGAGTGGCCCAACATTCCACACAGCTGTGTCCTACATCTCTGCTGAAGGCACACAGCAATAACAATACATTCTAAACTCACCACAACACAGTCTTTGCAACCCAACTGGGGTTAATTCAAGTCCAGAGCATTTTCTCTCATAAGAAATGTGCTGTGCTTCTAGCTTTTCTTCCTGATCTTACCAAAAAGAACAGAATGAAAGCAAGACTCAGACAAACATCTATCAGAAAGTTTCCAGGATCCCAGAACACTGGCTGTTAGTCTATTTTTCTAAAGTAAAAACCCAGGAAGCTGTGGAATCTTGAAGAAAAAAGCCAGGAGACCTGGATGCCATGTTCCGCTGTTACTCCATGAAGCAGCTTTATAACTCTGGGTGAATCTCTTGTGATCTGAACCTTAGCTCCCTTATCTGAAAGGGGATTAAGGGCCTCCTCATCTACCTTGCAGGATGGCCGTGATGGGCAGATTAGATGCCACCTACACACATAAGCCCCTTCTAGGTTTACAAAGTGATGGAGATGGCTATGGGAATGGCAGGCCCCCAGGGCCATAGCTTCTGCTGGTTCTAGGGCTCCACAAACAGCTCTGTCCTCTGTTTGCTCTACTTATCCTGCAAAGGGGGAGAGGAGAGCAGCAGGTATTTCACAAGGATGAGAATCCTGTCTGGCTAACATTCGATTCTTCAAGTCTCTCCCCCACATTCCCTTCATTCAGTCCCCCAAAGGAATTCTGTAATCCTATCTCATCACCCATCCCACTAACAGAAATAGATAATTCTAGTGCCACAGATAACCTGTTTGATTCCCATCCTCAGGGAAGAGAGGCCATTACTGTGTTCCTGCAGCCAGATTCCTGCTTATCTTCTCTAGAAGACAAGGAAAGACAGGACCTGGAGCTTCCTCCAGGACTGGAAAGGGACAGAGAGCTAGGACCCCATGTAGAAGTTCTCCCTCCCCAGTGACTCCCTGGGAAGTGGTAGGCCCTTGGGGGAATCACACTGCGGCAAAGCTTGGCCAAGAAATGGCAGAGTGCATCAGTGGTCATCCCGTGGACCAGGGGCCTTATGTGAATGCTCTGGATGGATGTGCACAAGATTGGGGAGGAAAGGGCATTCCGAGGGGTCTGAGACTGAATTTCCCACCACCTTGGCAGGATGGCTATAATAGCATATAAAATCTAATTTAATTTAAAATAAGACATGACACGTGATCTTTCTTATGCCCTACCATGTGGTATAGAATTCACATACCTGGTATCCTTCTTGGACATTCTGGCAGATATCTCTGGTTTCTTTGGCTGGTCCAGAATTTGGAAGAAACAATTCTAAAGATCAGCACAAGCCCTCCCTCATTTTTTTTGTGGTGCTGGGGATTGAACTCAGGACCTTATACTTTTGAGGCAAGCGCAATGCCATTGAGCTAAATCCCTGGCCCAGCACAAGCCCTCTCTGAAACCACCTTCCATTCCCATCCCAGAGAGCACTTACCCTGGGAAATAGCAGCCCAGCAAATATTTCCTCTACAATCCGAAACTCAAGCTATGGGATGCCCACCCCCTATATCCCCTACTTCTCAACACACCTTGAGTAAAAAAGAATGTTTTATCTTACTGATATCAAAAAAAGGAGCATACCATGAACACATGGAGAAATAGATACTAAAACTTTATGACCAGCAAATACTGTCCAAGTTACTGGGCGGGGGGGGGGGGGACTAATGTTAAACCATTCTACCAAGGAAAGATCACAATTTTGGAAATAGGGATGTTATTGTCCTTATTTCACCCAGAGAATATTCAGGCCCAGAAATGTTAACTAACTTGCTGATTGCAAGGCAGTAAGTTACAGAGCTGGGGGTGAGAATCCAACTCTATCCTATTCTGCCAGAATCACAGTTCCCTGGAATTCTTCAGCGGCATGCTCCTGTTCTTCAGTGATGTGTGATGTGTGTGTGTGTGCACATGTGTGTGTTTGTGTGTGTTTGCACCACACAGCTGCCATGCTGATTGGAGAGTAGAGAATGCAGAGTTTGAAAGGTAACCATGGTCAGTATCTGTTTAGCACTAGAAGGAAAAACTCTAAGATCCAGTAGGCAGCTGCTAAAGTCTGGCTGAAATGTGCCCATCACTGATTTAATGTGGTAATCAGCTGGGACCATGGCAACAGGCCATGAGGTATTGACTGTTTCTTGCACTTTGATGTTCTTTGAATGTGTCAAAACCTCACTTCAGTACTCTGGAAAGTGTAACAGTGTCACTTGTCCAGCCCTATTTGCAGGAGCAAGTGGCAGGGAGAGGCCATCCTCACCTCGCAGTTAACACCAGGTTGGAAAGTGGTGGACTTTTCCCAAAGACAGCCAGTGGTCACCACCCTGGAGGTTCTGTCTCAGGATAAAATTCTGTACTGAGCCTGAGTGAGCAAAGATACAGAGCCCTCCTGTCTGAGCTCAGGCATACCACAGAGCTTGTGGAAACAGGAATCTTCTTCCACAGAGCAAGAAGGTAGGGCCCAGGCTCACCTCAGTCACACTTTACTCTAGGCTGGGTCCAGAAACAGCCTCTGCCATCCCTGCAGCAGCTGAAGCTCCACTGGGGCAGGAGTGGGCAAGAGGCTGAGTTGACGGTCAGGGTCTGGAACCAGTAAGTCACCTCGGCAGTCATGACAGCTATGGAGACAGAGGCTTAAATAGCAGAGGAGAAGTCCTTGGCCACAGGAGCCAACAATTTCCCTCCCATTTGAGCTCGAAGAAGAAGCTTCTGTGGCTCAGAAAGGGCTGCTTCTCCTTGCAAAGCAACAATCTCTGACTACTGGGAAGTAATTCCAGAAAGGAGCGACAGACATGGAGACAGTTTGGCTCCAAGCTAGGGAGATGACGTCAGCCATGCAGATAAATGCCAAAGATCCTATCACCCCTCAATGTTTTACTACCTCATAAAATGTTCCTGAGCTATTTCCCTCCACACAACTTCTGGTTGCTGTCCAGGGCACCTGGAAAATTACACTGAGAGGGTATCTTTCCAGTCCTCCCTGACCCAGAACCTAACCTCTTTTAAACTTAATCTAATTTCTTTCTACTCTATTAATCACTGCTAAGAGGAAAAACTCATTCCAGCACCAACATTGCATGCTGTGTGAAAGAACATGGAAAAAATCCTAAACTCTAAAGTTTTGGTGAGGAAACATGCCAGAGCTGGATAAGAAACACAGTACTGAGATTATTACAATCTGCATTTGCACCAAGTCATCAGTCAAGGCTAGCTAACAGGTACCTTTGTGTCCATTTTATAAATCCCAAGACTGAGATAATGACAGAACAGATTATCAGTTGCCCATGAGCATTCAGCAACACACTGTTGAATTAGTCCCCAAGGTCCCACCACCTTGTTCCCAAACACCATCATCATTATTTGCAGGAAAACAAGGTGAGATTCAAGACATAAAAAACAGTGGGGGCAAACAGCAAGTGTTCTCTCCAACCACTTAGCCCTTGTGTATCCTTTAGGAGGTCTTTGGAAGAAAAGGGATTTCCGTGGAATGGAGAGAATCAATCAAATCCAATCAAATATTCCATTCAATCCCAGCTGTGATTCCTTTCTACAGAATGCAATCTCCTTTCGTGAAGAGTGCTCGAAAGTATAAATGTTGGTTTTGTTGCTGCCACCAAGCTGTGAGTGCAGTCTTATAACTGTCATTTTCCAGATGAGGACCAAAAGCTGGGAGAAGATTCCTGCCCAATGCCCTGTGGTGAAGAAGCAGTGAAACCAGACCACCCAGCAACCCAGCCTTTCTAAAGCTAAGTCCAGAGCTCCTGGGCCTACATTTTAGAGGTTCTTACCAAGATGAGATTACTAGAGCTTGTGTCATTGGACAGCAAAGAAAATGTTTGTCAAAAGGAGGCTAAGTATGCACTGGAAAGCTGAATTTTAAAGCAGTGTTCACTCAAAAATGCCCCAAACTATTCACAATGCAAATGGAAGAAGGGCTCTAGGGTAGGGATCACCAGAGAGCTTGTTCTGGAGTGGCAAGGGTCTTGAAGATTTTCCTTGCCCAGCAAAGCCCTCAGGGCTGATGTCTTCCCAAGGCAGCCTTGGTCCCATGTGTCTACCAGGACCCTGCCTCCCAGAGTCTCCCTGGAAAGCCCTGGGTATTTTGGTCCTCCTGGATTCTGGAATCTGGTCCAGGGAGGTACAGATTTGGGTCCCATCTTCCCCTTGGGTCACTCAGACACCCAGACTCCTGCTTTCTGTCACATTCTACACTTAAAGAGCTGGGTGTCAGGAGGTTGAATTTAACTTAGGCTCCACCACAGCAAAATGGTCTTCACTGGCCAATGCAATCGTGAGCCCAGAGACTCACACCTTGGATCAAAAAATGGAAAGCCAGTGGGCAAGGAAATTGTGCTGTCATCCAAGGACAATAAAGTGTATGTGTTCCCAGATGTCGGTCCTCCCACTTCATCAACACCTAGACCATTCTGGTGAGAGAAGCTTTTCTCTAGCAAAGTGAGAAGGCATCACTTTGGGCCTAAATTTAGATTCAACCACAGAGGAAGGGCTCCAGCTCTGCAGGGCCATGGACAGAACAATCCAGTGCTTCTGTGTTCCAGCTGATGATACAGCTCCACAGCCAAGCCAGTGGAAGTCCAAGATGCTCCTAGCATGGGAGTGTGGGCCTGGGCTTATCACTGAGTGACCATAGCTCACAGGGTGCACTGCTTTGTTTGCTCCTAGGGGTCAGCTCTGTTCTCTGGGAGCAGACACTCAATGCCTGCACCCCAAAGCCCATGATTCAGAGTCACAGAGGCTACCAAGGGGGCAGACAGCCAAGCCTCTACCCAAAAAGTGTCTTAAAGGACCCATCACTGAGTGGGCAATACTTGGTGAAATGACCAAATCCATACCCAGGATGATGGTGCTTCAGTGAAGAGACAGGAAGGTGCCCCAGGCACAGAGGGCTGCAGCAAGAAAGTGGGATGCTCCTGGAGTTGAGACCCACTCCATCTAAAGCCTGCACTGCCTTAAATAGTAGAAAGACACTCAGATTAACGAGTGCCACATGTGGACATTCATAAGCAGCATCAGTGTCATCATTCTCGAATCAGGCTTACTCTGCATCTCACTCAGCCAACCATGAGGAAAGGATGAAAATGCAAATCCTACATTTCCATAAGGGCTTGGGCTACAAGACACCATATTCAACAAGAACCTGGGATTACAGAGTAGAAGGAGAGCTAGGGAGGCTAAGTGTGTTTCCTTCAAGAGTTGGGAAACAGAAATGACTGTAGGTTGTTCTGTGTATTTCAGCTTGATGTTGAAGACTCTGGACTCTGCAGGCAGGAGTTTTACCCTCTATTAGATAGTCACGAGAATATTGAGATGGAAATTTGCAAGTGCCTGAATGCTTTTCATCTTTCTGGGGATGCAGATGAACCTCATGACAGAAAAGTTGAGGGAAGTGGTGAGCAAGGGAAAGGGGAAGGATAGAAGGAGGGAGAAAGAGAAAACGATAACATGGCAGTGAGGAGACCCTTAGAATTAGATGGCATTAAGTCTCATACAAAGTGCATCCACACAAATTAAGTTCTTGAACCTCACAATTATCCTGCAGGGAGGTAGTGTTACAAATTAGATGACTTGGACAGAAGTGAAATCACTTGTGCATGGATTCAGAGCCAGTAAGAGGCAGAGCTGAGATTCTGACTCTGGCTTTCTAAATCCAAGTCCTAGAAGTGTTTCCCTTCACTCCACTTCTTTGGTGGGCTTTAATTGTAGTTACCTGAAACTGGTCCTTTGAGGAGAATTTTTCAAATTGCTTTTCTGTGTTGAGGACATGCTTCACTCATGCATCCATTCACACACATTTACTAGTCACATGTTCTATGCCTGGCCCTCACACTATAAATAGGAATAGCAAAGGACATGGCAAATACCAGCAGTTATGTGGCTTTTCAGGGGTAGTCAATAAATAGGGGACAAATCAATAAGGGTTATGGTATCATGGAGTGATCAGTGGTGGGAGCGAATATGACATGGCCAAGATGTATCCTGGCCCTAACCTGAGAATGAGTTTGGTAGATGACAAATTCTGGTACCCAGAATTTTCAGAAAAGTGACTCCTAAAGAAAAGACCAGTCTTGGGAGCGCAGAGGAGAAGGCTTCCAGGTTGACGTGCCACGACTGCCAGCACAGAGGAGGTGAGCCATATGGGTGCCAGCAGCAAATTCCTCCTCCCCAGTCAAAATGAGAAGACATGTAAACAAGCCTCAAAAACATACTTCCAGATCGCCTACAGCAACCACAATGGGAAACAAGATGCAGCACTCTGATACTCAACCACCTGAATTCCTTGAACTGGCAACAAAAGAGGATCTGGAAAAAATGAAATCAGAAATAATTTCTCAGATAACAGGAGAGATTGTGCCCATAGTGCAAGACATGATTAAGAAATCTAGACAGGAGCTCAGGAACATGATGGAATCTCAACATAGGAAACAAATGGAATCCATAAAACAGATGCAAACTGATTTCCAGAAGATTAAAAACTCCACTGAAAGTCTACAAATCAGAATGAGCCAATGTAAGGTCAGAATTTCAAATATAGAAGATAAGATTGCAATTAGTGACCAGGTAAAGAAAAATTGCTTCAAAATTATAAGGGACCGTAAGAAATCAATCCAGCAGCTGCTAGATGATCCAAAGAATAACATAAGACTGATCAGAGTCAATGAAGAAACAGGAGACAGTGCAGACTACATTAAAAAAAATACTGTTCACAGAAGGGATGGCAGAAAACTTCCCAAGAAGGGGAAAAGAACTTGACATAAAGATAAGTGAGGCATATAGGACTCCAACTAGCCTTGATAAAAAAAATCTACACATAGGCATATAATTGTTAAGATTCCAGAAGCTCAACAGAAGAACAAAGTTCTACAAGCAGAGAAAAGAAACAAATCACATACAAAGGAAAGTCCAACAGAATCACAGCAGATTTCTCAACACAAACCCTCAAGGCAAAAAGAGCTTGGAGTGATATATTCCAAACCCTAAAGGAAATCAGCCTCCAACCCAGATTGATGTACCCTGCAAAACTATCTTTCAAAATTGATGGAGAAATAAGATACTTTCATGGCAAAGAGCACCTTCGGAACTTCAGGAAAACCAAAGAGGCACTCCAAAAAATTTGAGACCATTGTCTTAGGAAAAGACAATGAGGATCACAAGCCCAGGAAGCCAAGCAGAATGAATCCATCGGGAATGACAAGAAATTAAATGCAAAGATGGAGAATCCAACAAAAAGAAAAAGTCATGACAATGATAAGTCAATACGTATCAGTTATAACCATCAATGTTAATGGTCTCAATTCACCAATCAAAAGAAATAGACTGGCAGAGTGGGTCAAGAAGCAAAATCCAACAATATGCTGCATACAAGAAACACACTTAATTCAAAAGGAAACTCATAGAGTGAAAGTTAAAGGGTGGAAAACAATACTCCATGCAACAGGAACCCCAAAAAAAGCAGGAGTAGCTATCCTCTTTGCAGATCAAGTAGAGTTCAAACCAACACTCATTAAGAGAGACAAAGAATGACACTACATGTTGTAAAGGGAACAATCCAAGAGGAAGAGATGACAATCATAAATATCTATGCACCAAACACTAGTGCACCCAACTATATAAAACAAATACTAACAGGCATGAAAAGTCATATATGCACTAATACAATTGTAGTGGGGGACCTCAACACCCCACTGTCACAAATAGATAGATCAAGTAGACAAAAAAATCAGTAATGAAATACTAGAACTCAATCGAACTCTTGAACAAATGAACTTAAGAGATGTTTACAGAGTCTTCCACCCCACAAAATCAGAATACACATTCTTTTGGGCTGCACACAGGTCGTTCTCCAAAATAGACCACATACTCACTCATAGAACATATTTAAGTAAGTGTAAAGGAATTGGAGTTATCCCTTGTATATTATCAGACCATAATGTGATGAAATTAGACATCAATAGCAAAAGAAACCAGAAAAATTTCATAAACACATGGAAATTGAACAACACACTTCTGAATACCCAATGGGTCACAGAGGAAATTAAAGAAGAAATCAGACTGTTGCTTCAATTAAATGACAATACAACATATCGGAATCTATGGTACACAATGAAAGCAGTCTTAGGAGGGAAATACATAGCAGTGAATACTCATATTAGGAAAACAGAGTGAGCCCAATTAAACAACCTGATGCTGAAGCTCAAGCTTCTAGAAGAAGAAGAGTAGGACAAACCCAAAGCTCATACAAGGGAGGAAACTATAAAGATCAGAGCAGAAATTAATGCAATGGAGACTAAGAGAATGATACAAAAAAATCAATGAACCCAAAAGAAAAAACAAAATTGACAAATCCTTAGCCAGCCTTCTCAGAAAAAGGAAAGAAAAGGCCTAAATCTATGCAATTAGGAATGAAAGGGATGAAATTACAATGGACCCAGCAGAAATCCAGAGGATCATCAATACCTACTTCCAGAACCTATATGCCAATAAGATGGAAAACACAGAAGAAATGGACACATTCCTAGATAAGTATGAATTACCGAAGTTGAACGAAGAAGACCTCAAAATTCTAAACAACCCAATATCAATCAATGAAATTGAAAATGTAATTTAAAAATTACCAACTAAGAAGAGCCCAGGTCCTGATGGGTTCACTGCTGAATTCTACAAGACATTTAGAGAGGAACTACTGCCACTACTGTTTAAAATCTTCAATGAAATTGAAAGGGAAGCAATACTCCTGAATTCATTCTTGGAAGCAAGCATCACCTTGATCTCCAAAGCAGAGAAAGATCCAACTGAAAAAGAGAACTATAGGCCAATCTCACTAATGAACAAAGAAGCAAAAAGCCTTCATATGTCAATAGAGCCAAGGGCAAAAACCATATGATCACTCAATAGATGCAGAAAAAACATTTGATAAAATGCAACATGCATTTATGATAAAAACCCTACAAAAAATTGGAATAGACGGTCTCTACCTCAATCTGATAAAAGCCATCTATGAAAAACCAACAGCCAATATCATACTAAAAGGTCCAAAACTGAAATCCTTCACACTAAAATCAGGAAAAAGCCAAGGATGTCCATTATCACCACTCCTGTTCAGTATAGTTTTGGAAAAAGGCAGAGCAATTAGACAAGAGAAAGAAATAAAAGGATTAAAGATAGGGAATCAAGAAGTCAAACTGTCATTATTTGCAGATGACATGATACTCTATATAGAAGAACCCAAAAACTCCACCAAAAATCTTCTAGGCTTAATCATCAAATTCAGTAGGGTAGCTGGATACAAGGTCAACACACAAAAATCAATAGCTTTCCTCTACATGAACAACAGACTCACAGAGAAAGAAATAGGGCAAAAAGTTCCTTTCATAATAGCATCCAAAAAACTGAAATACCTAGGAATCAACCTAACAAAAGAAATCAAAGACCTCTTCTTTGAAAACTATAGCACTCTGAACAGAGATTGATGATATTAGAAAATGGAAAGACATCCCTTGCTCCTGGCTAGGGAGAATCAACAAAGTGAAAATGGCCATAGTTCCAAAAGTGCTATATCAATTCAATGCAATCTCAATTGAAATCCCAGCACCATACTTCATGGACCTTGAGAAAACAAACCAAAAATTAATTTGGCACAAGAAGAGACCCAGAATAGCAAAAGCAATTCTAGGCAACAGAGACATGGCAGTGGGTACCACAACCCTCAACTTGAAACTATACTACAAAGCTACTGTGATAAAAACAGCATGGTACTGGCAAAGAAACAGACCTGAGGACCAGTGGAACAGATTAGAAGATGTAGAAATAACTCCAGAGACACTCAGCCACCTCAGTTTGACAAAGGAGCCAAACACCTTCACTGGAGGAAAGATAGCCTCTTTAATAAATGGTGATGAAAAATTGGGTTTCAACTTGTCAAAGACTAAAACTAGACCTATATCTCTCACCATGCCCTAAACTAAAATCAAAATGGATTAAAGATTTAAATATTAAAACAGCAATGCTGAACCATCTGGAACAGAGTTTAGGTAGAACTCTTGAAGACATTGGTGTAGGAAAAGATTTTATGAACAAAACCTCAGTTGCCCGTGAACTAGCACAAACAATCAACAAGTGGGATCTCTTCTTATTAAAAAGCTTGTGCACAGCAAGAGAAACCACCAGCAGTGTGAAGAGACAACCCACAATGTGGGAAAAAATCTTCACCTGCTCTTCCTCAGACAAAGGTCTACTATCTCGAATCTATAAAGAACTTAAAAAAATCAGACCTCCAAAATTTAAAGAAATGAACATACATTTTTCAGACAAAGAAGTAGAAATAGCAAATAATCAGATGAAAAAATGTTCAATATCACTGGTCATTGGAGAGATGCAAATGAAAACAATGCTGAGATTTCACCTCAGCCCGGAAAGAATGGCTGCTGTCATGAATTCAACCAATAACAAATGCTTGTGGGGCTGTGGGGAAAGAGGAACACTGCTCCCCTGCTGGTGGGAGTGCAGACTGGTGCAACCACTGTGGAAATCAGTATGGAGATACCTCAAAGAACTAGGGCTGGATGTCCCATTTGACCCTGCTATTCCTCTACTGAGGATCTTCCCCAAAGAATGAAAAGAATCATACCACAGTGATATATGTGCACCCATCTTCATAGTGGCACAGTTTGTAATAGCTAAGACTTGGAAACAGCCCAAATGCCCATCACCTGGAGATTGGATAAAGAAAATGTGTTTTTTTTCATATAAAATGGAGTACTACTCAGCCATAAAAATTGAGAAATTAGAGACATTTGTAGCTAAATGGGTGCACATTGAGGCAATACTCTTAAGTGAAATAAATAGGGCACACATGCATAAATACCTAATAGTTTCTCTCGTGTGAGAAACTGAAAGTGTAAATAAGTACTAAAAGGTATAATAGGTCATGCGAAATAGGAAGAAAAGGGGCAAAGGGGAAGGGGAAGTATGAGTGGTGGAGAAAAGAAAGAAGGGAATGGAAGTAATATGAGAAAATGAAAAAATGAAAACAAAGTCTTTGTAAATAGGGAGGGGTGGAGGGGTTGAAGGGAGGCAGGGGAATGGGAAAAAATAAGAACCAAGAGAGACTATGTAAAGATGCAAATTTCCAATGATGAATGTCATTATATTGTTTACCTAAAATGTACCAATAAAATAAAAATTTTAAAAAAAGAAAAGACCAATTCTGGGCTTCCAAATATAAGCCTGAAAATCACTAGTGGTCTCAAAAAGTGACAGGTGACTTGGGAATGGTTATTTGCCTATACACTCCTTTAAAAAAGCCCTAAGTGCACGTCAGAAGTAACTCCCTGAATAATAAATATTAATGAAGACCCTATTACAAGGATTTAAAGAGTGCATTTCCAAAGCATTCTTATGATTTTTCCTTTCAATGTAGCCAATTATATAACTTGAGCAACTTCATTTATGATATCTCAAATCTGCAAACACTCCAGATGCCCTTCAGCAGGCAAACAGCAATACAAACTGTGAAGCATCCAGATCCTCATCAACAAAAGGGGGAAACAGCACTCCGCAGTGCATGTACGACTCAGTGGACAACAAGTACATCATGCTGGGTGGGAAACAAGTGAATCTCAAAAGGTTCCACACTGCGCAAGTCCACAAATATCACATATGTAGAAGGGCATCATTCCAGAGATAGAGACTGCCTGTAGATAGGGAAGAGAAGGGAGTTGTGACCAATGTAAGGTGGTGACAGAACAACCCTATACTTGTCATGATTGTGGTCACAGGATGTGATAAAACATCATAGCATTATGCACTACAACATATGCAATGCAAGCATGAACGAGCTGGTGAAATATGAGTAAGATCTGTAATCTACCTGATGGTTTCCAGCCAATGAATGTCCTTACTTTATCAAGTAAAATATCTTTGCTGCAGAAAGCTGAGTGATGGGTACACAGGATCTTTCTGCACCATGGTTACAGGTTCCTGTGAGCTGTAATTATTTTGAAATAAAAAGAAAGAAAACAGAGGTGAAGGAGGAGGAAGTGGAGATGGAGAAGAAGGCAACACCTGTGGAAATGCCACGCTGACATACCACCTACTGGACCCTGCTGTTACCCTTAAATGGGACACCCTGAGGTCCTGGGCTTTGGAAGTGTGTACTGTGGGCACATGATTTGACAATGAAAGGGTCACTGTATGAGCAGGAAGCAGCTGCTCTGTACTTGAGAAATAAAGAAGGGAGAAATCAGGACCCACACAGAATGCCAAGTTTTCAGAGGGAAAAGAAAGCTCTCCAAGGAAAAACCACTCCATCACCAGGGGCCTGAGAGTCCCATGGAGCAGGGCAGAGTATGAAGCTGGGAGCACATGGGACTGGCAGGGTCCAGCACCAGGTGGCAGCCAGGGTCCCCAAGGGCCCCCACAGTATTTGGGCTCTGGTCTTGGAATCAGTAGAATCTAAATGACTTCGATGGCTGAAGTGGTAGTCACTCTCAGAGCTGGGGACAAAGCAGAAAGAGCCAGAGAAGGCTGGACTCAGGCACATTGAGGGTTCCTAGGAGAGGCCATGGCAAGGCAGGACATCTTGGTGGGATGCAGTTGCCTCTGAAGATGCATTTTATGTTAAATGGAGGGCTTGGGTAAGCTGGGCCTCAGGATTGTCCCAGCCCTGACATCCAGCACAGTGTGAGTCACCTGAGTGAGTCTGGACACTGTCACTCAGCACCCACATTTGCTCTTTGTTCTCAGCTTCTGGCAGCCACAGAAAAATCACCTATTTTTCATGCCAAATATGTGACACTCATCATAGACAGCTTGCATTATTGACTATAGTTTGATGTGAGTATCTTGTCCCATACTGAGCTACTAGTTCCCTCAAGGCCATAACTGACTATTATTGGTGACCCTTGGTGACCTCCACAAAGCAGAGTTTAACTGAATAGAACTTAATTATTAAACAATTTTAAAAGTTCCAGCTGGCAGATCTGAGCACTTGGGTATGTAAAATATCACCAGAAAACCAAATATTAGTGGCAAATTAGGCAAAGTATTTACAAAATATATGGAAAATAAAGATAATAGGTTGGACATAAGTAAACAATCTACAAAACAAAACAAATGCTCGGTAGGTATAGGGAGAGACATGCAGCCCACCACTTATCCAAGACATGAGAATTAAACACTGAGCTGGGGCTGTGTTGTTATTTTGTATCGATCTGTCAGATCAGCAAAAGTTAAATGAATCAGAACACACAACGTGGTTCTGCTGTAGAGAAATGGACCTTCTCCTGCCTGCCAGGGTGTGGGAGTGGGGGGCTGCAGATAACCACGGTAGAGATGCAGGACAGCCTGACAGTCAATGACAAAAGTCTCTCAGATGTGCCCAGACAGCTCCATCTTTAGCTGTTTGTCTGTAAAAACAATTATCAGAGAACAAGGAAACACACACAAGAATAATCACTGCAGAACTGCTTGAAATTGCTAGGAAGAGTGTAAATTTAGAAAGAGGCAAATTACCCTCTAATAGAGAAATGAATTAAAAAACCAGCAGAGTTTTACTCAGTGGAATGTTGTGCTATAGTTAAAATGAATGAACCAGATCTACATGGATAAATCTCTGAAATGCACTGTTGAGTCCAAAGACCAGGTCTGAAAAGGAAATGAATGTGATGTAACATTTGTGTAAATTTTAAAAACACAAGATAATATTATTTTGTCCATCATGTATTGTCCATGGACATTTAGCAAGGTGTTTTTAAATTGCCACAAAAGATCTTCATCAACTTCAAAATTGTGTTTGAGGGAGAGAAGTGAGATGAAAAAGAAATCCAAATGGAGCCTCAGCTGTTTCTATGTTTTGCTTTTTTTAAGACAAAAAGACTAGATTAAAGGAAAAAATGCATTCAAGGCACTTACTGTGTTATCTATTTCTAAGTAGAAATGACAATAATCTGTACAATGTGGCTAAGTATGAGTATAGTCCAACTTGGGGCTTTGAAAATACAAGGGAAACCCAGGCTAAGCATGAACCTGAATATTCAGGGAGATGCTTCTTGTGTGGAGGATTTTGTTGGATCTGGGACGGCTGTGAGTGCACTGAGTCCTAACCACTGATATGATTTTATTGGGCCCATTTCACCAACGAAACAGAGACTCCATCTGATGAGGTAATTTAAACAAAATCAGGTCTCTGTCAACGGAAGATGCAGGATATGAACTCTCCAGGTTCAATTCCAAGTCTCATGTGGTTTACACTGGACCCTTGACTCACACCACATCTACACTGATGGGGAAGGGTGGGCTCAGAAAGTCACACTGACATGGCCTGCACCTGACTGCATCTTCAAGTGGATTTGCTGTGAAATGTCCTGCTCCTGTGCACTCAAGAGCTGTCCTTGGCTGGACACCAGGTCACCCACATGCCACACACACTGTCCTGCTGACTGAGGTGAAGATTGCCCAGATGGGACACGAGGAAAGCAGGGAGAGGACGAAGGTCCCAGCTCCTGCCAGAGAACTGGCAGGGGTTTCTGCAAGCCCAGGGTCAGGGGACACCCTGATTTCTTGCTTTGCTGAGATCAAATAAGAGCATGAATGGAAAGTAGGTACAAACTGCTTATTCTGAAAATAAAGCCCATAACTTGGGAGTTTGGGGAAACACATGATTTGTGGAAAAAAATTGTTTTTTCCTTTCTGTTAAAATTTTCAAGACCCAAAGCATACGTGCTGGGAAAGGAGAGACAGTGATGTTGTTTTGAAGATGATGCTGTAACCCAGCTAGAAAGTATAAGAAACCCAGGAGGATTCTGAGAGCAGAGTGTCCTATGGGTGGTGACCATCAACTAAACGTCCAGAATAACCAAGCTGAGAGGAGACATGTGCAGTACCAGGAGAGATCTTCTTAGGAAAAGGGGGCACAGCACTGCCCTGAGTCCCTGGAGAAACAGCCCTCAGGGCATGGGCAGGTGGCCTGGGGCAAGACCAAGGAGTCTGCAAACCACTGTGTGCTGAATGAGTGGGAACAGGGGGATTTGGGATTTGGGGCAAGGGATGGGTATGAAGAAGGGAACTGACTGGCAAAAGCCTAAAATCTGCAAAGAAATTAAAACACTAAAATTTCTCCAAGGTGAACAATTTACCAATTTGCAAAGAACATGGAAAATTGTAACAGGTTGAAAAATGCCTTTCCTCAAAAGATTTAAAAAAAAAAAAAAAAGAGTTCCAAGTCATAATCTGAAATCTGTGACTGTTACCTTATTAGAAAAAAAAAAAAAAAAGATGGGAGCACCCATATGATTAAGTTAAGGGTACTGAATTTTATCACCCAGGGGACTCTGTAGTACAGCTGCATGTATGCTGACATCCTGCTGTGCAGGCAGCAGAGGGAAGTCAGGGCACAGAAGGGAAGGGGGCAGTATGGTTAGAGAGGCAGAGGCAGGAGAAGACAGCCACAGCTGGCCAGGCAGAGCCCGCAGCAGCTGGCCGTGGAGGAGAGGGCTGTGGGCACACAGGTAAGCACCCCCACATGGAGCTCCATCTAGCCATACTGCTCGTGGGCTTCAGTTTTTTTCTAGAATTCTCCTGCTGTTCTTTCTGTACAATTACCTCAATATTTTGTTTTAAGTCCTATGGGCTATTTGTTGTGATCATGGTAAACATAATTAGTAAAAACTGATATCTTTGTGGTCATAAAAGGAATAGATCAATTCCACAGCATTAAAAAACATTTTGCATAGCAAGACCACTATAAGTAAAGTCAAAGATCTGACAACAGATTGGGAAAATATTTGCAAGTCACATGTAAATCAAGAGCTGAGCCAGGGATTTAGCTCAGTGGTTTCACCACCTGCTGTGCAACTGCAAGGACCCGAGTTCCATCCCCTGTACCAAAAAAAAAAGAGCTAATATTCTTGCATACATAAGGACAAAATGGAATACTACTCAGCCGTGAACAATGAGAAACTAGACATTTACAGATAAATGGATGCAGATTGAGGCCATATTCTCAAGTAAAATAAATAGGACACAAATGTATAAATACTGAATAGTTTCTCTGGTGTGAGAAACTGAAAGGGCAAATGAGGATCAAAATGTATAATAGGTAACGTGAAATAGGAAGAAAAGGTCTAAAGGGGAAGGCGAAGGGGAAGTGGAAGGGATAGGAAAAGGAAAGAAGGGAAAGGAATAAATATGAGAAAAGGGAAAAATGGAAACAAAGTCTTTGTAAATAGGGAGGAGTAGAGAGGTGGAAGGGAGGGCAGGGGAAGGGGGGCGGGGAAGAACCGAGACACATCATGTAAAGGTACAAATTCCCAATGATGAATGTGATCATATTGTATACCTAAAACGTACCAATAGACTTAATGAATTAACAAAAGAGAAAAGAGCATTTGTAGATAGATAGGAAAGAACCCAAAGTGATAGAAAAGCCTAAGATAACATAGCTCAAAATAGTCCATAGGGCTCTGAAACTTAATAGATGCTCACCTCACAACACATAGAGATGGTGCTGAGCCCTTTTGTAAATACACAGTCACCCTTGTGTCTGTAAGGGCTTGATTCTGGGGCTTCTGTGGAACCAAATTCAAGGCACTCAAGTCCCTTACAGAAGTGGGGTAGTCTCTACATGTTACCTACACAATTCTTCCATCTTTTTAAAATCATCTCTACCTTACATATAACACCAAATACAATGTAAATGAGATATAAACAGTAGTCATTCTGTAGCATTGAGGGTATAATTACAAGGAAAAAACAAGCCTGCTCCTGTTCAGTACACATACAACGGGGCCTAACTATACATAGTACATGATTGGTTTGAATCAATGTATACAACTCCATGGATAGAAAGAGCTGACCAGATTGGCAAAGATGTCAAAGTATAGCTGGTTGAAGTTACCTTGATCACATGTTCTTTGAGGCCACAGATTGCAGGTTAAAATTTCATGTACTCTCTAAGAAGGGGAATGTGACTCTACCGATCAAGAAGGAAAATGCCTTGATGCAGACATTGTGCCTTCAGAAACATACACTGGAACTGATTGTGGCTCTGCTGAGAGCGAGCTCTGTAAACATTCCCTGGACTACAGCAGCGTTCACACTGCGGAGGAAGGGAGCCACAGCACACCGGCCAAAACCATACCTGATGATGCTGGCCAGAGTGTTTGGGCAGCTGCTCCTTCCTGGCTTTGACACCAAGGAGCCTCACACCACTGCATGGACCTGTGATGTCCGTGACACATCCTTGCAACTGAACCACAGTGCGAGGTTTGCGTCCACCATGAGTTCAACATGACAGCAACCGAAGTCATCTTTCCTCCCCTTTTAAAAATCTTTTTTTATGAAAAAATAAAACAAAATTTCATAATAAAATAAGAGTAACAATAATTAATACATTGTATATCATTATCTTCAAAGTAGTTAACTCACAGCACAAGACATAAACCAAAAAGATTCTTCTTACAAAAAAGAAAAAACAGATAATAACATAATACTTTTTTTCAAGTATCCAAAATAAACTAGTAAATGAAACAAGCATTATACTGTATATTAAAATATTTTTAAAACAACAAAATATGTAGTTTGGGGAAGTATTTGAACTCCCTACTTTCTATTTATCTCCCTTCTACTTTGCTCTCTCTGTCTCTGTCTGTCTGTCTATCTCTCTCATATATGATAACAGAAACCATACAATATTTGAGCTTGTGCATCTGACTTATTTTACTTAATGCTATGGTCTCAAGTTGCATCCATTTATCTACGAATGGGTCGAGTTTATGTTTCTTTATGGCAGTGTAGCACTCCACTGTGCATAAATGCAACATTTTCCTTATCCATTTATCTGTTGATGGACACGTGCACTGTTTTCAAGATCTAGCTATTATAAATTGTGCTGCCATTAACATGAATATGTATGTAATCCTGTACTATGATGATTTTAACTCATTTGGGAAGATACCCAGAAAAAGGATATCTAGGTCAAATAGAATTGCTATTTTTTGTTTTTTGAGAATTTTCCATACTAATTTCCACAGTGGTTGAAATCCACTAGTTTACATTCCCAACAACAATGTACAAGAGTTCCTTTTTCCCCACATCCTCACCAGCTTTTGTTATTATTAAATTTTTTTGATGATAGCCATTCTTTCTTAGGTAAGATGGTGTCTCAGTGTAGTATTAATTCGTATTTCTGTGATGGCCAGCGATGACAGGCATTTTTTCATGTATTTATTGGTCATTTGTACTTCTTCTGAGAAGTGCCTATTCATTTCAGATGCCCATTTTTTTGATCAAGTCTTTTATTTGGGGGGGGTCTAGTGTTTTTTAATTCTTTATATATTCTTGATGTTAGTTTTATGTCCATGGAGTAGCTGGAAACAGTTTTCCCATTCTGTAGATTGTTTCTTCACTTTGTTGATTGTTTTCTTTGGTGCGTAAAAGGTTTTTAATTTAATGTGATCACATTTGTTGACTTTTGGTATTATTTCTTGTGCCCTTGGATTCTGTTGAGAAAGTTTCAAGAATTAAATTGAACAGAAGTGGTGATAATGGATGTCTTTGTTCCAATCTTGTTCCTGATTGTATAGGGAAAGCTTTCAGTTTTTCCTCATTTAATATGATGGTAGCAGTAGGTTGGCCATAAATGGCTGTTATCATGTTGAGACAGGTCCTTCTTTTTCTTTCTTTTTTTCCGGGTTTTTATCAGAATGGATATTAGATTTTGTCAAAGGCTTTTTCTGCATCTACTGAGGTGATTGTGTGATTTTTGTCCTTCCTTCTGTTTATGAATGAATTACATTTATTGATTTGCATATATTGAACCATCCTTGCATCCATGGGATGAAACCTACTTGCTCATGGTGTATGTTCTTTTTGATGATTTCTCACATTCTGTTTGTAGAATCTTAAGGAATTTTGCATCTATGTTCACTAGTAAAACTCATCTATGAGGATATGGATGCTAATGCACCTGGTGCTGGCAGCCCTGCTGCAGAGCCTGTAGCATTAATGGCACCAACCCAGGTAGACTGAAGCCATGAACTCCTGGGTGGATCAGGCTCTGTGCCTGCCCTGCTTGCTGCCTCCATTCCTAGGTGCATGTCCACATGGGCTATGTGCTGCATAGACAATCCTTGTGCCCGACCCCAAGTGCTGTCCCCTTGTTTGCTTCTGTGATGATGGTGACTGTTGTCTGGTCATGGAAAAGACATATAGGGTATGACCTTTGAGTCCCTCAGACCTTCCTGATAGGGACCTGGAAGTCAGCAGTCATACAGCTAAGGTTTATGGGAGGAGAGCCAAGACATACATGTGACCTCAAGCTCAGTATTCACAGGTGCTTAGGACCAGGTCCTCTTGTCCACCTTCTGCCTTGTGGATCAGGGGCTGCAGGGCTTTGGAATACAGACTTCTGTGTGCGGACAGGCACTTCCTCTGGTGACCTTGCATATTCGTTTGTGTAGTGTGGGGATGGAGCCCAGACCTTTGCTATAAACTACATCTCAAGCACTCACAATTCCATCCCTTTAAATTTTTTTTTTAATTAGGATCTTGCCCAGGCTGGGCTTGAACTTGTAATTCTCCTGCCTCAGCCTCCCAGAGTTCTGGGATTATAGGTCTCCAGGCCTCACTCAGAACTTGAATCCTGCAGCCTGCTAGGCTGCCTCCAGCAGGCCCAGGAATCGTTCCAGGAAGACATGTTCTGGGAAAGCTCTAGATGCTTGTGTGGCCATCTCTTGCCTATCTTGTGTTCATAGGGAACCAGAAGGGAGCATGATCTGGGGTTGATGGGCCCAGGTCTCAGGCCCTGTTTCCTGTACTTCCTGGCTATGAGACATGTAGCAAGTTACTTAACCACTCTGTACTTCAGTTTCTTCATCTGTTAAATAGGGGCAGTAACAAAATACCTACTCACATGTATTTAGCTTAGACTCTAATACATGGTGAGATTTTATTTTTCATTTATCCATGCCACGTCACCTTAGATTCTAATTTATGTGAATTTGAAATGTGTTGAGTGGATTTTCTTTTCAAGGAGATGGTTTCATGAGATCAACAGGTGACTGATGGGATTCCAGCATCTGTAGTAGGGACACTGAATAAACTCAGCTCCACCTGGGTTCCACACCCCCACTGGTCACAAGACAGTTGAAATCTCAGTGTCTTGATCACTTTCCTGTCACTGGAAGAAAATACCCAACACCCATAACTTAAAGGAGAAGAAGTTTAATTTGGCTCATGGTTTTGAGGTTTTAGTCCATGGTTAGCTGGGTCCAAGGCACAAACATCATGGCAGAAGGGCCTGTTGGAAGAACATAGCTCAACCCATGACAGCCAGGAAGCAGAGAGAGAAGGAAGGAACCAGGGACAAAATTACAGCCTCCAGAGCACACTCCAGTGACCACCTCCAACTGGGCCCCACCTCATAACAGCAAATTCTGCAAATGAACTCATCAGTGAATTAATATACTGACAAGCATAGCACCCCTGTGATCTCATCCCCACCAAAAGCCCCATCTCTGAGACTTTGGGGGAGATTGTAGATCTGAAACAAAACAAATCAGGAAGGTGAGGATCAATGTATTTTAAACCTCCCCAGGTGATTCCAGTGAAAGACAGTGGCCTATGAGCTGGTTAGACCACATGCAAGAGGAAACTATAGGCCTCATCTCCTGTAGAAAATATTCAAGAACAAAAACTTGAGTTCAGGTGTTAATGTATTATTCTAGCACTTACCTTCATTCTTGATAAGATTGCTCACAGAGCAAGAAGCAGGCATTGTCTGGTATAAAATGGTCATCTCTCCTGGAGTTTAGCAGTATGCCTGGCTTAGGGTACAACTGGTATCATGGGTGCTCAAAATGTTCAGGGGTTCTCTTGTCTTCGAAGCAGTGCTCAGTTCCACTTATAGGACTGTGAAGACAACGCTGCTTCCTGATGGGCAACAGGCCCTCTGCTCTGCAGGGAGCATTTGAGGAGAACATGGAGGGCTTGTTCCAAAATGAAGAGGCAGGCACAGTGGGAAGGCTGCCTGTCACCTTTTCCTTATCTTATCTGATATCTGTACACTAACAGGGACAAGACCCTCACAGAGAGTTCTGCCTGGTATTCGGCAAGGCTGGGTCACAAGGGGACAGCATTTCTACAACTCTGACTCATGGCTGATGTTCCCACACATGCAGTTTCCTGAGAGCACTCTGGAATCCTCAAGTCATCCTATCCATCCTAAGTGTTGGACATCAGAGAAGGGTGTCATGGAGGGAAGCCATCTTCCTGGGGACATAATCCTGTGGATAAGTCCTGGAGGACCCATTTGCAGTCTAAAGTATGGAGTGTGCTGTATGTCAAGTGGATTCTGATGATCAATTGGCTTCCAGGATCTTCCTCACACCAAGTGCATCCCTGAACTTTCTCTCTCCTTCATTACTTGGCATGAGGAGCTGGCATTCTGCACTGCCTGGAAAACTTTTCCTCGTTCCAAACACCTGAGAATCCTTTCTGTCAAGTGGCTTCTCCCCTAGCAACTTGGTGAAAAACAGCAGATTTTCCCACATTTCCAAACAACCAAGGTTTCTCTCTCAGATGGTAGAGAAGCTGAGACCCGGAGGTGGAGCACTCAGCGCAGAGTGGTGGAAAGTCAGCTTCTGTCTGAGGGTAGAATGAATGCCTGCACCTAGCGCATCACTGCTCATTATAACTGCATTTTGGTGCTAAAGCTTCCCCTCCAAGTGACCCTGTGGGTCTCACAGTCTTGTGAGCTCATGTTTCGGTCACAGTTAAGATGATCTGAATGTTCTAGTCAATTCAAGTGTCCTGCTTCATACATTTGGCCCAGGGCCCACACAAATATCATTAGCATTTTGAGCACAAGTTGACACAACAAAGTTCCCCCATAAAACGTCTTTTCACACACAAATGTGACTCTGACTGAGGCTTTCCTTGCTGCTGTTCCCTGGCTCAGGTACCTAGCGTGCAGTTTCTCAGTTCTGTGTAATGCATGTGGCAGCCCCTGAGCGACCACTCCTAAGAGCCATGATCTTAGAGGGAAACACAGACATGAGGCGGCAATGTTTGGAGAAGGGAGGCTGAATATAAAACAGCAACTAAAAGGTTTTTACAGTTAATTCAGCTCTTTCCCACTGTGAGAGGCTACCTTTAAGAGCTGCCATGTCATTTGCATTAACTAAAACTGGACAAGCCTGTCGGAAGAAATGGGTAGGGGAGAAGACAATAGCTATTATGATGGGGAGGGAAAGTATGCACACATAAGCCATTGAAGAAAGTGCAAAGAGGGGAGAGACAGAAAAGATTGCCCGGAGCTGCTGCCAGTTCTCATTTATACAGCACTACACATGGAGGGCTGCCAACATCAACACCATCCTACTTAGCTGTTACTTAAGTGCTGCAAGAATGAGTCTCAGAAGTCTCAGAAGAATGAGTCTCCTATTTAATATCTGACCAGATGCTTCCATTGAAAATATACTTTGTTCTTCATGCAGGAGGGTTAGGAACTGGTTTGCAACCTCTGTGATGTATGAGCTGGCGTTTGGAGTCATAATAAAACTGAGTTTTCTATGGAAAGCTTCACTATTGATACTTCCACCATGTTGGCAAATAGTATTTCCTACACAATCAGCGTATCACTGCTGTGATTGTGCTACCTCACACAATGGAGATGTGGCACCAAGGAATCAAGGTGTCAAGTACCCAGTCCCAGGTTGTGCCCAATAGGGGAAGGAATGAACCAGAATCTGTTTTATTAAGGGTTTAGGTTTTGTGGTAGAATGGGAAGGCCTTGTTGCCTGGACTGCTGAAGTCCTCAAGAAAGGAACCAGATGATCAGTGGGACCAAAATGAGGTTCCATTGAGCAAATAACAATGTACTAGGCATTGACATCTGTTCTACACTCAGACAACAGCTGACTTTCCACTGCTCTGCACTGAGCACTCCACTTCCAGGTCTCAGGTCCATCCCTGCCTCCTCAGCATCCCCATCTCTGTCCTTCACCTCCAGCCACCCTTTGAGTCCCTGGGAGTGTTCCCTGAGATGGCACTAGTACTGCTGACAGCATCTGGAGCCAAACACTCACCTACCCCTTGATCTCTTCTCAAAGTGGCCAGGCACATACAAGATGACTACCACGAGCCTCTGTGGCCGCCCACCAGGCACCTGCTTCTACATCATGAAAAATTCCCCTCCTTGTCATCCCCTCCCCTCACACTTCGAAAAATTAGATAAAATCGATAAACCCTTAGCCAACCTTATAAAGAGGAAAGAAAACAGTCAAATTCATGCAATTAGAAGTGAAAAGGGTGAAATCACAACAGATCTTGGGGAAATCCAGATGATTATCAATACCTACTTTGAGAAACTGTACTCTAACAAGATGGAAAACACAGGAGAAATGGACAGATTCCTAAAGACACATGAATTAACCAAAGCTGAATCAAGAGGATATAATAATTCTAAACAACCCAATATTAGTCAATGAAATAAAAAGTGTAATTAAAAACTTACCAACAAAGAAAAACCCAGGTCTTGATGGATTCACTGCTGAATTCTACAAGAAATTTAGAGAAGATCTTCAAACTCTTCAATGAAATAGAAAAGGAAGCAATACTCCCAAAATCATTTCTGGAAGCAAGTATTAATTACCCTGATACCAAAACCACAGAAGGACCCAACCAAAAAAGAAAACTACAGGCCAATCTCTCTAATGAACATAGATGCAAAAATCCTGGATAGATAATGGCAAACAGAATGCAACAAATTATCAAGAAGATTTTATACCATGAAAAAGTAGGATTCACCCAAGGGATGCAGTGATGGTTCAGCATATGCAAATCAAATAAATGTAATAAACCATATCAACAAAGCCAAAGACAAAACTCACATAATCATCTCAATAGACACAGAAAAAGCATTTGACAAAGTCCAACATCCGTTTATGATAAAAACTGTTAGAGAAAATAGGAATAGATGGTCTTTATCTCAATCTGATAAAAGTCATCTATGACAAACCAACAGCTAACATAATACTAAGTGGTAAAAAATTGAGAACTTTTACACTAAAATCAGGAACAAGACAAGAATGTCCACTATCACCACTCTTATTCAACACAGTTCTGGAAACATTAGCCAGAGCAATTAGAGAAGAAAAAGAAATGAGAGGAATAAAGATAGGAAAAGAATAATTTAAAGCATCACTATTTGTGGATGACATGATTCTCCACATGGAAGACCCCAAGAACTCCAGCAAAAGCTTCTGGATTTAATAACCAAATTCAGTCAAGTAGCTGAATTACAAAGTCAACACTCAAAAGTCCATAGCCTTCCTGTACACAAATAACAAAAATCACTGAAATTGAAATTAGGGAAACAACACCTTTCACAATAGCACTGAAAAAAATGAAATACTTAGGAATCAACCTAACAAAAGAAATAAAGGATCTCCACATAGAAAATTACAGTACTCTGAAAAAGGAGATTAAAGAAGATATCAGAAGATGGAAAGAGATCCCCTGCTCTTCAGTAGGCAGAACCAACATAGTGAAAATGGCCACTCTCTCAAAACTGTCATACGGATTTAATGCACTCCCAATCAAATTACTATCAGAATACCTCACAGAAGTAGAGAAAACATTCCTAAAATTCATTTGGAAACAGGAATAGCAAAAACAATTCAGAGTAACAAAGGCAAGTCTGGGGGCATCACAATCCCTGACATGAAATTATACTACAGAGTCACTGCGATTAAAAACAGCGTGGCATTGGCAAAAACAAAAAAAAACAAAAAAAACCCAGACCTGAACACCAATGGAACAGACTAGAAGAGGCAGAAACAACACCAAATACACTCAGCCACCTTATCTTTGGCAAAGGGTCCAAATATGTTTACTGGAGGATAGCCTCTTTAATAAGTGGTGCTGGAAAAACTGGCTTTCTACAGGCCAGAAGATTAAAACTAGACACATGTCTCTCATCATGCATGAAACTAAAGTCAAAATGAATCAAGGATCTAAATATTAAAACAGGAACACTAAATCTGCTGGAAGAGTGAATAGGCAGAACTCTTGAGGACATAGGAGTAGGCAAAGACTTCATGAACAAAACCCAAACTGCAGGGGAAACAGTGCAAAGAATCAACAACTGGGATCTTACCTTATTAAAAAGTTTTTGCACTGCAAGAGAAATCACCAACAGAGTGAAGAGCAACACACATAGTGGGAAAAATTTTAGGCAGTAGCCCCTCAGATAAAAGACTAATATTGAGAACATACAAAATTTGAAAACAAAAAATCAGACCCACTAAATTTAAAGACCCAACCCGTAAATGGGCATCTGAAATGAATAGATACTTCTCAGATGAAGAAGTACAAACAGCAAACAAATATATAAAAATGTGTTCAACATAACTGGTCATTCAAAAGATGCAAATTAAAACAATGTTGAAATTCCATCTCACTCCAGAAAGAATGGCTATTATCAAGAAATCAACCTAAAATGTACCAATAAAAGAAGTGTAAAAAAAAAAGAAATAAACCAACAACCAATACTGGTGAGGCTGTGGGAAAAAGGAACCCTTCACTGTTGGTTGGAGTGCGGATTGGTACGACCATTGTGGAACTAGCTAAATCTTGGAAACAACCCAAAAACCCAGCAACTGATGAATGGATAAAAAAGATACGGTCTTTTTATACAATGGAGTGTGGAGAACAGGGAAAGGGGAAGTTACCAGAACCTCTGCAGTAAGTCCTAGTCTCCTGCGAGCCACGGCAGCACACGGCGAATTACGGTAAAGGTAGGAAAATGAGACTGAGAAGAAGCTGAGCTTTGGGTCTGATCAGCGCTGCTCTGGGCGGCAAAGACAAAAACCCCGTCGCTTGCAGCACTTTTTATTCAGTACTCAGTACATCGGGAGAAACAGATGTAACAAAGGACTTGCAGAGAGTTCAGTACATCCGTGTAAACAAGATGTAACAATCCAAGAACGATGAGGAACTGAGTAGATGTTTGTTCCTCCCAGGATGCCTCAGCTGTGTAATCTTGTCCTGGAGAATCACAGCATCACCGGATCATTGAGGTCTCAGCTGTGACTGGAGGCCAGAATGGAATTATGTCTCGGAATTCCGTAGCTGGGCTGTAGGCAGGAGAACTAGGCTAACCAAATGATTTTTCCCTAGAATTATGTAGCGTTGCTCCTGACAATGGAGTACTACTCATCCAAAAAGAGATAAACTTGAGACATTTATAGCTAAATGGATGTGACTTGAGACTGTACTCTTAATTGAAATAAATTGGACACAAATGTGTAAATATCACATTGTCTCTCTAGTGTGAGAACTGAAAGGTGAATAAAGACAAAAAGGAATAATAGATAATATGAAGTAGGAAGAAACTTCAAAAGGAAAGAGAAACTGTGAAAGAGGGAGGGGAGAAAAGGAAGGGAAAAGGAAAAAAATTCGATAAAAGGAAAAAATGGAAACAAAGCTTTTGTAAATAAGGAGGGAAAGGGAATGGGAGAAAAAGAGGAATCAAGCTGGTGTAGGGCTGGGGATTTAGCTCAGTGGTGCCAGTGCCTGCCTCACAAGCGCAAGGTCCCGAGTTCGATCCCCAGTACAAAGAAACCCCACAAAATACATGGTGCTGAGCCCACCACACAGCCAGTGGCCTTTGATCTTGGTAGACTTCTGAATTATGTGTGACTAAAGAATTCCTTACAAAGAATCATTTCAGCTCTCTGAGTTAATGAAAAGCTAGGCTTTACAATTTATGGAAGCAAGAGACCAGCATTACAGAAGGAAAAATGTCATTAAAAACATCCCTAGGAAGCTTTAATGTGACAGCCTTTGTGGTCCATGTGTGGCTCTAACTCCACATCCCCTCTGTCAGATTTATTGGGTTTTACTGGAATTCACTCTTCATGGCAGTGGGGTCTGTAGAGACAATCACAGGGGGAAAATGTGTCTGAGGCGAAATGAACCAAATCCATGTCACACAGTCAGGGATCAGGGCTATCATTACTGGGCAGTGACAGCCACATCACAAAGCTCATGTCACTTTGGCACGGCCGCTGTCACATGATGGGACAATTGTGACCCATGTGGCAGAACTCCAGAAAACCATGGTTCTGGTTCCCAAGCTACTTCCTGGGTGTCTTCCTGGGATGCTCAGCTGCAAAGACTGTGGGAGATGTGACATCGCACAGCAGCAGCATGGCTCCCCCACAAATGAGGCATCTGTGTGTCAGTGCAGTGTTTACTGCAGAGCCATCTCCTGGAGAATGAATCATCGGTACAAGGAAGAGAGAAACCAGAGCAAAAGCATTAAGGGTCATCTCACATGTGGAAACCATCTCCCTCCCAAGCTGGGCCCCCTGCATGTCTGTTCATCCTTCCCAGGATCTTTCTTTCAAGAAGAGACTAAAGTCCCCAGTGATCTCTGAGTTCTTCATTCTTTATGCTAAGGTAACAACAAACCTGAATCCTCTTGCTGATTATCACTTTCAGTGAGAACCGCTCCATTCATGCATCTGGTTTGGGTGATTTTTCAACAGCAGCCTGGAATGGAGGCTGAAAGCTGGGTCCCTGTGTCAAACCACCCAGTTGGAGGCCTCTTCCTTGCCAGCTTTCCTCTCCTGGCTGGGAACTTGGCACTTGGATTCACTCTCTCGATTTCAGATTCATCCTGAGAATAGTGATACGTCTCTCTCTTGGGTTTGGGGAAGGACCAAGTGAGATACTAGATAATGAACTTTTTCTGGTCCGTAGTAAACCCTCAATGAATAGGATGTAACTTCCTAAAACTCAGCACCTTGGAATATGGATCACATAGTGGGTCTTCTTTTATTACTTTTGAGACACTTTCAAGTTCAAGGAGGAACAGGCTATTTAAAAAGAAAGCATCTAGAATGCAAAGATTTCAGGTACAGCTCAGTGGTAGAGCACTTGCCTAGCATGCATGAGGACTTGGGTTCCACCTAGCACCCCGGTGTACAGACTGGGGGTGCAACTCAGTGGTAGAGCACTCGCTCAGCAATCAAGAGGCCCTGGGTTCTGCCCACCACCCTGAAACAAACTGGATGCAAATAATACTCATTTATAACTCCAACAGAGGTTTAAATTCAGCAAATTCCCCGTAGCTGTTTTTCTGGATGTACCTCTGTGTTCACATTACGTCAGATAATTTAATGTGCATTATTTGACTTAGGTTCTCAGATGATATATACGGAAGAGAACACTAACTTACAGCTCTGAACAATGTTCGGTGATATCATATGATTGTTTTCTGATTTCAGAGGTGAAAAGGTCTGGGCCTGCACTTGAACTCAGGCTTTCTTATTCCAAGTCCAATACTCCTGTTTCTGTTTTTGCTTGCTTCCCACAATATCATACACAAAATTAGAACTCTAGGATCCATAATCCTTATTAATACTAACATCTTATTACATTATAAAATAAAAATTGAAATCACATTATAATCTGTCCCCTAGACAAATACACATGCTCCTGTCAATGCTGGAAAGTAAACTACAGGCTTCTGGGTAACCAGACACAGCTAAAGGTGGAGTTTAAGAATACTGATCAGTAGGGATTGAAATTCAGAGAAAAACTAAAAACTAAGTATGGGGGTTAAGAACAGAGAGTGCTACTAAAGTTTTAAGGAAATAAAGTGATGGTTGAGGTTTGAGGGTTTTTTTGTCGTTTGAAAAGGAAATACATAAAAATACCTTCTCACTTTAAAAATACCCTATCAATAACTTGTGAATTCTTTTCACTGCCTGTTAAAGGTGTGTATTATTTATTAAAGTGCTCTGAGGCCTTTTTCTTCTCCTTTTTCTTCCTTGTCCACTATCCCACAAAATAAGACAGCTAATCTGAGTTCTTACCCTTCTCTGGCACCACTTTGAAGAGTCACAGGATCCCCACATCAGGCCATCCTGAACTTGGCCTCTCTGGGAGGAGTCCTGGTCTCTTCCTGGCAGCACAGAGGTGGGCAGACAGTAGTGACAGAATGAAGTGACATTTCACCAGCCCCTCCCCTCCCCTTGAAGCCCCAAGGCTGGAGTTTGGCAAGTCTGTTCCTTTACTAGGGCTGCAGAGGCCAGAGTACCACAGGCCGGGGACTTCAACAACTCCATGTGTTGTCTCTAAATGCCAGAGGCTGGGAGTTCGGATCCAAGTGTCACAGGCATGGCTCCTGAGGGAAACACGTGGACCTGAGCTCTCTCCCACGCTTGCAGCAACCTCTTTGTCTCTACCTCATCACACTGCTTTCCCTCTGTGAGTGGCTAGGTCCAAATTTCACCTTCAGTAATCATTGTAGTTCTATTGGGTTAGCAGCTTATGCTACACCAATATGGTCTCACCTATTGACAATCTGTAGCCACCCTATTTCCAAATTTTTAAAGTCTCCTCTTGTGGTAAATACTTTGATGTATGACTTTTGGAGAGATATAATTCAACTCTTAACTGTGGGACCTTGCTCTGAAAATTTTCCTGGAAAAGTTGGCTCCTGCTGCAGAAAGGGTCAGTTGAGGACTAGCAAAGCAGTATCAGGCCCATTACGCCCAGAGCATCCCAGAAAGGCAGACGGTATCATGGCTGGGATCTGCTGGCAAATTGTTTCCCTTAGGCAGTCTCCTGTGAGGAGCAACCTGGAAACTGGGCACTCCAGAAGCCCAACTTGTTCTCAGCAAGTGTCTAATCATCCCCTGCCCTAAAAGGAGGGAGAAGCAAGGCAGGGCTGGGAAACCAGGATAATAACATCATGCTGTGGAGTCCTGGTCCTCCCTTGAGTAAGACAGGCTGGTGTTCCTGCTCAGAGCTAAGGCTGTGCATTCATTTACAATGCAGGGCTTGCATCCACCCTGGTGTGGTCCCCTCTGGTCCTTTCTGGGCTCTCCCTCTGCTCCCCACTGCCTCCCCAGAACCCTGGTTCTCTTAACTGTATTTCTTTCAAGAGTCCAAAGGCCTCAAGGAAAGAGACCCTGTTTAATTGCCATACGACAGAGAAGAGCACTGCACTTGGTAAAGGAGAGCAGGTTAGTAAGAATTGCTGAATCAACTGTGTATAAGTGAACTATCCTATCTCAGGAGTCAGTGAACACGGCACTGTCCCTGATGAACAGAGCCACAGCTGTACTGCATTTCCTCTGAAGAGATGTAGAGGGAACAGGCAGAAAGATCTGGAGCCACAGTATGATGCTGCTCATCTTGTGATGCATTCTGGCTCTTTCTACAGGTACTTCTCTGGGAAGTGCACAGGTGACATGTCAGAGAGACAAACTATTGTTTTCTCTCATAAGAAGATGGAACTGAGGTGTGGTCGAGCACATTCGTGATTCCAGCACTGTGTGAGGCTGAAACAGGAGGATTCCAACCTCAAGCCTACCTGAGCAGCTTAGGGTGACCCTAGGTCTGAATAAAAAATAAAAAGGAGATGTAAATCAGTGTGAAGGCTTTAGAGTATGAGACAGAAAGGGGGAGGGGAGAGAGAGAGAGAGAGATTGTTTTGAATAATTTCAACCATCTTTATCTTTTTAAGCAGAAGTTCAGGATTTCAGTCAGGTGTGTGGAGACATAAACTCCTGGAGCCAGAGTAGCTATTATTCAAAACAACCAGCAATAGGGAATAAAAAGGGTAGGGCTGCAACTCAGGTGTGAAGCATTTGTTGCATGTGAGATCGCCTAGGCTCAAGCCCTCATGCTACAAAAATAAAACTGCAAAACAAACTAAAAACTACCTGGCACGATTTGGAAGATTTCAGACATATCTAGGTAAAATGTGTATGAAACACTGGAACTGCTGTTGAGTACAGGGAATTTCTGGGGCTTTTCCTATAGTCCCGCCCTGGGGCCTGACCCCTGTTTGAAGTCTGGGGAGCCGAACTGAAGCCTTTCAGATGCTTCCCCAGTTGTCAACCCAGGAGAAGGTCTCTCCTGAGGTCTCTCTCAAGGGCCTGGGGAAGTCCTTAAACTCTTCTCAAACAGGATGCCAGAGGTTAGAATAACCACAGCCTTGAGTGCAGTTGCACTGTAGTTTTGAACACAATTCTGCCTTTCGTTACGATGTGTTAGTGGCTCTCAGCTTCTCCCTGCACCTGGAGTACAATATCTTGCTCAGGAACCCTTCTTTAAATTAGTTGTATAAAAACCTCTAATTAGGGGTTAAGTTGCCAGAGTAATTTCTAAAAGAAAATAGTTATTATTTACTACATTTAGGATGTTTAGAAAGGTGAGGGGAAAAAATGTGTTTCACACCAGTAGGAACTTAATTTGGGGATTTTAAAAAAATTGACTCATCCCACAGTGCTAGTGTTTTGTTTTGAAAAGATAAAGGAATTCTCTTCTGTAAAACTATTGGAGGTATTTTTTCCATGTAAAGGAATGATTTCAGTTCAATTGAAATAAAACCAGTCAAGGCAACTCCAGACATTAAGAAGTCTGTCTTCCTGTGAAAAGTGAGAAGAGGAAGTCACTATGATTTAGAAATCTAATTATACAGCAGATCCACTCCTAAATGAGGTGACTTCAGAATCCATTCCATTGTAAAACCATTACCATGTGCCTAGCCATGTGCTAGGCACTTGGGATGAGAGGATGAAGCCTCTTCTTGGATTTTACGTGATAGGCTGTTCCAGACAAGACAGAAGTAGTAAAATTAATAGAGGAAAAACTGTGAAGGAAGTCAATCTGGAGTAGTGTTTTTAGAAAAGTATTATCATGCAGACTTTAATGTTCTAAGTGTCTTCTCCATGTATACATGCCAGGTAGAACACTGAAAAGTAGTGTTACGTCTAGATGAACAACTGGATTGAGCATGGGATGGGGAAAATTCTCCCAGACCAATTAGCTGTGTTCTGATTCAAACCCTGTCACTCAGATTAGATTACCCACTGCGCAAAACCCCTTCTGTAGAATTTGTGGAGTCATCACGGAGTCTATGCAGCCCCAACCTAACAAAGAGGACTGAATTATGAAACATGGAACCCCTTAGTGAGTTCAGAGCAAATGGTAACACTGTGGAATAAATTGCTTTCACATATGTTCTTCTGACTCCACCTTAACTGGTCCTGATTGGTTGCTTTGCTTAGAAACAGCACAGCCAAGGGGAGGAAGACTATTCTGAGGTTTCAGCATGGAGGAGGAAGAGCTCCAATTGCCAGGGCTAGACCAGCACTTTTGAGCATCCTAACGCCCAGCCCTGACTTCTGTGGGAAGCTGTTCCCCACCCCACTCCATCCCATGAGTGCTGGAGGCTCAAGACCACCCACGTCTGAGGCCTACATCCTGCATTGCTATGGGGAAAGTGGCCCTGCAAAAGCCCATTGTCACCTCTTAAGGAAAAGGGAGTTTGGCCTGGTCATGCCTGAGCAAAGACTAATAAAGATTTCCTGAACTATGATGTCAAAAAAAGTAGGGCGTGACAGAAGGTGGGCTTGCACCGTTACCAAGGCACTTGCCACACAGGTGACTGCCAGAAAGATCTAGTAGACCTAATATCAGCACCCTACTGGCCTAGATCTCTGCAAACAAACCTTGCCCTGTCATGTTTTTGCTGCACTTTTGGGCTCCATTGTTGCTCATGTGGCCAGAGTTGTGGCTGCTGATCCTGGCTGCTCTATGGCTGGACCAGGCCCCATACCCAGTCCAGCTGAGTTTGGAGGCCCCCTGAGGCTAAATAAGCCTTCTTTCCTCAATTCTGATCTCCTACCTGAATCTCTCCATACTCTTATTCCCATGGCAGACCCCAGCATCTTTGATTACCTGGATTCCTCAGTGCTCACCAAGATGTCTACACCTCAGAAGTTTGCTGGACAGCTGTCCCCAGAGCCAATACTTTGCTGCTCCACATCAGGGTCTGTGAGCCAAGTGACCTTGGCAAGAGGGGTTTGCAGAGCTGGTTCTGATGTTATATGGGGGTCAGAATCAAGCTCAAGCTATATCTCCTCGCCTCCAAAGGAAGATTCAAACAGCTGGACCCCATCAGGCTGCAGACCACACAGCATTTGAAATGCTTGGTCCACTTCTAGACAGAGTTCAAAAGCAGCAAACTTTCTTTCCTACCTGGAGATGTTAGCTCAGCATTGGTGATTTGGTGTGGTGGTGGTCAGAACTCCACATCAACTTGTAAGCTTCAGAAATGAACTTTACAGGATGATTATATAAGTCCAAGTACAGACAGAGCTAACCTCAACAGCCTTGATCTGGAATCCCAGGAGAGCCCAGATGAGCCTCCAGAGACCCCTGGACAAACTGGACCTTCTCAATTCCAGCTGGAGGCCCAGACTCAGAATTCAGAGACTCCCTATGTCCAATCTAATCCTCTTCACCTCAGCAAAAGGCTATAGATCAACTCTCACAGCACCCTGAGGAAGTGGAGCCTACTTCCACCCAGCAGGAGGCCCAGGTTCGGTATGAACAGATGTTGGTGGCTCAGGAGGTAAAAGCTCCGTGACCATGTAGGAGTGAAGTTCATCACTCACACTTGCCATCTGTCACAGTTAATGTGGCTATGGAGGCTACAGTAATTGCACAGCCAGGGAAGGAGGCCAACTTGACTTACTCCAAGCCATTAGTAGGTCTTAGGCCTTATTCTCACATCCAGAGAGTTCTGAAGAGGTAGAACCTTCTCGAAAACAGCAGGAGACCCCATCTCAGCCTTCAGGCTCTCCTGGGGATATTAAAGCTTCTGTAAGCCAGAAGGAGCATCTAATTTGATCTTCTGAGGTTCCTGAGGAGATGGAACCTTCTGGAAGGCAGCTGGAAAGTTCCACCTCAGACTGAAAATCCCCTGGAAGAAGTCAAACCTCTAGTCCAGGAAAATGCTCAAGCTTCAGAGGCCCCTCTGGAGACTATAGGTGAAATTCCACTAATTGAGGAAGTGACACCCTGACCTCAAGGTTAGAATCTGGCTCCCAATCATAACTTGTCCAATGTGACAAGCCAGCTGATGTGGGAGTTACTTCAGAGCCTGCCAGAGAGGTAGAATCTTCTCTAACCCAGCAGAAAGCTGCATCTCGGCCTTCAGATTCTCCTATAGAGGTTGAACCTGGCCATGAGCAGGAACAGCCAGTAGCTTCTGAGGCTGCTGGGGATGTTGAATCTTCAGGGGATCAGCTCATAGCTCCAGCTCAGCTTGCAAAGTTTCCTGAGAAAGACAAACTTCCAGTCCAGGAAGATGTTCCAGCTTCAGCAGCACCTCTGGAGAATATAGGTGAAACTCCATCACACCATAAAGTAACAATTTCAACTCTAGGTCACCATCAAGCTAAGCATTCACACTCACCCAAGGTGACTGTGAACCCTCCAGACCTGGAGCTCACCTTCACACCAGAAGCCATTGCAAAGGTGGAATTTCCCTAACCCACCATGAGGTTACAGCTAACCCTTAGTTCTACTGGATGATATAGAACCTCCTGTGATGCAGAAGGAGGACCCAATTCTACTTCCACAGCCCTCTGAAGGGATTGAACACTTTGAGTTCCAACAGGAGGTTCTAGCTCCATCTTAAGAACCTGTTCAGGATGACCAAGTCTCTCCCAGCCAACAGGAGACCAGGGACTCTTCAGGCTTCTGAGGAGGGTGAACTTTCTTCAATCTAGCAGGAAGTCACAGCTGAACATCTGCAAACCACTGAAGAGGCTGAACCATCTTCAACCCCTGAAAAGAGGCTGCACCTCAGCATGAAGTCGAAGCTCAGCCTCCAGAACATCATGAGGTAACAGTTTCTTCTCTAACTGATGACCAAGTTCAGCCTCCAGTATTAGAGAGTGTCATTGTTAAGCCTCCAGAGGTGACTAATGAGGTTGAAATTGAAACTTCAACAGAACAGGAGGCCCCAGCTCAGTCTACAGTGTCCCCTGAGAAGTTTGGACCTTTACTGACAAGCGAGAGGTTCCAACCCAGCAGCCAAACCCTGCCATGAAGGATGAACCTTCTGCATTCCATATGAAGGTCCCAAGTCCACCTGTAGAGCTGTCTGAGGAGCATTTTCCATGCCAGCAGTAGCCCTCAGCTCTGTCCCGAAACTCTCCCGCAGGAGTTGAATTTGCATCAGTCCAGCAACAGCTCTCAGCTCAGCCATGGAGGCCCTCTGTGATCACTATTGTCGCTTTTCAATTGACAGAAAACATAACATTTTCAGCCTATCCTTCAGAGCTGCCCAAGGACATGGAACCATCTACAGTTCCCCAGGAGGCTGTGGCCCCACCTTCAGGGCCACCCTCTGCAGCCCAGCAGATGAGGCCACCTCAGCCTCTGGCACTCCCTGAGGTGGGGAAACTCCTTCCAGTTCTGCTGCCTGCCACATCTTCCCCTCCAGAGCCTCTTGAGGAGGTACAACTTTCTCCAACCAAGGTGGTGGACCCATCTCATCATCTACATGAGCCACACAATGGGAATGTAGCTCACCCTCCAGCCTAGTTCCACCACCAGCTCAGGATCAAGCTGTGCTGTCATCATTACCCAGCATCACATTTCATCCTTTGGATCTGGAAATCATCATCAGTATGGAGAGTTAACTTTCTACAGCCCTGGAGGAGTCTAGAGTTCTTCCTGTAAGGCACCCTGAGGTAACATTTCACATCCAAACCTGATCCGGGTCACAGTTGGACCTTTGGACCTAGTGCTTACCAGAACTCCACCATCAACTACAGAAGCTAGAGCTTCTCCCACTGTGCAGGAGACCTCTTCTCAGCCTGCAGACCCAAGTAAGAGGCTCTCAAATGCCGGCACCTCATGAGATGAGTTCAAACACCGGGTCAAGATCCTTTTCAGCACCCAACATCACCTGGAATCACAGGCCAACATTTAGACTGGGAGCTGATCACAGATACAATGTCCACTGCAGAGGCTGCACATTCTAGAGCCCTGCAGAAGTCTACAGCTCTTCCTCCAGGGTACCTTAGGGTGATGTTTCCACACCCAGAGCAGGTTCAGGCTCAGCATCCATACCTGACTCTAGTCACAGTTGAACCCATGGACCTGGAACTTAACAGGACTCCACAGCATACTACAAAATCTAGACCTTCTCCAACCATGCTGACCCCCTATCAGCCTCCAGAATCACCTAAGGAGACTGACTATAGCTCAAACTATAGTTCCAACTCTTGATCAGGAGCCTGCTCAGCATCCAACATCACCCAGGGTCACAGTTCCATCTTTAGACCTCGAGCTGACCACAACTCCAATGCCTGCTGCAGAGGCTGCACATTCTGTAGCCATGCAGAAGTCTATAGCTCCTCCTCAAATGCACCCTGGGGTGATGCTTCCACACCCAGAGCAGGTTCAGGCTCAGCATTCACACCTGATTGGAGTCACCACTCAACCTTCAGAGGTGAAAGCTTTAACTGTGCAAAAGGAGCAGAGTACCACGAGACACACCAACATATGCCAGCTCTGCTCCTGCCAAGAGGAGACTGTTGTGCACTGCCCTCAGCCCTCACCTCCCAGCCCAGGTGAACAGACTTTTTGCTTTCTGCTTTTCTTTATCTCGGTCTACTTTCTATTGTGTTCCTTTTCCAGTCTTGCATTTGCTATCGCCCTTTGCTTTTCCATATTCACTTGCTTTAGCCCCATCACCTCATTGCTTGACCTTTTCTCTCCTACTTTGTTCCACCACTCAAAGCTCTTTAAAAGTATTAATGTTTAATCTTTATGTTCCCCTCTCTTGAACTATCTTTGCTAAATCTCTGTCCAAAATTAATAGTAAAAGGATATATGCAACAGTTTACCTGCTATGAGAATTTCCCTGTGACATTTACTGCCATTTTATTTGGAAACATTTCATTTCTCCCAAAAGGACTGTATTTCCTGGGATCAGGAAATCTTAGAAATATGTTTACACTAAAACACCCTTGAAATCAGATCTTCAAGATGACCCAATTCTAAAGGAATTGTTATTTTGTTAATGCAACTCTGTTTTCTCTACATTTGCTTTTGTGAAACTAAATTCTCTCTCAAGCTGGTACTGGCTTCGGAGGCAATGAAGAAATTTCTGTGACTCCTTACAGCTCTGAAAGATGCCCAGGGGGGAGAAGTTGGCTTTGCCAGGCTCTTCTCCTCACTCAGTGTGAGGCTGAACTGTTTTCTGCCTCAAACTGATAACCTTCTGAAGTGCTGTCTTCAAGTGTTCACTGAGCCACTTTGTGTTAAGATTCAAATTCTCCCAGGAAGATGCTCAGGGAGGCATTTTAGGATTTCACGGTGACAGGATCTCTCAAAGTGCTCCTGGTTAGATTCACCCCTCTGTACCACCTCCCTCCTCTGTGCTTTCCCATTCCTGACCTCCAGCCCTGCTGCTAAGAGCACTGAGTTCGCTCTTATGGATGCAGCCTCTGTACAGGGAGGAGAGGAGCCGTAATGTTTCTCCTGATGAAACAGCCCATGTTGCCGGGGAGCTGCACAGTGGTGAGGCTGCAGAGGAATCTAGCCTCTCCTCAGCCATGAGGAGCATGACTCCTGTCCCTCTGCATGTTGAGATCAGATGAAGATGGAGAGTTTCCTTTCTGACAGGAACAGCAGTGTGTGGGAGGAAGCTGTGAATACGCTGAGCCCGGCACCAGGAGATGGACCGGTGCTTGAGATCTGTCAGCGCCTCTCCTCATGCTGGGGCGCCGGACCTACCTGCTCCCGCCTTCGAAGCCCCGTCCCTCTTTACACTGCACCGCCCTGTCTTTTAAGCTGAGAGCTGCCACGCTCTCCCCCTCACGCACTCCTGCTCTTCGGGCCTCGCTGTTGTCACCAGTGCCTCCCCCATTGCTGCTTTGCAGGACTTGCTAAGCTATGGGTCGCAGTCACATCATCGCCACCTCCTTAATCTCTCTTTTATTCTCTCTTCATTCTTTTTTTCAGCTTTAGCAACTGGGCCCAGGGATGATCACAATCCCCTGGAGTCTGCTGGAATCATTCCAACCGAGGCTGTTGGTAATGTGTGCGTCACTGCCTGCACTAACAGTTTTTCTTCCAATAAGGTAGCCTCTGCCTGAGATTTCTTCCCCCAAACGTGCTCCCTTTTGGGCTTTTGTGTCTGTCCCAAACTTTTGAAGCCAGTACTGTTTAGACCTGTGAGCTCAGGGTCTGCTAAGTGCACTGTGAATGGCTACCAGGCTTTCCTTGGCCTTCTGGGCTGTGAGCAGGGACCACTGGGCAGTTAGAGAGTCAGAGATGAGAGGCTATGTGAGGAGCTGAGCAATGTACACTCATCTGTGAATTTGGTAGGGGACACCTAGGGGTTTGAATCACATGGGGAGACTGCCTTCCACAAAATGGGTTTGGTGTTGCCAGGCATTATGGTACACACTTAAAATCCTGGACTCTGGAAGGCTGAGGCAGAAGTATTGCAAGTTTCATCCCAGACTGATTTAGTGCTTTAGTGAGACCCTGTCTCAAAATAAAAAATGAAAAGGGGCTCCAGATGAAGGTCCTGGATTCAACCCCTAGTACAGGAAAAAAAAAAGGAGGGTGTAAATTTGGTATCTCCAAAGTCAACAAATTCTGAAGTACCTCCATACCTAAAACAAATTCATTAGGTAGGTATTGACCAAACCACAAACATCTTAAACTATTGTTGTCCATGGAGAAGACAGGGAACCTACTTACCTTTTTATCCATGGCCTATAGAAAAGACTTGCTATAGACACATAGAGAGATGAATGAAGGAAGATGCGTGTCTGTAGCTGCAAATAACAGACCTTTCATCTTTGATATGGGGGTAAGCCTGATTTCAGTCAATTCTCTATTAATTTCAAAATTAAAGGAGGGACTGGCTATGCATTGAACACGTTTTCTTCTGTCATCCTGTTTCTACCTTGGAGCTAGTCAACCATAGATTGAAACTATGGTGAACAGGAAATTTCTGTTATCCAACATCCTGAGAATGAAGAAGCAATTATTACACAGTTTTCAAGTACTCAAGGAAGAAAGTTTAAGATCACTTGCTTCTACTAGAGAAGTAAAGGAGTGAATTGAAAGCTACTAAGGGAAAGGAGACCAGGCAATATTAAACCAAAAATGAGGAAAGGAAAGAGAAGCACATCATTCAAAAATCATGAAAAGAAGCTGACGAACTTTGACGACAACTGTAGGCCATGAACTGTTGCCCCTCTGCCATATGCCACCCTGCCTTGGAACCAGCCAATTATGGACTGAAGCCTCTACAAACTAATTAGCCCAATTCAGTACAATGTCACATGAAAATCTGTTTTTAAAACTTTGGGAGGAGGTTGAAAGTGAGTCATCAGGTGACTCGGCTACCAATGATGACTTGGATCATATAAGCCAAAGAAGATAGTATGATATGACAGATTGAAAAGTACAGAGCGAAGACCTTGATTCTGATGAGGAAGAAAATGGTAATGTTAATAAATACTTCACTAGTCAAAATGCTACCAAATGGTCATGTATACCTGAGCAATTCATTGTTAGACCTATGTCAGAAAATGTTATTAAGTTCTTGCCAGGGGTGAAATTTATTGGATGGAATGCTAGCACTGCAATTCAATTGCAATTCTGTTGAAAATTGTAATGGACCATATGCCACAAGATGTGAAATACACTAATTATGAAATACAAGACCACATTCTATATCCATCAATAGAAATACTCAAAAATATATTTACCATGACACCTCACTGAGATAGGAGGGTAAGACTGGCAAAAGCTGTCTAGAGAAGTAGGCATGACCTGTTAACTACAAGATCACAGACACATGCACAGAACAGTTCCCAAAGTCCTGTGCATGAACTTCTCGTAAGAACTCGAGCAGGTTTTCAATGGGATAATCTAGACCTGAGGTTAACCTGAGGTGTGGGATCCCAGCAATGACTCTCAGGACACATATGTAGAAATACTCACTGGTTCCCTCGAGATCTGGACAGCATGAAAGGAGAGGTGAGCCATGAAGGGCTTGCCATCATAACTTTCAGTGATATCCCACACCGTGTTTCCCAGGGGGAGAGTGTACTTTTATCTTTCCTTTTCTCCTCTTTTTCTCTTTACTTAGCCTAAGCACACTCTGTAGAGCCAGTTTCTCCCACACTCTTTACTTTTACTTTCTTGAATAAACTTTGCCACTGCTTTTTTTGTTGGTTTCATTCAATTCTTTGTTCAAGACAAGGAGAACCTGGAATTCAACTCCAGGAGAGCCGAGCAACCCTAAACCCGGTAATGTTAAGTTGGCAAGCCACTTTTTAAAAGAAAGCTACCTGATAACTTCACTATCTGAACTAAAAGCCTTTATAGCAGGACTTTATCATTCTAATTGTCAGAATCTAAAGGATTGATGGAGAAGTGACAGATGTGGCATTGAGATTTTTAGAACAATAATGACACTCAAGAGATTAGGTTTCCTTCAAAATTACCTATGTTTTGATGACAAAAAGACCTGCCAAGAAAAAAAATCTGACAATTTGGCTGTTATTCACTCATTTGCTGAAAGCTTTGTTTCGAACTGCTAAGCAATTTATACACCATTCTAATATATGACAAGTGATGAACAACTTGCATCATTTCACGGTTGTTGAAGCTTTTGGCAATATATGCCAAGTAAACTTTCCAAATATGGTATAAAAGTATATGTCCTGGTAGATTTGAAGGCATTTTACATCTTGAATTTAGAAATTTAGTAACCCAAATGTCACATTTTGCAATTAGTTTCTTACTTACCCATTGATGTTACATTTGCTAAAAGAACACCAGTTGACCAGCACAGGAACTATTCCCAAGAACAAAGCCAAGATTCCTGAAAATACGTTGCAAGTTTGCAATAGAGAAAGTACAATCTTTGTACAATCTTTGGATTGCAGAAAGATATAACCTTGGCCTTCTATATATTGAAAAAAACAAAGTAGTATTGAAACTGTCAGTGTGACGCCATAATGATAAGGCTGATAGCCCGCCATGGTGTGCATGTACTCCCAGCACTGGGAGGCTGAGGTAGAAGGGTCCTGTGAGTTCCAGGTCAGCCTGTACTACACAGTGAGTTCCATGCTAGCCTGGATTACATAGCGAGACCCTGTCTCAAAACCTACAAGCAAACATTGAGAGTGAATCCTCAACACAAAAGAAGCCAGGAATGGTCATGTTTTCCAATAAAAGCAAAGGCAAATTAGATGTTGTTGATGAGTTATGCAGCAACTATGATGTCACTTGAAACACAAAGCATTAGCCAATGGTTGTGTTTTACGAGATCCTAAACATGTGAGGCATAAATAGTTTCAGTTTCCAATGAAAATATCAAGCACAAAATATCACAGAGCAATTCTATCAGAGGATGGGGACTGGAATTGATAAACAGTCAATTACAGTAGAGGGAGATCAGTAGGCATCTGCCCAGAGAACTCCTCAAAAGAATTCTGGAGCAAGCTGGCGAACAGAAAGGTGAAAGATCACAAGAATCTCCTAAGAAAACAGGAAGACTAGTAAGATACCAAGTATGTCTAACCAAAGGAGACAGGAAAACAAAATACATAAGCTCTCTGTGTGAGTGATACTTGCGTGTGGAACACGCTGTTCTCATGTGTGAAAACTGCCTTATGTGTGATAACTGAAGTAAAGATTATTTTTTAGGTAGAGTTTTATTTGTAATTTCATTATAGTTCACATAGGAATTTATTTCTGCTGTTACTTTTTAGATTTAGTAAGCAAACAGTTGATATAGAAAATGTTGATGTTTATTCTAAACACTCAGTATATATTTGATATTTAATTGATATTTCATTTTCCTGCTAAATGGACATTGTATAATATAATAGAAAGCTCCTGAAAAAGAGGAAGACAAGAGAGGTGACAAGTATGGCCTACCAAACAGGAAAGGAAAGCTAAGCACATGTGCTGTCAGGGTAGGCGAGACTTGTGTATGGAACATGCTGTCGTCATGTGTGAAGACTTCCTTAGGTGTGATAATTACAGCAAAGATTATTTCTGTGGTAGAGTTTTGTTTGCATTTTCGTTGTAGTTCACATAGGAATTTATCTCTGCTGTTATTTTTTAGATCTTGTAAGCAGATAGGCAGTTGATGTTGAAAATGTTGATGTTTATTCTACACACTCATTACATATTAAAAATTTAATATTTTATTTTACTGATATTTTATTTTCCTGTTAAGTACACATTGTTTAATATAATATAATTCACAAAATTAAAATTAATAATTCAACAATAGAAATACTGAAAAACAAACGTGGGTGTTACACCTCCCCATACATGCCTTTTCTAATAATTTGCCATGATTCCCCTGGGGCCAAGGCAAACAGCTAGAAGTGAAAGAAAGAAGAATTCATTTCTGAACTTTAAAAATTTTCCCTGATGTTTATTTTGTGCTTATCCCTGATTTACCAAATGTAAGTTTAAACTCTGTATCACAATTTATCTGGATGCACAAGGACCATAATTCACTTAGATCCCACACCATCTAAATTTCTATTAATTGGATTGAGCAACTAGTAGAAGAAAAAAAGAAAATATTTTCAGGTTATCTGTATTCAATAGTTATTTTAGTTGGCTCTTGTAAACTAGACTGTTATGGACTGAAATGCATCCCACTCAAAACTCCTATGTCGAAGCCCTAGCCCCTGGGACTTCTGAATGCAAATGGATTTGAAACAGGGCATGTCAAGAGGTGGCTAAATTAAAATGAGGCCATTCGGGTAGCTAGACCCTAATCCAGTCTTACTGGCCTTTTTATTTTAATTAGCACATTATTCATATAGACTAATGGGCTTCATTGTGACATAGTCATACATGCATATAGCATACTTTGATCATATCTTCACCCACAATTACCCCCTTCTGTCTTCCCTTCTGCCCTCTTCCTGACTCCCTTCTTTGACTGTGCTCCTATAAGAGGAGGCAATTTGAACACACAGAGAGACAGGGAGGCCCCTGAGCACAGCAGGATGACCACATGCAAGAAGTTGGCCAACTGCGAGTCCATGGCAGGGGCATCAAAGGCAACCGGATCTACTCATATTTTCTTGGAGGCCTTGCCTCCTTGCTGTAAGGAGTAAAATTCCTATTGTTTGAAAAAAAATAACATGGAGGAGGGACTTCTGTGTATTAGTCTCACATTGCTGCTGTAGCGGATCATTGTGAATGCGGTGCCTTCAAGCACTCCAATTTATTGCCTTCTGTTTCTGTATGTCGGGGGTTCAAAGGCAGCCTCACTAGGTGAAGACCAAGGGTCACGGCGAGGCACACTTTCTGGAGTTCTCGGTCTCAGAGGAGAGCCAGCTTCCCTGCCATATCCGGCCTCTGGACTCTGCTGACATTTGATTCCTTTTTTTTTTTTTTTTTGATGCCTGGGATTAAACTCAGGACCTTGCGCTTTCAAGGCAGGCACTGGAACCACTGAGCGAAATCCCCGGCGGTGCTGACAGTTGGACGTGGCTCAAGTGCAAGGTGTCCCCCAGAGATTCACGGACCACAGGCTCCATCCCCAGTGCTGCAGCACTCAGAGGTGGGTCCCAAGTGGGGCCTGGGTCGTGTGGACTTTAGTTCCGCCAGCGGGTTAACCCTTGGATGAGCTCATAGCTGAATGGGATGTTAGGAGGATGGGGGTCCAGGGGCACGGTAACGAAGGGCACGTCTGCTCCCATCCCCTTCCTCTCTGGCTTCTTCCCTCACCCTCAGGGTACCTACTGCCATGAGGTGTGCAGCTCTGCTTCATTCCCCACCCCCCCACCCACCCCCGCCATGATGCTCACCGCACATCCCTAGCTACGGAGCCACTGACCATGGACTGAAACCTCCGAAACTGTGAACATCCCCTAGTGATGGGCAGCTGACCGGTACACATCCCTGGATTGTGGGCCCTTCCGCCATAGTCAGAGCACATCTCTCCGCCCTCCACTGCCCTTCTTATGTCCTCCCTCTCTGATTCCAAACTCCTGTTTCCCTCTTACTATTCCACTGGGCCCATCTGGATAATATAAGATAACCTCCCCATTTCTGGATAGTAAACTTAGCCACAGCTGCACATATTCTCAGATCTGGGATTGGCATGTAGTTACCTTTAGGGAGAGGCACAACACTCAGCCTCCACACTCCATATAAAAATGTTTATCCCATCACACCTCTGCTGAAAGTTTCCAATGCTCTCCTTATACCTCAGGAGAAATTTCAAGAGCCCACCCTATCTACTTGCTAATAATTCAAAGATGCTCTCTAGAGCACAGACTCAAAGTTCAAAACCTCTCAGTTTTTATGAGTTATGAAATCTTGGGCAGGTTATTGGTTTCTTAGTTTTGTTATCTTGTCTAGAAGTGGGAGAAATGCTCATCTATCTCACAGAGTTATTGGTGAGGGCTAAATGAGGTAAATACTGTAACAATGGCTCTTTGCTGAGTTCTTGGCACATAAAAAGATCAATATATGGTAGGTAGTCCAGGTAATATTGTATGATATTTTAATTTTTATTAATTTATCCAAGTCAACAAATATTTACCAGGAAATTTGCAATACATCAGTGATGAAATGAGCAGATTCCACTTGCTGTAGCTCACACTCTGGTTGGAGATACTCAGATAAGAAATGACTGAAGAAACAAGTAAGTGTCAGGACAAGAAGGGGATATGCATTCTAGAAGAATGTGTAAGTGCAAGGTAATGCAAACTGGGATGCTGAATAGGAAGACACAGTGCAGGTTTCCTTATTGGAAGAGTAGTTCCTTTCAGGATGGAGTGTCAACTTGATTGGCTTTGAGATCTGCCCTGGGTGTGTCTGGGTGGGCCGCAGAGGTATGGCCATGGGGTCTAAGTCTGGTCTCTGGCCCTTCCTCTCTGGTGCTGTCCCTTGCTCTGCTTCCTGGCCACCATAAACTAAGCAACTTTGTTCCACCATGATGTTCCTGCTTCAGAACCAGCCAACCAAGGATTGAATCTCCTGAAAACATGAGCCAATAACGTAAACACCTCCTCCTTTAAATTGTGGATCTTGATACTATATGTCCCAGCAACGGGAAGCTGACCAGACACACTGAGTAGGTGGCCCACGGAAGGGTGTGAAGGAAGTGAGCAGGTTGCACCCTAGGAAGAGAGAAAAACAAGCACAAAGCCCTCCACACAGGACCATGACATGCTAGAGGAATGGAAGGAAGGCCTGAGTGGCTCAAATGGTGAGGCAGAAGCAGCAGTATGAATGAAAAAGCTCTTTAGTCACCTCTGAGAAATTATGAGGCTCCCAGGGGCCTTATGTGCCTCTGGCTCTGACATTGAGTAAAATTGGGAGCCACTGCAGGATTTGGACAGAGGAGTATCACCCCTAGGAGCATCCTGACTGTGCTTGGGGTCCCACTGGAGGGAAGCAGGGCTAAAGGCAGGGTAACAGGACATGCGTGAGACTCAGAGACCTGATAATGTGCCACATTGGAGAGAGAAGCAGAGAAACTAAGAAGGGCTCGGATTCAGATCCACTCTGAAAACAGGTCTAGTAGAGTCCCTGATGGATCAGCTCTGAGATATGAACTCAAGAATGAAACGTGAAGATGCTGCTAAGTGAAAGAAACCGAAGCCAGATGCAAGAGGCCAAGTATATCTAGAGCCGGGGATTTAGCTCAGTGGTTTCGCCTCCTGCTGCGCAAGCACAAGGACCTGAGTTCGATCCCCGGTACCAAAAAAAAAAAAGAGGCCAAGTATATCTAATCCTATTCACATGAAATGTCCAGAATAGGACACAGCGACAGAATGCAGATTAGTGCCTGGGGTCAAAGGGTACGAGGAATGACTGCTCAGGATCACAGGATCCCTCTGCAGGTGATGAAAATGTTCTGGAGATTGTAGTGACGCTTGGATGGCATTGCACCAAAAGCCATGGATTGTGCACTTTAAATGGATTAAAGATGGATCTTATGTTCTATGAATTTCACCTCAGTAAAGAAAAATAACCCATAATTTTCTTTCTTAAGCAACTGGAAGAATAGCATGGCCATCCACTGACACAGGAAGTCCAAAGGGGAAGGCAAGTTATAGGGGAATTTCTCAGCTTAGTGTTGGGCGTTTTGAGTCTGCAAGGTCTGTTAGTTACCCATACAGAAACACTAAAAAGATAGTTTGGTTTCAGAAGAGTACTTAGGTTGAAATATCTACATTTGAGAGCAGTTGGTCTCTCCAATAGCTAGAAGGTATCTTGGTCCAATTTCTGTTTTAGTCCTTGCTGTACTTCTATAACAAAATACCAGAGGCTGGGTCATTTATAGAATAGAAATTTATTTTTTCACAGGTCAGGAGGCTGTGAAGTCCATGACCAAGTACCATCAGATTCCATGGTCTAGTGAGGGCTGCTCTCTGCTTCCAAGATGGTGTCTGTTGCTCCACAGCTGGGAGGGGAGGATGCTGTGTCCTCAAGTGTTGGAAGGCCAAGGGAAGAATGAAATCACTAAGGCATGAAAGCAGATAAAGGAGTGAACCAAGGATTGTGACTTTGGAAACTCTAAGGACTTTAGGGAGGAAAAACAAGAAATAGCCAAAGTGTTGAGGAAAGCATGGCAGTATGAAAGCAAGAAAGTATGATTATTGTCTGTCACTACCTGAATTTCACTAGCTTGACCATACACAAAGGTCCCAAGCAGTGTGGTGATGTGTCATGTCTTAGGGGAGTTACTGCATGCCGTTCTCTGTAACTACTTATTCCTTCTTCTTTCTCAGCTGGCTAATAGATGCTCAGTCTTCAAAATTAAGCTCAATGCCACTCACCACTTTTTTATTTTTGTTAGTACCTGTTTGTAGTACATAATGATTAATTCACTGTGGGGAGTTGGTACACATAACACATCTTAATTCTTTTTATTCCCCTTCTCCTCTCCTCTCTCCTCCTTCCATTGCAAGATTCCCCTCCCATTTACCAAAGATCTGTCTCCCTATTTCCTATTGTCTATCTTTTCTTTTGCTTTTAAAATTATTTATACTTTGGGTTTCTCATATAAGAGAAGTTATGTGATATTTAAGCTTGAGTATTTATTTCACTTAACATTATGGTCTCAAAGTGGATCCATTTCCCTATAAAGATGCAAATATGTCCTTCTTCGTGTCAGAATAGTATTCCACTGTGTATAAATACCGCATTTTCTTTATTCATCTGTTGATGGGCATATAGGCTGCTTTCAAGATTTAGCTATTATGAGTTGTGCTGCTATGAACATGGGTATGCATACATCACTATAGCATGATGTCTTTAACTCTTCTGGAATAAAAACAGCATGGTATTGGCACAAAGACAGACTCAAATCAATGGAACAGAATAGAAGAAACAGTAACAACTCCAGTACATTAAGTCACCTGATCTTTGCAAAGAGTGCCAAAACATACACCGGAGAAAAGATAGCCTTTCTTAACAGATGGTGCTTGAAAAACTGGTTACATACATGCAGAAAATTGACCCTGGACCCATATCTATCACCATGCATAAAAATAAAATCAGAGCAAATCAAAGAGCTAGTATCAAAACAGAAACACTTAATCTGCTAGAAGATAAAATAGGTAAAACCCTTGAAGATATAGCCACAGAAATGGACTTTATGAACAGAACCCCAATTGCACAAGAAATAACATCAAGAAGCAACAAATACAATCATATTAAATTTAAAAGGTTTCACACAGCAAAGGAAACACCAACAGAATGAAGAGACAACCTACCGCCTAGGGAAAAAAATTGCCAGCTATACTTTGGACAGAACACTAATATCTAGAATATGTAAATAACACAAAAAATAAACATACAAATAAAAAAATCCGATAAAAAATGCACAACTGAAATAAGAGACTTCTCAAAAGAAGTGCACATGACCAGTAAGTACACCAAAAAAATGTTCAACATCTCTGGGCATCTGAGAAATGCAAATTTAAAAATTACTGAAATTCCATCTTACACTAGAAAGAATGGCTAATGAGAAATCAAACCATAACAAGTGCTGTCCCTGTCCACGATTTTATGAGCCTCAGTCTTCTCTCCAGGCTGATGCAGATGCCCACCTTGGGGTTCATAGTGTATTTCCCTAAATAGTAAATCCTACCTGCTGGTCAGCCTCCCCCAACAGAGCCAAAGACAAGCGCTGATATGTCCGGGTAGCACACTCAGTATTAAGCCTGAGACAATACCTTTTCAACGGCCATTGAATGAAAGACAAATATAGAAATGCCTACTTCACTCAGTAAAAATGTCCTTAAGAAATTAAATGTACAACAAAGTGCTTAGGAATTTTTAAAATATTCATAACCTTCTGTTAAATGAACTGGGTAGAAATGTCACACGAATCAACTTTGTTGGCAAGTTGTTATATAAAGCAAATAATTCTATTAGCGTATACACTCAAAAGAAAAGCTCTCCAAATTAGCTATTATTGCACACTTAGCTTTTTATACATGTATTGAACTTAATATGTCATGCCAATGAAATGAACTTGAGAATTTGTTTTCATATTGCATTTTTACATATATTTTAAAATATGCAACTATATTTGGATGTCTGGGGTTTAATAACATTTTAAAACAATTGCCAGAATATTTGCTGACAATGTTTCCCATCATTAAAATAATTTCAGGACCAGCACACTCTGTATTGTCTCCTATGGGTGGACATAAACTTTCCAGTGAAGAACAGCTGAAATTATGCACAAGCATTTTAATAAGAATGAAAATACTGTGCTCAGGTCTTTATTTAAAAAAAAAAATCGGATGCCTTTCAGGACTATTTTTACCATATGAGGGAAATTCTCTCAAGTCTAAGGTTTGTATTTTATTACAGGAAGCACAAACTCTGACCCTGCCTAGAATTAGAAATTAGCAAAGGTAATTATGTCAGAGGCCAAACACAGAAAGTAAGACAAATGTTGAAGTCACCTCAAGATCACCCCCTTTACATAATCAGGTAGAACGTCACATAGGGACAAGGTGACTTCATGACTGAGAAGGGGATCAAACCCTGGGCTGCACTGAGAAGGTCAATGACACAATGGTGGGGAAGATGAAGTCCTTTAAGCATTGCCTGGCTATAATTTTGGTATTGGCAAGGAGGCAATATTTCCCCTCCAAAATGTTATGCTTGGTGAATAAGTTGTGAATTTTGTTGCATTTATCTTAAGTTAGGATAACATTTACCTGCACACAAGAAGATTATGGAGCAAGAAATGAAACAGAAAACAAGACCAAGAGAAATAAATGTTGAATTATAAGTGCTTTTACTTAACTATATTTTCACATGGCAAATAGGATGTGGGCTTCCCCATTGCACACCAAGGTAAAATATGCAATAAAATATACTCTTTTCTTTACCAATTTCTATTATTATTTCCTTTGATCTCAAGGAATGATTTATTGCTACAAGAAAAAAAGAAAGGCTTCCAGAACCACTGTCAATAATTTTGATAACCTTGTGTTTGACGGTGCATTAAAGGCCACAGGCAGAAATAGTAATAAGGATCACAGTGCCTATCTAAACAACCTGGAAAGGACTACCACATTCATTGTTGTCTTAGGAAAATAACTACAGAGTTTGGGAATTAGGCTTTGTCTCTTTTGAGCCAGTCGCCTCACAAGCCTCTGATGATGGTGCCATCATTTCCTGTCTTGCACAGTAAGAAATCATGACTGAATTGGTTATTTAAAATTTGGCTGAAACAGCAAATTGATCAAATGATTAAGTAAAAATGAATATTTCCAGACTAATATTTTTGTATGTATTGGGTGTTTTTGCACATGATTAAGCAGTATTGGGTCTCCTCCTTTCGTGTTTTAATGTACGTCTTGTAGGTTTTTAGTCTAAAGAACAGCCCCAAATTTTACAGGTGTTCTTGCATTTTTGTGCACTTTTGGTTTTGACCTATTTTATTTACATTTATCTAATTTTGCCTAATCTGGCATGATTTGTAGAGATTCTAATATTTTATCTACAGGATTAAGTAAACTGGTTCAAACTAAAATGTCCAAAATACCTTGGTTTTGATCAGTAATTCGCACATTGATGATGTCTATGTATCCTACAGTTATTTATTTATTAACATTTTTAATTTTCATGTTTCTTTAGGTAATTCAACATTTTCTCAGTATTTTGACGGTGGGAGGGTATATGGGATTGAACCCAGAGCCTTCCTGCTGAGCTACATTCTCAGCCTTTTTTTACTTTTTAATTTGAGACAGGCTTTCCTAAGTCACTCAGTTTCCCAGGCTGCTCTGGAAATTGTGATCCTCTTGCCTCAGTGTCCCAGCCCAGATGTGCACCACTGCATTCGACATACTCTGATTTTTAAAAGTAAATAAATAAGCATTAAACACATCGTCCAGCAGTCATGCCTGCTTTATGTAGAGGGCCATGCGTCATCTGAGTGTGTATTCATGAACTTGAGAGAAAGTATGGAAATGCCTATTGGAATGCTCAAATCATGAGAAATTATCTAGACAAATATTTACCAGCTTTCTATGCAACATTCCACTATTTTAAAATAACATATTAGTGCTCTTTTTGGGAAAACCCAGCCACAATTGTGCACAAAAATAAAATATTGTGCAACTAAATTTGTGGAAATAATGATGAAAGGGTCAAAATAGGTATTCTTCACACTGCACCCCTACTTGTTTCTCTTTGTAGTTCTTTTGGCTTTTTTCACCTTTTGTTTTTAACATGCTTAGTTTTTCATAAATGGTTAAATATAAATCAAAAATAATTTTTAAAAACTGAGAAGCAAACAGAGAAAGGATGAAAGGACAGTACGTGCTGCCGAGCTGGGCTGGGTGTAGTTCAGTGGTGAGCACTCACCTGGCATGCACGTATCTCTAGCTTCTGTCTCTAGGACCACAGGAAAAGCTGTTACACCGTCCTATAAGTTACAGAGCAGAGATTTTTAAAAAAATATTCTTCTTAAGAATACTTTCAAGGTCCATTAAGAGTTGCAAGTAATGAATACAAACAAGTGGAAGCAGAAAACATTCAATAAACCTGTCCTTTTTCTTTAGGTACTGGGGGATCGAACTCAGGACCTTGTGCTTGTGACTTAGACGGTGGCACCACTGAGCTGAACCCCTGCCCTGGACCAGTCCTTTTCACACACTAACTCGCACATGTGTGATCTGCTTCTGCTGCCATTGTTTCCGTCTGGGTCCTGCTGAGGAAAGGAGCTGGGTGAGGTTAAGGGATAGGCCAGACACCACCACTGTTTGCATGAGTCTAGACCAGTGATGTTGAACTTGTGGCACACAAGCCCCAGCAGACATGTAGAGCCTTCTCTGTCAGCAGGCAAACCAAGTAGCCCTAGCAGCCAAGCACCAGGTAACAGTTGCTTTTTCTAAACTAAAACCTCAGTATTCAGGTTTAATTGTAGTGTTGGAACTTTGAGATAAATAAGTGTGTCCTGGGTTGCAGTTTGTGCCTTTGTCTCTAAAAGGTTCACCATCACTGGTCTAAATGGAGGGCACCCTGGAGAACCGAGCTTGGTTCTCTTGCTGGGCTCTATGCCCTGCCTTCTGATTTTATTCTGCTTCATCCTCTTCATAGCTGATTCCTAAGGGTTTGCAAACTGAAAGTAAGGGGGAAACCTCATGTCTACAGATGTCCTTTCCCCTCACCAGTTGATATGAGGGGAAATTGAAATCAGCAATTAAAATAAGACTGAGATTCCAGATAAATTTCACATGTATTCCACATACCCCTGATCCTGAAGCATCAAGACTTGATTGTTCTAGCAAACATGACCCCCCAAAAAGCATATCAGATTCTGAACAGTGCCCTTCTTTGAGACAAAGAGGAAGCACAGAGGCAGGTGATCTGTGGGATGAGTGTCTTTACATACAGTTCCAAACTGGAAGAGAAATTCTTTGTCAAAAAATCTCCAAGATGCTTCTAAATTTCTCAGACTTCTTGACTTATCAAATCAGAAAGAGTTTTAAGCAAGTGATGTATTTAAATCTACAATGGTTTATTTTCCTAATGTTCTAGCTATTTAGACTACAAACCACAGTCCACAGTTAGGATGTACCTGCCAGATACTAAGACCTTAACTAAAACAGATAGATAAATAAAGACTGAAATCTTGTTAGTATTTTAGTCATTGTGACAAAATATCCAAGACCAATCTAGTTCATAAGGAAGAGAGCTTCAATGTGGCTCAGTATCAGATCTTGCGGTCCATGGCACCTGGCCTTGGTTCTCTGGGTTGTGGTAGCACATCACATCATGACAATAGCACATGACAGAGGACGCATCTCATGACAAGGACAAGCGAAGAGGACAGGAAGAGGAGGAGTCCCAATGGCCCCTCTGGGCCACCTCCAATATCTTCACTTCCATCAGGAGCCGCCTCCTGGGGGCTCCCTCACATCTCAGTAGTGTCACAGGCTGGGGACTGTGCTTTCCACGTTCAGGCTCTCAGGAGGATTCAAGATCCAAATGACAAAGTAAGTTAGAGCTGCAGCTCAGTTCATTGTTCCTTTATTTTTCTTTTTGAAAAGTTAGGTTTCTAAGTTGATAATAATGCTATTAGACAAACCCTGCTTGGAAATTCACTATTATTCGGTTAGTCAGGTGATCTTTTAAAAAACTTATCACTTATAAATATGAAAAAAGTAACAGGTAGCATGAACTCATGAAAAAGGTAGCATGAACTCATGTCAGCCACATTATCTGCTTCTCTTCTCTCCATGCAGCAAAGCTTGTGGGAAATGTGACCTTCTACTTCTACCCATTTTACAGATGGTGGGGTATGAAGGCTCAGAGAAATCAAGTATTTTGCTCAAGCTTGCACCAATAGGAAATATATGAACACATTTCAAGGCTTGGTCTGCTATTCCAAGGCCCCAACCTGCCCCCCAACCCCCAGCATAGAGGACAGCTTTCCAAGGAGGGACAGACTCTCCCACACCTTATTGTGACTTCTTGAAAACTGTGATCTCGAGGATAAGTCGTGTTACAGCAGTATGTGAAAACTACAAGTCGTGTATCTTTCGGTGAAGACAAAGGTCCCCCCAGATGGTGTAAGTGGGACCAGGCTGTTCCTACTTCCCACTTGAAATCCATTGCCTTCTGGGCACCTTCCAAAATTAAATAAACAATGTGGTCATTTCCCTGAGTCACCTCCCGCCCACACAGCCCCAGAGGCAATGCTCCTGTAGATCTCCTATAGCTTTGCCCTGCAGGTCTGGCAGCTTCTGGCAGGCCTCACCTCTGAGGATGAAGTTGGGCCCCAGGCTGGGCCTGGGCTGGGTTTAAAATTGTTCCTAGGCTCCCTTTCCTGGTTTCCTGTGCGTGTTGAAACAGGAAGGTACAGGGCACAGATCAGTTAACAGAGAACAGCATGAGAAACAGGATTGAGGAGAATGTCCTACGTTGTTTATTCTGTGGGCAACGTATAGCTGTCATTATTAAAGCGAGCACAAATCAGTGGAAAAGGACACTTGTTGTAACCAGTGGAGGAGTGGAGATGGGAAGACAGAAAACCAGGAGATGTGAGTGGTGATGCCGTCGTACAGGGTGGCCCTGGTTTTACTCCTCAAGGCATGGGGTGGCATGGGGACTGACAGAAAGGCTGAGGAGGGGCATGTGCTGGAGAGAAGGCCGCCCCTGTCTTCTTTACGTGGTGGTGGCTGTACCTACAGCACTGCTGTTCTCGGCCGGCCCTCTCTGCTATGGTCCTCCTGGGGAACTCCCGCCTAGATCAGCAGGCCTGAGTTCCGCTGCCCTTGGGCAACTCCTGACTCACTGGGCCCAGTAGCTGCTCTGCCTTTCAGGGAATAGAGTCGCCGTCAGTATAAAAAGCTCACATTCATATGCTGGTCCTTATGTGCAATCCATCAGCTAATTGAGAACACAACCCAAGGAGAGTTGACTTCAACCAGACAAAGGAGCTGAAGAGGACATTCCAGGATCAAAGAGCAACTCTTACCCACCAGGAATTACAGGATACGTTAACATGACTATGCACAGGTGTGCATGCACTACCTAGTTTGCCTTATCATTCCAGATCTTCCAAACACCCCTATATCACTGTTGCTTATAAAGTCAAAGGTAAGTTCAAATATAGCATTAAAAACTAATAAATAATATTTAAATCCACACTACATCAAAAATAGAAACCTCATATTGAATTTCCCAGAGACGACTGACTTAAATTACTTTTCTCAACGTGGTTAGTAGACACAGGGTATCGTTGAATAAAGTGGCTTCTAGTGTCTCCAGGACCCAGGACACTGGAGTTGAGCACATTAATTATACATTTCACAGCAGCTGGCTAAAAGGATGTGGCTGCTCCCAACAGTGAGAAATGGCAAATGTTTAAGGTGGTGAGGATTACACTGACCAGGATCCTATTGTTCCACATCATATCCATCTACTGAAATATCACTCTTCCCTGTAAGTAGACAATTTTTATAGTCAGAAAAAGTGTTCTACTTTAAAAAAAGAAAAGATGGAGTTTTCTTTTTGCTGTAGATTTGGGCTACCTTGGAATCAGAAATGTAGTCCCTCTAGACAGAAACTCCCTAAGTAGCCTTGGGACTGTTGGAGGCTCCAGGGGCAAGACATTGTGATTGTCCCAATATGGACTCAGCAAGTGGTTCTGCTTCCCCGCCCACAGGACCGCAGGAACCCAGCCTCAGACACAATACAGACTCATCCTGTCTCTGCCCTTGAGTCCACCCTGCCTCAGGGAGATCTGTTTTGGAGGCCAGGCCTGACATACAGAGCAAGAGCAGCAGATCTAGGAGGGCAGCATCATAGTAAGTTCACGGGGCTCCACTGCCAGGGAAAGCAGCGGGCACAGCTGGAAAGATATCAAGCCATGGGACATGTGCATCTATAGAAGACAAAAGCCTGTGTGTGGCCTCTTGTCCAGCTGACCCAGGACCCTGCTGAGAACCAGATATTGGCACACTGCTCCAAGCATGGAGTTGCTCCAGCAACTCCCTCTTCTTGGGTCTAATTAACAACCAAAAAGGGGGCCTGAGGGAGCACATCCACTGGTCAGGTGACACCAAACACTTCTCTTGCTTTGTCAGAGTTAGTATCTGTAACAATTTATAAGGCTAACAGAGGTGTGATAATAAGCTGAACATATCTATCACCCATGAAAAGTCATCAGGAACAAGTAACCAGCTAGCGGGGGCCACAGAGCACACCTGTGAGCCCTGGCTATAAGCTGAAACAACAACTCACCCAGGAGGCTTCACACACTGCTCCTAAGCAAGTTCAGGGGACCAAGCCTGCCAGAGACCTGGCAAAGGCTCTCCACCAGATTTCCAAGAGCTTCCACAGGGAGGGACAGGCCTGTCTGCCATATCACTGGCATTAAAGTATTGCCTTGTAGGTAGATGAACGATTAAGGAGCACAGGCCCTCCAGACAGGCACCTCAGCACTAAATGTCACTTTGCACAATGACTTTCAGGAACCTCTGAAGTTCAGTTTCCTCATCTGCAAAGTGGAAAGGAGACTAATAATTACTTTACAGGGTTTATGAGAGGATCAAATGATAGAATGTTCTAGAAAGTGCCTCATAAACCCATGAGAATTCAGTTCACAAAAGATCATATTGGTTTAAGCAATACTGAGAAGAATGTTTTACAGTCTAGAGGGAGTTTTTGGAGAAGACAAAACTCTTTGAAGCCAAAATAAAAACATCAAGGGGAGGTCATGAATGATTAAGGGAGGCAAGTATCTGCTACTGTCCATAGAAAACAAAAATCAAAACACAATTTCTTGAAAACAGAAAAATGGAGTTTTCAAGTATTGAAAAAAAAAATGTGGTGACAGACCACGCTCCTCATTCCTGCATAATGTGAGCATGTTTCAGATTATAGATCTAGTTTACTTGGGGCACAGTTAGAAGTGTCCAAAGCCATCATTTTCTATTTTGAATGCTGTTCCAAATATATGATATTCAAAATAAGTGGCTAGATGCCACACACACACACACACACACACACACACACACACACACACAGAGAGAGAGAACACTCGTATTTTTCATAGCTTGTGAAAGGCAGCCAGGGGTTTGAAAGGAAGTAGCCCAAAAACAACCATCGAAGATGAAGGAGCAGGTTGGAGCTAAGTTTCACACAAAGAAAAGTTTTCCATGGTTCCAGTGCCCTGGTCCCTCAAACAAGACCCCAGTCATTGGTGGCAATGGAAGGCTTTTCATGAAAGCCACCATCATAACTGGAAGTCCTGGCTGATGATTGAGGGACATGAGCTTTAAGATCTCCAAGGAATGTGGGTGTATCTAAGGCTCACTTCTAAAATTATTTGACAAAATATTTTCTGACAGTTTTATGAAGTTTAGGTCTGAATGGAAGCTCATTGTGGGGGGGATTTTAATTTAATTCTACTTTTGGTCAAAGAAATATGCATAGGAAAATATGTAAACATCTTTAAGGGAGGAAAATGAGAGTAAGTTTTTAATAATTCTTTTCGATTCCTTCTTCTGGTACTTAGGGTCACTTATAAGGTGAGCACCTGGCTGAGATTGAAAGCTTAGCACCAATACTGAATTAGAGGGATGGAGCTTAAGAAAGGAAGATACTTCACCTGTAAGGAGGAAAAAAGCAGAAGACAGAAACAAGCTGCCCATAAGAGAGGGCAAGGGGTCTAGAAAATGATGGATTCCCATGAGATTTTGTACTCATTTCTTTTATTAGGATTAGAGGCCCCTCTCTGAGGCACCTGGAACTTAATAATGTGAGCACATTTCAGATTATAGATCTAGCTTACGACCTGATTGGTTCCCTTGGCTGTCTTTGGATGGATCCCAGGCCATAAGAGCCTAACCCAGGCACCATTGCCTATATGCATATTCCTTTTGGTGGACTTTGACTCTTTCCTACCTGCTTGTCCTTGTCATGTCCTTATCTCTAGGACTTAGAATTTGGCTAAGAGGAGTCTTTTTATTTATTTTATTTATATATTTATTGGTACATTTTAGGTATACAATACATTTACATTTCTCATTGGGTGTTTGTACCTGAACATGATGCATCTTAGTTCTTATTTTTTCTCCCATTACCTGTGCACCCTTCACCCCTCCACCCTTCCCTATTTACACAGACTGATTCCATTTTTTTTCTTTCTCATAATTTTTCCTTTCCCTTCTTCCCTTTCCCCTTTCTCTTCCACCATCCCCAAACCCTTGGACCTTTTCCTATTTCAAATTATCAATTACTCATTTTAATCATTTTCATCCTCATTTACACTTTCAGTTTCTCACACTAGAGAAACTATTCGGTATTTACACATGTGTGTCCTATTTATTTCACTTAAGAGTATCACCTCAATATGCATCCATTTAGCTATAAATGTCTCTAGTTTCTCATTCTTTATGGCTGAGTAGTACTCCATTTTATTTTTTAAAAAAACCACATCTTCTTTATCCACTTTCCAATCGATGGGCACATGGGCTGTTTCCAAGCTTTAGCTATCCCAAACTGTGCCGCTATAAACATAGGTGCACATATAACGCTGTGGTATGATTCTTTTAATTCTTTGGGGAAGATACTCAGTAGGGGAATAGCTGGGTCAAAGGGGACCTGTAGACCTAGTTCTTTGAGGTACCTCCACACTGATTTCCATAGTGGTTGCACCAGTCTGCACTCCCACCAGCAATGGAGAAGGGTTCCTTTCTTTCCACACCCCCGCCAGCATTTGTTATTGGTTGATTTCATGATAGCAGCCATTCTTTGTGGGGTGAGGTGGAATCTCAGTGTAGTTTTCATCTGCTTGCTCAAATGACCAGTAGTGTTGAACATATTTTCATATATTTATTGGCTGTTTTTACTTCTTTGTCTGAGAATTGTCTGTTCATTTTGGATGCCCATTTTTGAATTGGGTCTTTGAACTTGGGGGGGTCTGATTTTTTTCAATTCTTTATATGTTCTAGATAGTAGACCTTTGTCTGAGGTACAGCTGCTAAAAATTTCTTCCCACATTGTAGGTTGTCTGTTAGCTCTGTTGGTAGTTTATCTTGTAGTGCAGAAGCTTTTTAATATGATGAGATCCCAGTTGTTGATTCTTTATGCTAGCTGCCATGTTACTGAAGATTTGTTCATAAAGTCTTCTCCTATGCCAATGTCATCAAGAGTTCTACCTAACTTATTTTTCAGCAAGTCTAGTGTTTCTGTCTTACTATTTAGATCTTTAATCCACGTCAATCATAGTTTAGTGGTGATAGGTATGGGTCTAGTTTTAATCTCTGGCAGGTTGAAATCCAGTTTTTCCAACACCATTTATTAAATATGCTATTTTTCCTCCAATGAGGGTGGTTGGCTCCTTTGTCAAAGATGAGGTAGCTGAGTATGTCTGGAGTTGTTTCTGCATCTTCTAATCTATTCCACTGATCTTCAGGTCTGTTTCTTTGCCAGTACCATGCTGTTTTAATCACAGTAGCTTTGTAGTATAGTTTCAAGTTGGGGATTGTGATACCCCCAGCCATGTCTTTGTTGCCTAGAATTGCTTTTGGTATTCTGGGTTTGCTCTGGTTCCACATGAATTTTTGGATTATTTTTTCTAGTTCTGTGAAGTTTATTGTTGGAATTTCAATTGCCATTGCATTAAATCTATATAGTAGTTATGGAAGTATGGTCATTTTCACTATATTGGTTCTTCCTACCCAGGAACAAGGGATATCTTTCCATTTTCTTATATCCTCTTCGATCTCCTTCTTCAGAGTGCTGTAGTTTCCAGTGTAGAGATCTTTTGCTTCCTTTGTTAGGTTGATTCCTAGATATTTCATTTTTTTGGATGCTATTGAAGAGGAATTATTTCCCGAATTTCTCTCTCAATGGATCTGCTATTTGCATATAAGAAAGCTATTGTTTTTTGAGTGTTGACCTTATATCCAGCTACTCTACTGAATCTGTCAATTAGGTCTAGAAGACTTTTGACTGAGTTTTTTGGATCTTCTATTGTAAAGTATCATATCATCAGCAAATAATGAGAGTTTAACTTCTTCCTTTCCTATCTTTATATCTTTTATTTCTTTCTCTTTTGTAATTGCTATGGCTAATGTTTCCAGAACAATATTGAACAGGAGTGGTGATAGTGGGCATCCTTGTCTTTTTCCTGATTTTAGTGTGAAAGTTTTCAGTTTTTGACCATTTAGTATGATGTTGGCTGTTGGTTTTTCATAGATAGCCTTAATCAGTTTAAGATAAAGACCTTCTCTTCCAAATTTCTGTAGCGTTTTTATGATGAATGGGTGTTGCATTTTGTCAAATGCTTTTTCTGCATCTATTGAGATGATCATGTGGTTTTTGTCCTTGTCTCTGTTAATATAGTATATTACATTTATTGATTTAAGGATGTTGAACCATCCTTGCATCCCTGGGATAAATCTGACTTGGTCAGGGTGTATGATCTTCTTGATGACCCTCTGTATTCTGTTTGCCAGTATCTTGTTGAGGAATTTTGCATCTATGTTCATTAGGGAGTTTGGTCTGTAGTTCTCTTTTGGGGTTGGGTCTTTCCCTGGTTTGGGGATCAAAGTCACACTTGCTTCCAGGAATGAATTTGGAAGCCTTGTTTCCCTTTCAATTTCCTTGATGAGTTTAAAGAGTAATGGTGATAGTTCTTTAAATATCTTGTAGAATTCAGCAATGAAGCCATCAGGACCTGGGCTTTTCTTTGTTGGTAAATATTTTATTATATTTTCAATTTCACTCATTGTACTTGGAGTGTTTAGAATTTCTATACCTTCTTCATTTAACTTTGGCAATTCATATGTATCTAGGAACCTGTCCATTTCTTCTGTGTTTTCCATTTCATTAGCATATAGGTTCTCGATGTAGGTATTGATGATCCTCTGGATTTCTGTTGGATCTGTTGTGATTTCACCTTTTTCATTCTTATTTGCATGAATTTGAGCCTTTTCTTTCCTTTTTTTGAAAGGTTGCCTAAAGGTTTATTGATTTTATTTATTCTTTCATAAAACCAACTCTTTGATTCATTGATTTTTTTGTATTGCTCTCTTAGTCTCCATTGCATTCATTTCTGCTCTTATCTTTATAATTTCCTCTCTCATATGAGCTTTTGATTTGTTATGCTCTTCTTTTTCTAGGTACTTGAGGTTCTGCATTAGGTTATTTAACTGAGATTTCTCTGTTGTCCTAATATGGGCATTCACTGCTATGAATTTCCCACATAGAACTGCATTCATTGTGTCCCACAGATTCCTTTATGTTGTACTGGCATTATCATTTACTTGTAGAGACTGTCTAATTTCTTCTTTAATTTCCTCTGTCACCCATTGGTTGTTCAGGAGGGTGTTATGCAATTTCCATGTGTTTGTGGGAGTTTTGCAGTTTCTTATGTTATTGATCTCCCATTTTATTGCACTATGTTCTGATAGTATACAGGGGATAACGTCAATTCTTTTACATTTACTTAGATATTTCCTATGAGCTAGCATGTGATTTTGGAGAATGACCCATGTGCAGCTGAAAAAAAATGTGTATTCTGATTTTGTGGGGTGGAACACTCTGTAAATATCTATTAAGTCCATTTGTTCAATAGCTTGGTTCAGTTCTAGAACTTCATTGTTAATTTTTTTTCTCATTGATCTGTCTATTTGTGATAGAGGGGTTTTGAGGTCCCTCACTACAATTGTATTAGTGCTTATTTGGTTTTTCATGTCCATTAATATTTCTTTTGTATAGTTGGGGGCATTCGTATTTGGTGCATATATATTTAGGATTGTCATCTCTTCCTCTTTGATTGTTCTCTTCACAAGTATGTAGTGACCATCTTTGCCTCCCTTAATTAGTTTTGGTTTAAAATCTACTTTGTCTGCCAATAAGATTGCTACCCCTGCTTTTTTCTGGTTTCCTGTGTCATGGACAACTGTTTTGCATCCTTTTACTTTCAGTCTATGAATGTTTTTTTAAGTTAGGTGTGTTTCTTGTATACAGTATGTTGCTGGATTTTGCTTCTGCCAGTCTATTTCTTTTGATTGGTGATTTGAGGCCATTAACATTCATGGTTATTATTGATAGATAGAGACTCATCCTTGTCATGATGTTCTACTGTTTTTAGCTCTTTTATTTCTTATTTTTCCCCCTTTCCCTTTAGTTTCTTATCTTGCATGGTGCCTTCTCTCTATTGGGCCTAATGGAATTGTGACCTTCATTGTCTTTTTCTAGGATATTGCTTAAAATTGTTTGGAGTGCTGCTTTGGTGTTCATGTAATTATTCAGGTGTTCTTTGTCATGAAAGTATCTAATTTCTCCATCAATTTTGAAAGATAATTTTGCCAGATACAACAGTCTAGGTTGGAAGATATTTTCTTTTAGGGCTTGAAATACTTCATTCCAGGCTCTCCTTGATTTGAGGGTTTGTGTTGAGAAATCTGCCGTGATTCTGATGGGCTTTCCTTTGTAGGTGATTTATTTCTTTTTTCTAACTGCCTGTAGAATTTTGTTCTTCTTTTGGGTTTCTGGGATCTTGACTATTATATGTCTGGTGTAGACTTTTTTTGGTCATGGCTAGTTGGAGTTCTATATGCTTCACTTATCTTTATGTCCAATTCCCTACCTCTGTCTAGGAAGTTTCCTACTATTACTTCTGTGAACAGTTTTTCTATGTCAATTGTACTTTCTCCTGTTTTTTCATGGAGTCCTATGAGTCTTATGTTATTCTTCTTTGCATCATCTAGCAGCTGTTGGATTGATTTCTCATGTTCCCTTACTATCTTTAAGAAATCTCTGTTTTCATGGTCCTTAACCACAATCCTGTCTTCTATATCTGATATTCTGTCTTCAGATTTTCTTAGTCTGCTCTGCATGCTTTCAATGGAGTTTTTAATCTCCTGAATATCTGTTTGAATCTGTTCCAAGGATTCCATTTCTTTCTTATGTTGGGTGATCATGTTTTCCATTTCTTTCTTATGCTGGGCATTCATGGCTTCCAGCATGTTTCTGATTTCATCTATTTTCTTATCTGTTTCTGCTCTAGAGCCTCTAATCATGTCTTTCACTCTGCTCACCATGTCTGTATTTATCTGGGAGATTGTTTCTATTTTGAATTTTCCAGAGCCTCATGTATGTGCTTTGTTACTTCTTGTGCTATCAGTTCAGGGTGTCCAAGTAGTTGCTTATCAGACTTTTCCACCTCATTTCCCCCAGAATTTCCTTTTTGTGGCATGGAAGCCTGCTTTTGTGCCTTGCTTAAGTGTCTTCTCATTTTTGTTTTTGGTACTGTCTTTGGTTTAATTCCTGGGTTGATATTTCAAAATTGCTTAATGTAGGTATCTTTGTTGCTTGTGTTTAAAACCCTTGTGGAATGATTGCATTTCAGAGGTGTCTTCCAGATATAGCTTGTGTTTGGGTTTTGAGACTCTAATGACGCTGAGGCTATTTTATTTTCCTTATACCAGGAAGGAAAACTAATTAGATCAATCACAACATGTTACCCCAAATGACATATTCAACAATACCATAGTATCAAGTGCTGCTTACAAAATGACAATTTGTGGTAGTTATTAATCTATCACATTTAACTATGTGAGTTAAATTAAAACTGAGGACCAACCCAACATAAGTTTATAATGAATAAAGTCTTCGATATAGCATCTTTCCCCTTCAGGATAGGGAGTTAGAAGGAGTTGGGGAGGGAGGGACATGTAGAAAGATCAGGAAAGATTAGCGGTGAGGCCAGAAGACACAGGAATATCATACAAACTCCAAGAAGTTGTTAAAGACAAGAGGAAAAGGTAGAATGAAAGAACAAAGATGTGAATAGAATCACCTAACAGCAACAGGGAGGCTAGATACCATATTTACTTTCCTTTAAACCTAATGATAATCGAGAAGGAAAAAGGGAAAAAAAGAAAAATAAAGGAGAAATCCAAATTCAGTGCAGAAAGAAACAAATGGGGAGATGAAGAGCAATGTGGGACAGTGAGAGAATGAGTGAGAGAGAGAAAGAAAAGATAAAAGAAAGAAAAGTAAAAATTTGAAGAGTAGAAAAAAGTAAAAATTGAGAGTTAAAAATTTAAAATATTTTTTAAAAATAAGAGAAAAAAATTTTTTTCTTTTTTGCAAATAGCAAAAAATAAAAATTATGGGCCTCCTTCAGTGTATGTCTCTGCTGTCAAAGTAGGCATTGTAGGAATCTGTGTGCATATATGAGTGAATGAGTCTCAGCAAGCCAGCAGCAGAACTGTGAGATTCAGGCAGATTTCTGGCTGCTAGTCCCAAGTTGAGCTCCCTTTCCTCCTGCAGGGTTGAACTCTGCAAAGTTCTACTGCAGGTTCCAGTTGCCCTTCCCCTGAAGATAATGCAGGTTTTGATGGTACGTAATGGTCCCAGGTGATGATCCCTCCAACTTATCAAGTACAGTGGTCTGGTGTGCCTTTATTGTAGAGAGTCTCTTTACTTTTCCACTGAGGTTCAGTTTTCATCGAGGAGCCTGAGAAGGGCTCTTTCTGTTACTAACTTCTGCTTTATCTTGTGGTGCTCAGGGCAAGGGTCTTTATAATCCCCTTTGCCTCTGTAATGTGGGACCAGGTAGCAGAAAAGCCAGAAGGCCAGAGGCACGGGGTGGTGGGGCGGGGGGGGGGGGGCGGATAGGACTGGGCCTTGGAGGTTGCCTGCACAGCTAAGCGGACCTCACCGTGGTGTGGGCGGGTTCCAGGACGGCTGGGGAGCTTTATGCTGCTTGTTTCCCTGGTATATGCTGGCTGGTCGCAGCTGGGGGAGCATCAGATGGGGGTGGGGCTCCAAGCCGCGCCTGGGACCTCACCGTGGAGTGGACGGGGCCCAGGACAGCCGCGCAGCTTCACGCTGCTTGTCTCAGGGGCATATGCTGGCTGGTCGCAGCTTCTCTGGTCCGGGAGCGGCAGGACAGATGGCCGCAGGAAGCCCCTAACTCTGGGCCGGAGCGGCGGGATGGACAGCAGCCTGGAAGCCCCTTTCTCTGGGTGAGGAGCGGTGGGATGGTGGCTCAGAAGCCCCTTCCTCTGGACTGGGATCGGTGGGACGGACAGCGGCCCGGAAGCCCCTTCCTCTAAGCTGGGTGCGGTGGGACGGCGGCTAAGAGGAGTCTTATAGTAAAAGGCAGCTTAGATTTAGTGATTTAACTCAGGGAGTGCATGTGTATCTATCTAGTGGAGTAATAAAGTGACCCTGGAGTGAAAGTACACACATACATATTTGCATGCATAGATGTATCTATTTTTATACACTAAATAGGATTTTCTTTTAAGTTAGGTAGTCACTCTTGTCTCCTCTGAATTTTATTGGAGATGGTGAAGGTGGCTATCTTGGTTTCCCTGCACCTGGCTTCCTCCATGCTCTGCCTATCAGCACCCTCTCTGGTCCTTTGATGTAAGTTCTAATGTTATTTGCACTATCTGGTGCCTTTCTATATCTTTTTCTTTCTACCCTTGCCCATTTAATTGCTCTCAAAGGATCTCCTCTAGTAAAGTTTTAACCCAAAAGCCTAATGAGGCCTTTATTCTACTCTGTGTCTACCTACAGACCCCCTTCCTTACATCAGGATTATCTCTCAAAATGGTTATAGAATCCACTCAAATCAGTTATTAGATTCGCTTATGAAATCTAACACAATGCATTCAAGGAGGCTGAGAGAACAGAAGCTGAGATCTGTGTTCCACACTTAATGCCTTCAGTCACTGCCTGATGAGTGTGTCTGAGTCCTTCAACATCTCTTCATCTTCGTCATCACCATGGGTTAAGTGGTATCCATATTTCCCATTCTCTGGAATGATTCAACCTGCTTAATCATGGTGGATGGTGTCTCTGTTTTCAAAGGCACATAGGAGCTGCTTAATGCTACTATATGATCCCACCATGGCTGCAGTTCATCAGTTCCATGAGACCCAATTTAGGAAAATCAGTCCTTGCAAAATGTGAATCAGATCTAAGAGAGTTATTTTCTCTCAAGTGGACAAGTGATCAGGGAAAACCTTCATGAAAAAGGAGAAACATGCCCAGGAGAGGCAATACTATTGTTAATTTGAAAATAATTAGAACATATATACTATAGTATGTATTAAGTCCATAGAAGCATTTACATTTAATTGCAGTAACAGTTCTAGAAGCAAAATAAGATTTCTCTTTTTACAAGGTTATCAATGAGTCTGTAGTCAAGTTCTAACTGTAAAATGAGGACATTATACCTCTCTTTTGCAGAATCCTCTCCAGAAGCCCAAATGCCTCCAGATATTCAGAGTTCATGTGTAGCCTACCCATGAGATCAGTAAATACTCAGTCTGAACATGCACTGCTTGGTTCAGCTTGGGTTTTCACAATTATAGCCAGCAAAGTCCAACTAATGTATCTCTGTAATATAAGCCTCAAAGCAAATTAAACCCCATTGAGAACCCTATCCCCATGTCCCCAGCACTACTTCTCCTTCTTCATTTGCTTAGTGAATGGGATTTATAGATTGGAACTCTGCTGAGACCCTAGAGAGCATGAGGTTCCCCTCAGCTCATAGCTGCAGGCCAGGGAGGGTGGCTGTTATTGCTTGTATCTAGATGACCCTCCAAAGCCTCATGTACTCATAGGTGGGGCTTTTGGGAACTGGCTGCATCTAGGATGTACCATACTGACATTAAGGCTGTGGTATTAAATTAATTCTCTGATTGGTTTAGCACTGTGGGGAGCGGTGTCAGCCAAAAAGCTTCATTTTAATTTTACCCTTTGTTATAAATAGCCAGGAGACTATGTAATGGGGAACCGTGTCTCCACTAACTCCGATGTTTCCCTTTAGAGTTTGCCCTAGCAACAAGGTGAACCTTCTGTAACCCCAGGAAACAAAGTAGCCCATGAGGGTGAGGAGTGTCTAGAAAACTAGCAAACAACGAAGCAGGTGTTTTGGATAAAGGTCATGGTTAATGACCTAACTCACTGAGTGTATAAAAGAGAGGTGAAAATAAACTTGCTTGCTTGGTCTTGGGAGCCCTCCCGACTCTGTCTCTTTGTCTTATTTTCTCAGTCCTCCTTTCCCCCATTCAGGAACCTTTCGACTGGTGATGGCTGGTCCGTCACATAGCACAGTCCTAGGTATGGATAATGAGAAGGCCCATCCTGAGTGTGGGTGGCATCACTCAAAAAGCTTGTAGCCTAGATGGTATAAAGGGGAAAGGAAGGTTTGTTTCCTTGCAGCTTCTGCTGCTTGCTGCTTACTGCCTTCTGTCTGCCATGCCATGAACTGTTTCTCCTCTGTGATGCCCCTCTGCCATGCTGACCTGTCTTGGAGCCAGCTGACTATAGACTGAAATCTCTAACTGTGAGCTGAAATAAACCTTTCCTCATTTAACTTGTGGTATCAGGTATTTTGTCTGAGCAATGGGAAAATAACCAAGACAGTGGCATCCTGCTGTAGGTTACCATGTTACTGATGCAGGACTCATGGGTGCTTGTGTCCCAGGTGCTGCAACTCAGGCATGAGTCTCACAGGCTTTCTGCTTCTCTCTCCACCTCTCTTTTTCTTTGGATAGCTATTGTTTTGGTGTATTCTAGGAGTGTGCTCTCAGAAATCAGATCAAGGAATCTAAGAGGCTGGAACACACATCCCATGCTCCGAGTCCAGATGCTGCAGGGAGTGGCATGATGAGGTAGAAACAAGATTTGGAAGTCAGACTGTCCAGCTTCAAACTCAGCTCTGTCTCTTAACAGCTAGATAGCCTTGGCAAGCAGGTTACATTCCTCTAAACCAGTTTCTTCATCTGGAATCTGTCTGATGGGAACCATGCTGGCACACCCCAGTATGATGTTGGTTATTACATTTACTAAAGGGCAGACAGAAAGATGAGGGCCCTTCAGCACCCTCTGCCTTGCTGCCTGTACCTCACCCACAATACGCTTCGCCAAGGCCAAGGAGTCACAGTTGCCCCATGTGGGAGGAGAAAGGACCCTCATGGTCCATCCATATTCAACTTGGGACCATCAGGCTGAGCATAATAAGCCAGACTCAGAACATTAAATGCCATGTGCTTTCTTTTATATGGGAAACTTAAAATATAAAATGAATAAAACAAGGGCGCAATGATAAGATACCAGAAGGTAGATATCTAAAGATAGGGAAGGGGGCCAGAGAGGGAGACAGAAAGGGACAGGGAGGTGAAGGATCGAAAATGCACACATGTGCTGTACACACGGGCCAATTCTCCAAGAGGGACATCACTATTCTGTATTGCAAGCATGCACTGATAAAATAAAATAATATAATAAAAGGAAAGTCACTAGAGATTAGGGAGAGTTTAAAAATTGACCTGAAAAACAGGCACAATGCTCTCGAGTGTCCTGAGAAGACAGGAGCTACACTGGGTCTTGTGCTTGTTAATGTTTCCCTTTCTGGTTTCCTCCCCAGGTGACTGGGACACCTGTTCAGACCCTGCAGCAAAATACTAGGTGTTCATAACCCCTCCCCTTACTTCACAGAACTAATATTTTAGCTATGTGAGAAATTTCTCTTCCATTTTGCCCATCCTTCCAGTCTGTGCTTCTAGCTTCCAACCAAAGCTCCCAGGAACTTCTTCTGTCACTGACACTGATGGTGAAAGTAATGTAGCTGGCAGATATTTATTTAAGCCACTGGGTGTTGATTTAGGTGGAGTGATGAATTTGGCCATCTTTCTCTGGAGGCTGTTATTTAGGGTGATGAGGTTGTCACTGATCAGGACTCTAAGACAAAGGATGCTTCAGCTGCACTGCTAGTTACAGGAGGATGGAATGTCAAGTGCTATTCTGACTGCGGAGAATAATATCCCCTCTCCATGTGGGTTAATCTCACATGAAAACACATCTTAAAATGTGTGGAAGCCTGAATCTATTGAAAATACATAGGACTGGGCCTCTTTCTGTCATTTGTGCCACTAAGTGGCATTTAATTAATGACCACTGCCTCCAGACTTTGCCTCCCAGTTTGTATTCACAAACCACTATGCTTTCTTGCCTATGGCTTGACATGCTCTTTCCTCTTATTTATTACACCAAGACTTTGCTGATAGTTCCCTATTATTCCACAAGGACCCATTCAATGCTTGCCTCTTGGAAAGTCCTGAGAAAACAAACTAGCTGGAGATCTCTGCTCCGTGTCCATAAACTTGTGCTGAAATCATTGTTATAGCTGATGCATGTTCCCATCTGTGTCTACTGTCTCTTCTCAGTGCTGCCCTCTGCATGTTAGATGCTTGGCAGATATTATGGAATGAATGACAGAATCAGTTAAGAAACAAATTAATCAGCTTTATCAGGAGATCACAGAGCAAAAGACCATATATCACAACCTAGCCAAACCAGAAATTTTGGGATGTGGCATCCCACCTTAAAGTACCCACTGCGCTTGTGCAGGTTGGAGCAATTACAGAGTAGGAAAAAAACACTTCTACTTTTAAAAAGCATTTGCCTTAGAAACAATCTGATGTTAACATATTATATTTTCTGCATTTCTTGTTTCTTATTCCCAAACTATTTAAAGAAATAAAAGGATATGACTTGCTTCTGAGTTTCCTCACTCTTGCTCTTTCAGCCCCATCAGAATCCTCAGGCCTTAACTGTTGGTGCTGGAGAGAATTACAGTGTCCCATCCCTGAAGGAAAACATAGCTTCACATGGGTCATAAGTGATAGGAGCAAAGAGGGAATACATTAAACTACCATCACAAAGGTCTTGCTTCTTTTCCTATGCCAGCCCAAATTGGGAACGTAGAGAGCACAAAAATCACAGTCCCTATGACAGGTGTGTATCCAAGGGGATTAGTTTTGCAAGGTCCCTCCCTAAATCTTCCTGCCTAAGAATCTCTGCTCACACACACTGCTAAAACATGAAGAAAAAAGTCATCAAAGTGGAGCCCAGTTTTCAAGTATCCAAAAGGTATCTACTACGATGTCATGGAAATCACCAGAGGGGCAATATGGCAGCAGGGAAGTTAGAAAGTAGATGCTCAGTTTTCTTAGCATCAGAGAGGAAGTTGGGAGTTAGGAGAAAGGCCCTCTACTCCATGGTACTCTAGTCTCCCCAGGTAAGTTCTTTCTCTGTGTTGAGTCCCTGGGTCTCCAAGGGATTGAAGATGCCCTCCAAACACCCCTCACCAACAGTCTCCCCTACTCATTAGACGCCTTCTTCTCAAAGGGAGACCCTGATGCCTTTCCATGGCCACTTCACAGCACTCTCACCCACCTGGATGCACTCATGTTGGATTTAAGTGCAAATACAAATGAGAGCAGTTAAACCGTCCACCGAGCACTGGCCTAGCATGATCCCCACAACCTCTCTTTGAGTCTCACAACATTGTTACCCCATCTTCCAGGTGAGCGAACCAAGTATGTGGGAGGCTGGCCAGCTTCATCAGTCACAGAGCTGGGCTTCCCCTGACCCAGGCTGACCCCAGGCTGTCTACCTTCCAGGCATGTCTTTCTGTTTGCTACATTTGGATGGTGTCCATGGCCTTCACACTGGATACATTAGGACATAGGAATGCACACAGTACCTGGCACAAAGACTCTGGCTTGTGTAGAAATTGTTCTGATGCACTTCTCTCCTTGGAGCTGAGCAACAGGTCCTTTAATGTTCTTTGGTGGAATGATTTCCATGTTCTAGCCCTCATAACCACTGATATCACAGAAACTACCACTTACTAAGTCTGTGCCATGTGGAAAATCCCGACTTATACATTTGAATAAGCCAGAGAAACTAATGACCCAATTAATAAGTGGAATAAGGGAACTGCATTGACATTTTTCCAAAGAAGACATAGATATGGCCAATGGGTAAGGACAAATACTTATCATTGCTAATAATCAGGGAAATACAAATCAAAACTGCAATGAGGTGCCACCTCACACCTGTTAGGATGGCTACTATGAAAAAACAGAAACCAAGAAGTGCTGGCAAGGATGCAGGAAAGGGGGACCTTGACACACTGTTGGTGGAAATGTAGCTCATCACATCCATTGTGGAAAATGGTAAAGAAGTTCTTCAAATATTAAAAATAGAACTATTACCATGTGATCTCACAACTTTTACTTTTGGATGTGCATCCAAAGGAAATGGAGTCAGTACGTCAGAAAGACATCTGCACCCCATGTCCACTGCAGTGTTGTTCCCCAAAACAAGATGTAGAAGCAGCTTTGGTGCCCACCAGTAAGTGAACAGATAAAGAATTGTAATACCCATGTATAGTTCAGCTGTGAGGAGAAAACATGGGTGAACCTGGAGGATCTTATGCTAAGTGACATGAGCCAAACACAGAAAGACAAACCCTACTTCGTCTCTCTTACATGTGCAATCTAAATGAGTCGGACCCACAGAATCAGGAAGTAGACTATGGTTGCAAAAAACTCAGTGCAAAGGCCTTGGGTTCAATACTCAGTAGAAAAGGAAAAAAAAGGAAAGGAAGGGAAGGGAAGGGAAGGGAAGGGAAGGGAAGGGAAGGGAAAGGAAGGGAAAGGGAAGAAAAAGTTCATTCTTTAGTACAGGAGAAGAACTTAATAGCCAATCCCTGGCTTGAAGGACAGCTGACACCTAACATTTTTTTATATCTCAAGGGCCAAAAGGACTGTAGATGACTTGGAAAAATAGACACAGATACAAGAGACCCACAGATCCATGGCACAAGAGTCACAGTCATGGCTGAGATTCCAGTGACGGGGAGGGAGAACAACAAACCCAGAGCAGCTTCCCACACCTAGGAAGGAGCCCCATGCAGATTCCTCTGCTCTGGGGCTTGGGGTGCAGCCTGGGCCCTGCCTTTCTCACAGCCTCCCAAACCCCTCATGCTGGTCTGTGTTGTTTTGTGGAGCAGGGTGGGGGAGATCAAGGAAAGAGAGCACAGAGCCCTGACTTTAGAGCCCAGAGAAGTCTTTCTGTGAAGGATCAGTGCAAACTCTAATATGGAAATGGATTCTGATCCCTTTTAATCAGCAGGTACCCCAGGACATGGGTGTTCCCATCACAGTCTTCATTCTGCACTTGTTTCTACCTGTCCTTTTCTCACTCTGGACCTCACACTCGGCAAGCACTCCACTGATGTAGCCAGCAACCTCTTTCAAAATGATTCCAAGGAAGAAGAAGCAGGAGCACAGATCCTGGAAATGCACAATGTAACCTGTTACATTCAGAGGAAGGGCCGCCCCTAATTCAAGCCATTATTTCACCCAAGGAAAAAGACATATTTGAAACTGGAAAATATACAAAGAAAGTGTGGAGTCCGATCTATTTCTGCAAGTCATGGCCTTTGCTCTCTTCTAGCACCAATTACCTACCTGCCTGGCTCGGTCCTTCACTTTCAGGTGCTGAACATGGCCCAATGCCAACTACCACCACCCCCACCCCCCCGGGCTCTGTGGGCATCTGCAGGTGAGAAATCTATAAAGCATTAAGGTTGCTGAGAGGGTCTCAGGAGCAAAGCTATGTGCTAAGAGCTGCAGTGGATTCTCATGTAACCCACTGCAAGGACTCCCAGCAAGATGCTCTGATGACAGAGATCATGTGTTTAGCAGATGTCCCAACAAGGACACAACCTGAGACCTCTCCAGGCAGGTTCTCTAGCTCAGCCACAAGTCAATGGCATCATAGCCCAGGTAGCTCTTTGTCAGTGCAGGAGAGAGGTGGCTGTGTGCAGCCCTACCAGCAGATGCCATTTCCAACCTCTCATCCTGGTTATGACAACAAAAATGTCTCCAGAGATTGCAAAAAGAAGAATTGTGTTTGGTTGAGACTGTTCCCACCCAACCCGTGTCCTTGATAACCAGGCCAGGTGAAATGTCTAACACTTCGCAAAGGTCGGCCTTGTCATGTTCTGTACTTCGTCCACCCCACTGTCCCCAGCCCTAATTGTTGAGGCCTGTTTCCAATGCCTTAGAAGGAGATTGTGCCTGATGACAGGCCTTGAGCCCCTGATCAAGGTCAGTGGTTCCTATGAAGCCCTTAGGGTGATCCCAATCTGATCTGGCAAGGGTTTCTACAGGAGAGGAAATTTGGACAAAGATATCAGGGAGGTGCAGGCACAGAGGGAAGACCAGGCGGGGACACAGCAAGAAGGTGACATCTTCTAGCCAATGAGTAAGGCCTTGCAAGAAACCACCCTGCTGACAGCTTGCTCTTAGACTTCCAGGCTCTGGCACTGTGTGGCAAATACCTGTTTAAGCCACCCAGGCAGCATTTCAATATGGGAGCCCTAGAAAACACAAAACAGTCCCCAAAGAGCCACACTGAGACTTTGCCTTTACTCTCCCATTTCGATTAGAAGCTTTCAGAAGCAATTTTAAAACCCAGCAAACTAAAAGGCCATGTCACAGGTTTGTGAAAGCCCCAAATTGAACTAGGAATGCTGCATATCATCCGTATCTCTTCAGACAGGACAACCACTGCCAGAGAAATATTCTGAAATACTCCCTGGGCCACAGCAGATGCATTAGACCTTGATGACTGGTCATTGTTCACACGCTAACCCTGACTCTTGTTGGTGCCCTTGTCTTTACATGTCTTTAACAAGAATGCACTTCCTAGAAACCACATGGAATAGTATACAATAAGACAGTGAGGACACCTGGATGTCACTCCCCAGCACAGTCCCTAGCACTCCACATCTGGAGTACGTCCCAGCTCACTTTCTAGGATCCGAGGCACAGGGTCTTCCTGGTGCTGGGCTCCAGGAAGACTTCCAAGTGACCGGAGGTGGCTGAGGAGGTGAGGTCGCATGCTGTGTTTCACGGTGTGCTCTACCCCGTGCTCTGCCCCACGCAGGAGGCTGCACATGGCAACCTTTCAGGGGACCTTGCAAACACCAGTGCTCAGTCTTCATGCCAAGATTCCGATGCACTAGTCTGGTAGAGTCCAGGCACCAGTGATTTCCCAGTGACAAAAACACAGCAACATTGAGAGCAAAGAATTGGGCTTGGCCACCTTGCTATACGGCTAAGCACAAAGCTCTCATTTTTTCAGGCCTCAGTTTACTCACTTGAAAAATGGTCCTCATAACCCTTTCCTTATTCATCTTATAGGACTGCTATACTGAAGTTAGAAAAATTAAAAACCACACAAATGTGCTGTTTGAACAGTTATAAATTCAGGAAGCATTGGCAGTATTATGCCAATGTTGACACTCTGGTCCTCCCATCATCCAGTCACCAATCTACTGTGCAACTTGGGAGGCCCTGGTTCAGACTGAGGTAAAATGAGGCAGAATCTAAAACCACCTTCTGGGCAGATGTTTTGCATCCCCAACAGGACAGTGTAACACATTGTGTGTCATAACAGCTGTTCAGTTGGCATTTGATTTTACAATACAGTGGAATGCCAAGGATTAGATCCTTCCTTTCAACCATCAAAATGACACCAAGAATCAACTTTAAATTACACTATGGCCTGGAGAATAGTTGGGCAATTTGGATCAAGTACTTCAAATGTTACATTGTGAGCCAAGTTCCCAATTCTGGGAATCCAGTTTTTAAGGAAATAATCAAAATGCAGCCAAAGATTTGTGTAGAAGGATGTTTGTTACAGCATTGTTTATAGGAGTGGAAATGCCTGGATATATATATCTAACAAGATATATCTAACAAGAAAATATGCTTCTGTAAGTTATGGCACAGTAACAATACCATAAAGTCATAAGAAATCTATTTTTCAAAACAAATTTAGTGACAAAGAATTTATCACTGTGCTACAGTTTGAATGTTAGCCCTGCAGACTCGTGTGTTAAAGGCTTGCTCCCCAGAGCAGTACTATTGGAAGGCTTGTGAATTTCAGAGGTGGGCTACTGGAGGTCCTCAGGTGTCACTGGGGTGTCTCCATGAAAGGTACTATGGCACCAGCCTCTCTCTCTCCGGCTTTTGCTTCCTGGCCACCAAGTGGGCAGTTTTACTGCACTCCATGGTCTGTACTGGATGCCTCAGAGCAGTGGTTCTGCGTGATCTGCACTGAGGACCTTGAAACAATGAGCCAACCCAACCTTTTTTCCATAGAACTTGATTATCTTGAGTATTTGTGGTAGTGGCAGAAAGCTGACACAAACCATGATATATGTGAAATAGAACAAGAGATAGAGAAGGATATAATTCTCATACAAAGAACACATATGAAAATGATTACATGAAAATCTTCAGTTATAACAATTTGATGATTTATAGAATGTTTTTATTTTCTTTATATTTTCTGTACTTTGTAAGTTTTCTTCATATGCGTGAATTGTTTTTATCCAGGGAGCAAGAGCATTATTTTAGAGCTCCTGTGGGTTCAGATTTAGGGAAGACCACACATCTAGGGAAACATCTGGGGAAGGAAAGCATAAAAAGCTAACGTCTCCCCAGCTAGGGAGTCAGCACACTACCCCAGAAGCAGAGCACATGAGGAACCACTGTAACACTGGAAAGGGCTTCGGGGGAAACTGAGGAGCAGCTGCTGGTTTCTCCCATTTCCAGTAGAATGGCAAAAATCGCACGGCTCAGTGTGGGTTGGGCTTCCCCAACTCACCTGCAAATTAGAGGGTGCAGCCTTTGGGACATGAAGGGACAGAACCAGAAAGGCTGGTTGCGTGTGACAAGAACAAGTCCATGGTTCTCGGCACTTGGAATATGTGGGTGGCAGTGGAGAAACAAAGTTCAAAATGCATAGAACCAGGAATAACTGCAAAAAGTTCTTCCAGTCAGAGGTGCAAGAAGGGGCTCCATTCCTCTGCATCGCTGGTCACAGTGAAAGCTTTAATGTGCAGCACATGAAGTGGAAACGCATCCAAGTACACTTTGCCTGTTTCCTGAATGGAGCCAGTAGGAACTATTCTGATAAATAGTTGCAAATTGTAACCAAAACATTTTCAAATCAGGAAAAAAAAAAAAAGACAGAATTCTTTAAGAATGAGACATCCGTAAGGAGTTAGGAACAGACTTTTAGATTGCTTGATACTCTGTCCAATGAGAAGAATGAATCACATGAACACAGAAAAGGATTTTATTTTTTTCCCCTTTTAGCTGGTTAACATGCATTTAGTATTGTGGGTAAAGATCAGGCAGAACTAACAATGTTTGACAGAAACAAGGACATCAATAACAAGCCATTTAACAAGTGCTGTCAACTCAGGGAGTATTTGGGACTCGTCATACCATAAGAACACATATGACACATCTGGCAGAGGTTTTCTTAAATTCAATAATTCTAAATAATTACTAATAGTAACTTGTGAAGCTGAAAGAAACTGTAAAAAATCATCAATAACACAACAACAACAAAAGTTTAATGGTCCATCTGTGCTGGAGAAAAAAAAAAACCTTACCATATTTTCTCCCTGGACAGTGTGACACAAATCAGCATAGAAAGAGGCAAAGTGCTCAACTCAGAAATATGAGGCAGGGACCTGGGGATTTAGCTCAATGGTGCTGCCACCTGCCTCGCAAGTGCAAGGTCCTGAGTTTTATCCCTGGTACCAAAAAAAAAAAAAAAAAAAAAGAAATATGAGGCAAAAGGTACCATGAGGCCAGGTGTCTGATTTCTAGTTTATATTACACTGAAGTTGCAATGTTTCTGGTCATTATTGGCTTCTAAAATTTTGAGTTTGTTGAGGTTTTTTCCTAATGTTTTTCTAACTTGCAATTTTTGTATCTTTTCTGATAGGAGCCCCCAGATTGCCTAAGCTCCAGGTCTCATGGCCCCTGCTGCACCCTGAGTGCTCAGGCCCCAGGCCTGGCTGTGCCCCTCAGTCAGCCTCCTGGTCTCCTAACGTAGCAGAGGCTGCTGTTACCCTCTCACAATTCATCTGAATTACTGGATATGTGCCTTTCTTCCAAACCTGTCAAGGACTCTAAGACTTAATCTAGAAGCACAGAAGTTGACTCCATGTAAGAAATCCCCAGCATCCTGGATTTCAGGGCTGAGCCTGTGTGGTTGGTGACTCCAGCCCCAGAGAACAGCACCATGCCTGCCTGCAGTGACCTCAGGACACACTGACACAGCTGAGGACCCATCTCATCAGCTACAAACTCGTCAGGCTCACTAACTTGTCTTCTGTTTCTTTAAATGTGAAAGATGTTAGGCAAAAAACACTCCAAATAGTGCACAATAAATACATTTAGGCCAGGACCACCCCAAGGAGCGAAGGGGTGATGGCCAACTTGCAGTGCAGCATTGCTTATACCCTTAGGTCACTGACGCTGATCATGTACATGTAGTGTCATGAGGGGAGAACCTTCTGCGTCACAGATCGTAGGGAGAGGCTTTCAGCTCATTACCCTTTACAGAATGCACACTAAGCGGTGGGACCACATGCCAGGCACCTGGCACAGTGCTAGAGCTTCCAAATGATACATGAAGGAGACTTAGAAGCAAAGAGCAAATAGTGAGGATGAGGGTCAATTGTCTTTGTTCAGAAACTCCTGCTTAAAGAGGGGAACCCACTGTTCAAAAACTTGAGACTGAGAAATGAGTAGACACACACAAAGGAGGCAACCAGAGTTCTGAGGGGCTGAGACCAACGCAAGGCATCACCACTGTGAGAGCGAAGGCAGCCAAAAGCCGGGAATCTCCACAGAGGCATTTACTCATCTTAACGGCTAAGTCTCCCAACATCATCTCTCATACCAAAAATCAAGCAATCCAAAGATTTAAGAGGATGTAACAGATTGTAAATATTTCCAGGTTCCAGGCAGAGCCTGTTTTTATCTGTCTGACTGGTAGGAGTATTAGCCAGAAAAGTAAAGTATATATCTTTTTTTTTTTTTTTTTTTGGTACTGGGGATCGAACTTGGGACCTTGCACTTGCAAGGCAGGCACCGGAACCACTGAGCTAAATCCCCGGCCCAAAAGTATGTATCTTAAGATACGTTATTTATAAAAGACACCTCAATCTCCACTCTGATTCCTATTACATAATGGGACCATTTCCTTCCTTCTTTTTTGAAATGTACACCTCTCATATCATATTCCATAGGAATAAGTTTTCTACACCCAACTTTATAGGAATATATTAAAAAGAATTCTAAAGACTACGCCAAAAGCATTTCTTCACCAATGACTGGTTTTGTATTTGTTAGACCTGAATCAATACACAACATTCCTATAATCTCTACATTTTGCCCTTTATTTGGTTTAGATATTTATCCTCATCTTTAAATGTATATACTTCCACTGAGTCTTTAAAGAACCAAGTGCAAAAACATTTTTTAAAGAAGCAGATGATCATTGAAATTTTGCTGTTTTGTTTCTGTTGTTGGCCCTAGCTGAAGCTCAAGGTACATCTTACTGATGGGCCCTTTGAATTTCTTCTTCCTACTTACCAACAGGCAACTGGACTATTTACTTTGGTTAATTTATGTCACTTAAAATAACAATGATTTTCCTATTAAACCATCAAATCACTAACCCTAATTTTTGGTATATTTATATAGGATGTAAAAAATATTGTTTCTTTCAAATCTATCTTTCAAGAGCATAAAGGTGTGCCTAGTTTTCCAAGTTAAATTTGAAACCTGATCATGGCAGGAGGGGAATCCCAAATGACTCAAAATAGCGCTGGGCTTGGGTATATCTTCACGATATTCACGACAAACCTCAATGTCTGTTTTGGCAAGAATGTCTCCTAACTTTATTGAAAAAAACAAGCTCAAGATGCCAAAAGAATTTTAGCAAAATCTCATGGTTTATTGCTTTGTGATTTAAAATAATAGTCTGGAATGAACCTGAATTTGTATTTGAATTCTTCAGCAGATTTTAAGATCTTCCAGAAGAAAGGCAGCTGAAAGGTGTCCATCTCAAGTTCAAGTCCAAAAGCCAGGTGCACACCCAGCCGTGTGGGTCCTCAGAAAGAAGACCAGCTTGCCTGGCTTTCTTGTGCTTCATACAGCTGGTGTGAGGGTGATGTCTGTACCCTGAACCTGGTGGGGCAGGGTACAGTTGAGAGGCCCCTAACGAACTGGAATCAGGACCAAGGGACACCACGGCCAGGTGTGGGGAGTGGCTGGTCCCAGCCAGCATTTACTGGCCACAAGAAGTCAGCTAGGGACTGTGGCCCTTAATGCCAACAAAACACATGCTCAGTAGCATTCCCAGGAAGTTCCCCAAGGCGAGGCAAAATGGGAGAAGACACAATCTGAAGCTGAATGGCCACACTGCCCAGCATGGGGTGCAGCTACCAGTAAGAACACTTTCCAGGGCTGCCAATGGACCCATCTTCTGACCAAGCCTCGTGTTCCAAGGCCAGGGAGGGGCAGGACCAGCTGTCCGAGGCTATAGCAGACCAGGAATTGAGGTTCAGCGCTCTTTGTTTGCAAGTCAATTCTTCCATACATATTCAACTTAAAATATGCTGATTCTGCTCCTTCCCCTTATTAGGTCACAATGTGTGTGTTTGGGTCCACACTGAAACCGTGCTTACCTTCAATACCAGCTCTCTCTCTCTGTTCATACCAAAATCTACTACTCCTTCTAGCCCCATCCTTGCGCCTGCCATGCTTTAAAGTGAGGGCTCAAGGAGGGAGGTCATTATGTTAACTGAGTTTCCTAATTTCTCCCTGTGACAGTTATGAAATTGCTTGGGATGGGAGTGGTTTCATTTAAGTTTCTGGTTCTTCTGCTGATGAGGCCTTTGAACTTCTACCCGCATGGAGCCCATAAATCAATGTTATTTACTATGTGCATTACATAATTGTGTGAATAATAAAGAGGAAATGGCTAACACAAGATCTATTACCATGTGAGGAGCAGCAAGTCTTTATCAGAGCACCAGCAGTGAAGCAGGTTAGACCACTGCACTCCTGCCCCACAGAAAATGATCCTGTCCTCTTACCTGCACAGGACCACCCTTTCCTCTTCTTCCTTCAAACTTGCTAACTCACACACACACACACACACACACACACAAGCTTCCAATCAAAATCACCATGCTAAATGGAAATGATGTGGGCATTTACACTAATGCTTACACCCAGGAAGAAAATGAAACAAATGTTTCTATTTTCCTACTTTACTACAGTTTTTTAAGTTTAAGCACACAAAAGTTAGATGTTTTAAGAGCTCAGCTTACTATAAACTTTGAAACGCTATGCTGAAAAAAGAATACAAGTGTTCATGTTTAAAGTCACTTAATTTTCTATAAGAGCAGGGAAGAATATCATCCTTAAAATTAAACACCCCTAAAACAGACAGAATTATGAAGATGTTGTTAGGGCAGGACTTCATTAATTGTCAGCATCATTATGAATGTCAAAGGCTGGTCTAGAATCCCAATTACGATGATAAATTGTACTTTACCAACCTGAATAGAAAGTAACACAAATTTAGATGTGGCAGAGCACATACATTTAAAGATTCCTCCAGATTGGTTTCCAATTTCAATATTGGTTTTCAATCTCAGATTAAACTTCAGCATGCTAAAGCAAACAGTTCACAGCTCTAAGTCAGAGAGCTCAGTGAATGGGAAGAACATACTCTTCTCATAAACAATGCCAGAAAGAAAACTTCGGAGGAAAATCTCTGTGAAAGAAAGCATGCAGTGACCTGAGGCTGGGGCCTGGATTTGGGGGCTTGATCTTGGGCTGGTAGGTAACACCAGCAACACTTGTCCCTCACCTTCCTACCATAAGAGTGCGCTACAGGGGCCTATGTTCCTGTGACAAGATACCAGAAGTGAATCGTCTCCTGAGGAGGAGAAGTTTATTTGGTTCACAGTCTCAGAGGCTCCAACCCGTGGCTGCTTTGCCTGGTTGCCGGGGTCCTGTGATGTCACTGTACATCATGGTGGGAATAGGGGCCAGAAGAGGCCACCTCACAGCAGCCCAGAAGCAAAGAAGCACAACGTGTCTGGAGTCCCAACGCCCCCTTCAAGGCCACGCCTCCCAGTGACCTCACTACAAGACTTCGCCTCCCAGAGGCTCTCCCACCTTCCAGGAGCCCCCTAGGCTGGGAAACACATGGGCCTCGGGCTATGCTCTATACCCAAACTGCAGCAGGGCTTCTTAGCAACTTCTGGGTGCAGTTCCCACACCCCTGCTTCCTAGCCTCTCTTTGTCAGTGCCATGGTTTTATGTCCCCTCCAAAATTAAAACATCCTGAAATCTAATCATCTGCTGTGGGAAGATGGAACCTTTGAGAGGTGATTAGGTCATGGGGACTCTGCCCTCACGAATGGATTGAGGCCCTTGACTGGGAAGCCAGCGAGTGATCTCAGAAGTGCCTTTGTCACGCAGTTGACCCCCACCCCCATGCTGTGTCCTCTCACAAGGGAGACACAGCATGAAGTCCCTCACCAGATGCTGGCACCTTGATATTGTGAGGCAGGTGGTAGCACCACTGAGCTAAATCCCCGGCCCCGGCACCTTGATATTGGACTTCCCAGTCTTCAGGAATGTGGGAAATAAATTTCTTCTCTTTATAAATTGTGGATTTGAGGTATTCTGTTCCAGCAACAGGACACTGGCTGAGATAGTTACCCTGTGGGGCCCCAGGCCTAAGTGGACTGCTCTCCCTAAGGAGATCTTCCCAGGGCCTGGAGCTTTGAGCCACACAGTGACTCAAGAGTGCTCTAAGTTTTTAGCCTGTGCTCCCACTCCTAGGGTCTCCCTCACATCCAACACTGACAACGAACTGTTGGGCCCAGAACATGATGCCCCACAGTATACACCCTGGTGTATTGAGAACTTTAAACTGGGAATGTAGAAAAGGCCCTCAGAGGCAAGGCTTTGTGATCTTCTCCCATCCCTGGTCTCCTATCTCTCTTTCTCCTCCAAACCCAGTCACAGGAGCAGAATTTCTTCTCCCTGAAGATGGGTCATAGAAACTGGAGTCCCTGTCCTCAAAACAAGCCAAATCCCAGGGAGTTCCACTCCCCCTTTCTCAGATAACCTCCTCAGGGGCTCTTGCCCCATACCTAACAGAAGAGACACTGTACAGAGAGGTGAAAGGGTGGCTGACCACACAGGCCCTGCTGCCCCCTAAGCTCCTCAGATCAGACTCAGGTCCAGTCCACCTCTGCATGCTGCCCTTGCTCTGTCTAAGCACAAAGACACGCAGTCTCTGGGTCTGAACACCCCTTTGTCTTGTAACACTTTAAATCTATCCTGCTCTTCTCCTATTTACCTGTCTGTTATGGAAGTGCCTGTCACACTCTTGACGGTGGCTGAGGAAAGATGCCACACCCTCCTCTCCATATGATGCATCAGGAAAGCTCATTGTCCAGGAGCCTCCAGAACTTCCTGATCAAGCTTTCTAGATCCTTCCTTGCCTTCTCGTTCTAACCAAATGCTGCCTGCCAAAAATTAGAAAATAAATAAATCATAAACTCTCATTTCTCTTGCACACCAAATATACTCAAACAAAATGAAAACCTCCTGCAACCTCTAGGGGATGTTTATTTCTGATTTTTTAAAACTTTTTACATTCCATAAAATTTAGGTATCAGCCTTCCATGAAAGCACAAATTCCAGCTCTTTAGATTGTGGTAGTTTTTATCAGAGAACCTTGAGGTTTCAGGATTCAAATATCACCAAAGCCAGGCTCCAAGGGTAAAAGAGCCCTTCTCCTGCAGGTGACTAATAATGAACTTGAAAATAGTGGTCCTTGGCATCTAGTGCCAGTGTGAGTGTGGCCCAGCCCCAGACAGGAGTTCACCTTGCAGCTCCATGTCAGGATCATCTCCTGGGCAGAGTGGTAGGTGTGCTTCCCTGAACATGGAATCAGAGATGACCCACACATGAGATACAGCAAGACCATTGGGCAGGCACAGCCAGCTGGGCAGGGCACTGTCTACTCTATGGGCTCCTCAGTGCCAGGCAGAGGCCTGGCCCTGCCCTAGGACTCACAGGCACAGACTGACCTCCCACCAGGGCCAAGTGGGGTGCCTGGGTCAGGGATTGAGTGCCAGTTCACATCAGCAAAGAGGAGCCACCAAGATGAGGATGCCTAGGTGATATGCTTGTCAGCTGTGATATTAGGAAGAGAGGCCAATAAAACACACAGGCACCTGTCTGCCTAGAGAGGACAGCAGCCACACGGTGGCTGGGACCAGGGGAGGAGAGAGCCAGGTGTCACCTTGATGTGGGTGTGGGCAGAAAGTGCCTCCATGCTCACACTTGGCCACCATCCACAGAGGACCAGCAGGGGAGGGGGGCGGACACGAGAGGTTGAGCCGCCTTCTCCAAGGATGCAAATGTCTAGAGCCACCTTTGCGTTGAGGCTGGGCTGGATGGTGGTTGTGTATTTAGTTATTTCCTTCTCTCCTACCACCTAGAAGGGTGAAAATCCCGTAGATTGCAGATGGTCTAAGGCAGAAAGGCAACTCTACTTTCTCCATGCACTTGTGCTGTGTGTGATGGTGACACAGCTGACAGAGAGCACTGGACAAGAGGAAGTGGGATCCTGAACTCTGGACAGCACAATGGCAAAGCCACTTACCCTGGATAGCAGGAGAGAAACTAAGAGAGAGACCGGAGAGAAACTAAGAGAGAGACCGGAGAAAATCAGGGCACTGCAGAGGCTTCTAATCTTCTGGGCTTGAAGTTTAACCTTTTATTCTGCTAATGTTAAGCTTTAATCCAATTTTGCTAATCATCAGCTTCATCTCTGAATGCAAAAATCAGAATTTCAAACTGATGTCAGTGTTGACCTCCACCGCACCAGCCTGGAGGTCTTTTTCTGTACTGGGAAATCACCAGCAAGGCAACTACCAATGAGGGAAGAGAGATCCTCAGGTGAGAGAAACCTAAAGTACAAGAGAGGCTGAATCCATTCTATGTATATGCACAGCAAAATGAGCAACATAAGAAAAGGAGATGCAGAGGAAAACTGCACCATCACGACCTGCCTGGCCCTGCTTTCCACCAACAGTAAACTGTCTGCAAGGAATACAAGAGCAAAGCACGTCTGGGTTGAATTTCAGTGCATGGCATAAGGAATTAATTACCTCCAATTTCAAAACCGGCCTTTCTGGGGTTTGCTTTCAGCTTGGGATATTTATGACTTTGAATATTTTACACTGAATTAGCGGGGTTTCTCCCTCATTATTTTCCATGGCACAAAAGCAGCCGTCACTTTCCCTGTTGCACAGCTAAGATCCACACAACCTGGTTGGAAAGGTGCTGTCCTCAGACCCCATGGTAGTCCTCACCCACACCAGGTGATGTCACCTGTCAGGCAAGAAACATGCCAGTGGGTACTGAGCTATCCCTGGGGCACTGAGCTGTCCCTGGGGCCTTCAGCAAAGACAGGGAACATCTCATCTAGGACAGCATAGGGCTTGCCTGTGAACCATGGACAGCTTGCCTCTGAGTCATCTCTGGATCCCTCATGATACCAAATCTGATACAAAGGCCATGTGCAGTGCTGTCCCCTGCTTCATCCAGGGAGCAGTGAAGTGGAAGCCACACAAGTGCAGTCTTTTCTTGGTGTCTAATCTGTCCTTGGCTGAACCCATGGACACAAAGCCCTGCATACCAGGCCCTGTATGCTCACCAGCTGGGCTTGCCGTGGCGGACCAGGTGTCCTGGAAGGGGACTAGGATATTGTCCTCATCTGACAGGAATTGTCAGTCCCTGTGCTGCTGCCAAGAACCATTAAAAACATGAAGATTCAGAGGTGGCTCTAGGATTGTCTTTTGCAAATAGTTGGTATTTGATAAAGGCTGACTGAATGGTGAGTCCTAGCAGGAGGACAAGACAACTAGTGAAGCACAATTAGGAGACAAGCGGACTGGATCAAGGATCTGCTTGGTGGTGAGCTTGGCTAAGCACCTCTAGATTGGCAAAAGGAGATGGTGGGATTACATGGGAAATTCAAGTCAGTGGAGATTAACTCATAAGTACTAATAAATGACTAATGAGACAGAGACTATTAACCATCAGAGTTAATTGATGGGATTCCCGAAATTCACTCTGTCCCTGATCATCCCTGCACAGTAATCTATAGGAGGCCAAGTGCCTGTGGCTGAGAGAGGCAGCAGGCTTGGCTCAGGGTGGCCCTGTGACAGACTCATCCTTGGAGTGTGGGCTGGGGTCATTGGTAGCACATGGCTGAAGCAGCTACAGCTGTGTTTTAAAAACACATCATGCTGATTGCTCTGCCAAAAGCCTGAGAATCCAGGCAAGAGAAGGGAGAAAGGATCTCTGTGCAGTACATTTCTGCCCTGAAAGTGCTCAGAAGTGAATCTCAATGGGGAAAACATGACCTTCCCAATACAGAATGTGGGGCAATGGCAAATCTGCACAGAAACAAAAATATGCATGCCAACTCCTACTTCACACCCTATATAGAAATATCCATTCCCAGTGCTGCTTCCCAGAGCAGCTACAACAGCTCTTCTGGAAGGAAATGCAGAACAGCTCTGTGATGCAGAGTACAAAAGAATTTCTTAAACTTCACAGGCATTAATATCTCCTTTAGGAAAATATATATGTGAGTTGGAACATGTTAAAATCCAGAACTCATGTCATCATAAGGCACTAGGAAGAAAGCAAACTCAGGTCACAGAGGAGGAAGATGTTCATGACATATCATTGCTGATGAAGGATGAATGTGCAGAATGAAGAGAGAACTCCACAGCCAGCAGGAACCAGACAATGGACAATGAGACCAGACCAACGCTGACCTGAGTAGATGTCCCAGAGGAAAACCCGCAACTGGACAGTAAGCACGTGTGAGGTGTCTTGTGTTTGTGGTTGCACGAGATGTCCCAGTACAGCTGGGTTCAGATCACTGTCTCCAAAACACAGCACTTGGAAACAGCAGAAGCAGGATGGCTGTGACTGTTCCCCAACTTCCCCTACAGCTGGCCACAAAGAGCCTGTTACCTGCTCTGTGTCAGACACATGGCCCTCAGTTCAGAACAAGAAGCACAAGGAATCTAAACAAAGAGCCTTGCTAAGTCCTGTTTATGACCTCAGATCCTGCCTTTTGTCCTCTGGTCATACTTCTGCAAGACATTTATGAAAAGATACAGTTTTCTTTTTCTTTTCTGTTTCACACAAAACTCACAATGAACACATTCATCCTGCATTCCTCTTGTTAACCTGTCTTTTCTTACAGGGGTCTTGGCCATAAACCTTGTAGTGGGTAAAGGAAAGACAATACTTCTCTCTCCTGCACACACAACAAAATGATTAAGTGGTAAAAGACTGGCAATGCCAATGGTAGTAATACTGGGAGGAAAAAGATCTTCTGCTCATCCTGGGTTCTCAGCTGGGGCCTGAACATGAGGTGGCCTAAGGCAGACTGACAAGAGGAAAACACACAGTTTATTGGTGTGGACATGGAATTTGGACATGGACATGCCCACTGACAAGTTACCTAAAGGGGTGGTAGAATGTGAGCTTACATAGTAATCTACAGTAAGTCTCCAATTTATGAACCTTGAATTTTGGTTTTTTGTGCTTTACTTTGTATATTTGTGTCAAAGGTATACAAAATTCACCTTGTCAGACTTACAAATGAATCCAACTTACAAATGTTCACCCAGAACAGAATGCATTCATAAGTTAGGGACTTATTGTACCAATTTAGGCTGAAACAAAGGAAAGAGATTTGGGAGCTGGGCGTGGTGGCCCAACCTGTGATCCCAGAACTCAGCTGAGGCAAGAGGATTCCAAGTTTGAGCCCAGTCTTGGAAAATTAGTGACTTAGTAAGACCTCGTCTCTTGCACATAGGTTTGAGGCATCTGGGTAGGAAAGACAAGTTATCAAAGAATGACCAGGAAAAATACAGAGAACAAGTATTGTTCAATAAAGTGTGCCGTGTGGATTTAAATTGGTGTCTTGTCCATCAACAGAGTTCTTATGAGTCTTCTTCCTGCTGGCACTGAGGGTGACATCTTCATGACAATGAATTTCCTTTATGATAGTGTAAGATGCTTTCCGCATCCACGGATTCATGGTAAGAACCTTATGCCAAAGAGGTCCCTAAGGAAGTACAATCTGGTGCCCCTCAGTAACACAGCAATCTTAGATTTACACATCACTGATGACAGTGGAAATTGGTACAACACTTTGGGGAATCGCTGGGCAGAGCATGTACATCTGCACCCCATGACCAGGGGATTCCATGCCTGTGAACATACCCAACATCTCTATGAGCTGATCTTCTCCACAAGAAACATCTAGGACGGGCTGCTAGCACTGAATGTGAGAGCCACACCCTGGGAATAATCAAGTCTCTGCCAGTATTGGGATGGGCAATCACAGTGCATTTGTGCAATAAAATCCTATACAGCAAACAGAGCTGAAGAATTGCTGCATGGCTGAATCTCACTGATACCAGGGTAAGAACAAGATGGTAGGGCCTGAAGAGTCTACGCTGTGTGCCTGAATGTAAAGTTCAAGATCACAGGCAAGTTACCTGTGGTGCTAGAAATCAGGATGGAGGGGAGCTGCTGTGGTATAGGGGAGGGAAAATGCCAGGTGCTGTTGTGTCAGGGGATTGAGAGGCACCAAGGTGAATGCTTATGATTGGTAGAACTTGGTTTTTGTACTTATGTTTCCTTCAACTAAAAGCATCCTTAGGAAATACATGTCTTTGAACAGCCTCTGATGTGAACAGACACCTCAGCATCAGCATTCCTTAGCCCACAGGTCTTCCTCTGACAGCAGCTGGCACAGAGTTGGGCCTTGCCCAATAAGCCACTCTTGGAGATGGTTGTAATGGATTTCTGCATTGATGTGGCGCCTTCCTTCTGCAGAGATCAAAGGGCTCTGCACAATAAAAGACAGCACATCGAAGGCAGCCTATCAAAGCTGCAGGCTCTGAGGGAGTGCAGGGCAGACATGGAACTTGGGGACATATCATATAGGAAACATACAGATGTAAAATAAGTCATAAAAACAGCCATAAACATCAACTATTAAGAATTCATCTGTGTGAAATAAAGGCCACTTCTCCTGAGGTTTCCCTCTTCCTCTCTAAGAGAAAGACAGGGCACACCCTTGCCTCCCAATTTAGGACTTAGACTCCACGGCACCATATGGCAAACTTTCTGTGGAGCCAGATTGGCACCTTGCCACAGTAAAACAGAACAACTAAATAAACTCTCAGTGCTGCCATTCAAAGCGCTTTCATATGTGTGGTAAGACAGGAACCCCAGCCCTGGCCACTAATGAAGTAGGCCTTTTCCATATTTGTGCACTAAATCTTCCATGAACATATCTCTCCCTTCTGAGCCACACAGAATTCCACAAATCAGTCTATCTTATGTTAACCAAATGTGCTTTTCTCAAGCCTTAGATTCCAAAATCACCACAGAAAGTGTATACCATGGGAAATTTGTCACTGACCTGAAGTTACCTTGGAAACCTACGTGTGGTGATATTCTGGCTTGGTCAGTGACCCTAGGAGACATTTCCAGGAGCCTGGCAAAGGATGCCCTTAGCCATGTGTATTGAGAAACAACTGTTCAGATATCACCACAGTGTCCATGAATGCACTGGAAGGGAAGGAGAAGACTTTGCTACAGGTAATTTAAATACTCTGAGTTCATCAAATGCACAGTGTCAGCAAAGGGAGCCAGATACATAAAAGCAGCATTTTAGTTTCATGTATATCCCTCGTGAGGGCAGAAATAGTCCATAACAATGAAGAGGAGGAGGAGAACACTGGCCAGGAACCTTTGGCAAGCACTTTCCAGGGGTAACCTCATCAAATTCTCGCAGTAACCCTACTAAGGTAGGAGTTTGAGTCTCCATTGTGTAGAAACAAAAGCAGAGATTTGTCTAAGACCTCACTATATAGTAAGTGATGAAGCCGAGGTATAGCACTGAGATGACAGAAGCTGAGGGAGGGATTCTGGCATCCCCAGTAAGAGCTGGTATGGCCTGTCATTCTCTGGGGACCATGGTTTTCAGGGACATCCCTGGCATTCTCACCACTTGTGATGTGCTGTAGAGAGGATTTGTCTCCTAAGTAGAAGCAGATGACAAGTCCCATGTCCCTTGAGGGGCCCTTGAAAGGTAAGTCAGGAACCAGGTAGCAACAGAATCTTCTCAAGAGAGTGTACACTTAAAATAAGAAACCCACAACCCATCACAAGGGCTTCTTCTTTCTTCAGATCTCTGCCTGGCCCTTGCATCCTGAGGACTCCCTGCAGAGTAAGTCCACATTCCTTGGAAACCCTCTGGAATAATTCAGCTTCCATCTCTGGGCAGTAGCAATGATTAATTCACAAGTGTGTTGCTAACTTGTTTGACAGGAGACTAGACTTTGGAGAAAAAAACAAGTAAGCGATTTTCATCTGAACAGGAGGTCACTTTAAAACTCAATTTAGTGAGACCCTTGTGAGCTTTCCCTGGCACCAAGAATATATGGACTAATAATTGGGAACAGCAGCTGTCTTGACTGGAGCCACTCTATTTAAATAGCTCCAAGATTATACCCTGGCCCCTGCTTCTTTATATACTTTGGAAATAAACTACTGTGGGTATCCAAGTGAATTCCAACAATGGGAGAAATGACTTACAGAGACTGACCACATCCCAGCTGCAAACCCCCATCCATTTCCCTGGCTCAGTCATCAGCACCATATGAGAGAGAGAGAGAGAAAGAGAGAGAGAGAGAGAGAGAGTCTCAAGTCACATGTCACACCCTAGGAGTCCCACCATTAGAGGTGACCTGAGACCCAAGCTCAAGCTCCCTCCCTCTACCTCCCGGACCTTGTAGTCACCTAATACCTAACTTAATTACTACAATTTCCAACCCAATAATCCCTGTGTGCTTATTTCTGGGAAGCTCCATGTGTAATCCTGGACAGCTCAGGAAGTTCCTTTACACTAGAGTATGGGGTTTATAGGTTTTAACTGGACATTTTGGAAAACATGATACTTGTGTATCATTCTGCCCCTAATTGTGCTTCTAACTCATCTGACCATTTGTTGTGATATTAACTTTGGCTCTATCTTTATTAAAATTACAATACTAAGATACTTTAGTAGTTAAAATTCTATAGTAAAAATGCAGTATGTAAATGTGTGTGAATGCACAGATAGGCATTAAAACATAAGTGGGATTTGCTGACCACATTGTATATGCTTTGGCTCTCTCTCTTTATAGTAAATTCTGTGCCTCCCTGGACCCATCATTTTTAGGCAAATTGTTGCTCTTATGAACCTACTACATTCAAACCATTGTCCTTCAATGTTTAATGTAAGCTGAAATCATCTAGTGTTTAAGAGAAAATAACGCCACACATCTCTAGACTTGGTAATGTTTACATGACAGCACTCAAATTTCTGCAGATGTTTTAAATAAAAATAAATATCATAACCTTTACAAAAATATCCCTTGGTGTTCTTAACATTTGGCCAATTCTATTCAATTTCATTTTCCTTTGTTCATTGATCTTCCAAGGACTTATGACACATTTTTTTCTTGGCTAAGTCCTTGTCCTTCAGTTGCCCAAATAGTCTGTCATGCCAAGTGTACCTGTTACCTCCTTTTCCAGTGTGAATCTCTCACCACAGAGAAGTTGTGAAATGCCGGCTGGCACAGCCACTCAGTAGAATATTATGGGCCCACTAACAAATAATTACAGCATCCATAGGATGATGGAGGAAACTAGAGAAATTAAAATATTATTAAGTTAACAATAAACAAAAGATAAGCAGACAAAAAATGAAAAGGAAACATAAGTCAGAAGGAAATTATTGAAGATAGGTAACTTAATTAGATGTCTTGTAGACAGTTAGACAGGGCCAACCCAAGAGAGCCAACATGGAGGATAGTCAAGACACATTCACTGAAGGCCAGAATTGCAAAAGGAGAAAAACTACTACACCCTTGTGCTTGCCCTGGGGATAAATAGCAGTAATTGATATTCTAAACAGGTATCAATCAGGAGGATCACCAGGCATGCCCACCAGCCACCAGCATAGCCACTCGGGGCTACAACACCCGCCTCAACCCCCACCCCTCGGCCTCTGGCCTCTTGGCTGTGCAGCTCCTGGTTCCACACTATGGAGGCACTGGGGGACATAAAGGCCACTCTCCTGAGCTGCAGAAGTAAACAACAGATAGAGGGCCTCTCTCAGGCTCCCTGATGAAAACTGAAGTCCACAGGAAAAGTGAAGAGAATCTCTGCAGTAAAGGCACACCAGAGCTCCATAACTGGTAAGTTAGAGAGATCATCACCTCCCATCAGAACCTGGACTATCCTCAGGGGAAGGGCAGCTGGAACCACAGTAGAACCTTGCAGAGTTCAACCCTGCAGGAGGACAGGGAGTTCAACTTGGGACTTGCAGCCAGATATCTGCCTGAATCTCATGGGTCTGCAACTGGCTTGCTGACATTCATTCACTTATATCTGTACACTGATGCCTACATTATCTATTGTGACAGCAGAGACATACCCTGAAGGAGGCCCTTCATTCTTATCTTTTATTTGTTATTTTCAAAATTATTACTATTTTTTTGCTCTTATTTTTATTTTTGTTCTTCTTTTTCTATTCTTTTCAAATTTTTCTCTTGCTCTTTTTTCTTTCTTTTCTCTTTACTTTCTCACTCTCTCTCCTTCACTCCCTTGCTGTCCCACATTGTTCTTCATCTCCCTTTGTGTTCCTGTTCTGGCCCTAATTAAATTTTTTCTTTATTTTTCCTTTTGTCTCTTTTTCCCTCTCACCTGTGTCCTCTGGCCTCACTGTTAACCTTCCCTATCCTTCTACCTACCTATCCCTCCCTCCCCAACTCCTTCTAACTCCCCACCCCAAGGGTAAAGTTGCTATATTGAAGAGTTTATTCACCATAAACATATGTTGGGTTTGTCCTTGATTTTGATTTAATTCACACAGTTAAAGGTGATACATTAATAACTACTATAAATTGTCATTTTCTAAGAGGTACTTGATGCTATGGTATTACTGATTGTATCACTTGGGCTATGGTGTTGTGATTGATCTAATCAGTTGTCCTTCTTGGCATAATGAAAATGAGATAGCCTCAGAGTCATTAGAGACTCAAAACCTAAAGACCAGATATATCTGGAAGACACCTCTGAGAAGCAATCATTCCATAAGGGTTCCAAATACATCAACAAAGATACTTACAATAAGCAATTTCAAAGTGTCAGCCCAGGAATTAAACCAAAGACAGTAACAAAAACAAAAATGAGGAGACATTTAAGCAAGGCACAAACTCAGACTTCCACCCCACAAAAGGCAAATTCTGGGGGAAATGAGGTAAAAAAGTCTGATAATCAACCACCTGGGCATCATGAACTGATAGCACAGGAAGCAACAAAACAGATGAATGAGGCTCTAGAAAAATTCAAAGCAGAAAAAATCTCGCACATAACTACAGAGATGGTGAGCAGAGTGAAAGACAGGATTAGAGGCTTTAGAACAGAAACAGATTTAAAAAATAGATGAGCTCAGAAACACGCTGGACACCATGAATGCCCAGCATGAGAAAGAAATGGAAACCATGATCACCCAACATAAGAAAGAAATGGAATCCACGAAATAGATTAAAATAGATATTCAGGAGATTAAAAACTCCATTGGAAGTATGCAGAGCAGATTAAGGAAATGCTAAGATAGAACATCAGATATAGAAGACAGGATTGTGGTTAAGGACCATGAAAAAAGAGATTTCTTAAAAATAGTAAGGGATCACAAGAAATCAATCCAGCAGCTACTAGATGATGCAAAGAAGAATAACATAAGACTGATAGGAGTCCACAAAAAAAACAAGAAAAAGTAAAATTGACATAAAAGAACTGTTCACAGAAGTAATAGTAGAGGGACTGGGGACTTAGCTCAGTGGTTATGCTGCCTATCTTGCTAATGTAAGGACCTGAGTTCCATCCCTGGTAACAAAAGAAAGAAGTAATAGTAGAAAACTTCCCAGACAGAGGTGGAGAATTGGACATACAGATAAGTGAGGCATACAGAACTCAAACTAGCCATGATAAAAAAAATCTATACCTAGACATATAATAGTCAAGATCCCAGAAACCCAATAGAAGAATAAAATCCTACATGCAGTAAGTGAAAAGAAACAAATCACCTATAAAGGAAAGCTCATCAGAATCACAGCAGACTTCTCAACAGAAACCCTCAATTTAAGGAGAACCTGGAGTGAAGTATATCAAGCCCTAAAAGAAAATAATTTCCAACCTAGACTGTTGTATCCTGCAAAATTATCTTTCAAAATTGATGGGGAAATTAGATGCTTCCACAACAAAGACCACCTGAGAAATTTCATGAACACCAAACCAGCACTCCAAACAATTCTAAGTAATATCCTAGAAAAAGAGAATAAAGGTCACAACTCCATGAGGCTCAACAGAGGGAAGCCACCAGGCAAGGTAAGAAACTAAAGGGAAAGGGAGAAAAAATAAGAAATAAAAGAGCCAAAAACAGTAGAACATCATGACAAGGATGAGTCAATATCTATCAATAATAACCATGAATGTTAATGGCCTCAATTTACCAATCAAAAGAAATAGACTGGCAGAATGGATTAAGAAGCAAAATCCAGCAATATGCTGTATACAAGAAACACACCTAACTCAAAAGGAAACTCATAGACTGAAAGTAAAAGGATAGAAAACAGTTCTCCATGCCACAGGAACCCAGAAAAAAGCAGGGGTAGGAATCTCATTTGCAGACAAAGTAGATTTCAAACTAAAACTAATTAAGAGAGGCAAAGATGGTCGCTACATCCTTGTGAAGGGAACAATCCAAGAGGAAGAGATGACAATCCTAAGTATATATGCACCAAATATGAATGCCCCCAACTACACAAAACAAATATGAATGGACATGAAAAACCAAATAAGCACTAATACAATAATAGTGGGGGACCTCAAAACCCCACTCTCACAAATAGACAGATCATCTAGACAAAAAGTTAACAAGGAAATTCTAGAACTGAACCAAGATATTAAACAAATGGACTTAATAGATGTTAACAGTATTCCACTCCACAAAAACAGAATACACATTCCTTTCGGCTGAACACAGGTCATTCTCCAAATTAGACCACATGTTAGCTCATAGGACATGTCTAAGTCAAGGTAAAAGAACTGAAAATACCCCCTGTATATTATCAGACCATAGTGCAATAAAATTGGAGATCAATAACATAAGAAACACCAAAGCCCCCACAAACACATGGAAACTGAATAACACCCTCCTGAACAACCAATGGGTCACAGAAGAAATTAAACAGTTTCTACAAGTAAATGATAATGCCAGTACAACACACAGGAATCTATGGGACAAAATGAAAGCAGTTCTGCGCCGGAAATTCATAGCAATGAATGCTCATATTAGGAAAACAGAGAACTCAAATAAATAACCTAATGCAAATAAATAACCTAACAACCTAATAAATAACCTAGCTCCTAGAAAAAGAGGAGCATAACAAACCCAAAGCTGATAAAAGACAGGAAATAATAATGATCAGAGCAGACATCAATGCAATGGAGACTAAGAGAATGATACAAAGAATCAATGAAACAAAGAGTTGGTTTTTCAAAAGAATAAATAAAATCAATAAACCTTAAGCCAACCTTATCAAAAAAAGGAAAGAAAAGGCTCAAATCCATGCAATTAAGAACGAAAAAGATGAAGTCACAACAGATCCAGCACAAATCCAGAGGATCATCAATACTTGCTTTGAGAACCTGTACTCTAATGAAATGAAAAACACAGAAGAAATGGACAGATTCCTAGATACACACAAATTGCCAATGATAAATGAAGAAGATATAGAAATTCTAAACACCCCAATTTCAATGACTGAAATTGAAAATGTAATAAAAAAATTTACCCAAAAAGAAAAGTCCAGGTCCCGATGGCTTTACCACTGAATTCTACAAGACATTTAGAGAAGAACTATCACCATTACTCTATATGAACATAGATGCAAAAATCCTCAACAAGATACTGGCAAACAGAATACAGAAGGTCATCAAGAAGATCATACACCCTGACCAAGGAGGATTTATCCCATGGATGCAAGGATGTTTTAACATATGTAAATCAATATATGTAATACACTATATTAACAGAGTCAAGGAGAAAAACCATATGATCATCTCAATAGATGCAGAAAAGGCATCTGACAAAATCCAAAACCCATTCATGATAAAAACCCTACAGAAAATTGGAAGAGAAGGTCTTTCTCTTAAACTGATTAAGGCTAACTATGAAAAACCAACAGCCAACATCATACTAAATGGTCAAAAACTGAAAACTTTCACACTAAAATCAGGAACAAGACAAGGATGCCCACTATCACCACTCCTAGTCAATATAGTTCTGGAAACATTAGCCACACCAATTAGAAAAGAAAAAGAAATAAAAGGAATAAAGATAGGAAAGGAAGAAGTGAAACTGTCATTATTTGCTGAGGATATGATACTTTACATAGAAGACCCAAAAAACTCAGCCAAAAGACTTCTAGACTTAATTGACAGCTTCCGTAAAGTAGCTGGATACAAGGTCAAAACTCAAAAAGCAATAGCCTTCTTGTACGCAAATAACAGACTCACTGAGAGAGACATTAGGGAAACAATTCCTTTTACTACAGCATCCAAAAAATTAAATACCTAGGAATCAATCTAACAAAGGAAGCAAAAGACCTCTGCACTGAAAACTACAGTACTCTGAAAAAAAGAGATCAAAGAGGATATAAGAAAATGGAAAAACATCTATTGTTCCTGGATAGGAAGAACCAATATAGTGAAAATGGCCATACTTCTAAAACTACTATATAGATTTAATGCAATGCTGATTGAAATTCCAACAATATATTTCACAGAACTAGAGAAAACAATAAAAAAATTCATTTGGAACCAGAAGAGACCTAGAATAGCAAAAGCAATTCTAAACGACAGAGACATGGTTGGTGGTATCACAGTCTCCAACTTGATACTATACTACAAAGTTACTGTGATAAAAACAGCATGGTACTGGCAAAGAAACAGACCTGAGGATCAGCGGAACAGATTAGAAGATGCAGAAATAACTCCAGACACACTCAGTCATTTCATCTTCGATAAAGGAGCCAACCACTCTCATTGGAGGAAAGATAGCCTCTTTAATAAATGGTGCTGGAAAAACTGGATTTCAACCTGCCAAAGATTAAAACTAGACCCATACCTATCACCATGCACTAAACTAAGATCGAAGTGGATTAAAGATCTAAATATTAAGACAGAAACACTAAACTTGCTGGAAGATAAGCTAGGTAGATCTTTTGAAGACATTAGCATAGGAAAAGACTTCATGAACAAAACCTCAGTAGCATGGGAGCTAGCACAAAGAATCAACAACTGGGATCTCATCTTATTAAAATGCTTCTGTACTGCAAGAGAAACCACCAGCAGAGCTAAGAGACAACCTGCAATGTGGGAAAAAAGTTTTACAAGCTGTACCTCAGACAAAGGACTACTATCTAGAATATATAAAGAACTTAAAAAAATCAGAACCCCCAATTCAAAGACCCAATTCAAAAATGAGCATCTGAAATGAACAGGCATTTCTCAAAGAAGTAAAACCAGCAAATAAGCATATGAAAAAATGTTCAACATCACTGGTCATTCGAGAGATACAGATGAAAACAACACTGAGATTCCACCTCACCCCAGAAAGAATGGCTGCTATCAAGAAATCAACCAATAACAAATGCTGGCGGGGGTGTAGGGAGAACCCTTCTCCATTGCTGGTGGGAGCGCAGACTGGTGCAACCACTGTGGAAATCAGTATGGAGATACCTCAAAGAACTAGGACTTGAAGTCCCATTTGACCCAGCTATTCCCCTGCTGGGTATCTTCCCAAAAGAATTAAAAGAATCATACCACAGTGATATATGTGCACCCATGTTTATAGCAGCACAGTTTGTAATAGCTAAAGCTTGGAAACAGCCCAAGTGCCCATCAACTGGAAACCGGATAAAGAAGATGTGTTTTTTTAAATAAAATGGAGTACTATTCAGCCATAAAAAATGAAAAACTAGAGTCATTTATAGCTTAATGGATGCAAATTCAGGCTATACTTTTTAGTGAAATAAATATGACACACATGTGTAAATACCAAACAGTATCTCTAGTGTGAGACACTGAAAGTGTAAATGATGATTAAAATTAATAATTGATAATATCAAATTGGAAGAAAATGTCCAAAGGGGTATGGGAAGTGGGAGGGGAAGGGGAAAAGAAAGAAGGGAAAGGAAAAATTATGAGAAAAGAAAAAAAAAATGGAAACAAATTCTATGTAAATAGGGAAGCATGGAGGGGGTGAAGGGCACACAGGTAATGGGGAAAAAATAAGAACAAAGATACATCATGTGTAGTTACAAGCACCCAGTGATAAATCCAAAAGTATTGTATACCTAAAATGTACCAATAAAAGAATTTAAGTGAAAACAACAACAAAAAAATAGGTATCAATGACCTGGGTGGGGCCAAGGTCTTGACCCAGCCAATCCAGGAAATATCCCTGACCCACCCTTACTGAAAATCCTTGTACATTTGCTGAGTGACTTGCTCCCCTATTTGACCCCCATTTAACCAATATCACCTGGGTGGCTACACTTGTAATCTTATTGGTTGCTCATGGTTTTGTCCCACCTCACGCCCACCTTGTAAATTTCCATTGGGTCTTATAGTTTTGTCCCACTTTGTACCCACCTCACCACATGGCTTTGCTGTATAAAATATCTTTGAAAAGTGGGGTGGGTAGGCAACCCACTTTCCAGTTCCCCTTCTGTCTCTCTTAGGCAGAAGCTTTCTTTCTTCCAATAAATTTTTCCTACTCTTAACCCCCGTTGTTCCTAGAATTCATTCTTTGATTTTAGAGAACATGAACTTGCATTTCGGATATCTAGTAGGTTTGGGAGTTACATCTCTTCCCCCTATATCAGTTGTACTTTGTGTTTTTTTAACTTGCTCATCTTGTTGATGTGCATAGTAGTCTGGAATATTTATGGAGACTTTCAGAGTCTATATTATTCATTTTGATATAAACCATGACCAACCAATAAGAATCCAAGTACAGTCACCCAGGTAATATTGATTAAATGGGGAGCAAATGAGAAAAACAAGTCACATACAAGAAATTTTCCATTTAAAATATCAATCACTGCTATCTATCCCCAGAGAAAGTAGTGCCTCCTCTTTTTATAATGCTAACTAGTAAATGTGCCTCAGTTGTTCTCCATGTTGGCTCCTGGAGGGCTGGTGCCTTAAGGGAGGCCTTGTCTAACTGCCTACAAGATATCTAATTAATTTACCTATCTACAATATAACCTTGAGATGCTGAACAGGCCAAACTTCAGGTTCCTCCTAACTGGTAAATAAATGACCAAATTCAGAACCAGCTTAGAAATGAAGAAAGGAAAGCAGAGGACTACGTGTGGGGAAACAGAGAAAATAGGAAAAAAGTCCCAACCTTAATAGGAAAATAGTGGGCATGGGTCTGGGCCACTTTCCAGCACCAGTTACTGAGGGACCATGGGAAGAGGGTGAAATCCTGCAGAAACTGGGAAGTCTGTTTCATAGTTTAAATCTGGATATCACCCAGAAACCCAGTGTGTGCAGAGGCAGAGCTTTTGGGAGGTAACTGCATCATGGGAGCACTATGCCTGACAGTGGATTAATCCGCTGAATTTGTTCTTAGGAGGTAGGGCCTGGTTGGAGGTGACATTGAGGGGTGATCTGGAAGGGTGCATTCTTGTCCTAGCTCCTTCCTTCTCTCTGTTTCTTGACCACCATAGGGTGAGCAGCTGTCCACTTTCATGCCCTTCCACCAGGCCATTTCTGCTTTGAAGCCAGCCAACCATACAGTGAAACTGTGAGCCAAAAGAAACCTCTTCCACTTTAAATTGTGAGAGGAGGTATTGTGTCCCAGCCATGGGAAAGTGATTCCGGCATCACAGTCTGGAGTTTCAGGGTAGTATCAGTTCTGCAAGAAAAAGATTAACCTGGAAAGGGCATCCCTTTTAGGTTTGGCAGTGAAGAAAACTAAGATTTGGACATTAAGAGTAATGTAAAGACAAGAGAACCACAAAATATACCACCACCTTCAAAGAGCAGGTAACTTTTAATGAAACTGCTTTGCAAACAGAAGAGGAAGCTTTCAAATTTAGAAGTGTCATACCCCAGGCCAGTCCTCGCTACTACCTCTATGTGTGACAGTCACTCCTGTCCAGGGAGAAGAACCATCTGAAAATGAAGAGAAACAGTATGCTGTCCATACAAGGGGACCAGAAGGAGAAAACGGAACAAAATCCAAAACCTTGTATCTAATGAATATCCTCACAAAATAATAACAAAGCTCAAAAAAACTCAACATCCCAAACTTAAGTAAATAGCACACACTTGGAGAGAACAGGGAGAAAATATCCTCACTCACTCAGAGTAAATAACACACCAAATGGTAATTTTGCCAAAAAGATTTAATTTGAGTTGAATCAATCTGAAAGAGTCTGAAAATTCCATGTTGCATGCTGTTTTACACAAGTGACCTGAACATAAAATCAGCCCAATATCATTTTTTGTAACATGAAAGCAGTAAGACTATTCCAGATTAAAGGAGATGAGAGAGAACTAAAACAATTGAAATGTAATAGATAGTTATTGATGAGACCACAGGTTGTTAGAACTGTAAAGTTACTGGAACTAATGGGGAAGTTTGGACATGATTATAACTAGGTCACATTACTTCACCAATGTTTCAAGTTATAAGGGGGCTTGTGTTTAATTTGGGGTTACACAGGAGAACATCTTATTTGTTTGCCTAATAAAGTACTGAAGTGTTAAACAATGTCTACAACTTTAAAATGTTTCAGGGAATCAGAAAACATGGCAAAATGTTAACAATTAGTGAATCTGGGTAAAGGAAATGTGAGTATTCTATTTTCTATTCTTTTAGTTTTTCTGTAAGTTTGAGGGGTTTTTTGAAAGTATGAAAAAAGAAAAATACACAAACTATGATCCAATGTCAGAAGAGAACAGACACTCACAGTTACCTGAGGATGGGTTGGAACAGGGTCTCCTGGGGAGGCAGGGACTAAGTAGTGATAGAAGTGGACATCAAGGGAAGGAAGGGATAGAGGTGGTGGAAATAGACATTGAGCAACTGTTAGGGCTGATGAACTGGCTTTTCTTGGTGCAGATCTTCACTTGGAAAAACTCAAAGAGTTGTACAGTTTAACTTTCCTATGTGAGTCAGGCTTCAGTTAAGACAAGAGTCAAGTTAGAAAGATGTAGATATCTAGCTATCTTAGCTATTTTTCCTTTCTATATTTTTAGAAAAAATGTCAGCTAAATAAATAACTTTTGTAATTCCAATGCTATAAATAAGGTTTCTGAAGTTTATCTCATCCTTTTCCTCTCAAGGATGCAGGAGAGGGTGGCTGGTGAAAGGTACAGCACAGGGTTCAGTTCATTTCCTCTCATTCAGGAAGGGTTTGATCTAGGCTCTTCCAGAGTGGAAACTTCACTGCAGTTCCATGTGTACCTCGTGATGAAAAGTTGGCCTTCTACATGTGTCCCTTTGTCATAGTGGTTAAAAAATGGCTATTGAAACAAATATTTAGGTTATTTGGCCAAGAGATTGATTTCTGAGTCTGAGTCCTATGCTTTCCCACAATCTGTCTGCTATGTTTTGAGGCTGTGTAAACAGAAGAGACCTAAGAGTATAAGGAAAGGGGACGACTTTCTTAGCACCATCTGGGTACCTGTTGCACTCCCTGCCCCCATATGAGGATTTCCTATTCTACCAGCACCATGACCCCTGAGAACTGAGTGTATCCTTGTTTTCGCGTCCACATTTTCAGGGCTGCCCTCAGAAGGCCGTGCTGCAGGTTGTTTTTGTGACCTGAGCATTCACACACCTTCAGGAGAGCTGGTGGGGAGCACACGGGCAGCACCTCTTTCACACCACCATCCACAGAAGTGGGCAGCAGTTCTTTCACAGGAAGACATGGTTACTCCGTGAAGATGCTGCCCTGCACTGATTTAACCTGTTAGACAACTTAAAGATCCAACAAAGAGACTGTGACAGGGTAGAGCATCCAGCCGGGGCAGTGTCCCCACGCCGCCACCATGAGAGACAAAGGGGACCCCAGCGGGACCCCCTCAGTGTCCTCTGGGAAGTCCCTGGTATCCTGCTTAGTTCTCTGGCCACATATTTCTAACATCAGAAGCTGACCGATTTTGCAAAACTTTGTTAAATTAAAAGCATTTTAATCTTTCAAGTAACAAAATGAAAAGCCTTGAAGAGGAGGATTCCTCCCTTAGAGGGCACAGATAAAGAACCCTGCTGGTCTCTCTCCACTGTGTTCCTGGCCCGAGGGGTCTGGTAAGCAGTGATGCATGGCCACCAAAGGGGCAGTGGTGCCTAAGCCAGAGCAGGACCCAGGTCACCCTGAGGTGCGCACCCAGGGGGGGCACTAGACTTGGTCAGCTGGGGCTCTGCTTCTCCAGGGCCCAAGCCTCAGACCCATCCAAGCTGGTCACAAGTGCCCACAGCTTCATGTCTCCAAATGGGAAGGAAAATCAGATGATGACTGAGCTGAAGATGGTGAGTAAGTGTCAGCACCCACAGAGCAAGGCACCGGCTACTCTCACCTCTGGTTCCCCGATGTCATCTTGGGGACACTTTGCCTCAACAGGCAGAGGTAACTTAGACAGTTGCCTGCCTGCTCCAGCAAAATGTCCCTTCCGTTAAAAGAACACAATGTGGAGCTGGACACCCATACTCCCAGTACCCAAGAGGCTGAGGCAGGAGGATCTCTGCAATTTGAGGCCAGCCTGAGCTACACAGTGAGGTCAAGACCAGCCTGAACTACATAGTGAGACTCTGTCTCAAAAAAACAAAAAAGAAAAAGATCACGAAGTGGTTCCTCCCCTAGAAATGGATAGAAATACTCAACTAAACATGAGGAAAAACAGGAAAATCTCTGGGGAAATCACACTGACCATTCCTTGCCTTTGGTTAAAACAGATCTAAAGCTATCCCGGAATTAGCATATATAGCTGAAATTCTAAAAGATCCACAGCAGGAAAAGGATTCTTTCAGGTTCACAAAGTCCTAAGAGTGAAAGAAACATTTTTCTCTTTTTGGAGATATTTTTGTCGGTTCTTGATAGAAACAGATGGGACTGCTTATGACATCTCACACATCTGTCCTTCAGCATCCCCAGCTCAGCTGGGTCATCTGCATCCCTCATTCTTTCCTGGTGTGCAGAGCCTTTGTCACATAGAGATCAATTCCTAAATCACTGGGCAGACATTGCAGGGCACACTGTGCATGGTAAGGTCCCAACTCACAGCCCTACAGTGCCAATTCCAACATTCAGTCCCTGTTTAGGCAATGGAGTAGCTGACACCTTTGGGGTAGGTGTCTGGATGGGGAGGATGAAGCATGGATCCTGTTCCAGCTCACACTGCTCCTTCTGAGGATTCACTGAGCTTTTCTGCTGTGATTTTTTGTATGACTCTGTGGTGTGCATCATTGCCCTTAATGAACTGTTAATAAAAAGAAAACTAAAAAGAATCAAGATACCATCAGGGGGAGCTCTGTGAGACTGAGGCTGTGTGTAGACAGGAGGTGTCCTTGGTTGGTGCTGTCTTTGGTGATGTGAGTTTCCCAAACAGAGATGTATTCACCACTTTGTGGAGCAGTCTCACTCACCGTGCAATACACCCTGGGTTGTGTGTGCAGCAGATGCAGAGGAAGACATGATTTACACATTGTCAGACCGCAGCTCAAGCTCCTATTACCCAGCCCTTCTCCAGCCCAAACTCCAAAGATAGATGATTTTGCAGCTAATGATTTGCAGATGTGACATCACTGAGAGCATCATGGAAGGAATAGGAGGGATCTTGGAGTGAGAAGCATGGAGCCTGCAGAACAGCATCTCAAAGTCATTGTTATGCTCTGCCCAAGCCTTGTTGTGAGGCTTTTGGTGCTGATATTCTTCTAGGGAAGATGTTAAAATGCATCTAACTCACTGCAAAGAAACCCAGATTGTATTTGCTTTTTAAATTACTCACACTCTTAGGGACTCTGAACACATAATGTCAGCCCTTCTGTTATTTTCAGTTTCCAGTTTCAGCCGATGAGAAAGAACAGGTTCTTCAAGAATAGTGAGGCAGAAAGAGGGGATGCATTTGAAGTAGAGGGAAACAGAGGAGAATGAAGAGGGCATTCCAAACAGCCTGTGGGATGGAGGACCTGGAGGAAAGAGGGACTAGGATGAAATTCCCTCTCTCCACTTCTCTCTCTCCATTTCTCTCTCTCGCTCGCTCCCCCTTTCTTCCCTCTCTCTCCCTCCCTCCATCTATCCATCTCTTAATCCCCTTTCAGCAAAATATTTAGCCAATGTGAGCCACTGCTGCTAAAATAGAAAGCACCATTATTGCTTTCAGCAAGCATTAAAGGAAAAGAGATTTCTTTTGAATTTCAGGTGAGGGACAGAATAGAAAAGCAGGCCTCCCTGGTGAACAAGAACAAAGGTGGAGGAAAACATTTGTTTGAGATGTGGTAGGATCTGATGGCTTGAAATCCATTAAATAACATCTACCCCAGGAAGAGGCCTAATTGGGGAAATGAAGTCAGAGCAAGGGGAATCACAACAAGATCACAACAGCCTTTGCTCCCAGCTATTGCTCAGTCAGAGCACAGGGAGTGGGTGAGCATCCACAAGTGAATAACATTGGAAATGTGGGCACTGCCGATTTCTGGGCTCTAGCTACCTGAAGACACCTCCTCCTTAATACATTACAGGCAATTTTGCTTGTAAATAAACTTCTGGGTGCTCTGAACTTAAAAAGAGGAGTGGTTGACCCAAAACTAAAGCAGCAACCCCAGAAGCAAGGAGAGAAGTGATGACTCCTGAGTCCAGGGGAAGATTACATTGACCTGGAATTTTGTCCACAGAGCTAATGAATTTCACTAAAGATTATCAATTGAGTTCTGTAAGAGTAACTACAATATATCTTCTAGAAAAAGAAATCCAAAGGAGAAAGATATTAGATAAACTCACAGCTATCCCTAAAACTGCATTGATAATAGAATTGGCCCCTCAGCCATGTGTCAGAAACTACATCTAAGTAGAAGCGTAATATAGCAAATATTCTTAGCATCAGCATCAATTTTTTCTGTCCCCAAGATCATTCTCATTGTTGTGACGGGGTGTGAGGTATGTACCCGCCCTTGTTTAAAACATGCAACTACTGGCATCCTAAACTCTCAGCTTCAGTAATTAATTAAAGAGTCAGAGTTTAAAATAAAGGCAGAAGGTCTATTTGTAAAAGGACAGAAAAAAAGAAGATAGACAGGTACTCTGGGGGAGTAGGGGGCATCAGAGGTGAATACCTGTGGATTTTTCTCCTCAGCTCCTTTTTATTTAGGACTACTGATTTCCCCCATTCCCCATGGAAACTGTTGCCATCTGATTGGCTCTCTGACTGTCTTTGATCCTAACCTGGGCACCTCTATCTACATTCTTTCTGGCCTTTTGATTCCTTCCTGTCCCTTTGTGAAGGTTAAGTGGTGGGAGGAGCCTTATGTGTGACTCTGGCATAATAATATAGCAATGCTATACTGTGAATATGCATACATGTGTGTGTGTGGTTTTTATATATATTACATAAGAGATCTTAGGTGGCTGCCCCTTGTCTCCTTTGCATTTCATGGGAGGTGGGTGAGAGGGCTGATTAGCCTGGGCTTTCACATTCCTGGCTACATCCTTGTTTTGCCTGTTGATTCTTCCTGTTAAATTCTTATGTTAATTGTGTTACCTGGCATCTTCCCAGGTCTGGTTTCTCTCTCTTTACCTTTGCTGTTCTAGTTGCTGAAATCTAATTGCAAACTCAAAAAGTTGCCTTTAGTAAGATTTCCTATTAATTTCTTTAATAAAGCTTAATGAGAGCCTCTTTTATCCTTTTTCCTACCTATGACCACCTGTCCTTGCACCATGTGCCAAAGCAAAACAAAACAAAATTCTGTTTCCAGTTCTCCCAAAATTATAAAAGCCTGGCCATAAACTATTCCAAATTGGAAAAATATTGATCACTCTTGAGGCACAGTGACATTTGTTGTTCTCTTGCATATATTTGAAATTTCCCATAATAAAAAAGCTTGCACATTTTCTCCTATTGAAAGAAGTGGGAGGCATCTATTTTGATATTCAAAAGAGATACATTTACAGCAATATTATTCACAAGGATTAAAAATAAAGAGCTAGAAAATAATATACTAGGCAAGTGCCTTTAAAACAGGAGTATAGACTTCCGGGAAGATAGTGGAATGGTGAGCATCAAAGAAACTCCCTCTCTGATATTTGGAATCCAGATGCTGAAATATAGCAACATGAGGAAGAAAATGAGGAGATCAGTGGGTCCCTCAAAACCAACAAGGAAGGATTTGAAGTGAGAATTGAATCCCACAGGGAGAGGAAAGAGAGAAACCACAGCATAGAAGAGGGAGGTGACAAGTAGAACCCTCTCCCAGAGCCCCAGCTTATGGAGTGGGGGCGGGGGGGGGGGGGTTGAAGCCTGCATGCAGATGCACAGTGACTACTGGTGAGTCCACTGGCCTCCACAGACCAATACACAAGGGGGATGGAGCAGTGGACATTGCAGACCGCAGTGGCCCTTCATTATTTCTATTCAGATGTTCCCTAAGAGAGGGTGATGGGCCAGTTGCCATTTTGGAAAGGGGCCAACAGAAGTCAGATCTCAGAGCAGCTGTGGGTTGGCTCCATCTAGCAGCCTCCAGAGTCAGGGTGAGGCACAGCTGAGTTCAAACTGGCAAGAGCCCAGGGAGCTAAATTCAAGCCAATAGGAAGCCAAGTGCAACCCGGCAGGAGGCACTCACATTATTGCAGGCTGAACAATTTGGGTCCCACCCAGCCTCACAGCCAGAAACCAGAAGCAGCCTGAACTTCAGAGTAACTAAAGGCCCAGGTTTGCTGGTATTATCCAACACCACTAGAATTCTATTGCTGGCTTGCTAAGATCAGTGAACAAGGATCTGGGCTCTGTCTGTCTCCTCTAGTGACAGGAGAGACATGCCCTGAAATGGACATGTTTTTTTACTGCTTCTCTTCTATTCTTTGCTTTTTAATTTCTTTTTTCTTTTTTCTATTTTCTCTGTTTTTGTTGATTGGTTTTGTTTTTTTGCAAGTGTGAAAATTGTTTTGAACTTTTAAAAAAAATTGTTATTTTGTTCCATTCTTGTTTCTGTCTCTTCCTTCTTTCACTCCTGTCTTCTTCACCACTTCCTAAAGCTTGTGCAATAGTTCTTTGTCCTTCAGCCTAACTTCTATTCCTTTTCTTTTCTTCTGTTTCTCTATTTTTCCCCTAACTTCTTTTAAATTTTCTCCCTTGAGGGTAATAAAAGTGCAATATTGAAGGCATATTTAATGCATACAATTTTCTGGGTTTTTTCTAGACTTTGTTATAAAACTACAAATTTTGTTGATACTGTAAAGGTCACAAATTAATACTTACCACAGTTTGTCATTTTCTAGGCTGTGCTTGATGCTATTGTTATTACTGATTGTACTACTTTAGTCAAGATAACATAATTTTTCTAATCAGTTGTTCTTTCTGTTAACACAAGACTGAGATTGCCTGAGAGTCATAAGCAATACTATAGGCCAGTGCAACAGAACTGGGGCCTAAGCCACATAGGTAGCAATTGCTCACCACCAATAAATTTAAGATGTGGGATCTTGCAATAGACTCAAAACCAAAAAGCCAGCTACACCTGGAAAATATCTCTAAGAAGTAGTCATTTCCTAAGGGTTCTCAATACTAGCAATGAAGATACATACCATAAGCTATTTACAAGTATCAACCCAGGAATTAAACTAAAAAAATAGAAAATGAGAATACACAGAAGCAAGATACATCCCCAGACTTTCAGCTCACCAAAGACAAACTCAGGGGGCAATGACTTGGAACAACTTGAAAGCCACCCACCTGGACTCTCTGAAGTAGTAACAGCAGAAGTAACAAAGCAGATGAATGAGGCACTAAAATAATCAAATCAGAAATAATTAATGAGATAACTACAGAGATGATGACCATAATAAAGGGCATGATTAGTGAATCTAGGGTAGGTACAGATAAAAAAATAGAGGAGTTTAAGAAAATGATGGAAATGATGAATGCCCAAATAGGAAAGAAATGAAATACATTCAATCAGATATCCATGACATTAAAAATTCTATTGAAAGTATACACAGCAGCATTAACCAATATGAGGACAAAATATCAGATCTGGAAGACAGGATTGCAATTAGCAATCATGAAAAGAAAGATTTCTTTAAAATAACATGGAAGCACTAATAATCTAAAAGCAGTTAGAAGATGCAACAAACAATAACATAAGATTGATTGGAGTCAAGTGAAAAGCAAAAGATAGCATCAATGTTATAAAAAACATGTTTACAGAAGTAATGGCAGAAAACTTCCCAAACATGGAAAAAGAATTTGACATACAGATAAGTAATGCATATAGAACTCCAAGTAGCCATGATTTTAAAAAATCTACCCCAAGGCATATAATAGTCAAGACTCTGGAAATTTAACACAAGAACTGAATAGTAAAAGCTGTTAGAGAAAAGAAACAAATCACCTATAAAGGAAACCCCATCAGAATCACACCAGACTTCTCAATACAAACAGTCAAGGAGAGCTTGGGAGTGAAGTATTTCAAACCCTAAAAGAAAACAACCTCCAACCCAGATTGGTGTACCCTGCAAAACCATTTTTCAAAATTGATGGAGAAATAAGATACTTCCATGACAAAGGACACCTGATGAGATTCATGACCACCAAACCAGCACTCCAAAATGTTCTGAAGGATATTCTAAAAAGAGATAACAAGGACTATAACTCCATAAATCCAAACAGAATGACTTCAAAGGTAAGGCAAGTACTTAAACAGAGGGTGAGAAAAGAGGGAAACAACAGGAAAATAACATGACAAGGATAAATCAATACATGTCAGTTCTAACCATCAATGAAAATGGTCTCAATTCACCAATCAAAAGAAATGGACTGGCAAAATGGATCAAGAAGCAACACTGAACAATATGTTACATACAACAAACAAATTTAATACAAAAGGAAATTCATAAACTAAAAGTCAAAGAATGGAAAACAATACTCCATGTGACAAAAACCCAGGAGAAAGTAAGGGCAGCTATTCTATTTGGAGACAAGATGAATTTCAAGCCAAGACTGATTAAGACAAAGAAGGTAACTACATCCTTCCAAAAGGAACAACCCAAGAAAAAGAGGTAACAATCATAAATATATATCCAACAAATACCAAAATGCCCAATTATATAAAACAAATATTAAGGGACATGAAAAATCAAATAAGCAGTAATACAATTGTGATAGGGGACCATAATATACCACTGTCACAAATAGATCAACTAGACAAAAAAATAACAAAAACATATCAAAACTGAACCAACCTTTTGAACAAATGGACTTAGTAGATATCTACAGACTGTTCTACCCCACAACATCAGAATACACATGCTTCTCACTTGCACGTGGGATAGTCTCCAAAACACACCATATACTAGCTCATAGAACATGCTTGTGTAAATCCAAAGGAATTGGAATTATACCATGCATATTTTCAGATCATAGTGCAATGAAATTGGAAATCAATAGCAAAAGAAATCACAAAAATTCCATAAACATGAAAATTAAATAACACCCCCTGAACAACCAATGGGTCAGAGATGAAATTAAAGAAGAAATTAGACAGTTTCTACAATTAAATGATAATGCCAACACAACATACCAGAACTTATGGGACACAATGAAAGCAGCCCTTTGAGGAAAATTTATAGCAGTGAATTGCCAGCTGTTCCTCAGATGAAGGACTAATATCTAAATAACTAAAAAAAAAAAATCAGACCCCCAAATTTAAAGAGCCAATCCCAAAATTGGCATCTGAAATGAATAGACACTTCTCAGATGAAAAAGTAGAAGAGGCAAATAAGTGTATAAAAAATTTTCAACATCACTGGTCATTTGAGAGATGCAAATTAAAACAACATTGAAATTCTATCTCACCCTAGAAAGAATGGCTATTATCAAGAAATCAACAAATAACACATGCTGATGGGGCTATAAGGAAAATGGAACCCTTCTCCAATGTTGGTGGGAGTGTAAACTGGTGCAACCACTGTGGAAATCAGTGTGGAGATTCCTCAGAAAACAAAAACTAAAGGTTCCATTTGACCCAGCTATTCTCCTTCTTGATATCTTCCCAAAAGCATTAAAAGCATCATATCACAACAATATATGTAATCCTTGTTTATAGCAGCACAGTTTAGGAGTTGGAAACAATCCAGATGCCCATCAACCAATGAATAGATGAGGAAGATGTGGGTTTACTTTAATACAATGGAGTACTACTCTGCCATAAAGAAGGATAAACTTGAGACATTTCTAGGTAAATGGATGCACCTTGAGAACATAATCTTCAGTGTAATAAAGTGAACACACATGTTCAAGTATCACATTTTTTCTCTGGTGTGAGAAACCAAAATTGCAAATAAGGACCAAAATATATAATAGACATTGTGAAGTAGGAAGAAAATGTTCAAATGGGAAAAGGAACTAAGGAGGAGGGAGGGGGAAAGGAAGGAAGGGAAAAGAAAAAATAGAATCAAAGAAAAAAATGGAAACAATGCTTTTGTAAATAAGGAGGGGAAGAGAGGTTGAAGGGAGGGGAAGGGAATGGGAAAAAGAATCAAGAATCAAGACATATCATGTATAGATGCAAATTCCACAGGATGAATTTGATCATTATTAATATCTAAAATGTACCAATAAAATTAATTTAAAAAAAAACAAGCAAATTGGAGTCTATTAGTATCACAACAATATAATTTAATATGAAAATACTAAAGAAGACAAGGAAGATTATATTGACAGAAGGCTGTCGCACACTTTGCCTTGCAGGGGAAACAATGGACTGAATCAGAAATGCAGGCAAGGAGGGGACTTTCAGGGAGGACAGTGCTCCCTGAGTGCAGTGGCCGTGCTCCCCCGCACCCCTGCCCTGTATTCATTACTCTCATGCACAGGCCCCTTTGCTCAGCATCCTCTTGGCCTGAGCCGCCTGGCTGGGTCACACAAAGCTGTACTAGTGTCAGACTGCCCGCCCTTCAACCAGCTGAGGATCTTTCTGGTTTCTTGTCACAGATTACAGACATTTTCCCCAAGGCCGAGGTGGAGACTTAACCGCAACTCCCCCCAGATCTACCCCCAAAGAAACCACACCTATGCTCAGGGCATTCACTGCATTTATCTGGATTTCCATTTTATTTATTCACCTTTTAATAAAGAATGATTCAGCCAGAAATGGTAGTCCACATCTGGAATCCTAGCACTCTGGGAGGCTGAGGCAGGAAGAGTGAAAGTTTGAGTCCCACCTGGGCAATTTAGTGAGTGAGAGTCTCATAAAAAATCAAAAAGCAGCTGTAGCTGTAGCTCAGTGTGGAGGCCCTGGGTTCAGTCCCTAGTAACAAAAGAAAAGAAAAAAGAGAAAGAAACAAGAAGATAGTTTGTGAAAATGTGACCGCCTCAGCTGCATCCATTTACCCAGGACACAAATGATGGCCCCTGTTGGTTGTGGTCATGAGCCGCAGGGAGGGTAGGATAGGAAGTGGGGCATAAAGTCAGGTCAGGCACCCGTGGTCACTCTGAAAAATCTCAGCGGTCATGGGTGGAAGGGGACTCGAGGACCCACAGACCCAGAGGGAGGGCAGATACTTGGGTGAGGGTGGAAGGGAGCCCCGGGTCCCTTGGAGGATGTGCTGTGGCCCCACTGTCACTCTGTTCACATGATAACAATGACACAGACACTGGGACACAGCAAAGCCACTCCCACCCCTGCTCCTCAGGGATGTGACATGGAGCACTTGCCCAAGGGAGCGGTCCATGTGGCCCAGAGTGGGATCACCAGAGAGTGCAGGGGACACTGAGGTACGAGGGTAGCCCTTGCTAGGAGGACAGGGAATGCTGGGGATCCTGCCTGCTGCCAGGTCACCACCACCTTGACAATAGGCCCCACTGCAGCCCTGGCAGCCCACCCAGTGAGTGACCTCCCCTCTGCATTTCCAGCCTAATTTTGGACAGATCTCCCCTTCCTCTGCAGGAAACAATTCTTCACAATCCTTTGTTCTGTTTCATGCCCCTTGAGTGCTGTGATGCTGCACCTGGCTCCCTGATGCTGGCTGGAACACCCCCAGGAGGAGTGACCTCCTCTCGTGTCCTGTTATGGGGACCCAGGCTGGGTCATGGCTAAGTTCTTCCCTGCAGACCCCAGCTCCCCACTAGCCAATGTTCTCTTGCTTCTGAAATCACATCGCACTGGGTTTGCATCTCATTAACAGGAGGCTCCTTGGGGGCAGAAAGGCTGGGCTTCATCATGCCAGGCGACAAGGCATTGTCCTCCTGGTCCCACTTCCCAGCTACCCCTCTTGCATATGGTGTCTGCCTGATGTCTCATCCAAGTTGCCCCAGTCCATGGCCAAGATATTTCAGGAAGGCCACCATGGGCTCCTCAGAGGCATCACTGGGCTGAGCCTCAGGGATGGAGCTGTAGGAAAGGAGGCGACAAGGGAAGACGTGTCTGGTACTGATGGGCATCACGGTCCTCCCCGGGTCACAGCCTCCCCAAGGTGTCCTACTCTGTGGACAGCCACTCAGCCTTGTGGCCTTCTTTCAACTCACATTCCATCTCACTCCAGCTCTGTCATTTCTTCTGTGGCTCAGGGCCACAATCATCTCCTCTGAGAAGCATCCCCCACAGGACCAAGCCCTGTGTTTCACAGGGGCCCAGGATGACCATGGGTGCAGCTGTCAAGGCCACATCTTCCACTTAGTGGGTGTGGTATGAGGGTGGGGACAGAGCTTCCTTGGGGCTTCCCATGAACCCCTCACCCAGCAAAGTGACTAGCACAGAGAAGAAAGACACAGCACATGACCAGAGGAGGTGTCAGCAAGGGAGAGCAGAAGGCAGGGGCCATGGGTCCGCAAGTGTGATAGGAAGAGGTGTGACAGGAAAACAGAGTGCCTGGGGAGCAATCAGAAGGTGTGGGTCAGAGCCACCTAGGCCACCAAGGCTGGGCTCTGAGTCTGATGCTGAAATCAGTGGCATCCACCAGGGTCTTCACTGGGATCTGGCTGCTGGTCAATGGACTGAAGTGCACTCAGAAATGCAGGGCCCTGGGGAACTGTGGAACCCTGATCCACATGGGATGGAGGTGGTGGGCTTGACTGAGCCCCTGGGTTTGCCCAATGGGCAGTAAATGTGATTTGCTCTGAACCATAATTGTAAAGGAGTTTGTTTCTGATAAAGTTTGGTGACTAAGTTTCAAGATCTGTGAAAGGGGAAGGGCAAAGCAGTCCTATCTGACCCCCTGCCCAGCGTCTGTTCCTTCAGGTGGGTCTTGGCAGCTCTTATACCGCCGGGCATTGAGGTCAGAGAGCACAGGCACTGCCCATTGCACAGAAAGGCCAGGAGGTTACACTGCACCCAAGTCTCTCCCTGGGCCTCTGGACCCTTCCCACTGTCAACAAGAACTATGAGAAGATAAAAAGGAAACGGAGTAATTTGTGGACAGTTTCCTGAGGGAGAACTTCCCCCTGAGTCCTCTAGGCTGACCCAGTGAGGCCTGTGGCAGGACCTAAGTATGAGCATTAGGATGCTCTCTGGCTTTGGGGACAGCCTCTCTGGCTTTAGGAACAGCTACCTCAATGCACCAGCAGTTGGGGTGTGCATCTGCATCCTCTAGCACACCAAGGCTGAAGACAGTGTTTGCTTAGCCCTTGGTATGCAGCTCTGTTCACTGGTGGTGCAAGAGCACAGTTCGAACAGATTTAATGCAGCCAGAGATCTTGTCCTCTCCTTCCTTGGGCTACAATTCCACCCACCTGTCAGGGGCAGGATCCCTGAGCTCCTGGCACTAGGGGTCACCATTGGGGGAACTGTCATCAACATTTTCTTTAGCTGTTCTTAGTTGTTTCACTTCTTCCCTCTCCCCCTCTCTCCTTCTCTCCCTACTTTGTTTGTTTGCCATTTTGCAGTGGTCAGCACCTCCAAGGCAACATGGAGCAAAATAGGGAGAGAAGACAAAGCCCTGCCTGATCCCCAGTCTGCCAGTCTTTGACATGAAGTAGATGACAACTCAAAGTCAACATGGAGATGTCCCTTCGCTCCTACTTTGCTGGGAGTTTTGAACCAGTAACAGATTCTGAATCTTATCCAGTGCTACTACTGCATCCTGAGGTAATCACACTGCCTTTCTCCTAAATTCAGTTAATATGGTGAATCACCTTGATGGATGTTAGACTGTCAGCCCCCTGCATTTGAGTAATGAGCCTGACCTAGTCATGACAGATGATCCTTTTGATACGTTGCTGGATTCTCTTAGGCAATTAATGTCTCCATCAATATTTTTCATCTGTATTCATGAAGAATATTGGTCTCTGATCATCTTTTTTCTATAGTTGTTTTATTTTGTTTTAATGACACTTTTGAATGGTTTGAATCAAGATAATACTGTCTTTAAAAATCAAGTTTGCACTTTGTTATTATTTTTGATTTCTATTTTTCTCCCTTTGTGGCTTCAATTGAACATTTTATATGATTCCTTCCTTAGCATATGAGTTATACTTTTTTAAAACCTTTTTTTTTTTTCTGGTTGGAGTGGTCAATACACATTCACAACTAATTTGAGTCTACTTTCATATAATACTATAGCTCATCAGGAGTAGTCCATGTACCTTAAAATAACAAAATAAACCTCATTCTTCCCTCCTGTACCCTCAGTCATTGCCATTATTCATTTCACTTATGCATAAGTATAATAAACTGTTGTTGCTGTTATAATTTTGAAAAAATGGTTCAAATTTTATTTTACTTTACTTTCACTTATTCTTTCTTAGGTGTTCTTTATATAAATCCAAGTTTCTGACCTGAATCACTTTCCATTTTACTGAAGAATGGAATACCACTTGTGAGGCAAGTCTACTGACAAAAAATTCCCTCAGTTTTGTTCTTCTAAGAAAGTCTTTGTTTCTTCCACACTTTTGAAACACAAATTCAAGCCTGGTACAGAGTTCTAAGACAATGAGATTTTTCTTTCTCAAAACTTTAATGTTTCACTTCTTGCCTGCTTGAATTCTGAGAAGTCAGGTGCAATTCTCATCTTTGCTCTTCAATAGGTTTTCTTCCTCTGGCTTTTTTCAAGATATTTTCTTTGTCTTTGAGTATGGCTCAGGGGTGTTTATCTTGCCTGTGTTCCCTGAGCTTCCTGGATCCGTAATTTGGTGCCTGACATTAGGGAAAGTTCTCGGTCATTATTGGTTCAAATATTTCTTCTTTTGTTTCTCCCCTTCTCCTCTTCCTAGTTTTCCTATTATAAATATATGATGTTTTTTTCAGTTGTCCCTCATTTCTTAGATATCTTGTTTAAGGTTATTCCCTCTATCTTTTTTTTTCCTCTATCTTTTTGCTCTTCACTTTTCTCCTTGGGAAGTTTCTGTTGACATGTCCTCAGCTTGAGATTCTCTCTTTAGCCATGTCCAATCTATAAATGAACCCATCAAAGGCATCTTCATTTCTGTTACAGAGATTTTGATCTCTAGATTTTCTTTTTTACTCTTAGAATTTCCATCACTCTGTTTATATTGTACATTATTCATGCATACTCTCTCGTTTGTCTACTAGAGCATTTAGCATAGTGGTCATTGTTGCTTTTAATTCCAATATTCCAATAATTGTTGTTCTAATTCCAATATTCTTGTCATATCTGTTCTGGTTATATTTTCTAGTTCTGATACTCTGTCTCTTCCAGTTGTTTTTGCCATTCAATGTGGCTTGAAAATTTTTCCTTTTTTAAATCCTTGTTAGTACATGTTTGCTGTAATGATTATATTCATCATGGAGAGGTGATACATCCATATAACACATTGTAATTCTTCTTTCCTTGCCCTCCCTTCCTTGCCACTCCCTCCATTTGTAGATCCTTTTCCCCTTTGCAAAGGATTTATCTCCCTATGTCTGTGGCCAGACCCTGGAGTGAAGGAAAGCTCTCCTCCCTACACCTGCCCTCTGTATCACTTCTGAAAAAGAAACCAGCTCTGAGGGGATGTGGGGAGGAAGGGATTCTGTGACCATATAATAGGGAGCAGTGCAGCCAGAGTCTCCTGGACAGGACACCCCAGATTACTCACTGACATGATGGTGCCCACCTGCCATGTGTAGATGGCAAGGGCTCTACCTGGAAGGGAATCATGCTGAATTTTCACGTATACTCTTATTAGTGCCTACTAATTTTAGAACATATTGGGTTTCAATGTGACATTTTCATACAAGCAAGTAAAATACTTTGATCACATCTGTGCCATTACCCCCGACATGTTATTCTCTTTCTTTTGTCTAATAACAGTCTCCTTTTAACTTTAATACCATGTTTTTTGTTCGTTTGGTTGGTTGTCCGTGTTTTAGCTTCTATATACTAGGGAATAGTATAGGATGCTTTTCTTTCATGAAAAGTCATATATGCACTAATACAATTATAGTGGGGGACCTCAACACCCCACTGTCACAAATAGATAGACCAACAAGACTAAAAATAAGTAATGAAATACTAGAACTCAATCGAACTCTTGAACAAATGAATTTAACAGATGTTTACAGAGTCTTCCACCCCACAAAATCAGAATACACATTCTTCTCAGCTGCACATGGGTCATTCTCAAAAATAGACCACATACTTAAGTGCAAAGGAATTGAAGTTATCCCCTGTATATTATCAGACCATAGTGCAATGAAATTGGAGATCCATAGCAAAAGAAACTCAAAAATTTTCGTAAACATGTGGAAATTAAACAACACACTTCTGAATAACTAATGGGTCACAGAGGAAATTAAAGAAGAAATCAGACAGTTCCTTCAATTAAATGACAATGACAATACAACATATCGGAATCAATGGGACACAGTGAAAGCAGTCTTACGAGGGAAATTTATAGCAGTGACTATGCATGTTAGGAAAGCAGAACGAGCCCAATTAAACAACCTGATGCTGAACCTCAAGCTTCTAGAAAAAGAAGAGCAGGACAACCCCAAAGCTCATACAAGGGAGGAAATTATAAAGATCAGAGGAGAAATCAATGCAATGGAGACTAAGAGAACGATACAAAAAAAATCAATGAAGCCAAGAGTTGGTTCTTTGAAAGAATCAACAAAATTGACAAACCCTTAGCCAATCTTGTCAGAAAAAGGAAAGAAAAGGCCCAAGTCCATGCCATTAGGAAAGAAAATGGTGAAATTACAACAGACCCAGCAGAAATCCAGAGGAGCATCAATACCTACTTCCAGAACCTATACACCAATAAGGTGGACAACACAGAAGAAATGGACAGATTCCTAGATACATATGAATTACCAAAGTTCAACCAAGAAGACCTAAAAATTCTAAACAATCCAATATCAATCAATGAAATTGAAAATGTAATTAAAACCTTATCAACTAAGAAAAGCCCAGGCCCTGATGGCTTCACTGCTGAATTCTACAAGACATTTAGAGAGGAACTGCTGCCACTGCTGTTTAAACTCTTCAGTGAAATTGAAAGGGAAGCCATAGTCCCAAATTCATTCCTGGAAGCAAGCATCACCTTGATCCCCAAAGCAGAGAAAGACCCAATCGAAAAGGAGAACTATAGGCCAATCTCACTAATGAACATAGATGCAAAAATCCTTAATAAGATACTGGCAAACAGAATGCAGAAGATCATTAAGAAGATCATACACCCTGATCAAGTGGGATTCATCCCAGGGATGCAGAGATGGTTCAATATATGCAAATCAATCAATGTAATACACTATATCAATAGAGCCAAGGACAAAAACCATATGATTATCTCCATAGATGCAGAAAAAGCATTTGACAAAATCCAACATGCATTTATGATTTTAAAAAGCTAAAAAAATTGGAATAGATGGTCTCTACCTCAAACTGATAGAAGCTATCTATGAAAAACCAACAGCCAGTATCATACTCAATGGTCAAAAACTGAAATCCTTCACACTAAAATCAGGAACAAGACAAGGATGTCCACTGTCACCACTCTTGTTCAATACAGATCTGGAAACATTAGCCACAGCAATTAGACAAGAGAAAGAAATAAAAGGAATAAAGATAGGAAATGAAGAAGTCAAATTGTCATTATTTGCAGATGACATGATACTCTGTATAGAAGACCCCAAGAACTCCACCAAAAGTCTTCTAGACTTAATAACCAAATTCAGTCAAGTAGCTGGTTACAAGGTCAACACACAAAAATCAATAGCTTTCCTCTACACCAATGACAGACTCACTGAGAAATGGGGCAAATAATTCCTTTCACAATAGCATCCAAAAAACTGAAATACCTAGAAATCATCCTAACGAAAGAAATCAAAAACCTCTTCTCTGAAAACTATGGCACTCTGAAAAGAGAGATTGAAGATGATATCAGAAAATGGACAGACATCCCCTGCTCCTGGGTAGGAAGAATCAACAGAGTGAAAATGGCCATACTTCCAAAACTGCTATATAGATTTAATGCAATTCCAATTGAGATCCAAGCAGCATACTTCATGGACCTTGAGAAAACAATCCAAAAATTCATTTGGAACCAGAAGAGACCCAGAATAGCAAAAGCAATTCTAGGTAACAGAGACATGGCAGGGGGTATCACAATCCCCAACCTGCAACTATACTACAAAGCTACTGTGATAAAAACAGCATGGTACTGGCAAAGAAACAGACCTGAGGACCAGTGGAACAGATTAGAAGATGCAGAAACAACGCCAGACACACTCAGCCATCTCATCTTCGATAAAGGAGCCAAACACCCTCACTGGAGGAAAGATAGCCTCTTTAAAAAATGGTGCTAAAAAAATTGGGCTTCAACTTGACAAAGATTAAAACTAGACCTATATTTCTGAGTGTGACTTATTTAGCTTAACATGATGATTTCCAATTCTATCCATTTTCCTGCAAATGACATGATTTCATTCTTCTTTATGGCTGAGTAAATAACTGTTGTGTATATGTACCATATTTTCTTTATGCATTCATCTGTCAGTGGGCGTGTAGGCTAGTTCCAGGCTTGGATTTTGTGCTTTGTGTTGCAATAAACATGGGAATGCAAGCTCTGAATATAAACTGACTTTAATCCATTCTGGTACATAACAAGGTTTGGAATAGCTGGGTCATATGGTAGTTCTATGTTTAGTTTTTTTTTTTCTTAAGTTCTTTTATTGGTACATTTTAGGTATACAATATGTTTACATTTATCATTGGGTGCTTGTACCTATATATGATGTATCTTGGTTCTTATTTTTTCTTCATTCCTTGTGTGCCCTTCACCCCCTCCAACCTTCCCTATTTACATAGACATCATTTCCATTCTATTTTATTTTCTCATAATTTTTCCTTTCCCTTCTTTCTTTTCCACTTCCCCTCCATTCACCCCTACATCTTTGGACCTTTTTTCCTATTTCAAATTATCAAATATTCATTTTAATCATTTTAACCCTTATTTACACTATCAGTTTCTCACACTAGAGAAACTATTTGGTATTTACACCTGTGTGTCCTATTTATTTCACAGAAGAGTATGGCCTCAATATGTATCCATTTAGCTATAAATGACTCTAGGTTTTCATTTCTTATGGCTGAGTAATACTCCATTTTATTTTTAAAAAGTGCATCTTTATACAGTTTCCAGTTGATGGGCACTTGGGCTACTTGAAGTTTTAGCTATTACAAACTGTGCCACTATAGACATGGGTGCACATATATCGCTGTGGTATGATTCTTTTAATTCTTTGAGGAAGACATCTAGCAGGGGCAAACCTGGGATAAACGGGACCTCTAGTCCTAGTTTTTTGAGGTATCTCCATACTGATTTCCACAGTGGTTAGACCAGCCTGCATTCCCACCAGCAATGGAGAAGGGTTCCTTTTCCCCTCACACTCCTGCAATTTGTTATTGGTTTCTTGACAGCAGCCATTCTTTCTGGGGTGAGGTGGAAACTCAGAGTTGTTTTCATCTGCATCTCTCGAATGACCAGTGATGTTGAACATTTTTTAATATGCTTATTTGTTGCTTTCACTAATTTGTCTGAGAAATGTCTGTTGATTTCAGATGCCCATTTTGGAACTGGGTCTTTGAATTTGGGGGGTCTGATTTTTTTCAATTCTTTATATATTCTAGATAGTAGTCCTTTGTCTGAGGTACATCTGCTAACAATTTTTTCCCACATTGTAGGTTGTCTGTTAGCTCTGTTGGGGGTTTCTTTCGCAATGCAGAAGCTTTTTAATAAGGTGAGATCCCAGGTGTTGACTCTTTGTGCTAGCTCCCATGTTATTGAGGATTTGTTCAAAAAGTCTTTTCCTATGCCAATGTCATCAAGAGTTCTACCTCACTTATCTTCCAGCAAGTTTAGCGTTTCTGTTTTAATACTTAGCTCTTTAATCCGCTTTGATCTTAGCTTAGTGCATGGTGATAGGTATGGGTCTAGTTTTAATCTTTGGCAGGTTGAAATCCAGTTTTTCCAACCCCATTTATTAAATAGGCTACCTTTCCTCCAATGATGGTGGTTGGCTTCTTTGTCAAAGATGAGGTGGTTGAGCATGCCTGGAGTTGTTTTTGCATCCTCTAATCTATTCCACTGATCCTCAGGTCTGTTTCTTTGCCAGTACCATGCTGTTTTTAATCACAGTAATTTTGTAGTATAGTTTCAAGTTGGGGATTGTGATACCACCAACCATGTCTCTGTTGTTTAGAATTGCTTTTGCTATTCTAGGTCTCTTCTGGTTCCAAATGAATTTTTGGATTGTTTTCTCTAGTTCTGTGAAGTATATTGTTGGATTTCAATTGGCATTGCATTGAATCTATATAGTAGTTTTGGAAGTATGGCCATTTTCACTATATTGGTCTTCCTAACCAGGAGCAATGGATGTCTTTCCATTTTCTTATATCCTCTTCGATTCCTTTTTTCAGAGTGCTGTAGTTTTCAGTGTAGAGGTCTTTTGCTTCCTTTGTTAGATTGATTCCTAGATATTTCATTTTTTTTGCATGCTATTGTAAAAGGAATTGTTTCCCTAATTTCTCTCTCACTGAGTCTTCTATTTGTGTGTACAAGAAAGCTGTTGTTTTTTTAAGTTTTGACCTTGCATCCAGCTACTCTACGGAATCTGTCAATTAGGTCTAGAAGACCTTTGACTGAGTTTTTTGGGTCTTCTATGTAAAGTATCATATCCTCAGCAAATAATGACAGTTTCACTTCTTCCTTTCCTATCTTTATTCCTTTTATTTCTTTCTCTTTTCTAATTGCTGTGGCTAATGTTTCCAGAACTATATTGAACAGGAGTGGTGATAGTGGGCATCCTTGTCTTGTTCCTGATTTTAGCATGAAAGTTTTTAGTTTTTGACCATTTAGTATGATGTTGGCTTTTTTTTTTTCATAGCTAGCCTTAATCAGGTTGAGATAAAGACCTTCTATTCCAATATTCTGTAGGGTTTTTATCATGAATGGGTGTTGGATTTTGTCAAATGCCTTTTCTACACCTATTGAGATAATCATATGTTTTTTCCCTTGAGTCTGTTTATATAGTGTATTGCATTTTTTGATTTACGTATGTTGAAACATCCTTGAATCCCTGGGATAAATACTACTTGGTCAGGGTGTATGATCTTCTTGATGACCCTCTGTATTCCATTTGCCAGTATCTTGTTGAGGATTTTTGCATCTATACTCATAAGGGAGATTGGCCTGTAGTTCTCTTTTGTGGTTGGGTCTTTCCTTGGTTTTGGAATCAAAGTAACACAGGCTCCCAGGAATGAATTTCAAAGCCTTGTTTCCCTTTCAATTTCCTTGATGAGTTTAAAGAGTAATAGCAATAGTTCTTCTTTAAATGTCTTGTAGAATTCAGCAGCGAAGCCATCAGGACCTGGTCTTTTCTTTGTTGGTAAATATTTTATTATATTTTCAATTTCACTCATTGTACTTGGAGTGTTTAGAATTTCTATACCTTCTTCATTTAACTTTGGCAATTCATATGTATCTAGGAACCTGTCCATTTCTTCTGTGTTTTCCATTTCATTAGCATATAGGTTCTCGATGTAGGTATTGATGATCCTCTGGATTTCTGTTGGATCTGTTGTGATTTCACCTTTTTCATTCTTATTTGCATGAATTTGAGCCTTTTCTTTCCTTTTTTTGAAAGGTTGCCTAAAGGTTTATTGATTTTATTTATTTTTTCATAAAACAAATGCTTTGATTCATTGATTTTTTTTGTATTGTTCTCTTAGTCTCCATTGCATTCATTTCTGCTCTTATCTTTATAATTTCCTCTCTCATATGAGCTTTTGATTTGCTATGCTCTTCTTTTTCTAGGTGCTTGAGGTTCTGCATTAGGTTATTTATCTGAGTTTTCTCTGTTTTCCTAATATGGGCATTCACTGCTATGAATTTCCCACATAGAACTGCTTTCATTTTGTCCCATAGATTCCTGTGTGTTGTACTGGCATTATCATTTACTTGTAGAAACTGTTTAATTTCTTCTTAAATTACTTCTGTGACCCACTGGTTGTTCAAGATGGTGTTATTCAGTTTCCATGTTTTTGTGGGTGTTTTGCTGTTTCTTATGTTACTGATCTCCAATTTTATTGCACTGTGGTCTGATAATATACAGGGGGTAACTTCAGTTCTTTTACATTTACTTACACCTGTCCTATGAGCTAGCAGGTGGTCTGTTCTGGAGAATGACTCATGTGCAGCTGAAAAGAATGTGTATTCTGATTTTGTGGGGTAGAACACTCAGTAAACATCTATTAAGTCCATTTGTTCAATAACTTGGTTAAGTTCTAGAATTTCCTTGTTAACTTTTTGTCTAGATGATCTATTTGTGATAGTGGGGTATTAAGGTCCCCCACTATAATTGTGTTAGTGTTGGTTTTTCATGTCTATTAATATTTGTTTTGTATAGTTCGGGGCATTTCTATTTGGTACATATATATTTAGGATTGTCATCTCTTCCTCTTGGATTGTTCCCTTCACAAGGATGTAGTGACCATCTTTGTCTCTCTTAATTAGTTTTGGTTTGAAATTTACTTTGTCTACAACTAAGAGTGCTACCCCTGCTTTTTTCTTGGTTCCTGTGACATGGAGAATTGTTTTCCATTCTTTTACTTTCAGTCTATGAATTTCTTTTTGAGTTAGGTGTATTTCTTTTATACAGCATATTGTTGGATTTTGCTTCTTAATTAAATTCTGCCAGTCTATTTCTTTTGATTGGTGAATTGAGGCCATTAACATTAACGGTTATAATTGATAGATATTGATTCTTCCTTGTCATGATGTTTTACTTTTGTTGGCTCTTTTATTTATTGTTCCCCGTTTCCCTTTTGTTTCTTACCTTGCTTGGTGGCTTCCCTCTGTTGGGCCTTATGGAGTTGTGACCTTCACTGTTTTTTTCTAAGATATTTTTTAGAATTGCTTATAGTGCTAGTTTGGTGTTCATGAAATTTCTCAGATATTCTTTGTCATGGACGTACCTAATTTCCCCATCAATTTTGAAAGATAATTTTGCAGGATACAACAGTCTAAATTGGAAGTTATTTTCTTTTAGGGCTTGAAATATTTCATTCCAGGCTCTCCTTGACTTGAGGGTTTGTGTTGAGAAGTCTGCTGTGATTCTGATGGGCTTTCCTTTGTAGATGATTTGTTTCTTTTCTCTAAGGGCTTGCAGGATTTTGTTCTCCTGTTGGGTTTCTGGAATCTTCACTATTATATGTCTAGATGTAGTTTTTTTTTATCATGGCTAGTTGGAATTCTATATACCTCATTTATCTGTATGTCCAATTCTCTACCTCTGTCTGGGAAGTTTTCCACTATTACTTCTATGAACAGTTTTTTTATGTCAATTATACTTTCTCCAGTTTTTCATGGACTCCTATCTTTCTTATGCTATTCTTTGCATCATCTAGCAGCTCCTGGATTGATTTCCCATGGTCCCTTACTATTTTTAAGAAATCTCTGATTTCATGGTCTTTAACTGTGATCCTATCTTCTATATCTGATATTCTACCTTCAGATTCCCTTAATCAGCTGTGGAGACTTTCAATGGAGTTTTTAATCTCCTGAATATCTGTTTGAATCTGTTTCATGGATTCCATTTATGTTGGGCAATCATGGTTTACATTTCTTTCTTATGCTGGTTATTCATGGCTTCCAGCATGTTTCTGAGCTCATCTATTTTTTATCTGTTTCTGTTCTAGAGTCTCTAATCATGTCCTTCACTCTGCTCACCATTTCTGTAGATGTCTGTGAGATTATTTCTGCTTTGAATTTTTCTAGAGCCTCATTCATCTGTTTTGTTACTTTCTGTGCTATCAGTTGAGGGTGTCCAGGTGGTTGATTATCAAACTTTTCCACCTCGTTTCCCCCAGAGTTTACCCTTGCTGGGGTGGAAGTCTGAGTTTGTGCCTTGCTTAAATATCTTCTCATTTTTGTTTTTGGTACTGTCCTTGGTTTAACTCCTGGGTTGATACTTCAACATTGCTTATTGTAAGTATCTTTGTTGTTTGTACTTAGAACCCTTACAGAATGATTGCTTCTCTGAGATGTCTTCCACACATAGCTTGAAGTTTTGAGTCTCTAATGACTCTGAGGCTATCTCATTTTCATTATACCAGGACAGATCACTGACTAGATCAATAACAACACCTTAGCCCAAGTGATACAATCAGGAACACCATAGCATCAAGTACATCTTAGAAAATGACAGTTTTTGGTAGTTATTAATCTATCACCTTTAACTGTGTGAATTAAATCAAAATTGAGGACCAACCCAACATATAGTTATAGTGAATAAACTCTTCAATTTAACAACTTTATCCTTCAGGATGCAGAGTTAGAAGGAGTTGGGGAGGGAGTGTTACATAGGTAGAAGGATAGGGGAAGGTTAGCAGTGAGGCCAGAGGACACAGACAAGAGAAGGAAAAAGAGAATAATAGAAAAATAAAGAAGAAATCTGAATGAGGGCCAGAACAGGAAAAAAAAAGGAGATGAACAATGTGGGACAGGAACAGAGTGAGTACAAGAGAGAGAGAAAGAGAAAAGAAAGAAAAAAAAGGAGAAAAACCCAAAAATTTGCAAAGAGTAGGAAAAAAAAATAAAGATAAGAGGAGAAAAAAACTCCAAACCAATAATACTAATTTTGGAAATAAAAAATAAAAATGAAAATGAAGGGCCTCCTTCAGGGTATGTCTCTGCTGTCACAATAGACAACGTGGGTGACAGTGTGCAGATAAAAGTCAATGAGTCTCAGAAAGCCAGGTGCAGACCCATGAGATTCAGGCAGATTTCTGGCTGCAAGTCCCAAGCTGAGCTCCCTGTCCTCCTGTAGGGTTGAACTCTGCAGGGTTGTATTGCAGGTTCCAGCTGCCCTTCCCCTAAAGATAGTCCTGATTCCGATGGGAGGTGATGATCAATCCAACTTACCTAATACAATGGTCTGGTGGTTCAGTGTCCTCTGTATCTTTGTAGTGTGGAACCAGGTGACAGTATAGCCAAGAGGCCCAATGGGGGGGGGGGTTGTCTAGTGGATTGCTGCCCAGGCGTGGGCTAGATAGGCCGGTTCCCTATGACCAAGGACCCCTCTGGGGCATCTGCAGATGTTCTATGTTTAGTTTTTAAGGACCCTCCATACTGATTTCCAGGATAGCTGTACTAATTTAATTGCCACCAGCAATGTAAAAGCGTTCCTTTTCTGTAATACATTTCACTCTCACCTGCATTTATTACTTCCTTGATGACAGTCATTCTGATGGATGAGAGAATCTCAAGGTAGTTTTTTGTTTTTGTTTTTTGGGGGTTGCTTTTTTTGTTTGTTTTTTTGGTACCAGGAATCAAACTCAGGGCCTTGCACTTGCCAGGCAGGTGCTATGCTGCTGAGCTTCATCCCTGGCCCTCCAGGTAGTTTTGATTTGCATTTCCCTAATGGCTAAAATATTGAACATTTTTCATATAATTATTGGCCATTTGAACTTCTTTTGAGAGGGGTCTGTTAAACTCATTTGCCCATTTATTGATTGGGCTGTTATTTCAGTGTTGTTTTTTGAAATCTTTATATGTTCTAGACATTAATCCTCTGTTAGAAGGGGAGCTGGCAAAGATTTTCTCCCATTCTAGATGTCTTTTTAGTCTGTTAATTGTTTCCTTTTCTGTGCAGAAACTTTTTAATTCACCGTAGTCCCATTTGCTGATTCTTGTGATGACTTATTGTGCTACTGGAATCCTAGTCAGGAAGCCTTTGCTGGCACCTGTGACTTTCTATTGTTCCTCCTGTTTTCTTCTAGAAGTTTGAGTTTCAGGTCTTATACCTAGGCCTTTGATCTAGTTTGAATTGATTTCTCTATAGAATGAATGATAGGGATCTAGTTTCCATCATCTACATGTGGATGTCCAGCACCATTTGTTAAAACTTCTGACTTCTTTCCAATGTATATTCAATGGTCACTTGTCTGGTCAATGAGCCAGCAGCCACACTGAAGGTAGAAAGAGTTTGGGGTTGGGCTTTGAACCCTAGATTCAAGCCATGGTTCAGCATCTACTAACTAAATGACCCCCAAATAAGCCTTTCAGTGAAGTCAGCCTCGGTTTCTCATCTCTAGAACAGGGAACTTTGCAGTCTGACTTCATAGAAAGGAGCAGATGAGTGTGAACAGTGTCTGCACAATGAAACACGGCAGGTTCTGATGATTTTCAAGCCAGAGTCAGGAGTTCCAAAAAAAGGGTAGGGTCACTAAGGCAAAGTAAAGTACCAAGGGTTAGGTCTGGAAAAGTAGTGTCTCCATAGACTGATGGACCCTGGGACCAAGATGCAGCTCTGTAGTGTGTGTGTGGGGGGGGTGGAACTTGGGGCCACCTGGGCACCTACTCTGCTCACTCAGGCCCCATCTGATATCTTTTGTACTGCTGGAGCCACCTGGTGCTCACACTTGATTCTCTGCCAGGTGAATCCTGGGGTGCAGCCCACTTCCTCACTGTCTACTCTGTACCTCGGCCTAAATCAGGGGCTGGCCAAACAATGACATTTCCAGGGTATGAAGGCCCACTGGTCCTGGTGCCACTGCTCAGCTGTCCTCCTGTGGTACAAAAGCAGCCACAGGCAAATGAGCACTGGCTATGTTTCAATAAAATTTATTTACCCAAATAAGTGGTGGACCAGATTTGCCATTTTTCACGCTCTACCTTTTTACATTTTCTTGATTAAGTGCACTTTCGGCACCATTTCTGTGGAACCAAAAAACCTTAGTTTTAATTCAATCACCTTCAGCAGATACTCAGGGAGGCTGCTGTGTTGGCAGAACTCTCTTCATCCAGGCAGTCTTCACAGGTTGACTTGTGTCCTAGCCTCCTGTTTGTGACCTGGCCTCCGGCCTGTACATTCTCAGGTAGGACAAAGGGACTAGCAAGCTCTCTTGGGCTCTATAGCAGGCTTTGGTGTTTCTGCAACAGCAACTTCTCAACCCACCCAGTGTGAGGGCAAGTGTTCTACATCCTCAGTGAGGGGAAAACCTCCTTTTTCCTCTTCATAGATTTCAGAGGAATCAGATCAGGAGAAACTTCTAGAGAATCACAAATAACTGCAGCCCTGCTCAGATCCACCAGCCAGAGGATCTTCTGTTTTCACGGCCTGCATTTCCACTAAGAATTAAAAACAGAAGGAACTTCAAACAGACACACCAGTGACACTTTTATTTTAATTAAGATTTACTTGATGGATAAAGTGTGTTTGAGGTTAGCATTCAGTCATTCCAAAGCTTTATGATTCATGCAGAATGTGGACAATGGGTGTTGTCACACTGACACATGAAGAGCATCTGCAGAGATTCTCACTGTACAGTTTCAGTCTCCCAAAATCAACCACAGGACAAAATATTAAATAGAATAAATAATGTATAACTTTTAATTGTGCACTGTTCTATGTAGCATGATAAAAGATGGCATCATCCTTCTGCACACTATCCCAGCATCAGATGTGAGCCAGCCCTGTCCAAACATCTGCACTGTGTACGCTACCTGCCATCAGGCACTCAGGAGCCATCTCAAGGTCAGACAACTGTGGCAGTGCTACAGCGTCAGGATGAAGTTACACTTAGCACACTCATTGAAAGCCCCAAAGCCCAGGATTATTGATGCTGGCAAGTTGTATACACTGGAGAGAAGCTATAAAGTGCTTCCTCAAAATGAAAAGATCAAAGTTCTTGACTTAAGGAAAGAAAAACACCACTTGCTGAGTATGCCAAGATCTACAATAAAAACAAATGTTCTAACCATGAAGCTGTAAAGAAGAATCAGAGCTAGTTTTGCCATCCACCTTGGATTTGTTCAGAGTTACAGGATTCAGCACTACCCATGGCCTCCAGCATGCAATGGGGCCTGGGGGCACATTCCCTGAGGACCGGGCAGGGGGGGGGCGCGGAAGGGGGTCCTTACTCAGTTCATTTTGCCAGTTGTTTCAAATATGCTTTTTCCAACCAAGGAGAATGTAAGCTATAGAAGATACATGTCTTCTCCATGCACGGGACAAAATTTTGGATGAGTATTTAGAAACTTTTTGGCAAAATGCAAGAATGAAAGGAAGGAGGGAAGGCAAAAAGGGAAAGGGAGACACAGGATGAAAAGGACAGGGAAAGGGCGAACCATCCACATGTGTGTGGGAGTGTGTATGTGCGTCCACTTCTACATAAGGCATCTAAAGTGACTTAAGGAATGGATGACGAAACCATACATAACATACAGCAGTGAGAAAAATACAAACCAGAACAGGAAGTATAACGAAGAAGATTATGAATAGATACAGATGAGGACGTCAACAGGGTGCCCTCCAGACAGAAAGAAACAAGCTCTGGAGAGGGTGATGTGCTGTTTCCTCTCCTTGATCCACCCTCTACGTCCACCTTGCACCCAAGAGCCCAGTCTTCCCCTACCTGGACTGAACGTTTCCTTAAGAGCACACTATAATCAGCAAACCTATACTTGCTGTGATGTTTCTGACTGGTGTGTGTGAGTATGTATGCATGTATGTGTGTGTGTGTGTGTGTGTGTGTGTGTGACTCTTCTATGCCTACACACTCCAGTTTGGAAAGCAAATATTTCTGTGAAACTGAGTTTTCAAAGCGGGGGAGGTCACTAAGAAGAGGCTTTCTAGAAAGCCATCCATATTTATAGGAGACAGCTCATTAAGTCCATAAGTCACAGACCTCAGAGCACATGCTGTCATGGCTTATATCTAGATGTCTCCCCAAAGCTTCATGGCCTCATAGATGGAGCTTTTTGGAGGTGGCTGAATCTAAGGTGTGTGAATATGGATTGAGGGTATATGATATCTGAATTAGGCCCTATTATGGCTTGTATCTAGATGTCCCCTGAGAGCCTCATGCTGTCCTAGGTGGGGTTTTTCAGAGCTTGCTGGATATAGGGTGTGGGATACTGGGATGAAAGGTGTGTGGTACTAAGTTAGTCCACTGATTGGAATTAGTTCTGGGTGGCACTGCCCAAAAGGCTGGAACCCTGTATGGGATAAAAGAGAAAGCCAGGCTGGCTTTTTGCTGCCTAATGTTCACTGCCTTCTACTTACCACACCATGGACTGTTTCTGCTGTGCGATGCCACTCTCATGTACCACACTGGATTGTAATCAATGAACTAAGGACTGAAATCTCTACAAACTGTGAGCTGAAATAAGCCTTTCCTCCTTTCACTTTGAGTGCTTGGGTATTTTTTCTCAGTGACAAGAAAAGTAACTAAGACAGATTTTGGTATCAGAGAAGTGGGGTTGTTGCTGTGACATTAATGGCCTTGTGGTGTAGGAGTCTTTGGAACTGGCTTGTGGAAAGAGTTCGGGAAGGTTTGGAGATGCTGATTGAAGGAGTAGCCCTGCAATTCTGTAAGCTGAAAATGATGGGAGGTTCTAACCAGAGCTCAGAAGACCAGAGTGTTGATAGAAAGGCTGCTGGTAACAACCAGGCTAGGGAGGTTTTTGTTGGGAAGAATTGCATTCACTGTTGGACTCCAGACCATGTGTGTTATGTTTTGCAGAAAATTTGTCTGCAGTTTGCTCTTGTCCAGATACTTTGCCGAAGACTGAGATGAAGTGTGGTGGACTAATTAATCTGGTGGAAGAAATTTCAATGTAGGCTCAAGTTGCTGTGGTGGCATGGCACTGTTGGGGGGCTTTTAGCTGTATCTATGTTGATAATCAAATGCAAAAGGCCCAGCCAAATGATTTAAAACGTTTTGAGTTTGTACAGAAAGGAAGCTCCAGTAGAGTTGTAGACTGAACAGGTGGAGCAGAGGAAAACTTGGTTGCTGAGAAGGAAAAAGACAATAGAAAAGATGACCTGAGGACACACTGAGAAGTTAAAACATACCCAAGACCTTGCATGTGCACATGCACTGTGTTTAAAAATATTCCCATTTCACACCTCCCAGCAGAGACCAAGTGTATGCCTAAAAGGGAGGCTAATCATGGTAAGAGCAAGTCTCTGCAGGTTCCAAATCCCCACAGAGGCCGAACATTCAGTCCCTTGGGGTGCAAGGGCTCTAGTAGGAGTCTGGGTTCCAGAGAGCAGGGTGCTTCTGGCATTAAGATGTTTCCACAGCCTCAATGACAATAGGTGTCCACATAGTCGAGCTGGACTGCTTGCTAGAATTTAGGGCCACGGGGTAGAGAGGATTAAGAAATTGCAGGAACCTGGCCATTTCTGTCCATTGACAATTAGGTAAAAACTGTGTACCAAGCAGGAAAAAGTCTTATTTACAAAAAAAATAAAAGCATATATAACCCATAAACCCTACAGACTGATATGGACCCAGGGTAAGGATTTCTTCAGATATCTGTAAACAGGCTTCATAAAGTGAGTTCCCCAATTAACCATTGGCAAGAGTGAACTCCACACCATGAGGGTGCCTTGTGATCCTGACCACATGTAGGTACATGGCACCTGGCCCTACAGACAGCAAATCAACACTGCTCCAAAAGAATTCGTGGAGAAGCCTCTGGGGTCAGCATAGCCTGATATGGCAAGAAGGTTCTGTAAAATGATTGCTCAGGATCTTAGAGCTCTATCCAGTGAAGAAAATGAGAGCTCTCCCATTTATTTGCTCTATTTTTCTAACACATTTAGTTCTTAACCTAGAGCACTTGGAAAGACATACACTCAGTAGAAACATAAACATGGAAACTTGGGGTAAAAGGTACTCCTGTATTTTGTTAAATTCTCAAATCACCAGTGTTTTCACACACATTAATAAGGCCCTCAGATCCTCCAAACAGGAATACAAAACTGTTACCCAGCTGCTGTAAGTAGGAGAAGAGGAGAAAGCTAAAGTCTGCTTTTTCATACAACTGATCACTCTGCCACAAAACAGAAGATCTGCTGTCATTTAACTGGATTCTTCCTACACTGCTGTATTCAGAGTCTTCTAGTTTAAAAAGAAGATCACTGCAGCTTTTTCCATTCTGTTTCTAAATCCTAAGGAAAGCCAATGTGCAACTGGAAAAAGACATATTTTAAGACATTTCCATTTCAAACTCTTTCCTCTAAGTCCTCTTCAGGGATCAGTGAGCTCTCAGAGCTCTCGGGCATGCACCCTAAACTACTGCAGCTGCAGCTGACAGAGAGGAATCCAATGGGCTTATAACAGTGATTTCTACAATAAAGGAAGAGGGAAAGAGTGAAGGAGGAGGTGGGGAGGGAGGGAGGAGACGGAGAAAAGAATGGAGTGGCAGGAGCACAGCTCCATGGTGCCTGGCCCATGTGACAAGAGGGGTCCTGCTCATCGCGGCCTCCCTCTTGCACCGAGGGACTACAACTCCCCAGAGACTCTGGCAAAAGTGCTTCAACGTGAGTTTCTTCCCACAGCCTGATTACAAGCCACAAGAGCAATCAAATGTCATTGTTTTTAATAATGAGAGGGCCCAGGTGGTGACGATGAAGCTGAGAGTCCGGCCAGGCCACGGGCTTACAGCGAGTCGGGGGTAGGAGGAGGGACACCAGCTCTCTGGAGCATACAGCACTTTGGCCTTCACAGACATGGAAAACGGGACTTTGCCAGTCCAACTCTTTGGCCTGGCAACAGCTTAGCATGAAGGCCACCAAGCAAGGCTGTATTTCGCCAAAGGGGTAGAAAAATGGACCTCTTAGTGTGGAAAGGGACGGGGCACATATCATGGGCCATGAGTCAGTGCCCTGGTTTCATCTTCTCTAAAATGCAGAAAATAGAGCCTCTACTCTCTGAGAGATAGGGAGTAAATCATATAATGCTTCTGGAGGTTTCTCATATGCATGGCATAGAATAAGCCATCCAATTAACTCTTACTTTCAGTACTCACCCCAGCTTACATTAGTTGGATCAGGTATAGCCAAGGACACATTAAACTGCAAGCCATGCAGAGAGTGTGAGTAGATACTTGACTTTCTAAAAAGTATTCAAGAAAAAGAATAAAACGCCACTGCTCCATGAGGATGGGCCAGCAGACCATGTTGAGAAATCTGCAGCCTGACCTGAAGCCAAGGGCAAAATCTGAGTGAGGCATTAAAAACACTCCACATTCCTTTGAGAGGAATCACTCGTATTCTACTTTCACTGACAACTTCTCTAAAATCACGGTGGAAAAAGACTCCAGTGATGACAAAGATAACCAGGGTGAGTAATCACATTCACTGTGTTCTATACACCAGCAGAGCCATTGCCACTGAGAAACACAGGCCTGCAAGATAACATGACACAAATGAATTCAACCTTGAGATAAAATGTCTGCCACTACCTGAAGTGGCAGCAGATGATCCTTGGCAGAGGAAGTCTGCTGACCCAGAGTTACCAGAAACAGGATATCAAGGACAGAGGAGAAGAGCAATATGTTTAAATGCATGCCTCAAGGGACACAAACAGCAATTATTTTTATACAGCTTTAATTCTCCTGTGAATACTTTATGGGTGTTGGCAAATACTACTGGAAAAGGAAGGGATTATTAATGAAGGATACAGTTGCAGGCGCTCACCAGCGCTCTGAGAGGTAACACTTAACAAAGGATTAATTATCTGACACCCCTTCTCCAGAGATGTAGAGACTTCAAGAATCCATGTAAGAGATAGGAAACTATTATGTCCACATATATAATCCTTTCCATTTTGGTACCCACATGATTCAGTAGCATGTATCATAAATAGGCTTCCCTTGGGCTAGGGATTTAGCTCAGTGGTTCCAGCGCCTGCCTCGCAAGCGCAAGGACCCGAGTTTGATCCCCAGTACTGAATAAATAAATAAATAAATAAATAAATAGGCTTCCCACAGGAAAATAAACACATGGAGCTAAGGAGTTAAATTTTTTCTCTTACACAAAGAGTGGGTCCTTAATATATTCTTGTTGACTTGAAAAGAATTCATGAAACTTGATGAAATAGTCTAAAAAAGAAAAGTCATTGCTGAAGAATGTTCCACCCCAGCTTTCTAGATCATGGGCTGCACGCTATGCTCTGATACATAGGTGTGTTGGGCTGGAGAAAGGACCTGCCAGCCCTAGGTTCTGCCTTATTTTGCAAAAACCCAACTCACTCACTCTTGCAGTTCTTAACTATGTAAAATGAAATTTCTCTAACAGCTTCCTCTTAGAATCTTCCAGCTGCCTCAAGAGCTAGTCTGGTGGCCCAAATTCAAACCCAGCTGCACTGCGATCAGTTTTGTTTGTTGCTGTTAGGGAACAAATCACTTAATCTGCCCCAATTTCCTTGTTTATAAAATGCAGACAATAATTGCCCTCACCTCACAGGGGAATTGTGAAGATTAGATGAGTTAACTGATGTAAGCACTTCAAGTAGTGCCTGGTTCCCAGTAAATGATACATTGTGTTGTAAGTATTGTCATCATCATTATCCCCTTTGCTTCAGGTTGCCAAATTTCCCTAGTTTATCCCTGAGATTCTCACATAAGTTGAGGTAGGGAGCTGAAGCGAGGAGGGCAGTGAATTTTAAGGTAGAAAGCAGCACCTGTAGCTCCACAAAAATGAATCGCTAACCCAAAAATGGGTTCGCTAGTCAAGGAAAGGTTTTACTTTGGTTGTCTGATCTGGCAAAATATAAAAGCCAATAGGAAGTAACACCCTGGTAAGGAAAGAGCAACGATTGGGGTCTGGATCAATAAGACAACAGGCACCAAATCAGGAGTCACAGGCATCTCTTGATGCTACTTTCCTGCCAGCATCTTCCTCATTTCTGTGCTGTTTGGGCAGCACAACTTCTCCAGAGAGTTCTCTGCACTGGATGTGCTCAGTCCTTCTCCTCCCACCCCGCTAGTCTCGCCCCCCTTCACCTTCTTCACTCCACAGATGGTGCTCAAGGTCACAATGGCGCCCCCCACCCCGCCCATTGCTAAATCTACCAGCCAATTCTCAGCTTTCACTGTGCTTGGCCCATCAGCAGCATTTGGCACGGCTGATCATTCCATTCACCTCAAAACTTTTCCTGGGGCCTCATTTCTAGAGTTCCACACTCTACTCACTGCATCCTCTTTCTCTTCGTCCTTTCCTGGGTCTGCTTTCTTCCTAGTACTCAGGATCTGGTCCTCCACTCTATTTTAGCCTTGGAGACCTCATCCATCCTGTCTCTTAACTCATAGCATTTTCATGCTGGCAACTTATAATTTTATAACTGCAGCCCAGATTTCTTTCTTAAACTCCTGGCTTATATATCCCATGGCCCACTCAGTATCCCTACTGGGATATTGAACAGCATATCACACTCAACATGGCTCAAGCTTTATTCTTGATCTTCCGCACACACTTGTTGTAACAACACCTGTTCCTGTCTCGCTCCATCTTTCCAATCCTTGGAGCCAAAGCTCTTGGGCCCATTCTGAGCCCCTTCATCCTCGCACACTTCAGCTCCATTCACTTGAAATTCTATTGCCTCTATGTTTAAAACACACCCACAATCCGACTATTTCCCATCCCCACTACTACTCCAGTATAGTTAATCATCCTCTCTTACCCAAATGACTGGTAAATTAGTTATCTGAGTTACTCTCATCTGGACTACCTACTTCTACCTTTGACCGCCTCAACCGTCCATTCCTGAAACAGCAGCCAAGGATACTTTTAAATGTAAGATCCTGTGCTTCCTCCGTTCAAAGTCGTCTCCCTATTTTACTCAAAGGAAGCACACGTCTGCCTGCAGCCTTGCTGCCATTACTGTTCTGGCAGCGAGTGTACTGTCCTACTACATGGCTTCACCAGCCACCCTACCATCCTCGGAACACGCCAGGCCCTTCCGCATGCTGGAGATGGTAAACTGGCCATTCATTCCCTTTACCCAGCACGTGGATCCTTCTGACCCCTGCACAGATAAACCTCCAACCTTCTTCAGTCTTTGTTCAAAAGTTACTTTCTGAAGACAGCCTCTAACAGGGATGGTGAACCTTTTAGAACTTTCAATGATGCCAACAGTCTGCTGTGGCTCATGTGCCATAGGTTCACCATCGCTGACCTATAACTTAAAATTGTAACTGTCTAGTTCCCCCTTTCTGGCACACATTTTCTTTTTTATAGAGCTCATAACTCTTTACAGCAACACTTATCACTCTATAACACACTATGTAGTTCATTTATCTATTATGCACATTATCTATCAACTCCCCTACAAGGGTCAAAGCTCCAAAACGGCAGGAATCTTTGTGTGTTTTGGTTGCTAGTAGACCCTAAGCTGTATAATAGTACTTGGCATACAACAGAAACATAGTGATTCCTTCTTCTCTTGAATGAATGAATTCAGCCTGAGAGATTAGGAGAAAGCAATGGAAACTCAAATTAATTCTGTTTTACACATTATCTTTTTCCACTTGGAGTTTGGAAGGCAATTACAAGAAAACATGGTATAGAACCTTGTATTTCTACTGCCCAATGTACCTGGCTGCTCTTGAGCCAGAAAAGGGTCTCAAAAGAAACTCTCTGAAAAGGTTCTCTTTATTTTATTTTTTCCCCATTAACTTTATTGGTACATTTCAGGTATAAAATACAGTTACATACATCATTGGGATCTTGTACCTTTACATGAGTATCTCGGTTCTTATTTTCTTGCCCTTCCCCTGCCCTCCCTTCACCCCCTCCACTCTTCTCTATTTGCAAAGACCTTGTTTCCATTTTTTTCCATTTCTCATATTTTTTCTTTTCCCTTCTTTCCTTTCCCTTACCCCTCCCACTTCCCCTGCTCCTTTAGACCTTTACTTCCTATTACACAATATCAATTATACATTTTAAAAATTACAATATCAAGATCTAGGAGACATTACACAGATTTTACAGAATTTAAAAGGATATGGAAAGCATATTACAAAAATTGTTTTTGAAATAAATTTGACAACTTCTAAGAAGTACCTTAGAAGACAAATTAATGACACTAACTCTGAAGGAAATATAAAATTTGAATAGCACCTATTAAAGAATGTATATTCCTAGCTTGAAAGCCTACCTATATGACAACAGGATCATATATATTTTAACTGATAAATTATATCAAACATTTAAAGCAGAAAAAAAAAAGGAACACTTCTCCCCTCATTTTAGGAACTCAACATTGTGCCAATCCTAAAACTGGATAAAGATAATAGAAGAAAAAAGTATGAACATAGAAATTTGTTTAACAAAACAAACTATTAGAAGCCAGATCTGGCAGGATGTAGAAAGTGGTTTTATTATAGGGATGGCAGTGTTGGTTCAGTATTGGAAGAACCACCCCCAAAAGTCATCATTTTAACAGAGGAAAAGAAAAAGCCATATGATCCTGTCAGTAGTTGTAGAAAAAGTATTGGACTAAATTCTACAGCTGTTCATGGTAAAAGCTATCAGGAGACTAGAAGTAGAGTAGAACCTTCTCAACAGATTAAAGACATGTACTCCATACTTCCAGTGAGAATGCCTTATATGAATGGAGAAGATACAATGCTTTCTCCTTAAGGTGGGGAACAAGGGCAGATATGCTTACTGTTTATCTGTCCATTAAACTTTGAAACCTAGTCCCCACCAAAATAGTCTGGCAATAAAATGACACAATTAGGATAGGGTTGGCAAGGTAGAAGCAAAATCTTTGTGTGTAGATGAAATAATCATCTACAGAGAAAATACTAAGAAATCTCTAGGAGCCCCTAGAACTTGTATTTGCATTTAGCAGGATTTGAAAACACAAGGTATATACAAAAATTCAGGTCTAGAGGCAGGTCTGTGCATACCCTACCAAGGTCCTGAGTCTCCCAGAAGATGCTGAATCACCCCGCTGCAGACAGGCAGGTCTGGCCCGACCTACTGAGGTCCCGAGTCACACGGAACACGCCAAATCAGCCCGCTGAAGACAGGCAGGTCTGTGCACAGCCTACAAAGGTCCCGAGTCACGCAGAAGATGCCAAATCACCCTGCTGCAGACAGGCAAGTCTGGCCTGCCGAGGTCCCAAGTCACGCAGAACACGCCGAATCAGCCCACCCGCCAGCAACAATCCACTGGACCTCCCCCGCACCCACTAGTCTGTACAGCCATCTGGTTCCACACTACAAAGACGCAGAGGACACCAGACCACCAGAACATGGTACTGATTCCCCCTGCTCCTGGCCCAGAGGTAGGGGCTTCTGAGCTGCCATCCCACTGCTCCTGGTCCAGAGGAAGGGCCTTCCCGGTCACCATCCCTCCCGCTGCTGCTCCCAGGCCAGAGGAAAGGGCTTTTGGGCCACCTTCTGTCCCACTGCTCCTGGCCCAGAGGAAGGGGCTTCTGGGTCACCAACCCTCCCACCACACAAGGCCCAGAGGTAGGGGCTTCTGAGCCACCACCCCACTGCTCCTGGTACAGAGGAAAGGGCTTCCTGGCCACCATTCCTCCTGCTGCTCCAAGCCCACAGGAAAGAACTTTTGGGGCACCATCCCTACTGCTGCTCCCGGCCCCTGTCCCACCTCTCCCAGCTCAGAGGAGGTAATCCATGCAGGCACTAACAGCCTCCTCCAAGTCGAAATGAGAAAACACATAAATAAGTCTCAAAACCAGACTTCCAGATCACCTAAAGCAACCCCAAAGGGAAATGAGATGGAACAATGTCATACTCAACCACCTGGACCCACTGAACTGGCAACAAAAGGGGATCTGGAAAAAATTAAAGCAGAAACAATTTCTCAGATAACAGGAGAAATTGTGCTCCTAGTGCAAGACATGATTAATGAATCTAGAGAGGAGCTCAGGAACATGATGGAATCCCAACATAGAAAACAAATGCAATCCATAAAACAGACACAAATAGATTTCCAGGACATGAAAAACTCCACTGAAAGTCCACACAGCAGAATGAGTCAATGTGAGGACAGAATTTCAGATATAGAGGATAAGATTGCAATCAGTGACCAGGAAAAGAAAAATTGCTTCAAAATTATAAGGGACCATGAGAAATCAATCCAGTAGCTGCTAGATAATGCAAAGAAGAATAACATTAGACTGATTGGACTCAATGAAGAAACAGGAGAGAGTGGAGATGACATAAAAAATCTCTTCACAGAAATAATGGCAGAAAACTTCCCAAGCAGGGGAAAAGAGCTTGACATACAGATAAGTGAGGCATATAGGACACCAAATAGCCTTGATCAAAAAAAAATCTACACATAGGCATATAATTGTAAAGATTCCAGAAACACAACAGAAGAACAAAGTTCTCCAAGCAGTCAGAGAAAAGAAACAAATCACATACAAAGGAAAGCCCATCAGAATCACAGCAGACTTCTCAACACAAACCATCAAGGCAAGAAGAGCTTGGAGTGACATAGTCCAAGCCCTAAAAAAAAACAGCCTCCAACCCAGATGGATGTACCCTGAAAAACTATCTTTCAAAATGGATGGAGAAATAAGATACTTTCATGACAAAGAGCACCTTAGGAACTTCCTGAATACCAAACCAGCACTCCAAAGAATTTTACACAATATCCTAGGAACACACATTGAGGATCACAACCCTAGGAAGCAAAGCAGAATGAACCCATCTGCCATGACAAGAAATTAAATGGAAAGGGGGAGAACCCAACAAAAAGAAAAAGTCATGGCAATGACAAGTCAATACATTTCAGTTATAACCATCAATGTTAATGGTCTCGATTCACCAATCAAAAGAAATAGACTGGCAGAATGGGTCAAGAAGCAAAATCCAACAATATGCTGCATAAAAGAAACACAATTCAAAAGGAAACTCATAGACTGAAAGTTAAAGGGTGGAAAACAATACTCCATGTGACAGGAACCCGAAAAAAAGCAGGAGTAAACATCCTCTTTGAAGATCAAGTAGATTTCAAACCAACACTGATGAAGAGAGATGAAGAAGGACACTACATCCTTGGAAAGGGAAGAATCCAAGAAGAAGAGATGACAATCATAAATATCTATGCACCAAACACTAGTGCACCCAACTATATAAAACAAATACTAACGGACATGAAAAGTCATATATGCACTAATACAATTGTAGTGGGGGAGCTCAACACCCCACTGTCACAAATAGATCAACTAGACAAAAAATAAGTAATGAATACTAGAACTCAATCAAACTCTTGAACAAATGAACTTAACAGATGTTTACAGAGTCTTCCACCCCACAAAATCAGAATACACATTCTTCTCAGCTGCACATGGGGCATTCTCAAAAATAGAACACATACTCACACATAGAACATGGTTAAGTAAGTGCACAGGAAATGAAGTTATCCCCTGTATATTATCAGACCATAATGTGATGAAATTGGAGATCCATAGCAAAAGAAACTCGAAAAATTTCATAAACATGTGGAAATTGAAAAACACACTTCTGAATAACCAATGGGTCACAGAGGAAATTAAAGAAGAAATCAGACAGTTCCTTCAATTAAATGACAATGACAATACAACATATCGGAATCTATGGAACACAATGAAAGCAGTCTTACAAGGGAAATTCATAGCAGTGAATATGCACATTAGGAAAACAGAACGTGCCCAATTAAACAACCTGATGCTGAACCTCAAGCTTCTAGAAAAAGAAGAGCAGGACAACCCCAAAGCTCATACAAGGGAGGAAATTATAAAGATCAGAGGAGAAATCAATGCAATGGAGACTAAGAGAATGATACAAAAAATCAATGAAGCCAAGAGTCGGTTCTTTGAAAGAATCAACAAAATTGACAAACCCTTAGCCAATCTTGTCAGAAAAAGGAAAGAAAAGGCCCAAATCCATGCAATTAGGAATGAAAAGGGTGAAATGACAACAGACCCAGCAGAAACCCAGAGGATCATCAACACCTACTTCCAGAACCTATATGCCAATAAGATGGACAACACAGAAGAAATGGACAGATTCCTAGATACATATGAATTAACAAAGTTGAACCAAAAAGACCTAAAAATTCTGAACAACCCAATATCAACCAATGAAATTGAAAATGTAATTAAAACCTTATCAACTAAGAAAAGCCCAGGCCCTGATGGCTTCGCTGCTGAATTCTACAAGACATTTAGAGAGGAACTGCTGCCACTGCTGTTTAAACTCTTCAGTGAAATTGAAAGGGAAGCCATAGTCCCAAATTCATTCCTGGAAGCAAGCATCACCTTGATCCCCAAAGCAGAGAAAGACCCAATCGAAAAGGAGAACTATAGGCCAATCTCACTAATGAACATAGATGCAAAAATCCTTAATAAGATACTGCCAAACAGAATGCAGAAGATCATCAAGAAGATCATACACCCTGATCAAGTGGGATTCATCCCAAGGATGCAGGGATGGTTCAACGTACGCAAATCAATCAATGTACTACACTATACCAATAGAACCAAGGACAAAAACCATATGATTATCTCCATAGATGCAGAAAAAGCATTTCACAAAATCCAACATGCATTTATGATTTTAAAAAGCTAAAAAAATTGGAATAGATGGTCTCTACCTCAAACTGATAGAAGCCATCTATGAAAAACCAACAGCCAGTATCATACTCAATGGTCAAAAACTGAAATCCTTCACACTAAAATCAGGAACAAGACAAGGATGTCCACTGTCACCACTCTTGTTCAATACAGATCTGGAAACATTAGCCACAGCAATTAGACAAGAGAAAGAAATAAAAGGAATAAAGATAGGAAATGAAGAAGTCAAATTGTCATTATTTGCAGATGACATGATACTCTATATAGAAGACCCCAAGAACACCACCAAAAGTCTTCTGGACTTAATAACCAAATTCAGTCAAGTAGCTGGTTACAAGGTCAACACACAAAACTCAATAGCTTTCCTCTACACGAATAATAGACTCACTGAGAGAGAAATAGGGCAAATAATTCCTTTCACAATAGCATCCAAAAAACTGAAATACCTAGGAATCAACCTAATGAAAGAAATCAAAGACCTCTTCTCTGAAAACTATGGCACTCTGAAAAGAGAGATTGAAGATGATATCAGAAAATGGACAGACATCCCCTGCTCCTGGGTAGGAAGACTCAACAGAGTGAAAATGGCCATACTTCCAAAACTGCTATATAGATTTAATGCAATTCCAATTGAGATCCAAGCAGCATACTTCATGGACCTTGAGAAAACAATCCAAAAATTCATTTGGAACAAGAAGAGACCCAGAATAGCAAAAGCAATTCTAGGTAACAGAGACATGGCAGGGGGTATCACAATCCCCAACCTGCAACTATACTACAAAGCTACTGTGATAAAAACAGCATGGTACTGGCAAAGAAACAGACCTGAGGACCAGTGGAACAGATTAGAAGATGCAGAAACAACGCTAGACACACTCAGCCATCTCATCTTCAGTAAAGAAGCGAAACACCCTCACTGGAGGAAAGATAGCCTCTTTAATAAATGGTGCTGGAAAAATTGGGCTTCGACTTGCCAAAGATTGAAACTAGACCTGTATCTCTCACCATGCACTAAACTAAAATCAAAATGGATTAAAGATCTAAATATTAAAATAGAAATTCTGAACCAGTTGGAACAGAGGTTAGGTAGAACCCTTGAAGACATTGGTGTAGGAAAAGATTTTATGAACAAATCCTCAGTTGCCCATGAACTACCACAAACAATCAACAAGTGGGATCTCTTCTTATTAAAAAGTTTCTGCACAGCAAGAGAAACCACCAGCAGTGTGAAGAGACAACCCACAATGTGGGAAAAAATCTTCACCTGCTCTTCCTCAGACAAAGGTCTACTATCTCGAATCTATAAAGAACTTAAAAAGATCAGACCTCCCAAATTTAAAGACCCAATCCAAAAATGGGCATCTGAAATGAACAGACATTTCTCACACAAAGAAGTAGAAATAGCAAATAAATACATGAAAAAATGTTCAACGTCACTGGTCATTCGAGAGATAGAAATGAAAACAAGGCTGAGATTCCACTTCACTCCAGAAAGAATGGCTGCTATCATGAAATCAACCAATAACAAATGCTGGCAGGGCTGTGGGGAAAGAGGAACCCTGCTCCACTGCTGGTGGGAGTGTAGACTGGCGCACCCTATGGAGATACCTCAAAGAACTAGGACTGGAAGTTCCATTTGACCCAGCTATTCCTCTGCTGGGGATCTTCCCCAAAGAATTCAAAGAATCATACCACAGTGATATATGTGCACCCATGTTCATAGAAGCACAGTTTGTAAGAGCTAAAACTTGGAAACAGCCCAAATGCCCATCAACTGAAGACTGGATAAAGAAAATGTGGTTTTTTTTATAAAATGGAGTACTACTCAGCCATCAAAAATGAGAAATTAGAGACATTTATAGCTAAGTGGATGCACATTGAGGCAGTACTCTTAAGTGAAATAAATAGGACACATATGTATAAATACTGAATAGTTTCTCTGGTGTGAGAAACTAAAAGTGTAAATAAGGACTAAATGGATAATAAGTAATGTGAAATAGGAAGAAAAGGCGCAAAGGGGAAGGAAGTGGGAGGGCTAGGGGAAAGGATAGAAGGGAATGGGATGAATATGAGAAAATGGAAAAATAGGAACAAAATCTTTGTAAATAGGGAGGACTGGAGGGGTTGAAGGGAGGGCTGGGCAAGGGTGAAAAATAAGAACCAAGAGAGACTATGTAAAGTTGGAAATTTGCAATGATGAATGTCATTATATTGTATACCTAAAATGTACCAATTACTAGAATGAATAATCGATAATGCAAAATAGGAAGAAAAGGTCCAAAGGGGTAGGCATAGTGGGAGGGGCAGGGGAAAGGAAAGAAGGGAAAGGACAAATGATGAGAAATGGAAAAAATGGAAATAAAGTCTTTGTAAATAGGGAAGGGTGGAGGGCATGAAGGGAGGGCTAGGAATGGGGAAAAAATAAGAACCAAGATGCATTATGTAAAGGTACAATTCCCAATGAGAAATGTAATTGTGTTGTATACCTACAATGTACCAATGAAAGAATTTAATATATATTAAAAAATCAGGTCTATATATACTTTCTATGCATGAAGAATTGGATATTGAAATTTAAAAGTTAAGCAGGAGTACAAAGGACCTAGAAAACTAAAATGAGAAAGAAAAAGGAAACAGTGTTGAAAGGTGTTTAGTACCTAATTTTAAGACTTCCTCTAAAGCTACAATAATCAAGGGAATGTTGGTGTAAGGAAAGACATATAGAACATTTGAATAGAACAGAGAATCTAGAAATAGAACCACACATATATGGTCCACTGAGTTTTGAAAGATTATTTAACATTAACATTTTATAGAATATAAACTCAATTCAAGAGCCGAGGAAAAGAGTGTTTTCAGCAAATGGCACTAGAACACCTGGTATCTGTATATAAAAAATTAACCTCAACCCTATATTTCCATACATAAAAATAATTTGAAAGGATCTATGAACCTAAATATGAAAGACTAAAACTATAAAACTTTAAGAAGAAATTATAAGGGAAAATGTTTATGAATTCAGGGTAGGCAAGAACTTCCTAGGATACAAAAAACATGATTTATAAAAGAAAAAAATTGATAAATGCGATTCCATCAAAATTTAGAACTTTAAATGACATTGTTAACATGATAAGTAGTCCTTAAACAGACCATATTTACAATGCATATAACCAATGACCAGAATATATAAAGAACTCTTACAGCTCACCCAATTCAAAAGTAGACACAAGAATATGACAAATAGCCAGTACAGAACAACGAAAGGTGTGCAACTCTAGAATCAGAAAAATACTAATCAGTACAATAATAAGATTGAATTATATACTCCTTAGGGAGATGAAGTTAAAAGTTTTAAAAGCCTTGTCATGACTTTTTCGTTTTGTTGGATTCTCCCCCTTTGCATTTAATTTGTCATGCCCAATGGATTCCTTCTGCTGGGTTTCCTGGGGTTGTGATCCTCATTGTCTTTTCCTAGGATATTGTTTCAAATTTTTTGGAGTGTTGGTTTGGTATTCATGAAGTTCCTAAGGTTCTCTTTATCATGAAAGTATCTTATTTGTCCATCAATTTTGAAAGATAGTTTTGCAGGGTACATCAATCTGGGTTGGAGGCTGTTTTCCTTTAGGGCTTGAAATACATCACTCCAACCTCTTCTTGCCTTGAGGGTTTGCATTGAGAAGTCTGCTGTGATTCTGATGGCCTTTCCTTTGGATGTGACTTGTTTCTTTTCTCTCACTGCTTGTAGAATTTTGTTCCTCTGTTGGGTTTCTGGAATTCTAACAATTATACGCCTATGTGTAGGTTTTTTTTTTTTTTTTAATCAAGGCTAGCTGGAGTCCTATATGCCTCAGTTATCTGTATGTCAAGCTCTTTTCCCCTGCTTGGGAAGTTTTCTGCCATCACTTCTGTGAATAGTTTTTTTTTATGTCATCTGCGCTCTCTCCTGCTTCTTCATTGACTCCAGTCTAATGTTATTCTTCTTTGCATCATCTAGCAGCTGCTGGATTGCTTTCTCATGGTCCTTTACAATTTTAAAGCAATTTTTCTTTTTCTGGTCACTAATTGCAATCTTATCTTCTATATCTGAAATTCTGTTCTCACATTGGTTCATTCTGCTGTGTAGACTTTCAGTGGAGTTTTTAATCTCCTGGAAATCTGTTTGCATCTGTTTTATGGATTCCATTTGTTTCCTATGTTGGGATTCCATCATGTTCCTCAGATTCTCTATTTTTTTATCTGTGTCCTCTCTAGATTTATTAATCATGTCTTGCACTATGAGCACAATCTTTGCTGTTATCTGAGAAATTATTACTGATTTCATTTTTTCCAGATCCCCTTTTGTTGCCAGTTCAGGGAGTCCAAGTGGTTGAGTATCAGATTGTTCCATCTGGTTTCCCTTTGGGGTTGCTGTGGGTGATCTGGAAGTCTGTTCTTGAGGCTTGTTTATGTGTCTTGTCATTTCCATGGTGGGGTGGGGTGTTCTGCTGGGGCCCGCACGGCTCACCTCCTCTGCCCTAGGATCGAGTGGTGGAATCAAGGTTCTCTTTATTGATACACATAAGAATCAAATCTTGCTCGATGACAACACATGAGATTTTGTGAGACTAAGTAGGTGCAATAACAAAATGTCCAGCCCAGAAAAGAATTAAGATCCCAGTAGTAGTTTTTATAGGAGCTAGAGTTACAGGAGTAACAGAGCACTTGTATCTCTAGTTCTTGATCACAGTTATTTGTGGATACAGGTGCTGAAAAGGAAGGTCCAAAGCCATCTGCCTACTTGGGAAACTTCTCCAAATAAATGCAAAAGGGTCCTTCTCATTTCCACTGTGGAAGCAAGTTATGGCTGAAAGAGTTTATTTTTCTGAGGCTACTTCAAATCTAAATGTGTTTTTAAAAGCAAACCCAATGGAAGATTAAACAACTGGACAATATTTTTTTACACTCAGGCAACATAAACATTACAAATTCCTCCCTAATTCTTCACAAGCATAAATCTCTAATTCCAGAGAAGGTGAAATATTCACAAAGTTTAAACACAGCTTTGAATTATTCACATTTGCCTCATTTCCATCTTATACTTTTTGGCAATAAAAAGTCAGGTTTCATCCAAACTATGGTACTGGGACTCCCTTCCAATTGTAAGCCAGGTTCTGAGAAGTGAAAGACTGGATGCAATTTTACATCCATGGGTATCTGTTTTCCATGGCATGCAGCCAAGCTGTAGATAATAGTATCATGAAATAGGATCATCACAAGATACTGAATGTGCTTGCTTCAGCAGCACATATATCAAGGTAGCGAAATATATAAACCAAAGCAAGCAGGAGGGCCAGCCACCATGCTTACCTCCTGTCCAGCAGGCCTGTTTCAGAGGCTGCACCTCTGGCTGAGGCAGGAACAGATTCAATGTGGAGTCACCCACCAAATGAGCAGAAAGCACAGGTGGTCACAGAGGTACCACTTTCCAAGACAGTGCAAAGATGGTTTAGCACTTACATATCTTCTGAGCTGGTCTTTTTCATGGAAATTCCTTATTTCTCCATCTATTTTGAAGGATAGCTTTTCTGGGTAAGTTAATTTGAGTTGGAAGTTATTTGCTCATACATCTTGAAATACTTCAAGCTTTTCTGGCCTTCAGGGTTTGTGCTAAGAAGTCTGCTGTGATTCTAATTGGTTGACCTTTATATGTGATTTTTTATTTTTCTCTGGCTGCCTTTAAAATTCTGGGTTGTTGTTTTTTTTGCTATATATCTGTGAATTTAATGAGGATATGTCTTAGTGAACATCTACTTTCATTATAATTGTTGGATGTCCTACAAGGATTGCTTACTTGTATTTCAGACTCCTTTCCTATATTTGGGAAATTATCATCCATAATTTCTGTAAGCCTTTTAGTAAATCTATTTTTGCTATCTTCTAGTTTTTCTCTGATCCTGATTAGCCTTATATTGGTCTTCTTGTCATCTAGAGTTGCTAGACAGTCTTCTCTTCTTTTCTTCTTTTCTTTTTTTGCTTTTTGAGCTTTTTATTGTAATTCACTATTTTGTCCTCAATATCAGACACTCTGACTTCATAATGGTCATTTCTGCAATGTATGAATTCTATACATTTTTTTATTCAGGTATTTCTGTCTGACATCTTTCTGAGGATTCCATATCCTTGCTGAATCTGTCTTTCAAATTTTGAACTGATTTGATTAGCTTGTCCAGGTTTCTACCTGTTTTCCTGAAAGTCACCATGGGCATATTGAATGTAATTGCTATAAACTTTTGGTTCATTTCTTCTTTGAACTCATCTATTTTCTTCATTCCTTCAACAAACTTTTCATAGATTTCTGCTACCTGGTATTTGTTTTCATCCCCCTTTGTGACCCCTTCCTCTGCCTTGAGGAAGTTAGGACAGCTGGGGATTTTTCTGTTTGCTTGCTTTCCCATTCTCCTACTTATATCTGTATACATCTCTATCTATCTATCTATCTACCTTTTTAAATTGCATCTCTATGAATAATTTTCAGCTTTGTATGTCCAGTGCTAGTATTTATTCCTTCTATTATTTACTTTATTTGGACACTATTGAGATGTTTTGCCAAAAGAATTGCTTATATTTATAATGGTGCTGAGACAAAATACCTAACAACCAAAGTTAAAGGAGGAGAGGCTAATTTAGGTCATAGTTTGTAAAAATTTCAGTTCATAGTTGGCTGGCTCCAAGGCAGTGTCATGGTAAAAAGGGCATCATATAGGAGAAACAGATAATGGAAGGCAGAAGGCATCAAAGCAGCAAAGAAGCAGCAAGTGACAAGCAACCATAGCAGCCCTCTTTCTATCCCTTATATTCTGTGCTGGCTACCTGCTGTTTGGGCAGTGCTACCCTTAGAGTAGGTAGCACTCACATCCAAGGAGGGGCTTTCCATTAACCACTCTCAGAACTATGCCAAACCAATCAGTGGATTAATTTAATAATCACACAACCTTGATCTGAGCATCACACACTTGATTCCAGCATCACACTCTAGGTCCAGCCCCCTCATACAGTCATATGATGCTTTGCGGGGGGACGTCTAGACACAACCCATAATAAACAGCATCCACCAATTCAATCTTATAACACTTCTATATGATAGTCCTTGCTGTTACACCCCACCCCCATCTATTCTCTATGCACACTATGACTGTTTTTATTTGTGGTTGCTCTGAAGTGAGATATGTGAGCTAGGAGTGTTTGGATAAGTAGTGTCAGGCACTAAGGGGGAAGTTTGAACAGGAGACTAATGGTAGATGAGAAGAAAAGATTGATGTAGGGTCTGATTTTGCTGAAGTCCTTTTAGTTAAGTTGAAGGTTTAGTATTGAGAGTTTGCAGAGGAGATTTTGTGGGGCCAAGGCAGAGAAAGGGAGTTTACTTCATGATTGAGGAAAGCTATGTGGTTATCAGAACTTGCTTATATGGAGGACAATAAGCTAGGTAAGATATGGAAAAGCCAAAGGCTTAGACTGGGGAAGATTGAGGAATTATACTTGTGAAGATAGGAGTGAATATGAGGGGGCTAAGTACAGTGAATTTAAAAACTTGAGAAACTAAAAGTGTAAATGAGGACCAAAATGTATAATAGATACTGTGAAACAGGAAGAAAAGGGGCAAAGGGGAAGGGCAACTGGGGTAGGGGGAGGAAAGAAGAGAATGAAAAAAGAAGAAAAAAACAAAAACAAAGCTTATGCAAATAGGAAGTGGTGGAGGGGTTGAAGGAAGGGAAGGGGAATGGGAAAAAATAACAACCAAGATATATCACGTAGAGGTACAAATTCCCAAAGATGAATGTGATCATAATAAATATCTAAAATGTACCCATAAACTTAATTTAAAAAAACTTGAGTGGAAGAGTTTATATGTTTGCAAAAAGAAGAATGATATGTGTTAATAATATTGTCTCAGGGGTTTGAGGTGAAGTAACTAGATAAAGAGCTGAAATGAATGATAGAACCTAGACACCTAGTAAATCAGAGCCAATGAAAGAACAAATACACAGGAATAACAACCTAATAAACACATGAAACGATAGAAGAACATAATATAACCCTGTATTACTAAATACTTCAAGAAACATACAAAAATTAAAACCAGTAAGATGTCTCATGGGAGTACAAATTAGATATTCCACAATGAGACATTCCATATGTGATTCCTCCCAAGTAGCTTCCTTGACAGAGAGTCTGAGTGCTCACACCTCAATTACTTTTCTTATACCTCCACTGCAAAACTGAGGTTAACTGAGACCAGGATCTTTTTCTGCTGGGTTTCAGGCATTCTTGCAGAGTTTGTTGTAGTCCAAGTTCTTGGATTAGGAACTTTTGCTGTCCCTCTCCCTGGGTATGATGTTGGATTCAGGAGAGGAGATAAGTTCATTGGCACTAAATCATCTGATGAACCAGGATCATTCCTATACAATCAATTCAACTACAGCAATAACCCACTGATCCACTACAGTGGCATCTATTAAGAATAGTTGAGAGATAACACAATATAAGACCCTGTTTGGGGTCTCCTTCTGGCAATGGGAACATGGCACCAATGTGAGCTTCCAGTCCTGGGTGACTCAGGCTGAAACTGGCAACTGACTACAGAAACTGAGTCTGTGATCACCAGCCCCTTCCTTTCAGTGGAATTCCCCTTAATCTGCTGTCCAACTCCTGGCAGTCTCCTATGACCGTTCTTCCCTCATCCACTCTGGGAACTTGGCAATGTGAAGCAGCCAAGGGCTGTTCTGGAACTGAGATTCAAACACCCAGCCCTTCCCAACAATGGTGTCCCCACCAGGTCTTGCTCTGCATAAGTGTGTTGCTGGGCACTTGTACTGAAGTCACTCACCAAGTGTTGACCATGGAGGGCTGCTCAGGAAGCAATGACTCCCGTTCTTCCTTCTATCTCCAATTGCACACGATTCTCCTGGTTCTGATGCAGTTCTCCATGAACAGAGAGTTGGTAGTTTCACTTTGCCTCCCAGTTGGCAGCCAGCCAGTTGCGTCGATGACACCACAGTTTGTCCTTTGTGGAATGGAGCACCTCTTCTGTATCACTTAATCTTATTTTCTTCTCCTCTGTCAGTTCCCTCGTGTTTCCCATATTCTCACTTTGGTTCCTCTCCAAGCCATTGTTTTCTAGACTCTAGATACATTGTCCTAGAGAAGCTGAGTTGCTGACATTCACTGTTCCACCACTTTGTCTAGTCTCCTTAGTTTTAGATTTTTAGACAAACATTTGCCTAAGGCTTACAGAGGTTGAGGGAACTGGATAATGCTCTAATCTGTCTTGAAAAGCTTGGCTGACATTTCCACTTTTCTCATCACCAGGAGAGCCCTGAGCAGCTCCTCAGCACTCTACTGAGATGGACACTGAAGTCTGTTTTCTGTCTAGGATATCTCGTCTTCAGCTTCTCTTCATCCCATCATTAAGTGATTGGTAATGTCCCAGTCACTGCTGAAACATTTCATGTTGGTGGTGCAAACTGATGTAAAATAAACCTAGTGTTAAAGACAGGGATGTGGTCCACACTGGGGCCAAGCCTTGTGAAGGGTGTAGTAAGTATACTTGAGCTCTTAAAAATTCAGAAAATAAATTTCCAAAAAAAAAAAAGAAAGAAAATAAATTTCCCTCTTTTTGACACAAATCAACCAGACCCACCAGAAATAGTCGATGGCTTGGGGACCCTCAGACTTGGTAATACCAGGGAACAAGACAGGGGCACGGTGTTGTTCCAACACCAGTGGAACAGGGTCCTTTGTCCTGGCTCCTTTCAGTGCACAATGAAGTGTTTGAGAAGATGAAGTGCCCAGGCTAGGGGCTCCTGAGGACATGATGAATTCCAAGCTAAACACTGAGATGATTGGCCCTCAAAAATATTCTACTTTTTTTTTTTTTGGTATCAGGGATCGAACTCAGGAACTTGCACTTTTGAGGCAGGCGGCAACACCTCTAAGCCAAATCCCAGCCCAAAATTGTTCTACTTTTAAGAGGGATTGCAAAGAGGAATGCCCCATATTAAGATTTTCAAAATGTCAGGACTTAGGGCCAGTGAGCAAGCATTAGTCTTCCAGATGCTGAGAAACAACCAGCCCTGCCAATAGCAGGAAAATGGAGCCTGTGAAGGTACAGCCTGAGGTCACAATGAATTCCTGCCTTTGAGCACAAAGGATTCCCCTGTTCTAGGACTCTCAGTGTACCCTTTCTGCAAGCGCCAATGCTTGGCACCATTCTTCATGCACATCTTTTTTCTTTGTTATATACATTGTGTGTCCAGATGAGACCACATGCACCATTTTCCTTCATGCAGGAGATATGGGAAATATGAAAGCATACACACTGATGCAGGACAGATCTTACCAGCTTGGGAATCTCAGAACAGGGCAATGACAGGACCTTCCTAAAGGTGATGCAACATAAATCCCTACCTGCAGCACTGTTAACACTTTTCTGCAGGCTATGGCATGGAAACTGTGCTTGATAAGTGGTTCCATGCTCACCTGTGATTCCTAGTTTGTCTTCCAGAAACTGCCAAAGCAGGGTTTCAACCAACTCCCTATGATCAATGTATTTATGATGTGTTGTAAACTTGCACTAATAAAAAAAATTCAGAGCCCATTTGAGCACCAATGGATGAATAAAGAAAATGTGGTATTTATATGGAATGGAGTACTACTCTGCCATAAAGAAAGATAAACTTGAGACATTTTTAGGTAAATGGGCATACCTTGAAACCATAATTTTAGGGGAAATAAATCAGATACACAAGTTTAAATATTGTATTATTTCTCTTGTATGAGAAAACCAAAGGGTAAATAAGGCACATAATGGAGAACATATATTAGGAAGTAGGAAGAACATGTTCAAATGTGAAGGGGAACATATTCAGTACAAAGGGGAAGGGAAAAAGGAGGGAAGCAAGGGAAAAAGGATTTTAAAATGAGAACAGAAGGAAAAAATGGAAACAAAGCTTCTGTAAATGGGTAGAGGATGAAGAGTTGATGGGAGGAGAGGAAATGGGAAAGGAGGGAATGGGGAAGGAGGAAATGGGAAAAAAAGAATCAAGACATACTATGTATAGGTACAAATTCCCTATGATGAATGTGATCATTATGTATGGCAACCATATACTAGTAAATAAAATTACAAGTCCAAAAAATCATTTAGCAGAGTTCTCCACTAAAGAGAAACCTGCAGAGGAGGGCAAACGTGGTCTCAAAGGATCTGTGTGGCAGATGCCCCTATGAAAGGAAGAAGCAATTACAACATTGTCATGCGCTCCTGCAGACACAGCTGGACAGTCACTGCTATTGCTGGCGTCCTGGAGGCTGCTGTACCTGGTGGGGCACAGTGACCATGGAGGTAGCAGCTCAGCCAGCTCCTCTCCTCCCAGCTCCACCTCACCACTACTTCGCAACCCCAGCAAGTCACTTATAACCCTAAACCTTGGTTTCCAGTAGACAGTGGTGGCAATAGCATCCCTCCTTATTCCAAGCTCAATGGGAAAATCAGATATGACCACTTATGTGAAGGCTCTATACAAATATAGTATTATTATAAACAATGATGATGAGCACACAGTGACTGGGCAAAGACAGGCCAGACCAAGCCCCTGGCCTTCTCAGCAAGGGGCCAGTCTCTGTGGCTCTGTGGCTCCTGAGGAGCTGCTTCAGTTACCAGGAGCAATGTCTCTCACCCACCCTCTGAGAGGCTGAGAGAACGATCCAGCCAGTGGAGAGCAGCAGCATTGATTCTTCTCTGTTCTCTCCTTGAGAGAGGTTGGAATTTGTTTTTTATAATCATTTCATTTTTCAAAAAGACAAATATTCACCAGCCTGAAGTCCTGGAGTTCAGATAGCATTATTCACCATAAGATTAATGCCAGCCCCGTTTCAGCCAGATAAGTTTGTATAACAGCAGAAGCCAGAGAAGCACCCCATTTGTGAACAGATGGGTTTTTTAAATTCAGAGTGAGCAACAAGCACAAGCTGTATCATCAAGAAAAATTAAGGCATTTAAAGTGTATATATTTTAAATTGGAAAATAATTGATTAACTGCCAAAAGAAGATAGTCTAAGATGTCTTTTTAAAATTTGTTGTAAAACCGTATTTCCGTTCCTTTCCAAAACCCCCACAAATTTACATATACACCCACCCATACAGTATATCATTTCTCTATGACTTCTAGTGCAATTGATATACTATTCTTCTCTATATCAGAAATTATTAGGATAATCTATGTGGTCCCAGGGGATCTCTAGTTCTGCCACAAAATACTGCAGAGGGAACATAAGCTACTGCAGACATCTCCCTGCCTGTGCTGCTGCGACTGTGCTGCAGGAGCAGCAGGCCAGACTTCTGAGAGAGCATGTGGCCTGGAGGGAGGCTCTCAGCATCTCTGGGTGGGGTGTCCTGCATCTGAAGTGTCCCTGCCTTGCTGGTGGCTGTGAGGACAAATGTGGTCATATACGTCCATGCTTAGGAAAGTTCTTGCACATGCTCACAGTGTGTCACGTGGTGGCTGGTACCACAGACACAGACATAGAGCTAGTAAGAGGCCAGGAAAAAAGGATTGCAGCAAAAACTGGAGTTCAATGTTTAAACTGGAAATGCATTTTCTAGTTGCTTCTTACAATTACTACTAAAGCTCCATGGCAGGGTTTGATATTTGTAAAAGAAAAGATGGTGTAGTTGAGATGAGCATGTGCACAGGTACGAGCAACCTGGATCTAGTGGCACCACAGTGCTGACAGCATCATGATGGTGGCACTGGCTCACATGACAGTGGAGGAGCTTAAGCAGAAGTCTTCAAGGCCCTGTGCCACATGCCCTACCTCAGGGGTACAGGCAAGGGTGTCTTTGCAAAGATGGGCAACCAAAGGCCTCCAGCTGGATGCACAAAGCCCTGTGCATGTGAGTGGGGAAGAATCCACAGTGCTCTTCAACCTTCAGCAGTTACCACTCCACACCTTCCTCCTTCTGATACATCTGGACTACTTTACAACTCCTACCAGAGAGGATATGAGAGATAAAGTAAGGTGGAACAGATTGATCAGCAAAGCCACTAACAAGGATCTCCGGTGATGTCTTATGAAGAAATAGCTAAAATCAAGTCTTAGAAATTTATTATTAATACTTCTAATAATATAAAATATATCTACACAAAGTAATAGATAGCATCATTATTTATAACTGCAATACAGTGAAAAATAATTTAATGTCCAAACACAGGAGAGTGATTGAATTAGATACAGTGAGTTCACATACGGGAGAACTATGAGTCTGGAAAGAGAATGAGAAAAAGTTCTATGAACTGCTAGGGAATGATTCCCAATGCATATTGTTACAGGAAAAGTCAAAGTACGAACAGTATAGTTGGTATGATACCATTTTTAAATATTAAAAATTAATCAGGGGAATAAAAGAATGGTACATAAATCCTGAGCTCTTTGCAGTGTTTTCTTTTATCAACTGAAATGACCCAGAAGAAATACATCCCAATAGCAAGGAACACTACTACTTTTTACCCAGATATTTGTTTCTTAATAGTGCCCACTAAAAGGAACCAGGGATCCTTGGGTTGTGCCAAGGTTAAGATACAGTAAGTACCAGATGAACCTGGGACCTCTTGCACCAGAAAATGAGGAAGTGTATTTTGTGGTGTGTGAATTTTATCTCCAAAAATTACAAGAAAGAAAGAAGAGAGAATGGAGCAAGAGGTGAAGAAGGTTGGGGGTGGGGGAAGACCAAGAGCCTGAATTATTTTCTACCACTCAAATCTGAAAATTTTCAGTGACAAAATAGGCAAATTCAGTAAGGAAGGAACTAAAATCCATTGGACAAAATAGTAATGCACCAGTCATACAATAAAAATAGGTGGGCAGATAAACAGGCAGTGTAACCTCTTATAACTAGATGGCACCCAAGAGCTTCATGCACATTTGGAAGGCAACTGGCTGACTGGCTGTCAGGGGGCAGGATCTGGTTGGAAGAGGTGGGTCACTGGATTGGGACCTGAAAAGTTGCATCTCCCTTCCTGGCTCCTCCTTTGATTCTCTGCTTCCTGTCCACCATGCCATGAGCAGCTCTGCTTGGCCACACCCCTCTGCCATGCCATCTTGCCTTGGAGCCAGTTGACTATGAGCCAAAATAAATGTTTTCTTCTTCAATTTGTTGGCAGGTGCTGAATCCCAGCAATGAAAAAGTGACTTAGACAGGCAGACAGACAAAAAGAGAAGGTTCTCCTTCCAGAGGATTTCTAAATGGCAGACACAGACAAGGTTGTAAGTTGGAGATTGAGTAAAATGCAACAGGTGTTAAATGTAGGGAATAAAAAAGAGAATATTCATCTGCTCTTAAGGTGAATCTTTCCACAGATTATTGGCTACAAAGGAAAAAAGAGTAACTATCAAGTAGAGTAACCAAACAAAACACAACTGCAGTGATCAAAATGAACACCTCTGGTGAAATGCATATCGCCACTGTGTGTCTCCAGATAAGAGGCACTGAGAGGACACAGTATCACCTCTAAGGTTTCCAGCCAGAGACTCAAACAGTGACAAACCAAAGCTGAGGAACAGGGTCTAAAATAACAAGCAAGTGTTCTTAAAAACCATCACCCCCACCACCCAACGCAACCACTGCAGACAGCTAAGGTGAGCACTCTGAACTGTGTAGGGCTAAAGCTTCTACTGTCCACAACCAAGCAGCAAAAAGTAAGACAGATGTGGCTGACAGAGGGATGGGAGGACAATTGGGAAGTCAAGTAAACATGGAACAATGGTCCAACTGAACACGACTCCAGGGCCTCGGCAGTCACCGTTCTAGGCTTTCAATGACCTTCTACACTTGAGATTTTTCACTATGAAAATGTGAGGGGAAATGCTAACTCCAATGGGTATAACTAGAGAGACCAACAGTATCACTCCTGAGAAGCAAGCAGAGCAATTACAAGCTTCATACATCACTGCTGGTAATGGAAAGTGGGACAGCCACATTAGAAAGCTTTGTGGAAATCTGAGTTAAACACAGTTCTGCTCTGCAGTCTGGCACGTTCTTCTAGCTCTGCCCAAGATACAGGAACACACACTGCCATGAAGGTTCATACACACTTGTCACAGCAGGCTTATTCACACGAACTCCAAACTAAGGACAGCTCAAATATTCATCAACAAGCAAAGAGATGATACACCACTGAAGAGTATAAAGGAAAAAATGACTGATGCACACAAGAATATAGATGAATCATAAAAGCACTGATAAGTTAAAAAAAAAAAAAAAAGCTTTAGCCAGGTATAGTGTCGCACAGCTGTAATCCTAGTACTCTGAGATCCTGAGGCAGGAGGATGGCAAGTCTGAACCCAGGGCAACTTGGTGACTTAGTGAGAACCTATCTCAAAATAAAAAATATTATTTATCACGTAGCCCAGCTCCTTCCCACAAAATAATAAAGTGCGGGGTGGGGGATTTAGCTTAGTGGTGCCTACACCTGTCTCGAAAGCATAAGCTCCTGAGTTCGATCCCTGGCACCAAAAAGAAAAAAAAAACACAAAATAATACAGTAGTATCTTGGTTCATAAATGCTTTTGTTTTCAAACAATTTGGTTCACATACAAAAGCATTTGGTAAAATTTTGTTTTTGTTTGCAAACTCCACATCAGGTTGTCACCTGTATGTATACAAACTGTACATATAGCTGCAGCCATCTTTCCCAAACAAACACAAATGTAGCCATCTTTTCCAAACTCATAAAACAAATTAAGTTTGTGAACCAAGGTACCACTGTACCAGGTTTTCTCCCCGAACTCTGCAGCTGAACAAGTCAACCACACATTTATTTAAAATACTAAATAAGCAAGAAAATAATGAACATGCAAACTAAGTTAATTCTGAAAAACACGAGCCACAGGGCAAAGACTACAAAGACATGAACACATAGTACAGCTGGAAATGTAACCTGGGCACAGGAGCAGATGGGCTGATGGAACCGAACAGCAGGCACAGACACAGACCCGTGTGCATGTGCAAGGCCCAGCTCCAAAGTGGCTGGAACTTTATAATAATGGAACCATCTGTGTCAGTTAGTTTCCTCTCGTTCCTGAGACAAAATACCTGACACCAAAGCTAAAGGGGGAAAATCACAGAGGTTTCAGTCCATAATTGGCTGGCTTCACGGTGGGATGGAGAAGGAGAAACTTCATGGCAGTGGAAGACAGCAAAAGCAACAAGGGGCCCTAACACCATCTTTCTGTTCCTTTCATTTCATCCAGACTCCCTGGATTAGGGCGGTGCCAAACTACCCTCCTGGAGTGCTCGAGCAATCACATGCCCTTAATTCCAGTCCCACACATTTCAGATTCAGCTTCCTCTGAAAAAGACTGCAGAGGCTTTGGGAAGACGTCTAGATGCAAGCCGTAACATCATGCAATCAGAGAAGAAAATAGAACTTTCCCAATAAACTAGAAGGAGGGAAATTTTCCTAATCATAATTCCTAATCATAATTCAAAACTGAAAATCATTATGGCAAAAAAATTAAATAATCATTTCAGACCCAGAGATTCACTTAGTAAGTTTAAACATCTGCACATGAGAAAAGCTTCCAGTAACTTGGAATGGAAGGTCTGTCCCTAATGAAGGGGCAGGAAGAGCACCTTCAATTCCCATTTGTCCTCCCAATTTCTTCTCTGCTTTTCTTTTGCCTCTTTTTAGATTATTTTCCCCTTTCTATTCTGTTCTTTTTACTCTTCTCTTAGTAACTTAAGAATTAAAAATGCATTCCCAACTTAGAGAAATTAAAAGTTGATCAACAACCCAATAAATTTATCTTAATTATTTGCTTTTAAGTGACTCTGGGGCATGTACAGCTTAGTATGATTTAAATAAAAATGTATTTTAAGTAATTCCAGGGAAAAAAAAAGAAAAGTTGAAAAAATAGTGCAGTGAGTTCTCACATATGCTTTACTTATATATCTTACACAATTATAGAACTAGGATCAAAATCAAGAATTAACATTAGCATAACAGTGTTAACCAGTCAACATACAGACTTTGTTAACATCTTTCCTGATTTCCACTAATCTCCTTTCCTGTTCCAGGATCCACTCTGGAATTCCACATCACATTAGCTGTTTCATCTCCTTAGTCTCCTTCAACCTGTGATAGCTCCCCTGTCTTTCAGGACCTTGGCACTTTTGAAGCATACTGGTAAGTTACTTTCTGGGATGGCTTTCAATCTGGTTTGTCTGATGCTTTCTCGTGATTAGATTGAGGCTATACATTCTTGTCAAGACCACAGAAGTGGTGCTTGTGGTGGTATATTGTATGGATAACTTTTCAGTCGCTGGGACAAAATACCAGGCATTCACAACTTAAAAGAGATTTACTTTGGCTTACAGTTTTTAGAGGATTCTATCCATGGTTGGTTGGCTCAAAGGCGAGAGGGCATGGTAGAGGAAAGGGGCTCACCCTGTAGCAGCCAGGACACAGGGAAGGGAGGAGCAGGGCGGGAGACAGGTCCTTCCAGGTCAGCCTCCAGCGACCTGCATCTTCCCACCAGGCCCCACCTCCTAACAATGCATTTAGCTACAACCTCCTCAGTGGATGACTCCACTGATCAGTATGGAGCCCTCTTGATCCAAAAGTTCCACCCCTGAACACACAAGACTGGATGACATTCTAGATCTAAACCACGAAGCATATGATGCTGAAATGTCTTCTCACCAGTGCTGGTAATTGTGATCATTTGGTTAAGGTGATGTCTACCAGGTTTCTCTGCTGCAAAGTGATACTGTCCCTTTATAATGAATAACCCTATTGGAGGAATATTTTGAAACTACACAGATATCATGTTTCTCCTCATATTTTTCTCCCCCACTGATGCTAGTAAGCACTGGTGGATTTTGTAATACTGATCATTGTGGTGTTTAGCTAATGGTGATTTGTATTTCTATCATTCTCTCTTTACTTATGCAGTGAGATCTTACTCTAATGAAGACCTACCCCTCTCTATTTACTCAGCTATTCCTCTATAGCAGCCTTGTTTCATGGACCTTTATCTTATGGGTTATAATCCAACACTACTGTTTCTTCCTTTTTTCATCAGCTTTTCCCAGCTATGGCTGCTGGAGGCTCCTTGGTTCTGTGTCTCCTGAACCTGTGGCCTTCCAGCAGCGCAGGATGTTCTGGTCTCATGTTGTATCTTTCTGGCCTGGTCTTGAACCAACTTTTCTCCAAGAAGCCCTTCTTCCCTTTCTTTTAATACTGAAATGCTGTATTTTTGTGCTGCAGGTGGAAGTACTATTGATAAACATTTAATGTAAATGTTCTTGAAGTTGGATGTGATTTGCAGCTTAAAAAGTGTTTTTTCACACACAGGGCAATACCTAGGATGGAGAAAGCAAGAAAAAAGGAATACAGAACATGTGCATGTGTGGCCTACATAACCAGCTGGCTCCTCTTCCTGAAGATTGTCATGAGAAACCCGAACTTGGGCTCTGCACGTGCTCACTGCTGCTAGGACATCTGTTCCTGGCCCTCGGCAGATAGAGAGGGGAAGCTTGGTGTGTTGAACCATGGGCACGTGTGCATGTGCACATCTACTTTATTTCTGTACCTACCTATGTATATACACACCTGTGTATCTATAAAGACATAAAACTTTAAAGCTACGAGTTCCCACTGCTGTCTCTGTTTTCAGTCCAACACTACAGGCTTTCCTCTTCCACAGTCTGTCTTTTTCACTCACTCTGAGGATACCCAGGAAGCAGTGTCAGATGGATAACCTAGACCCCTGTAAGCAGTGGATTCACTAACCAGATTGCCAATTTGTGTGTAGTTCTCTTTGCCCTGGGCCTCACAACATCCAGTCTAAATACTCAGGGCTGTGCTTTTGTCCTCACTTTCTCAGTGTGGACAACAGGGTTAGCTTCTGCTCTTCCAGTCTATACTCCGTTCTGGGTCCTCTCACATCCTTGTTTCAAGGGTCTACCTATTTTGGACAGCAGGTTTTCAAAAGACTGCAGTAGTTCTAGGACACAAACCCACACACAAAGAGGTTTTCAGAGAAGGGACAGTCCCTCCGCCCCTGCTGCCCTCTTCCCTCTCACCTCTTCGGTCTACCCCGCTGTCACTCACTCTCTGTGGGTAACCAGTCTCTGGTTTGTATTTATCCTTGCCACACTTCTTTTGAACAAATGAGTAGACGGCCACATATTTTCTCATATTCCTGCCTTCTTACCTGAAAGAAAGCTTAGCATAACACTATTCTGTATTTTCCTTTTTCATTTAACACTATATACTGTTCTATATGTTCTAAGTTAAGCTCAATGTGAGTAATGTTATCAAATTACTATTGTACCTTTACTCAACTTTTGGAATGAGAAGAGAGATCCTTAGACTAAAAGGAGATGCAACATGTGTAACACTGGCAAAGCCACTATGGGAACAGTCAACAGTCACAATAATTTGTGCATGTACTCAGTTCAAGAAAGACTTGTCAAGAATCCACTAGATTGCTGGAACTACTAACAAGTTTTAGCAATGGATAAATCCATCTTTAACCTTCAGAAAGTAAAGTTGAGAGTCCAAGGGCAGTTCTAATACAGTACTAAGGACATGATGGGATAAGCAATGATTTCATGGAAACTCAAAACTCTGACTGGTTGAGAGGGAGGATGGAAGTGAATTCAGCCAGAATCTCAAGGAAAACCCATCCAAGCTGAGAAATGAGGTCGATTAGGAACTGGCCAGGCTAAGACAGGAAAAGGCAAGAGCTGCAGAAAGGGAGAAAATTCAGCTTGTTCACATCACGGGGTAGTGAGAGACAAGGCTAGAAAAGAAAGAAGTTTTCAGATCATGAGGTGCCAAGGGCCTCTTAACATGGTAGGGAATTCAGAATTAATTGTAGAGAAAATAGGGATTTTCCATGAAGGAAGACTTTAGACCAAGGGGGTTATTCCTGTGCATTCTGAAAATGTAGAAAATGAGCCCAGAAGAAGGGGGGATGGAGAGAGAGAGGGAGAGAGAGAAACCATATGCTGGCATGAAGCAAATTCAGCACCGTGGTGGTGCTCAGTTCACCCTCGGTGGTGTGGGAGAGAGACTGGGCATCAGGCTGATTGTAGCTCGGCACCTGAATAGATGTCAGCCCTGTTCCCGAGCCATGAAATACAAAGAGAAGCAGGCTTGGGGAGGGCAGGATGCACATGATTACTACTTCAGTTTCTGAATGTGTTGAGCTAAAGGTGCTCACACCACATTCACAAGTCAAGAAGAGGTGGGATATATGGGTCTAGAGCTTGGGAGAGACAGATGCGGGAAGGATCCCAATCTGGGTACCATCAGCGTACAGAAAGTAACCAATGACAGACATTTAACTTCCAGGAAGCAAGAAGAGAGTCAAAGACTGAACCTGAGTGCTGGCTTGGAAGAGAGCAGAGTGGGGAGAGGTCCACACAAATGATGCTGAAGAGGAGCAGCCAAAGGATGAGGCAACATCACAGCACTGGAGGGGAACTCATTCAAGGACAGGGCCAGTGCTCCTCCAGGGTGGAGAAGAAACAGAGTGGATGATTTCACACAAGCTGAGAGCTTGTGAACAGACAGAATGGCAACAGCTACGCAAGAGTCCTGGGACACAGGCGAATACCTGCAGCACAAAGGGAGAAGGGGAGAGGCAGCTAAGTGTGGACTCCGTAGGTCGAGTCCAGTGAAGACACGGGGGCCGCGGGTGGCGTGGGGTAGGCACACCTGCAGCTGACAGAGAGCGGCCAGGTCTCATTTAGACTCCTTAAGGAAGCTGGTGACCTGACTGCATCTGCCCCAACATGACAGCAGGCCTCGTCTGGAGGGGAGCAAACCCAGCCCTTCTGACCCCTTCCCTCCGTCAGCCGCGTTATCTCGCTAAGCACCTGTCAAGAGCCTCACAGCCTGTGGGTTGACTTCCTCATGCAGTCATTCTTTGTAGGTGCTTATATCGTGCCTGTTTACACTCATAACATAAAGGACTGAATATTTGTTCTTAAAATTGTCTTTGGAAAAATGTGTCTCTAATTTGTCAAAAGTACGTTCTTCAATGAAAAGTCAATTTAGAATCTTTCATTTGAAAGTTTCGTTTTTATATTAATAACATATGTAGTTTATATCTTCCTAGAAAAAATGTATACATACAGTAATGACTGACGAATTCTCCTTGTTAAAAAATGAAAGAGGGCCAGGGATTTAGCCCAGTGGTTCCGGCACCTGCCTCGCAAGCGCAAGGTCCCGAGTTCAATCCCCAGTACCAAAAAAATAAAAAATAAAAAAAATAAAAGATACCACTCTGCAAATAACCACAACTATAAAAGCAGCAAACAAATACTGAAATTTGAAAGAGAGTAATTCTTTTGTGTCTACCCTCTAAATAGTTTCTTTTTATAATTTTTTTTAATAGCTTTCATTCTTTATTCTATCTTTAATTTCATCAGTGCATTTTTGCAGTGTCCATGTTCACGCTTCTTGTGAGGAGGTGGTGTGTGCACATGCACGCTTTGACTCCTTTTCTCATTCCCTTTCCCTTCCCTCTCTCTTCTCTCTCTCCACTGCTTAATCAGTCTCCTTCCTACTTGAGAAAGATCTCTCTGCTTCTAGTCTCTCTTTTATTTTGTTCTTTATTTATAATTTAAGTTTTTCATATAAGAGAAATCATACACTATTTAAGCTTGTGTGTCTTATTTTATTTCACTTAAAATTATGGTCTCAAGATACATCTTAATTTATTCCTAAATAGTTTTAAAACTATTACTTTCTACTTTGGAACAAATGCAGCAACTATTCTTTTACTTTCAGGTCTGAAGGTCAAATATATATATAATATATATTATAATATATGTTAAAGTACAGACATCTTTTTTTTAAAAGCACTACTTCTGTCTCTAGCACTTCCTGGTGACTAACCTAACATTGTGCCAACATCTTAATAAGGAGAACTCATCTTTCTCATGGACACATATCAATACTGTGTCTGTAAATATGTGAGTGTGTGGATTCTTGAGTGGAGTCTGTGACCCATAATACAGAAATCAATAGATTCCATGTCTAAGAAAAATAAACCTAAATAGATGATTAGAGATAAAACTGATCCATAGTTATCTGCAGACCACATGCCCTGTAGTTTTTACCAATAGTAAATAAGTGATTCAAATCAGATGCTGGGACTCAGTTCTTTCCAGCTCCCACCCTGTACCTATACAGATAAATACCCTGTCACTGCTCACTGAAGGTGGGCTAATTTATTTCCAGCTGTGTTTTAGACTCACACTTATAACAGATAACTCAGGTTGGGGAATGATAGGCCCAGGGCTCTGTATGCATCTGGGCTCTGCTTTGAGCCCCTGGGATGCTCTTTTCTGCAAGGCTCCACACAGAGACAAAGCCAGGCTGCTAAAACTAAAGGGGTGACATGCAGGTCTTTCCTTCATGGGCAAGAAAATGCCTATAGCCTGGCAGCAATGGACTAAATATAGAATTTAATACAATCTCTGCTGTTTTCATGGACCATAAAAAAGAAAGAAAGAGGGAGAGGAAGAGGGAGAAAGAGAGAGAGAGAGAGAGAGAGAGAGAGAGAGAGAGAGATGAATCAAGAGAAATATCAAAAGAACATGAGGAAGAAGTCATTATCTGGCCCCAGTACATTTTCTCCACTCACAAATACATTAGTTGGTACATGAGTAGCACCTTACTCCTCTTTAAATCCTATTTTCCTAAAACTCTACAGGCAGTTTAGCTGACAGGATTGGGCTTCCTCAGACCATGTCAGCCATTACAGGAATGGCTCAGAAATAAAGGCACAAGCTGAGAAAGTCTGAAAGCGTGGAAAGTCCTTGTGCATGGAAATGTGCCAAGCACTTTAGGAAGAGCAGAGGACATCAGGATTCACCAACAAGGTACTTCATAAGTGCTCTTTCCTGATATCCCAATATCCTTATGCAGCTGGCATTATGATTCTTTCAGAAATGATGCTGAGCACATGAGATCTAATTAGTAAGGAGAACCCAGACTTAAAGAGGTTCACCCAGCGCTATTGTCTAAGTTATTTCCACTTCCCCTTGCAGCCTTATCCACTACACTATGCAAATATTTCCTTTTGATGTTAGGTCTACACTGCACTTCTACAGCCAGGGGTTCCAAAGTTTTAGTTCCAAAAAGTTAGTACAAATCATCTTTACTTAGAAGAGAGAGATTATCTTCGAGCCATGAGTTCAGTGTTTGGAGAGACTGGCTGGATCTGCTTTCAATCTCAAACACTGGTGAGATAATGTAGAAATATGTGTGAGATTGTTATTCTCATCATAGAATAAGCGCATGTAACATTTTCAACTCTTTTCCAGCAGAAAGTGACTAAGGCTTTAACATAGCCACCAAGAATTTCTTTAGGTAATCTTCCACAGCAGTTTTAGAACATCAGACGCAACAAAGAACAAATCACTTTCCACTGCAGTGATCATAATAAAACACAATGCCATCAAGAGCCTGAGCGCCTCCCAGGGCCCGGCCCTGTGGTAAGTGCCCTCTACACACCAGCTTCGTGTAGCTGAACCACCACCATGTGAGTTGAGGACAGAGAAAGCTCAGAGGGTTAAGTGCTTAACATTACATGGCAAGCTGAGTGCAGGCAAGGTACCAGTCCAGGTCCTTCTGCCTAAAATCTGACACAGCATCTCCAACTAACTGTGCCAGCCGTGTACTAAAATGCCGCCCAATGTCAGGCACACACGAGGAATGATGACAGCGTGACATAGGCAGGGTCAAAGGGAGCCATGGGTGATTTAGGGTAGCAACAGGTCTACAGCCGACAATTTACATTATTTCTGGATGTAACCAGGATACAAACGAAAAGGACCTTATCCTCCTCCCCACCAATAAAGCAAAACAGGGAGGAGATGGTTTAAAAGAAGATAATCTTCATTGTCAAAGCATGATGCAGTAGCCTCATGACATGTTCTTTAAATTGGTGAATTCTGAGCAAGGTTTTAAAAAGCCTTTCAAAGCTAAAACAAATAAAGCCTAAGCTCTAGTATTTGCTCTTACTGGTAGCAACCCAGTGAGATCCAAAGTCCAAGCAAACTGCTCTCTCAGACCCCTCATCCTGCAGTCAGGCTCATGGGCCCCACTGTTTGAAGAAGCTCATGCCTCCCATCTCAGGACTCAGCCTCAGCACCAAGAGACTGGCACAGAAATCGTGCTGCACCCATCGCGGACATCCTTTTCTGTCACCACCGCTCAGCATATGCAGGACGGAGATGACCAGAAGTGCAGTGCCTCGGGCACAGAGGACCTGTTGTTCATGAGAGAACCCATTTTGCACTACACCAGAATAAAAGTAGCTTTTAAAATGCCGTAAGAGAGGTCGAAAATATAGACGATTTCTTTGCCAGAAAGAGCACAACACTGTCTCCATTTTAAGACAGAGTAGTTGTAGAGTAGTCCATTAAAAGGTTATCAGAGTGCAGTCTTCCAATCATTTCAGATAGTAAATGGCTCAAACAGAGCAGTTATTTTCAGTGTAGACATTACTTGCTCATTTAGTAGGGATTACAGATTCTTTCAGAAGCAATCTCTTAAAATGATGACCATAGGGTGATATGAATTAAAATGAAACAACGGTGACTAATCCTGGCAATAAATCCACTTCCAGATCTCAGATCTCAGTGCTCTTGACTTTGGTTTAAAGTTGAAGGGAAATGCATAGAAGTCTTAAAAACTGGGAGCATAAATCTAGGTAAAAACCTACACATACACATATTTTTGTAAAATGGTTTTTTTTGGTATCGGGGATTGAACTTGGGACCTTGTGTTTGCAAGGCAGGTGGCAGAACCACTGAGCTAAATCCCCAACGCTATAAATTCTTATTTGATTACTCTCCATATTTACCATTTTATGTTACAGATGACTCAACATGTCTGTAACACTGCTTTGACAATATTTTTATTTTACACTGCTAGCCTCATCGCAAAGGCCCAGGCTTTAGCCATATAAATTTAGAAATTCACTTTATAGTAATTACACTGTACTCGTACTCTTCACTGCATCAACAATATGTCATCAAAACAGCATTTTAAAATTTGTAAACAAATATTAGGATGGTCTCCTTTTGCTCCTCCGTGGCTCTTATCACCATGTTTCCAAGATGTTGACCCTTTCAGTTGCTATAGGTTAAATATTTCAAGATCAGGTTAGGATCCAGAGATATACTGTACAATAAGGTACCTACTTGCCTTGGGGGAAGCCAATTAATGGAACTCGGGGAAGATGGAATTCTGTCCTGTCTGCACACTGAAACTTTTGTCACATGATATATTTTCAGGGAAGCAGGGAAAAAAAAGTATTTCCTTTTCTTTCAAGCAGCTGTTTTTAATTTTACACAGCCCTAGGTATCAGGATTGTGTCTAACATACTAGTAAAGAGACTCAATCTTCCTCATCAGTATAAGTCAATGCTGTGTCTGAGACATGAGAAGAGCAAAGACAGTCATAATGGCAGGGTCTCTGTGGAACAGTGTGAGGAGAAGCAAAGAACACTGAGCCCATTCAGCACTGCAAAGCTAAAGCTGCCCAGAGAAACCAGACCTCCTCAGTCCCAAGGGGTAGGTAGGTATCAGTGAATATTTGTTTCTTATTTCCACTGAAGCCAAGACAAAAGGAAATGAGCTTAGATTGCAACCAGAGGGATTAAGTTAAACATTAAGAGAAAAAAAATCCTTTCCTGAGGAGAAGGCTGGAGAGATAATGGAGCATAATTGAGAGGTGGTGGAAGCCTGTCCCTAGAGACGCTTAAGAATAAACATCCATCTTTTCAGAGTGGTTTTAGATACTGAAGGGTCCAGTATTAGCACAAGTCTTTTAGATTTATCTCCCAGTCATAACACACTACTGCTTTATTTAACACAGTTTCCTTGGTGCATCCACCAGAGCGGCAATGCATGCGGAGGGGAAGCAGCGCTGGCTTCTGACCTTGCTTGGACAAAAGCATTTCTCAGAACACCTGAATCACAGCCCACACCCAGGAGCAGATCATCTTATAATAGTTAATGAATACATGTTGCGAGAGTTTCACAGTTACAGCAAGTCCAGACCATACTCTTCATTAAATAAAAGGACTGTAAAAATGTTTTCACTTAGAAAGGGAAGGGGTCAAATTGTAATGTGATAGAACAGGAAAGTAAGTTTCCTTATCTCATGCTTATCCAGAATTATCTAGTATAATACCCAGAGTGACTTGGAGAGGATTTAGTTTTTCTACATACTGTCAAGGCCAGGAGAGAGATTATACTGCATACACCATCTGCACTCCACTGAGCATCTCCCATGGGCAACCAGGTGCTGAGAGCTAAAGGTGTCAAGGGTGAGAGGTGCAGCCTCTGCCCTCAAGGAGCCCATGTCAGGGCTGGGCTATAGAAACAGATCTCCACTACAATGCAGCCTTAGATCCAGTGTGCTGGGCAAACCCAGGCAAGACTACATACCTATGACTCCAGCACATAGGGACGCTGGGAGTTGGGAAAGGTGGGAATGGCTACAGACAGTGCCAGAACTGCTGAGGACTAGAGAAGTCAGCCCACTGTAGTAGACACGATGGCCAAGGAGTAGCATACTGGGGAAAAAGGAGACCTGTTCCTTCTGTGTGTTCCAGACAGAGGAGACCTGCAGAAGCACACATTCCTGGTAGTAAATGAAGCAAAGAGGCTGGAGACACAGATGCCAGATCATGAAAGGATGTACGAGTCAAGCAGGTTATGAGGAGTTAGCTGGGAGATGGTGAAAGACATTAACCTCTAGAGGGACTTGATCAATTCATATGTGTCTACAGGAGATAAGAGAGCTTGGCTGGCAACATGTTTGGCTGGGACTCCTCAGTACCTAGATAGTGGGTAGGTCAGATGGGTGCTTGAGTAATTTCCAATCTGTTAAGTCTCCTATGCCCAAGCTACGATCCTGTTTTTATTGGGTTAGGTTGCTATCTAAAGCTCCAGCCAGGCAAACTTGTCAATGCATCCTGATCTGTGCCCAGCAGCTAACCGATGAGATCATAGTATCATAGGCAACTCTGGGCATTTCTTTCTTAAAGAAGAAGAAACTTCTTCTCCTGGTTAGCTAATTCCATTCTTTTTTATTGAGTTTATTGGCACATTCTAGGTATATAATACACTGACATTCATCATTGGGAATTTGTACCTTTGGCTCTTATTTTTTCCCTATTCCCCTGCCCTCTCTTCAACCCCACCACCTCTCCCTATTCACAAAGACTTTGTTTCCATTTTTCCTTTTCTCATATTTTTTCCTTTCGCTTCTCTCCTTTCCCCTACATCACTTTTAGCCTACCCAACACCAAAATTTTAAAACTAAAATGTCAAGAGTTACAGAGTTCTCCTTTGTCACCATTAGATTTCCTGCAGTTTCAGAGCAATTATCTCAGTACATCACCTACCAGCCATGCAGTGTTTTTTCCTGATCTCCTACAGACACAGAAATGTTTAGGAAACCAACTGTGAAGATTAGTGTGGCCACTGGGGATAATTCTCTTGCTGATGATCATTTTCACCAAAAACAGGCACCAGCATTATGAATCATCTGTGACCACTTATGCTTAAGCTGAATACATAAAACTTTAATGGGTTCAGCACAAGAAGCAGTTGTAAGCCTGCACATTAAGGCACTCACATGCTGGGCCTAATTGTACTTAGACAAAGTCAGGCAGGAGTGCACAGCAGTCAGCTATATTTTGCTGTAAAATGAAACTCATGAATCTCTAATCACAAGTGAGATTTCTTTTCTTAATATTCATTATTCATGATCTCATTCTTTTTAAATTATTCATCTTCTCAAATGTTTGTGCTGTAACTTTTTCACTTTTCTGCTCTGCTTAGTGATAAATATCCGAGAGTAGACCAGTCATAGTCTTTGAGTTTAATAAAGGGCTTCTTCAATGTGCTGCTGGCTTCTGCCCACAGTCACTCTAGATAGTGAATGCAGACTGGCTGCTCAAGGGTAAACCCATCACCTTTCGTTTGGTCTAGGAGTTATTAACAGGTTCATTAAAGAGGGCCTGATTCAAAAATGTTCATGTCCAATAAGCCTAAATTTTGAAACAAGGCCTCCTCTGTGCCCCGACCCCCATCCACCTTACCAGCATCATCAGATCTCATTGTCCTCATACACGTCTATCTCTCTTCTACCTCCTTGGAGTCCCTGGCCAGTCCTCTGCCCTGTCTTTGGAATTTGCACCCCACCCACAACCCACCAAGTATACCTTCTTCCCATGGCTCCCTCCTCCTATCCAGGCTCCTTTCCTCCCCAGACCTGCACTCCTTACCTCACAACCGTTGTGTACTGTTTCCTTCCCCACTGGGATATGTGTGTTACTCACCACAGTTTATAACCATCCTTTTTTGCGTGTGCATACTGTTTCCTTCCCCACTAGGATGGATGCTTCATGAGGGCAGAGTCTGTTCATTTTGTTTGCCTTGTACACCCAGGCTCTAGTATGGGAATGAGTGCAGAGTAGGAACTCAACAGAGAGTCATTGAATAAACGAATTTTCAACTCCAAGAGATAATGATTAAAATGTATTTCCTCCAGGGCCAAGGATTTAGCTCAGTGGCATAGTGCCTGCCTGGCAGGCATGAGGTCCTGAGTTTGATCCCTGTTACCAAAAAAATGTATTTCCTCCAAATCACCTTTTCAGTTATATAAGTTCAATCTGTCCCCAGCTCACCTCAGTTCTTTCTGTGAATGGACTTCATAAGCCATCAAAGAGCTGTATCCAAGCCATCTGCAGAAACCCAGCCATAACCTACAACTTGAGGTGTTGGGGACAGAGGGTTACATCACAAGCTTTCACTGGTATAAGGGTTCTGAGATCCGAACAGCTACATATAAGGAAAGATTTGAGGTTCAAGGGACAGAGTGTAAAGCCATCTGCCTCTCTCTCAGCATCCTGTAGCCCATAGAGGACGCCCCAAGTCAAGTGTAGGATCATAGAGGAGAGAATCCAGGAGAGCTTGGAGCACTGTCGATACAAGCAGACTCCCGAAGCCTGCACAAGCCCCTGTGTGGCTTGTGCACACTGAACCTGCCACTTGGGTGTAGAAGGACGAGGAGAGGTGACCTTCGTCCAGTATCACCCCTCCTCGGATGTTGGGGTCACCACCACCACGCCACCACCACTGCCTCCTTCTCTGGAGCCTTCTCTGATAAGGAATCATGAACAAGACCACTTTATCCAAAGGACTGGGGCAAGATGTGAAAGAAATGACACTAAATGGGGCAAGTGAATAGAGGGTAAGTTTGTAAGTTACTGAGACACATTTTCACAGTCAAAATCAGTCTGAGTGGTACCTTTGAGGATTTTAAGATTTCTTAAAAGAAGTGATGGCTCTGGCTAGCACACAATGTATTATTACCAAAGGAAAACCTTAGATTCAGTTGTTAAATATGCATTAATGATGATGGGCTTTCATGTAACTTAAAAAGTGGCTCAAATGGAAACTCAGTGCATAATTACTAGATATTCTTGGAGGAGGCAAATGAAAAAAGCAAAAGATCTTCAGATAAACAGTCCAATTGAGACCTTGGGATTACTGAGAGACGATTTTTACAAGTACCCAAACAGATTTATAACAGTATTTTCCTGAGTATTAATACATTCTTTACAGTACATCTTTGAAATACTATTGGCATTTGTAGGAGACTGGAGCCAGGGAAAGGAAAAGTAAATGGTCTTGTTATAAAAATCCATGTCTAAAACACAAGAGCTCAGAAAAAGAGGCTTTAAGTAAATGCTTGCTGAATAACTGATGAACCAGATAAAGATTAGAAAACTAAAAGAACTTGCTTCTCAAGTCCCACATATAACCCTTCAGAGTAGTTAGGTTTTCCTGGAGACTGGTTTGAACTTCTCATCACTCATTAAAACAAGACTTTGGATGCCTCCTGAGGTCATTCAGATTGCCCTGCTGTACCTCAAGTGGCTAACATGGCAATATAATTCACAGAATACACATTATGTTAGACTTCAGCACCCTGTGATATTCTCAGATGCCCACCAAGGGTTCTAGCAAGCCGATGCCTTGAGAGTAATTTTCCTGGCATCTCGAGATGAATTTAGTGCCAGGTCTTCAAATGTGAATAGCTCCTATGTCATCCCATTATGCCACCTGGCCTCTGACCCACAAACCTTTAAAACAGATTTATTTAGGCTATAAACTTATAGGACAGTGCCTCCATCTTCAAATATATTACACTCTAAACATCTGGGAAAACAAAATTATGATTTTCAAATGCTGAAATCTCAGGCTAACTTGAGAAACAGCATGAAAGACATAGACTTAGAAAGTGTTCTATAATGTACTAAAAAACTCACCACAAGCAAAATTTCAGACTGGGAACACTCTTGACAGTAGATCTTCCCTGTATTTCATGTGAAGTCCAGTTAAATACTGTAGAAGACATTACATGACTTGAATTAGAAAATAGTTCCAGACAGGGAACATACTATATTACGTACTAGAGTACACATTCACTTTCTGTTAGCAAACTCACTCATTCCTGTTTCCCTGAAAGATATTTGCTACCTGATGAATTTCATAGCTTAAGAATTAACCCAGAATTGAGTTGTTCTCAAGAAAATCACTTAGTGACACTGGTAATCCAAATATGTGTTACTCCCTAATATTGTGACCTGCCAAGTGTTATCAACTGTATAAACAAAAACAGTCTCATGCATTCTTTACCCATGTAGATCTTTCTGTCTTCATTTGGAACACACAATGATTAGAGAAACAGTGTAATGCTAAGTGCTGATCAGAAGTACTGGCAGAAAGTAATAACTTGAAGCACATGTGATTGCCAACATTATTATTTAATCTCTTCAGAGTACAGTAGCCAGAAAAGGGTCAAATATTCAGAAAGAATTCCTGCACAAAAAGCAGACACAAGATAAGAACTCAAGTACAGCATGGACAAAACTGAACTCATGCTCTTCCTCCCTCAAACTCTGTCCCCTACCAGAAAGGCCTTCCCGAAGATCAGAGCCTCAGCTCTTTGGAACTAGCAATCCAGGTGCTCTTTCCAAGGCCTCTTTTTCCCTCAATCCAAACTACTCCCAAACCTGTTGATTTTACCTCCTGAGAAAGTTCTTACATCCATTTACTCCTCTTCAGCTCCGCTGGCACTTCCCGAGTCTCTGGCCCTCACAGTTGTAACTCATTTTGTAACTGAATATCTGTATTATTGCTTCATGAAGTGATAAAATAGGCCCCTGATGGCAGACACCAGGTCTATTTTTCTGTTTACTATTACTTTTTCATTGCCCACTACAGACTGCAATGTAAGGAAGGAATAAGGAAAGAAAATGATCTAACCAGAGGCAAGAGTTCAGGAAGAAAGGAAGATGCCCAGCATGCCCAAGGTCCTGGGTTCTTTCCCTAGCACTGAAAAAAACTCAGAAGAAAGTAAGAAAAGATAGAGTGGGGAAGGCACAGTGAAAGGCCTGAACCTAAAGAAGCTTGGACATATTCCAATCATGTCCCTGAAGAATAACAAGACGACTGATTCACTGCTTATTTTGTTCTCTATAAATTAAAAAACTGAAGCAAAATACATGTGAACTTTATTTCCCTTAGAGATAAAGAATGTACATATAAAGAAGTGCTCCCACCTCTGCATTCCTGTCTGCCCCTGGAAATGCTGCCCACGCTTGGCTTCCAGGAGCTGTCTTCCTCTGACTCGTTCCTCGGCTGCCTCTCCTCAGTTTCCGGTGTTGGCTCCTGTGCTCCTCCCTGACCTCTAGATGCTGGAAGGCTCTCAGCTTAGGCCAAGTCCCTCCACTTCCCTCCACATGTATGAGAGCCACCCAGCTGCAGGCAGCATGAGCAGGCCACGTGCAGGTCACTGCCACTGTTGTTGCCACTGAGGGCAGGGCAGGTGGTGAGGCTCAGGTGCAGACATTTGGCCTGAACTACATCCCCAGCCCCAAAGTGGCATTTTTAACACCATCTGTTAAATAAATAAAAAAAAGAAAAAAACACTGTCCTATCTCATGAATATATTTTTCCCCCTTTTAAGGACCTTATATATGTTAGTTATAGTCCTAACAGTGGGTCAAAAGATGAATTGTTTACAGATGCTATTTAGCTTCATTTCAAATCTATATTTAAATGGCAATACTGTGATTGATGTAATTTATAAGTGTGGAGGGGAATAAAAACTGGACATTTAATGCAATAACGTGACTAGTCAGGGGACATTACTAAAACAGAGAATGAGCAAAGTTTAGAGTGGGAAAAGGACAGCAGAAAAGAAATGGGTGGCAATGAAGGAGGATGAGGTCCCCAAGAAAACAGGAAGTAGGAGAGGATGCAGTCTACCCATCAATGTCTCTGGGACACCCATGCATGGCAGCCACCAAGCTGAGCACACAGCAGCAAGTGACACAGACAAGGTCCCCTCCTTGTGAAACTCTGAGTATAACGGGGAAATAGTAAATACCTCAAGATGAGGATACGATTGTGAATTACAGTTCAACTACAAAGAAAAAGCTCAGAAGACCCTGAGAGAGAATCTGGGGGTCACTGCAGGCCTCTCACAGAAGAGTGGCTGTGACTGAGACCTGAGAGTGGGCCTGAGTTATCAGCCAGTGTGTTGGCATGTGGTGGGCCGGGGTGGGCATCTGCAAAGGACAGAATTCAAGTATCTGCAAGGGCTGAGGCAGGAAAATCTGGGTGAATGGAGGGAAAGGAAAACCATTTCCCTGAAGGGTGGCTAGGGCTGAGTGAGCAGGGGAGCATAGAAGATTAGTGTAGAGATGGGAACAGAAGACCTGAATGGTAAGGGTGGAGTGACCAGGGCAGCATGAAGGACTGCTGTGCAGATGGAGATGGAGACCCCAATGGTCAGGTCTGGGTGGACAGGGAAGCTTGGAGGATGCTGTGGAGATGGGAACAGGAGGCTGGAAGATTGCTGCGGAGACAGGGAAGGGAGAGCCAGGGGAAGCAGAGGCCTGCAGCAAGGGTACCAGGTCTGAGCTGAAGCCTGAGACTAAGTGCATCTTTGCTGGAGAAGGAACGCCAAAAGATCCCCAATCCTAAAGGAAGTATTACAAAGAATAAACAACTGGGAGCTCATCTTGTTTTTTTTCTTTTCTTATTTTTTGGTACCAGGGATCGAATTCAGGACCTTGCACTTGCGAGGCAGATGGCAGAACCACTGAGCTAAATCCCAGGCAAGAGCTCATCTTATTAAAAATCTTCTGCACAGCAAAAGAAATCACCAACGTAGTGAAGAAACAGCCCACGGTGTGGGAAAAGTTTTGCCAGCTGCTCCTCAGACAAAGGACTACTGTCTGGGATCTATAAAGAACTCAAAAAAATCAGAGCCCCCCAAATTCAAAGATCCAATCCAAAAACGGGCAACTGAAGTGAACAGACCCTTCTCAGATGAAGAAGTAGAAATGGCAAATAAATATGTAAAAATGTTCCAGGTCACTGGTCATTCAATAAATGCAAATTAAAACAACACTGAGATTCCACCTCACCCCAGAAAGAATGGCTGCTATCAAGAAATCAACCAATAACAAATGCTGGTGGGGCTGTGGGGAAAGAGGAACCCTGCTCCACTGTTAATGGAAGTATAGATTTGTGCAACCACTATGAACATCAGTGTGGAGATTGCTCAGAAAACGAAAACTAGAAGTTCCATTTGATCCAACTATTCTCCTTCTTGGTATTTTCCTGATAGAATTAAAAGCATCATATCGCAGTGATATATACACACCCATGTTTATAGCAACGCAGTTTGTGATAGCTACGTCTTGGAAACAGCCCAAATGTCCATCAACCAGGGAATGGATAAGGAAGTGGTTTTTTATGCAGTGAAATACTACCCCACCATAAAGAAGGATAAACTGGATACACGATATGATTTTCAATGGAAATAATAAATAAACTATATAATTTACAGCTTTGTCTATGTGTTGACACAGTAAGTTTTAAAATCATCACAATCTGGCACTGTATCTAATTTAGAAAGGATCTATCTTTTTAGAAAACACAGAGGAAAACATCAGCTAACTTATCTGCACAACTACGTGGTCACAAGGTTTTGGGAGCGCATCTTGTGTTATTGTTTTTCTTCACTGTAACCCAGCCAAATGTCTGCACCCGAGCCTCACCACCTACCCTGCCCTCAGTGGCACCACAGTGGCAGTGACCTGCAGCCTGGCACCCTTGCCAGACACTCATGACCATCATGTGCTTGCCTTTTGTTGACAGTTGTCCTTACTTCCAAGACTTTTTGTAGCAATTGCCAATGTATCTTAGTGTAGCCAACACACAGACACCTGCAATAAGTAAAACCACGTGCTCTGTGTTGGCTGAAATCCAGGCTTCTGAGGGCTGGAGCAACCTCACCGCTTCTGGTCACACTTTGCACATGACCCCGAAGCATGGCTCAGAAAGCAGGGCCGCAAGGAGCACAAAATCCTAACCAAAGTAACTGTAAATAAAAAAACTAAATATTAAAAAAGAAGCTAAATTTCAAAAGCATAGCCAGTGGAGATATACTGCACAAAGGACGAGAAGGAAACATGTTAGATTGCTGGAATAGGATATTTGTGTGCACTGAGAGCCACCAGAAATAAGAGAGTTGATTTTAACTTTAATTTTTAATTGTTATCCACACTCTATAAAAATTAGAAGGGTTTGACTATTTCAACAATTTGTTCCTTAAAATACTAGACATGCTTTTTAAGAAGTGCAGTTGAAAAGATTTTTTTAAAAGGTTGGCAGCTCAGTGCTGTCTTCACCAGGCTCCATGAGACTGAGAGTATGTCATCTCTGCTTGTCATGGCTGAACAGGGTCAGACCCGGAGGCCAGTTGTACTGGACAGAATTAAAAGTGACCAAGCCATAGGAATGGTCCAAATTGTTGGATCTGTCCCAGATACACATAGATATCTCATTATGCATGTTTTGAGAGCATTTTACTGAAAATGATGTGATATAATATAAGCCTTAATGACTGTCTCACACAAGTCACTAGTTGATAAACAGCTTTCAGGCAATTAAAACACTTTATGCAGGCACTCTAAAAATCTAAAGGCAAGTTAAAAAATTAACACAACTTTAGTAATATTCATGAATTCACACTGAAAGCAGAGAAATGGATTCATCTTATTGCTGAAAATCAAATTCCTCAGAGAAACAGATATTGGGAGTAGAAGGTGAGGGGAAGAAAAAAGGAAATATATATATATATTATAAATTTGAAGTGAACCAATAAAACCTGCCCATTGAAGACAGATTCACTGAGGTAGCAAAAGTTGGGGTTAAGAGTTGAGGGGAGGAAATCTGGGGGAGGGATTTCATGTTTACGGTTCATCAGCAGAAATCCTATATAGTTTTGTTTTTATTGCCAGTAACTTGGGATAAATAATTTTTTCCTCATCACATCTGAAAGCAAAGGAGGCTCATATGTCAGTAGATTTGGGAAGAAAGTTCTGTTTGATATGGTACAGGTCTCAGAGATAAGTCTTCTTGAGGAAGCTCTAGGGTTTCTGAGGTGCTCTTTCTTTTGGCCAAAGTGACTATTTTTAAGGATACTGAAAATTGCACAGTTAGGGTCTCCCTTGTAATATTTCATATGAGAGTAGTCCAAAGAAAATACAGTTCACATTTACTGCTGGCTTAGGGTAAAAATGGGCATTTCACAGACTTGTGAAAGATTGATTGAATGACTAAACAAACAGGAATCAGGATATTCTTTCAGAGTTACTTAATTTATTCCCTGCTTTCAGTGGAGTTTCCCCAAATTATCTTCAGACTCTTAAGCAGTCAGCTTAGCATAAATATCTACAGGAAGGAGATTCTTCCAGTTCCCCTGTGGTTCTCTTCTTGCATTAACAACCCCATTTCCAAGAAGCTGTCTTTGGTCATCTCATGCTAATTAGTTTCTAGCCCACACTAAGTATTTGCTAAGTACTCAGGAAAAGAATGTTATTGTATTAGGCCCTTGATGCAGACCTTTGCCTATGCTCCTCCTAATTGCTTCTCCCATCAAATCCAACTCTAATCCTGGGTTCCAATATTCTTCCATTAATCTCTGTTTAAATCTCATGACAGACTATATTACAAGCTGTAAAATGTGCATACTAATAATAACTGAATGCTTCCTTTACTTTTACCACACAATTTGATTTTGAAAACAATTTTGAAACACTATTGTTCCAAAATAAGGAGGTGCCATCTCACCTGTCAGGTGAGAAAACCTTGGCTCAGAAAGAACAAGCAGCTGCATGGCTGCTAAGTGGCAGTGCCTCCTTTTCCACCATGGTGACTGCAAACCTAGTTCTCTCCTCACCGCTCACCCCTTCTTTCTCTTTCACAGATTATTATCAAGCTGTACTCCTTGAAAGCCTAAGGGGCTGGTCTCACTCCTCTCTCCTTTAGTCCCCATGGACCCCCAATGTTTGCCCACATTCTTGCCTTTTCTCTTCTCAAACCCTGACTCCAGTCTCCCTGTCTACATTCTAGATAACTTCCTGTCTTTCCCCAATGCACCCATCTAACAGCAGCACTCTCAGCTTGCCATACCTGGCCTTCAAACACCTAAATACCTTTTTGAAGAGAAGAAAAGGAAAAGAAACAAAATCCTGACAATAGTCGACTTTCTATTTTATCGTCTTCCTATACTGCTTCTTCCAGGTACTGACAGTTCCTCCCTGGCCCTCTGCTGTCCTCGATGGCACTGACATCATGTCTTGTGGGAATCCCCTGAAATTCACAGTTCTCTCCCAGTCTCCTGCCATACATGGCTCAGTGGCCCAGGCTCAGGGCTCCTGAGCTGACTCAGGCTCAGCCAGCTGGGAAGTGTCAATAATGATCTCTAATCTGTGGCAACCAAAGTCTCTCCCTCCAGCTTCTGTCATAGCCTCAAGCCCAATTTCTCAGAGGCAGGTGCTGACATCTGTCCTGTCTTGGATGAGCCGTCATGATAATAAGCACTTTGTCACTCAAATGAAACACACTGTCCATGGAAATAAGACGGAATGTAATTAACATGAGAAAATGAAAAAATGGAAACAAAAGTCTTTGTAAATAGAGAGGGGTGGAGGGGTTGAAGGGAGGACAGGGGAATAGGGGGAAAAAAGAATTAAGATATATTATATAAAGGTAAGAATCTCCAATGATGAATGTCATTATATTATATACCTAAAATGTACCAAGAAAATTTATTTTTAAAAAAGATTCACTTACCAAGCCAGGCCTTTCCATCAGCAGTTCTAAAACCTTGCCTTATTTTTCCTACTTCCCTCCATCCTACACACACTAACAGACCAATATTTCTAGGACATTTCATTTGAAATTAGGTACCTGTTGTAGCTCCTGTTACCATCCACAGGATGCTTCACCTCTTTTCCCAGCCTCCTGAGGTCCCACACCCATACAGCTCACTGCTCTACCAGCTGACTCTCCAGTTTTGACCCTAAGTAGCTGACCTACAGACTACTATCTTGGAAGACCATTGATTCCATCTGTAGTGTCAGCCACCACCCTTCCTAGAAGTCTAGAATTTATACCTAATTCAAGAGGCTTATCTTCTTTATAAAAAGCTCCACTGACTGATTCTAAAACTATATGATAGACCAGGGTCAGTTTCCCAGTTTTCATTCTGTACCATTGTCACATAAGTCATAACCATTAGAGAAAATGGGGAGAAGGGATTTTATGTACTATTTTTACATCTATAAATATATCACAATAAAAATATTTTAAAAATACATGTTGACATCAACAATGTATGTGTTTGTGTGGCACAAGTTGGGTACTGAAGTCAGAAAGAAAACTACAATATAATCTTTGAAACCTTCTACTGGGGATGAGGGATGGAAGCAGATGTTAAATGAGGGCACCAAGTAGTAAGTATTGTGACAACCAAAAGCTTGGCAGACCAGGAACACAGAGGACAGACTGGAAAGAAGCACAGGAGGCCCAGGTACCACTACAGAGGACATCCTTTAAGCTGGCCTTCAGAAATCATGGTTTTGCTATCATCAGGCCAGGACTACGTATCCAGGCAAGGGAATACTTCAAAAGCATAAAAACTGGGAGGAGGTGAGCCTTTCGGGCCATCATACCATCACCCCCAGAGCTGACGAGCAGACCTCCCCAGTGCCTAGGAAGTGAGCCTGGTGGAAGCCATCAGCACACACCCCACTGCCATTTAAGTGAGAAGACATGTAAACAAGTCTCAAAACCAGATTTCCAGATCACCTAAAGCAACCCCAAAGGGAAACCAGATGGAACAATCTGATACTCAAACACCTGGACTCCCTGAACTGGCAACAAAAGAGGATCTGGAAAAAAATGAAATCAGAAATAATTTCTCAGATAACAGCAGAGATTGTGCCCATAGTGCAAGACAGGATTAATAAATCTAGAGAGCACACAGATAAAAAAATAGAGGAGCTGAGGAACATGATGGAATCCCAACATAGGAAACAAATGGAATCCATAAAACAGATGCAAACAGATTTCCAGGAGACTAAAAACTCCATTGACAGTTTATGCAACAGAATGAGCCAAAGTGAGGACAGAATTTCAGATATAGAAGATAAGATTGCAATTAGTGACCAGGAAAAGAAAAACTCCTTTAAAATAGTAAGGGACCATGAGAAATCAATTCAGCAGCTGCTAGACTATGCAAAGAAGAACAGCATAAGACTGATCAGAGTCAAGGAAGAAACAGGAGAGAGTGAGATGACATAAAAAAAAATATTCACAGAAGTGATGGCAGAAAACTTCTCAAGCAGGGGAAAAGAACTTGACATACAGATAAGTAAGACATATAAGACTCTAACAAACCCTGATCAAAAAATCTACACATAGGCATATAATTGTTAAGATTCCAGAAACTCAACAGAAGAACAAAATTCTACAAGCAGTTAGAGAAAAGAAACAAACGACATATAAAGGAAAGCCCATCAGGATCACAGCAGACTTCTCAATGCAAACCCTCAAGGCAAGAAGCGCTTGGAGTGACATATTTCATGCCCTAAAGGAAAACAGCCTCCAACCCAGATTGATATACCCTGCAAAACTATCTTTCAAAATGGATGGAGAAATAAGATACTTTCATGACAAAGAGCACCTTAGGAACTTCATGAATACCAAACCGGCACTCAAAAAAATTTTAAACAATATCCTAGGAAAAGACAATGAGGATCACAACCCCTGGAAGGCCAGCAGAATGAACCCATCAGGCATAACAAGAAATTAAATGTAAAGGGGGAGAATCCAACAAAAAGAAAAAGTCATGACAATGATAAGTCAATACGTATGTTATAACCATCAATGTTAATGGTCTCAGTTCACCAATCAAAAGAAATAGACTGGCAGAATGGGTCAAGGAGCAAGATCCAACAATATGCTGCACACAAGGAAGACACTTAATTCAAAAACAAACTCATATTATCAACGATTCATTTTAACCCTTATTTACACTTTCAGTTTCTCACACCAGAGATACATAGGAAGAAAAGGTTTAAAGAGGTAGGGGAAGTGGGAGGGGAAGGGTAAAGGAAAAATTATGAAAAAAGGAAAAAATGGAAACAAAGTTTTTGTAAATAGGGAAGGGTGGAGGTGGTGAAGGGAGGACGTGGAATAGGGGAAAAATAAGAACCAAAATACATCAAGTACAGGTACAAATACCAAATGATAAATGTAAATGTATTGTATACCTAAAATGTACCAATAAAAGAATTAAAAGAAACACATAGACTGAAAGTTAAAGGGTGGAAAACAATACTCCATATGACACAAACCCAAAAAAAAGCAGGAGTAGCTATCTTTGCTGATAAAGTGGACTAAAAACCGACGCTGATTAAGAGAGACAAAGAAGGACACTACATCCTTGTAAAGGGAACAATCCAAGAGGAAGAGATGACAATCATAAATATCTATGCACCAAACACTAGTGCACCCAACTATATAAAACAAATACTAATGGACATGAAAAATCAAATAAGCACTAATACAATAGTAGTGGGAGACCTCAATACCCCACTGTCACAAATAGATAGATCAACTAGACTAAAAATAAGTAATGAAATACTAGAACTCAATCGAACTCTTGAACAAATGAACTTAACAGATGTTTACAGAGTCTTCCACCTCACAAAATCAGAATACACATTCTTCTCAGCTGCACATGGGTTGCTCTCCAAAATAGACCACATACTCATGCATAGAACATGTTTAAGTAAGTGCAAAGGAATTGAAGTTATCCCCTGTACATTATCAGACCATAGTGCAATGAAATTGGAGATCAATAGCAAAAGAAACCGCAAGAATTTCATAAACACATGGAAATTGAACACACTTCGGGATAACCAATGGATCTCAGAGGAAATTAAAGAAGAAATCAGACAGTTCCTTCAATTAAATGACAATAACAATACAACATACCAGAATCTATGGGTCACAATGAAAGCTGTCTTACGAGGGAAATTCATATCAATGAATACTCACATTAGGAAAACAGAGCAACCCCAATTAAACAACCTGATGCTGAAATTTAAGCTTCTCAAAAAGAAGAGCAAGACAAACCCAAAGCTCATACAAGGGAGAAATTTGTAAAGATCAGAGCAGAAATCAATGCAATGGAGACTAAGAGAACAATACAAAAAATCAATGAAGCCAAGAGTTGGCTCTTCAAAAGAATAAACAAAATTGACAAACCCTTAGCCAACCTTAACAAAAACAAGGAAAGAAAAGGCTCAAATTCATGCAATTCCGAATGAGAAAGGTAAAATTATAACAGACCCAGCAGAAATCCAGAGGATCATCAATACTTACTTTGAGAACCTATACACCAATAAGATGGAAAACACAGAAGAAATGGACAGATTCCCAGATATGTGTGAACTACCAAAGATGAACAAAGATGACCTAAAAATTCTAAATGATCAAATATCAATCAATGAAATTGAAAATGTAACTAAAAAATTACCAACTAAGCAAAGTCTGGATTCTAATGTCTCCACTGCTGAATTCTACAAGACATTTAGGGAGGAACTACTGCCACTACTGTTTAAACTCTTCAGTGAAATTTAAAGAGAAGTAATACTCCTGAATTCATTCCTGGAAGCAAGCTTCACCTTGATCCCCAAAGCAGAGAAAGACCCAACCAAAAAAGAGAACTATAGGACAATCTCACTAATGAACACAGATGCAAAAATCCTTACTAAGATACTGGCAAATAGAATGCAGAAGATCATCAAGAAGATCATACACCCTGACCAAGTGGGATTCATCTCAGGGATGCAGGGATGGTTCAAGATACGTGATCAATAAATGTTATACACTATATCAATAGGGCCAAGGACAAAAATCATATGATCATCTCAATAGATGCAGAAAAAACATTGGACAAAATCCACCATGCATTTATGATTTTAAAAAGCTACAAAAATTTGGAATAGACAGTCTCTACCTCAATCTGATAAAAGCCATGTGTCATAGGCAATATCATACTAAATGGTCTAAAACTGAAATCCTTCACACTAAAATCAGGAACAAGACAAGGATGTCCACTATCACCACTCCTGTTCAATGTAGGTTTGGAAACATTAGCCACGGCAATTAGACAAGGGAAAGAAATAAAAGGAATAAAGATAGGAAGTGAAGAAGTCAAATTGTCATTATTTGCAGATGACATGATACTCTATATAGAAGACCCCAAGAACTCCACCAAAAGTCTTCTAGACTTAATAACCTAATACAGTGAAGTAGCTGGATACAAGGTCAACACACAAAAATGAGTAGCTTTACTGTACATGAACAAAAGACTCACTGAGAGAGAAATAGGGCAAATAATTCCTTTCACAATAGCATCCAAAAAACTGAAATACCTAGGAATCAACCTAACAAAAGAAATCAAAGACCTCTTCTCTGAAAAGTATAGCACTCTGAAAAGAGAGATCGAAGATGATATCAGAAAATGGAAAGACATCCCTTACTCCTGGGTAGGAAGAATCAACATAGTGAAAATGGTCATACTTCCAAAATTGCTATATAGATTCAATGCAATCCCAATTGAAATCCCAGCAGCATACTTCACAGACCTCGGAAAACAATCCAAAAATTCATTTGGAACAAGAAGAGACCCAGAATAGCAAAAGCAATCCTAGGTAACAGAGACATGGCAGGGGGTATCACAATCCCCAACTTGAAACTATACTACAAAGCTACTGTGATAAAAACAGCATGGTACTGGCAAAGAAACAGACCTGAGGACCAGCGGAACCTATTAGAAGATGCCAAAACAACTCCAGACACACTCAACTATCTCACCTTCGATAAAGGAGCCAAATATCCTCACTGGAGGAAAGACAGTCTCTTTAATAAATGGTGCTGGAGAAACTGGGTTTCAACTTGTCAAAGATTAAAACTAGACCTATATCTCTCACCATGCACTAAACTAAAATCAAAATGGATTAAACATCTAAATATTAAAATAGAAACTCTGAACCAGTTGGAACAGAGGTTAGGTAGAACCCTTGAAGACATCGGTGTAGGAAAACATTTTATGAACAAAACCTCAGTTGCCCGTGAACTAGCACAAACAATCAACAAATGAGATCTCTTCTTATTAAAAAGCTTCTGCACAGCAAGAGAAACCACCAACAGTGTGAAGAGACAATCCACAATGTGGGAAAAAATCTTCACCTGCTCTTCCTCAGACAAAGGTCTACTATCTCGAATCTACAAAGAACTTAAAAAGATCAGACCTCCAAAATTTAAAGACCCAATCCAAAAATGGGCATCTGAAATGAATAGACATTTCTCACACAAAGAAGTAGAAATAGCAAATAAATACATGAAAAAATGCTCAACATCACTGGTCATTCGAGAGATGCAAATGAAAACAACACTGAGATTCCACCTCACTCCAGAAAGAATGGCTGCTATCATGAAATCAACCAATAACAAATGCTGGCGGGGCTGTGGGGAAAGAGGAACCCTGCTCCGCTGCTGGTAGGTGTGTCGACTGGTGCAACCACTGTGGAAATCAGTATGGAGATATCTCAAAGAACTAGGACTGGAAGTCCCACTTGACCCAGCTATTCCCCTGATGGGTATCTTCCCCAAAGAATGAAAAGTATCATACCACAGTGGTATATGTGCACCCACATTTATAGCAGCACAATTTGTAATAGCTAAAACTTAGAAGCAGTCCAATTGCCCATCAATTGGAGACTGGATAAAGAAAATGTGTGTGTGTGTTTTTAATAAAATGGAGTGCTACTCAGCCATAACAAAAAATGAGAAGTTAGAGACGTTTATAGCTAAATGAATGCACATTGAGGCAATACTCTTATGTGAAATAAATAGGACACACATGTGTAAATACCGAATAGTTTCTCTAGTGTGAGAAACTAAGTGTAAATAAGGACTAAGAGCTATAATAGATAATGTGAAATAGGAAGAAAAGGGGCAAAGGGGAAGGAGAAGTGGGAGGGGTAGGGGTAAAGAAAGAAGGGAATGGAGTTAATATGAGAAAATGAAAAAATGGAGAATAAGTCTTTGTAAATAGGGAGGGATGGAGGGGTTGAAGGGAGGGTAGGGGAATGGGTAAAAATAAGAATCAACAGAGACTACATAAAGGTACAAATTTCCAATGACGAATATCATTATATTGTATACCTAAAATGTACCAATAAAATTAATTTTTTATAAAAAGCATAAAAACTGGAAATACAGTGTATTTGGAGAACATCAGAATCATTTTCAGTAAAATGTCCTAAGGAAGAAAATGTAATGGATATGGCTAGAAGAATGATTTGGATCTATTTAGTAAAGAACATTGTATTTCAGATTTAGGACTTTCAATTTAATACAGTAGGTTACATGAATTGTAAAGCCTTGAAAAACACAGAAATAACATAACCAGATCCATATTTTTTTAGAGAAACTCATACTAATGGAAAGTATACATTCATAACAGTACACACAGAATGTGGCTATAAGGGTATTCACCAAATAACTGTGTACTATACCATATCAGAAATGATTTGTATATTTCACAAAGGAGATTGGTCAGGTATATAGCTGTTAAAATAATGTATGCTATTTAATAATGAAATAACATAATAGAGGTTTAAAAGTGGGCTATAAACCAGTAGGTGCAGTACGATCCAATTTTTATAAAATAGAAGCACACACACACACACATATATATGTAATGTAAGGATGTGCACACATACTACACACATACAGAAAAATGTGTATATGGTTGAGTTTATATCTATTTCACAGTGGTTCAATTATTGATGATTTTACTTTCTCTTTTTGCTCACTAGCATTTTCTAAATTTGTACAAAGAACATTTTTATCTTTATATTAAAAATGAGCTATTTTTAACAACTCTTTTCAGATATAATTCTCATATATAACTTACCCTTTTAAAATATATATTCAATAGTTCTTAGTCTAGTCACAGAGTTCTGCATCTATCACCCATAAGCTAATTTCAGAATATGAACTCTCATTCCTCTTCTTCCTTCCCCAAGTCCTAGGCAGCCACTAATAAGACAGAAATTTGCTTATTCTGGACATTTTATGTGAAAGGAATTCTATAATGTGTGGCCTATTCTGATTGGCTTCTTTTATGGATTATGATGTTTTCAAGGTTCACCTGCACTATAGAACATATCAATACTTTAGTTCTTTTTACTAAAGAATATTCCATTGCATCGATGCACCATGTTTATTTATTCACTCATCACTTGATAGCTATTTAGATTATTTCTTTTAGATTTCACACCGCTATGAACAATCATGAGTTCTTTTTATTGTAGCACTAAAATTAAAGGAGGAATTTGAAGGAGATTATTGGTACATCATCTGAATAAGAGATATGGGGCTAGGTAATGGCAGTGTGGACAGTGAAAAGAGATATCCTTGGGAGCTACCACTATCAGATCTCAGTGATGCTATATAGGAATAAGGGAAACAGGAGGTAGAGGTGTTCCTGAGGCCTTAGCCAGGACATAGAGTAATGTCCCCCACCAAGATCAGACACACAGGACAAGAGTTCTGCTCAGGTGGATAAAACTAAAGAGATCTTGGGGTTTGGTGGGGACAAGTGGAGCCTGGAAGAGAAGTCAACAGGAAGGTTCAAGCAGATATACACAGCTCTCAGGTGGCAGTTTGATGAGGCTACCAGAGACTCACACAGAAAGAGCACCAATAGTCAGACACAAAAAGGGAATAGGAAGCCACAAAGCAGATTAGATAAGACTGGGCTTCCAGTATTAGAAAAGAGGCCAAGGAACGAGGTACTATAAGAAAGCAATGGTCTCGTAAATGCAGTAAAGTGGCTCCCCAGGCTAATGAGGTGAACCATCATCCAGACAGCACCGTGCATACTGCAGCCTGTGCTCAGCGAGGAGCTGCAGGGCTAGGCAGAGGCAGGACCCCCAAATCAGCTGCACACTTCCCACAGGGAGTCCTGGTAGGACCTAGATGAGTTTATAGGAACCAGAATGCAAACAAGCTCCATACACACTAGGCATTGTCCTGTAATAACTCACTTCCTTTTGAAAAAAATTAGTTTTCCTGATTTACGAACACTGGTCCTTGCCATCTCCTTACCACTGTTTCTGATAACAATTGTATGGTCATTTTCTTGTTACTTTCTGTCACACTGCCTTTTTTACAAAAGTAGTATATTTTTTTAGCCGGGGATTTAGCTCAGTGGTTTTGCTGCCTGCTGTGCAAGCGCAAGGACCCGAGTTCGATCCCCGGTACCAAAAAAAAAGCATCAAAAGTAGTATATTTTATTTTTAGGAAACATACACAAAATATAGAAATGGAAGAAAGAAGATCCAGTTTCCACCTGTACTGCCCTACTCAGGAGTAATCACCCTGGTTTGTATCCTTCTGCACAGATTTTGACAAGTACAGAACTGAAGCTGTCTTTTGTTTTCTCCCTTGTTGACTTTCTTAGAAAAGCCAATCTTGTGTCTCGTCTCCATCTTGGTTCCCCACCCCCCCTCTCCTTCCTTTCTTTCCTCTTTCTTCTTTTTTTCCCCCTACTTTTCATTCTCTTTGTCTGAAATCTATTGTGGCATATGGCATGAGCTGGAATCTAATTATTTTTTTCTCCGAATGTCTGGAAAGTTCCTAACACTATTTTTTAACCAATTCATCTTGTCTTTTCTCTATTGCTTTGAAATGCCACATTAGCACATGTCGTCATAGTTAGAATTCATACATTCTTGATTCTTAAATATATAATTGGAGGCAGGGAGGTAGATCTTCCTGTTTAAGGAAGTTTTAATATGCCAGTTGCTGTAGTCACAGAAAATCAAAAGCATCACACAAAGACATTCACCCATAGACTAACTGACCACTTATAAAGTTAATCTCTATTCAAATGTCTTTCTGCATTCAACATTACATCAATGCCTGCCTGCTATCAATAGTTTCTAGCTTAATCCCTCACTGGTTGTTGCAAACACAACATAAATTGGTTATAGAGAGAAACTACAGATCTTGCAAATGATGCAAAATGTAATACAAAGTGTTAACAGTGAACTGCCCCTACCATATGCAAGGCCAGTGAAAATCTAGAGGTCAGTCCTGTCAGCAGTGGAGAGGAGAAAACCAATAAGACCGATTGACAGACTAAAGAAGACTAAAGAAAATGAGCTGCCCATCGGAGGATGGAGAGAGACCCCTGAAAAACAATGATGACTCTGAATAGTTCTTCCTAAAGACAACAAAGGTGTTTGCAAAGGTGTTGGTGTGGTCTAATTTAAGGGTCCACCATTATACCAGAAACAAAACAATAACCTTAACTCCATTTTTTATTGTCTCCAAAAATTACTATGTTACTATGGGTATACTGTAATTTTAGAAAGTATAATAAAAAATAAACTCACAGTTCATTTTAATTTTACTTTGCAAACAAGACTGTTGTTTTCTCAGTATCTACCATGAGATGTTGGTCTCAGTTTCAGGTAGTCTTTTTCTGATAACAATCAGTCTCAAACCTTTCACACTTTAATCAATTCTGAGCTTGCTAATTTGGTTAAGCTGTTTTTATAATTGCAACATTGTCATTCTCTGTTATTTTATAATAATATTCTGAAATGGAAATTTTCATATACTTTATAAATGTCTCATCTAATCTTAAATCTTCTAATTGAACTCTAAAATCCTTTGGTCAAATACTCCCAAATGCCTTTAGGATTTTCTATTCAAGTTTATTATTATTATAAATAGAAGCTTACATCTAGTGAGAATTTGCTACATGTCAGGCACTTGTGCGCTTTCCAACGCACAGCTATGGTCAATTTGGCCAGCTCTCTAACAGTGCACCATTACCATCCCTACTTACAGTAGAGGAAACACAGAGGCAGACGGGCTAAGAAATGTGTTCCATACCCTAGAACTGGTAAAGGGCCAAGCCGGCCTGGAACGCACCTACTTCTGATATCGAATCCATCTCCCAGCAGCATTGCCCACTTTGGAACTCACTGTTTTTTAATGTACGAAGTGTTACATGTTCTTTAGGGAAAAACAGGTTTAAAAGCCGTTTACTAATTTTCCTGAAGTCTCTCCTGTTCTGAATTCGTCTAAATTCCAGTAATGAAAGACTTCAAACCTATAAAGCTTCCGAGTGTGAGACCAGCAGTTAAATCACACTGACAATGTGAAAGTAAACACCAAGTGTCTCATCGAACATCTCAGTGAGACCTTGGAGAATTAAATTTAAATTCTGTCAAAATGGATCATTTGGAAGCAATCTTAAAATAACATCAAATCCTTCAGGCAAAAAAAAAAAAAGCCACTAACACAAGTTTAAAATGCTAAAAAGTGAGTTGTAAGTGCATTTTCCAAGAGGACAGCCTAGATACCTTATTCAGATTTATAATCTGTATTTTCTCTTATCCACTGACTATAATAAAAAGACACAAATGCTAATTCCCAGGTGGTCCACATCTCAAGACAATAAATCCCTTGACCCACATCCATGAAAAGGTTCATCTTATCTACGAAAGTTTCTTTGCTCTTCCCCGACCCTTCAGCTTCCTTTTAGCCCAAAAATCTTTGGCAGTGCCAAAGAAAACATAGCTGATGCTATGGCCGCCATAACTTTCTGACTCATGTGACCATACAAAAGAAACTCTCACCTGTGCATGGCTGGAGCCCGGGCCACCTCGCTGCCCTCTCCTTGCCCAAGTGCACCGCCTGCCTGCTGAGGGGCTCACGCTTCCCTCAGAGGGACCATCTCTTACCCACTCCACTTCTTGAAGGGTAAAAGCATCGCCTCATTGAAATGAAGTTTGGTTTTTTTCCTTTTTAAGAAAGAAATGATTAAAGCTCCCATATTTAAGGCTAAATGTTAGGCCCGCTCAAGTGTGCAGTAAGTTGTGCATGGATACTCCAGGGAGCCAAATGTCCTCAAATTAGGGCTACTGAGACGCTGTCCTGGACACTGAGGTCATAAAGGAAGCTTCTGGTAAACTAAAGCGAGTCTCTCAGCCTTTCCACTGTGGGGTCAAAGCAGGCGACACACGTATGAGAGGCCAGCCAGACTGCAAAGTCCTTCTCATTCAGATTTTTTAAAAGCATCAAGCTGGTGTCTCTGTGACTCCAGCACCATGGATAGACTGAGGTTGGACATAGGAAGATGTGACTGTGAGCACCACAGGTAAGAAAAAGATGTTTGATGGCTCTGCAATAAAGAGAATCTACCCAGGAAAGGTTAAGTAGAAATGGGATGGAGATGACAAGGGAAAGCAGAACTCGAGACAGAGGCCACAGGATTGCCAGGAAGAAAGACTTTCAAACCCTGAACCACAAGGAGGATGCTGTCAGCTTGTCTTTGGTGGAGCGAAGAAAGGGCTCAGCCGAATGCTAAGTTCATAAATCCAGGATGCTAAAAAGGACCAGGGGGAGTTTATTCAGAGATGTTTATCCATCTGCAAGTTAACAAGGAACATGGTAAAATTACAGTCACCTCCCCTTCTTAGATTTTCATTACCTCAGCTGTTAGTGAGGGAGGGGAGCCAGAGGATTTCTAACTTCTCAGCCAGATATTGAAAAAAAGATCATGTCTGCAAAAAAGTGGTGTATGCTATGTGTTCCGTAATCTGCTTTCTAGTATGCCACTTTACCTTTGTGTGTTCTGATACAACTGTTATAACTGAACTAGCAGCACAAATTGCACATAGGCTGGAAGCAGAGAAACTCCCAGAATTTCTTACTGTCTGTGATAAGGGTATAATGCTACCTATGGAGAAAGTAAAAGTTAAGCACAAAACAAATAGATGATAAAGAAGTATCCCTCATAGAAAACACTTGAGATCATGTGAAACTCTTCCTTGGCCTTTTTCTCCCACCCTGCTGACCAATTTAAGTGCAAGGAGGCCAGATCAAGCACAGCTTACGTGAGAGGAGGAGCTGGCTGGACGCAGCCTTTAGCCTTGTGGTCTGCAGTCTGCAGGGAGCATGGTGGGTGAGGGGATTTCAAATCCAGGCCCAGCCTCCTAGTGACCATGGAACTCCAGGCAAGATGCCTCCCCCTTCCTGCCCCCATCTTCTGTCTGTAAGTAGCACCAATTCTCAGTGACTCTTCTACCTCAAAAATGTACCACATCCAGGGTAAAGTATGGGAAATTTTCTGAGTTCTAGGGAGGAAAAGTATTACAGGAAGTGACTGACCATTTTAGTGACAAACAGCACTGATGCAATGATTTTTAAAAACTCACTGCAATCATTAGATCAAGGCCAGGTAGAGGAGTCACGAGACCCAAAGTGGCCAATGGGTCACCAGCAGCGTGGCTGTGACAGTGACATGCTCACACACACAGCCTCTGTCTCCTCGCCTGGATGCACAGGGCACACAGTGTGAAGAGCACATCCTCTAGCTCCTTCCTTCGTTAGATCTGCCTCCCTCCCTGCTCTCCGCCTCCTTCCTCTGCCTCTTTCTTCTACCCACTCAAGCATCCTTTGTTGAAAGCTTCAATGCTCTGTATCCTAGATACAGACAGAGCCATCACATCACTCAGTCCCGGAAAGGAAAATGACTGTGATCAGTGCATGGGACCAGACAGCATGGGGCCTGTGCTCACCATGGTGTCACCAGGCTCCTTATGTCTGCTCTCTTCTGGAGAGAACCTGGGTCTCCTATCACCAGCCTGGCAGGGGACCCACTGACCAAGTGGGCTGCCCTCACTTTCTTCAGATTTTCTCCGTTACACAGCTGTCCTTTCCCCCCTTCAGCCCCTTTTGCTTTTCCTGTGGCAGCAGGAAGGGAGAGCCATTTCCTGAGTGCCAGTTAAAGTGAAGAATTTTCATTTACCATCTCAGTGGACACTGATGTTTATTTCTTAGGAAAATACCCTGCACCAGTGGATGGAGATGAGCACACAGAGACCAGAGGCTTGCTCAAGAAGGTGCTATGAAGTAAACCAAAAGCCAGCAGGGTGAGAATTGTCTCTGCAGAAGGCATTTCTATCCTGAAAGTCCAAATAAGAGGCTGCTTTTGGAGTAACATTTAGGTTGTGTGTGTCCCAGCAGGGGTGAGGGCAGGGCCCAGAGGTCAGCTGATGCATCCATGAGGAGTTCCAAGAGCCCCAGAGGTAATTGAGAAAGATCTCCATGGGGGTTCAGGAACCCCGGGACATGTGAGTGGAATAGAAGTGTCAATGCCTATGTGAATATATTCACACCTAAAGGCTCATAATGCCAAGGGCATCATGGGCCAGACAAAGCTGAATTATAAAGGAAGACATTAAGAGGAATAATTCTCATAGAATACTGCAGAATCACCCAGGCCCTTACATTCAAGGTGAGAAACCTCAACCTCAGAGAGAAGGAGGCCTTGGGGGGCCCCACTGCTAGTACTTAGCATCTTCAACCTTCCTATGTGTGAGCCTAATGGGCTACAATCCCTGAAGCCAAAGCTCAGTTCAGCATGTAAGGAGCATCCACCCGCTCCTGCTATACCTCCTGCAGCCCTCTTCCTCTCAGGTTCACGCTTAGCTTTTGTCCTTTACCAGGCCAGTCCCCACTCAACCCCATGAGGAGTGAGCTGCACCCCAGGGTATCCTCAGCTCTAGGCCCACCATGCCCCACTCTGCCCAGTGCTCTTTCTGGGCCCACCTAGGAGCTCCCGGGACCCACATGGTGCTCAGAATATGGACAGTGGTCATGAAATGTTTGCTTCATGGAGACAGTGAAAAGCAGAACCAGGATCCTAGAGGTAAGAGGGAGTTTCCCAGGGTCCTTCGTAACATAATAATCATGTGCGTAGACATGGCCATCTTCAAGATCTGAAATGATACCACTTCTGAAGCAGCACACTCAGGACATGTGTGAGCACCAGGAAGTGACTCACTGTCTGCACCCAAATCTGTTCCAGTGGCTTCCAGTCTAACTCCTCTTCCTTACCACAGCCCTTTATATCTGTGAAGACCTTGATTCTGTGCCCTGTGCTGCAGAACAAACATCAACAAACATCCCAGTTTCTCTAACTTTTCTAGTGATAAACATGGTTTCCAGTTGCCTCTCCACCCTGGACCACTCCGCCTTGAATGCATTCCAGTTTTAAACATGTCAGAATTTATGCAGTTATGTACAGAACTGACCCCAGGACCCAGACTGGGCCTGGGAGTACAGGGTAGGACACTGCCCTCTCTATTTTCTGGGGATTTTACCTGTTAGCCTGCCCCTGGTTGGCTCAGCTCTCTTGCAGATACGTCACGCTCTTGACCCACATGCTGTGTGCAGCCGCTCTGGTCTCTCCCAGGCTCTCATGCTTGGTTCACTGGACCAAGGCGCAGACCTTATGTACACCTATGAGGGAGCTTCCTCCTGGTCGTCAAGATTAATCACTTAATCAGGACTTTTTTACTCTACTGATCTATTTGTATCCACCTGTTAGGAGCCCACTAGGCAAAAGAGAATATAGATGGTTTTTAAATGACCTTGAAAATCCTTGCTTGGAGACCTCAAAGACTGTAGAAGCAGCTTCTGACCTCTAACCACTAAAGAACAACAAAACACTGGTTACTATAAAGATTTCTCTCTACTGCTATCAAAACCTAAACTAGACAAATGCCTAAAATTGACTTTGTAAGAAGAGGTAAGATAAGTAACTCAGATGTTATTGGAGAGAAAAAGTTTTCAAGTTGCTTCTGACAAAGACTTCTGGAGAGTAAAAACCAAAGGTTCTTTGAATATAATTTGGCATTTGTATGCTCTGTGATCATTTCAGCACTAAAACAACTTCTATAAGAGCCTATTTATCTAAGTAAACTATTGTATTTGTAAATAGTAGCTTATTAGATCATTTAAGTAGATATGGCTCTAGTTAACATAAAAGCACCACTACAAAGTTTCTTTTCCTACTGCCAACTTCCAAATCAAGTAAAAAATTATGTCATATTTAGATATTTGGCATGGATATTTCTTTAATATAATGAGGTATAATGCTAATACTTCAGGAAAAATGTTACTAAAACATAGAGTTATTATTTGGAGAACCTGAATAGCTAAATTCAAGGGGAATTCTAATAACATAAAAATGCAATGTGATAATTCACTGATCACACATGTAGAATTTATCTAATGAAATGAGAAACAAAACCATGCAGAATCTAGAATCTCAGGTGTGAGGAGCACCTTCAAAGGAAGCTTTTTTAACCAGCATTCTGGTGTTTGAGTCCAGTGCCTTTATAGCTGTACATCTTAACAAACACATGGATGCATGCACACACACATGCACACAGGTGCATACCTAGCCTTCATTCTTTAAAGCTGCATAGCAATTATACTAATCATTTGCCTTATTTGCAAGAGTAAAAGAAAATCTTAATATGGGGAAAATATCCTTGAAAATATTTTGAAAGGAACTAAGCACATGCCCTTCAGTGAGAAGTGGTTTTTATTTTAGGTCTCAAATCTGCATCTTAACCTAAAGTTGAAGGTGACCTGTGAACGGCTTTTACAAAGCACTATCAAGTGTGAAGAGAAGGTTGAGGGGAGGGATAAATTGAAATGCATGTTACTATGCTTTACTTTCCTTACAGCCTTCCTAAGTACTGACTGGGCTTGCTGCCCTGAGGGTGCACCAGACTTGTCTAGTCTGGTACTGGTAATCAGGTTTCCTTTGTTCCCAGGACCTTGGCTCTGCCTGCTGTGGGAACTTTGTTGTCATGGCTACCCCTAGACTCCTTGATTCTGACAACCTCGTTCTCCTCCACAACCCGTTCCCTGTGTGACCCTGGACTCAGTCTCTCGGGCAGATATCAAAAGCCTCCATAAAAGAGAAGCAACACTCTTCGTTATGCCAATCTCTCACAGGTAGTAATGCAGTCTAAAATCTTAAGTGGAAGACAACATGAAATAAGCAAATATATCCAATCCTACTTTTAAAAAATCAGAAAATAGAAACATACCAGTGAAATCCAATGTACAAAGCAACATCCTTGAATATTTTTGACACAAATTATAAACTCCTACAAACTTATGTTTATAATAGAAACACAACCACATCCTTAACTACAGTCGTATAGGGAAAAACCACAGTAGTGCTCTGAACCAAATGGGCAGAGTTAACTCCAAAGGAGAGAGAAAGGGTAGAAAAGGAGATCCAGCTAAAGAAAACAAGTAGAGATCATGTGGCCATGTTCCAGGGTACAGGCCACATATATGCCTGTCTTGTATTACACATGTGAAGGCAAGACAACTTTTACATTTTATTCACTTATCTTAACAATTCTTTTATTCAAGGGAAATAAATCTCCTCTTAAATAGATGTAACTGATCCAAAATAGAAAGCCTTTGGTCTTTATGACTGATCCACAGAACCTGACATTACTTTGTAATGTATCATACTGCATCAGACCATGCTTAGCCCAGATAAGCCAAGATTAGCTGTATGCCGAATCACTATAAATCTAAGTACAAAAAAAATCACCTCATATGATACTTGTAAATTACATATTTGGGAAGGTATAGGAGCTTTTCAAGTTTTACCTGAGTTCAGATTATTTCCCAAGAATGGATTATTCTCAGTGAATCTCCCTATCATACAAAGAGGGTTCCAAATGTTGAGCTACTCACCCTTGTAAAACAAAACAGCTCTTTGAACCTAAAACATAAAAGAAAAGTAAGACCAAGTTGCACGTGGCATCTCTAAGAATTAAAATCATATTCATTGGTTTTTATAAAATAAAGCATTAAAAAATCAGCCTCTAGTGCTTGATGAGCTTAAAACGGGAACTTCTCTCGGTAGCCCTTCTGCACTCAGAAGAGGTGGCCACTTTGAAGGTGGCATGAGAAGAGGAGTAGACTAGGGAGGAGCTGAGGTTCATTGTCTGGGAGTTGTTGATTTATATAGCAAAACAGGAGTAATCAAGTGAAGGAATTGTGTGGGGCTGAGGAACGAGCCCAGACTTTTTGGATTCAATCTAGAGAACAGAATCCTGTTTGGACCTCCTGAACCACCCTAAGCACAAGGACCATGAACACCCACAAATTTATGATCTGAGCCATGCCTCAGTGTCGGCAGACAGCCACCTGGTTCCACACTAGAAAGACACAGAGGACACCGGACCACCAGACCACCGTACTGAGTCCCGCTGCTCCCAGCCCAGAGGTAGGGGCTTCTGAGCCACCATCCCACTGCTCCTGGTCCAGAGGAAGGGGCTTCTGGGCCACCATCCCTCCCACCGCTCCCGGCCCAGAGGAAGGGGTTTCCTGGCCACCATCCCTCTGGCTGCTCCCAACCCACAGGAAAGGGCTTTTGGGTCACCATCCCTACTGCTGCTCCCAGAGCCTGTCCAACCTCTCTCAGCTCAGAGGAGGTAATCCGTGCAGGCGACAACAGCCACCCCCCACCCCAGTCGAAATGAGAAAACACATAAATAAGTCTCAAACCCAGACTTCCAGATCACCTACAGCAACCCCAAAGGGAAATGAGATGGAACCCCTCTGATATTCAACCACCTGGACCCACTGAACTGGCAACAAAAGGGGATCTGGAAAAAATGAAATCAGAAATAATTTCTCAGATAACAGGAGAAATTGTGCCCCTACTGCAAGACATGATTAATAAATCTAGAGAGAAGCTCAGGAACATGATGGAATCCCAACATAGGAAACAAATGGAATCCATAAAACAGATGCAAATAGATTTCCAGGACATGAAAAACTCCACTGAAAGTCTACACAGCAGAATGAGCCAATGTGAGGATAGAATTTCAGATATAGAAGATAAGTTTACAATTAGTGAACAGGAAAAGAAAATTTGCTTCAAAATTATAAGGGAACATGAGAAATCAATCCAGCAGCTGCTAGATGATGCAAAGAAGAATAACATAAGACTGATTGGACTCAATGAAGAAACAGGAGAGAGTAGAGATGACATAAAAAATCTCTTCACAGAAATAATGGCAGAAAACTTCCCAAGCAGGGGGAAAGAGCTTGACATACAGACAAGTGAGGCATATAGGATTCCAGATAGCCTTGATCAAAAAAAATCTACACATAGGCATATAATTGTTAAGATTCCAGAAACACAACAGAAGAACAAAGTTCTACAAGCAGTTAGAGAAAAGAAACAAATCACATACAAAGGAAAGCCCATCAGAATCACAGCAGACTTCTCAACACAAACCATCAAGGCAAGAAGAGCTTGGAGTGACATATTCCAAGCCCTAAAAGAAAACAGACTCCAACCCAGGTTGATGTACCCTGAAAAACTATCTTTCAAAATGGATGGAGAAATAAGATACTTTCATGACAAAGAGTACCTCAGGAACTTCGTGAATACCAAAGCAGCACTCCAAAGAATTTTATACAATATCCTAGGAACAGACATTGAAGATCACAACCCCTGGAAGCAAAGCAGAATGAACCCATCTGGCATGACAAGAAATTAAATGGAAAGGGGGAGAACCCAACAAAAAGAAAAAGTCATGGCAATGACAAGTCAATACGTTTCAGTTATAACCATCACTGTTAATGGTCTCAATTCACCAATCAAAAGAAATAGACTGGCAGAATGGGTCAAGAAGCAAAATCCAACCACATGCTGCATACAAGAAACACCCTTAATTCAAAAGGAAACTCATAGACTGAAAGTTAAAGGGTGGAAAACAATACTCCATGTGACAGGAACCCGAAAAAAAGCAGGAGTAAACATCCTCTTTGAAGATCAAGTAGATTTCAAAAATACACTGATTAAGAGAGATGAAGAAGGACACTACTTCTTTGTAAAGGGAACAATCCAACAGGAAGAGATGACAATCATAAATATCTATGCACCAAACACTAGTGCACCTAACTATATAAAACAAATACTAATGGACATGAAAAGTCATATATGCACTAATACAATTGTAGTGGGGGACCACAACACCCCACTGTCACAAATAGATCAACTAGACAAAAAATAAGTAATGAAATGCTAGAACTCAATCAAACTCTTGAACAAATGAATTTAACAGATTTTCACAAGTCTTCCAACCCACAAAATCAGAATACACATTCTTCTTAGCTGCACATGGATCATTCTCAAAAATAGACCATATACTCACACATAGAACATGGTTAAGTAAGTGCAAAGGAATTGAAGTTATCCCCTGTATATTATCAGACCATAGTGCAATGAAATTGGAGATCCATAGGAAAAGAAACTCGAAAAATTTCATAAACACGTGGAAATTGAACAGCACCCTTCTGAATAACCAAACAATGGGTCACAGAGGAAATTAAAGAAGAAATCAGACAATTCCTTCAATTAAATGACAATGACAATACAACATATCAGAATCACTGGGACACAATGAAAGCACTCTTACGAGGGACATTCATAGCAGTGAATATGCATATTGGGAAAGCAGAATGAGCCCAATTAAACAACCTGATGCTGCATCTCAAGCTTATAGAAAAAGAAGAACAGGACAACCCCAGAGCTCATACAAGGGAGGAAATTATAAAGATCAGAGGAGAAATCAATGCAATGGAGACTAAGAGAACAATACAAAAAATCAATGAAGCCAAGAGTTGGTTCGTTGAAAGAATCAACAAAATTGACAAACCCTTAGCCAGCCTTGTCAGAAAAAGGAAAGAAAAGGCCCAAATCCATGCAATTAGGAATCAAAGGGGTGAAATTACAACAGACCCAGCAGATATTCAGAGGAGCATCAATACCTACTTCCAGAACCTATACACCAATAAGATGGACAACACAGAAGAAATGGACACATTCCTAGATACATATGAATTACCAAAGTTGAACGAAGAAGACCTAAAAATTCTAAACAACCCAATATCAACCAATGAAATTGAAAACGTAATTAAAAACTTATCACCTAAGAAAAGCCCGGGCCCTGATGGCTTCACTGCTGAATTCTACAAGACATTTAGAGAGGAACTGCTGCCACTACTGTTTAAACTCTTCAATGAAATTGAAAGGGAAGCAATACTCCCAAATTCATTCCTGGAAGCAAGCATCACCTTGATCCCCAAAGCAAAGAAAGACCCAACTGAAAAAGAGAACTATAGGCCAATCTCCCTAATGAACATAGATGCAAAAATCCTTAATAAGATACTGCCAAACAGAATGCAGAAGATCATCAAGAAGATCATACACCCTGATCAAGTGGGAATCATCCCAGGGATGCAGGGATGGTTCAACGTACGCAAATCAATCAATGTACTACACTATACCAATAGAACCAAGGACAAAAACCATATGATTACCTCCATAGACACAGAAAAAGCATTTGACAAAAATCCAACAAGCATTTATGATAAAAACCCTACAAAAATTTGAAATAGATGGTCTCTACCTCAAACTGATAGAAGCCATCTATGAAAAACCAACAGCGAATATCATACTCAATGGTCAAAAACTGAAATCCTTCACACTAAAATCAAGAACAAGACAAGGATGTCCACTATCACCACTCTTGTTCAATATAGTTCTGGAAACATTAGCCATGGCAATTAGACAAGAGAAAGAAATGAAAGGAATAAAGATAGGAAATGAAAAAGTCAAATTGTCATTATTTGCAGGTGACATGATACTCTATATAGAAGACCCCAAGAACTCCACCAAAAATCTTCTAGACTTAATAACCAAATTCAGTCAAGTAGCTGGTTACAAGGTCAACACACAAAAATCAATAGCTTTCCTCTACACCAATGACAGACTCACTGAGAGAGAAATAGGGCAAATTATTCCTTTCACAATAGCAGCCGAAAAACTGAAATACCTAGAAATCATCCTAAGGAAGGAAATCAAAGACCTCTTCTCTGAAAACTATGGCACTCTGAAAAGAGAGATTGAAGATGATATCAGAAAATGGACAGACATCCCCTGCTCCTGGGTAGAAAGAATCAACAGAGTGAAAATGGCCATACTTCCAAAACTGCTATATAGATTTAATGCAATTCCAATTGAGATCCAAGCAGCATACTTCATGGACCTTGAGAAAACAATCCAAAAATTCATTTGGAACCAGAAGAGACCCAGAATAGCAAAAGCAATTCTAGGTAACAGAGACATGGCAGGGGGTATCACAATCCCCAACCTACAACTCTACTACAAAGCTACTGTGATAAAAACAGCATGGTACTGGCAAAGAAACAGACTTGAGGACCAGTGGAACAGATTAGAAGATGCAGAAACAACGCCAGACACACTCAGCCATCTCATCTTCAACAAAGGAGCCAAACACCCTCACTGGAGGAAAGATAGCCTCTTTAATAAATGGTGCTGGAAAAATTGGGCTTCAACTTGCCAAAGATTAAAACTAGACCTGTATCTCTCACCATGCACTAAACTAAAATCAAAATGGTTTAAAGATGTAAATATTAAAATAGAAACTCTGAACCAGTTGGAACAGAGGTTAGGTAGAACCCTTGAAGACACCGGTGTAATAAAAGATTTTGTGAACAAAATCTCAGTTGCCCATGAACTAGCACAAACAATCAACAAATGGGATCTCTTCTTATTAAAAGGCTTCTGCACAGCAAGAGAAACCACCAGCAGTGTGAAGAGACAACCCACAGTGTGGGAAAAAATCTTCACCTGCTCTTCCTCAGACAAAGGTCTACTATCTCGAATCTATAAGGAACTTAAAAAGATCAGACCACCCAAATTTAAAGACCCAATCCAAAAATGGGCATCTGAAATGAATAGACATTTCTCACACAAAGAAGTAGAAATAGCAAATAAATACATGAAAAAATGTTCAACATCACTGGTCATTCGAGAGATGCAAATGAAAACAACACTGAGATTCCACTTCACTCCAGAAAGAATGGCTGCTATCATGAAATCAACCAATAACAAATGCTGGCGGGGCTGTGGGGAAAGAGGAACCCTGCTCCGCTGCTGGTGGGAGTGTAGACTGGTGCAAGCACTATGGAAATCAGTATGGAGATACCTCAAAGAACTAGGACTGGACGTCCCATTTGACCCCTCTATTCCACTGCTGGGGATCTTCCCCAAAGAATTAAAAGAATCATACCACAGTGATATATGTGCACTCATGTTCATAGCAGCACAGTTTGTAATAGCTAAAACTTGGAAACAGCCCAAATGCCCATCAACTGGAGACTGGATAAAGAAAATGTGGTTTTGTAATAAAATGGAGTACTACTCAGCCATAAAACATGAGAAATTAAAGACATTCATAGCTAAGTGGATGCACATTGAGGCGATACTCTTAAGTGAAATAAATAGGACACACATGTGTAAATACCGAATAGTTTCTCTGGTGTGAGAAACTGAAAGTGTAAATAAGGACTAAATGTATAATAGGTAATGTGCAATAGGAAGAAAAGGGGCAAAGGGGAAGGAAGTAGGAGGGCTAGGGGAAAGGATAGAAGGGAATGGGATTAATATGAGAAAATGGAAAAATAGGAACAAAATCTTTGTAAATAAGGAGGAATGGAGGAGTTGAAGGGAGGGCTGGGCAAGGGTGAAAAATAAGAACCAAGAGAAACTATGTAAAGGTTCAAATTTCTAATGATGAATGTCATTATATTGTATACCTAAAATGTACCAATGATTAGAATGAATAATCGATAATGCAAAATAGGAAGAAAAGGTCCAAAGGGGTAGGGGTAATGGGAGGGGCAGGGGAAAGGAAAGAAGGGAAAGGAAAAAGTCTTTGTAAATAGCGAAGGGTGGAGGGGGTGAAGGGAGGGCTAGGAATGGGGAAAAAATAAGAGCCAAGATGCATTATGTAAAGGTACAATTCCCAATGAGAAATGTAATTGTGTTGTATACCTACAATGTACCAATAAAAGAATTTAATTTAAAAAAACAGCCTTAAATTTTTAAACTGATCACTAATAAAAATAAGATTCTATTTATAAACTATGATCTCTTATTTCCTGGTACATCTAGTTTTATTTTAAATTGAAGTGATCTATTGACCTTATTAAAGTCATGTATTCCTGTGTTATGACTCAAAAGCTATCAAAACTGAACTGAGATTTCAATGAGAAGTAGACCAGGTTTCAGACTTCTCTACAATGCTTTGTGAAAAATCAAGTTCATTGCTTCCTACTGGATGAAAATTGAAAACTTCTTTAATAAAAGCCAAGTGACTTTCATGGACTCTAGCTTTCTACAAACAGAAAGCACAATGTTGCTTCAAACTAACCTACTCTATTTTTCCTTACCCCTACTTCATTGTTGAGTGTTGTCAAGGAATTTGCATTTGACCTATGCTCTATCCTGACCTTGAGGCTTTAGACAGAGGAATACACAGTAGATCACTTGAATTATTAGGAAAGTTGATCCTGGATGGATTTAATTAGTTCAAAACACAAAGTGCTGATGATGTTTTGTGGAGTCATCACACTAAGAAATGAAGTTTGTTTGAGACAAAAGCTTCCAGTCACATGCACTACTGAGAGGTAACTTACTGAAGAACTAAGACTGAAAAGTCAGATGGATAATGAAGATTCCAGGCAAAAGCTGCTTCTGGTGATGGTAGATTAGATTATTTATGCTAACTTCCCTGCTGAAAATAACTAGGAAAAAATGTGTGTGTGTGTGCATGTGCACATGTGTGCGTGTGTGTGTGTGTGTGTGTGTGTGTGTGTGAGAAACACCCAGGAAAGTTAATGACACAGTGAAAACTTATCAGGCCAACATCCAGGAGACACAGAGGCTCCAGAAGGTGAGCACTGTGCTCGCCAGCATGTGCCACCCAGAAGCACACTCCTTCACCTCATTCCTTCACCTGCCTGTACCACACCCGCTCCTGGGCTCTCCCTGCTTATGATTTCCATGAATGAGGCTGCACAGGCTGCAAGGAGTACTCCACAATGGAGTCTAAAAACTTAGACTGTGACTGAAGCTTTCAACATAAGCTTTATGTCTCTGGAAATGTTATTTTAATTCTCTAGGTCTCAGTTTCCTCCTCAGTAAAAACATAGAAGATGATATCAAACCTTTTAAAGACATGTGCCCAAACTGCAACCAAAAGCCCACTTATTTATTGCAAAGTGCCAACATTGCAATTAAACCTAAATACTGAGGTTTTAGTTTAGAAAAACAAGTCATATATTAACATCATTTATGTTAAAAGAAAAACAAATTTATCACCACTGATCTAGAAGAAGAATATTTCCCTGGTCAGGGGATTGTTAAGATTTAATGAACTCTATTTAACAATGGTAGGCAATTCTATGCTATGGATCTTACTTTGAGAGTCCTTTTCTGTGCTGTTTTCCCTGCTGAATGACAGAAGCAGAAATAACAGAAATAAGAGTAAAAACTATTAGGATCTCTAGAGTGCTAGAAAATGTGCTATGAATTTTACAAAAAACATTTCAGTTAACTTCCTCTACTGCCCTATGGATAGCCTTGACTTCCAAGTGAGGCTCTGTGGAAGGTGTTTCATCACAAATGATACAATTGTTATTTGTGTGGAGCAGCAACAGGACCCACACCTATTAGTCCCATGCCCTGACCACCATGCTGCCACGAATGTTCTTCCTGTTTCACCACATGTGTCTTCCAACATTCTGTCACATCTGCTCAGCTCCTTTTACTATACTGAGCTTTCAAAAAAACCTTCTTCCACTAGTAAGTTTATGGCCACAATTAAGATGTTCACAGAACCAAAATTTCAATCAGCTTCCTTACCTACTGCATAAACTACATATGATTAAATGATACTTTAGCACACAATCAAACAGTACAGTGCTCTGCGCCAATATGACTGAGACACATTTATAGCAGAGTCCACCAGAGCTTTCACCACTTGCATAGACTACTGAGCCTGACATGGGAGATCATTAGACACTCTGGTTTCTAAAAACATGACAATCTCTACAGAGTCTATTTACACATGTTCACAGCAGGAACTCTTCACTGAGGACACCTGGAACAACCACTGCTACTCTGCTACTGTCACAGCATAGGACCCCTGGGCCCCAGACTCCCCAAGTGCCCATGCATCTGATGGACTCCTAGGGAAATCTCAGCAACAGCAAGGACAAAGAGGGACTATGTGAGGAAGCGAAAGGCACAAACTGCCTGGGGCAGTGATGCTCCGAGAACCTCAAAGAACAAGAAATACACAAACTCAAGAAAAAAGGCCAGCTCAGGCATGGTGGCACATGCCTGTGATCACAGCACTGAGGAGGATGAGGCCAAAGGAGCACTGTGAGTTTATCAATCCCAGCCTGGGATTGATAGCAGGATTTGTCTCCAAAAAAAATCCAGAAATCCGGAAAACCACTCATTTAAGCATGAAGCAATACACAATCCTTTTTTTCTGTTTTTCTCTCCTCCCTTCAATTAGTTTGGGACTTTCAGACCATTCTGAAGCTTCACTATTTTAAGATGTGCCTACCTCCTCCTTTTTTGGAGGGGGGCTACCAATGTATATGACACAGCTACAGAACAATCAACAGACTAGATTGCTACTTCTATTTTCTTCAAGTAAAACTCAGGCTGTAAGAAGAAGTCTCTAGAACAGCATCTAAGATGACTGAGTTGTATATCATTCAATGTCAGGACATTTTTCATATCACACTAAAATGAGAGTCCAGCAGTTCACATCTCAAAACTAATGATTTATGAGGTGCTATTTTGATCTTTACACTGACACTGATTTTAAATGTCTTTTTATATTAAATAAAGCACTATTTTTAGTCTACATAGTCAGGTATGTATTTAAAAATATTTATTTATGCTGCTTATATAAGACATTATACTAAACACTATGAAGATTTTAAAAAGTCAAAGCAAATATGGATCCTCCCATATGCTCAGTGATAATAGAAGAATCTTAAAAATATAACAATGTAGAAGTGAGAGAGACATATTTATTGAGGTACAAAGTGCTTTAGGAATGATGTGTTTTAGCAAGCAATACTCCATTCCTCTTTCTAGAATCACATGAAGAATTATTTGTCAAATAAAAGTTATACAAGATGGCTCTCTACATTTAGCTAACACAATAAGGTATCTTCCAATCACTTTTGTGCAAATATCAATTATAAAGTTTGAGTTCAATTTAGTTTTATGCGAAGAAAACACCAACTTGATTAAATATGCCAGAATTTTCTAGAATGGAATTCAGCCCAGGTAGGCATAAATACAAAATATAAATCTACATTTATCTTTGTTGAAGTGGTCACACTGAAGAAGAGTAAAATTCAGCATGACCGCTAGGTCCAAAATTCCTCTATTGAATCAGAGTGTTCATTAATGAGTGGTTCCTTAGTTTGGGTTCAGACTTTGCCACTAATGTTTTCTGGAGGTGAGACCTTGGACATATATCTGCATCTGTAAACTGGAGCTAACATCCCTGAGGCAAAGCCATGAGCACAAATAGCTTCTAGAGAACTGATCCGAGAAGTGCTGATGGGGAGAGGGGAGAGGAAGAGGAGAAGCCAAGGCAGTGGGATCTGTTCACTGTACAGGCAGCTGTGCTGGGTCCTTCCTGACAGATGACTCTGGGACATGGTGCTCTCTTCCACCTCCTTGCCTGAGGGAAGAAGGAGCTAGGGTCTAATCTATGAATCCCACCAGCCACTGGCCAAGCGTGGTGGTGATTTAACCTCTGCCATTCGGGAAAATTCCTCAGGAAAAACCTGCAGGTGTGCAGCAGGTGGAAGCTGAGGCAGGTGAGTGGGCAAGGACAGCGTTGGATCCCACCTCAAAGGGACACAGTGAGGATTAAAGGAGACGATTATGACAAGTCATCCTCACCACTACACATGAATTGCTCAGTGAACGTTGATTTCCTTACACTCCCCTTTGAATTCTGTGAGGCAGGTGAAGCTTGTGTAGATGTATTTAATTTCTCTCCCTTCATTCTTTACAAAACAGAGAAATCTTCCAGTTACTTAGGGTTATTGCACCTGATTCTGAGATTGCTAAGACTATGGAGAAATGTTCATGACTTTGAATTTAGACCCAATGGTTTAGAAACCAACTAACCACTGTCATCAAACCACAGAAATTACATTTTATTTCCTAGGAAGCTGGACAGTTTCACCACTCAAAAAAAAAGTAATCCATATTCTTGCTAACAATATCAGAGATTTTACACCTAAATTCTTATTCCCTGCAGTGACCAAGAAATGTGTTCCTGTGGTTCTCATAAACTATGTAACAGGTCGTGATTTTAACTTGGGTTTCATGATGTGCTATACACTCTTCTAAATTAACAACAATAGCAATGGAGACTAAATCTTCGTTGCTATTCACAGTTTATATGTGGTTTTCTCTTCAAAAAACTCAACAGCTGGTAAGATTTTTCCTATTTATAGGAAATGTTCTTCTGGTCAAGGGTGCCTGCTCCAAGATGGAAAATCAAGGCCTTGCCTTTTTCTTGAGCTTCCTGCCCCAAATTCAAACCACTCCCAAGCTCCTTCTTAATAAAGAAGACAGTAATTATAATTATATTACTCTGTGTGCATAGTGACGCGCCATCAGATCAACTCCCCCCCAACCCAGCATCTCTGGAGTGGGGACATCACATACTTACTGGCATCTAACGGCTGTCAGTATTCAGTCTCAGCACACTGCAGTGTCACTGCTTGTGTCTGTGCACAGTTTGTCCTGTTGCTCATATTATGTCCCTTCCAGTGATTTATGTGCACATTCAAAACCCCCCCAAGGAATGAGCTACCATTTGAAAGCTTTTAAAAATGATACTATGATTTGTCACTGGACAAAAAAGTCACTGTGCAGAGAAAAACACAAAAATAGATAAACTGGAAATATACTTAAAATTAGTGAGAAAAACATTCATGAGTAAAGAGTGACAGTGAGTCCATATTTTGTTGCAAAGTAAAAGCCTGCCAAGAGGTAAAAGAGAAAATACCCATGGATGCTTTGTCACTGAGATGTGCATGCATTTCTGTCCTATGTCAAGCAATACAGTAGAAGTCAGCAAAACTGCTAATGTCTGAAAAAGATGTGATTAAATTAATGTTTCATGCAGGATGACTGTTAGAATGATAAACATCGATTTGTCCATTATTTGACTGACTTTGGGCAGAAGATGCTTAACTTTCAGCAGCATGTGATTCAGCTGAACTAAGGAAAAAAAGAAAAAGTTCAGATTAGATTACAGGCTCAGGAAAAGTCATGAAGGCACCAGTGGCACAGTTTTAGGAAATGATACATCTGGGCATGGTAGCACAAATCTGTAATCCCAGCACTCTGAGAGGCTGAGGCAGGAGGATCCCAAGCTTGAACCTAGCTTGGGCAACTTAGTGATTTAGTGAGACCTCATATCAAAATAAAAGATCAATAGAGGACTGGAAATAAGCCTCAGTTCAAAGGCCCTGGGTTTAATCCTCAGTACTGGAAGGTAGGGAGGAAGGAAGGAAGGAAGAAAGGAAGGAAGGAAGGAAGGAAAAAAGAAAGGAATCAAGGAAGAGGAGAGACAGAGAAAAGTTACATCAACAATACTTCATAGCACCCAGAACAGCGCTATGTGTGAAACACAGACAGCAATGACTATAGTTTATAGGTGATTTAGGGGAATTAAACTAGTGTGAAGAAGTATCAGAAGTGCCTTAGCTAGATACAGACATTTCTATTTAACAACTGGGTTCTGGTCCTACAACTAGGTCATTAAGTGAATTGGTTATTAAAGAGGAATTGAAAATTCAGAACAAAGAAATGGTCAAAGAAAACTCCAATTTTGTTAACTTTGCTTTTATTTGCATAACTCTTACATGCAGTATTATAATTTATAACAGAACATAAAACTACAGTATTATACTGTATAGTACAATCAGCAAAAATATAGTGTTGTATAAACAAGGTGTGCTGTACAAAAAAGGCATTGAGGCTCTATAAACAAGATGTACAGAACTGTACAAAAAAAAGAAGAGATGTGTTATAAATCCCAACAGTCATTAAATGGATAGGTCATTAAACAAGGAATATCTGTATTTCTTATTCAAGCACAAGAGTACTAGGCAATAAAATTTACATTGAAAGTGATGAAACTGCTCGACATCACTGGTCGTTCGAGAGATGTAGATGAAAACAACACTGAGATTCCACCTCACTCCAGAAAGAGTGGCTGCTATCAAGAAATCAACCAATAACAAATGCTGGCAGGGGTGTGGAGGGAAAGGAACCCTTCTCCATTGTTGGTGGGAGTGCAGACTGGTGCGACCACTACGGAAATCAGTGTGAAGATACCTCAAAAAACTAGGACTGGAAGTCTCATTTGACCCAGCTATTCCCCTGCTGGGTATTTTCCCAAAAGAATTAAAAGAATCATACCACAGTGATATATGTACACCCATGTTTATAGCAGCACAGTTTGTAATAGCTAAAGCTTGGAAGCAGCCCAAGTGCCCATCAACTGGAAACTGGATAAAGAAGATGTGGGGTTTTTTACAAAATGGAATACTACTCAGCCATAAAGAATGAGAAACTAGAGTCATTTATAGCTAAATGGATGCATATTGAAGCCATACTCTGAAGTGAAATAAATAGGACACACATGTGTAAATACCAAATAGTTTCTCTAGTGTGAGAAACTGAGAGTATAAATAAGGATTAAAAGGATTAATAACTAATAATTGATACTTTGAAATAGGAAAAGGTCCAAAGGGGTAGGGGTGGTAGGAGGAGATGGGGAAAGGAAAGAATGGAAAGGAAAAATTATGAGAAAAGAAAAAAAAATGGAAACAAAGTCTACGTAAATAGGGAAGGGTGGAGGGGTGAAGGGCGCACAGGTAATGGGGAAAAAATAAAAACCAAGATACATCATGTACAGGTACAAACACCCAATGATAAATGTAAACATATTGTACACCTAAAATGTACCAATAAAAGAATTTAAGCAAAAAAAAAAAAAAAAAGGAAAAAAAAGTGATAAAACACTGTATCACAGTTTGACTGGCAGTGTATTGGGCTTTTGTTTGTTTTTACATAAGTTAATGCCACAACCCAAGGACCTGGCCTCTTACACTGAGATACAGTGGTGATGCTAATCACCATTCTAGGATGCCTCTCGCATGGCAGGGGACACAGCCGGCACTTTAGGGAAACCATCTAGATTAGCCCTCACAGAACCTTGAGAGATTCACAGAGTATCTTCATGAAAACCACAGCCTTTAGAGAAGTTTCTCAATGGGCCTCAATTGGTTTTCTTGTTTGCTTTTGTTTCTGGTGGGCAGGGGCTTAACCCAGGATGTCCATGTGCTAGACACATGCTCTGCTCTGAGCCACGCCCCAGTCAAGCTACAGGCTTTCAACTATGGTTTGGTACCTTCTTCTGTTATACTGTTATATAACTATTACTGGTATCATTACTTTGGTCTTCCAGATGACATAGACAACCAAACACCAGAACGCTAAATCTTAAAGGTGATACTACTCAAGGAGACTCAGTGTGCGGTCCAGTCCACCGGAAACAAACCAGCAATGTAATTTTATTATTTTGCATTAGAAACACAATTGGTACATATATATGTACAAATTTATTATATATTTGGGTGTCCTATTAAGGAATAAAAAGCTTATTTTGCTTTCAACATTTATTGTGCTCCAGCAATTCATTTATTGTAGGCCGCAGCCAAACCTAATGAAGTCCAGATTATGTGAGGGGAAAAACAGCTCAGGAAAGGATGCACCTGAAACACAGAAACTCTCTGAGCAACAGGCACAGCCTGGCCCTGTGAGCCCGCAGCCCACTCTGCTGACCTGAAGACTCCTCACTCTGCAGGCACAGGAGGAGGCCACTGCGGAGCCAAGGGCAATCATGGTCCTAATACCAAGTCCTCCTCATACCATTTGTTCTTAGTTCAGTAAGAAAAGAAAGTGAAAGAAACTGAAGCCCAATCTGAAAGGTCACCCTCCCCCCTCTTCAAAGTGGAACTGATCCTTGGATTGTAAACTACAGTGCACTACTGAACAGAAGAAGCTGCAACTTGCCTAAGGACACAGAATGAGTAAGTATTGCTCAAAAAGAGATTTGAATCCAAGTCTGGCATAGTATTCTATTCAACTGATACACCACAGTTTATATTTTCCAACTACAAGTATGTAGGTTGCTTTCAGTATTTCATAATTATAAATATAAACACTGTGGTGCTAAATGGATTTTGGGTTACTGCTTTTTAAAAGTGCGTTACCTTGGATTCCTGATGTAGGATTAGTTTTATGACCCATTCTCCTGGAGTGTTCTCTAGAAAGACCATGTCAGAAAGAATAACTCTCTTTGGCTAGATCAATAAAATGTACTGCACCTGATAGTCTCTTTTACTTGTGTATGTTTATCACTAGTTATACTGAACACTTCTGTGTTACCACTTGGGTCATGAAGCTTTGTGAGTGAATGTGTGTATGAGTACATGGTTGCGTGCAGCCTAAAACCTGGGTTCTGTTCTGAGAAATGCATCATGAGGTGATTGTGTCACTGTGCAGACATCGTGGACAGCACTTCCACTAGGTGATTCTATTTCCACAGAGCCACTGTCTTGTACATAGCACATCATGCAGTGAATATACAGTGTGCTGGTTTAGCTATCAATCTAGCTGTATTTTAACATCTTTATGGGAAAAAAATAGGCTTTGCTCTTACACAACCAAACAGCATCTGGGACAGCTTGCAAAACAAGGGGCAGACAAAATGTAGGCAGTTTGCCTTCTCTCCAAAAAATGATTTAACAAAACTGTATAGATGTTGGAAGAGCACCCGTGATTATGTGAAACACTATGAAAATAAATGGAGTGTCAAGCAATCCCCACAGGATTCCTTACATACAGCTATATGTGCAATTGCTTTAATTCTGTGGGGATGTAAAAGAATCTGTCCTTGCATTTTTTAGAAATACATGACAAACGTAATGGCAATTTCAGAGCATATAATGCAAATGGAAGCCGGAATAAAAGTAAGAAATGGACACTGATCCACCTCTTGGGGGAATGGGGTGGGAACAGTAAACAACACGGTATATAGTGAGGACTAAGGCACCACCAGTGCTGGTCTGATGGAAAGACACTGCGAAGCCGTGGGGACTCAGCTCTCCTGCAGAATGGTGGGGGGAGGGGGACTTGGGGATGTACAGAAAACAGGAGGAGCCTGCAGGGAGCAGGGGAAGGGGACGTTACCAGAACCTCTGCAGTGAGTCCTAGTCTCTTGCGAGCCACGGCAGCACACGGCGAATGACGGGAAAGGTAGGAAAATGAGACTGAGAAGAAGCTGAGCTTTGGGTCTGATCAGCGCTGCTCTGGGCGGCAAAGACAAAAGCCTCCAGTTTACTGCACCTTTTACTCAATACAGGGGGAAACAGATGTAACAAGTGAAATGCAGAGTTCAGTACATCCGTGTAAACAAGATGTAACAATCCAAGAACGATGAGGAACTGAGTAGATGAAGATCTTGTTCCTCCCAGGATGCCTCAGCTGTGTAATCTTGTCCTGGAGAATCACAGCATCACCGGATCACTGAGGTCTCAGTTGTGACCGGAGGCCAGAATGGAATTATGTCTCGGAATTCCGTAGCTGGGCTGTAGGCAGGAGAACTAGGCTAACCAAATGATTTTTCCCTAAAATTATGTAGCGTTGCTCCCAACAGGAGCCAAGTGCCTCAGGGTCCTCAAGCTAGGCCCTGGGTGGGGCAGAAGCAGGAGCACAGCGGAAGCAGTGGGCTAAACCTCAGGGAGACACACAGGATCACACTACAGACACAGGCCATGGTGATGCATGGGACGCCATGCCAGGAAGCCAGGTGGAAAAGCCAGGGCTAGGCCCAGGGACTTCCCAGAAATGCTTTCACACATGCCTGGCAGGCCAGGGTGCCATTCTACATGGGACACAGAGACACACAGTTGCTCGGTGGCAGCACAGAAGGCCGCGGGATTTAAAGGAAAGTCACCACTTCTGGGTGTTTCTAAAAGAATGCACAGTTGAAGAACTGTCAGAATCATCATTTTGTAATCAGCAGACTCAAACCTGGTGAGTAGAATTATTTTAGAGAAATTAAACTAACCTAAACATACTTCCAGTCAGGAATCCAATCTGTAAGCATTGTGAGGATGATGATCATTATTTTGCTCAATGTTGGTTGTTTGAATTCTACTGATTTAGCTATATATATTTAAATCCCACCTTATTTCAGCAAAATAAAATTGAGGGGCACATTGGGAGAGGGATGCTTCAATTTTTCATTTTCTCTTTTTTAAAATGCCTAAATAATATCAAGTGTATCCACTGAAGCACTATTTCACATTTAATGTACACTAGAAAAGTTTAAAAATCACACTTCACAACTTGTACACTATTTTCCACATGGCTCCTACTCTGATATACTTTAGTTTTTTCACTTTTTAAAACTGCAAGAACATCATCAGAAAGCCCAGTGTGTTCTGTTCAACTCTGGTGAGGCAGAATATTACACAATTAGAGAGCACTAGTTAAATCTATGCACAATGGCACAGGGTTATGTGTCTATTATGAATATAAAACTAATTCTTTCATGTTTATCTTGTTGGCTAAGATCATGGGAATTTCTAAAATATTTATTTTTTACACTGTGTTTCCATAGAGTTATAACTTCGATGATACTTGAACAACCATGAAGTCTGACATAATAGTGGCACCAGACTTCCTCCTCCTGTTTGTCTTTTAAGAGGTCCTTAATAATGGCAATGATCAGCATCTTGGTCATCACTCAACCCAGAGAGCAGGCACAATGGCCCATACATCAAAACTGATCTGTGAACCAGATGCCTGTAAATCTTGTAAGTGAGCCTTCATAATTTCCTACACACAATAGGATTTCCTATTATAAATATCTTTTTTCTAATGTGAACCATGTTGAACATGCTAAAAATAAATTTCTCTTTCTATATCAGTTTTTCAAAAGGAATAATCAATCAGAAAGTCAGGCTGAAGGTCCACAGCCTCCCCCCTTGTAAACTTCCACCTCAACTTTCCCAGGCAATTTTAAAGGGTAGTACAAGGAACAGTAACTACTAAGCCATTAAGAACACAATGATTCTTTTCCCTTTCAAATAGTAGATAATCTCTGCTAAAGAGATTGAATACACTTTAAAAGAAAAGAAAAAGTCAAACAAGCTGCTGTGCACTGTGCCAATATTTCTTCCAAATCCAGGTTCCATGCAACCAACTCCAGACCAGTGCACTGCTGCTTCTGTCACTGGCAACCTCTCTGGGGTCACACAATCATAATGGACACTAGAAAGAAGTCAGACATGGCCCAGCTGGAGATACCAGTATCATTCCTCCTTTCCTCTTTGCTCCACTGCCTTCTGCCAGGTGAAAAATCTGAATCATCTAAGCCATTTACCACCATAATGAGAGGAAGAGCTGAAGAGAGATTGGCAAGGGTAAAGAGAATTTGTCCACATACCAACTCCAAATGAAGTGACTATCTGGAATGGCATCTTACAAAGGATTCAGGGGTTATGTTCAGTGGGAAAAGAGTCATGATGATTGCAAGGTCTCCCACGGCCACAGGGAAGGGTGCACTGGTCAGCTTTATGTCATTGTGATAGAATACCTATGCCACTCCACTTGTAAAGAAGAAAGGTTTTCTTTGCTTCTCTTTTCAGAGCTTTCAGTCCATGATTGCTTGGCCCTTTGCTTTTGTGCTTTGGTGAGGCAGCACATCATGGTGGGGATGATGGCAGAGGAGCTGCTTGTATCATACTATTATAGGCAGCTAAGTTAGAAGTTAATATATAGTCAGAGATGGACTTGTCTCTCAAGGAAGTCAGTGAAAAACAGACATCAGAATTGTGGCTAGAGGTGCATCTGAAGAAGGCAAGGCCTCAAGATAAAGTTACAATGGCCAGACTTCATACTCTCCAAGGGATAAGCAGAACTTGAGACTGTACTATAACTGTTACCGCCAGTCCATTCAGTTCGGGTATGCACCAGACATCCGGGTGGGTGACAAAAACACTTGGACCAATCTCTTCCCAAAATGTTCCTGTCTTAGAAGTCATAGATAAGCCAAGGTTAATGATGTCAGCCATATGATCTTGCTATATGCCTCTCTTCCCTATTGGATCAATATTAGCTAAGCAGCTAGACTTGTAATCCTATAGATTGGTTGTAGTTTGATCCATGTTATACCCACATTGTGATTTTGCTGTATAAATTATCCCTGACAAAGTGTCTCAGTGCCAACTCACTTCCAGGACCACTCCTATCTCTCAGGAACTCTCTCTCAATAAAACTTTCCTACTCTCAACCTCCTGTGTCCTTTGGAGTTTATTCTTCAATTTCAAGGGATATGAACTCAGCACATCTGACATCTAACAGATTGAGAGTCATATTTTTCCTATATCAACAACAGCTGAGAAGCAAGAGCAAGAAGGAAGGGGTCAGGGAGCTAGGCTTGGTGTTACACGTTGCTAATCCCAGCTACTCCTGTTCCCCCCTAAAAAAGAGGGGGCTGGGCATGTAGCTCAGTGGAAACCACTTGCCTAGCATGGTGAAGCCCTGGGTTCAATTCCTAGCACTACAAAAATATTTTTAAGAAATGACAGAGTCCCCAAATCTCAATATCCCTTTAACAGGCACACCCCCAATGACCTTGTCACTGGGCTGGGTCTGAGAGTCCCCAAGACTGAAATAAGGAACTTACCCACTCTTTTAAAATAAGTTTGCACACCCTCACTGGAAGAAAGATAGCCTCTTTAATAAATGGTGCTGGAAAAATTGGGCTTCAACTTGCCAAAGATTAAAACTAGACCTGTATCTCTCACCATGCACTAAACTAAAATCAAAATGGATTAAACATCTAAATATTAAAATAGAAACTCTGAACCAGTTGGAACAGAGGTTAGGTAGAACCCTTGAAGACATCGGTGTAGGAAAACATTTTATGAACAAAACCTCAGTTGCCCGTGAACTAGCACAAACAATCAACAAATGAGATCTCTTCTTATTAAAAAGCTTCTGCACAGCAAGAGAAACCACCAACAGTGTGAAGAGACAACTCACAATGTGGGAAAAAATCTTCACCTGCTCTTCCTCAGACAAAGGTCTACTATCTCGAATCTATAAAGAACTTAAAAAGATCAGACCTCCCAAATTTAAAGACCCAATCCAAAAATGGGCATCTGAAATGAATAGACATTTCTCACACAAAGAAGTAGAAATAGCAAATAAATACATGAAAAAATGCTCAACATCACTGGTCATTCAAGAGATGCAAATGAAAACAACACTGAGATTCCACCTCACTCCAGAAAGAATGGCTGCCATCATGAAATCAACCAATAACAAATGCTGGTGGGGCTGTGGGGAAAGAGGAACCCTGCTCCGCTGCTGGTGGGAGTGTAGACTGGTGCAACCACTGTGGAAATCAGTATGGAGATACCTCAAAGAACTAGGACTGGAGGTCCCATTTGACCCCGCTATTCCACTGCTGGGGATCTTCCCCAAAGAATTAAAAGAATCATACCACAGTGATATATGTGCACCCATGTTCATAGCAGCACAGTTTGTGATAGCTAAAACTTGGAAACAGCCCAAATGCCCATCAACTGGAGACTGGATAAAGAAAATGTGGTTTTTTTATAAAATGGAGTACTATTCAGCCATAAAAAATAAGAAATTAAAGACATTTATAGCTAAGTGGATGCACATTGAGGCAATACTCTTAAGTGAAATAAATAGGACACACATGTATAAATACTGAATAGTTTTTCTGGTGTGAGAAACTGAAAGTGTAAATATGGACTAAATGTATAACAGGTAATGTGAAATAGGAAGAAAAGAGGCAAAGGGGAAGGAAGTGGGAGGGCTAGGGGAAAGGATAGAAGGGAATGGGATGAATATGAGAAAATGGAAAAATAGGAACAAAATCTTTGTAAATAGGGAGGACTGGAGAGGTTGAAGGGAGGGCTGGGCAAGGGTGAAAAATAAGAACCAAGAGAGACTATGTAAAGGTGCAAATTTCCAATGATGAATGTCATTATATTGTATACCTAAAATGTACCAATGATTAGAATGAATAATTGATAACGCAAAATAGGAAGAAAAGTTCTAAAGGGGTAGGGGTAGTGGGAGGGGCAGGGGAAAGGAAAGAAGGGAAAGGACAAATGATGAGAAATGGAAAAAATGGAAATAAAGTCTTTGTCAATAGGGAAGGGTGGAGGGCGTGAAGGGAGGGCTAGGAATGGGGAAAAAATAAGAATCAAGATGCATTATGTAAAGGTACAATTCCCAATGAGAAATGTAATTGTGTTGTATACCTACAATGTACCAATACAAGAATTTAATACAAAAAAAAAAATAAGTTTGCAAGTTTTCTGACTCCTGACATGGAAAAAGAATATTTAGGACCCATCAGTAAAAAAAGGCATGAGAAGGATTGATCAGAGGTACCTAAAGGGTGCACTCAAGAGCGGAGTGCGGTGCTCATAGAAATGGGGCACACTGCAAGCCAACCTAGGGCACACTTAAAGGCTGTCTTCACGATGGGTGATCTAGGGTGTGTGTGCTCACTCTCTGCCCTTGAAATGGAGATATGCTGTATCTAGTGCAGCTGCTTCCTGGGCTGGAGGAAAGGGCAATCTGAAGTTGAAAAGGATGGGTAGTTCCTGGGAACTTACAGGTTATTGTAAAAGGACCTTTAAGAATTTAACACCATTCTCTGTAAGGATGGAGGAAGGGGGTCACACACTAGGGTGGCTTCCAGAAGCAGGAAAAGAGTTCGTTTTAAAGGTGTAGTTTTCCTTAAAAGTACAACTTTTAAAATCTCCGTTTTCTTGTCTCCTTTCTACCTAGTTTTATTTCTTCTATCCTACTATTAAAGACAGCTGAGTTAGGTAGAAATATTGTAGGCAGTCATATGAGGCAACATCCTGGAGAGAATCAGGACTAAGTTGAAACACATCACAACTGCAGCAGCAGATGCATCTGTTGGAGACTGGGCCTCAAGATAAAGACTAGATGGGGGGCTGGAGAATGGGCGTGAGAGCCGCCACTCCTGGCTGTGAGCCTGTGGGGTCTGGAGTGTGGAGGTCCCCTGAGGCTCTAGGATGTCACTATGCCTAAAGCACCAAAGGGAAAAAGCACAGAAAAAAAATCATCCATCCATATAGTAGAAAAGCTGCTCAAATTACAAGAGAGGCCCACAAACAAGAAAAGAAGGAAAAATTTCTAAAACTTGCTTTGGAAATTTCCTAACATATATACAAATTTTCTTTCAAGATTGAAGAATGAAAAGGCTTTACGTCTCAACCTTATTGGTGAAAAACTGCAGTGGTTTCAAAATGAGCTGGATTCCAAAAAAAGAGACATTCAAAGAAAGATGCTTGTGAATTAATTGAAGGGTATTTAAATTGATTCAGCAGTGAGTTGGAGCAGATTGAGTTACACAACAGCACCAAGGACAGGCAAGGAAGGTGCCACCAAGCCCGGGAGCCAGTCATCAACCAGACGATGGAGCGTGAATGACAGCAGTACGAAGGTTACTATAGCCTTAAGATTCCAGACATTTTACATGCAAGTAGTCTGAAAACCTTTAGGGAATGGGATTTGGATCTGAAGAAATTGCCAAACATTAAAATGAGAAAACTTTGTGTGAATGATGCAGTCGCTAAGAAGCACAAGAAGAAAACTCAGAATTTAACTATAGACAAAGATTTAGGGCAATTGGATCTAAAAGGTGAAGATGAAATGACTCCTGTGGATGGAGAACTGATTCCTCAGATGAAGAAATGATTCCCGTGGCCTAACTGTCCTTACTTGAGTTGAAAATAATACGAGAACTTTAAGTCACACACATTACTCATGAGAAATAATTAGTATTTGCTGTTTAACTCATTCTCTCTCATAATGTGAATCACATTTGAAGTTTCAAATATGGTAGTGTAATTTTTATTTAAAAATGAAAGCTGTGTTTCATTTATCTTAAGTTGCTAAAATAGAAGATATATTCTGTTTTTCATTGCTATAACAAAATACCAGAGGCTGGATAACTTATAAAGAAAAGAAGTTTATTTAGCTCATGGATTTGGAGGCTGAATGTCAAGACAGCACAGTGCTGGCTGTAGCAAGGCCTCCTCTTGCTGCTGTATGTCATGGTGCGTGGTTATCACAGTGGTGGGAGGGCACAAGAGAGGGAAAGATCACATGGCAAGACCAGAAGCCAGAAAATGGAAGGGTTCCCGTAATGACATCCCACCAGGCCCTGTCTCTTAAAGGCCCAAGAAAATTAAATGATTTCAGGCTAGCTCCAGTTGATTATTATATTATTTTCTGCCTTCTCATTGTGAAAAGTGATAGGGTTTATTCAGACCTAAAGGTTAGAGAACTAACGATTATAACTGTTACTTCTGAGATACATGACTTAAATTAATATATCAAACATATTTCAAGTATCATGACCAACATGCATATTCTAGAATTTTGTTTTTCAAATAACTTACTAAAAGCTAATATATGTTAGTCTGTCTTTTAAAGGATACAAGTATAAGTTTTCAAGAAAAGGAAAAAATAATGCTGTGTGAGTGAGATTAACTAGGTATCAACTAAATTGTTAACAATTTATACAAAGTGTTACATCTTTTATACTTCTGAAAATTTAAAATTAAGTTTATTTCTATAACTTCAAAAAAAAAGATAAAGACAAGATGACCAGACCTGTATACTTTCTCAAAGGACAAGTGCTGGGCCTAATAAAGTCCAGATAAACATCAGTCACATCAATAGGTGAAAGGGCCTCTCTGGACCCACCATAGAAGAAGTCTTTGTTCTTTCCATTCACACTTGTTACATGACTTGTTTCCCAATTGGACCACCCACTATTTCCTAAGTGACTTGTAACTTTATTGGTGGATAATGGCTGCAGCCCATGTTGTACTCCCCTGTAGAGTGGGATCCCCAGCTACCCATTCAGGTCCCCTCCTGCCTCTCAGGAGCTATCCTATGAATAGAATATCTTCCTACTCTCAACCTCTGTTGTTCCTAGAATTCATTCTTTGATTTTAGAGAACACGAGTTTGGCATATCAGACATCTAACAGGTTAGGAGATATATAATATTTCATATTTCATCTCTGGTATCAGTACCTCACCCCCACTTCCTCCCTTCAGGGCCCATCTCCTAAAGATTCTCCAACCCTAATAGTGGCACAGCCTGGTGACCAAGCCCTCACCATGTTGGAGAATGCTCCAGACCATGGCAAAGCAGGGCCCCTGTGCCAGCCTTCCCCCACCATCAGTGCAGAGAACCCCTAGAAGTCTCTTGTTCCTGGGAAAGCCTGGGTTTACACAGATGACCAGGCTAACCCTAGGATACCAGCAAAGGGCTGCTGAGGCAAATGCCATGGAAGGACTTTATATCATTGCCTCCCCTGTCCGGGATCAAGATGTGCTGAGCTGAACTCAGTGACAGACCCTCTCCTCTTGATGCTGACAGTCCTGTGTAATAGAGATGGAAATGCTGTGTATCTGGGCCACCCAACACGGTAACTGCTCAGCATGTGTGGCCATGGAACAGCTGAAATATAGCCAATGAAATCCTAATTCTCATTTTATTTCACTTTATTTAAACTTCACATGCCATGTTGGACAGCAGGGGACTGGAATGTTTGCTAGCAATGTTGAAATCAGATCACAAAGAAAGGGATCTAAGTCTATTTTACTGAGGTATGCTGTATCTATATACCACTGTCTAAAACATTAGTAGGTGTTCAACAATTACCCACTGGATGAATGCATGTCTAGATGAAAGATCTGTGCTGTTAGGTCAGTCTTCAAGTACAGAAGTTTACAACTTTTGGCTTCTGTGAAGCATCATGGGAGGGAAGTATGTCTAAATCACTATTAAACACTCACAGACTCAGCCAGAAATACCCCTCACTGACACTGTGTAGTTGAAACAGTATTTTTTACAGAACTTTGAGTAGATAGAGGTCAGTAGAAGTGTTTACATTCCATACTAGGAATTCAAATTCTCTGAAATATTCTCAGTCCCTAATCTGAAAGGTATGCAAATAATTCTTAGGGATGTAGATGAGTGGGAGAATATGTGGTTGGGATGCACGAGGCCTTCAGATGGGTTCTCCAGCACCATCAATCAATACATATGTGAAATGTAAGAATGCCGCATTATGTACTGTTATTATAGACAGTGAAGTTAGAAATATAATAGGCAGACAGGACTGAGCCCTGGAGATAGTCAAGACAAACACGGTGGGCGTGAAAACACTCTACAACTGTAGTCAGTGACACATCAGTTGAGAGCCAAGTCTCAAGATGAAGACAAAAGGACAAGACCTGCATACTTCCCCATGAGATGAGATGACTTTACCTGGTCTGGTAAAGTCAGGATAGGCATCAGTCACCTCAATGGTTGACCAAGATCCCAAATCCATCACCTACCTGAAAAGCTCTTTGTTCTTTCCATGTATTCTTGCTACATGACTTGCTTCCTCGCTGGATCACTGTTACCTAAGTGACTATACTTGTGACCTTATTGGTTAATCATAGCTGTAACTCACATTGTACCCACGTGGGTTTTGCTCTATAAATCTTCCTTGAAAAGTAGGGTCCCTGGCTATCCATTTAGGTCCCCTCCTGCCTTTCAGGAGCTGTCCTATCAATAAATATTTTCCTACTCTTAACCTCTGTTGCTCCAAGAATTCATTCTTCACTTTTAGAGAACATAAACTCAGCATATAAGACATTTAATAGGTTGAGAGATATCATATTTTCATATTTCAGCTCCTGTATCACTATGATAGAATACTAGTTTGGGCAAAACTTCACCCTCTCAGGAAGATGCTAGTAATGATTACAGAGTATCACATCCACTGATAGAACTGAGTTTACGTGCCCTTTCTGGAGATACCAAATAAAACATTCAATGTTCTGTTGTAAGGGGGTATGTTTACAAAAACACATCTGGTATGTGTAAGCTTTAGGACCTTAAAAATTACATATAATACTCTACAATACCAGCCTTTACTTGTCCCAGTAAAGCAGGGAACAAAAAGAATACAAAAGCATTTCTAAAGAGACAGATCAGAGAAAACGATTAATTCTGTTCTAAATGCAATGCTATTTTAACAAAACACTGAAAATGTAGTATAAAAAACATAACTATTGGGCTGGGGATTTAGTTCAGTGGTTCTGGCGCCTGCCTCGCAAGTGCAAGGTCCCAAGTTCAATCCCCGGTACCAAGAAATAAAAATAAAATTTAAAAAAAATTTTAAAAACATAACTATTCATTAGCAATATTAAATTTTAAATATTTTCGCTGCATGAACCTGGTACCATTAGAGAAAAAATATTCCAGAGTTTATTTAGTCTGCCTGTTGACACATGTTAACTAAATAACAACACAAAAAATCATCATGCGGAGGTGCTGAAATGTAAATGCAGTAAATAAAATATCTTGTGAGCATTTTATTCCCTCTCAGTACTGTGGGGACATCTGACTTGGAGCTGAGAGTCTCTTCTGAAAATGCTGTCCACATGTCTAAAGTTCTCCCCACACACATGTACTCTGCCATCTACCCTCAACTAAACCATCTAAATTACATGCAGGTTTTTGTGGTATCATAATAACTTCAATGTGGGGTATATTTTCAACTTTCTGGTGAGAGACTCCTTTCCTCCCTGCCTCACAATCCTTCCAAGTTATTTTGGGTTTGCATATTCCATTTACACATTTCAGTGGGAGACCCATCATATAACATTTATTTGTGAGGGTTAAAAGCATGTTGTGGGGCACTGTGAACCAACTATCATGTCAAAACCACATAACTGTAAGGGTATGTCTTAAAGAATGAAAAAGGATTCCTTTTTTTTCTCAGGACATATAAGTTGTCTCAACAGTGTAAGGCCAACATGAGTACCACAACCTAATTAAATATGAAGAGCATAACAAACAGTATTAAAGTGTCATTTTTGATTCATTCTTCTCCAAGTTATATTTTATAAAATGTCTTGTCTCATTAATGACTCTAAAAGACATAATGCACAAGTACACCTTCTAATCTCACCAGATTCAGCAGAGTTGAGAGTTTACCTTTGCCTGTCTTGGGAAGTCAGAGAGCAGGGCTCTGAGAGGAGCCCATGCATGCTTACCTGCCCCACCGTGAGCCCACTCACACCTCCCAAACACACAAGGCTGCTCTTTACAATCTCTACCGTGAGAAAGACCACAGACTACCTGGGCACCAGTCCCTATATTTAGAGCCTTTATTTCACGAAGTTCTTCATTCACACTGCACAGACAGCTTCCTGACCTGGAGCTGTGCAGTCACACAGGCCTCTGTGATGGAAAGGCCTCCTGACTGGTTTAATATTTTGTCACCATCTTTAAAAACTTAATAATTTCACCTTTGAATTTGTGCTCTGTATATGATGGGGCAATGAGGCATGCAGATGGAAGGGGAAATGTGTGCAATTAGCATGCTCCACTCCCCACCCCTTCCCTCCCCCGCCATCCTCATCCAGCCAGGCAAGCTAAAGGCTCACATGGTCCCAGGAGGAGCAGCACAGTCGCCCAAGTTCAAAGAAAGTGCTTGATGTCTGAACTGATTAAGTGGATACAGATGGCCTAGAGAGCTTTCCATTCAATCGAGGACACAGTTTAAATAAAAAAGAAGACAACAGAATTCAAAGAAACTATGGAAGCCCACTATAGTCTTACTCCTGTTTCTTTCCTGTGTTATCCAGCCACTCACATGAAAACAGTAACATAGGCAAGAAGGGAAAAGTATGGAAACAGGGCCTTGTTTCCTTCTTCATCAGCAACCTGGAGGTGCAGTGTTGGTTCGATGAGCTCTGTGATGGGTATAATCAAGGTGATTGTGTCAACTTGATTGACTTGGGGCCACCCTGGAGATTGGTAGAGCACACTTCCGGGTGTGCCTGGGGGGATCACAGAAGTATTACCTTGGGTCTACACCTGGTCCCTCACCCCTTCCTCTCTGGTGCTACTCCCTGATCTGTTTCTGACCACCGTGTTCTAAGCATCTTTGCTTCACCAGGCCCTTCCACCATGATGTTTCTGCCTCTGAGCCAGAAGTCCATGGATGGACTCACCTAAAAGCATGAGCCAAATTAAACTTATACTCCTTTAAGTTGTGGATGTTGGTTAGTATGTCACAAAAATGAGAAAGCTAACTACCACAAGCTAATATCAAGAAGTGACGCAAAAAGCTAAGTCTTGTGCAGCAATGCCATGGTCCTATAAGAATAAAACACATCTGCACGTGCAAGCTACAAAATACAAACTGTGTAATTTCATTGATTCTGCATATGAGTTTAATATTCTCATATATGCCTTTCTAAGTGACATTACCTATTATAAAGATTAGTGTTAAAATTCATGCCAGCAATTTAAATTTTTAATTTTTCTTAACTTAGAAGGACACGAAACAGCAAATACAAAGAGATCATAATAAGGCAAAAGAGAGAGATTGTAGAAACTAAAAAAAGGCTTACTTTTAGTATAGTAGCATCCCCTCTACTGCAGGGGAGCTATCCCAAAGCCCAGTGGTACCCAAACCTCGGATAGTGCTGAACCAAACATTTGTTGTCATCATATACACATACATGTGTGATATTTATAAAGTAGGATCAGTAAGAGCTTGACAATAATAATGATAATAATATAAAATGGAAAATTATCATAACATACTCGTGTCAAAGTTACGTAAATGTGGTCTCTCTCTCCTCTCAAAAGTCAGGACAAATAATAGCATTTTTAGCTTACAGTTGACTTCCTGTAACAGAAATTTCAAGGAGGGGGACACGACAGTGCATGTTTTAACAACACTTCAGCACTTTTCCTGCTTTCTCAACAAGCGATCTTGTGCACCAGGCTCTACAGACTCTGTCTCTGTCCCTGCTGCTTCTCCTGGCTGCAGATGACAGCCTGTGTCTATTCTATTTGGGTCACCTTGTCAGAGGCACCATTTTCTCGGTCACTCACCGACAGTGACCATGCTGTGCTCGGGCTGGTGCCAGGCACTGAGGGTACAAACATAGGGTAAAGTATTCTTCTCTGCCCTCGGGTGTATTGCAGAGATGACAAAGTAAGGAAAGTAGAATGCTCACCTTGCACAACTTTAGTGAGGACAGTAAACAATACAGGGAAAATGCACGAACAGCACTGGCATTACCGATTGCTAACCTTTGGCCCTCTGCTCCATTTTCTCACTTAGTTCCTGACAGTTCATTGGGTAGATCCTGTTATTATCTCCATCTTATAGCTATAGAGGCAGAGATTCGGAACAACTAAAAAACACTGGGCCACAGTGACTGTTACTCAGCAGTGGAACCAGGAACTTAATAATGACTGCCCAAGCCTTTTTACTACTAAGTCTGAGCTCATATCATTCATTCTTATCGATGTAATCTGACCACTGTGTTCTTTAGCTTTTGTTGTTGCAGCTAAGTGCTCCATTTCTAGCTTCTCAAAGGTCAAAAGTTGTAAATGTATTTTATCAAACTCCTAATAATTCATCATTTACCATTAAAAATGTGTATTCTCCAATGTGTATTTTCCAATTTATTTATTAATATTTTATTTTAGGTCATAAAACACAGATTTTTCTTTTTGATCATCAACGATCCTTTGACCCCACTATAGAAGATATGATTTGACAAAACTTGTGACTTTCAAAACTACACTGATTACTTTGTTCACTAAAATATGTTGTACTGGCTAAAAACATGTGCTTTGGAAGGAAACAGACCTGGGTCTGAATCCTGGTTCTCCTGCCCACTAGTTTCTAAAATGTACTCAACTACCAAAGCCTAATGTTCCCTGCATGCACATGGGGATGAACTCAGAACCTTAACTATCTTGGCTACTTAAGATTAAATGAGACAATTATTGTGAAGTAATGAAAATAGGGCTTGAAAAGTATTTGGAAAATGTTTCAGTACTGTTATTTTTAGTACTGTGTTCTAACATCTAGGTTCAAAAATGGATTTGAAACATTTTTCCCCTTGAAATGGTTTCTTCCAGTACAAAAATCTAAGTTTAAGGGTCTCTAATTTCCAAGATCTGTATTATTTCTTGGTAAACAAAATCACACAAAAATTACCAAGAATAGCATCTGGTGGTCACATATACCTCTATGACTCAAAGGATCTATGATGGTTTTATTTAAATACTCTTTCCATGAAAAGTCCAAATATAGTACCACACTAAATTTTCACTTTTCATTCTAAACTGCCAGTTCTAGGGCTGAGAGTAAAGAGTTTCAAACTATTATCAAGCATTCTAGAAACAAGGAACCATCTCTGCCATTGTTATCAAGGTAATCTCAGTTCTCTCTGACCTTTGCAATGACCTTTAATAAGAGCACTGAGCAAATTAAATGGCCAAACTGTTTTTTCTGGTGGAACAAAAAGGGATCAGCTAATCAGAAGGTTTGCTGCCACCACTCCAGTCATCAAATGGCTGCTTCCCTGGCTGTTAAGTGAAAGATAATCCCATAAAAACCAGACTGGATACTACATTGAAATGCACTGTATACCCATTTGTAAGTCAGCTCTAGAAAAAAAAAAAGGCCTTCATTTGACATTATGGCTTAAAGAAAAGGAAAGCAGCATTTCGGAATGCAGCATTCATGTGACAACCTAGAAAACACAGACAGCCATCTGATACCTTCCCAAGACCAAAATTTTTTCAACAATTCCAGCTGCTCCTGGTGCAGGATTATGGGTCCTTACCAACTCCTGTATGTCCTCCGATAGAGGTGGAACTGCTGCTTCCAGAGTAGCGACCTCATCAAGACTGAGCTTCTGCCACAGCCCAATCAGCAGAATCACCACGTGACTGGCACTTTTCAGCCTGGTGAATGCCTGGAATACACCGACTTGGTTTTCTTCAACTGTACCTGCCAGATGATCACCTGCAGAGATGAAAAACTACGTGAAGGATAATTCCACCATTCTGGAGCCCTCCACAAGTCACATTTAGCACACTTTTTGTTTTGTTTTTATTTTAAACAACCTGATGAACTCTGAACAACTTCCACAAACACAAGTGATGTTGAATAATAAAAGAACTATTATTCATCTGCTCATTTCCCTCTTTAAAAAAAACCTCCAAACTAATTCCAAAATCATATGGTCAGGAGATGAAAATATCTGTGAAATCAGCTTCATGGGACATGTTTTAGTTGGTGCATTTTAGATATGCACGATGACAGCAGTCATCACAGGGAATTTGGACCTGTTAGTGACATATCTTGCTTTTGTTGTTTGCAACCCATTGCTCTCCCATCAACCCCACTTCCCCTCCTTATTTAAAAAAGCTTCGTTTCCATTATTTTCCTTTCATTCTCTTTTTCTTTCCTGTCTCTTCTTTCCTTTCGTCCTTCTCCCTCTTCTCATTTGTTCCCCTTCTCATTTGAACATGTTCCTCCCATTTCCAAATACCTATTATATGTTTTGGTCCTTATTTATACTTTAAGTTTCTCACACCAGAGAAACAATGTGGTATTTAAACATGTGGGACTGATTTATTTCACTTAAGAGTACCATCTCAAGATGCATCTATTTAACTAGAAATGTCTCCAGTTTATCCCTACTTTATGGTAGAGTAGCACTGCATTATATTTTTAAAAACTATTTTCTTTATCTGTTTATCAGTTGTTGGGCATTTAGGCTGTTTCCAAGATTTAGCCATTACAAACTGTGCTGCTATAAACATGGATGTGCATGTATCACTGTGGTGTGCTGCTTTTCATCCTTTGAGAAGATACCAAGAAGGGCGATAACTGGATCAAACAAAATCTCTAGTTTTAGTTTTTTGAGGAATCTCCACACTGATTTCCACAGTGGTTGCACCAGTCCAAACTCCTACCAACAGTGGAGAAGTGTTTCTTTCCCCCCACAGCTCCAACAGCATTTGTTTTTGGTTTATTTCTTGATAATAACCATTGTTTCTGAAGTGAGATGTATTCCTAGCATTGTTTTAACTTGTATCTCTTACATGACCATTGATGTTGAACTTTTTTTCATATATTTATTTTCCATTTCTACTTCTTCATCTAAGAAGTGTCTGTTCATTTCAGATGCCCATTTTTGGGTTGGGTCTTTAAATTTGGGGGGGGGGTCTCGTTTTTTGAGTTCTTTATATATTCTAGATATTAGTCCTTCATCTGAGGAACAGCTGACAAAAATTTTTTTCCCACTGTGGGTTGTCTTTTCACTCTGTTGGATGTTACTTTTGCTGTGGAAAAGCTTTTTAATAAGATGAGATACCAGTGTATTCTTTGTGATATTTCCTATATGATCAAGGTTTTGCACACAAAGTCTTGCCTACTCTAAGAGTTCTACCTGTTCTAACTTCCAGCAGATTTAATGTTTCTGTTTTAATATTTAGATCTTTGATCTGTTTTGATTTTAGTTTAGTGCATGGTGAAAGATATGGGTCTAGCTTTAATCTTTGGCATATGGAAAGCAAGTTTTCTCCAGTAGCATTTATTAGAGTCTGTCTTTCTTCCAGTGAAAATGTTAGGCTCCTTTGTCAAAGATAAGGTGGCTGAGTGTGTTTGGGGTTGTTTCTGCATCTTCTATCTGTTCCTTTGATTCTCAGGTCTGTTTTTTGGCCTGTACCATGCTGTTTTTATCACAATAGCTTTGTAGTATAATTTCAAGTCAGGAATTGTGATGCCCCATCCCTTGCCTTTGTTGCCCAGAACTGTTTTTATATTTTAGGTCTCTTCTGGTTCCACATGAATTTCAGAATTATTTTCTAATTCTGTGAGGTGTTCTATTGGTACTTTGATTGGAATTGCATTAAATCTGTATAACAATTTTGGGAGTATGGTTATTTTCACTATGTTGGTTCTTCTGCCCAAGGACAAGGGCTATCTTTCCATTTTCTGATATCCTCTTTGATCTCTCACAGAGTACTGTAGTTTTCAATATAAAATTCTTTTATTTTCTCCATTAGATTGATTTGTATTTGTATTGATGTATTTCATTTTGGTGGATCCAGTTGTGAAAGACATGGTTTCCTTAATTCCTCTCTCATTGAGTTTGTTATTTGTGTACAGGAATGCAACAGATTTTTGAGTGTTGACTTTGTATCCAGCTATGCCACAGAATTTGGTCATTAAATTTAGAAGTCTTTTGGTGGTGTTTTGGGGATCTTCTATGTACAGTATCATGTCATAGACAAATAATGATCATTTAAATTCCTCCTTTGCTATCTTTATTCATTTTCAATCTTGTCTAATTGCTCTGGCTAGTGTTTTCAGAACTATATTGAGTAAGAGTGGTGATAATGCACATCCTTGTCTTGTTCCTGATTTTAGAGTGAAAGCTTTCAGTTTTTGTTTATTTGGTATGATGTTGGCTGTTGGTTTGTCATAGATGGCTTTTTTTAGATTGAGAACTAAAGATCATCTATTTCAATTTTCTATAGGATTTTTTCATCATGAATGAGTGCTGAACTTTATTAAATGATTTTTCTGCATCTATTGAGATGTTCAGGTGCTTTTTCTCCTTGGTTTTGTTAATATGGTGTTTTACACTTAATAATTTGCTTATGTTGATCCATCCCAGCATTTCTAGGATAAATCCTACTTGGTCATGGTGTATAATCTTCTTGATGATTTTCTACATTCTGTTTGCCAGTATCTTATTGAGGATTTTTACATCTATATTCATTAGGGAGATTGGCCTGTAGTTCTCTCTCTTAGTTGGGTCCTTCTCTGGTTTTGGTATCAGGGTAATGCTTGCTTCCAGGAATGACTTTGGGAGTATTACTCCCTTTCAATTTCATTAAAGAGTTTGAGAAGTAGCGGTAATTGGTCTTTTCTAAATTTTTCCTTCTAAATTTCTCTTTCTCTAAATTTAGCATTCAGCAGTGAATCCTTGAGGTCCTGGGCTTTTCATTGTTGGTAGGTTTTTAATTACATCTTCAATTTCATCAGCAGATATCGGGTTATTTAAAACTTTTATATCTTCTTGATTCAGGTTTGGTAATTCATATGTGTCTAGGTATCTGTCCATTTCTTGTGTGTTTTCCATCTTATTAGAATACAAGTTCTCAAAGTAGGTATTGATGATCTTCTACATTTCTGCAGGATGTGTGGTGATTTCATCCTTTTCATTCCTAATTGCATGGATTTGTGTGTTTTCTTTCCTTTTTTGATGAAGTTGGATAAGGGTTTGTCAATTATGTTTAATCTTTCAAAGAACCAACTCTTCAATTCATTGATGCTTTGTGTTATTTTCTTAATCTCAATTGCATTAATTTTTGCTCTAATCTCTACAATTTGCTCCCTCATATGAGTTTTGGGCTTGACATGCTATTTTTTTTCTAGAAGCTTGAGATTCACATTAAGTGGTTTATTTGAACTTGCTCTGTTTTTCTGATACGAGAATTCACTGCTATAAATTTCCTTCATAGGACTGTTTTCATTGTGTCCCATAAGTTCCAGTATGTAGTAATGGCATTATCATTTAATTGTAGAAGCTGTCTAATTTCTTCTTTAATTTCATCTGTGAACCATTGGTTGTTCAGAAGGGTGTTAATTTCCATGAGTTTATGGAGGTTTTGTGGTTTCTTTTGCCATTGATTTCCAATTTCATTACACTATGATCTGATAATATGCATGGGATAATTTCAATTCTTTTGCATTTGCATAAGCATGTTCTATGACCTAATATGTGGTCTGTTTTGGAGAACATCTCACATGCTGGTGAGAAGAATGTATGTTCTGATGTTGTGAGGTAGAACAGTCTGTAGACATCTCTAAGTCCATTTATTCAAAAGGTTGGTCCAGTTCTGATATTTCTTTGTGGGTTTGGTTTTTTTTTGTCTAATTGATCTATTTGTGACAGTGGGGTATTGAGATTTCCCATTACAATTGTATTACTACTTATTTGGCTTTTCATGTCCACTAATATTTGTTTTATATAGTTGAGTGTACTAGTATTTGTTTTATACATAGTTAGGATTGTTATCTCTTTTTCTTGGATTGTTCCCTTTACAAGGATATAGTAACCTTCTTTGTCTCTCTTAATCAGTCTTGGCTTGAAATCCACTTTGTCTGCAAATAGAATAGTTACCCCTGATTTTTTCTGGGTTCCTGTCACATAGAGTATTATTTTCCATCCTTTGAGTTTTAGTTTATGAATTTCTTTTTGTATTAAATGTGTGTGTTATATGCAGCATATTGTTCAATCTTGCTTCTTGATTCATTTTACCAGTCAGTTTCTTTTGATTGATGAATAGAGACCATTTACATTAATGAACTGATATGTATTGACTTATCCTTGTCATGTTATTTTCCCATTGCTTCCCTTTTTTCTCTCCCTCTGTGAAAATACTTGCCTTGCATATGGATTCATTTTGGGGGGGATTTATGGAGCTGTAGTCCTCATTATCTCTTTTTAGAATGTCCTTCAGAACATTTTGGAGTGCTGGTTTGGTGGGCATGCATTTCTTCAGATGTTCTTTGTCATGGAAGTATCTTGTTTCTCCATCAATTTTGCAAGATAGCTTTGCAGGGTACACCAATCTGGGTTGGAGGTTGTTTTCTTTTACAGTTTGAAATACTTCACTCCAAGCTGTGCTTGACTTGAGGGTTTGTGTTGAGAAGTGTGCTGTGATTCTGATGGGCTTTCCTTTATAGGTGATTTATTTCTTTTCTCTAACAGCTTTTATACTCTGTTCTTATATTAAATTTCTGGAATCTTGACTATTATATACCTTAAGGTAGGGGTTTTTTGTTTTGTTTTGCTTTTTTTTTTGGTGAAATTCTTTTTTTTTTTTTTTTTTTTTTTGGTACCGGGGATCGAACTCTGGTCCTTACGCTTGCGCAGCAGGCAGTGAAACCACTGAGCTAAATCTCCGGCCCCTTGGGTGAAATTCTTTATCCATGCTTGGGAAGTTTCCTGTCTTTACTTTGGGGAACAGGTTTTTTTGTGTCATTTGCACTATCTCCTGCTTTTTCATGGACTCCAGTCAATTTTATATTATTCTTCTTCTCATCAAACAGCTGCTGTTGGATTGCTTTTTGTGTTGCCTTAGATCTGACATTCTGTCCTAACATTGGCTTGTTCTGCTGGGTATACTTTCTTCTTCTTTTTTTTTTTTTTTCTTTGGTAGCAGGAATTGAACTCGGGACCTTGCACTTGCAAGGCAAGTGGCAGAACCACTGAGCTAAAGACTGCTGGGTATACTTTCAATGGAATTTCTAATCTCTCTGGATATTTGTTTGAATCTATTTCATGGATTCCATTTCTTTCCTATGTTGGACATTTATGATTTCCATCATTTTCCTAAGCTCCTCTATTTTTTAATCTGTATCTGCTCTAGAGGCACTAATCATGTCCTTCATTGTGGTCACCATCTCTGCAGTTATCTGAGAAATTATTTCTGACTTGATTATTTTCTAGAGCCTCATTCATTTGCTTTGTTACTTACACTGTTACAGCTTTAGTGAGTCCAGGCAGATGGCTTTCAAGTTGTTCCACCTTATTGCCTCTTCAGTTTGCCTTTGGTGAGCTGGAAGTCAGGTTAAATCTTGCTTAAGTGTCTGGTCATTTTCTTTTTTTTTCATTTAATTCTTGCATTGATGCTTATAAATTGCTTAGGCATGTAGCTTAATTGCTAGTATTTAGCACCCTTAGGAAATTACTACTTCTTAGAGATGTCTTCCAGGTATAACTGGCTTTTAGGCTTTGAGTCAGTTGCAAGAACCTACGTCTTCAATTTACTGAGGATGAGAAGTTGCTGCCTATTTGGCCCAGCCCCTTGCCTCTTTAACAATGGCTTATAGTATTGTTTATGACCCTAGGCAATCTCATTCTTGGCATATTGGAAAGAACAACTGATTAGAACAATTATGTCACCTTGGCTAAAGTACTACAATCAGCAATAACAATAGCATCAAACACAGTCTAGAAAATGACAAACTGTGGTAACTATTAATTTTCTACATTTAACCATATGAACTAGATTTGTAGTTACATAACAAAATCTAAAACAAATCAGAAAATTGGATACAGTAAATATGCCCTCAGTATGGTGATTTTACCCTCTGAGGAGAAAATTTCAAAGGAGTTATGGGGGAAATAGGAAAGGAAAATATTAGAGAAGGCTGAGACAAAGGAAGATTCACAGAACTTTTGGAAACTGGTGAAGAACACAGGAGGGGAAGAGAGAAGGAAGAAATAAAAACAAGAGAACAGTACAACAACTAAGAAACTAGAAATAATGTTCCAACTCATATAAAAAACAAAAACAATGGAGAAAGAAAGAAAGAAAAGAAAGAAGGAAGGAAGGAAGGAGAAAGGAAGGAAGGAAGGAAGAAAGGAGAAGGAGGAGGAATGTTCACTTCAGTCTGTGTCTCTGATGTCACTGGTAGACAGAATGGGCAGACAGAGCCCAGATCTATGTTGATTGAACCCATCAATCCAGTCATAGATTTTGGTACGTTAGTGGATAATCCCAGAAAGCTTACATCTTTAGTTCCACTGAAGTTCAGGCTGGTTTCCTCCGGCTGTGAGGTGGAACCAATTTGTTTAGCCCATAGCACTCTGTGTGCCTCTTGCAAGCTTGAACTCAGCTCCTTGACCTCCTGCCAACTTGAATTCAGTTCTACCTTACTGTGCCACTGGAAGCTGCTACATGGAGTCAGCCTGCAGCTGGTCAGAGTTCTGAGTTCAGTTGATCCCCCTCCAAGATGGCTACTGGCCAATTGTCTCTCCTGGGGACTTTTGAACCCAAATGACTCACCAGCCACTGCAGTCTACTGTATCCACCACTCCATTCCACTGATGCCTTTCTCTGTGGAGCCCTCTAGGGTCACTAGTATTGACCATGTGTCTGCAAGTTCAAGCTGCCCTCCCACACAGTGAGTCAGAGCTCAGGGAGAAAGTACCACTTGCTACCTCCTTCTGCATTGACGTTTCTCTCTTCTCTCCCCATGGGCTTCAATTTTCACATAAGATCCTTGGTGGGTCCTGGGGATCTACCTCCCTCCTTTTTCTCTTCCTCACATTGCTATATTCCAGAATCTGGACACTAAATTTCAGAGAGGCTGTTTATCTGCTGTTCACCACTCTGCAATCTTCCTGGAAGTCTGGGGACATTGTTTATGGTCATCTTCACCATCAAATGACCTTCTTCAGTCTATAGCAATATAAGTAACCTCTGATGAAGCTGTAACCAACTTTCTTACCAGCCATGGAGATTGATCAACTAAACATTCTCATCCAAACAACTGCATTTCCCTTAAGTTCAAAATAAGTTCATTACACTCTTTTCAGAAAATATGTCTTCCTCTGATATTAGTCTTTATATGTTACATTGTATCAGGATATCTAACAGTTCTTTATTATATCTAAAAGGCAGATAATGTTTACACATTTGCTCAATTGAGTAATGTTATTTTTAACACAAATGTCAGGCACAGGGATCTGAATGTCAGGTTGTGTTCATTTTACAATACCAAATTTATTAAGTATAAAAATTGGCAGGAGTGAGTACAATTTGCTTTATTTTTTTATCCTTTTGAAAAATCCTGTGGGAAAAAGAGCTAAAGTAACAATTGGATGGAATATCCACAGCTGCCCATTGGTGTTTTATTTTACTTTATTATAACGTCTCAGTGAATTTTGTGCTCATTAAAAGTAATGAACTGCCTGCCACAGTGGTTCAGGGTGTCTGAAATCCCCAGAAGAGGATCAGCCAAAGCCAAGCAGTGAGTTCCTTTTTGTATGTCTCTGCCAGCTTGAGGGACCGAGCTCAGATGGGACTGAGCTCAGGGTCTGGTGCAGATGATTCATTTGGTGATGGTCCATGGCTTATTGACATTGGCCCAAAGGGCTTGTTAACAAATCATCATCCCAACCAGGCAAAGCCACAGCTGTGTGGTCTTTCAAGTTCCCTGTGGGGAGTGGATCATGAGGGGACAGTCCTCTGGGTGTCTGGCAGACTCTGAAAAGAGGCACACACAGGGAAAGAGCACACTGAAGGCCCTTGATTGAAAACACTATACAATCTATGGGACACAATGAAAGCTGTCTTACGAGGGAAATTCATAGCAGTGAATACGCATATTAGGAAAACAGAACGAGCTCAATTAAACAACCTGATGCTGAACCTCAAGCTTCTAGAAAAAGAAGAGCAGGACAACCCCAAAGCTCATACAAGGGAGGAAATTATAAAGATCAGAGGAGAAATCAATGCAATGGAGACTAAGAGAATGATACAAAAAATCAATGAAGCCAAGAGTTGGTTCTTCGAAAGAATCAACAAAATTGACAAACCCTTAGCCAACCTTATCAGAAAAAGGAAAGAAAACACTATACAGCAGGACTCTGCCACTTGGCTGCAGGCTCAGAAGATTATTATAAGAGACAATCACAGTTCCCATTTGGCTCTCCAGCAATCCAGGGAGTTTTATTCAGGACCAGTGCTATGTAAAGTGTATTGCTTACCAGGTGCCTAGGCTGTGCTTTCCACTGGCTTTCAAGAGAAGCAGACTGATATCACACAGCCCACAAGGATCTCATAATTTGTTGGAAAGAAAACTGACATACACAACCAATTAGTGAGAAGAAACAGTACTATACAATGCCCTAACTGTGCAGAACAGAAACTGAGTGTGAAAGAAGTTAGCAGGACAACGAATTACTGTGGACCTGAATTAATATCCCTGGGGCCTCTTTCCCTCACATGGGGTCTGGAACTCATTCCTTCCCCATTATTTCAAGAAGTTTCCCTTGAAAAGACAGAGAATGGGCACTTTCCTTAAACCAACCCAGACGGAATTATGTGCTCCCCCACTCTCACATGATTACGGTGGAATCTTGTGAAAGTCTAAGTCTCTGCTCTTTGCCTCTTGTGAATGTCAACAATTAAGTCTCATGTGGGTCCATCATAAGGACACAGATGCTTATTGTCAAAAAGTCGAAATCACACAAAGAAAAAGGCCATAAATACCTGCCAAGTGCAGGTATGTGCAGGAATTTGCAGGAAGAACTGTAGAGAAATCAGTGGTGACAGAGCTAATTCCTACATAAGAGAGAAAGGAAAATGTGTCAAGGAGACGAAGGGAGACCCTGTGAGGAGGACCCTGGAGCCTATAAAGGAGGATTGCACGAAGTCGTGATCATTCATCTAAGGACAGTGCCTCCAATTAATTGAGCATAGAGAGCATGGCAGGCATTCTGCTTTGGGCCATGTTAGATCAGTATCTTCAGCCCTCAGTCCTTCAGGTGACACAATTAGCACCATCTCTCTCACAGATGGGGACTCTGAGGATAAGCACTGTACACTGGGCGTGTAAACTGCACACTCATAAGGGCCCCATGTGTGGCTTAATGCTCTGTTGCCCCTGTCCTGAAATTCCTAATAATTTTAGGTTTGAACCTATGTTTTACATGTGAACCAATGTGATAATGGTGCCCACATGCACACGCACGCGCACACACACACACAGACAAGTTCATTCACTTACAGGAATTAAATGTTCTTACACATTATTTTAACACTGACATTGACAATACCAACAGTTATGGTAAAATTTAGGCTAATAATTTAAATTTCTAAATTTGTCCTTACTTGGAAAGATATTAAATAGAAACTAAGAAAACACTATTGGAAGTTATGAAAGAGAGACCACTGAAAAAAAAGGAAAGGCTTTCTGTTTTAGCAGCCTTTCCTCCTTATCTTTGTACAAAGGACCTGTCATTTTGATCTTGTATTGAGATCCACAAACCCAGCAGCCAGCCTGACCCTTTACCTAGGGGTTGCAGACTCAAACTGCATGGGCCTCATCCAAGCCCTGCGGGAGGCAGAGAGTGCTCTGCAGGCTCAGGGGTGGGCATGCTCCCACCACCAGCTGGCTGTGGACAGTTTCAGGAAGGAGAAGGCAAGGGAGGGGCAGTGAGCTGCTAGAGCTGGCTGGGTCAGCCTCTTGCATCTTGGGAAAAAGAACCAATTGTTCAGTTTGCAAGAAATTTGTGTGGCAGTTGTTAAACAAAGCCATCATTAAAAATTAGAAACTATTTAAAACTAAAGTTACACTAAAAACATAGGTAATAATTACTTAGAACTCTATACTTTCTGCTATTATGTAGGCTCCAAGGTTATGCCTGAAGTATCCGGATGTTGGAAATACTTAGGTATTTCCTAATGGTGGGCTCTCACCATTCAGAGACCTCACACTGGTAACTGAAACCAGCCAGCCAGAAGTATTTATGACATGGAAATCAACAAATGCCAAGATCCAGGCCTCCTACCTCTTTCCATCAGAGATCCTGCTGCTGAACACTGACCAGCACACTCCTGAGAAGGGCTGCCCGACCCACATCCTGAACCATGCACAGTGTGCAGGAGGCCTTTGAAAGGGAAGGAAACAACTTGAACAAAGCAGAAAAGTGGAGGCTGCTAGTTGAGGAAGAGGAAATAGTCCATCTGAGGAAGGAACTGATGAGACTATGAAAGTCAGCTGTACAACTGCTACAGAAATGTGCCAGCGTGACAGGCAGGTGCTGGGGAGCCACTGAGTGTTCTGAGTGTGGGTTTCTTGATATAGCTGGCACCCTAAATGGCTATGGGATCCTAATAAATACCTGGTTCATTTTCTAGGACTTAAGGGAAGCTTTTCTCCCTTAATATCAGGGGAAATTCTCACTAAGTATAACTGCAGGTCAGCTCATGGACCCACACAACTCCGTCAGCACAGCTGTGGTGTGAGGATGACTTCTCAGTGAGACAGTGCCCAAGCTACAGGCTCTTTCCTGAGCAAGGCCCTAAATACATGCATCCGGAAACAGCCTTTTCTTGAAGCTGCAGTCTCACTGGATGTATTTCTGTGCCATTGTGGAAACAGTCTACTATCCCCAAACGGCCCCAGGAATTGGAAAGAAATGGGATAAACAATTCCTTATGTAAATTACCCACAGGGAAAAGTCTTCCTGGCCTACTGGCCAGCATGAATTACTAAATAGATCTCCTTGTTCTCAGTTTAGTTTTAGACATAACAGCCAAGTTTACTTTACTGTCCATGAAAGGCAAATGAATTGAGCAGAACTAACGCAGTAAAAGGATCTGGAAACACTTGGCCCATCAAGATTCAGATGTGGTGCCCAAGGCCTCAAAGGTCTTATAGCTCACCTGGAACTGAGCAGTGAGGCTGCCAACTTCAGAACTACGATTTGGGAAGGAGTGGTTTCCAGGGCTCATGGCTGGCCGAGCAGGCCATGTGTTCCCTGGGTCTCAGCAGGCCAGAGAGGGAATGCAGGAAACAATAACTACTGACAATTTCAAGCATAATGTGTGGATGGCCTTTGTTTTTACTTTTTCAAACTGAAGGCTTCCAAATAAAACAGAGACCACAAAGTATACCTCTGTCCAAGTGCCATATCAGTGATGCCAAAGGAAGGAGGAGGCCCATGGAGCTGCTTGCAGAAAAGCACTCAGCTCATAAAGTAAGGGTGAAATTATGCCAAATACTTCCAGCTGCCAAGATAGGCTCTAAAATTGGTTACAGGAAAGCAGCAGCAGCAGCAGCAGCACCAGCAGCAGCTGTTGGAGCTGACATGAATCAGACTGTGTGAACACAGCCATGTCCACTTTCTTCACCTAAACTCACCATCCACTCCAGAGCTCCTGCACAGCACATGAAGACCCACCACACTGGGGTTTAGTCTTCCCAGCTGAGTCCTGACTGGGAGTCGGTGCTGTGCTCAGGGCCCTTGTACTTAAATGTCTTGTGGCCCTGGGACAAACCTCTGTTACAGGAAGTGTTGGTCCCCCTGCTCCCTGATTCCTGAAGCTCACAGCCACCAGAGCATGCTGGCCATGATCATCAATGAGGGCACAGTAGAGATGGGATTCTAGTCCTGTGTTCTGATTTCCCACTGAATGTCCTTCTGTAGAGACACACACACAATTTATACAGGTGGCCCCCAAAATAAGCCAATGGTTTTTATCTGGATCATCAAACAAAGATAGCATGGAAAAACAACACTACTCATGTATTACATCCATCATATGCTTAAGTACTTTATTTAAGGTTTTCCATTGTCAAGGCTTTTATCATGAGGTTGAGCTGGATGGTTTCTAACCCAAGTCACAGTATAAAGGAAATTAGCTCAGAATTTATAAGGATGGAAAGTTTTCTTCTCTCAAAGAGAATTTTATCAGATTCTACACAGCTAAAGAATATGATTTCAGACCAGTTATTTTCCCTGCCTGCTCCTTTAGTGAAACCACTTTTTTAAAGGGATGACTTCTTTTTTGGTAAATCCCACATTACAATGATTACAATGGTCTGAGTGAAGCAAGGTGATGTTCTACAATAACTGTCAACATTTATGGAGAGCTTTCTAGGGTCCAGAAATTTTTACAGGGATGGTCTCATTTAATTCTCAAAACAATCCTTTAAGGAATACACTATTATTGTCCCCATTTTTTAAAAAAATAAGGAAAAGATCATACACTAAGTGGCAGAGCCAGAATTCATTCTCACTCAGTTTGACCCCAGAAATGCCACATGAAGCAATACCTGTGTTGATTTCTACCTGCACGTTGGCCTCATCCCAGGCAATCTGCAGAACTAGTTCTATCAGGAGCTCCCAATGGAGCACCCAGCAATGGAGGTCTCAGATTTGTTGTCCTTCAATACCCACAACAGCTAGGGCAGATTTATTTTACTCAAAGGTAGGCATGGTTGAGCAAGATATGGAATGGAGTTGCTATGAAGGGATGAGTTCACAGCTGCATAGGGAAAAAGAAGTGTGCTGCCAGAGCCCGAGAAGGTCCCATTCTGTCACCAAGAAGCTTTGTGTCTATGTTCAATTTGCTTCCCTTTACTGGGCTCTAGCACCATCATCTTTAAAATGAGAGGAGTATAATTGCTGACGTCCAACACAGCTGTAAGTATTTGACTAAGACATGTTTAAATCTGTGTTGGATGACATGTAATGTTGAAGGATCCCTGCCACCTCTTCTCCATAGATACAGCTCTGTAGGCTTCTGTTTACTGTCTGTTGACTTCCTTTGGCTAATTCTTTGGATATAGATAACTCCTGAAAATTAGATAAATTCCTTGGATAATTTCTGAGAATTAGAAAAGGGTAAAAAATAGACAATAACAAGTGTTGGCAAGGATGTGGAGAAACTGGAACCCTCATGCATTGCTGGTAGGAGTGTAATAGGGAACAGTCACTCTGGGAAACAGTCTGCAGTTTCTCAGAATGTTAAAGAGTTACCACATGACTCAGCAGCAAGTCCACTTCTAAGTATATGACCAAAAGAATAGAAAATATATGTTCACTTAAAAACTCGTTCATGAATTGTGGCAGTTGGCTTTTTGTTACTGGAACAATCACCTGAGATGATCAACTTAGAAGAGAAAAGTTTACTTTGATTCACAGCTCTGGAAGTTCTAGTCCATGATCAGCTGACCTATTTCTTGGGGTCTGTGGCACACCTCATGGAAATGGTACTTGTCACAGCAAGGATATTCCCTTCATGGCCAGCAAGCACAAAAGAGGAAGAGGAAGGGCCTGGGTCCCATTCTCCCTTTCAGGCACACCCCCGGGGACCGAAGAACCTCCTCGAGGTCCCACCTCCTGAAAGTTCCCACCACATCCTCTTCCTTGTTGCAGCAAACTGGGGACCAAGGCTGCAACACATAGACCTTCGGGGGACATTCCAGGTCCAAACTACCATGGGTATCGAAGCAGCATTATTTATAAGAGCCAAGAAGCAGCAACAGTTCAAACATCTAACATGTGATGAATAGATACAAGGAATGTGGCATCCCTACATAATGGAATGATATTCCGCCATAATGGAAAGGAAGTCTTTATACACTGTGTAGCATGCATGAGTCCTAGAAGCACGCTATAGGAAGGAAACTCATCACAAAGGCTCATGTGCTGTATGGCTCCATTTACATGAAATGTCCAGAACAGGCAAATCTATAAGACAGAAAAAAGGACTAGAAGATATTTAGGGCTGGGGTTGGGGGTTGGAAAGGAAGGAATAGGTAATGACAGGCAATGGGTGTGGGGTTTCTTTTAGGTGGGATGAGAGGTTATAAAGTTAAATAGTAATGTAATGAATGCAACAAAAATTACTGAATTATACACTTCAAATGGAAGAATTGTATCTATATAAATTATATCCCAATAAAGCTATTAAAATAAGTTAAAAAGTACTTTGAAAGTACAATTCATATCAACTAGATGAAATAACACAAAGGAAGCACTTTACTTGCACAAAAATTTTGATATATTTACAGCTATACTATATTTGTAATGAGGGCTTCATGACATTCAAGATGATGGAATAACCATGTGACTCTGGAATCAATCAGCTCTAAGTATGAGTACTGGCAATGCTACTTAGTACTTGTATGGCCTTCAGCTAGGCACTTCACCTCCCTCAGCTGTGCCACAGGCCCAAAGCAACAAGCCAGCTGAGTTTCTTTTATACCTTATTGAAGATGCTAGAAAATCTGGTGATGTGAATGTTTCTAAAGGTAGAGAAAAAATAAAACTCATATTCAAAAGCCAAAAAAATTCAGTATAAAAAGAGTAATGGCTCAGCCTCCAACATGCTCACAATTTTCCAGTACTAGATAAATACTGGATGCCCCACAAATTCAGGATGAGTTGATGAATCTTAAAGTCAGTTCACCTAAAAGTCCAGCACAAGCAGTAACCATAATACCCAACTGTTCCTTAAAGCCTAAACCAGTGATGGTGAACCATTTAGAGCTTTCAATGATAATAAACAGCCAGCTGTGGCTTGTGTGCCATAGGTTCACCACCACTGGCCCAGACACACTGAACCAAGCAGAGTGTCAAGCTCTCAGTTCAGACATGACCTAAGTAATGTCACATGGAAACCACAGGCCTACCTCCTTTATCTGTTATCATGGCTCTTTTGCCAGAGTTGCCTAACACCAAGCTACGGACAGCTCCAATGACTTCATTCTTTATGCTAATGAATTTACTTTTCAGAGGGCAGCCCTTAGGTTAGACAGATTCACTGCCAGTCTAGGAGATTTGAAGGCCACTGGACAGAGGGCACACTTCCCTCTCAACAATGTCATTTGTGACAGCATTTGCTGCATAAGCTGGTATGGCAAAGACCATCCAATAGGAAGAAAGGAAAACTCTACCAAGTCTAAACTTTTACTGTAGCTCAGAAGATCCAATTTGTATCCAGAAGAGTTGTTCTTTGACTAAAAGAAAAATGAAATACTATTCAAAAGGAAAAGAGAATGGCATGGGGCTGGTTTCAATGCAAGATAGGCACAATACAACTCACTCACTATCGATGTGCACTTATTACCTACATGCTGGACTTTTAACAGATAAACAAAACCCTGATGTTTTTATTTGAAGCGCATAGTAAGAGCATAATTTTTAGCTATTCTTGAGACTGTGTTAATTTATATAAATAGAATAGGATTATGTTCTGTTCCACCTCCAATGAGGAGAAAACTTAAAGTTTCTCTTTAATAAAAATTTAGCTTAAATTTCTCAACCAAACCTGAGATTAAAATACATTTTTAATCATGGTAACTTCTGGGTAGCTAATAAAATAAGAGGAAAAGTGGATTCTCTCAGTCAAAAGCTAGTCACACAAGCTGTCTTCACAAAGAGCCCTCCTCACTGGCTGACCCACAGAATGCTCTGGGATGCCACAGTGAGGCCAATGCAACTCTGAGGCACCACGATGGCTTTTCAGGCCTGGAATATGCCCTGAGACCAATCTATAGTTGCTAAATGCCTTCAGAATTCATGGAAAACTGGTTTTAGAAAAATAAATTATTCTTGAGAAATTTCTTTATACTATACTCTATAGAGCCCCTTCTTTCTTGCTAGAGGTCCTGCCTAGAAGAACATAAAAGGTAGGTCAGTACTAGGATAGAGGCTTTGGCTGAGACTCTACTATTGATCCATAAAACGGTTAAATGAGAGAAACAATAATGATATAGAGACAAATTTTGCTATTTCTGCAGTTTATTCATCAAATAGACATGTAACTTAATCAGCTGAAAGGAAACTAACACAAATGTTTGGCAAATATAAAGCCAAAAATATAACTAATCTTAAGCCTGATTACTATTTTTACCCCTTTCCATAAAATTATCTACCTATAGCCAAGTGAACCCTAAATTTAAAAAATAATAATCAATGGGATCAAGCTGTAGAAAGAAGAATGAATGTTCTCTAGACCATGGTTACTCATTGAACAGATTGCTATTAAAGCTGAAGTCTATGGTTGGCAACATCAGAGCTCGTTTTTGCAAGTCCTGGAGAATGCCAGGACTCTCCAAAAACAGCATCCATGAGGTTGATCTGCATAGCTTCTAAGCCTAGAATGTCTCAGGATACATTCTTGCATGTGGATGTGTTGATAACTATGCACCAACCCACAGGGCCCTGAGTGCCATCTCCAGGGAGGGAAATGATGGACAGATTGGGAGCCAGATGGGTGTCCTCAAAACATTCTTTTACTTAAGGTAGTGCACACCAAGACACATTAGTACATGGCAGCAATTTGCTCATGCAGATGATCCACCTAAAATGCCAATAAAAGGAGCCTGGAGATCCGAACAGTGCTTCTCTAGATAAAAGATGTAGTTGTGCCGCACTATGCAGTAACACTCTGGAAAGAGATGAGGGCCTATATTGTGAGACTACGTGGAAATCCTACTCAAGGAAAACTGTGAGTGAACTGACTTCCTATTGAGTGAACTGGGTTAAATTGTGGCGTTTCTATAGTCACAGGCTGCTGAAAAAAGATTTGGAAGAGACTTGTTAAGGATATGCTGTGCCTGATTCCTAAAGTACTGTAAACCCCTTCAGGCCAGAGATGAGTTTACTACTTGCTGTTTTCACCCACAGTCTCTGGCTCTTGCAGGCATTCAATGTGTGTTTTTATGTGCTGAAATAAATTAGAAATTCTGATAACTCAGTAGTTGGACGTTATAAATGAAGAGAGTGATTCACAGGAGCACTGCTTGAGAAAGGGAAGTCCATCTCTCCATTCTGGGTGCACAAAACTGAGGCTAAAGTTGTGCAGAGAGTTTGGAGGCTGTGTTATTTATTAGGCTCGTCTTCGGTTGTAAACCGTATGCCGTCCGTTCACATCTTCTGCATGGATTGCGTTACAACAGATTTCTACAGTCATTCCAGCCTTTACTGCTAGTTTAGGTGATTAATGTTATGAAATGTATCATTTACCCTTAAAATACATTCCACAGAAGGGTCAGATGATGTAAGCATGTGAGTCAGTTTAAGCTCTATTCCAAAGCAGGTTTTCCTTGGTAACCGCAGCACAAGAAGAACACAGTCTGAAGAAGATGCAACTGATTTAGCTTGCAATCCTGAAAGGGACCTACAGAAATCCCACATTAAATCACCAGCCCTTGCTTTTCTCTTGCAACAACAGCCCAGGATGCTCTAAGGATCATTACTAGGCCTGTGCCTATCCTTCTGCCAGCTGGCCTACATACTCCTACGCCAGCTGGTCCCACCACAGCACCTTTGATCAGACAAATACAGACTGCTCTTGTGCCAAATAAACTCCTCATTCTACTGCTGCAGCAGTCTCTCCTGGGCCCAAGACTGGGTTAATCGACACATCCTATGAATACCCTTCACATGGGTACCAGCTACATCAATCCTTGAGTCTTCTGTTGAACCCAATGGTATATTAGGTGTGGTGGGTACTGAAGTTCAAAGGCACAATATGTATTTCTACCCTTGTCAAAGGACTGTGACTCTAGATGAAGATACCATAAGCAACTAATCTATGGCTTTCTGATCTCTGAAATCTTTACCTAATGATGACCTGACCATGCCTGCCCACTGAGCAGTTAAATGGTAATCATCTTTGCTTGCCTGTTGTCAGTGCAGTAAGCTGAGGCACTTGTTCATTTGTCTTACCATCAAACCAAATAGAAGATAAAGATATTGTTGTTCTCCAACTCAGCTTTTTTTTCCCATTTGGGAGAAAGTGGTTCTAGCACCTGTACTGAACTGTAGCAAAGCAATAATGCCCAACTCATCCCAGAGCACTGACCACCCTAAGTGAATGGTAAGAAACCTCTGGTAAGAAGAGAGATATGGTCCTTAACTACTTGATGACAGAGGCAGTCACTGTGAGAGACTTCTAGAAATCCTTTTCTTCTCAAAGCAAAGTCAAAGCTCTCTGAATGATACATCATGCAGGAAGCTTTGGCCAGAGATGTCATTGGTGAAGTGATTTTAAAAACTGTTCAAAATTTTGCATGTTCTTTAGTCATGGCAGTACTCTCAAAGAGTAAAAGTCACAGCCCTTTGTAATATTGCCTGGCAAACTTTGAAGTATTAGAAAAAAATATGCCATAAGAGAAAAACATAAGGAGTTTAGAAAAGTGTTTTCCAAGAAAAAAAAGACTAAAAGAGCCTTTTGGTCTTCCCTTTTTGTTTTTTAAGTATTGGAATAAGTCTAAAGAAAAGAAAGTACCTTCTTTTCCTCCATGGTCATTTAATCAAGTGTCTTGTAAGATCAGCTCCTACCACAGAACAAAAGTTAACACATGTTACTCAGTTACCCAGTATGCAAATAAAGATAGGAAGAGAGACAAATGAGTTGCTGGTTTGAATTTTATGATTCATGCCAGATTATCTTAATGTAAATTTGCCAAATCTGATATTGTAAAAAAAAAATGATAATTTTTCTAATGTCTGACAAGTTCGTTTTAAAGCATCATTTTTTAAAACCCATAATTGAGTACTTTGGGTTATTACAACCTTCAGCGTTAGCCCAAAAGATTTTGAGATTGCAATTATGTGAGATTTGAATATTAGACCAAAAATTATAGACAAAATTAGAGCTTCCTTCTATTTGGGGAAAGGGAATGCACTAGATGTTTCCTTTTTTTAATTAAATTCTTTTATTGCTACATTTTAGGTATACAATATGTTTACATTTATCATTGCGTACTCTTACCTGTACATGATGCATCTTGGTCCTAATTTTTTCCCCATTCCCTGTCCACCCTTCCCCCCTCCACCCTTCCCTATTTACAAACACTTTATTGCCATTTTTTCCTTTTCTCATAATTTTTCCTTTTCCTTCTTTCCTTTCCCCATCCCCTCCAATTTTCCCTACCACATTGGACCTTTTCTTCCTATTTCAAATTACCAACTATTCATTTTAAACATTTTAATCCTTATTTACATATGCAGTTTCTCACACCAGAGAAACTATTAAGTATTTACACAAGTGTGTCCTATTTATTTCACTTAAAGAGTATGGCCTCAATGTGCATCCATATAGCTATAAATGTCTATAGTTTCTCTCTATTTATGGCTGAGTAGTATTCCATTTTATTTTTTAAAAAACCCACATCTTCTTTCTCCAGTTTCCAGTTGATGGGCATCTGGGCTGTTTCCAAGCTTTAGCTATTACATACTGTGCTTCTATACACATGGGTGCACATATATTGCTGTGGTAAGATTCTTTTAATTCTTTGGGGAAGATACCCAGCAAGGGAATAGCTGGGTCGAATGGGACCTCTAATCCTAGTTCTTTGAGGTATCTCCATACTGACTTCCACAGTGGTTGCACCAGTCTGCACTCCCACCAGCAAAGGAGAAGGGTTCCTTTCTCCCCACAGCCCCGCCAGCATTTGTTATTGGTTGATTTCTTGATAGCAGCCATTCTTTCTGGGGTGAGGTGGAATCTCAGTGTGGTTTTCATCTGCATCTCTCCAATGATCAGTGACGTTGAACATTTTTTCATATGTTTATTTGCTGCTTTTACTTCTTTGTCGGAGAAATGTCTGTTCATTTCAGATGCCCATGTTTGAATTGGGTCTTTAAATTTGGGGGAACCAAATTTTCCCGGTTCTTTATATATTCTAGATAGTAGTCCTTTGCCTGAGGTACAGCTGCTAAAATTTTTTTCCCACATTATAGGTTGTCGCTTAGCTCTATTGGTGGTTTCTCTTGCAGTACAGAAGCTTTGTAATAAGATGAGATCCCAGTTGTTGATTCTTTCTGCTATTTCCCATGCAAATGAGGTTTTGTTCATAAAGTCTGTTCCTATGCCAATGTCTTCAAGAGTTTTACCTAACATATCTTCCAACAAGTTTAGTATTTCTGTTCTAATATTTAGTTCTTTAATCCACTTCGATCTTACTTTAGTGAATGGTGATAGATATGGATCTAGTTTTAATCTTTGGCAGGTTGAAATTCAGTTTTTCCAACACCATTTATTAAATATGCTATCTTTCCTCCAGTGAAGGTGGCTGGCTCCTTTGTCAAAGATGAAGTAGCTTAGTATATCTGGAGTTGTTTCTGCATCTTCTAATCTATTCCAATTCACAGTAGCTTTGTAGTATAGTTTTAAGTTGGGGATTGTGATAACCCTTGCCATGTCTCTGTTGCCTAGAATTGCTTTTGCTATTCTAGGTGTCTTCTGCTTTGAGATGAATTTTTTTATTGCGTTCCCTAGTTCTGTGAAATATATTGTTAGAATTTCAATGAGCATTGGATTTAATCTATATAGCAGTTTTGGAAGTATGGCCATTTTTTACTACATTGGTTCTTCCTACCCAAGAACAAGGGATGTCATTTCATTTTCTTATATCCTCTTTGATCTCTTTTTCACAGTGCTATAGTTCTTAATATAGAGGTCTTTTGCTTCCTTTGTTAGATTGATTCCCAGATATTTCTTTTTTTTGGACACTATTGTAAAAGGAATTGTTTCCTGCATTTTTCTTTCAGTGAGTCTGTTATCTGTGTACAAAAAGATGATTGATTTTTGAGTATTGACCTGTTTCCAGCTACTCTACTGAATCTGTCAATTAAGTCTAGAAGTCTTCTGGTGGAGTATTTTGGGTCTTCTATGTAAAGTATCATATCATCAGCAAATAATGACAGTTTAACTTCTTCCTTTCCTATCTCTATTCCTCTTATTTCTTTCACTTTTCTAATTGCTGTGGCTAATGTTTCCAGAACTATATTGAAAAGGAGTGTTGATAGTGGTCATCCTTGTCTTGTTCCTGATTTAACCGTGAAAGTTTTCAGTTTTGACCATTTAGTATGATGTTGGCTTTTGGTTTTTCATAGATAGCCTTAATCAGGTTGAGATAAAGACCTTCTATACCAATTTTATGTATTTTTTTATCATGAATGGGTGTTGGATTTTGGTGAATGCATTTTCTGCATCTATTGAGATGATCATATGGTTTTGTCCTTGGCTCTGTTAATATGGTGTATTACATTTATTGATTTATATATGTTGAATCATCCTTGCATACCTGGGTTAAATCCAACTTGGTCAGGGTGTATTATCTTCTTGATGACTCTCTGTATTCTGTTTGCCAGAATCTTGTTGAGGATTTTTGCATCTGTGTTCATTAGGGAGATTGGCCTGTAGTTCTCTTTTGGGGTTAGGTCTTTCCCTGGTTTTGGAATCAAAGTAACTCTTGTTTCCAGGAATGAATTTGGAACTATTGCTTCCCTTTCAATTTCATTGATGATTTTAAAGAGTAATGTCAATAGTTCTTTAAATATCTTGTAGAATTCATCAGTGAAGCCATCAGGACCTGGGCTTTTCTTTGTTGGTAAATTTTTAGTTACGTTTTCAATTTCATTCATTGTAATTGGGGTGTTTAGGATTTCTATATCTTCTTCATTTTACTTTGGCAATTCATATTTATATAAGAATGTCCATTTCTTCTTTGTTTCACATTTTATTAGAGTATGGGTTCTCAAAGTACATATGGATGATCCTCTGGATTTCTGCTGGATCTGCTGTGACTTCAGCTTTTTCATTCTTAATTGCATGGATTTGTGCCTTTTCTTTCCTTTTGTTGATGAGGTTGGCTAAAGGTTTACCGATTTTATTTATTCTTTTCAAAAACCAACTCTTTGATTCATGGACTTTTTGTATCATTCTTTTTGTCTCCATTGCATTGATTTCTGCTCTGATGTTTATATTTTCCTCTCTTGTACAATATTTGGGTTTGTCATGCTCTTCTTTTTCTAGGAGCTTGAGGTTCTGCATTAGGTTGTTTATTTGAGCTCTCTCCATTTTCTTGATATGGGCATTTACTGCTATGAATTTCCCTTCTATAACTGCTTTCATTGTGTCTCATACATTCCTGTATGTTGTACTGGCATTATCATTTACTTGTAGAAACTGTCTAATTTCCTCTTTAATTTCTTCTGTGACCCATTGGTTGTTCAGGAGAGTGTTATTCAATTTCCATGTGTTTGAGGGGTTTTGTAGTTTCTTATGTTATTGATCTCCAATTTTATTGCACTGTGGTCTGATAATATACAGAGGGTAATTTCAATTATTTTACATTTATTTAAACACGTCCTATGAACTAGCATGTGGTCTATTTTGGTGAATTTTTCAGTTGAAAAGAATGTGCATTCTGATTTTGTGGGGTGGAAAACTCTGTAAACATCTATTAAGTCCATTTGTTCAGTAACTTGGTTCAGTTCTAGAATTTCATGGTTAATTTTTTGTCTAGATGGTCTGTCTATTTGTGATAATGGGGTATTGAGGTCCCCCCACTACAATTGTATTAGTGCTTATTTGGTTTTTCATGTCCATTATTATTTGTTTTGTATAGTTGGTGGCATTTGTAGTTGGAGCATATATATTTATGATTCTCATCTCTTCCTCTTGGATTATTCCTTTCACAAGGATGTAGTGACCATCTTTGTCTCTCTTAATTAGTTTTGACTTGAAATCTATTTTGTCTGCAAATAAGATTGCTACCCCTGCTTTTTTCCAGGTTCCTGTCACATGGAGAACTGTTTTCCATCCTTTTACTTTCAGTCTATGAGTTTCTTTTTGAGTTAGGTATGTTTCTTGTATACAGCATATTGTTGGATTTTGCTTCTTAATCCATTCTGTCAGTCTGTTTCTTTTGATTGGTGAACTGAGGCCATTAACATTGATGATTATAATTGATAGATATTGACTCATCCTTGTCATGACGTTTTATATTTGTTGGCTCTTCCCCCCACCCCACCCCCCACCCCCTTTCCCTTTAGTTTCTTGCCTTGCCTGGTGGATTCCCTCTGTTGGGCCTCATGGAGTTGTAATCTTCGTTGTCTTTTTCTGCAATATTGTTTAGAATTGTTTGGAGTGCTGGTTTGGTGTTCATGAAATTTCTTAGGTGTTCTTTGTCATTGAAGGATCTAATTTCCCCATCAATTTTAAAAGATAATTTTGCAGGATACAACAGCCTAGGTTGGAAGTTATTGTCTTTTAGGCCTTGAAATACTTCACTCCAGGCTCTTCTTGATTTGAGGGTTTGTGTTGAGAAGTCTGCCATGATTCTGATGGGCTTTCCTTTGCAGGTGATTTGCTTCTTTTCTGTAACTGCTTGTAGGATTTTGTTCTTCTGTTGAGTTTCTGGGATCTTGACTATTATATGTCTAGGTATATATATTTTTTTATTGTGGCTAGTTGGAGTTCTATATGCCTCACTTATCTGTATGTCCAATTCTCTACCTCTGTCTGGGAAGTTTTCTACTATTACTTCTGTGAACAGTTTTTTCATGTCAATTATAGTTTCTCCTGTTTTTTCATGTACTCCTATCAGTCTTATGTTATTCTTCTTTGCATCATCTAGAAGCTGCTGGATTGATTTCTCATGGTCCTTTACTATTTTTAAGAAATCTCTGTTTTCATGATCACTAACCACAATCCTGTCTTCTATATCTGATACTCTATCTTCAGATTCCCTTAATCTGCTGTAAATACTTTCAATGGAGTTTTTAATCTCCTGGATATCTGTTTGAATCTGTTTCATGGATTTCATTTCTTTTTTATGTTGGACAATCATGGTTTCCATTCATAGCTTCCAGCATGGTTCTGAGCTCATTTATTTATTTATTTATTTATTTGGTACTGGGTGTCAAGCTTGGGTCCTTGTTCTTGCAAGGCAGGCAGAGGAACCACTGAGCTAAATCCCCGGCCCTCATCTATTTTATTTCATCTGTTTGTCTTGTAGAGCTTCTAATCATGTCTTTCACTCTGCTCACCATCTCTGTAGTTATCTGGGAAATTATTTCTGTTTTGAATTTTTCCAGAGCCACATTCATCTGTTTTGTTTCTTACTGTGCTATCATTTCAGGGTGTCCAGGTGGTTGATTACCATATTTTTCCACCACATTTCTCCCAGAATTTGCCTTTGGTGGGGTGGACCATTTAGTATGATGTTGGCTGTTGGTTTTTTGTTTGTGGGTTTTTTTTTTTGGTACCAGGGATCTAACTTGGGTCTTTGCACTTGCAAGGCAGGCAGCGGAACAACTGAGCTAAATCCCCAGCCCAGGCTGTTGGTTTTTCATAGATAGCCTTAATCAGGTTGAGATAAAGACCATCCTACCAATTTTCTGTAGGGTTTTTATCATGAATGGTGTTGAATTTTGTTGAATGCTTTTTCTGCATCTATTGAGATGATCATATGGTTTTTGTCCTTGGCTCTGTTAATACAGTGTATTACATTTATTGACTTATGTATGTTGAACCATCCTTGCATCCCTGGGATAAATCTGACTTTGTCAGGGTGTATAATCTTCTTGATGTTCCTCTGAATTCTGTTTGCTGATAACTTATTAAGGGTTTTTGCATCTATGTTCATTAGGGAGATTGGACCTCTCTTTTGGCTGGGTCTTTCTCTGCTTTTGGAATCAAAGTAACACTTGCTTCCAGGAATGAATTTGGAAGTATTGCTTCTTTTTCAATTTCACTGAAGAGTTTAAAAAATAGTGGCAATAGTTCTTCTCTAAATGTCTTATAGAATGCAGAAATGAAGTCATCAGGACTTGGGCCTTTCTTTGTTGGTAAATTTTTAATTATGTTTTCAATTTCACTGATTTGAAATTGGGATGTTTAGAATTTTTATATCTTCTTCGTTCAACTTTAAATAACCCTACATTTCTGTGCTTCAATGTCATTGTCCAGAAAGGCACCCTAGTCTGCACATTACTCCTTACTGCCTTCCATTTACCTCTGTGTTGTCTGCCTGGTCCTATGGTCATTTGAATGTGTAAACCCTGCAATAATCATAAGCTTGAAACATTTTTTTAAAAAACTACAAAAGGCATGGAAAATTAGAGATCAACCTCATCATAAATGACTAAAGCAAATCTAGGTTTGACCCTAAGAGGATCCCTTCACCTCTTCAAACAATTATTTTCTTTTCTGTAAAGGAGGGGTATGTGCCAGGAAGGTTAAATGGGACAAAACATGAAATGTATTTGTCACTGTGGCTACAAACACAAAATAAATGTTTGTGTTATTTTTCTTACTGCCTAGTTAATCTCCCAACAAACACATTCTTTATAAAAACAAAGATAGCCTCCCCCCGCACCCCGCTCCTCTGTACAGCCACCTGGCTCCACACTACAAAGACACAGAGGACACTGGACCACCAGACCACGGTACTGAGTCCTGCTGCTCCTGACCCAGAGGTAGGGACTTCTGAGCTGCCATCCCACTGTTACTGGTCCAGAAGAAGGGCTTTCTCAGCCACCGTCCCTCCCACTGCTCCCAGTCCAGAGTAAAGGGTTTTGGGGCCACCATCTGTCCCACTGTTCCTGGCCCAGAGGAAGGGGGTTCCAGGCCACCATCTCTCCTGTCACTCCCGGCCCAGAGGGAGGGGCTTCTGAGCCTCAGGCCCACTGCTCCTGGTCCAGAGGAAGAAGCTTACTGGCGACCATCCCTGCCATTGCTCCCAGCCCAGAGGAAAGGGCTTTGGGGCCACCATCCCTACTCCTGGCCCCTGTCCCACCTCTCCCAGCTCAGAGGAGGTAATCCATGCAGGCACTAACAGCCTCCTCCAAGTCTAAATGAGAAAACACATAAATAAGTCTCAGAACCAGACTTCCAGATCACCTACAGCAACCCCAAAGGGAAATGAGATGGAACACTCTGATGCTCAACCACCTGGACCCACTGAACTGGCAACAAAAGGGGATCTGGAAATAATGAAATCAGAAATAATTTCTCAGATAACAGGAGAAATTGTGCACCTAGTGCAAGACAAGATTAATAAATCTAGAGAGGAGCTCAGGAACATGATGGAATCCCAACATAGGAAACAAATGGAATCCATAAAACAGATGCAAATAGATTTCCAGGACACGAAAAACTCCACTGAAAGTCTACACAGCAGAATGAGCCAATGTGAGGACAGAATTTCAGATAGAAGATAACATTGCAATGAATGACCAGGAAAAGAAAAATTGCTTCAAAATTATAAGGGACCATGAGAAATCAATCCAGCAGCTGCTAGATGATGCAAAGAAGAATAACATAAGACTGATTGGGCTCAATGAAGAAACAGGAGAGAGTGCAGATGACATAAAAAAATCTCTTCACAGAAATAATGACAGAAAACTTCCCAAGGAGGGGAAAAGAGCTTGACATACAGATAAGTGAGGCATATAGGACACCAAATAGCCTTGATCAAAAAAAAATCTACACATAGGCATATAATTGTTAAGATTCCAGAAACACAACAGAAGAACAAAGTTCTACAAGCAGTCAGAGAAAAGAAACAAATCACATACAAAAGAAAGCCCATCAGAATCACAGCAGACTTCTCAACACAAACCATCAAGGCAAGAAGAGCTTGGAGCGACATATTCCAAGCCTCAAAAGAAAACAGCCTCCAACCCAGATTGATGTACCCTGCAAAACTATCTTTCAAAATGGATGGAGAAATAAGACACTTTCATGTTGAAGAGCACCTTAGGAACTTCGTGAATACCAAACCAGCAGTCCAAAGGATTTTATACAATATCCTAGGAACAGACATTGAGGATCACAACCCCAGGAAGCAAAGCAGAATGAACCCATCTGGCATGACAAGAAATTAAATGGAAAGGGGGAGAACTCAACAAAAAGAAAAAGTCATGGTAATGACAAGTCAATACGTTTCAGTTATAACCATCACTGTTAATGGTCTCAATTCACCAATCAAAAGAAATAGACTGGGAGAATGGGTCAAGAAGCAAAATCCAACAATATGCTGCATACAAGAAACACACTTAATTCAAAAGGAAACTCATGGGCTGAAAATTAAAGGGTGGAAAACAATACTCCATGCGACAGGAACCCCCAAAAAAGCAGGAGTAGCTATCCTCTTGGCATATCAAGGAGATTTCAAAACAACAATGATGAAGAGAGATGAAGAAGGACACTACTTCTTTGTAAAGGGAAGAATCCAAGAGGAAGAGATGACAATCATAAATATCTATACATGAAACACTAGTGCACCCAACTATATAAAACAAATACTAACGGACATGAAAAGCCATATATGCACTAATACAATTGTAGTGGGGGACCTCAACACCCCACTGTCACAAATAGATCAACTAGACTAAAAATAAGTAATGAATACTAGAACTCAATCGAACTCTTGAACAAATGAACTTAACAGATGTTTACAGAGTCTTCCACCCCACAAAATCAGAATACACATTCTTCTCAGCTGCACATGGGTCATTCTCAAAAATAGACCACATATTCACACATAGAACATGGTTAAGTAAGTGCAAAGGAATTGAAGTTATCTGCTGTATATTATCAGACCATAGTGCCATGAAACTGGAGATCCATAGGAAAAAAACTCAAAAAATTTCGTAAACACATGGAAATTGAACAACACACTTCTGAATAACCAATGAGTCACAGAGGAAATTAAAGAAGAAATCAGACAGTTCCTTCAGTTAAATGACAATGACAATACAACATATCAGAATCTATGGGACAAAATGAAAGCTGTCTTATGAGGGAAATTCATAGCAGTGAATACACATAGTAGGAAAACAGAGTGAGCCCAATTAAAAGCTGCATCTCAAGTTTCTAGAAAAAGAGAGCAGGGCAACCCCAGAGCTCATACAAAGGAGGAAATTATAAAGATCAGAGGAGAAATCAATGCAATGGAGACTAAGAGAACAATACAAAATATCAATGAAGCCAAGAGTTGGTTCTTCGAAAGAATCAACAAAATTGACAAACCCTTAGCCAACCTTATCAGAAAAAGGAAAGAAAAGGCCCAAATCCATGCAATTAGGAATGAAAAGGGTGAAATGACAACAGACCCAGCAGAAATCCAGAGGATCATCAATACCTACTTCCAGAACCTATACGCCAATAAGATGGACAACACAGAAGAAATGGACAGATTCCTAGATACATATGAATTACCAAAGTTCAATGAAGAAGAACTAAAAATTCTGAATAACCCAATATCAAACAATGAAATTGAAAACATAACAAAAAACTTATCAACTAAGAAAATCCCAGGCCCTGACTGCTGAATTCTATAAGACATTTAGAGAGGAACTGCTGCCACTACTGTTGAAACTCTTCAATGAAATTGAAAGGGAAGCAATACTCCCAAATTCATTCCTGGAAGCAAGCATTAACTTGATCCCCAAAGCAGAGAAAGACCCAACTGACAAAGAGAACTATAGGCCAATCTCACTAATGAACATAGATGCAAAAATCCTTAATAAGATACTGGCAAACAGAATGCAGAAGATCATTAAGAAGATCATACACCCTGATCAAGTGGGATTCATCCCAGGGATGCAAGGATGGTTCAACATACGCAAATCAATCAATGTACTACACTATATCAATAGAGCCAAGGACAAAAACCATATGATTATCTCCATAGATGCAGAAAAATCATTTGACAAAATCCAACATGTATTTATGATAAAAACCCTACAAAAAATTGGAATAGATGGTCTGTACCTCAAAATGATAGAAGCCATCTATGAAAAACCAACAGCCAGTATCATACTCAATGGTCAAAAACTGAAAACCTTCACACTAAAATCAGGAACAAGACAAGGATGTCCACTATCACCACTCTTGTTCAATATAGTTCTGGAAACATTAGCCACGGCAATTAGATAAGAGAAAGAAATAAAAGGAATAAAGAAGGAAATGAAGAAGTCAAATTGTCGTTATTTGCAGATGACATGATACTCTATATAGAAGACCCCAAGAACTCCACCAAAAGTCTTCTAGACTTAATAACCAAATTCAGTCAAGTAGCTGGTTACAAGGTCAACACACAAAAATCAATAGCTTTCCTCTACACGAATGACATACTCACTGAGAGAGAAATAGGGCAAATTATTCCTTTCACAATAGCATCCCAAAAACTGAAATACCTAGGAATCAACCTAACTAAAGAACTAAAAGACCTCTTCTCTGTAAACTATGCCACTCTGAAAAGAGAGATTGAAGATGATATCAGAAAATGGAAAGACATTCCCTGCTCCTGGGTAGGAAGGATTAATATAGTGAAAATGGCCATACTTCCAAAACTGCTATATAGATTTAATGCAACTCCAATTGAGATCACAGCAGCATACTTCATGGACCTTGAGAAAAAAATTCAAAAATTCATTTGGAACCAGAAGAGACCCAGAATAGCAAAAGCAATTCTAGGTAACAGAGACATGGCAGGGGGTATCACAATCCCCAACCTGCAACTATACTACAAAGCTACTGTGATAAAAACAGCATGGTACTGACAAAGAAACAGGCTTGAGGACCAGTGGAACAGATTAGAAGATGCAGAAACAACGCCAGACACACTCAGCCATCTCATCTTCAACAAAGGAGCCAAACACCCTCACTAGAGGAAAGATAGCCTCTTTAATAAATGGTGCTGGAAAAATTGGGCTTCAACTTGCCAAGGATTAAAACTAGACCTGTATCTCTCACCATGCACTAAACTAAAATCAAAATGGATTAAACATCTAAATATTAAAATAGAAACTCTGAACCAGTAGGAACAGAGGTTAGGTAGAACTCTTGAAGACATTGGTGTAGGAAAAGATTTTAGGAACAAAACCTCAGTTGCCCATGAACTAGCACAAACAATCAACAAATGAGATCTCTTCTTATTAAAAAGCTTCTGCACAGCAAGAGAAACCACCAGCAGTGTGAAGAGACAACCCACAATGTGGGAAAAAATCTTCACTTGCTCTTCCTCAGACAAAGGTCTACTATCTCAAATCTATAAAGAACTTAAAAAAATCAGACCTCCCAAATTTAAAGACCCAATCCAAAAATGGGCATCTGAAATGAAGAGACATTTCTCAGACAAGGAAGTAGAAATAGCAAATAAATACATGAAAAAAATGTTCAACGTCACTGGTCATTCGAGAGATGCAAATGAAAACAATGCTGAGATTCCACTTCACTCCAGAAAGAATGGCTGCTATCATGAAATCGACCAATAACAAATGCTGGCACAGCTGTGGGGAAAGAGGCACCCTGCTCCACTGCTGGTGAAAGTGTAGACTGATGCGACCACTGTGGAAATCAGTATGGAGATACCTCAAAGAACTAGGACTGGAAGTTCCACTTGACCCATCAATTCCACTCCTGGAGATCTTCCCCAAAGAATTAAAAGAATCATACCACAGTGAAATATGTGCACCCATGTTCATAGCAGCACAGTTTGTAATAGCTAAAAGTTGGAAACAGCCCAAATGCCCATCACCTGGAGACTGGATAAAGAAAATGTGGTTTTTTTATAAAATGGAGTACTACTCAGCCATAAAAAATGAGAAATTAGAGACATTTATAGCTAAGTGGATGCATATTGAAGTAATACTCTTAAGTGAAATAAATAGGACACACATGAATAAATTCTGAATAGTTTCTCTGGTGTGAGAAACTGAAAGTGTAAATAAGGACTAAATGTATAATAGGTCATGTGAAATAGGAAGAAAAGGGTCAAAGGGGAAGGAAGTGGGAGGGCTAGGGGAAAGGATAGAAGGGAATGGGATGAATATGAGAAAATGGAAAAATAGGAACAAAATCTTTGTAAATAGGGAGGACTGGAGGGGTTGAAGGGAGGGCTGGGCAAGGGTGAAAAATAAGAACCAAGAGAGACTATGTAAAGGTGCAAATTTCCAATGATGAATGTCATTATATTGTATACCTAAAATGTACCAATGATTAGAATGAATAATCGATAATGTAAAATAGGAAGAAAAGGTCCAAAGGGGTAGGGGTAGTGGGAGGGGCAGGGGAAAGGAAAGAAGGGAAAGGAAAAATGATGAGAAATGGAAAAAATGGAAATAAAGTCTTTGTAAATAGGGAAGGGTGGAGGGCGTGAAGGGAGGGCTAGGAATGGGGAAAAAATAAGAACCAAGATGCATTATGTAAAGGTACAATTCCCAATGAGAAATGTAATTGTGTTGTATACCTAAAATGTACCAATAAAAAATTTTAACAAAAAAAACCCAAAGATAATAGCATTATCATCATTTGCCTTTTCTTCACTAGTTTGCATAATTCCATTAATGTCAGTATCTCTTTATGGGATTGATTTTTCACATATATTATATACATTATTTACCATAGTATGACCATGATTGCCATACTTTACTCTCTCAAAATACTCCCTATGCTCCCGTCTATGATATCCATCCTATTTAGAATCAAGCCCTTAACATTTCTAAACTCTGCAAAGCCAAGGACTATGCTTTGTCTCATCTGCTCCAGTGTCCCCAGCTTACAACTGGCACAGGGCCAAAGACATAGTAGGGCTAAATAGCATCTGTTCATAGAGCAGAATTAAATATCATCTGGAAAATTCTGGGAGGTAGCACCTTGACTTCCTACTGTTATGAGAAACCTCTCACAACCAGTCCTGAGGAGATCAGTGTACACTTTGCTTCTTAGGGGGTCCCACACACACAGAACAGGATGTGTCTTATCTCAGTGTTCATTTCATGTGGTAGTTTTCCTTTTTATTTTTAGAAGTGACAAATCAATGATGTGCTGTATTAGTCAGCTTTCTTATCACTGTGACACAGTACCTGACATCTATGATTTTTAAAATGCTCATAATTTCAGAGGATTCAGTCCACAGAGAGCTGACCTCAAGGCAAGAACTAGTGATGGAAGGGCATCGTGCCCTTTAGTCAGATTGGATAATAATCCAGAAGACTGGATGCTTGGTTCATGGCATCCAGGAAACATTGCAGGGAAACAGCACCAAAGAAGAAGGGGCCAGGGGCCAGATATAGTCCCCAAGGCCAAAGCCATGCCACCATGGACCACCCAGATATACCCACAAATGTCTTCCACCAATCGCCTGGGTGGATCCCAAAGCCAATCAAGCTGACATTCCACACTCACCACCCCATGTTCCTTAAAGTTTAAACATTTCCCAGTGTGACCCATGATGAGTCAGGCAGAGCATGAGTTTCCTCTTCATCTCCATAGCCAAGTTGTGTGGTGGAGCTGTGAGATCCACTATAGCCACGATGAAATTGAGACTCAATGATTTTAGGGGCAGCTGACATCATGCAGCCAGATTCAAACCTAGGCCTGGCTGCCCAGCAAATACACTCTTCCACTGCTTGTGTGGGCCCAACAGAGTTCTTTGGGGCTATGAAATATACTTCTGTAAATTCTTACTTATTTTTAAGTTTTAATTATGCTTTCTTATTATTCAATGAATGAAAACCTACATATTATTGGAAGGCAATAAGGTATAGTTCTTATGAAAAGAGGCTAAGATTGATTTACTCTAAGAAAAAATACAAGTTTATTGAATTTACTCACAAATATCAGCTGTGTAACCTACAGTGTCAAGGGCTGTGTAGACTTAATGGAGAAAGAGCTGTGGCTTGTAGGCATCCCAGTCTGGGGTGAAGTCGGTCAACATTCCTGACACAGTGATATTTTTCATGGTTACAAAATAACTTTTTTGGACTATCTTCTAAGTGACTTTGCACAATATAACTAGCCAAAATATAGCAGAAATCTATGTAAAATTCCTAATGCATGCTAGAACTAGTTTTTAAAAAAAGAAATTCATGATAGTTTTTGTCTTGGTATCAATATTCTAATTTAGTTTCTTTCTTAACACAAAATATACAAATAAAAACAAAGCCCAAACAGGCAGAAAAACAAGGAAAAATAATAAGACTGATTTGGTTTTCTTCACCGAAGAAAACAAATCCACAAACACAAGCAAATAAATGTGGTGTGTATAAAAATGAGACCTTTCCTTGAATGTCCAAACTTGGATATGACTGGATGACAGACCTTCTTAAACTCATTTTTTCTTCCTTTTAAAGAGTTGAAATAGACTATACAATGAGGATGAGAGCATCTGACAGACATGAATTGCAAGCTAGTTTTTAAAACAAGTCACTTTTTCCTTATCTAAATTTAGTCAATTATCAGTTTCAACGAAATCCTCTAATAGAGTCCATTTACCAGAAATCTGTTTCCACTTTCAGAGGATAACAAAATAAAGAGATTACCATCTAATAGTAATGATTCTCACAGACACTTTTTGTTTAGATATCCAAAACTAGGACAAAGAGTTGAATGTCGGTAAAATAACAGGACTCACACCAACAATCAAGAGAAGTTTTACTTCTGGGGATAGAGTGCCCTCCTGGAGCACCAGGGACCACGACTACGGACAGATTACTGCCTCCTTGAGAACCTCTTGGTGGAAGTCTCTGTCTCAAGTCTCTAGAATCCCACCCTGAAGGCATCATTTTAATCTCGTAAGATCACCTGAAAGTAGTGATTCACATCTTCAGAAAGTCATGATTTGGAGATTTAAAAATGACACTGAAAGATTATACAGATCATTGGGGACTGCTCATCACAAAACTTCTAGGATATCAGAAATCCATCCTGGAAGGAATGAGAGGAAATAAGCTAAGCAGTCATATGTCAGTTTACTGGTGTTCTGGATATTTAGGCTGTTTCTCTGTTTTATAAGAGTTATTGCATGAGGAGAGAACAGGGACATCTTGGTCACCAAAACTATTTTGATAAATTACTAAATATCCAAGCATCCCTACCACCTACTTGAGAAAACTAAGAGCTAATTTCAGCAAGAAAAATGCTGGATTACTCAAAGAAGAAAAAAGCCAAATCATTATATCAAATCTCTAGACATCTACTAGTTCACTCTTCACGAAATTTAATTTCTTTCAAGAAGAAAATGCTTAGTAGAATATTCACCAGTAAAGTTTTCCATAAAATTTCAGACCAGTGTTTTTTCAAAAGCTGTTATTATAGAAATTCTTAATGGTTATTTTGATTTGAAAAACTATTTCCTGAATGCTATCTGGTATCTTAGCCACATATCTGTCACCAGTCACCACCAATGTTCTACTAAAAACCAATCAAACTTCATTCTCCACTACGAAAAGTACTTTTATTGCAAATTGGTAAATTCTCTTCTTTTAGAGAAAAATAAAATTTAAAATTAGTGCAACTGAGAGGAGATGAGCTTGACAATGATAAAATCAAAACTTTAGGGCTGGTCATAAGACATATCACACAATGGTAATTTATTTATAACCATCTCCATTCCCTTGATTATATATTCTTTGAAAACAGGGACAATATCCTTCTTTCCAGAAAACAACACTGGAAATATTCAATATATTAATCAATTCATTTGATTTAATTTGAGATCACTTAATCTTCAAAATCACTTAATCTATCCCCTGCCTGCCTTTTGGAGGGAAGGGTTGGGACTGGGACTTGAAATCAGGGCCTTCATCCTGGGGTGCATTTCAAGCCCATTTTTATTTTTTATTTTGAAGTCTTGCACTAAGTCACTAAGTTTCCTAGGCTGAGCTGGAATTTGCTACATATCTGCTTCAGCCTTCCAGAGGACACAACAGCTTTATGAAACCAGTGAATTACAATGAATTTTTCAGCGTTAATCAAAACAATAACAGCAATAAGAAGCTAGGAAAGCATCTCTGAGTATGTAAGAATAGGAAACTGTACCATACTGCAGAAGTTTTTCCTTGTAAAGAGTGACTCTTCGCACAGAACACGCCAAATCAGCCTGCTGCAGACAGGCAGGTCTGTGCATGCCCTACCGAGGTCCCCAGTCACACGGAAGATGCCAAATCAACCCTCTGCAGACAGGCAGCCACCTGGATCCACACGAGAAAGACTCAGAGGACACCAGACCACCAGACCAAGGTACTAAGTCCCACTGCTCCCAGCCCAGAGGTAGGGACTTCTGAGCCGCTGTCCCACTGCTCCTGGTCCAGAGGAAGGGCCTTCCCAGTCACCATCCCTCCTGCTGCTCCCAGGCCAGAGGAAAGGGCTTTTGGGCCACCTTCTGTCCTGCTGCTCCTGGCCCAGAGGAAGGGGCTTCTGGGCCACCATCCCTCCCACCGCTCCCAGCCCAGAGGGAGGGGCTTCTGAGCCACCATCCCACTGCTCCTGGTCCAGAGGAAGAGGCTTCCTGGGCACCATCCCTCCCGCTGTTCCTGGCCCCTGTCCCACCTCTTCCAGCTCAGAGGAGGTAATCCGTGCAGGCGCTAACAGCCCCCCACCCCAGTCAAAATGAGAAAACACATAAATAAGTCTCAAAACCAGACTTCCAGATCACCTACAGCAACCCCAAAGGGAAATGAGATGGAACACTCTGATACTCAACCACCTGGACCCACTGAACTGGCAACAAAAGGGGATCTGGAAAAAATGAAATCAGAAATAATTTCTCAGATAACAGGAAAAATTGTGCCCCTAGTGCAAGACATGATTAATAAATCTAGAGAGGAGCTCAGGAACATGATGGAATCCCAACATAGGAAACAAATGGAATCCATAAAACAGATACAAATAGATTTCCAGGACACGAAAAACTCCACTGAAAGTCTACACAGCAGAATGAGCCAATATGAGGACAGAATTTCAGATATAGAGGATAAGATTGCAATTAGTGACCAGAAAAAGAAAAATTGCTTCAAAATTATAAGGGACCATGAGAAATCAATCCAGCAGCTGCTAGATAATGCAAAGAAGAATAACATTAGACTGATTGGACTCAATGAAGAAACAGGAGAGAGTGCAGATGACATAAAAAATCTCTTCACAGAAATAATGGCAGAAAACTTCCCAAGCAGGGGAAAAGAGCTTGACATACAGATAAGTGAGGCATATAGGACACCAAATAGCCTTGATCAAAAAAAAATCTACACATAGGCATATAATTGTAAAGATTCCAGAAACACAACAGAAGAACAAAGTTCTCCAAGCAGTCAGAGAAAAGAAACAAATCACATACAAAGGAAAGCCCATCAGAATTACAGCAGACTTCTCAACACAAACCCTCAAGGCAAGAAGAGCTTGGAGTGACATATTCCAAGCCCTAAAAGAAAACAGCCTCCAACCTAGATTGATGTACCCTGTAAAACTATCTTTAAAAATTGATAGAGAAATAAGATACTTTCATGACAAAAAAACACCTTAGGAACTTCGTGAACACCAAACCAGCACTCCAAAGAATTTTACACAATATCCTAGGAACAGACATTGAGGATCACAACCCCAGGAAGCAAAGCAGAATGAACCCATCTGGCATGACAAGAAATTAAATGGAAAGGGGGAGAACCCAACAAAAAGAAAAAGTCATGGCAATGACAAGTCAATACGTTTCAGTTATAACCATCACTGTTAATGGTCTCAATTCAATCAAAAGAAATAGACTGGCAGAATGGGTCAAGAAGCAAAATCCAACAATATGCTGCATACAAGAAACACACTTAATTCAAAAGGAAACTCATAGACTGAAAGTTAAAGGGTGGAAAACAATACTCCATGCAACAGGAACCTGAAAAAAAGCAGGAGTAGCTATCCTCTTGGCAGATCAAGGAGATTTCAAACCAACACTGATTAAGAGAGATGAAGAAGGACACTACATCCTTGGAAAGGGAAGAATCCAAGAAGAAGAGATGACAATCATAAATATCTATGCACCAAACACTAGTGCACCCAACTATATAAAACAAATACTAACGGACATGAAAAGTCATATATGCACTAATACAATTGTAGTGGGGTCCTCAACACCCCACTGTCACAGATAGATCAACTAGACTAAAAATAAGTAATGAAATACTAGAACTCAATCGAACTCTTGAACAAATGAACTTAACAGATGTTTCCAGAGTCTTCCACCCCACAAAATCAGAATACACATTCTTCTCAGCTGCACATGGGTCATTCTCAAAAATAGACCACATACTCACACATAGAACATGGTTAAGTAAGTGCAAAGGAATTGAAGTTATCCCCTGTATAATATCAGACCATAGTGTGATGAAATTGGAGATCCATAGCAAAAGAAACTCAAAAAATTTCATAAACACATGGAAATTGAACAACACACTTCTGAATAACCAATGGGTCACAGAGGAAATCAAAGAAGAAATCAGACAGTTCCTTCAATTAAATGACAATGACAATACAACATATCAGAATCTATGGGACACAATGAAAGCTGTCTTATGAGGGAAATTCATAGCAGTGAATATGCATATTACGAAAACAGAATGAGCTCAATTGAACAACCTGATGCTGAACCTCAAGCTTCTAGAAAAAGAAGAGCAGGACAACCCCAAAGCTCATACAAGGGAGGAAATTATAAAGATCAGAGCAGGAATCAATGCAATGGAGACTAAGAGAATGATACAAAAAATCAATGAAGCCAAGAGTTGGTTCTTCGACAGAATCAACAAAATTGACAAACCCTTAGCCAACCTTATCAGAAAAAGGAAAGAAAAGGCCCAAATCCATGCAATCAGGAATGAAAAGGGTGAAATGACAACAGACCCAGCAGAAATCCAGAGGATCATTAATACCTACTTCCAGAACCTATACGCCAATAAGATGGACAGCACAGAAGAAATGGACACATTCCTAGATACATATGAATTACCAAAGTTCAACGAAGAAGAACTAAAAATTCTGAATAACCCAATATCAAACAATGAAATTGAAAACATAACAAAAAACTTATCAACTAAGAAAATCCCAGGCCCTGACTGCTGAATTCTATAAGACATTTAGAGAGGAACTGCTGCCACTACTGTTGAAACTCTTCAATGAAATTGAAAGGGAAGCAATACTCCCAAATTCATTCCTGGAAGCAAGCATCACCTTGATCCCCAAAGCAGAGAAAGACCCAACTGACAAAGAGAACTATAGGCCAATCTCACTAATGAACATAGATGCAAAAATCCTTAATAAGATACTGGCAAACAGAATGCAGAAGATCATCAAGAAGATCATACACCCTGATCAAGTGGATGCAGGGATTGTTCAATATATGAAAATCAATCAATGTACTACACTATATCAATAGAGCCAAGGACAAAAACCATATGATTATCTCCACAGATGCAGAAAAAGCATTTGACAAAATCCAACATGCATTTATGATAAAAACCCTATAAAAAATTGGAATAGATGGTCTCTGCCTCAAACTGATAGAAGCCATCCATGAAAAACCAACAGCCAATATCATAGTAAATGGTCAAACACTGAAATCCTTCACACTAAAATCAGAAAGAAGACAAGGATGTCCACTATCACCACTCTTGTTCAATAGAGTTTTGGAACCATTAGCCACAGCAATTAGACAAGAGAAAGAAATAAAAGGAACAAAGATAGGTAATGAAGAAGTCAAATTGTCATTATTTGCAGATGACATGATACTCTATATAGAAGACCCCAAGAACACCACCAAAAGTCTTCTAGACTTAATAACCAAATTCAGTCAAGTAGCTGGTTACAAGGTCAACACACAAAAATCAATAGCTTTCCTCTACACCAATGACAGACTCACTGAGAGAGAAATAGGGCAAATTATTCCTTTCACAATAGCATCCAAAAAACTGAAATACCTAGGAATCAGCCTAACGAAAGAACTAAAACACCTCTTCTCTGAAATCTATAGCACTCTGAAAAGAGAGATTGAAGATGATATCAGAAAATGGACAGACATCCCCTGCTCCTGGGTAGGAAGGATTAATATAGTGAAAATGGCCATACTTCCAAAACTGCTATATAGATTTAATGCAATTCCAATTGAGGTCCCAGCAGCATACTTCATAGACCTCGAGAAAACAATCCAAAAATTCATTTGGAACAAGAAGAGACCCAGAATAGCAAAAGCAATTCTAGGTAACAGAGACATGGCAGGGGGTATCACAATCCCCAACCTGCAACTCTACTACAAAGCTACTGTGATAAAAACAGCATGGTACTGCCAAAGAAACAGACTTGAGGACCAGTGGATCAGATTAGAAGATGCAGAAACAACGCCAGACACACTCAGCCATCTCATCTTCAACAAAGGAGCCAAACACCCTCACTGGAGGAAAGATAGCCTCTTTAATAAATGGTGCTGGAAAAATTGGGCTTCAACTTGCCAAAGATTAAAACTAGACCTGTATCTCTCACCATGCACTAAACTAAAATCAAAATGGATTAAACATCTAAATATTAAAATAGAAATTCTGAACCAGTTGGAACAGAGGTTAGGTACAACCCTTGAAGACATTGGTGTAGGAAAAGATTTTAGGAACAAAACCTCAGTTGCCCATGAACTAGCACAAACAATCAACAAATGGGATCTCTTCTTATTAAAAAGCTTCTGCACAGCAAGAGAAACCACCAGCAGTGTGAAGAGACAATCCACAATGTGGGAAAAAATCTTCACCTGCTCTTCCTCAGACAAAGGTCTACTATCTCAAATCTATAAAGAACTTAAAAAGATCAGACCTCCCAAATTTAAAGACCCAATCCAAAAATGGGCTTCTGAAATCAACAGACATTTCTCAGACAAAGAAGTAGAAATAGCAAATAAATACATGAAAAAATGTTCAACGTCACTGGTCATTCGAGAGATGCAAATGAAAACAATGCTGAGATTCCACTTCACTCCAGAAAGAATGGCTGCTATCATGAAATCAACCAATAACAAATGCTGGCAGGGCTGTGGGGAAAGAGGAACCCTGCTCCACTGCTGGTGGGAGTGTAGACTGGTGCAAGCACTGTGGAAACCAGTATGGAGATACCTCAACGAACTAGGACTGGAAGTCTCATTTGACCCAGCTATTCCCCTACTGGGCATCTTCCCCAAAGAATTAAAAGAATCATACCACAGTGATATATGTGCACCCATGTTCATAGCAGCACAGTTTGTAATAGCTAAAAGTTGGAAACAGCCCAAATGCCCATCACCTGGAGACTGGATAAAGAAAATGTGGTTTTTTTATAAAATGGAGTACTACTCAGCCATAAAAAATGAGAAATTAGAGACATTTACAGCTAAATGAATGCACATTGAGGTGATACTCTTAAGGGAAATAAATAGGACACACATGAATAAATACCGAATAGTTTCTCTGGTGTGAGAAACTGAAAGTGTAAATAAGGACTAAAATGTATAATAGGTAATGTGAAATAGGAAGAAAAGAGGCAAAGGGGAAGGAAGTGGGAGGGCTAGGGGAAAGGATAGAAGGGAATGGGATGAATATGAGAAAATGGAAAAATAGGAACAAAATCTTTGTAAATAGGGAGGACTGGAGGGGTTGAAGGGAGGGCTGGGCAAGGGTGAAAAATAAGAACCAAGAGAGACTATGTAAAGGTGCAAATTTCCAATGATGAATGTCATTATATTGTATACCTAAAATGTACCAATGATTAGAATGAATAATCGATAATGTAAAATAGGAAGAAAAGGTCCAAAGGGGTAGGGGTAGTGGGTGGGGCAGGGGAAAGGAAAGAAGGGAAAGGAAAAATGATGAGAAATGGAAAAAATGGAAATAAAGTCTTTGTCAAAAGGGAAGGGTGGAGGGGTGAAGGGAGGGCTAGGATTGGGGAGAAAATAAGAACCAAGATGCATTATGTAAAGGTACAATTTCCAATGAGAAATGTAATTGTGTTGTATACCTACAATGTACCAATAAAAGAATTTAATTTAAAAAAAAAGAGTGACTCTTAACAGGACACCTCTGATGTTCAGCAACTCCTTAAGGGGTTCTGAAAACAGAATTAGATTTAATCAAATTTTGTTTCTCTACAGCAGGACTATGAAGATCCTTGCCTAGCCTCTGTGTGTGTGGATTTTAAGGTGTAGATTAATTTAAATAATGTGGGGCCTCGAGAACAAAAACAAGATTTCTCTCCTGACTCAGATTCTTACTATGGTTGTTGTTTTGACTAATGCTGAAAAATCCCAGATTCTCCAGCCTGTTCAGAGGATGAGAGGATGGTCCTGTTGGCCGTCCAGGTGAAGGAGATTCTTGGGGGAGCCTTTCTTTCTGTTTTCCTTCTTCCTAATTCTTGAGACCAGCATGGATGCTCAAGGGTGTACTCACAGCAAGGCAAGCATCCTTCTTTGTCTTGGCCCAAGATGTCTTCTGCTCAGCACAAGTCTGTGATTTGTTAGTAGCATCTGATCTGTGACCTCATTGCCTGTGTGTCCTGGATGAGTGACTGTGCTGGATTTTATAAATTGAAATCCAATGTCATTGTTACAGAAAGTGAAAATTCTTTCTGTAATTTTTTATATTGAAAATCCTTTCATCCTCACTTTATGACTATTGAACATGCCCACTACCCTGTGTACTCCGGCAAATCTTTACTCTTAAGTAGCATTCTTTGTTGTCAGCAAATGGGGACCCCTCTTTTCTACTCAGAGAGCTGTGACTTCTCTATTTTCCTAGCTCTTGCTTTCTCAGTCTCTAAAAGAACAATCTATATCTGCCTGTTCTCATCAAGAAAGATGGAAATTGAGTAGATATTTCACTTTTCAAGAATGTTGAATCTAAATCGAAGAGCAAAATAAAAGACAGGTCATAGGTAACAGGGAGACAGAACCTTTGCAGAAGGGAAGGGGACAGCCATGGGGGAGGGACAAAGAGGGAAGGGTATAAAGAAGAACTGAGATGGGGATGTACATGTTCCAAGCCCCACAGTGAATGTAATTATCATGTATGCAAACAGGTGCTGAAAAAACAATGTTGAATTCTGTGATAGAAAAAAATCACAATTCAATACCAGCCTCTGCTTACCCTAGTCTGCTTTACCTGCTCTGTTCATTATTAGGGACTAGTTCAGCCATACTAGTTGAAGAGGTTGGCATTAATAAGCCAATTTTCCTATGAAAAATGTCCCAAACCACAGGGTACATGTATTTCCCAATTTTGCTGTCAATAGCATCAACTGGCCCAAAACCCTGACCTCATATGTAACTCATAATTCTACTTTTTTCCCTCATTGTTAAGTAAGATCCCAAGTCCTTTTTATTCTACTTCCAAAATAGCTCTCCATATTTATTGTTTCTTCTCCACTCACACTGACATTGTCCTCTGCACATCACCAGCAGGGTTTGGAAACAAACTTCAGCTAAATTTAAAAAGGGGGAAAAAATCCCCCAGATTACATATCACTGAAAGACAGCCATTATTATTTTGGGAAACATCTTTTCAGACAACTCTCTGAGGTGAGCCATATGCACATGTAAGTTTATATGAATGTAACCACATTTTGAATGCTTCTTAGACTGCCTCCTTTATGCAAAATTACACAATAAATATCATATGACATCATTTATTTTTAAAATATGTACTTGTATTTCCTGAATAATGTTTCTACATTTGTTTTATAGAGAAATACATGTTGAAATTATATTTTGCCCGAGAGGTATAGTAATTTATTAAAAACATTCAGTCTTCCCAATTTTGCCACTGTTTATCTCATCCAATCTCAGCCTACCATTCTCTCCTACATGAGTCTCTTCATCAAAATTAATTTAATCCACTCACCATCTCCCCAAACTCCACAAGTAGTCCTACTCTTACACTTCCTATCTCCTCTCAAATGTGTTCCTTTCCTTCAGAATTAAACACAAGTCCTGCTCTTTTTTAATTAAGTTTATTGGTACATTTTAGGTATACCTTATGAACACATTCATTATTGGGAATTTGTACCTGTACATGATATATCTTGGTTCTTATTTTTTCCCATTTCCCTTCCTCCCTTCAACCCCTCCACCCCTCCCTATTTACAAAAGCTTTGTTTCTGTTTTTTCCTTCTTTTCTTCATTTTTTCTTTCTCCTCTTTCCTTTCTCTTGCCCCTCCCTTACTTCCCCTTTTCCTTTGAACATTTTCTCCCTATTTGACAACATCTATTTTACATTTTGGTCCTTATTTACATGTTCAGTTTCGCACACCAGAGAAACTATTCGGTATTTACACATAAGTCTCCTATTTATTTCACTTAAGATTATGGCTTCAAGGTGCATCCATTTAGCTACAAATATCTCTAGTTTGTCTTTCTTTACCCTGCTTCTTCATTCATGTATTCATTATTCATTCAGGCAACATATATTTCCTGTACATTGATAGTGCACCAGCAATAAAGGTTAAGAATAAACTATCTATACCAGGCTTGCCCCTAAGCAACTTACCAACTATGTCCAAGAGTGGGAACCAAACAAGTAATAACAAACATACGATGAACAGTAGGTCAAGGTGCATGACAGAAACTTCTGTGGCATGGATCAGGGGAACTTCCTCTGTGGAGCTTTGGCAAGACCCAGGCCCATGTCAACCCCTAGGTTGGAACTCTTCCCTCTTGTCTGTCATTTGTGCTATTTCTTCCAAAACTAGGTCCTCTCATATTGGGATTTACTTTGGGGCACATGTCCTTCCTCCCCTCTAAAGTAGTTCAGTTGTTACAAATAAAAACCTGCTTTATCCTTTTTTGTGTGTTCCTAGGAGTTAGTGCAAAGCTTCATCCAAAACAAGTTATAGTTCACTGTCACTGATGCTGCTGTTGCTGGCACTGAGAAATAAGAATTTGACTGTAATTGCATGCTTCTAAAGAATTTAGATGCTTTTAAAATATCATTTGCCATTTACCCTTTTATGTATACTATGAGTTTCTCATGTAAGAGAAATCATCCAATATTTAAACTCATGTGTTTGATTTATTTAACATTATGGTCTCAAGATATATCCATTTTCCAACAATGACCCAAATTTATCTTTCTTTATAGCATAGAACTACTCCATTGTGCATAAATACCACACTTTCTTTACCCATTCATCAGTCAGTGGACATACAGGCTGCTTCCAAGATTCAGCTATTATGATAGATCTTTTGCAGCTGGGAAGGGGACCAAGAGGTGGAGGAAAGGAGCAGGGAGAGAAGGGGATGTAATAAGAATTAAAATGTGTGATGTACATGTACCAACCCCTCATGATAAGTGTAATCATTATGTACTGCACACATGTAATAATAAAAATAAAAATTAAAAAGAAACAAAGGTTATGTGCTTAACATGCATATGAATCCACTCAATATATCTGTTCCTGATTTTTATTTAAATAAAATAACCAAATTTTAAAAATCATTTATATACCTAGCATTTAAGAGGTCTTGGTTTTGATCCCCAGTACCGCACCAAAAACACAAATCATTTGCATTTTCTTTCTACCTACTATAAGTCTCTAAGAAGCATTGCTGAGTTTAGCAGTGCTAAGCTAAATATCAACAAGTCTGACATTGCATGATTCGAAATCATTTAAAAAAGACAGCCCTGTGCTGCATGTCTATAGCCATACCCTGAACCTAGCCTGACAGACTTGCTGCTAACACTGACTTAAGAAATGTTAGTTATTAGTAAATGGATGAAAAAGCACCATTGTCACTCAAATATAACATGTTTTGATAAAACAAGACGACCATATTTAAATAGCTCCAAATATACTAAGATAAACTTTGTTTCTCTTGCCCACTTGGAAGAAGAAATTACAGTGGATGCTTTTTGTGTATGTGGAGACACAGAAGTGAAAGTTCACAGGAAGTCACAGAGCAAAATATCTAGCTCTAATGAATCATGCTTTAACTTGTATATCATGAAAAGAAAAAACCTGAAATCAGCTCTAAAATAAAAGAAAAATGACAAATAAATCGCTAACAAATATTCTTGATTTTTTGACTAAGCCAAAGCTTCTGGTAAGAACACTTTATTCGGAAGCAAAATTACATCTAATGTGCTTTTTTGTGTTTCCCTTGATGAATATTCAAAATTCATACTTTTTCCAATTAGTTTTAATTCTCTTCCACCTTGTTTCAGCTAAACAGGTATTTTATAAGAAATGTAAGAATACCTAGATCATGTCAATCTCAGTCAGAAAACTATATGCTCCTGTTTCCCACATAAATATAATATTATAAATATTGGCATGTTCCTAAAAACCCCAACTTTTCCTTTAACTTACAGCTCCATAACCCAGGCCCAAGAATGAGATTCAGGGGTTGGTAAACTCCCTGAAATTAAAATTAACATTTTTCAGGTTTTCATACATTTTCTAGAGGAAAAACCCTAAAGTTTTCAGAGTCCCACTGGAGTCTCTGACCTCAAAAAGATTCACGACTAATTTTCCCCCTTCATCACCTTCATCATCTGTAATGGCCGCATCCATTATTATTTCACAGATCTGGAATTTCTAGCAGGGTCAAGACAACCTAACTGCTGCCTCAAAGCAAGAAGCATAAGACTTCTTTCACTTAAAATTTCCCAACCCCCACAAAGCTCTCTTTGAAACCCACCACCACCACTCCCAACCCCACCAGCCCACTGACCCCATTTTCCCTTGGCCATCAGAGTTACCAGTCCTCAGGTGATAACAGGATAAGGACACCAGGCCAGTGTACTTGAACTACTACAGCAAACATGCTCACAGTGAATTTTCTTGATACTTTTCCTAGCTAACAGCATTATAAAGCCTTTCTAAGACAGAACTTGAAATAAAACAAATAATGATAAAAATATAAGCATGTGAAGCTGGAGCAAAAGGCATTTTAAGACAGATCAGCACAGAGTCACAAGTCTCCTGGAAAGATCTTTGGCTATGAAAAGGATCCTGACAACAAGCTATCTCTTTAAATTTAAACAGCAGTAATTAGGGAAAGGAAAAATTATGAGAAAAGAAAAATAATGGAAACAAAAATCTATGTAAATAGGGAAGGGTGGAGGGGGTGAAGGGCGATATAGTGAAAATGACCATATTTCCAAAACTGCTATATAGATTCAATGAAATCCCAATTGAAATCCCAGCAGCATACCTCACGGACCTTGAGAAAACAATCCAAAACTTCATTTGGAACAAAAAGTGACCCAGAATAGCAAAAGCAATTCTAGGCAACAGAGATATGGCAGGATGTATCACAACCCCCAACTTGAAACTATACTACAAAGCTACTGTGCTGAAAACAGCATGGTACTGGTAAAGAAACAGACCTATGGACCAGTGAAACTGATAGGGAAAAGTTTTATATAACTTAGTAGGTTGAATATTAAGGCAGTTGTAGAAGCAAAATAAGTAATGTGTTCCTTTAAGATTGGTTTTCCCATAACTCTTTTTGTTTAAGATGACTTTAAGGTGACGGTTATGTGACTCTTTAACCAGTAACTTCATTAACCTAACAAAGTTACTATACCTGGGTGAATTTACAGTATATATGTGCTTACCCTGTGTCTGTGACTTAGAAATAGGAACTGGAATTGTATTTACACATCAAAGACCACTAGGGATGAGATAATGGCTAAAAAGGATATAAAAAGGAAATGCTGAAGAAAGAGGGTGCAGATACTAACCACACCAGTTTCTGGCGGTCCTGCCTGCTCGCATGTAGAACTTTTATTGTTTCCCTGAATTCTGTATCTCTGTGTATTTCTTTCCAAGATTTCTGGAAAAGAACAGATTAGAAGATGCAGAAACACTCAGCCACCTCATCTTCAACAAAGTAGCCAAACACCCTCACTTCAGGAAAGATAGCCTCTTTACTAAATGGTGCTGGAAAAATTGGATTTCAACTTGCCAAAGACTAAAACTAGACCTATATCTCTCACCGTGCACTAAACTAAAATCAAAATGGATTAAAGATCTAAATAGAAATGCTGAACCAGCTGGAACAGAGGTTAGGTAGAACTCTTGAGGACATTGGTGTAGGAAAAGATTTTATGAACAAAACCTCAGTTGCCCATGAACTAGCACAAACAATCAACAAGTGGGATCTCTTCTTATTAAAAGGCTTCTGCACAGCAAGAGAAACCACCAGCAGGGTGAAGAGACAACCCACAGTGTGGGAAAGAATCTTCACCTGCTCTTCCTCAGACAAAGGTCTACTATCTCGAATCTATAAAGAACTTAAAAAGATCAGACCTCCCAAATTTAAAGACCCAGTCTAAAAATGGGCTTCTGAAATCAACAGACATTTCTCAAAGAGGTAGAAATAGCAAATAAACATATGAAAAAATGTTCAACATCACTGGTCATTCGAGAGATGCAAATGAAAACAACACTGAGATTCCACTTCACTCCAAAAAGAATGGCTGCTACCATGAAATCAACCAATAACAAATGCTGGCGGGGCTGTGGGGAAAGAGGAACCCTGCTCCGCTGCTGGTGGGAGTGTAGACTGGTGCAAGCACTGTGGAAATCATTATGAAGATACCTCAAAGAACTAGGACTGGAAGTTCCATTTGACCCAGTTATTCCCCTACTGGGCATCTTCCCCAAAGAATTAAAAGAATCATACCACAGTGATACATGTCCACCCATGTTCATAGCAGCACAGTTTGTGATAGCTAAAACTTGGAAACAGCCCAAATGCCCATCAATTGGAGACTGGATAAAGAAAATGTGGTTTTTTTCTAAAATGGAGTACTACTCAGCCATAAAAAATGAGAAATTAGAGACATTTACAGCTAAATGAATGCACATTGAGGTGATACTCTTAAGGGAAATAAACAGGACACGTGTAAATACTGAATAGTTTCTCTGGTGTGAGAAACTGAAAGTGTAATTGATGAGGACTAAAATGTATAATAGATAATGTGAAATGGGAAGAAAAGATCCAAAGGGGAAGGGGAATGGGAAATGGGGTGAGTAGGGGAAGGGAAAGAAAGAAAAGGAAAAAAATATGAGAAAAGGAAAAAAAGGAACCAAAGTCCTTGTTATAGGGAAGGGTGGAGGGGTTGAAGGGAGGGCAGGGGAATGGGGAAAAAGTAACAAACCAAGACATATCATGTAAAGGTATAAATTCCCAATGATGAAGGTCATCATATTGTATACCTAAAATGTTCCAACAAACTTAATGAATAAAAAAAAATAAGAAAAAGTCTGCTTGGAACTTCTGGAGCCTGACTGCTCCAGGAGTAAGCCTCCACACATGTGCATCTCTGTGGCCAGTTTGCTGCAGACAGCACACTACTACCAGCATAAGGATGAAACCAAAATAGAGGCAGGGAAAGCCAAGTAAATCACAGAGCAGCAGAATGGAAGCCACCGGATGGAAAACTTGTCTGAGTCCTCAGTACATTCAGCCTCATGAACCCATACATTTCCTTATTGATTAAGCCAATCTGAGCCATGGTTTAAGTAACCTACACCCCAAAGAATCCCAAACTGACCCAAAAACTCATGCTCTTGGCCACTCTGTACTACTGAATTGCCTCCTATATGGTGCCAGAGGAGGGAGGGGGAGCACTGACCCCCATGAAGTGACTTTCAGGCTTCTCCATCCTGCTTATATCAAGAGTAACAGGTGCTTGGACCTAGCTCAGCACTAGCAGCAGAGCAAAGGCCACACAGTCCCTTCTTCCTTCAACTTGGCAGCTTTGTGAATGGAATCAGAGACTCTGAATCCTGCAAGACATAAAAACATTGGAAAAGCACAAAGGACAAACTTCATCTGATGGTCTGTCATTATGGATGGAACCGAGCCTGATTTCCATTCATATGGAATGTTCGAGCATCCTAGAAAATCTGAGGGTTTATGGGTAGCAGCAAAACACATACTCTTCCAAATGCAAACCTTTTTGCATCACATTGCCAACACCACACCTTCTTCAATGGAATGTGCCTCATGGAATTCAACTTTTTCTTGATGGCCCAGAGAAGAATATCAATTGCTGTATTTGACTGTAAACTTATGCAGCCACAAGAAATTTCAGAGAGGTGAAAAGCTCTTCTGATCTTATGCTATATGGTATTGTACTATTATTACTGTTCTTATGTTGAATTTTATAGTTTTTGTCTTCTTTCTTCTAATGACTATCAGTTCTTACTTCCCACTGTTGCTAGAGTGCCTGAGGAAACATTTACCCACTTAATTCATTACATCTGCTGTACTGTAGCTTTGGAAACCCACAAAGTATTTAAGAATGAATTTTTAAAATATTAATAATAGATATTACCAAGCACAACTTAGCAAGTTCCACTCACTGTGCTCAGGGCTCTGTATTCATTATCTCTTTAATAGTCACATAACCTCATAAGGGACACAGAGTCTTTTCCACAACAGAAAGAAGGAAACACTGAGGTTGCACAGGTGCTAAATACAAAGCTCCCAATGAGGATGCACAGGCCTTTCTGTAAAGGCCTAGGGACATAACTTTAAACACTCAAAACACCACCGTTCTTGGTGAAGGAAAAGAAGAGCAGAACTGCACAGCAACAGAGTGTTTTCATGTGACTGAAAAACTTGTAAATCAGTTTAACTTCATGAACTCATGCTAAAGAAAAAGGCATTTACCAAGAGCACACAGGGATAAATAGGACAGTCTTTTCAACAAAGGATATTAGGAAAACTGGATGGCCACAGGCAAGACAAAGAAATCAGACCCTTATCTTACAATGCATACAAAAATCAATTCAAAATAAATTGAATACTTAACATAAGACATGGAACTATAGAGGTCCTAAAAGAAAATGTATGGTGAAAGCTTTGTAACATTGGTCTTGGCATTGACACCAAAGGCACAGGCAACAAAAGCAAAAATAGACAAAGGGGCTACATCAGACTACACCATCTCTGCACAGCAAAGGAAACCACTAACACAGTGAGAAGGCGACCTAAGAATACAAGATAATGTTTGCATACCATGCATCTGATGAGAGTCTAATACCTAAAACATCTAAGTAACTCCAACAACTCAATACCAAAAATAGTAAGAAACCAACTTAAAATGGGCAGAGAGATCTTGGTGTGCTGGTGTATACCTGTAATCCCAGCACTCGAGAGGCAGAGGTAGCAGGATGGTCACAAGTTCAAGGCCAGCCTGGGCTACAAAGCTAGACCTTGTCCCAAAAAAAACGTAGGGAGAAGAAGTTGAGTAGCAATTTCTCTCCCCATAATGAATATATTCACTGTGTATCACAAACAAGTGCTGATAAAAAGTTTTAAATGGAAAGAAATTTCTCCAAAGAAGATATGCAAATGACTGAGAAGCACAAGAAATGATGCTGAAAATGACTAATACCCATACTAGGGCAGGGGATTTAGCTCAGTGGTTCCGCCACCTGCCTCACAAGTTACAAGGTCCCGAGTTCAATCCCCTGTACCAAATAAATAAATAAAAATACCCATACTAATAACATTTATCTGGGTATCTTTCCTTAGGGAAAAGCTAATCAAAACCACAAGAAGAAATCACATCATGCCATTATGAGGCACTATAGAAATGAAAATAATAAGTGTTGGCAAGGATGGAGAAAATAGGTACCATGTGCACTGCTGTTAGGCACAGAAAATGTACATCTGCAATGGAAATCAATGTGGAGGCTCCCCCAAATGACACAGAGCTACAGTTAAGACAGCTCAAGAAACTGCAAACCCACTTGGAGATTAACGCCCCATATTCAAACCCAGTCAGAGCCTTGTGACTCCTGAGCTGCTGCTCGAAGCCAGACCCTGTGCCACCTTCTTCACAGCCAACGAGAGATGGGGTGGAACACTGGCCTTGGAGGCTGCCCGAGGATAAGTCCAGAGGGTAAGTGCTCACCACCAGGGAGAGATATACCCTGAAAAGCTGGCCCCAGCCTGGGAGAAGGCTCATCGGGAAAGCCAGAGGACCAAGGAAGACAGCAGCCTGAGCTGGGGACACACATGAGGATGTTGTGGTAATATTTAGCAAATATTTGTGTCATGACCAATTCTGTTTGAGACCAGAATTTAGGAAAGAATTAAGTTTGTGAACTAAGGTAATACTGTATTATCTGCCTCAAAAATATCAATACCATTTATCTGGGTTGGAATATTTTTTACAAAGCTGAAGCCAGGAGATAGATGAAGTTAGGCAGATAGGGCATAGGTCCTAAATAGTTAACTAAACTAAGACAGGGCCTAAGTGAGTCAGCTTACCAGAACGGACTGTCATGGGCCAAGGAAACGTAAGAGACAGATAATGGTCATGGACCAAACGGAGACCATGGAAGAAGTGGAATACAAATGAAGCAGCTCGCTCTCCAACACCAAAGGCCTATCTGCAACCAGAAGCACCCCCTTTCCATCACTTATACCTATGCAAAACTATGAAAAGCCAATGGACCTAAACATCTGAGGTTTCTGCCTTACAGAGCACCTCTCTATGACTAGCAGAGAGCTTTTCTTTTGTTCTTTCAAATACATATGCTTTTGGCCATTCCCCACCCCTTAGTGTTTGCTGTTTTGTCAACTTCAATCTTCATCGCTCCAAAGCAAGGACCCCAGAGCTAGATGGATCTGGTTACAAAGTGATGAGTAATTCAGTAAGCAGAGAATATTTCAGCTATAGGAGAAAAACAAAAATATTTCCTGTATTACAGTCTGGTCAGTGTAGTCCTGTTGCCAGATTTAATTTTCTAAGTCAACATACAAGCAGTGTATTAAGTAGATACTTACTATATATAGTACACCACCATTGCGGATCTAACTGCAAAAGTATATACATTTAAAAAAATACTTCACATTCTGCAAAATTATGGATTAAAAATGACAGTGGTATAGGGGAAATAACACAACTCTCAACCTGCTAGATGTCAGATATGCTGAGTTCATGTTCACCAAAATCGAAGAATGAATTTTAAGGAACAACATAGGTTAATAGTAGAAAAAATTTATTGAGAGAGAGTTTCTGAGAATCAGGAGGGGACCCAAAAGTGGATTGCTGTGGACCCCACTTCACAGGAGAAGTTTTATAGAGCAAAATCACAAGGTGGGTACACCATGGGTCAAAACTATGATCAACCAACAAGATTATAAGTATAGACACTTAGGCAATATTGATCCAATGAGGAAGCAGGTCACATATCAAGTATACATGGAAAGAACAAAGACCTTTTTAGGAAGGGATGGATCAGGAAGCCCTGGTCAACCACCTGGGTGACTGATGTCTATCTAGACTTTATTGGATCAGGTGATACCAATTATAGTATAATCTAATTTATTGCTTATCCCTTGGGGAGGCACGTACACCTGTGGTCATTTTGTCTTTATATTGAGGCCTGGCCTTTGACAGATGTACCTCTACCCACAGTTGCAATGTGTTCTCATCTTTTGTAGTGACTCTCTTGAGGGCCTAGTCTTGTCTGACTGCCTAAAATATTTTTACCTAGTTTATCTGACTATAATAACAGGATTAGAGGGCAATCACTCAAATTACATGCAATTCCTTACTCAGAACAATAACTAAAACCTTCAGTTCTGATAGAAATATTAGCAGACTTCAGGCTCCATTGGCATCTGAGCCTAACCATCAGTCTGTCTATGCTAAAGACCTGAAAACCCAGGCTCATGCCTCCTCCTACGTGGCGTGGGTCCTCTGGAGATGCCTTCCCAACAGAGACCAATGCCATGAAACTGGGATCTGATCCACTCCCTCTTCCCATTCACTTCCCTCAAGACATACAGAGTTTTGCTATACACAGAGAAAGTTTTGCCAAACATTCTGAGCTGTTTCCTTAGAGAGCCACATACTATGGAAAACACAGCAGTTCTGGAAGCAATCAACCAGCCACCATTTGCCCCAAAGTAGAATTTTCAGCAAGATTTTCAGCTTATCTCTGAAGGTCTTTAGAACTGATAAGTCTCTGTCTTTTGCTGTAAGAGTCAGAAGTATGTCGAGGGGGACAAGACCACACAGGGCTTTCGGTCTCCACCAATTACAGCCTCTGAAGCATGGCCTAGAGTTGCTTGAACAAGCAGCATTCTGTCCTCCCATCTGGTGATATACTGGGCTCTCAAAAAAGATCACTAAGCCTCGGCCCTAGCAGGAATCCAAGCCAGCACACACTCTTAGAAGAAAGATAGCTGTGTTATAATGACATGCACAGCACAAAGGAGGGTTTATAACTTGCTTTAGTTTAATGTGAATGTTTAACTCTTGCAAATCACTAAAGACCTGACTATAATGACTAATCTATATAATGACTAATGATAAATAATCTTTATTTAAAGGATTTATTGCATTTTCAGTTAAAGTCCTTAGCAGTGTACAACAAATTTATATGAACTGATTAGGCATTCATTATAGCAATTCTGGAAGTGCTCTGGGTAGAAGATTGTAGCTGTGGAAAAATCTGAGGAACTTCAGATAATCTGAGTCACATAGAAAAACTACCATAATTGATTCCTTTCAAATAACATTTCATTTTTTGTCTTCCTGAATAATAGTTTTGGTCTCCAAAACTTCTAATGAAGAAAATAGCTTTATGTCATAATAGAATGACCCTCCTGCTATCAGGAGATGCAGACCAGACTGAGCTGGGAAGCACTTCTCTGAGTCTCCACCCAAAGGCACCACAGTGGTGGTCACCTGCCATGGGCCTGTGAAGCACAGATGGTGACCCAATGCACTGCACCAGTGGTACCACTCTTCAAAGGAATGCTGAAATTCAAGCCAGAATTGCCTTGAGGGGAAGAAGAGGAGGGCAATTACCTTTCAGACCCAAGTGGTAAAGGCAAAGGTCATTGCAGAGGTGAGAGGACCAATTCAATTCAAACACCTTGGCTGGACTTGTGCACACAGTTGGCACTCTTTGTTTCCACAACTCATAAACCTCTGATGATGACTTCTTTTCTTAGGCATTCACTTTACTGCCTTAAACTTGCCTCAAGTCAGTTTACAAAGTTATAATCAAGTTATAACCCATGGTCACACAGAAGGGGTCTGGTGTCATATACAATCCTTTTTGATTATAGGTCCATGCTTTCCAAAAGGACCATAAAAGAATGACTGGCATGGACTCCTTACAGGTCAAAATGACCAATCAACAAGCTGTTCTCAGTATTTTTTTAATGATGGAAAGTATATGTTTATATATAATGTGGCTTCCATAGTGAATTAAAATATTAGGTTTCTTTGAGGCATATAGATTATTTCACACTGAAGATAAACTTCTATATATAGTTCTATATAGCATTAATAGAGGTATGGAAAGATAACATATTGTCCTTGAAGACAAACCATTTTCCAAGCACTGAGTCCACAGGGAAGAATATAGGAGTTTCTAGGGTGGGAATGAGGGGCATGGCACACAGGAAATTCCCAGTGACAAAATCAGTCTTCCATAAGATCAATCTCAGAATGTGCAGGAAAGGCATTTTCCATATTTCTCTTTATGAACCAGCAAACAGGACTAATGAGTCACCTTTCCCATCTCTTTCTATTGAGACCAGATCAAGTAACTCAGTGAACGGTTACATGTTGAAAGAAGTTATGTGGCTTAGTACCATCTTCATTTTCATAAAACCAACCTCCAATGCATAAATCATTGATAACCCTGTCAGTTCTTCCACAATGTAGTTATAAGTTTTCACAGAAATGAGTACATGATCTATCCATTTATCCATGTATAAAATGTGATGGCAGAAAATGAGACTCATTCCATTCCACTCATAAAAACCAATTCCATTAACTTTTGATAATGTCATAGAAACACCAAATATACTTTGTGTTTCCAAGAGACTTCCTTAGTTTTCAAAGCAACTTCTTAGTAGTATTTCTTTATTGTGGCCTATATTTACACAATGTGAAAATTTAACAAGGACCAATACAGGTGAATAACTCTAGCCAGTCTTTGGTTAGCTAAAGAAAATGTGATAAACACCAAGCCAAATGAGACAGCGTGGGTGACCTCACTATTTTGAAGCCTCAATCCCAGGGCGATCCTCCTGCGTCAGCATCCCAAGTGCTGGAATTGTAAGCATGTGCCATCAAGCCCAGCTTATATTAAACTTTCTGATTTCTGCAAGAGATAAGTCCAGTTCCTTACAACGGATTCTTAGAAAATAGAAACGGTAATGAGATAAAGGAAAAGTAATCAAAGCACCCATTAGATCCAGGTAAGTAAGCTAATAACCAAGTGAATTCTAGCCTTCTCGCTAATACAGATATCAGAGAGAGGAATGAAAATGTGATTCTCACACTTCAGGCTGTTTAACCGGAATATTCAAACTCTAACAAGAAAAAAACACATAAAGAAAAACATAATTTTTGTAGAAATGATCCAACAAAATATAATTGACTGTTAAGTTTCTACATGCTGTTATTGCAGTTCTCTATGATTAGGCCATTAAAGCACTGTTTCTCCAACATCATTTTTTTGAAAATGAATCTGATGTCCTGCCTCCCTCAGTGTGCACCCTGTCCACTCGGAGCCCTGGGCACATGGTTTCTGGGACTTAAAGGCCTTTTCCCTCATTTAGCTAATCTTGACTCTGTTTCCCACCATGATCAGATGCTCTGTTTACCTTTACTCTGATTATCTGTATCTACTTTATTATTGCATTCATACCTAGCAATTTTTCCATTTAAACATTTTTCTGCCTTCATTATTTTTGTTGAAGTATGCAAGAATTATGTGGGTTTTAAGTGTTTGGCTCAGAGAGTTTTGACAAATGTATACACAGATAGTGCTGCAACCAAAGACACTGCTGTGACCGCACCACCAATTCCTGGGCTCCGTGCCAGGTTTGGAAGGGTGGAAGGGGGGCACCTTAAAGAAGTGACTTTGCCGCCTTGGGAAAAGTACACATGGGCACAGTCTAATGGAGACAGTAGAGCTTCAGCCTGGCATAGCTGGGAAGGAAGGTGGAGGAATCTACAAAATCACGGATGTCTATGAAAAGATGAAACAGCATCTCTCTCAAAACAATATAATAAAATGGGATTCTGTAAAACTCAAGACACCTCTATGTGAGACAAGCAAAAAATAGTAAGAACTCACACAATCTCTAAAAATCAAAACACCTCATTCCAGAGCACCCGGGAGAAATTCTTACAAGAAACAAGTGGACTCAGCAGCAACACTTGTAATCTCAGCTACTCAGGAGGCTGAATCAGGAGGATCTCAAGTACAGAGCTAGCCTGGGCAACATGGCCAGACTCTCTAAATTGCTCAGGCTTGAATTAAACTTGGAATTTCCCTGCCTCAGCCTCGCAGAGTGCTGGGGTTACAGCCGTGTACCAGCAGCTATTGTTCATTTAACTCCTCTCCAAATGTCACCCCCATGCATGCCCCAGTGAGCAGTTACGGGAGCAGCCATCCCTCACCACACTTGGCAGCACCTCAGCCCAGCAGACCTTTCCTCATGTTCTTCGTCTGGTACACATGCAATTTCACTATGGGTTTAATTTACCTTTCTTTGATTACTACTGCGGTTAAGCATTTTTCCATATATCTTTTGGCTACTTACATGTTTTCTTCTGGGATTTCTTACACATGTCCTTTGCTTACTTTTTAAATTGAATTTGTTTACCTTATTTACGTGGCACTCTTTACATACTTCTTTATTGGTAGGATGAACTAAAAATGTTTCAATTTTGTTTATAATTTCCTCCAATATACAAAAAGTTATATTTTTTAGTCAAATTTATCAAATTTTTATTTTAAACATGGCTGTGTTTTCTCGAACTTGTTAGAAGTCCTTTTCTATCCCGAGGTTATAAAGATATATACTTCACTCTTATAAAAGCTATGCCTTTTTCATTTAGATATTGTATTCACTTAAAACTTATTTTGTTTATGACATCATGTGAGGATCTAATTTCAATTTTTATATATAGATAACTAGTTGGTTTAGTTCTGTGGCATTTTAAAAACAAAACAACACGGTGTTTACTTTGGCATTAACATGCTTTTTATATTTCATTGCCAGTAGATTAGAATTGCTAAAGACAAGAACACATGCCTTCTTCATTTCTGTATTTCAGAACCTAACACAATATCTAGCAAAAATATTTACTAAATGCATTATTTACTAAAGTACAAAAGTTATTTCTGAAGGCACATTAAAAACATATGTGGCCGGGGATTTAGCTCAGTGGTTTCACCGCCTGCTGCGCAAGTGCAAGGACCCGAGTTGGATCCCCAGTACCAAAAAAAAGAACATTACTATCTAAGTGTTCATTTCCATTTCTCATATAGTAATCTTCAATATAAATCAGTTTGTGTTTCTAGATAAAGAATTTATGTGACATGTAAAAGAATTTTCCCAGAGAAACTGGGAGTAAATCCAAATACTCTGATGTTTCTCAGTATCCATTAGAAATACCTTGGGGTTAACCGGATGGAGGCTGTTATGGCTTGTGTCTAGATGTCCCCCCAAAGACTCACGTGGTTATAGGTGAAGCTTTTTCAGAGGTGGCTGAATCTATAGTGTTGCATTGATTCATGGTGCAATGCTAGGCCAGAGGGCACTAGGATTAAGCATGTGAGTGTTACCTGCCCTAAAGAGTCTGGATAAGAGAAAAGGGCAGAAAGACACTGTTAAGGTCCCTTGTTGCTTTTGCTACCTTCTGGCTGCCATGGACTGTTTCTCCTCTGCAAGTCCTGTCTGCCACACCACCCTGCCTTGGAGCCAGGTAGTTATGGACTGAAAGCTCTAAAACCTGTGAGCTAAATAAACCTTTACTTCTTTAACTTTGAGTGTCAGGTATTTTGTCTCCGAAACAAGAAAAGTAACTAAGACAGGGGCCTTGGTTTATTCAATGAATAATGTCAGGTCACAACTGGAAAGAAGACTGGCCTGGCAGGGGGAGATCAGCTGCTCTGCTTTCCACAAAGAGCAAGCCCTGCTCTGACTCTACAGAGGTAAATGCCACAGCAAGTTTCTATTATCCCAACTCATTTTACCTGAGCAGAAATGATGGTGAATTACATGCTCCCTAAGTATCCTTCTAGACTAGGCTTACATGTTGGGGATGAGCCTGAAGCAGAGATAAGATTGTGATGGACAGAAATGTATTCCAGATGTCCAGTCTCATGGATACTTACAAGCTGTAGGTAATTTCATTTTTCTTTTATTTAATTCCTCTTATTTTGAAGCTTATGTTAAATTTTCTTGCTCATGTACAAATCCTGCCACTGAAATTCATGTTACATAAGTCATGTCACAGTTATGTTACACAGAAATGATCATAGGTGACTAATATTTTATAACTAAAGTATTTTGTATCATATTCCATGTTTAAGTCAATTCCAGATACTTTGGGATAATTACTGGCTTTCATTTACAGTGGAGACAGTTTCTAATACCTTGGGGATATCATTAAAGAGGACAGGTCTCCTCCCCTTGAACAGCTCACACTTTGTTAACAAAGTAGAAGTGTAATCCAATGATCAAATAGAATTTCCCAAATGCTAAGATCAGAGTGGGTCTAAAAAGCTGTGGTGGCAAAGAGAAACAGCTTCACTTCACTGAGAGTTAGCAACAGAGCATAGTCCCGAAAATATATAGATCTTAAGTAATTGAGTGAATATAGCACCTTTGGTTTATGTTTTTATTATTATTTCTAATATGACAGTTTCAGATTATGAACCATGAGGTTACAAGTGTCAATGACATAATCTTTACGAAATTAACTTTCTGAGCAATGATTATCTGAAGTGAGAAGTTAGATGATTCAAAGTATGGACACTGACCAAGTAAAGGAGTATTATATCAATCATTAATAACTACAAAGTAATATTTTTAACCGGTGGATGGGCATCCTTCTTCAAGTGTACTATAATATCCTATTCCATAATGGAAAAGCACAACCAAGAATCAAAATGTATAATTGATATTATGAAATAGGAAGAAAAGGTCTAAAGGAATAGGGGAAATGGGAGGGATAAGGGAAAGGAAAGAAGGGAAAAGAAAAATACGAGAAAAGAAAAAAATGGAAACAAATTATTTGTTAATAGGGAAGGGTGAAGGGAGTGAATGGAGGGCCAGGGAATGGGGAAAAAAATAAGACCAAGAGACATCATATAAAGGTACAAGATCCCAATGAGGAATGTAACTGTACTGTATACCTAAAATGGACTGATAAATAAACTTCATTTTTAAAAAAGAGCAAGACAAGTGGCACGTTTTTGCTACAGGGCCCACCCCACTGCCTGGACTACGGGAAATGCTGAGTAGCAACAGACTGGATGCAGTGCGAACCGACAGTTCCTGCTCAGGAGGCTCCAGCTGTGGTACAGCAGTCTCCAGGGAAGCTGAGGACTCACCTGTCTCAGAGCTCCCCTTGTCCAGGGTGCTATACAAACTTTCTTCAAGGACTGGGGGAGCTGTCGCAGGTCATATGAGGACTAAAGCCACCTCCCTCCCTCAGGGAGCACTTGATATGACTACCAGCTCGAAGAACACACAGGCAACTTCACAGAATCACTGCTTCACTGTGATGAGCACTGAAGTTTTCCTGTATCAGGAACACAAGAGCTCAAAACCTCAATGTCACAAGAGAATATACCAAATCCTCTTAGAACCAATTTGATGACTTTTGTGGAAAATATGTCTCCTTTGTGAACAAGCACTGTGATTTTGTGAACAATATGTGATGTATGATCAAACTATACAGGGAATACAGTATTTACATTTTTAAAAACATTACTACAGAGCACAAGGTCCTAACAATCCCCTGTACCTCCCCCCCAAAAAACATTATTACAGTGTAAGATATATTCCCATTAATCCCCCTCAAAATACTCCCCCTTAGTTCAAATATGCTTATCCCATTATTCTCACCACTGTTTGAAACAGTTCTGGAAGTCTTCTTTCATGAGGGTCATGAGGTATGATAAAAAATGTGGGGAATGCTGCTGCCAAGTGCCATCCAACAGAAAGGCAGGTTCATAAAAACATCACAGAATATCCTCATCCACCTTATTCATCAGATAAGGCACCATGTGACTTCTGACTCCTCCCCAAAGGCAAAAGGACCATGAAACATGAATGTTTTGAACTGATTCAGAACATCAAAGCATTCATGACAGCATAACTAAAGACATGCATGAAAGAGAATTTCTAGAACTACTTCAGAAGTGGCAAGAACAATGGGTTGTGTCTGAAGTGAGGGGGACTATATTGTGAGGCTGGTTAGTGGCAGTGTGTCTTTACTGTAATCACTTTTTAAAATTAAGCATGTATTTTTTATCAGACCTTGTATTTAAAATCACAGTTCCTGCACATGGGGAAAACTGATTCCAACAATTTCACACCCACATACTAAGGTTGGCATTTAATTCAGTGTCTAGTGATGCATCTACATCTCAAGAAAAGAACAAAACATTCTAAAGGGTTACTTTTCTGAGTGTTGCATGTTTAATGTACTTGAGTTCTCAGTCTAACCCTAACCTTCCTTATGTTTTACATATAAGTAAAAGAAAGGTACACACTTTTATTGAGGATTTTCTATATAGTATTTTACTCATTATTGCATTGTATCTTTGAGGTGATGTCATCCCTCATTAACAGATGAGATAACCAGGGTTTGATGAGAAAGCATCAAGAACTTGACAAAGGCCTTTCTTATTGCCAGTAAATTGCACAGACACAATCTTTAAATGAGTCCAAGTATTCTGTGCTGCCTTCCTTTCACCATCAATAAGAAGTCTACTGATGCAGGACCTAAAGAGGGGTGCTCAAGCAAAAAGAGCAGCAATCAGATGACCTCAAAATGTGGTACAGTAAATCCCTGGTTTACGAATAAGTTCCGTTCTGAGAGAATGTTCCTAGGTTGGATTCATTCGTAAGTCTGACAAAGTGAGTCTTATACATCCTTGACACAGATATACAATGTAAAGCATGAAACCAAATATGCACAAAAATACAGTAAATCCCTGAGTGTGCTGTACTACTGTACACTCTTGCACTGTACAATAAGCACATAACAGCACAACTGTGACAATGTCAAGCAGACCCATGAACTACTTCCACGATTTGTTCACATTTACAAATGTTTGCAATTTGAGGTCCATGTATATCTGTGAAAGCTTGCAATTTACATGTTCCTAAGTCGGGGGCTTACTGTATTTAGCATGTCTAGGATTTAGAGTTACTTTGTAATGCAATAGACATTGGCTCCACCAGCTTGAACAGAGGAACATAAATATTTATTAGTGATTATTAATAATCATGATTAGTAAATCATGTACTATTTATAGAAGAGGAGAAGTTCCTAATATTTTTTAAAATGTGATAGACAGCTAGAATGAAGTAGTGGAGTCACAACATTAAATATCATTATTCATTTCACATCATCTTCTTAGGGGAGGGGAGAGTTGCTAATATTCCTTAAGATGTCTTATGATCCTAGCAAAATTGAAGTAATTGAGTCACAACACTCTTATTAAAACATTTTCTTTGAATGTGTATTTTCTGCATATTTTATAAGGTCAAAGTTACAGTATTACATTAAATCAGATCATATTGCGCTGGGAGCATCATTGCTCATTTTAGACTCCATCACTTAAGATCCAATAAGTAAATGAGCAGATATGTTATTACAAATGTAACTTATTCTAATTAGATTACCTACACTTTCTACTAATTTTGCTATAATTATTATAATTATTAACTTTAAAACCTAAATAGGACACACATCTGTAAATACCGAATAGTTTCTCTAGTGTGAAAAACAGAAAGTGTAAATAAGTGTAAAATGATTAAAATGAATAATTGATCATTTGAAATAGGAAAAAAAGTCCAAAGAGGTAGCGGTGAAGGGAGGGGAAGGGGAAAGAAAAGAAGGGAAAGGAAAAATTATGAGAAAAGAAAAACATGGAAACGAAGTCTATGTAAATAGGGAAGGGCGGAGGGGTGAAGGGCGCACAGGGAATGGGGAAAAAAATAAGAACCAAGATGCATCACGTACAGGTACAAGCACCCGATGATCAATGTAAACGCATTGTACACCTAAAATGTACCAATAAAAGTACTTAAGAATAATAATTAAAAAAACCTAGGCTACTAAAGGATTCTGTTAACAAGATGAAAACACACGCCAAACACACTAACACCTCACAAATTATTAGTGAGGCCATAGACAGTGCCTCTCACTTTCCACTGCAGCTTCAGAACTCCTGTTACAATTCTTAAAGCTCAGACATGCACCATTTTCCTGCTCATAAATTCAGCTAGAGGATCCAGCAATTTAAGTAATCAAAAATTACGTGCTAAGAAAAGATGGCCCACCAAAATGTCAGATAGCTTTTAGCCTTAGGAAGCTATTTGCTGAGTTGCTTCAGTTGTTTCAGTAAACTAATGCTGTCCTAGCTTGTATGAATACACTACTAAAAAGACAAATATACAACCTTACATCAAAAATGGCTTCACCAACATGATCTAAAACAGAAGGATAGGGTTTTTTTAAATGTTTGTATTCTTACTTTTAGAAATCAGTCCAAAGGAAATAACTATATGGCCAAAAATTGATAGACAAGAATATGAGACATTATTGATAAAAATCATAGAAAAATATAATTGAAAATTAGGAATCATTAAAAATGATAAGCATGATAAATATATATATGTGTGTGTGTGTTTAAAATATTATATGGTAAAATATATATGACCTAATGCTTTAAAAAATCAGTATTCAAAAGTGTATGTATACTCCAGACATACTCAGCCACCTCATCTTTGACAAAGGAGCCAATTGCCCATCATTGGAGGAAAGATAGCCTGTTCAACAAATGGTGTTGGAAAAACTGGATTTCAACCTGCCAAAGATTGAAACTAGACCCACACCTATCACCATGCACTAAACTAAGATCTAAGTGGATTAAAGAGCTAAATATCAAGACAGAAATAGTAAACTTGCTGGAAGATAAGTTAGGTAGAACTCTCAATGACATTGGCATAGGAAAAGACTTTATGAACAAAACTTCAATAGCACAGGAGCTAGCACAAAGAATCAACAACTGGGATCTCATCGTATTAAAAATCTTCTGCACTGCAAGAGAAACCACCAACAGAGCTAAGAGACAACCTACAATGTGGGAAGAAATTTTTAGCAGCTCTACCTCAGACAAAGGACTACTATCTAGAATATATAAAGAACTGAAAAATATCAGACCCCCCCACATTCAAAGACCCAGTTCAAAAATGGGCATCCGAAATGAACAGACATTTCTCAGACAAAGAAGTAAAAGCACCAAATAAATATATGAAAAAATCTTCACCATCACTGGTCATTCAAGAGATGCAGATGAAAACAACACTGAGAGTCCACCTCACCCCAGAAAGAATGGCTGCTATCAAGAAATCAACCAATAACAAATGCTGGCGGGGGTGTGGAGAGAAAGTAACACTTCTCCATTGTTGGTGGGAGTGCAGACTGGTGCAACCACTGTGGAAATCCATATGGAGATACCTCAAAGAACTAGGACTAGAGGTCCCATTTGACCCAGCTATTCCCCCACTGGGTATCTTCCCCAAAGAATAAAAAGAATCATACCACAGAGATATATGTGTACCCATGTTCATAGCGGCACAGTTTGTAATAGCTAAAGCTTGGAGGCAGCCCAAGTGCCCATCAACTGGAAACTGGATAAAGAAGATGTGGTTTTTTTATAAAATGGAGTACTACTCAGCCATAAAGAACGAAAAACTAGAGTCATTTATAGCTAAATGGATGGACATTGAGGCTGTACTCTTAAGTGAAATAAATAAGACACACATGTGTAAATACCGAATAGTTTCTCTAGTGTGAGAAACTGAAAGTGTAAATAAGGATGACAATGATTAAAATGAATAATTGATAATTTGAAATAGGAAAAGGTCTAAAGGTGGAGGGGTGGTGGGAGGGGAAGGGGAAGGGGAAGAAGGGAAAGGAAAAACTATGAGAAAAGAAAAAAAATGGAATCAAAGTCTATGTAAATAGGGAAGGGTGGTGGAGGTGAAGGGCACACAGGTAATGGGGAAAAAAATAAGAACTAAGATACATCATGTACAGGTACAAACATCCAATGACAAATGTAAATGTATTGTATACCTAAAATGTACCAATTAATATATAAATTTTTAAAAATGGTTAAAAAAAGTGTATGTATAATACAAACCTTATTTTTTTAATCTTTTTCACTGCTGGGGACTGAACCCAGAGCCTCAGCATACTAGGCAGGGGCTCTACCAATAAGCTCTGCCCCCAGCCTTTCTCTGCCCCCACCCTGGTCTTAGGGATGGAACCAGGGCCTCATCACTGAGCTGCATCCCCAGCCCTTTTATTATTTTTTTATTTGAGACAAAATTTCACTAAGTCTCTAAATTGCTTAGGCTGGCATGGACTTGTAAATCTCCTGTCTCAGTGTCAAGCAGCTGGGACTACAGGCATGTGCTACCACACCCAGCATAAATTTTATCTTAAAAAATTTAAATACCAGAAGGTATCCAGTATACACACCTGTAATCCCAGTACTTGGGAGGCTGAGGCAAGAGGTTATCCAGTGCAAGTCTTACCTGGGAATTTTATTGGTCAGATCTTCTGTCAAAATAAAAAATATAAAATGGCTGGGGATATAGCTCAGTGTTAGAGTACCCCTAGGTTTGATCCCTAGTGCTGCAAAACAAAACACAACAAAACTAGAAAAAAATCAATATGTTAATGGGTGATAAAATTACATATAGTTTTATTTTCCTTCTTATATATTTCTAATTTTTATGCATTCTAATTTTTTCAGATTTCATATAATAATTATATAAAAGACACAATTATATAAAAGGTGATGTTTGTATCTGTCTCATATCAGCTTATTTCATTCCAGTTGACATCAACAAAATAAAAGATCTATTCTAAAAAAAAGTCTCTGCTATCACTGTATGACAACTATGAAACAAGACAAACTTCTCCGGATCTCTGACATAACTGACCCTCATTAGACAGAACACTAATGCTGATAGCACTAATGGAAAGAAACTGGAGCAGTCTGAATAATACATGACTTGCACCAATCAATGGCCTGATGTCACAAGCTTATTGAAAATTAATACTCAGAGTAAAACAGAAAGAAAGGTCAAATGCAAGCAATAGCAATCCTTCCACCTCTACTGGAGCAGGATGTGGGCAAATTGTTGCAACTTTGCCTGCAGAACATGTTCTCAAAACAAAACTGCACTCAGCTAATGTGACACAGGAAGATCTTTATACAGATGGCTGTAATTGGAGGTAAACTATTAATATTGACATGTTTTCATGTAACTATGTGTACTCATAAATAAGGGACTCTGACACTAGGAAATCTAAGATTTTAGTTGCCATCTCTGCAATTGGTATAAAACTATACACATTGTTTTAAAACAAAGGACAGAATAGAAAAGAGTTCATTAGAGCCCACATTATTGACAGTCTTAAATCAAGGGTAAACTGGAAAGGGGCACTGCAGGAAATGATTCACAGCTTTCAGCCTCTCAGTAAAGTGGCTAGATGACTGATGAAACATGCCTCAAGGAATAGAGAAGCCCTCTTATTCTATGTATGTCAGTTCCTTTTCAACTGAGGATCTGAATCATAGAATAGATCAGAGCCTCCAGAAAGAATGAAGGAGAGAGGAGACCAGCAGGGAAAAGGACTCTGGACTTAACTCTAAGAGGATAAAGGCAACTCTAAGAGGATAAAGTTCTGCATATGATAACACAGAAAAACATCTTAGAAAGGGAAAAGCATGCTATGACAGAACTTTTCTTCAGTGAACTCTAAACAATTTTACACATCTAATAAAAAGATTCTGTTTTTATGTCATGCCATCTCCCATTTTGAATAAAATATTCAACTTTGATTTTCCTGGAGCATTTTTATGATTCTTTCTTTTAAAACAACAAATAAAAGTGGCCTTAATTATTTAATACTTTAGTGTAATGGCCCAAAAAGACTGGCTGGAAGTGAATGATACTAGTTAGCTTTCTATGGAATCTGAAGGTTTATCGGGGGCGGGGAGGGGGGAGAACTGATAAAATCACATAATAATGGACTCACACTACAAAATAAAAGACTTCTGAGAGAGATTTAAGAAAAAATTCCTGACAGAAACGTTTGACCATCTAGAATGAATTTCTTAGGGATATTATAAAATATATGTCTGGAATCTGTTCCAAGGGTATGAGGTGGGTTTCCATTGGCAGGTAGCTCATAAGTAGTAATGTGATTTTCTCATCTGTTCTATTTTATTATTAATTTCTTTAAAAGCACACAAACATGTGCCCAGTTACAAAGCAGTGCAAAGTAAGACTATTTGGAGAAATTTCTGCTGTGAACCACACGTGAAACCACTTGCTTGAAGACAGGCTTTGTGAGAAAAAAGGAAAGTTTATTCCAGTGAACAGAGACTAAAATCGGGAATAGATTTTATCAGCTAGCAGGGTAAGAAAACTATGCTTATGTAGATTTTGGGGAAGGGGCTATAATTACAAGGACTGTTTATGACTTGGGTGTCCAAGGACAGTCAGCATAAAGTGTATAGACAATCACTAGACTTCTCAACACCAGAAAGATTGTATTTTTCATCTTGTGGCCATCTATCCTGTTTACTGAGAAATAGCCTTTTGTTTGCTGAGGATGGCCTGCCTGTTTGCTTTGTCCTGTTTGTTTAGGTCTCATTTAGGTCAGGTATGACAGTTTCCACTACACAAACAGCTCTACCTGCCTTAGCCCACTCAGCTGCTACAACGCCACTACCCAGGGTCAGCAAGACCATTTTTCACAGATTTTCTAAGCTAATTTGTCCTGTGGGCAGAGATTCTTTCCTCCAGGGTCTCAAGCCAGTGCAGTGCAGCCCCCTAAGAGAATGCTTCTTCCTGGGCAGAAGCTGGTCTCAGAAAACAAAGCTCGCAGGAGAGAGACACCCTGCAGAGGCAGAGGGTGTGAGCCCCTTGTGCCATTCTCATGCCCAGGTCCAGCTGTCACTCCGGCCTATGTGGGCTGATGATGTGAATTTTTACAGATCACATATCCTCATCAGCTTGCAAAACAGCTAAAAATTGAGAAATCTGTGTTTAAATCTTGCTCTTTAGCAGGTGAAATTACTCACTGAAACTATGATTTTAAAGTGACCATGTCAAAAAGGAAATCAAAACTGAAATTATAGAGTATTTTTTAAATCATGAAATTAGTAAAGACAGTCACTCATTTGTCAGCAGTCTATATTCCAGGAACTGTGTTGAGAAACCTACAGCCAAATTTGGGAAAGTTGATTTCCAAAAGACAGATAGAAAACCTGAAAAGTAAGCGTGAATGTCCCCATTTAAAACACCAGAAACAGATACTGGAGGCCATGAAGAGACAGGAGCCCAGCGAGGATCCACCTTCCTGCTCACCCCACCTCAGTGCACAATCACTGCGTTTAAGGATGACATTGGCAAAGTCACACTCCAAGACACATTCATAGCTGTAAATGTTTTCAGTGATCCAAAAGAATAAAATAAATGGTACGATTGTTCAAGTAACAAAATTGAGAGAGGAACAAAATAAATCATGGTAGGCAAAAAAAGGAGATAAAATATTCATTAAGGTAAATTACCCAGTTGAATTTGTTTTTCAAATCCCAATGCAAAAACTACTCAAAAAAAGAAAGAAAAGGCAACACAAAAATGAGGAAATAAAATGAGATACACCTGTAAATATGGGTGCCATTTTCAAAAGAGAGAACTACTACACTTTATTTATTTGCTTTTTCTTTTTTTGCTTAAATTCTTTTATTGGTACATTTTAGGTATACAGAAAGTTTACATTGATCATTGGGTGCTTGTACCTGTACATGATGTATCTTGGTTCTTACTTTTTCCCCATTGCCTGTGCACTCTTCACTCCCTCCACCCTTCCCTATTTCCATAGATTTTGATTACATTTTTCTTTTTGCTCATGATTTTTCCTTTCCCTTCTTTCCTTTCCCCTTCCCTCCCATTTCCCCTCCTGCTTTGCACGTTTTCTATTTCAATTTATCAATTATTCATTTTAATCCTTATTTCCACTTTCAGTTTCTCACACTAGAGAAACTATTCAGTATTTACACATGTGTGTATTTATTTCACTTAAGAGTACAGCCTCAATATGCATTGGTTTAGCTACAAATGTCTCTAGTTTCTTGTTCTTCATGGCTGAGTAGTACTCCATTTTATAAAAAAAAAAACATATCTTCTTTATCCAGTCTCCAGGTGATGGGCACTTGGGCTGTTAAAAAGCTTTAGCTATTACAAACTGTGCCACTATAAATATGGGTGCACATATATCGCTGAAGTATAGTTCTTTCAATTCTTTTGGGAAGATACCCAGCAGGGGAATAGCTGGGTCAAATGGGACCTCTAGTCCTAGTTCTTTGAGGTATCTCCATACGGATTTCCACAGTGCTTGCACCAGTCTGCACTTCCACCAACAATGGAGCAGGGTTCCTTTCTCCCCACACCCCCACCAGCATTTGTTATTTGTTGATTTCTTGATAGCAGCCATTCTTTCTGGGGTGAGGTGGACTCTCAGTGTTGTTTTCAGCTGCATCTCTTGAATGAACAGTGATATTAAACATGTTTTCACATGTTTATTTGCTGCTTTTACTTCTTTGTCTGAGAAATGTCTGTTCATTTCAGATGCCCATGTTTAAATTGGGTCTTTGAATTTGGGGGGTGGTGGTTTTTTTCAGTTCTTTGTATATTCTAGATAGTAGTCCTTTGTCTAAGGTACGTTTGCTAAAAATTTTTTCCCACATTGAAGGTTGTCTCTTAGCTCTGTTGGTGGTTTCTCTTGCAGTGCAGAAGCTTTTTAATAAGATGAGATCCTATTTTTTGATTCTTTATACTAGTGCCCATGCTACTGAGGTTTTGCTCATAAAGTCTTTTAATATGCCAATGTCTTCAAGAGTTCTACCTAACTAATATTCCAGCAAGGTTAGTGTTTCTGTTTTAATATTTTGATCTTTAATCCACTTTGATCTTAGTTTAGCGCATGGTGATAGATATGTGTCTAGTTTTAATCTGACAGGTTGAAATCCAGTTTTTCCAACACCATTTATTAAATAGGCTATCTTTCCTCCAATGAGGGTGGTTGGCTCCTTTGTCAAAGATAAGGTGGCTGAGTATGTCTGGAGTTGTTTCTGCATCTTCTAATCTATTCTACTGATCCTCAGGTCTGTTTCTTTGCCAGTACCATGCTGTTTTTATCACAGTAGCTTTGTAGCATAGCTTCAAGTTGGGTATTGTGATACCCCCAGCCATGTCTCCATTGCCCAGAATTGCTTTTGCTCTTCTAGATCTCTTCTCATTCCAAATGAATTTCGGGATTGTTTTCTCTAGTTCTGTGAAATATACTGCTGGGATTTCAATCAGGACTGCATTGAATCTGTATAGCAGTTTTGGAAGTATGACCATTTTCACTGTATTGGTTCTTCCTACACAGGAACAGGGGTTGTCTTTCCATTTTCTTAAATGCTCTTTGATCTCTTTTTTCAGAGCACTACAGTTCTTAATGTAGTGGTCTTTTGCTTCCTTCCTTACATTGATTCCTATATATGTCATTTTTATTAGATACTACTGTGAAAGTAATTGTTTCCCTAATTTCTCTCTCAGTGAGTCTATTATTTGTGTACAAGAAGACTATTGATTTTTGAGTGCTGACCTTGTATCCAGCTACTCTAATCTGTCAATTAAGTCTAGAAGTCTTTTGGCAGAGGTTTTTGGGTCTTCTATGTAAAGTATCATATTATCAGCAAATAATGACAGTTTAACTTCTTCCTTTCCTATCTTTATTCCCCTTGTTTCTTTCTGTTTTCTAATTGCTGTGGCTAATGTTTCCAGAACTATATTGAACAGGAAGGGTGATAGTGGGAATCCTTGTCTTGTTCTGGATTTTAGCGTGAAAGTTTTCAGTTTTTGACCATTTAGTATGATGTTGGCAGTTGGTTTTTCATAGATAGTCTTAAACAGGTTGAGATAAAAACATTCTATTCCAATTTTCTGTAGGATTTTTATCATGAAAGGGCGTTGGATTCTGTTGAATGCTTTTTCTGCATCTATTAAAATGATCATATGGCTTTTGTCCTTGACTCTGTTAATATACTGTATTACATTTATTGATTTATGCATGTTGATCCATCCTTGCATCCCCAGGATAAATCTGACTTGGTCATGGTGTATGATCTTCTTGATGACACGCTGTATTCTGTTTGCTAGTGTCTCGTTGAGGATTTTTGCATCTATGTTCATTGGGGAAATTGGCCTGTAGTTCTCTTTTTGGATTATGTTTTCCCCTGGTTTTGGAGTCAAAGTAACACTTGCTTTCAGGAATTAATTTGGAAGTATTGCTTCCCTTTCAATTTCCTTGATGAGTTTAAAGAGTAATAGCAATAGTTCTTCTTTAAATGTCTTGTAGAATTCAGCAGTGAAGCCATCAGGACCTGGGCTTTTCTTTGTTGGTAAATTTTTTATTACATTTTCAATTTCACTCATTGAAATTGGTGTTTAGAATTTCTATATCTTCCTTTAACTTTGGCAATTCATATGTGTATAGGAATCTGTCCATTTCTTCTGTGTTTTCCATTTTATTAGAGTACAGGTTCTCAAAGTAGGTATTGATGATGCTCGGGATTTGTGCTGGATCTGTTGTGACTTCCCCTTTTTCATTCTTAATTACATGGATTTGAGTCTTTTCTTTCCTTTTTTTGATAAGGTTAGATAAAGGTTTATCAATTTTATTTATTCTTTCAAAAAACCAACTCTTTGATTCATTGATTTTTTTGTATCATTCTCTTAGTCTCCGTTGCATTGATTTTTGCTCGGATCTTTATAACTTCCTTTCTTTTTCGAGCTTTGGGTTTGTTATGCTCTTCTTTTTCTAGGAGCTTGAGGTTCTGCATTCGGTTATTTAACTGAGTTCTCTCTGTTGTCCTAATATGGGCATTCACTGCTATGAATTTGCCACGTAGAACTGCTTTCATTGTGTCCCATAGATTCCTGTATGTTGTGCTGGCATTATCATTTACTTGTAGAAACTGTCTAATTTCTTGTTTACTTTCCTCTGTGACCCATTGGTTTTTCAGGAGGGTGTTGTTTAATTTCCATGTGTTTGTGGGAGTTTTGCAGTTTCTTATGTCATTGATCTCCAATTTTATTGCACTATGGTCTGATAATATACAGGGGTTAACTTCAGTTCTTTTACATTTACTTAGACATGTCCTATGAGCTAGCATTCTATTTTGGAGAATGACCAGTGTGCAGCTGAAAAGAATGTTTATTCTGATTTTGTGGGGTGGAATCTATTAAGTAAACAACTATTAAGTCCCTTTGCTCAATATCTTGGTTCAGTTCTAGAATTTTGTTAATTTTTTGTCTAGATGATCTGTCTATTGGTGATAGTGGGGTATTGAGGTCCCCCCACTACAATTGTATTAGTGCTTATTTGGTTTTTCATGTCCATTCATATTTGTTTTGCATAGTTGGGGTCATTTGTATTTGGTGCATAAATATTTAGGATTGTCATCTCTTCCTCTTGGATTGCTCCCTTCACAAGGATGTAGTGACCATCTTTGTCTGTCTTAATTAGTTTTGGTTTGAAATTTACTTTGTCTGCAAATAATATTGCTACCCCTGCTTTTTTCAGGTTCCTGTCACATTGAGAACAGTTTTCCATCCTTTTACTTTCAGTCTACGAATTTTTGTGTGTGTGAATTAGTTGTGATTCTTTTATACAGCATATTGCTGGATTTTGCTTGTTAATCCATTCTGTCAGTCTATTTCTTTTGGTTGGTGAATTGAGGCCATTAACATTGATGTTTATAATTGATAGTTATTGACTCATACTTGGCATGATGTTTTATTTTTGCTGGCTCTTTTGTTTCTTATTTTTCCCCCTTTCCCGTTAGTGTCTTACCTTGCCTGGTGGCTTCCCTCTGTTGGGCCTCATGGAGTTGTGACCTTCATTGTCTTTTCTAGGATATTGTTTAGAACTGTCTGGAGTGCTGGTTTGGTGTTTGTGAAATTTCTCAGGTGTTCTTTGCCATGGAAGTTTCTAATTTCCCCATCAATTTTGAAAGATAATTTTGCAGGATACAACAGTCTAGGTTGGAAGTTATTTTCTTTCAAGGCTTGAAATACTTCACTCCAGACTCTCCTTGAGTTGAGGGTTTGTGTTGAGATGTCTGCTGAGATTCTGATGGGCTTTCCTTTTTAGGTGATTTGTTTCTTTTCTCTAACTGCCTGTAGAATTTTGTTCTTCTGTTGGGTTTCTGGGATCTTGCCTATTATATGTCTAGATTTTTTTTTTATCATGACTAGTTGGAGTTCTGTATGCCTCACTTATCTCTATGTCCAATTCTCCACCTCTGTCTGGGAAGTTTTCTACTATTACTTCTGTGAAGAGTTTTTTGTGTATGTGTCAATTGTACTTTCTCCTATTTTTTCATGGACTTCTATCAGTCTTATGTTATTCACCTTTGTATCATCTAGCAGCTGCTTACTATGTTTAAGAAATCTCTGTTTTCATGGTCCTTAACCACAATCCTGTCTTCTTTATCTGATATTCTCTCAACATTCCCTCAGTCTGCTGTGAATACTTTCAATGGAGTTTTTAATCTCTTGGATATCTGTTTGAGTCTGTTTCATGGATTCCATTTCTTTCCTATGTTGGGTGATCATGGTTTCCATTTCTTTCTTATCCTGGGCATTCATGGCTTCCAGCATGTTTCTGAGCTCATTTTTTTATCTGTTTCTGTTCTAGAGCCTCTAATTATGTCTTTTACTCTGCTCACCATTTCTGTAGTTAGCTGGGAAATTATTTTTGTTTCAAATTTTTCTAGGACCTCATTCATCTGTTTTGTTACTTCCTGTGCTATCAGTTCAGGGTGTGCAGGTGGTTGATTATCAGACTTTTCCACCTCTTTTCCCCCAGAATTTACCCTTAGTTGGGTGGAAATCTGAGTTTGTGCCTTGCTTAAATGTCTTCTCATTTTTGTTTTTGGTATTGTCCTTGGTTTAATTCCTGGGTTGATAATCCAGAATTGCTTATTGTAAGTATCATTTTTGCTCGCAATTAGAACACTTATGGAATGATTGCTTCCCAGAGGTGTCTTCCAGATATAACTGGTCTTTGGGTTTTGAGTCTCTAATGATTCTGAAGCTCTGTCATTTTTGTTATACCAGGAAGGACAACTGAATCACAACACCTTACCCCAAGTGATACAATCAGCAACACCATAGCATCAAGTACATCTTAGAAAATAACAATTTCTGGTAGTTATTAATCTTTCACCTTTAACTGTGTGAATTAAATCAAAATTGAGGACCAACCCAACATGTGTTTATAGTGAATAAACTCTTCAATATAGCAACTTTACCCTTCAGAGTGGGGAGTTACAAGGAGTTGGGAATGGAGGGATAGGTAGGTAGAAGGATAGGGGAAGGTTAACAGTGAGGCCAGAGGACACAGGCAAGAGAAGGAAAAAGAGAAGTAAAGAAAAATAAAGAAGAAATATGAGTTAGGGCCAGAACGGGAACACAAAGGGAGATGAAGAACAATGTGGGACAGCAAGGGAGTGAGTGAGAGAGAGAGAAAGAAAAGAGAAAAGAAAGAAAAAAGACAACAATTAAAATTTGAAAATAGTAGAAAAAGAAAAAAATTAAAAATATAAGCAAAAAAATACTAATAATAATTTTGAAAATAACAAATAAAAGATAAAAATGAAGGGCCTCCTTCAGGGTATGTCTCTGCTGTCACAATAGACAACGTGGGCAGCAGTGTGCAGATATCAGTCAATGAGTCTCATCAAGCCAGTCGCAGACCCGTGAAATTCAGGCAGATTTCTGGCTGCAAGTCCCAAGTTGAGCTCCCTGTCCTCCTGCAGGGTTGAACTCTGCAACGCTCTACTGCAGGTTCCAGCTGCCCTTCCCCTGAGGATAGTCCAGGTTCCGACGGGAGGTGATGATCCCTGCAACTTACCGAGCACGGTGGTCTGGTGTGCGTTTATTGCAGAGATTCTCTTCACTTTTCCAATGGGCTTCAGTTTTCATCAGGGAGCCTGAGAGAGGCCCTCTATCTGTTGTTCACTTCTGCAGCTCAGGACACTGGCCTTTATGGCCCCCTGTGCCTCTGTAGTGTGGAACCAGCACAGCCAGGCCAGAGGCGGAGGGGGTTGGGGGGGGCGGGGTTGCAGGTGCCCCAGGGGCCTACAGCCCGTGTGCCTACCTGCTTCCTGGTAGGCCTGCTGAGGTGTCCTCACCAGCTTGCTTGTCGCAGGTGGGCTTGGCTAACCGGATGGTCGGAGCGGGTCTCCAGATAGCGAAGGGCCTCCCAGCCTGCATGCCCAGCTGCTTGCTGGTCTGTTTATTTATTTTTTGACACAAGGTCTCACTACAAAGTTCAGGCTGGCCCTGGACTCACTATGTAACCTAGGCTGGCCTTGAACTCTTGGTGATCCTCTTGCCTCACCCTCCTGAGTGCTGGGACTATAGACATGCACCACCACGCCCGACTTACACATATATTATAAAAAATTAGATGTTCACCAAAGAAGCATTCTGAATTTAAATTCAGGAAATGTTGAGCTAAACAAAGCCAACATTATTTCTAGCATTTCTCTAGTCTGTAACATGCCATACATGTATGCACTGTTAATCTCCAAAATACATTATTGACCATAAAATCATTTCACAGAATATACTCCTTCAAAATCTATCAGTAGGGGAAAATGCACAAAACTAGCCTAATGCTGAATGTCATACAAAAGCTCTAACAAGTAGCACAATAGAGAAAATCAAATGAAAACTTTTATCATGCCCAGTGGACGCTAATTAATATACTGTGTATAGACCACAAGAAGAAAACTACCTCAGTTTCAGATCTGCATATTAAGTATTGTTCTCTCTGTCATAACTCCCACTAAATTCATGCCCTTTGTCAGAGGACACTGGAAAGTCAAGATAGTTGCAACTTTCTACCATCAGCTGGGATTCATTTAGATGAGGAATGTGGACCTTACAAAGCCAACTCGATCATGTTCTTCAGTTTAAAAGAGTGGGAGAAGAAAAAAAGAATAATTCTCTCCTGTTTTGCTTTACAAATGTCGTAAATATTATCTTTCCTTTGGACTGAGCTAAATTATGGGAACCTTTAAAACACTGAGGTGTAAGAAAAAGCTAGGTGGTAATCCATTTTATCTGTACTGGATCTATCAATAAGGGTGGGTCTACCTTGGCAATGAAATGCTTTAAAAAACTCAATAAAATATTTAAAACTATTTGAACTCAACGTATTGATTCCATGAGAGGTAATACCCTAGAACCACACCTGTGAAAAATCAGCAGTGCACATCTGCCTGGAGTCCACCCTAACACTTACTTCAGTTTGTTACTTGTATCCAGCAGGGTCATCATACAGTCTGCCTTTCTACCACAGTTTGGGCTTTTGAGTGCTGTTGTGATTTCATTAAATTGTTGCCCTTCCTCTCCAAGAGCTGTTTTTATTTTTATTTTATTTATTTATTTATTTATTTATTTATTTTTGGTACCGGAGATGGAACTCAGGACCTTGAGGCTTGCGAGGCAGGCATGGTGCCACTGAGCTAAATCCCTGGCCCCCAGAGCTGTTTTTAAATCATAGCTCTGCAAATCATGTGATCTGGAGGAGATAACTTCCTCTTTGTTCATGATTTTCCTCAGGGATAAAACACAGATAATAGCAGCAGTGAGTTCAGGGTCATTATGAAGATTAAGTACATTATCCTGAGCTTAGTATAACAACTCATGTTTAGTATGTACTTTGCACATGCTAGAAATATTATAAAACCAAGAGCACCCCCAGTTTCTTCATATGTAAATTTGAGACTAATAATACAGAAGTCCTGAGTGATATGGACAATTATACTGGAAAACCCCTGTAAAGTGTCTAGCAGAGTACCAGACACACAATACAAACTCAATAATATGTGTTCCTTCCTCTCCCTGAATCTACAAGTTGTAGAACTAACAATCCACTACCATTTGGTGTTTCATTATGTAACAGAAATCCTACACCTGGAAAAATAAAGCAAAATAAAGGAACAATAGAAAATTAGAACTGATGTCTAGAAAATAAAACCTAAAAGGAAGGCTGTAGACACTGAGATCAATTAGCTAAGGAAGCCAATCTGCAGGAAATTTAAATATTCCAGAATTTTGGGAAGGTGCTTGACTTGGGAGTCACATGTTTTTGAACCTCTATTTTTTTCCATTCTTTACAGTTTCCCCAAGCCCTTCCACCTTGACCCTACCCTAGTCTCACCACACAGAAGCAGATATATCTAACCCGAAGAGATGACCACATATTTCCTAAAAATCCCAATCCATGAAGACGTGTACATAAAAAAATGCTTTTTAAAGAAGTATTAAACTGTTGAGCAAAACAAAACAAAAAACTGCCAAGTCACTGTGTGACAGAGCCCTTAAAAATAACTGACATAATGTAGGTAAAATCCTTTTAGCACTTTTTCTCCCACACAGTGGGTGCTCAAAACCTCAGCCACTGGGAGGATTGGCACTTGATCATGGTGCAGCCACAGACCCATCTTTGTTGTGGCAAACTAGATTCCTATTCCAAGTGAGCTGGTGTGGCTGTAATAACATTGGGTCGTGACTAGTGATTTTTCCTTCTCAGATTCTCCCCCCATACATTTTCCTACAAACAATGTTCGCATTCCCTTCATGCCAATGTTTTGCTCCACCAACCAGACCTTATAAACCTCTAGATTTATTTTAGTCTAAATTTTATAAATGTTACCCAAAGCCAGTCTTCCTTTTTGTTTTCTTGTAACATAAAAAAAAACAGATCTGCATTGCACAAATCTGCATTACTCAAAGTTTCTGCGTTTGTTCCTTATTCAGTTTTTTGCCCCTAACAGGCTTATGAATGAAAAATCAAGCTGGATTTCCTAAGCAAGTGGCAGAAGGTGTTGGCCTACTTTATCTGGAACACAGCCCTGAAATAAACTCAGCAAAGCCTGCTGGATATTCTTTTTTTAGTGTGATTCTTTTAAAATATTATTAATTTTATTGGTACATTTTAGATATACAATATAATGACATTCATCATTGGAAATTTGCACCTTTACATAGTCTCTCTTGGTTCTTATTTTCTTCCCCCAGCCCTCCCTTCAACCCCTCCACCCCTCCCTATTTACAAAGACTTTGTTTCAATTTTTTTCATTTTCTCATATTAATTCCATTCCCTTCTTTCTTTTCTCCTACCCCTCCCACTTTCCCTTTGCCCCTTTTCGTCCTATTTCACTTATTTATTTTACCTAATGGCCCATCAATTGGAGATTGCATAAAGAAAATGTGGTTTTTCTATAAAATGGAGTACTACTCAGCCATAAGGGATGAGAAATTAGAGACATTTATAGCTAAATAGATGCACATTGAGGCAATACTCTTAAGTGAAATAGGACACATATGTGTAAATACCGAATAGTTTCTCTGGTGTGGGAAACTGAAAGTGTAAAAAATGGGTATTCTAATGTCATGTTACCTGACAAGGTCTCCATAAGGCTTCTAGGGATCCAGTTCTTCAGCCCCTCCCCAACAGTGCATTAGTCTCAGAGCCTGCTGGGGAGGGGAGACTGGCAGGTGAGCTGGTATCCACTGCCACAGGCATCTGTCATCCGGCTGGAGAGTCATTATCAAGTTCTAAATTAATTAGTGATAAACTGCTGGAGAAAGGGAGGTCTAGGTAGACAGACAACAAGCAGGCTGATGACCAGTCTCCAAGTTAGGACACAGGAGAGGGAAGGAAAGAATGTCTCCAGTTATAAAAGAAGGGTAGAAAACAAAACAGCCTGCGAGCCAAGAGAGTCCAGCAGCTCCCTGCAGATTCACCACAGCTCAGCATCCTCAGACCCGTTCTCTGCCTCCCCATTGCCCAAATTCCTGTCTGTGAACTGGACTGGGGCTGTTCCTCCTCCACTCGGTTCAGAACAGAGATTAATGGGCAGATACCATAGTAACCTACGTCATTATCTTTAATTTTTTGCCATAACAAATATTCACTTGCATATCTCTATAAAAAGGAACATCTACCCTGGCATTATGTCATTTCAGGATCGCAGCTAAGAAAGAAAGTATATTTCCATCTACAAAATTTTAAGAACAAATTTTATTCATTGTATGTCCATGGGTAGGGGAGAGGAGGGAGAAGGAGGAACGTGGGAGTAAGAAACTTCACTGAAATGTGGCCTACATATTAAAATTTCTACAAAATCTTGTTAAAATCTCTGCCTCAAACCTTATTACATGTACTATTTGTAGGTGTTTTTAAATATCTATTTCTGACAATATAAACTTTTTTAAAGTTCTAAGAAATGCTCTTTCTCATGTAGTTCTCACAAGTTACAGGTCAAGGAGATACAGGTTGCCAGGCGTTCTTCCTGTACCTTGCATTGGAATCACCAGGGAAGCTTTTAAATCAAGCACCCTTTCCCCTGAAATTCACTGACTCCAGGTGGGGATCGGGAATCTATCTTTTTAAATGCTCCTCTGCAGTCTAGACTGCACTCAAGGTCAATATTAGAAGTACTAAAGCATCAAGTGTGCACATTCCCAGCAGTGTCCAGCTGCTTGGAGAGGAAGAGATAGTTCCCTCCGTTTCTTTCCCTGCTCTTGCAATGAGAAGTATGGCGTTGTCCCGTGATCTTCATATATCACCCTTCTGGAACCACTTCTTCAAGCACACAATTGAAAAGATCAAGTTTTAAATAAAAGTACATACACATACATGGGGTGTGTGTTTCCAGCTACAAAAGGATGAGAAAAACAAGGTCATCACTAACCAAAGTCAGATCTGAAAAGGCTGTGCTACTGGTGGCTGAAGCAAAACTCCCATTAAATAGCTAAAAACTATGTTTAGAAGTTAATTCTAAAATCTGTAAACTTCACAGAACATTTTTCCTTTTATTTGCTTTAGTGCAAAGAAGAATAAAAGTAGTTCTTTTCGCTTTCCACCAGGAAAAGGCGTTCCCTGTCAGATTCCTAATTTAACCATGGCTGCCCCCTCCTGGCCATTTATGCCATCACAAGGCTTGGAAGGAGGCTTACAGAAGTCTTGAAAATTTTTGTTTCATCTTTGAAGGAAGAACAAAAACTAAAATTGATCTCTGAGTGCCCTAGTTTATTCATTCTTATAAAATGATTATAATCTTATAAAATTCAATCTTCTAAAATGATTATAGTAAGCCTTTAATTTATTTTGGGGGGCATCTGCAATTTTTGAATTTACCAACTTTAAACTGTGTTGCTAAAACAACGCGAGACACTTTTTATGCTTTTGCTCCCTATATTTGTGTGCTCTTTACTCAACATGTACGAATCACCCTAAGTAATCTTAGATCCTGCTAACTCTCCGCACTGGGGTGCACACAGCCATGGGCCTGACTCTGCACTCCACCTCGCCTGCTTCTGCAGGCCAAGCTGTGTCTGCCCCGGGAGCAGAGGCCAGGCAGGCCTGCGGAAGTCCAGCCCTCGGTGAGCTCCTATAATTTCCCTGACCTGGCTACAGTGTCCCATTCTATGGACCTCCAGTTCCTGTTCAGCAAATGTTGAGATCCCAGACACTCACTGCAGTCACTGTCCCAGCCTGTTGAGGAAGTGTCCCGGGCTTCTGATTGGAGGTCATTACCTGGACACCTCAAGTCCCCTCCCAGTCAGGATCCCTCCAGGACATTAATATGCCAGGCCTAAGTCAAAGAGAAGGGCCCAAACACAAATTGAAAAGGTTTGCTGTGTGTGCGTGTGCGTGTGTGTGTGTGTGTGTGTGTGTGTGTGTGTGGTGCTGGGGATCAAACCAGGGCCTCATGCATACTAGGCAGGTGCTCCACCTCTGAGCTACTCCCCCAACACCAGTTAGCATTTATTAATTACATTTTTTTAAAAAACTGGTAGCACCATATCTGTGGTAATCTGCTATATTCTCTTTGCTGAAAGACAAGTATAGTCTTTTATGCTTCTTTTCATAAATTATAAACATAACATTATTATTCTTTTAAAGCAGGGATTTAGGTAAGACAAAAGTAAATTTTTGGAAGATGGAAAACAAGGAAACTTAGCAAGGAAACATATTTATTTTCCTACTTTACCAACATTTTCAAAAACAGTAGCAAATTTAATGTATTATTGTTATGTAATGACATACTAGTAAAAATCATCACTCACTAAAAATGAGCTAGAAATTAGAGTTTCTTAAAGTAAATAATGAACAGAAAGAAAAATCTGCTAATCTACAGTAGTAAATATTTATTCATTGTGGTACACATCAAATATACAGTGGTCTGCATTGGAATAATATTTATTCACAAAGTGAAATGAATTACTCATATGTTACTGTGAAGCAGTAGATTACATTTTTTCAAAAGGCAGAAGCTTATCTTACAAACATTACTGAAGCTAGCAGTGAGAGAATCTATACTTACTAAATTCTAGAGTCACTACAACCTTACATGTGATTTATATTTGCATGAAAAAACACTCTCAAGTACTATGTAACACATGGCCCCATTTAAAAATATTTCTATTTTTTATTTATATCTATACATAATACCACACATTCACAAACCTGAAAAGATACACATATACTAAATTTAAAATGGGATTTACTTCTGAGTAGTGGGTAGGACTAATGTTCACTTCCTTCTCTTTCCTTATCTGTGTTTTCTAATAAAGAATTCTGATATTTAGTGCTTACATGCTTTTAAAACATTGTATTTAAAAGAAAAGTAAAAATACGTCCTGCTAATTTTCAATGTTATCTGGAGCTAGTGCCACATTCCTTAAGAAAGATCTGTGTGCCTTAGTAAATCAGAGAGAACTTTTAATGTCTGAGGCTTTTTCAGCAATAAGCACAGCAATGTACAAAGTAAGCTGTCCTAGTGTACACTGTTTAATTCCAGCATTCAGGAATCTGAAAGCCTCCATCTCCACAGTCCACACTGACTGAGGAAAGATGGGGCCGTGTTTCCCAGTAACTGGCTTCTGCTGAAACATTCTTGATGGCCTGCGGAAAGTGATCAAGGCAGGATGCCTCAGTCAGGCCACATCTTGTTTCTATGGATAAGTCAGACTATATTTTATTTAATAAAAGGGAGCGCATTTACAAACATACAAACCAAGTATCGTCATATGTTCACATACTAATAAGGACTGTGCACACCATGATTATCATACAATAGATACATATTTTAAAATATATATTTTGTACAATGCTCTCAGAGCTAGAAATTTTCTAATCTCTTCTAAAAATATTCAAAGATCTATCTTCAGTCAGGTAAAAGTTGCTATAAAATCTCTGAATGCATCTAATTGGTTTCACAATTTGTAAAAACGATTGCTATATTTTTTTGAACTATCCCCACCAAGTTATTGCATTATTTTACAGCTTGCTGGGAAATAATCAAATGACTTATCTAACCACCAATCAAGAAGTTTTTTAGTCTTTCAGCTCCTCCCCAAAACACCCAGCAGGCAAATTTCAGCATGAAGCTCTTCCGGTGAAAAGTAAATCAATGTGTGTGTTTGCTCCAGATGCCACAGAACAGTGTCTGGAGAGGCCTCAGCAACATGGATATGTTGGAAACAGACTGGGCTGGCTGGTTTCAACAATATTCCAAGGACAGTGAGGAAAGACTTTCACCTTATCTCTGTGTTTGCAGCTGTAAATGCAGATGCTGGCAAGAATCTCAGCATACACAAAATACTTCTTAATTCCTATTAATACTGTCCCTGCTACAATTATGTTTTGGCCTCTTTGCTTGGAAGGAAAAGCCTGGAATGATCTCTTCTATTGACTTTATAATCTGCATAAATCTCTCAGATTTTTGTGGGGAAAGTTTCCATGCGACATATCTTTGGCGAAAGAGAGGGAAAAGCAGCAACGTCCCTCTCTCTCTCTGTGGACTTCGCTGCACTATCAGATATGTAGAGAAACTGCAAGAGCCCACGGGCCACAGAACAAGTGCTCACAGTAGACTCATCATGAGCCTGTCCATACCTTTCTGATGGTCATCTCCACAAGCCCAGTGCATGTATGTGTGTGTCTGGACCAAAACAGCATAAACCACCTGCTACAGACGATGAATTGAAGAGGACACCCTGGCCAGCAAAGAGAAGAGTCCACTGCTAAGTGACTAAACACTTAGCAGGCCAGGCCCTAAGCCAGACCTTCAAATCTGTTATCTCATGAAATTATTTAATACCCTGAGATGGAAAATCATCCTCATTTTCTGGAAGAAACTGAAGTTCACAGAGCTTCAGTAAACTGTCACATAGGCAGGCAGCAGTGGAGTTAGGATTGAAACCCAGATTTGCCTGACACCAAATGTGCCATGTGGATATTAACATCTGAAGACTTTGAAAATCAAATAAAGAAATGTACTTTGCCACACCATTACAATATGGTTTCAAGACATCTTATGTTTATATTTATCATAATTGCTAACCATATTTACATGATAAGGTGATAGTGGGTTTAACTAGAAAATTATTCTATTCTAAAAGCAAGTGGTTTAATACTTTTAAACAAGCTCCCTCTTTCCATCAACTACTTAACCAATTGCATGGCCTTAGCTAAAGCATGGTTATTTCAAAAAGAAAGAAAGAAAAACTTGTAAGATATACTTTCTTCAAAAAAGGTACACTTTATTTCATTACTGAGGTACAGTTTTAATTAAAATTCCAAGTCTACATTTTGCTTTTTAAGTGACAGATATTTTCATTAACTAGCACATAGCCCATTGTCATAATTCTTCTGAAATAACTCATGTGGTAAGAATTAAGGTAGTAAGGGCAAAAGGTCACTTAGACTTTAACACAGTGTGAGCTTAAATTCAAACAAAATGCAAGAACCAATGCATGTGAAAAGGGTTCAATTTTAATAGAATGCAGAACAAATTAATTTTTTAGCATTTAATACCACCCAACTGCATAATGAGATTTCATTAGTGCTTTGGGAGCAGAAATAAAAGTAGTTCTGCAAGGTCAGATTGTTAACTACTTCAAGCTAAAGGTATCATTGGCCTACTAAACGCTGGGTGAAGTCACACCGAGATATGGAAGACTCTGGGTTCCACCATCTTGTGTGTAGATGTTGTTTGCTGTTGCTTTTTAAAAGGGAAAAAGATAAAAACTGTTTCAAGAGTGTTGCTAGTATTTTCCCAGCAGTTCTTCTCCAACACTTTTCTAGACTAGGAAGGGCTACATTTACCTTCTCCCCTATCTTCTGCCCTCATCTATTAATTCAACCAGAAAGGTGGCTACAAGATGCTTTCAGACACCACCCTCCTCATGGGTTGAGCCACCATCCAAGTCCCAACAACCTAGAAAGCCTGCAGTTCCATCCGAGCCTCTGGCCTGTAAAGCAATATCCACAAGGCAGGGGGCCAGCCTTTGTTTTCATCCAATTAACTGAGCAAAAATGGTTTCTACTGAGAAAAGACCTTTCATGGCCTGGCTCCAAAACTTGCCAAAAAGAAGAATGAAACACCAGCCTAAGCTTCAGAATTGTATTTCAGAAAGTCACTATGGCAGACACTGGCTACACACTTAATGTCCCAAGAGAGATGTCTCTTTTCATGGCCAATCCTTGTTTTTCATCATTGAGTGTGAAAATACATCCAGTGACCTGTTGGTCTGTGACTTTCTGCTGTGGAAAGGTACACTCTATGCTGAGCACACTGTCAAAGTCTCAAAGTCTCTATCACACCCAGAAACAAGGGAACACAGTTATAATCCTTTCGACACACAGTTATAACCAAAAACCTGCATCAGCATCCAGAGGAGCCAATTTCATACCTCTTTCAAGAGCACTGAGAGCTAATCTTACATTCTCTCCCAAGACGTCAGGGGCTGGATCCACTCATACAATTACAAACTCTGAAGTACCTACCATGTGCTTCCACTATACTTGATCCCTACAGCAAGACAGATGTGGGCACTGTGCTCACAGAACCCAGGACCATGGACAATGCCATGCAGAGTCTCAACACCTGCGCAGAATTTGGTAAAGAAAAGTGCCCAAATACAATACACATGCAGAATGCACACGAAAGGCTAGTAAGAACTTTGTTATCTCCATCTCTTTTCACACAAGCTGTTTCTCTTCCTTGATACTTGAGTGAAGCCCCTAAAGAATATAGCTCAATGAAAGAGTGGCCCATTCAGTAGAAAAATGGCATCATGACTTTGGTTTCCAAAGGTTGAAAGTGAAAACTCACTTTGATTAGTTTTGCACTGCTCTGACAAAACACCAGAGAACAACAACTTAGTGAGACAAGGTTATTATGGTTCACTATTTCAGAGGTTTCGGTCCATGGCTGGCTGACTCCACTGCTTTTAGGCTCATGGTGAGGCAGAAACTTCATAGCATGGAGGGCATGGCGGAGGAAAGCTACTTAGCTCATTGCAGACAGGACACCAAGAGAGAAGGGAACATCCTGTGCTGCAGGTTTTCTCCTTCTTATATTTTTGTTCCATCCGGGCCTCACCCTACCGGATGGTGCCACCTCATTCAGTGCAGGTCTCCCTCGCAGTTTGCTATCCCAGAAGCCAGTCCTCTCAGGAAACACCTCACAGACACCCAGAAGCACGCTTCAGTAAGACCCTGGGTGTTTCTCAATCTAACCAAGTTGACAAGATTCACCATCACAATTAGGAAAAAAAAAAAAAAAAAACACTTTTTTATAGCCAAGAAAATACTAAAACATTCTAAATTTATATGCCTTTGACACACTGTGCTACTTTTGCTTTAGGACCTGGATAGAACCTCTGAATTGTTCTCAATTCAATATTTTAAACAGTCACCGTCAAGTTTTCAGAATTGTTACAAGAGTTAAAAATTATCTGGTAGTCTAATTTTAGGTTGCATTCAATGAAAGAGTTTCTATACCCAATAGAGTGTTGGACGAGATGACTAAAGTCAGTTGTACTCTCATGAATCTTGGAATATAAAATCCTTAAAAAAAAAAAAAGGAAATATTCAACTTGAATTACAACATTCTCAAAGTGTTCATCAGTAGGGTATTTAAGCCCATAGAAGGAATTTCTCTCAGTGAGACAATGTTATAAATTGTGTTTATTTCACAAACCAATCACGAAAAGACTCTTCACCCATAATGTGCCAAAACAGAACTGAACTAGTATACACCTGAAATAAGAAAATAGTATAATATAACAGACTTACAAGGCAGTTGATATATTATTCAGAATAAATGTTTAAAACCACTTTATAGATCATACACAAAATCCAACAGCTACTGTTGTGCTGTGCCCACTGTAGCTATGGGTTTGCACAAATCATTTCCCTGACAAGACTGGAACAACTATTTGAAATGTGTTTTGTATTCCTCCCTGATTCCCCTGCAGTGACTCTAATGAATACCTATTGAGCAAGTATAGATAAATAAAAGACTTTCCTAGAAGAAACCCAGGAGCATTAGAGAAGCCAGTGGCCCTACTCTCTATTCATATAAGAGGAAAACAGGGCAATGGGCCTCAGTGTCCTTATTTAATCACGAAAAGAAGACAATGGCTGCCTCTTTTATTATCTCCATCTGACTTAGCATGGCCACTTAACATCTGTGAAATCCCTGTAACTGGTGGATTTGGGATGCTTGGGCAACCCCAGAAGACTGTGAACTCCACAACTGTGGGGACCATGGCTGAATGGTGATCACTATGCATCACAGCTCAAAGGTCTGGCACAGAGCAGGCACCCAAATACCACTGCTGAATGGGTGCACTACAGTTGATCACTTTTAACAGGCTCCCTAAGATCTGCACTGATCAGTATAGTGCCTTGAATCCTGAAATGAATAAATCTTCTTAGTCCACCATTCATTCTTTAAACTTTTGCAAATGTGCATAAGAGAACAATTTCCCCTCCCTTGTAGCTCTGCTATAAGGGAGGGGAAGGAAGTGGGAACATGCTGCTAAGAGCTCACTGGCCCTCAGGGCCTCTGTCAGGCACAGCACAGTGGCGGGTGCTGTCCACACAGGCAGGCTTTCTGGGGAGGGCAGCCTGATCACATTGTGATGGTGCAGGGACTGTGTTGCCAGGTTCTTTGACTTTTCAAGGTAAATGGTTTAAAGTCTCCAGGTTCTTACTTTTGGCATGTAATAAACATTTTAATAAAAGCAGTATGTGATATCTAACTCTGATATCTAACCAAGATGATAAGTCCAGCTTACCCTTATGCTGTGAAGCACAGAAAGAAAAAGCACTGTTACTTTAGAGTATTGAGCAAAGCTAAGAAGGCTGAAAATCAAGGATACAGTAGGCAGAGGCTAGGCCAGACAGCCCCAAAGGCTCTACCAACATTTCAAAAATTAATCTTCCTGAAAGAATTAAAGATATCATATTATAGTGAATCATGCATACCTATGTTTATCATACCACAATTCACAATAGCCACATCTTGTAAGCAGCCTATATAAATGTCCATCAACAGACGAATGGATAAAGAAAGTGTAGTATTTATGCACATTGGAGTACTATTCTGTCATAAACATAAACGAGTAATTTGTAAGAAGCCTTGAGACCATAATGTTAAGTGAAATAAACCAGACAAACAAGCTTAAATATCACATGGTTTCTATTATATGAGAAACCCAAAATATAAAGAAAGAGGAAAATAAAAGGTGGGTAATAGAAAATAGGGAGATAGAGTTTTGCAAAAGGGAAGGGAACCAAGAGATGGCAGGAGAGGGGAGGGAAGGAAGGAGAAAGGAATGAGAAAAGAATTAAAATGTATTATGTACACGTACTAGCCCCCCAGGAGGAAAGGAACCATTATGCACTGCAAACATGTAGTACTAATAAAAAATACAAATTGAAAAAAATTTCAAAACATTGGAGTTAGTTTTCAAACCTTTTAAAAACTGAAATCAAAAGTGATGCCCAATACCAAAAAGAAAAAAAAAGAGAGAGAAGGGCTGAGGTCTTCAGAGGGAAGGCCAAACGTCCACCTTCTATCCTAATGGCCCGAGGGGTTCCCCCGAGTCCCCCTGACTCCACAGAGGCCCATTATCTTTTCTTTTTTCTTTTTTTCCCCCATTAAGTTTATCGGTACATTTTAGGTATAAAATACAGTTACATTCATCATTGGGATCTTGCACCATTACATGAGTATCTTGGTTCTTATTTTTTTCCCCTTCCCCTGCCCTCCCTTCACCCCCTCCACCCTTCCCTATTTGCAAAGACTTTGTTTCCATTCTTTTCCTTTTCTTGTATTTTTTCTTTTCCCTTTTTTCCTTTCCCCTATCCCTCCCACGTCCACTGCTCCTTTAGACCTTTTCTTCCTGTTACACAATATCAGTTATACATTTTTTAAATTACAATATCAAGATCTACGAGACATTACCACAGATTTTACAGAATTTAAAAGGATATAGAAAGCATATTACAAAAATCTTTTTTGAAATAAATTTGACAACTTCTAAGAAGTACCTTGGAAGACAAATAAATGAAACTAACACTGGAGGAAATATAAAATTTGAATAGCACCTATTAAAGAAAGTATATTCCTAGTTTGAAAACCTACCTATATGACAACAACAGGCTCATATACATTTTAACTGATAAATTATATCAAACAATTAAAGCAGAAAAGAGAAGGAACACTTCTCCCCTCATTTTAGGAAATCAACATTGTGCTAATCCTAAAACTGGATAAAGTGGAGTCACGCGGAAGACTCCGAATCAGCCCGCTGCAGACAGGCAGGTCTGTGCACGCCCTACCGAGGTCCTGAGTCACCAGGAAGATGCCGAATCACCCCACTGCAGACTGGCAGGCCTGCCCACACCCTACTGAGGTCCCCAGTCCCGTGGAACACGCCGAATCAGCCCACTGCAGACAGGCAGGTCTCTGCATGCCCTACCGAGGTCCTGAGTCACGCAGAAGACGCCGAATCACCCCGCTGCAGACAGGTAGCCACCTGATTCCATATTACCAAGGCGCAGAGGACACCAGACCACCAGACCAAGGTACTGAGTCCCACTGTTCCCGGCCCATAGGTAGGGGCTTCTGAGCCGTCGTCCCACTGCTCCTGGTCCAGAGGAAGGGGCTTCCTGGTCACCATCCTTCCCGCTGCTCCGAGCCCACAGGAAAGGGCTTTTGGGCCACCTTCTGTACCAGTGCTCCTGGCCCAGAGGAAGGGGCTTCCGGGCCACCATCCCTCCCACTGCTCCTGGTCCAGAGGAAGGGGTTTCCCGGCCATCAACCCTCTGGCTGCTCCCAGCCCACAGGAAAGGGCTTTTGGGTCACCATCCCTACCACTGCTCCCGGCCCCTGTCCCACCTCACCCAGCTCAGAGGAGGTAATCTGGGCAGGCGCTAACAGCCCCCCGCCGCAGTCGAAATGAGAAAACACATAAATAAGTCTCAAAACCAGACTTCCAGATCACCTACAGCAACCCCAAAGGGAAATGAGATGGAACACTCTGATACTCAACCACCTGGACCCACTGAACTGGCAACAAAAGGGGATCTGGAAAAAATGAAATCAGAAATAATTTCTCAGATAACAGGAGAAATTGTGCCCTTAGTGCAAGACATGATTAATAAATCTAGAGAGGAGCTCAGGAACATGATGGAATCCCAACATAAGAAACAAATGGAATCCATAAAACAGATGCAAATAGATTTCCAGGACATGAAAAACTCCATTGAAAGTCTACACAGCAGAATGAGCCAATGTGAGGACAGAATTTCAGATAGAGAAGAGAAGATTGCAATTAGTGACCAGAAAAAGAAAAATTGCTTCAAAAGTATAAGGGAACATGAGAAATCAATCCAGCAGCTGCTAGATGATACAAAAAAAGAATAACATAAGACTGATTGGGCTCAATGAAGAAACAGGAGAGAGTGCAGATGACATAAAAAATCTCTTCACAAAAATAATGGCAGAAAACTTCCCAAGAAGGGGAAAAGAGCTTGACATACAGATAAGTGAGGCATATAGGACTCCAAATAGCCTTGATCAAAAAAAATCTACACATAGGCATATAATTGTTAAGATTCCAGAAACACAACAGAAGAACAAAGTTCTCCAAGCAGTCAGAGAAAAGAAACAAATCACATAGAAAGGAAAGCCCATCAGAATCACAGCAGACTTCTCAACACAAACCATCAAGGCAAGAAGAGCTTGGAGTGACATAGTCCAAGCCCTAAAAGAAAACAGCCTCCAACCCAGATGGATGTACCCTGCAAAACTATCTTTCAAAATGGATGGAGAAATAAGACACTTTCATGACAAAGAGCACCTTAGGAACTTCCTGAATACCAAACCAGCACTCCAAAGAATTTTACACAGTATCCTAGGAACAGACATTGAGGATCACAACCCCAGGAAGCAAAGCAGAATGAACCCATCTGGCATGACAAGAAATTAAATGAAAAGGGGGAGAACCCAACAAAAAGAAAAAGTCATGGCAATGACAAGTCAATACGTTTCAGTTATAACCATCAATGTTAATGGTCTCAATTCACCAATCAAAAGAAATAGCCTGGCAGAATGGGTCAAGAAGCAAAATCCAACAATATGTTACATACAAGAAACACACTTAATTCAAAAGGAAACTCATAGACTGAAAGTTAAAGGGTGGAAAACAATACTCCATGTGACAGGAACCCGAAAAAAAGCAGGAGTAGCTATCCTCTTGGCAGATCAAGTAGATTTCAAACCAACACTGATTAAGAGAGATGAAGAAGGACACTACATCCTTGGAAAGGGAAGAATCCAAGAGGAAGAGATGACAATCATAAATATCTATGCACCAAACACTAGTGCCCCCAACTATATAAAACAAATACTAACGGACATGAAAAGCCATATATGCACTAATACAATTGTAGTGGGGGACCTCAACACCTCACTGTCACAAATAGATAGATCAACTAGACTAAAAATAAGTAATGAAATACTAGAACTCAATCGAACGCTTGAACAAATGAACTTAACAGATGTTTACAGAGTCTTCCACCCCACAAAATCAGAATACACATTCTTCTCAGCTGCACATGGGGCATTCTCAAAAATAGACCACATACTCACACATAGAACATGGTTAAGTAAGTGCAAAGGAATTGAAGTTATCGCCTGTATACTGTCAGAGCATAGTGCAATGAAATTGGAGATCCATAGCAAAAGAAACTCAAAAACTTTCATAAACACATGGAAATTGAACAACACACTTCTGAATAACCAATGGGTCACAGAGGAAATTAAAGAAGAAATCAGACAGTTCCTTCAATTAAATGACAATGACAATACAACATATCGGAATCTACGGGACATAAAGCTGTCTTACCAGGGAAATTCATAGCAGTGAATACACATATTAGGAAAACAGAATGAGTTCAATTAAACAACCTGATGCTGAGCCTCAAGCTTCTAGAAAAAGAAGAGCAGGACAACCCCAAAGCTCATACAAGGGAAGAAATTATAAAGATCAGAGGAGAAATCAATGCAATGGAGACTAAGAGAATGATACAAAAAAATCAATGAAGCCAAGAGTTGGTTCTTTGAAAGAATCAACAAAATTGATAAACCTTTAGTCAACCTTGTCAGAAAAAGGAAAGAAAAGGCCCAAATCCATGCAATTAGGAATGAAAAGGGTGAAATGACAACAGACCCAGCAGAAATCCAGAGGATCATCAATACCTACTTCCAGAACCTATACACCAATAAGATGGAAAACACAGAAGAAATGGTCAGATTCCTAGATACATATGAATTACCAAAGTTCAACGAAGAAGACCTAAAAATTCTGAACAACCCAATATCAAACAATGAAATTGAAAATGTAATTAAAAACTTATCACCTAAGAAAAGCCTGGGCCCTGATGGCTTCACTGCTGAATTCTACAAGACATTTAGAGAGGAACTGCTGCCACTACTGTTTAAACTCTTCAATGAAATTGAAAGGGAAGCAATACTCCCAAATTCATTCCTGGAAGCAAGCATCACCTTGATCCCCAAAGCAGAGAAAGACCCAACTGAAAAAGAGAACTATAGGCCAATCTCACTAATGAACATAGATGCAAAAATCCTTAATAAGATAATGGCAAACAGAATGCAGAAGATCATTAAGAAGATCATACACCCTGATCAAGTGGGATTCATCCCAGGGATGCAGAGATGCTTCAATATACGAAAAGCAATTAATGTAATACACTATATCAATAGAGCCAAGGACAAAAACCATATGCTTATCTCCATAGACGCAGAAAAAGCATTTGACAAAATCCAACATGCATTTATGATAAAAACCCTACAAAAAATTGGAATAGATGGTCTCTACCTCAAACTCATAGAAACCATCTATGAAAAACCAAAAGCCAATATCACACTAAATGGTCAAAACTGAAATCCTTCACACTAAAATCAGAAAGAAGACAAGGATGTCCACTATCACCACTCTTGTTCAATATAGTTCTGGAAACATTACCCACGGCAATTAGACAAGAGAAAGAAATAAAAGGAATAAAGATAGGAAATGAAGAAGTCAAATTGTCATTATTTGCAGATGACATGATACTCTATATAGAAGACCCCAAGAACTCCACCAAAAGTCTTCTAGACTTAATAACCAAATTCAGTCAAGTAGCTGGTTACAAGGTCAACACACAAAAATCAATAGCTTTCCTCTACACCAATGACAGACTCACTGAGAGAGAAATAGGGCAAATTATTCCTTTCACAATAGCAGCCAAAAAACTGAAATACCTAGGAATCATCCTAATGAAAGAAATCAAAGACCTCTTCTCTGAAAACTATGGCACTCTGAAAAGAGAGATTGAAGATGATATCAGAAAATGGACAGACATCCCCTGCTCCTGGGTAGGAAGGATTAATATAGTGAAAATGGCCATACTTCCAAAACTGCTATATAGATTTAATGCAATTCCAATTGAGATCCCAGCAGCATACTTCATAGACCTCAAGAAAACAATCCAAAAATTCATCTGGAGCAAGAAGAGACCCAGAATAGCAAAAGCAATTCTAGGTAACAGAGATATGGCAGGGGCTATCACAATCCCCAACCTGCAACTCTACTACAAAGCTACTGTGATAAAAACAGCATGGTACTGGCAAAGAAACAGGCTTGAGGACCAGTGGAACAGATTAGAAGATGCAGAAACAACACCAGACACACTCAGCCATCTCATCTTCAACAAAGGAGCCAAACACCCTCACTGGAGGAAAGATAGCCTCTTTAATAAATGGTGCTGGAAAAATTGGGCTTCAACTTGCCAAAGATTAAAACTAGACCTATATCTCTCACCATGCACTAAACTAAAATCAAAATGGATTAAAGATCTAAATATTAAAATAGAAACTCTGAACCAGTTGGAACAGAGGTTAGGTACAACCCTTGAAGACATTGGTGTAGGAAAAGATTTTAGGAACAAAACCTCAGTTGCCCATGAACTAGCACAAACAATCAACAAATGGGATCTCTTCTTATTAAAAAGCTTCTGCACAGCAAGAGAAACCACCAGCAGTGTGAAGAGACAACTCACAATGTGGGAAAAAATCTTCACCTGCTCTTCCTCAGACAAAGATCTACTATCTCGAATCTATAAAGAACTTAAAAAGATCAGACCTCCCAAATTTAAAGACCCAATCTGAAAATGGGCATCTGAAATGAACAGACATTTCTCAGACAAAGAAGTAGAAATAGCAAATAAATACATGAAAAAATGTTCAACATCACTGGTCATTCGAGAGATGCAAATGAAAACAACGCTGAGATTCCACTTCACTCCAGAAAGAATGGCTGCTATCATGAAATCAACCAATAACAAATGCTGGCAGGGCTGTGAGGAAAGAGGAACCCTGCTCCACTGCTGGTGGGAGTGTAGACTGGTGCAACTACTGTGGAAATCAGTATGGAGATTCCTCAAAGAACTAGGACTGGAAGTTCCATTTGACCCTGCTATTCCAGTGCTGAGGATCTTCCCCAAAGAATTAAAAGAATCATACCACAGTGATATATGTGCACCCATGTTCATAGCAGCACAGTTTATAATAGCTAAAACTTGGAAACAGCCCAAATGCCCATCAACTGGAGACTGGATAAAGAAAATGTGGTTTTTTTATAAAATGGAGTACTACTCAGCCATAAAAAAATGAGAAATTAGAGACATTTATAGCTAAGTGGATGCACATGAGGCAATACTCTTAAGTGAAATAAATAGGACACAGATGTGTAAACACCGAATAGTTTCTCTGGTGTGAGAAACTGAAAGTGTAAATAAGGACTAAATGTATAATAGGTAATGTGAAATAGGAAGAAAAGGGGCAAAGGGGAAGGAAGTGGGAGGGCTAGGGGAAAGGATAGAAGGGAATGGGATGAATATGAGAAAATGGAAAAATAGGAACAAAATTTTTGTAAATAGGGACGGCTGGAGGGGTTGAAGGGAGGGCTGGGCAAGGGTGAAAAACAAGAACCAAGAGAGACTATGGAAAGGTGCAAATTTCCAATGATGAATGTCGTTATATTGTATACCTAAAATGTACCAATGATTAGAATGAATAATCGATAATGTAAAATAGGAATAAAAGGTCCAAAGGGGTAGGGGTAGTGGGAGGCACAGGGGAAAGGAAAGAAGGGAAAGGAAAAACTGATGAGAAATGGAAAAAATGGAAATAAAGTCTTTGTAAATAGGGAAGGGTGGAGGGTGTGAAGGGAGGGCTAGGAATGGGGAAGAAACAAGAACCAAGATGCATTATATAAAGGTACAGTTCCCAATGAGAAATGTAATTGTGTTGTATACCTACAATGTACCAATAAAAGAATTTAATACAAAAAAATGAAAACTGGATAAAGATAATAGAAGAAAAAAGTATGAACATAGATAGAAATTTGTTTAACAAAACAAACTACTAGAAGTCAGATCTGGCAGGATGTAGAAAGTGGTTTTGTTATAGGGCTGGCAACGTTGATTCAGCATTGGAAGATCCACCCCCAAAAGTCATCATTTTAACAGAGGAAAGGAAAAACCCATATGATCCTGTCAGTAGTTGGAGAAAAAGTATTGGACCAAATTCTACAGCTGTTCATAGTAAAAGCTATCAGGAGACTAGAAGTAGAGTAGAACCTTCTCAACAGATTAAAGACATGTACTCCATACTTCCAGTGAGAACACCTTATATGAATGGAGAAGATACAATGCTTTCTCCTTAAAGTGGGGAACAAGGGCAGATATGCTTACTGTTTATCTGTCCATTAAACTTTGAAACCTAGGCCCCACCAAAATAGTCTGGCAATAAAATGATACAACTAGGATAGGATTGGCATGGCAGAAGCAAAATCTTTATATGTAGATGAAATGATCATCTACAGAGAAAATACTAAGAAATCTCTAGGAGCCCCTAGAACTTGTACTTGAATTTAGCAGGATTGGAAAACTCAAGGTATATATAAAAATTCAGGTCTGTGTATACTTGCTATAAATGAAGAATTAGATATTGAAATTTAAAAGTTATGTAGGAGTGCAAAGGACCTAGAAAAGTTAAAAACAAAAACAAAAACAGTGTTGTAAGACATTTAGTACCTAATTTTAAGACTTCTTCTAAAGCTGCAATAATCAAGACAATGTTGGTGTAAGGAAAGACATATAGATCATTTGAATAAAATAGAGAATCTAGAAATAGAACCACACATATATGGTCCACTGAGTTTTGAAAGATTATTTAACATTAGCATTTTATAGAATATAAACTCAATTCAAGAGCCGAGGAAGAGACAGTGTCTTCAGCAAATGGCACTAGAACACATGGTATCTGTATATAAAAAATTAACCTCAACCCTTTTTTTCCATACATGAAAATAACTTGAAGGGATCTATGAACCTAAATATGAAAGACTAAAAGTATAAAACTTGAAGAAGAAATTATAAGGGAAAATGTTTATGAATTCAGGGTAGGCAAGAACTACCTAGGATACAAAAAACATGATGTATAAAAGAAAAACATTGATAAATGAGATTCCATCAAAATTTAGAACTTTAAATGACATCATTAAAATGAAAAGTAGTCTTTAAACAGACCATATTTACAATACATAGAACCTATAACCAGAATATATAAAGAATTCTTAGAGCTCATTAATAGACAACCCAATTAAAAAGTAGGCATAAGAAGATAATAGCCAGTATAGCACAAGGAAAAGTGTGCAACTCTAGAATCAGAAAAATACTAATCAGTACAATAGCAAGATTGAATTATATACTCATTAGGGAGATGGAGTTAAAAGTTTTAAAAGCCTTGTCATGACTTTTTCTTTTTGGGAAAGGGAGTCTCGCCCTTTGCGTTTAATTTGTCATGCCCAATGGATTCATTCTGCTGGGTTTCCTGAGGTTGTGATTCTCACTGTCTTTTCCTAGGGTATTGTGTAAAATTTTTTGGAGTACCAGTTTGGTATTCATGAAGTTCCTGAGGTGCTCTTTATCATGAAAGTATCTTATTTTTCCATCAATTTAGAGAGATAGTTTTGCAGGGTACATCCATCTGTGTTGGAGGCTGTTTTCCTTTAGGGCTTGAAATACATCACTCCAAGCTCTTCTTGCCTTGAGGGTTTGCATTGAGAAGTCTGCTATGATTCTGATGGGCTTTCCTTTGTATGTGATTTGTTTCTTTTCTCTCACTGCTTGTAGAATTTTGTTCTTCTGTTGGATTTCTGGAATCCTAACTATTATATGCCTATGTGCAGATTTTTTTTTTTTTGATTAAGGCTAGCTGGAGTCCTATATGCCTCACTTATCTATATGTCAAGTTCTTTTCCCCTCCTTGGGAAGTTTTCTGCCATCACTTCTGTGAACAGTTTTTTATGTCATATGCACTCTCTCCTCTTTCTTCATTGACTCCAATCAGTCTTATGTTATTCTTCCTTGCATCGTCTAGCAGCTGCTGGATTGATTTCTCGTGTTCCCTTACAGTTTTAAAGCAATTTTTCTTTTCCTCCTCACTAATTGCAATCTTATCTTCTATATGTGAAATTCTATCCTCACATTGGTTCATGCTGCTGTGCAGACTTTCCATGGAGTTTTTAATCTCTTGGAAATCTGTTTGTATCTGTTTTATGGATTCCATTTGTTTCCTATGTTGGGATTCCATCATGTTCCTCAGATCCCCCATTTTTTTATCTGTGTCCTCTCTAGGTTTATTAATCATGTCTTGCACCATGAGCAAAATCTTTGCTGTTATCTGAGTAATTATTTCTGATTTCATTTTTCCCAGATCCTCTTTTGTTGCCAGTTCAGAGAGTCCAGGTGGTTGAGTATCAGGATGTTCCATCTCATTTCCCATTGGGGTTGCTGTAGGTGATCCAGAAGTCTGTTTTTGAGGCTTGTTTACATGTCTTCTCATTTCCATGGGAGGGGGTGCTTCTGGCACCCACGTGGCTCACCTTCTCTGCCCTAGGAGTTTGAGATGGCAGTGGGGGAGCTTCCTTCAGGGTTCTGGGACCAGCTCAGCTTCTCTGCCCTAGGAGCTTGGGATGGTGGTGGAGGAGCTTCCTTCCAGGTGCTGGGACCATATACTTTTTTAAATTAATGTATAACTTTATTATCATTCACTAAACACACATATACAAAAATTAAAATTATTCAAAGAAAAACAATGCAAGGGAAAAAAACTATAATAATATTCAAATATAATAGAACTCAACCAAAGCAATATTGAAAAGTACTTACACAGTTTTCCATATAATTTTTTTAAAAATCTCAAGCATTAACAAGACATCAGAAGATGTGATTTGTTTTAGAAAGATATTCAAAACTAATACTGAACAAATAGTAGTCTGGAGAAAAAATTTTAGTAAACTGGTAGACTCCACATAGGCCAAATTTTTTAAATTTAAATTTCAATACAGTTATGTGACACGTGATGGAAATATAATTTGAGAAATATGTTATTAGGCAATTTCATCCGTGTGTATCACAAAGTACCACACAGAGTGCCAACTTCTAAGTGCAAACTGAAAATGTATACAACAATCATCTGTGATGGCCCCTTGATATTATCCAAATACACAGTTAAACACGAGATACATGAGGCTACCACTGGCATAGCAGTGCACTGTTTTATAGTAAAGTCTTTTATATAAGTAGGATTATGCTCTAAAGGATGAAAAACACAGCATGTTATGATAAGTACCTAAAACAGTAACAGTCATTTATCACAATATCGAGTCCTGTGTACTTACTATACATAGTTGTGTGTGCTTCTTCTAGAAACATATCCTTCTCTCCTGTGATCTCAGTGACTCTTCCTTCCCAACCCACTGATGGCTCCAGCCTAGTCTGCTGTCCCTGAAGAAATGAGTGGTGGCTTGGCTCCAAGTAAGAGCACAGTGTATGTGTCCAACTTGCCCTTCTCCCTGACAAATAACAACTTATACCAGATATTTTCCAAGCATGGCAAAGTTGTAAAGGTTACTCTAATAAAAGACAAAGATATGAGGAAGAGTAAAGGGGTTGCATTTATATTATTTTTGGATAAAGACTCTGCACAAAACTGAACCAGAGCCATAAACAACAAACAGTTGTTTGGTAGAGTGATAAAGGCAAGGATTGCTATTGACAATGGGAGAGCAGCTGAATTCATCCAAAGCAGAAACTACTTTGATAAATCAAAGTGTTATGAATGCGGGGAAAGTGGACACTTAAGTTATGCCTGTCCAGAAAACATACTCGGAGAATGTGAGCCTCCAAAGAAGAAAGAAAAAAAAAGAAAAAGAAAATTGCCAAAACAGAAGAAATTGAGGACGTAGCAGAAAGTGAAGATGAAGGGGAAGGCCCGGCTCTCAACAGTCTCAGCCAAGCCGTGGCCTCCCAGCAAGCCAAGACTGAAGGACAAAACAAATGGAACCCAGTGCAGCAGGCCCCTCAACATCAGAGGATGTACAGCGCCCAAGGATAAAGAAGAGCACATACTTCAGTGATGAGGAAGACTTTAGTGATTAAAGTTGTATAATGTTGATGTCAGGAAAATAAAAAATATCTGCAATACAAATTATTTGCCTATAGGAACATTTAATATCAAATATTTTTACCATAAAATAGTGCGTAGAAAATAAAAAATAATTTTTAAAAGTAAAAAAAAATGGAAACACTAAACCTGCTAGAAGACAGAATAAGTAGAACACTTGACAACACAGGAGGAGGCAAAGACTTCATGAATAAAACACAGACCATAAGGGAAATACTACAAAGAATCAACAACTAGGACCTCATCTTATTAAAAAGTATTTTCACAGCAAGAGAAACCACCAACAGAGTGAAGAGACACCACACAGCATAGGAAAAAATTTTTATCAGCTATTGATCAAATAAAGGACTATTATCTAGAATATATAAAGAACTCAAAAAAAATCAGACTCTCCAAATTTAAAGACCCAATCCAAAAATGGGCATCTGAAAAGACACTTCTCAGATGAAGAATTAGAAATAGCAAATAAATATATGAAAAACATGTTCAGTATCACTGATCATTTGTGAAATGCAAATTAAAACAATGCTGAGATTCCATCTCACTCCAGAAAGAATGGCTATTATCAAGAAATCAGGCGGCCCAGTGGTTGCAGGCTGACCGGGACCTGCTTCCTCCGGCTTGTTCCACCAGCTTGCCACCAGGACAGGCTTGCCACCAGGACAGGCTTGCCACCAGGACAGGGTGAGGAAGACTCCCCCGGGCATGCCCACCAGCGGACAGCTTGGCCCGCTCGGTACCTCCAACAACAACCCCTGCACACACACACACACACCAGCGCCCCCATCCGGCCTTTGGGCTTTTGGCTGTGCAGCTACTTGGTTACACGCTGCAGAGGCACAGGGGGACATAAAAGCCATTGTCCCGAGCAGCAGAGTGAACAACAGAGAGAGGGCCTGCCTCAGGCTCCCTGAGGAAAACAAGTCCACTGGAAAAGTGAAGGGAAGCTCTGCAATAAAGGCACACCAGACCACCATGAGTGGTAAGTTGGAGGGACAGGGAGCTCAACTTATCATCAGCTCCCATCGGAACCTGGAATCTGCCTGAATTTCACAGGTCTGGGACTAACTTACTTAGACTCATTGACTTATAACTGCACAATGCTGCCCACATTGTCTATTGTGGCAGCACAGACATACCCTGAAGGAGGCCCTCCATTTTTAAAGGTGATAGATTAATAACTAACACAAATTGTCATTCTCTAAGTGGTATTTGATGCTATGGTATTGCTGATTGTATCACGTGGGCTAAAGTGTTCTGATTGATCTAAACAGTTGTCCTTCCTGTAATAATGAAAATGACATAGCCTCAGAGTCATTAGAGACTCAAAACCTAAAGACCAGCTACATCTGGAAGATACCTCTGAGAAGCAATCATTCCATAAGGGTTTTTAATTCATCAGCAAAGACACTTACAATAAGTAACTTCAAAGTATTAACCCAGGAACTAAACCAAGAACAGTAACAAAAACAAAAATGAGAAGGCATTTAAGCAAGGCACAAACCCAGACTTCCACCCCACAAAAGACGAACTCTGGGGGAAATGAAGCAGAAAAGTCTGATAGTCAACCACCTGGACACCCTGAACTGATAGCACAGGAAGAAACAACAGAGATGAATAAGGCTCTAGAAAAATTCAACGCAGAAATAATCTCCCAGATAACTACAGAGATGGTGAGCAGAGTGAAAGACATGATTAGAGGCTCTAGAACAGAAACAGATAAAAAAAAATAGATGAGCTCAGAAACATGCTGGAAGCCAGGAATGTCCAGCATAAGAAAGAAATGGAAACCATCATAGCCCAACATAAGAAAGAAATGGAATCCATGAAACAGATTCAAACAGATATTCAGGAGATTAAAAACTCCATTAAAAGCATGCAGAGCAGATTTAGAGAATCTGAAGATAGAATATCACACATACAAGACAAGATTGTGGTGAAGGACCATGAAAACAGAGATTTCTAAAAAATAGTAAGGGACCATGAGAAATCAATTCAGCAGCTGCTAGATGATGCAAAGAAGAATAACATCAGACTGATGTACAATTGACATAAAAAAAACTGTTCACAGAAGTAATAGTAGAAAACTTCCCAGACAGAGGTGGAGAATTGGACATAGAGATAAGTGAGGCATATAGAACTCCAACTAGTCATGATAAAAAAAAAAATCTAGACATATAATAGGCAAGATCCCAGAAACCCAACAGAAAAACAAAATCCTACAGGCAGTTAGAGAAAAGAAACAAATCACCTATAAAGGAAAGCCCATCAGAATCACGGAAGACTTCTCAACACAAACCCTCAAATCAAGGAGAGCCTGGAGTGAAGTATTTCAAGCCCTTTAAGAAAATAACTTCCAACCTAGACTGTTGTATCCTGCAAAATAATCTTTCAAAATTGATAGGGAAATTAGATACTTCCATGACAAAAACACCTGAGAAATTTCATGAACACCAAACCAGCACTCCAAACAATTCTAAGCAATATCCTAGAAAAAGGCAATGAAGGTCACAAATCCATGAGGCTCAGAGGGAAGCCACCAGATGAGGTAAGAAACTAAAGGGAAAGGGGGGGAAAAGAAATAAGACCCAACAACAGTAAAACATCATGACAAGGATGAGTCAATATCTATCAGTTATAACGATCAACGTTAATGGCCTCAATTCACCAAGCAAAAGAAGTAGACTGACAGAATGGATTAAGAAGCAAAATCCAAGAATATGCTGTATACAAGAAACATGCCTAACTCAAAAAGAAATTCATAGACTGAGAGTAAAAGGATGGAAAACAGTTCTCCACACCACAGGAACCCAGAAAAAAGCAGGCGTAGTAATCTTATTTGCAGACAAAGTAGATTTCAAACCAAAACTAATTGAGAGACAAAGATAGTCACTACATCCTTGTGAAGGGAACAATACAAGAGGAAGAGATGACAATCCTAAATATATATGCACCAAATACGAATGCCCCCAACTACACAAAACAAATATGAATGGACATGAAAAACCAAATAAGCTCTAATACAGTTGTAGTGGGGGAGCTGAATACCACACTATCACAAATAGACAGATCATCTAGACAAAAAATTAACAACGAAATTCTAGAACTGAACCAAGTTATGGAACAAATGGACTTAATAGATATTTACAGAGTGTTCCACCACACAAAATCGGAATACACATTCTTTTCAGCTGCACATGGGTCATTCACCAAAATAGACCACATGCTGGCTCACAGGACATGTCTAAGTCGATGTAAAAGAATTCAAATTATCCCCTGTATATTATCAAACCACAGTGCAAGAAAATTGGAGAACAATAAGATGAGAAACTGCAAAACTCCCACAAACACCTGGGAATTGAATAGCACCCTCCTGAACAACCAATGGGTGACAGAGGAAATTAAAGAAGAAATTAGACAGTTTCTACAACTAAATGATGATGCCAGTACAACATTTAGGAATTTATGGGACACAATGAAAGCAGTTTTACCCAGGAAATTTATAGCAGTGAATACCCATATTAGGAAAACAGAGAGAACTCAACCTAATGCAGAACCTCAAACTCCTAGAAAAAGAAGAGAATAACAAACCCAAAGCCCACACAAGACAGGAAATTACAAAGATCAGAATAAAAATCAATGCAATGGAGACTAAGAGAACAATACAAAAAATCAATGAATCAAAGAGTTGGTTTTTTGAAAGAATAAATAAAATTGATAAACTTTTAGCCAACCTTATCAAAAAAAGGAAAGAAAAGACTCAAATCCATGCAATTAAGAACAAAAAAGGGGAAGTCACAACAAATCCAGCAGAAATCCAGAGGATCATGAATACTTACTTTGAGAACCTGTACTCTAATAAAATGGAAAACACAGAAGAAATGGACAGATTCCTAGATACATATGAATTGCCAAAGTTAAATGAAGAAGATATAGAAATTCTAAACACCCCAATTACAATGAATGAAATTGAAAATGTAATAAAAAATATACCAACAAAGAAAAGCCCAGGTCCTGATGGCTTCACTGCTGAATTCTACAAGACATTTAAAGAACTATTTCCATTATTCTTTAAATTCATCAAGGAAATGGAAAGGGAAGCAAGGCTTCCAAACTCATTCCTGGAAGCAAGGGTGACTTTGATTCCAAAACCAGGGAAATACCCAACCCAAAAAGAGAAGTACAGGCCAATCTCCCTAATGAACATAGATGCAAAAATCCTCAACAAGATACTAGCAAACAGAATACAGGGGATCATCAAGAAGATCATTCACCCTGACCAAGTTGGATTTATCCCAAGGATGCAAGGATGGTTCAACATACATAAATCAATAAATGTAATACACTATATTAACAGAGTCAAGGACAAAAACCACATGATCATCTCAATAGATGCAGAAAAAGCATTTGACAAAATCCAACACCCATTCGTGATAAAAACCCTACAGAAAATTGGAATAGAAGATCTTTATCTCAACCTGATTAAGGCTATCTATGAAAAACCAACAGCCAACATCAGACGAAATGGTCAAAAACTGAAAACTTTCACGCTAAAATCAGGAACAAGACAAGGATGCCCACTATCACCACTCCTGTTCAATATAGTTCTGGAAACATTAGCCACAGCAATTAGAAAAGAGAAAAAAATAAAAGGAACAAAGATAGGAAAAGAAGAAGTTAAACTCTCATTATTTGCTGATGATATGATATTTCACATAGAAGACCCAAAAAACTCTACCAAAAGACTTCTAGAGTTAATTGACAAATTCAGTAGAGTAGCTAGATACAAGGTCAACACTCAAGAAACAATAGCCATCTTATATACAAATAGCAGACCCACTGAGAGAGAAATTAGGGAAACAATTCCTTTTACAATAGCATCCAAAAAAATGAAATATCTAGGAATCAATCTAACAAAGGAAGCAAAAGACCTCTACACTGAAAACTACAGCACCCTGAAAAAGGAGATTGAGGAGGATATAAGAAAATGGAAAGACATCCCTTGTTCCTGGGTAGGAAGAATCAATATAGTGAAAATGGCCATACTTCCAAAACTGCTATATAGATTTAATGCAATGCCATTTGAAATTCCAACAGTATAGTTCACAGAGTGAGAGAAAACAATCTAAAAATTCATTTGGAACCAGATGAGACCTAGAATAGCAAAAGCAATTCTGGGCAAGAGAGACATGGCTGGGGGTATCACAATACCCAACTTGAAGCTATACTACAAATCTACTGTGATAAAAACAGCATGGTACTGGCAAAGAAACAGACCTAAGGATCAGTGGAATAGATTAGAAGATGCAAAAACAACTTCAGACATACTCAGCCACCTTATCTTTGACAAAGGAGCCAACTACCCTCATTGGAGGAAAGATAGCCTATTTAATAAGTGGTGTTGGAAAAACTGGATTTTAACCTGTCAGAGATTAAAACTAGACACATATCTATCACCATGCACTAAACTGAGATCAAATGGATTAAAGATCTAAATATTAAGACAGAAACACTAAACTTTCTGGAAGATAAGTTACATAGAACTCTTGAAGATATTGGCATAGGAAAAGACTTTATGAACAAAACCTCAATAGCACGGGAACTAGCAGAAAGAATCAACAACTGGGATTTCATCTTACTGAAAAGCTTCTGCACTGCAAGAGAAACCACCAACAGAGTTAACGGACAACCTACAATGTGGGAAAAAATTTTAGCAGCTGTAACTCAGACAAAGGGCTACTATCGAAAATATATAAAGAACTGAAAAAAATCAGACCTCTCAAATTCAAAGACCCAATTCAAAAATGGGCATCTGAAATGAACAGACATTTCTCAGACAAAGAAGTAAAAGCAGCAAATAAACATATGAAAAAATGTTCAGCATCACTGGTCATTCAAGAGATGCAGATGAAAACAACACTGAGATTCCACCTCACCCCAGAAAGAGTGGCTGCTATCAAGAAATCAACCAATAACAAATGCTGGTGGGGGTGTGGGGAGAAAGGAACCCTTCTTCATTGTTGGTGGGAGTGCAGACTGCTGCAACCACTGTGGAAATCCGTATGGAGATACCTCAAAGAACTAGGGCTGGAGGTCTCATTTGACCCAGCTATTCCCTGCTGGGTATTTTCCCAAAAGAATTAAAAGAATCATACCACAGTGATATATGTGCACCCATGTTCATAGTGGCACAGTTTGTAATAGATAACGCTTGGAAACAGCCCAAGTGCCCATCAACTGGAAATTGGATAAAGAAGATGTGGTTTTTTTATAAAATGGAGTACTACTCAGCCATAAAGAACAAGATACTAGAGTCATTTATAGCTAAATGGATGCATATTGAGGCCATACTCTGAAGTGAAATAAATAGGACACACATGTGTAAATACCAAATAGTTTCTCTAGTGTGAGAAACTGAAAGTGGAAATAAGGACTAAAAGGATTAATAACTAAAATTGATACTTTGAAATAGGAAAAGGTCCAAAGGGGTAGGGGTGGTGGGAGGGGAAGGGGAAAGGAAAGAATGGAAAGGAAAAATTGTGAGAAAAGAAAAATATGGAAACAAAGTATGTAAATAGGGAAGGGTTTAGGGGTGAAGGGCACACAGGTAATGGGGAAAAAATAAGAACCAAGATACATCATGTACAGGTACAAGCACCCAAAGATAAATCTAAATGTATTGTATACCTAAAATGTACCAATAAAATAATTTAAGAAAAATAAATAAATAAATAGAACTTTTTATTTAAAAAATATCGATCTGATTTGCTATTAACTGAAAAGAGAAAATCAAATATCATACATGGAAATGAGCTAAACAAGTGTATCATTAACTACTAGCAACACATAAATGCAATCAGAGAATACAATTTTATATAATAGAAAAGAATGCTTTAATTTACCTGTATTTTATATTATGTTTTCCCATCTTAAACCCATCATCATTTAACTCATAACTCTGCTCGTTTAAAGCAATGAATACGCTTGTACTCTCATGAGCGTTTTAAGTGGAGTAACTCACAGAATCTTCACAGCAACTCCATAAGGTTAGAGTCACTACTGCTCCCACTTCTCATGCTTGAGAAAACCAAAGTGCGAAGAGATTAAGAAGACTGCTCAGGTCACACAGCTGACATCAGAGCCAGGACCTGACTCCAGAACAAGGCACCCAGCATTCTAGGCCCCTGCTCCTCTTGACTGAGTTGAGCAGGCAGAGAAAATGTCACACAGAAGGCAGGAGAATTTGGGAGAAGCACAGCACCCCGTCATGACCAGAGTGTGTCTGCAGGGCCGAGGGGAAGCAGGGGATAGATGTGGAGGCCACAGCAGCACTTGGCACACTGTCACACCCTCTAAGATGACGTGTGTGACCTCCAGCCTGTGCTAGAGAGCCACAGACACTTTTAACAAGAAAAACGTCATTCTGAATGTGTTTTAGAGAGATAAATTGGAGTATCAAACTAGAAATTAGGAAAGAAATTGCTAATCAAATGACTGTGCAGCACCTTCACTTCAACCAGCCATTCACATGTCTGGTCATTCAGTGAGAAGTGATTTCGGAGCAAGTTCCATCTAGCCCAGGGCATTCAGCTAAGGGTTGATTACACAGAGCCAAAAAGGGAGATGTATTCCTGACCTCAGTAATAAGAGATAGAAGCCTTAGCTGAAGAACTGTCCTATGCGCACACACGGACATGTGTGTGTACGCACACAACACACACATGTGCCCACAAACACACACACATGCTCATACACATAATTGGACAGATGATTTGATGATCCTATTAACAATACTAGGGGCAACCTAGATATATATGGCTGAGGTGAGAGATTCTGCACAAAGAAACATTACAAAGAGTTGCCATTTACAACATGTCTGCTATTTTAGGCGCTAACGTGGAATCTAATAATTTTCTAATTAAATCTTTATAATAACCCTGCAGTAGAGATAATATCCTTTTCAACAATTAATGTAACTCTGGCTTCAAGTGACTGCTAAAATAGTTTGCTCAAAATTATATCTCGAGTGAGTGGCAGAATTAGGATTCAAATGCGGGCCAGCTCCAAAACTAATATCCTTCCTTCAAATGTTACTGATTCAAGAGAAACACCAATAAAGAAGGCCTTCTAAATTACAGTATATAAATATAATAACAGGCTCAGCTGGTTTTCAAAAGCATTTGGAAATATGTAACCCTAAAAAATAATTAATTGAACGTTCATGCTTGATACATGGAGGGAAAATAGAAGCAAAACAACACAGGGATTGATTCAAGAAGATCTCATTTTCAGTATTTAGATAAGAAAAACAGCCACAAAATAAACACACGAACATTATTTTTTTAAAAACCCTTGTACCATGGTGAACTTCAGGCCAAAACAAAACGCTTACCCATGAACTCAAAGGTGAAATGACAGTAACTCAGCACTAGCGGCAGCTGCACGGACAGAGACAATCTGGCTTTCTGCAGTGTCACTCGGTTCTGCAATGTCAACTTCGGAAAACAAAGTGCTATTAATAGAAAATTATATTTATCCAAATTTATACATTATCATAGTCACTTAAAAATTACTAGCAAATAATTAGGAAAGCTGAGAAAAAAAAGATGAGCCCCAAAACAGAACACAACTTAAACAGGTGATTCAAACGTTCTGCTAGTTAGAAACTGGGCAAAGAAGATGAACAAATTTTTCCCAAAGAAGATATAAAGAGGACCAATGTGCAGTGCAATGATCAGTGTCATTAGTCATTAAAGAAAAGCAAACCAAAACCACAATGATCTACTACCACACTTGCACTAAAACAAATATAATCAAGAGAGGACAAGGGGTGTTGGCAAGGAGCTACAGGCACTGCAGCTGTCTTGCATTGTTACTGGAAACTTTAAATGATACAGCCACTGAAGAAGAGTTTGGTAATTTCTTAAAAGTTTAAATATGAATTTACCATATTACCTCACAATACTATGCCAAAACAAATGAAAATCCAGGCCCAGGGATTTAGCTCAGTGGTTGCATTGCCTGCCCTGCAAGCACAAGGTCCTAAGTTCAATCCCCAGAACCAAAAAAAGAAAAAAGAAAATTCAAAGACTTGAACAAATGCCATAGCAACATTATTCGTAATAGCCAAAGAGTAGAAACAGTGCAAATGTCCAACATGATAAATGGATAAACAAAAATGGCATTCTGTATAATAAAACAATATTCAACAAAAAAGAAAGACATGAAGTATTGATACTACTACAACATGTGAGTCACTGGCTGATTAACAGTATCTTTTGCATGGTGCCTTTGCTCTGGAGCAGGTCAGGTTACTTATTAGATTCCTTTACATGAGACAGACTCATCTTACTATTAAGAGACACAGTGAAGGACATTCTTATTTTTAAGAAAAGTACTTCTGAATTTTCTCTTCAGTAAAATGCATGTATCACCTATTCTTTAATTATATGCATATTTATTAATTTGAAATACACAAGATATGCAATTGGCCTACAAAACATATACATATAGTCAGTGAATGTATTAATTTTAAATAATGTGAAGATTTTATACAACTTAAAAATAAGTTAAACGTAGAATTTTTGACTTGGAAAGTAAAATATTTTTTTAAATTATTGATGCAAACAAATGTGATAAAAATAGCAAATTAAAAAATTAATTACTGGTTTACTTCATAAACTTTCATAATACATGAGAAAGTTGGTAAGGCACAAACAAAACTTCCTCAATGATGTCTGGCAGTGCTGTGAACAACATACCATCTTTTTAGTAAAACCCAAATGGTATTTATGGCAAGAAGAAACTATGCAAGTGGTTCAGACAACCTTCTTTCAAATAACTAATCCATTAAATAGGACGCAATTTAAGTATTTACTATTAACAATAGATAATGCTAGTCTCTATATATTTTAAGTAAAATTGGTAATATGAATACTCATAGCCATCTACAGCTTTCTATATCCCTGCAACTGTGCTAATAAGTCATTTATGTGAATTATCTCATCTACCCTTCACAACAGTTTGAAATAAGCACTATCAATACCATTCTGCAGAAGAGAACACTGTGGTTCCGAGTGGCTGAGTAATTTGTCCAAGTCCACACTGATGATAAGGGAAGAACCACAGCTTAACTGCTGTGTGCCAGAATTCAGGGCTCCTACCTTTTTTACCAACTCTCAAAATGATTTTGCAAACAAAAAGGAAATCTCCATCTTCAGTTTGAAAACAGAGGTTTGGAGAAGGGAAATATGTATTCAAGACTACTGAGCCAAGGGCTGGGGATGTAATTCAATGGTGTCTCAAGTGCTTGGACAGTGCAAGGTCCTGAGTTCAGTTCCCAGTTCCGGGGGGAAAAAAAGACTACTGAGCCAACAAGTGCTAGAGAGCTGCAAATAGTGATCACAGCTATATTTTTAAACTAAAAATGAAAACTCCTTAAAATAGTAGTAAGCTGTTTGTAAAGGAGAAGACATTCTGACTCTGCTGGTATAATGATGTCTACTTAGACCAAAAAAAAACACACACACACAATTTGACATTGTTACAAGAGGGTTTGCATTTGTCTTTGATGCACATTTGTGATAGTTCCCATATACAGACTTAACTGAATCCCAACAATGTGCTGGGCACTTTCAAAATAGAAATCAAAGAGATGTGCCAAAAATAACTGTAGTAACAAAGATTATTTGTCCTTCAGCCAAAAAAAAGTTAAAAACTTGGCTACATCATAAACCTCACATTTTAAGAGGAAAGTAATTATAGAATATTAAGGAGAAAATATAAAATGTTAATACAAGAATTTTCCATGCTACTTTCCACTTCTAACAAAATGAAATATAATCCTTAGGAAATATAATACCAACTTTTCATCCTAGATATATAAATATGACTCCAAAGACCAGGTACCAGCAGTCACTCTGCCTTGCCACCTGGAATCGATGGTCACACATTATGCACACATACTCAAGGTAGCCATGTCTTCATTCATCTGGAACAGATGGAAAATTTTTCTCAGTTGACAGGATTTATTATGATGGAAACTTGCATGGTTATATACCTTGGCTGCTGTTGTCACAAAGGGCCATAAGGAGAGATTTACAGCAGAAATTTGTATAGAAACTATCAGACAGGATCAGGAAATCATTGTGTCTGTGGAGTGGGTCCAGCCAATTCTGTGCAACCCTGGTATCCAGAGTTCTTTCTCCTGCTTTTACAGCAGCAATGAGAAAGAGCTGTGACTCAGGCATTCTCAAATACAGTAAATTTCAGTAATGGAGGAGAATTTTCAGTAGTGTCCTGCCATGATTTTAAGGTGACTAGGAAAAGTCTAAGAACTGCACAAAAGGGAAGGTTGTTTATCTGTAGCAGTAACTCCTAGCTGACTGGGCTTGGGGAGGGCAGCATAAGCAATGTGATCTGATTTAGGTACAATTGCAATTTCTTTTTGCAGTTTACAGTGTGTGCCTAAATATGCATGTGCCTGAACAACATCACTACATAGTTGTGAGAGGTTCCCCAACACAAAATATGGATCGTTCCTGGAACTCTGCTGTTATTGTTTTTCTTGAGTGTTTGATTTCTTGCCACTAATACCTTTCCAGGCTCAGAAGCATTAATGAGATAGAGCTTTTGATTGGATGGGGCAAGAGAAACTGGGGAAAGACCACCCTTGCTTCCAGTGGCAAGAATCAAAAACATAATAATAACGTAGGAAACAGTTACAAGAGTGAGCTCCCAATTCTGACCAAAGATCTCTACACATCAACCACCCACTGGGTCCAGTGAACGAACACAGTTGGTTAAGCCTGTCGCTCTGTCGAGCTCCTCCTAAGACAGCAGCCCATAATCTAAAAAAATAGAAATCCTCATCCAAGTTTTGACTAAGTGAATCACCAAAATCCACAAATATTTTCAGCTTAATAATGTGCGGACTGATTACCACACTTTAAATGCCTTAAGAGAGTTCTGCATTTGAGTTCTAGTTCTAAAATGCTATTATGACAGGACTAAAAGTCTTAACCAGAGCCACATCCTTCAAATTTTATCTTTCCAGAACTATCAGTGTCACTACTGTGCTTTGTAGTTACTTCATTTAATATTTTCATGCCATGAATATATCAATTTAGAGATAATGTTATGGCGGATAAGTGGTTGAGAATTCTGTTCAAACTTGCACATGACCACATGTGGAAGAGTGATATGACCAGCATTCATGTTCATCCCAGTATCATTTCACAGTCATTTCATAATTTTATGCCTACATGATACCTGCCATCAACGGGCAGTTCAGTTATAAATGATAATGGCATGGTTTCCTAATCAGATTTAAAATCTTAATTTTATTCCTAGAAAAATATCTGAATCTAAAAGAAATCATGCTAGACATTCAAAAAAAGGTAGAAGAAAATCATAATAATTGTTTATACTATATACATATTACTATAAATGCGATTGTCAGTTTTATATTTGCAGGTAACAATGAAGGTTTTCTATTCACTACCCAAGGCTAAAGAAAACATAAAATTCCAAGTGTTTATTTTACTTTTCCATAAGCTACTGACAGGGTAACAACAATAACAGATGTGATGAAATATGTAATAAGGTTTGAACATTACGGTCTAAAACCTGGTACAGTACCTTCATTGTGACGGAAGGGACAAGGTCAGAGAACTGAGAGGGGAAAGGAGGGAAGAATGATTTCAACATTATCCACCAAGAAGTCAACCCAGCGGTACAATATACACTTCCCATTGTCAAGTAGGGAGCTATAAAGGATTCAGCCCTAATGAGAGACTGAGTCAATGTGCATCATGTATGGAATCTTTACAGTGAATCCCACTACTGTGTTCAATGAGTACAACTTAACGATCATAGCAATTAAAATAAAAATATTTTTACAAGTCATCAAAAAGAGTCACTGTGACTTTCTGGACGCTTTTGTGTGGGAAATCGTAAGCTAATCTTCAAAGCTCACAACTCAAAAGGAAAGAAAATGTCACATATTTTATCAAACCATTCTAATTCCTAATTTGCTTAAATGTTAAAAAGTATTAATTCTATTAGCTTGCTCTTTATATTACAGGGGAGAAACCCTCTTCTTGTATTTCTTAGATCAGTATTATGCCATTATTTTAGGTGACTGTATTTTTGACTCACAAAAGATGTTTCATTCAGATTAAGAAGAACCTAAGACATGTAATTAATGATACCAAGACTGGATGGCATTACACCTAGAAAACAAAAACAGGAGTGTACTTTTTCAAACAGTGCATATCACAAACTTTCAATATGCACTCTCTGAGCACCAACTTGGGTTACCTGGTGCTACTTCTCATAGAACTCACAGTACAATAAGGCAAATGTTCCTTATAACTTGCTACAACAAGAGTGGTGCACTGACAGGGAAAATGTTCTCTCTACAATAGAATAACACCAAGGCTAACATGTTTTCTAATAACACTCATATAAATTCTTATGGAAAAATTACAATTATAATGCCTATGTCCAACTAATGAATCAGATCCATTGCATTATTTGGAATTTATTTTAACTAAGAAAAACTAAGCCACTTCTAAGCAATAGGGCTCACTGTAATGTAGTGAGCATTAGCAGAATTGAGAGTTCAAAGATTCAGATTTTGTTTATGGCTACAGTCTCATTGGAGATTCCATTCCCCTATAAATTGTATTTCTGTTTTTGAGATACATGCTTTCATAACAATGATTCAAAATAAAATATTAATCCAGGATTTTTCTCTATTACTTTATTACCTAAAACCCAGGAAATATTTCACATGAAGCTGCCCATAGATCTGGAAAAGAAACCAACATCTCCTGTTTCTTGCTCTTTTCAATCCACATCTAAACACCCAGATCTTTCAAAGACAGTAATCCTTTGGGAATACAAAATGATAGCCAGAGAGAAATGACCACAAGAAGACATCGTGGCATCACACCCACATAAATAGTTAGGCTAATGTTTTTCAGTGGGATGAATACGATACTTTTCTCTTAGATTCTATTATTACTACATTTTAGGTATACAATATGTTTACATTTATCATTGGGCACTTGTACCTGTACATGAAGAAGAAAGGGAAGAAGGGAAAGGAAAAATTATAAGAAAAGGAAAAAATGAAATATGATACTCTTAAGAAATTTCTTAAGAAAAAAATAGCAACAAAGGTAAAATGAAACTGGAATGAGATATCTATTTAAAAAGCAGCACATGAGATTACCAGCAGGGAAATATATGTTACAACATAGCACTTCCACGTAAGGCCTTTTCCTACTAAGACCAAAAGTCCTTCCCACCAAAAAAAAAAAAAAAAAAAAAAAAAAGGAATTCCTTCCCAAATAGCCTATGTTTAAGAAAACCAAGAAAAATTATATAAATTTCCCAAAGGAAAAAAGGGATTTTCACACGAGAAAATATGTGTACACTTGTTAGCTGGCTAAGCAGAAATGCTCCCCTCAGACTACTCTCTCAGGAAGCAGGAGAACTAGTGAGTGCTGAGGATCAAGTCCAGAGAAGAGCTGCAACATTTGACCCAGCTAGGTGACATCTCTCTCATACAGAAGCCTACTTTTTACTACACTAAAACAATGAGTCCATGGTCTTCATCACAATTTGGATCAGCTATGTATACTAACTTTAATATCTGGAGACTTATGACTATTTATATTATGTTCTCATGCTTGACTATCAAAGACAAATAGAATTATATGATAAGAGTTCCAAATATGATAAAATGAGCAACTTTAATCACTTCCTAACCTGAGCAACTTTCAGTACCGACACAGATAAACTTAATAAATTTTGCTCAAACCTCAGGCAATGAGATATAATCACTCGTAGCCCAACAAGTTTTTACAAAGACTAAACAAGGAGATGGAGCTATACCAAGAACATTCCCCCATCACCCTTCCTCTCTCTGTTTTATTCATTCATAGAATAAGATGTACTTAACAGCCATTACATGCCAAGCATTAAGGATACAGAGGTGAACAAGATAAGCAGTGGGGTACAGGTACTAGTAATGATGATGATGCCAGAGGACATAGCATGTAATTTAATGATGGTAATGATCATAATTATCCTAACAGCTCAACACATTAGATTCTATTCTGACTCCCATTTTGCAGAGGGTCACACAGACAAGTGAAGGGAAAAATAATTCCCTGAGTGTAGGAATCAGCCTACTAGTTTATTCCCAACTGAAGAACCAATGAGGTAAAAGACAAAAGACACAAAGATAATTTGGAAGAAGGGGATCAGAGGACTCTTGCTTCTAGTGGAGACAGAACCCCGGACTGATAATGCGCCTCACTTTTATTAGATCTGCACAAAGAAGAAACAAGCAAGCATATGATCTAGGGTTCAGGGAAAGTTTATCAGGTTTTCATAATTTGTAGTCTATATCCAAATGAGTATTTTCTTTTAATCAGATCCCGGCTTCAGATGTTTCTCTCCTTAAAACTTGTTGACACTGGCATGCTAGCAAACAGCCCCACACCCCAAAGAGAGTTCAGCCCAGGCTTCAGTCTCACACCTGGATTCCTACACCTGAGCATCTATGTACTTCTAAACTACCCTACCACTGTCACCATAATGTATTAAAACCATAAATCATCAGTCCCTGTACTAGGTCATTTACAAACATTTATCTCGTTGAACCTTCCACACAATCTTGTAGGGTGGTGCTATTTATCTGACTTAGGATTATGTCAATAGTGTGGTACTAAGAAGGTATTTTTAAAAAACAGGTAGACAGAGCAAGGGCGAGAAGCTTGTCTATTATTTCCCGCATTTCCTTTTTAAACAGAAATTCTACCCAAAAAGTTCCTTACTGGTACCCAGAAGATAAAAATATGTTTAATCCAGAAAGTAACAAAGCCTAAAATGTATTATCTTTCCTAAGTTTCCATTGGGAGGCCCAGAATTTAAGCTAATACATTTTTATTCCAATTCAAAATATGTAAATATACCTACAGACATTGAATCCAAGTTCAGAGAAAACACAGCAGAAAAAAAAATGTATTACAAGCAGGCATGGCAGTGCATATCTGTAATCCTAGCAATTATGAGGCTAGGCAGGAGGATCACCATGAATATAAGGCCAGGCTGGGCTACATACTGAGTTCAAAGCCAGACTGACATACATACAAGACCCTGTCTTAAAAAAAACTCCTAATGTGTTACAGAATTAAAAGCTTGATGCTCTTTCCCTCTACAATACTATAAAAAGAAATTATCTCTCTTCCCAAACATATTAGTTAAGATTTGAGCCACTGACTGACCAGTATTGGTAATTTTAATGCCCTCTCTTACTATTAGTGCAACTCTTTTTAAGTATTAGTACAACTCTTTTGAAGATAAGTTGGCTATAACTATGAAAATGTAAAACATATATCTTATGATTTAACAGATCTACTTCTAAGAATTTATCCAACACCCACAGACATGCACAAGGTGGAAGTCTGCTACTAGTTATTTTTTAAATTAAAACAATTTATTCATCTATATATCTTCTAATCAAGAAATGGTAAAGTAAAATTATATATTTGTGGGAAACAAAGTACATAAACCTGAATATTTTCCAGAACATGTAACTCTAAGTTTTTATTACAAAAATTAACTCATGTTAATTGTATAAATTAATGGGTTTCACTGTGATGCTAGTATATGGATGTAGAAAAAATCCAAAAAGAATTTCCTGTAAGGAGTGGACCTAGCATCTGAGAAGAAAGAAGAACCTCTTTTCACTGTCTATTCTGTGGGTCACTTTCAGCACATACACTGCTATGGTCTAGATTCAGCCTGAGTCTGTCCCCACAGGTGCAATGCTGGGAACTTGGTCCCCAGTGTGGGGATGTGAAGGCCAAGGAGACTTTAAGAGCTTGGACCAGCTGGGAGGTCCACAAGTCACTAACGGGACTGCCCTCAGAAGGATGATGGAGTTCTTATGGGACTCTGGTGAGCTCTTGCAAGACGGCTATTAAAAAGGCAAGACTGACCCCTCCTGCTTCTGTCTTGCTGGGTGATCACTCCCTCTCACACACACCCTGGCCACAGGGATGCCTTTTGCCCTGAGGTCCTCACCAGAAGCAAGCTGATGCTAATGCCATGCCCTTCATTCTCCAGAACTGTGAGTTAAGTAACCCTCTTTTCTTTATAAAGTACCCAGTTCTAAGCATCTGGTTACAGCAACAGAAAACAGACTAATCCACACATGCTATTTTCACAATTTTAAATATGCTCTCACTCTGTAATGAGATATTATGAGCAAATATGTTAGCTGTTCATTGCTGTGGCCAAAATATTTGATATAAAGAACTCAGAGGAGAAAAGGTTTATTTTGGCTTGCACTTTCAGATGATTCGGTCCATAGCTGGCTCCAAGGCAGAAATCTCCTGACAGAAAGGTACAATAGAGGACAACTGTCTACCTCATGGTAGCCAAAAAGCAGAGAAATGGTGAAAGAGCCATGGAGGAGGGAACTAGGGACCAGATATCATTCCCAAGGTCACACCCCCTCATTCACTCTCGTCAATGAGACCCCAGCTCCTATTTCCATCACTTCCTGCTTCATTGAGTAGATTCATCCACTGATGAAGTTAAACCCCTCAGGTCCAATCACTCCCCAGAGCACTGCTGCATTAGGGGTCAATCCCTCAATCTATGAGTCTTTGGAGGACACTCTATATTTAAACCATAACGACAAATAACAAAGATCCTAAATAAACAACATAATTCAGATGTATGCATATATGTGTGTATATATACATGCATATGTGTACACACATGTACACACATACAACAGACCAACATCCATTCTTCCTTCCTCCCTCTTCGTGGCAGAGCCCAAATTTTGTTGCAGTACTCAGTTCCATCTCACAGCCTCCAGGGCCAAATCCAATTGTGGTGACTCTGTTCCACTGACAATTAGTTGTTTTAGGCATGCACATGGGTCTTAATCCTGGTAAAGCAGAGGTAAGGGAAGCTGGGATGGAGAGCTTTGGCACACACTTTTGGGAAAGTGGTTCCTCCCTGGAGGGAGACTTGGGAGAAATAGCCCTCTTCTTCCCAGAAATCATATCTGCATACAAAGCCTGGAATTTCTGAGGTAACTTTGTGACCCTAAGAGGAAACATCCCCACACATTGAGAATGGATGCCTGAAAATACGGAAACCATTTGGATGATGTCGCATCAATCAGATGTCTTACAAAAAAAAAAATGTCCACAACTGCCTCCACACATTCCCACTAATACTGCAAAATTTGAAAAGGGAATTTCTAAACCTAGTGAGAATACAAAAGGCTGCTCTTGCCTATTCAATAACCATTCTCTCTTACTTACTAAAAGAAGTGCAATTTTATTCTGAGCAACAAAGTACTCAGCTAAAATACTTGTTTCTAACCTTGTTTCTAACAGCTTGGAAAGGCCACTGAGATGTAAATAAGAGCTGTTCAGGGTGTGGCTTCCAGGAAAGCTCCTTTAGGGGGCTGACTCAGCTGCAGATGTGGGGCAGAAGTTCCAAAGACATCTTGGACCAACAGATAACCCTGGGGTCCAGGAACTGGAATCCAGGATGACCCTGGAATTGCCAACTCTGGACTGCCCATCCATGGGCTTCTTGTGCATCAGAGAGAAATGGACCTCTACCCTTGGTTAAGCTGCCTTTTTGGATATTAGGTGCAATGCAGCCAAGTATAACCTTAAGTGAAGAAGATCACCCAGTCTCAAGGTTTCAGGACTCCAGGGAACCATCAGTTGCTGTCAGACAGATTTCAAACGGGGTGTGTAGCCTCATGTACATGCCTGTTTCTGACTGTTCTCTCTTCCTTCCTGAAGACATAGCTATGTGTGTTGTGTTAAATGGTGCACCCCATGCTCCCCATATAGCCCAGGTAGAGAATGCAATCAACTGCCCAAATATTTTTTTTTTTTTGGTACTGGAGATCGAACTCGGGACCTTGCGCTTGCAAGGCAGGTGATGCAAGGCAAGTGAACTGTCCAAATTGTAAGGAAGCTCCATCTCTGAAAGTTCTTACCATCAGGTCCTGTTGACTACTGGTGATAAAAATGCCAGGCAGAATTCACACTACTGGCCTGAATCTGAAAAGCTTCAGAATCTATGAGCCATACAGAAATTATTACAATAACTCCATGTTTATAATGTACATTCCTCATATAACTTATACATATAAAGTCAGCATCAAAAACACTTTTATTACAGAAGATAATATACACCATGTGTACAAGAAAATGTACTCTTTAAATTAGCTTTAAATTTTGCTGCAACTCCTCTGAAGAGGTTTTAAAAACCTTTTTAAGTACAAACCATAACCCACAAGACTCAACTTTTTTTGCAAGTTAAAGCCACTGTACTAAAATAAGTGACATTTAAATGGGTGCGGGCATCAAAAATTTCAGAGTTTTAACTTCCCATAATCTGTAATGAAATAATTTGGTACTTTCATATATTAATTATAGGTATTTTAATAAACATACTAAAGATTTATAAGGGAACAGAATACTAGGCTTGTTTCCATATCCAGAAGTAAAATATTTTTAAAACTTCTCTTTTAAAAGTTTCTTTTGAGGGCCAGGATTTAGCTCAGTGGTTTCACTGCCTGCTGCGCAAGCGCAAGGACCTGAGTTTGATCCCTGGAACCAAAACAAAAAAAAAAGTTTCTTTTGTTTCTGTTTTAGGAATTAAATCAAGGGGGCTGGGGATTTAGCTCAGTGGCCCTGCACCTGCCTCACAAGCACAAGGTCCTGAGTTTGAGCCCCAGTACTGGAAAAAAATTTTACATAAAAATAAATAAATAATCTTTGACTAAAGGAATAAAATCAAGTAATGGTAACATAAAAGAGTTGGGAATTCCAAACATTAACTATAATTTGAGGTAATGTAAATAATGAACTTTGCACCCAAGTCTGTGGGTACATCCCGGGCTTAATTAGCAGTTAGTTCACAATACCCAAAAGACCAAGGTCCAGACAAGTGAAACAGCCTACACCTTCTCACCCAAGGGCAGCACCATGGTGGCCAAGAAAAAATTTTTAGCTGCATGGGCTTTTCTGAGAAGTTTCACACAACACAGTTAATGGTGATCAAAGCACCATTAGCAGGAACTAGGGATGGAGCTCAGTGATACAGCACCTGCCTAACATGGAGAAGGTCCTGGATTCAATCCCCAGTCCTGAAAAAAAATACTATTAGCACACTGTTCATGGAAAGGGCAAAACTTCAAGATACAGACCTCAGAGTGAAAGCTACATTATTTAATATACCTTTGAAACTTTGTGCTACATATATGTGCCACTCTTTCTCAATTACATTTTTTTTTCTTAAATTCTTTCATTGGTACATTGTAGGTATACAACACATTTACATTTCTCATTGGGAATTGTACCTTTACATGATGCTTCTTGGTTCTTATTTTTTCCCCATTCCTAGCCCTCCCTTCATGCCCTACACCCTTCCCTATTTACAAAGACTTTATTTCCATTTTTTCCATTTCTCATCATTTTCCTTTCCCTTCTTACCTTTCCCCTGCCCCTCCCACTATGCCTACCCCTTTGGACCTTTTCTTCCCATTTTGCATTATCAATTATTCATTCTAATCATTGGTAAATTTTAGGTATACAATATAATGATATTCATCATTGGAAATTTGCATCTTTACATAATCTCTCTAGGGCCGGGGATTTAGCTCAGTGGTGCAGCCACCTGCCTTGCAAGCACAAGGTCCCAAGTTCAATCCCTGGCACTAAAAAAAAAAAAAAAAAAGAAAACTCAATTACATTTTTAAATGATAAAATATGCTTACAATTCTGTTCATTCCCAAAATAACAAGATTTGGTAACAAGATTTGAAAAAATAATTTGTATATTGCAGTATGACAGATCCAATTTTATCCATTCTTTATCTGGCATAAAGGTGCTGACAACAAATACATTTTTAAGTAATTGGAGGTATTTTAAAGACCTGATTGCACTGTTTTACTCTCAAAACTTTCTAAAAGAATGTGTGAAGACTCTTAATTCAAAAGGAAACTCATAGACTGAAAGTTAAAGGGTGGAAAACAATACTCCATGAGACAGGAAACCAAAAAAAAAGCAGGAGTAGCTATCCTCTTGGCAGATCAAGTAGATTTCAAACCAACACTGATTAAGAGAGATGAAGAAGGACACTACATCCTTGGAAAGGGAAGAATCCAAGAAGAAGAGATGACAATCATAAATATCTATGCACCAAACACTAGTGCGTCCAACTATGTAAAACAAATACTAACGGACATGAAAAGTCATATATGCACTAATACAATTGTAGTGGGGGACCTCAACACCCCACTGTCACAAATAGATAGATCAACTAGACTAAAAATAAGTAATGAAATACTAGAACTCAATCGAACGCTTGAATAAATGAACTTAACAGATGTTTACAGAGTCTTCCACCCCACAAAATCAGAATACACATTCTTCTCAGCTGCATATGGGTCATTCTCAAAAATAGACCACATACTCACACATAGAACATGATTAAGTAAGTGCAAAGGAATTGAAGTTATCCCCTGTATATTATCAGACCATAGTGCCATGAAATTGGAGATCCATAGCAAAAGAAACTCAAAAAATTTCATAAACACATGGAAATTGAACAACACACTTCTGAATAACCAATGGGTTACAGAGGAAATCAAAGAAGAAATCAGACAGTTCCTTCAATTAAATGACAATGACAGTACAACATATCAGAATCTATGGGACACAATGAAAGCAGTCTTACGAGGGAAATTCATAGCAGTGAATACGCATATTAGGAAAACAGAACGAGCCCAATTAAACAACCTGATGCTGAACCTCAGGCTTCTAGAAAAAGAAGAGCAGGACAACCCCAAAGCTCATACAAGGGAGGAAATTATAAAGATCAGAGGAGAAATCAACACAATGGAGACTAAGAGAATGATACAAAAAAATCAATGAAGCCAAGAGTTGGTTCTTCAAAAGAATCAACAAAATTGACAAACCTTTAGCCAACCTTGTCAGAAAAAGGAAAGAAAAGGCCCAAATCCATGCAATTAGGAATGAAAAGGGTGAAACTACAACAGACCCAGCAGAAATCCAGATGATCATCAATACCTACTTCCAGAACATATACACCAATAGGATGGAAAACACAGAAGAAATGGACAGATTCCTAGATACATATGAATTACCAAAGTTCAACGAAGAAGACCTAAAAATTCTGAACAACCCAATATCAACCAATGAAATTGAAAATGTAATCAAAAACTTATCAACTAAGAAAAGCCTGGGCCCTGATGGCTTCACTGCTGAATTCTAAAAGACATTTAGAGAGGAACTGCTGCCACTACTGTTTAAACTCTTCAATGAAATTGAAAGAAAAGCAATACTCCCAAATTCATTCCTGGAAGCAAGCATCACCTTGATCCTCAAAGCAGAGAAAGACCTAACTGAAAAAGAGAACTATAGGCCAATCTCACTAATGAACATAGATGCAAAAATCCTTAATAAGATACTGGCAAACAGAATGCAGAAGATCATCAAGAAGATCATACACCCTGATCAAGTAGGATTCATCCCAGGGATGCAGGGATGTTTCAATATACGAAAATCAATCAATGTAATACACTATACCAATAGAGCCAAGGACAAAAACCATATGATTATCTCCATAGACGCAGAAAAAGCATTTGACAAAATCCAACATGCATTTATGATAAAAACCCTACAAAAAATTGGAATAGATGGTCTCTACCTCAAACTCATAGAAGCCATCTATGAAAAACCAAAAGCCAATATCATACTAAATGGTCAAAAACTGAAATCTTTCACACTAAAATCAGGAACAAGACAAGGATGTCCACTATCACCACTCTTGTTCAATATAGTTCTGGAAACATTAGCCACAGCAATTAGACAAGAGAAAGAAATGAAAGGAATAAAGATAGGAAATGAAGAAGTCAAATTGTCATTATTTGCAGATGACATGATACTCTATATAGAAGACCCCAAGAACTCCACCAAAAGTCTTCTAGACTTAATAACCAAATTCAGTCAAGTAGCTGCTTACAAGGTCAACACACAAAAATCAATAGCTTTCCTCTACACCAATGACAGACTCACTGAGAGAGAAATGAGGAAAATTATTCCTTTCACAATAACAGCCAAAAAACTGAAATACCTAGGAATCATCCTAATGAAAGAAATCAAAGACCTCTTCTCTGAAAACTATGGCACTCTGAAAAGAGAGATTGAAGATGATATCAGAAAATGGACAGACATTCCCCTGCTCCTGGGTAGGAAGGATTAATGTAGTGAAAATGGCCATACTTCCAAAACTGCTATATAGATTTAATGCAATTCCAATTGAGATCCCAGCAGCATACTTCATAGACCTCAAGAAAACAATCCAAAAATTCATCTGGAGCAAGAAGAGACCCAGAATAGCAAAAGCAATTCTAGGTAACAGAGACATGGCAGGGGGTATCACAATCCCCAACCTGCAACTCTACTACAAAGCTACTGTGATAAAAACAGCATGGTACTGGCAAAGAAACAGACTTGAGGACCAGTGGATCAGATTAGAAGATGCAGAAACAACGCCAGACACACTCAGCCATCTCATCTTCAACAAAGGAACCAAACACCCTCACTGGAGGAAAGATAGCCTCTTTAATAAATGGTGCTGGAAAAATTGGGCTTCAACTTGCCAAAGATTAAAACTAGACCTGTATCTCTCACCATGCACTAAACTAAAATCAAAATGGATTAAAGATCTAAATATTAAAATAGAAACTCTGAACCAGTTGGAACAGAGGTTAGGTAGAACCCTTGAAGACATCAGTGTAGGAAAAGATTTTATGAACAAAACCTCAGTTGCCCATGAACTAGTACAAACAATCAACAAATGGGATCTCTTCTTATTAAAAGGCTTCTGCACAGCAAGAGAAACCACCAGCAGTGTGAAGAGACAATCCACAATGTGGGAAAAAATCTTCACCTGCTCTTCCTCAGACAAAGGTCTACTATCTTGAATCTATAAAGAACTTAAAAAGATCAGACCTCCCAAATTTAAAGACCCAATCCAAAAATGGGCATCTGAAATGAACAGACATTTCTCAGACAAAGAAGTAGAAATACATACACACAAATACATACAATACATACAAATAAATACATGAAAAAATGCTCAACATCACTGATCATTCGAGAGATGCAAATGAAAACAATGCTGAGATTACACTTCACTCCAGAAAGAATGGCTGCTATCATGAAATCAACCAATAACAAATGCTGGCAGGGCTGTGGGGAAAGAGGAACCCTGCTCCACTGCTGGTGGGAGTGTAGACTGGTGCAAGCACTGTGGAAACCAGTATGGAGATACCTCAAAGAACTAGGACTGGAAGTCCCATTTGACCCTGCTATTCCACTGCAGGGGATCTTCCCCAAAGAATTAAAAGAATCATACCACAGTGATATATGTGCACCCATGTTCATAGCAGCACAGTTTGTAATAGCTAAAACTTGGAAACAGCCCAAATGCCCATCAACTGGAGACTGGATAAAGAAAATGTGGTTTTTTAATAAAATGGAGTACTACTCAGCCATAAAAAATGAGAAATTAGAGACATTTATAGCTAAGTGGATGCACATTGAGGCAATACTCTTAAGTGAAATAAATAGGACACAGATGTGTAAACACCGAATAGTTCCTCTGGTGTGAGAAACTGAAGGTGTAAATAAGGACTAAATGTATAATAGGTAATGTGAAATAGGAAGAAAAGGGGCAAAGGGGAAGGAAATGGGAGGGCTAGGGGAAAGGATAGAAGGGAATGGGATTCATATGAGAAAATGGAAAAACAGGAACAAAATTTTTGTAAATAGGGAGGGCTGGAGGGGTTGAAGGGAGGGCTGGGCAAGGATGAAAAATAAGAACCAAGAGAGACTATGTAAAGGTGCAAATTTCCAATGATGAATGTCATTATATTGTATACCTAAAATGTACCAATGATTAGAATGAATAATCGATAATGCAAAATAGGAAGAAAAGCTCCAAAGGGGTAGGGGTAGTGGGAGGGGCAGGGGAAAGGAAAGAAGGGAAAGGAAAAAATGATGAGAAATGGAAAAAATGGAAATAAAGTCTTTGTCAATAGGGAAGGGTGGAGGGCGTGAAGGGAGGGCTAGGAATGGGGAAAGAATAAGAGCCAAGATGCATCATGTAAAGGTACAATTCCCAATGAGAAATGTAATTGTGTTGTATACCTACAATGTACCAATGAAAGAATTTAATACACAAAAAAAAAGAATGTGTGAAGCCACAGCATAAAAACTTCATTTTTAATTTCATATTTGAAAAATATTTCATCTCAATTCCTTAGAACCAGAGGAATATAGTCTTGGTAACATAGACTCACAGATACATAAATCCAAGAAAGTGATTAGGTCGGGACTAAGATTGGTTCTGTTATATTGGTTGGCCTTTGATGCACGGCTTCTTTTATTATTCCTACTTATTTTAACATCTCTTTTATGTGAAAATAGTCCATATTTTTTCTCCTTAATGAAGTACTTTTACCTGACCCTAAAAAGGGAACTTTAAGTAATGCTTTTCACTTCCAACTCAAACTGCAGGATTGTTTTGTTTCTCCTTTTAATTCACAATAAAATTATACCCTTGTGAATCTCAAAGTAAGATAATATTGAGTTATTTAAAACTCAGCAAGTGAAAATATCATCAGTCTTGAGTCATTAGAAATCAACATATCACAGGCTATACGCCATTTGGAGGGCAAATTAACTCCAAACATAAATTACATCACTAAGCTGCAAACTATTACATTTTTAGTAGCAAAGTGGTAAACCCATGTGTTGCTTTGGTTTCTTTTACAAGAAGTAAACTTCTTCAGGGATCTTTAAGTTAATACATGACTACTCTATACTTTAATGCTCTCCTCGGGCCTACAACCACTACCCAAAGAAGTACTTCTTTAAAGAGGAAAGCTAGAGAGTGCCATCCCAAAACACAAAAGCATTATCTTAAATCAAACATGTTTTTCACAGAAGCCATATTATAGATAGTAAGCACAAAGACCTTGTATGCTGAAGAGCAACACAGTTTTTACAATATAACTTGAATTAATCCTGGGGGAGAAAATTAACTAATACATACAAAACATTATCTATATACAAGATAATATGAACTTCACAGTGAACACTAAAATTAAATAAAAGTCTATAAATGTGCTACCTTGTGATTTAACATCTTTGACGATTTTTCTGAAGTTCTTCCAGATCTACATCAACTTCACCATAGTTTAGTTCTCTAGATTCAGCTTTTGGAGCCTGGAACATGGACATGTTACAGTTGAATGGGCCAAAAATCATCTCGGTTCCTGTGTATGTCAAGGAAAGACTTGCCAAGTGTATACCTTATAGTAAGTAGCTATGTCTTGAGGATCACAGGATGGTAGCAGCAGGAACAGGCAGAAAGGAAAAAGGAAGAGGAAGAGGAACAGGAACCCTTGATAACGCAGGCTTCTATTATTTAAATAGTCAGACCTCTCAAACTCTAGGTGTTTCCCATAGGGGTCAGAGGCTTCCAGGTGCCTCCTATTCCATCTCTCACTGGTGTCAATGATCTGCTGCCTTGGGCTGATCAACTTCACCAGAGATAATCATTGGGTGGTGTTGTGTTCACAGCTGAATGTAGGGAAGGGAGAGACTCCCTCAGCTTCCCTGTTTCTAATTGTACTAGAAGGGTTAGTTCCCTACAGAAACACTGCAAGTGGCCATTGTCATGGAAAGTGACTATCACTCCCTTTAAGTCACTACAGTGAGAGAGAAAAGGAGGCATGGTTAAAAATCTCAATGGAGTTAGTCCTGCCAAACTTCATTTTCACTCAATCCAGCTTTAACATCCATAAGAAAGGCAGTGGGAGGGCTAGGGGAAAGGATAGAAGGGAATGGGATTCATATGAGAAAATGGAAAACTAGGAACAAAATCTTTGTAACTAGGGAGGACTGGAGGGGTTGAAGGGAGGGCTGGGCAAGGGTGAAAAGTAAGAACCAAGAGAGACTATGTAAAGGTGCAAATTTCCAATGATGAATGTCATTATATTGTATACCTAAAAGGTAGCAATGACTAGAATGAATAATTGATAATGCAAAATAGGAAGAAAAGGTCCAAAGGGATGGGGGTAGTGGGAGGGGCAGGGGAAAGGAAAGAAGGGAAAGGAAAATTGATGAGAAATGGAAAAAATGGAAATAAAGTCTTTGTAAATAGGGAAGGGTGGAGGGCGTGAAGGGAGGGCTAGGAATGGGGAAAGAATAAGAACCAAGATGCATTCTGTAAAGGTACAATTCCCAATGAGAAATGTAGTTGTGTTGTATACCTACAATGTACCAATAAAAGAATTTAATAAAGTGCAAAAAAAAATTTTTTTTTAATTTTTAAAAAAATTAGAAAACATATCCATAAGAAAATGACTGTATATCTATTTTTAAAGCTTTACTACAAAGATGCAACTCAAATGTTTCAAACATCACTTCTATGTTCCCCTATGTTGGGATCTGTCACAGATGAGAAAAATCCTTAAAACTTACGGAAACAGCACCACTTGCCGCTGTGACTGCATGGCAAACCTTGGCCTCCAGGGCTATTGGCCCCCACCCTGTGGCCCATGCAGCCTGGAGACCAGCATGCACTGCACGGAGTCACAGCCCTCAGTGGGCGCTGGGCCACCAGCTGCATTGAGACAAGAGGAGGGCAAGGGCAAGGTCAGGATGACCCAGGGACAGAACAAGGCCGAAGGTTGGAGGCATCATGGGAGGCCTGAAGGAAAACGTGCACCCTCCTCTCTTTCCACCCTTCCTCACCTTAACCTTGGGCACAATGTAGGTTCTGGTCCTGCTCACTCCGCCTTCACCCCGGCAGCCCTCGGGTCTGTCCTCTCTTCTGCTGTACTCTTCGATGGAAACAGCTCGAGCTCCTTCTCAGTTGTTCGTCTGCCGCTGTTCAGTCCTGGTCCTCTCTGTCCCTCCTCATCTGTTAGGGTTGGAACATGGCCCCCAAAAGCCTGGGGGGAGCAAGTCCCAGGGCAGCAGGGTAAAGAGCTGGGACCTCCAGTGAGGAGTAAGCAGCCCAGGCTCAGCCTGGTGAGCAGACTGACGCTGGTTACCAAAGGCCCCACTTGCCCACCCTGCACTCTTATCTTCCTGCATGCATCACAGAGCAGCACAGCAAGAAGGCCCTCAGCACATGAGGACTCTGGACCTTGGGCTCCTCGGCCTCCAGACCCTTGGCCAAAATACTCTTCTCTTTTTTATAAATTACCCAGGTAACCCAAAATGGGATAAGACACCATCTTTTCCCTCTTCTTTCTTTTAGGCTTTTTCACCTCTGTTTTACTCTAGAAACCATCCATATGTCGAGGTCAGGGGCTGAAGGGGTGCCCTGTCGGGTGAGAACTCCAAAGAGAAAAAGATGCGTGGGGTAAACATCAGGCAAAGCAGGAACAACAATTTATCTTACAGCACAACACTTACAGTGACTGTTACCAGCTTACTGAGGCATACTGAGACATGACATCTGGGTGTCCTTGCATGGCCCTGTGGCACATGCGCAGTTGTCTATGCCACTTTAATACTATATAACGAGGTCCCATTGACTGCCTGTGCTAAATGACAGGATTGTGTCTTCAGGTGTCCTCAGAGCCCCCGGCTTTGATACATCTAATAGTGGCTTCCAGATCTTCGAGGCAATCAGAGGTTAACATAACCTGACAGATAAGCCAGTTCCCTGGACATCCTCCTGGGCAATGAGAGGTGACCATAACATCATCAAGAGCAACACAGAGCATAGCTTGGTCCAGGTGGCCAAGTCCTGGGCCACCAAGCCATGACACAGAGTTGGGCTATACACATAGCCTTGTGGCAACACCCGAAAGAGTCACTTTGTTCCATTCCTGGTAGTCCACAGTCATTTACAAAGTCCAATCTGACTTCTGCATGGGCCAAATTGGCAAATTGAAAAGGTGTGCAAGGCATATCATCCCAGCTTCTTCCAGCTGTAAAATGGTCTGTATTATCTTCTTATGTATGGCCTCTAGGCAACAACACTCATTCAAAAATGGAATTTTCCTGCATGGTGTCAAACTGAGCATCAATCAATATGTTTATCCCCAGTGTATATTTAGCAATTTGGGAAAAGCCGCATAAAGGCACAGGACCACACACCTGATGTCCAAAGTCACTTTGGCCTTCTGGCCAGGCCACTGGCCAGGATAAAATCCTTTATGCTCACTATGGGCAGTTTCTCCTCAATCCTGTGATACTGCTCATGGGGCTATTTTATCAGTTGCTAAGCTGGCTGCTATCAGATCTGTCCATATCTGGCATCTCTTTACCTTTAACAGACCAAATGTCTGTCCCTGTGGGGTTGGTTCTGATTGGCCAACAGCAACTCACTTGTGTGGCTGTTTTGTGATCCCATTCAGTCTTCTGGCTTTGTCTGGGCATTGCCCGCTGGGGTTTTAGTGTCGCTGGTTTCATCTCCACCAAGGATGCAGTTTTCCTAGTGCTGCCTGTTTTGTCTTACCTTGGCACTTCCTATCTACATCATCAAGCTGCACCAAGGCATCTCTGCCTCTTGTCACGCTGCTGTGTCCCCTAGCATTTTGCCTGTCATCATCCAGAGCCTCCAGTCCTGGGCTTGCTGGTCCCACCCATCATTAGACCCCTAGAACAGAGCATAATACAGGAATTATGGATAACTTTAGCCAATCATTTTAAACATAAAACTTGCTACATTCTTCTGAATTTATTATAGGAAGTAGCTAAGAGGAGTACTGTCTTTGCTTCTTCCTTAGTTTTCACAGGAAAAAGTCATTCTTGCCAGAAGTCATTCTGAATGGATAAAGGACTTGTTCAGTTTTACATTTTCTACAGTAGCCTCTGATTAAAAAAAAAGATTCCAACCCTGTTCTCAATGTTAGCCATTAACCAAATACAACCCTAAAAACTGTGCGATAGAAGATGAAACAATGCTGCTACTCATCTGAAGCAGTGACCAAAAGAGATTGCAGACAATAGATAAGGGATGTAGGAGTCTGGGCTTATTCTGCATAAATAAAAAGCCTAAATTCCCCATTCTGGATCACAGTAAATGTCCATCTCCTAAATATAGACGCTTAACTGGGTTAGCCATTGCTCAGTCCTTCCCGTAAGGACCACCAGTGCCCGCTTCACCACCTGCCTTACACACAGCATTCCTGTGTGCACCTCCCCCAGGGCCCAGCACAGTCAGTGCCATGGAGCCCTGTGATGTGGCCTCAGAGAATGAAAACAGGTGGCTGTCACTGATGTAGCAGTGACTAGACTAGGAATCACCTTGGAGAAGTCTCCTAGTGTTAGCTCTAAAATGAGACGCTGAGGTTAGATGATCCTCCAAAATCTTTAATTGTATGACTTTTCCGTCATCTACCCTAGAAAACGAATGGTCCCCCAGATGAAATGATTGTCCTCAAATAAAGTGTGAACAGCAACCCCCAAAGTCCCTCTAGGCCCCAGCCTTTCTTTGCAGACAACTGAAGCCACCTAGTGGCCAGGGACGTTCTAACTGCAGCTCTGCCTAGCCCAGACCCGGCCTGGAGTGGTGAGGAGTCTCCTTCCAGACATTCACCCCCACCCAAGTCTGGGGATTACTGCTCCGAGGCTCTCAGACTCCCACCCAGTCCTCAGACAAGTCTATCCCACCAGGGGGCTGGTTTCGGTTTTTTTGTTTTTGTTGTGTTTGATTGCCTTCTGTCTTTCTAATGTTATAATAAAAATATTTTTAAAGCAAGTTTTGTGAATTATATACATTAACTATATTACATATTTTATATGTGGCCCAAGACAATACACACACTCACACACACAGACACACATGGGAGAAAAAGAACAGCTTCAGCTTGCACATGCATTTAGAATGTTTAGAATGTTCAAGAGCAGGTCTCTGGCTTCTCACAGAATATAGAAATCACCCATTCTTTGAATTCAAACTGCCATTTTCATTTCATCCTCACCCTTTGGATGGTCTATAAAATAAGAAGGCTAGCATGCCCCATGCAAGTATCTCTCCACATCCAAATTTATTTAGTCTTTAAATTGGATAGTTTATTACTCATCAGTTTTATCCCATTGTTTTAGACAGCAAATAACTGTTGGTTGATATATACACTCTGATGCCATTGATAAGAAAAAGTAAATCATCTAAATTTTATGATCAGTCTGAAGAACTATAGGTACAGTATCCCCCATTATCCAAAGTCTTCCTGTTTGAACTCCAAAATTTAATAGGTTCTGATAATTTGTTTTAGATAAACCCTTTTATCTCAACTGACAGCTTTTTTTTTAACATAAAAATTTTTAGGTAAAACTATTTTAGGCAAAATAACAGAAATTGAGACTCTAGATGAATTTACTTAACATTACATTTTTTTATTTCACAGGAACACTAAGACAAGATTTAAAAATTCAAATAAATCATTGTAATTTCTGTCTAAACAATATATGATGAACACAAACTTTAACTCAGGCCTGTAAACTACTAAATATGTACATAATGTAACCACTTGGTATTTTTATGTGATGGACAAATTCCAGATACAGATCCACAGACATATCTCTTAAAGTTAAGTAAAATTTAAGCATAATCAAGCTTTTTAAAAATTAGGCCGGGGATTTAGCTCAGTGGCACCACTCCTGCCTTGCAAGCGCAAGGTCCTGAGTTTGATTCCCCGGTACCAAAAAAGAGAGAGAGATTTTTAAAAATTATTTCTACTTACTGTATTTAACAACATCATCCATGTGGGTTGATAGATAAGATTCTCAGAATGACAGAATTTTATGCTGGAAGGAGCCACCAGTTAAATCAAGCATTGTATAATCTGTTGCTTCCAACATACAAGCAGAATTAATATTGACAAAACTAAGACTACAGTCTTTGAACTATTTCTCATCCTTGAACCACGCTGACTAACCTAAGGTACAAGGATAATATACTTTTTGAAGAATCAAGGTCAAAGATGTTATATTCTTAGTACACATAATTATTTTGTGACTGTACCAATGAGACATGACATTTTTTTTTTTGGTACCAGGGATCGGACTCGGGTCCTTGCGCTTGCAAAGCAAGTGGCGGAACCACTGAGCTAAATCCCTGGCCCATGAAATTTAACAATATAGTTTAGCTCAGGAGTCTGAAGTAATTGTTTCTTCATTCAGTAAACAGATCCCTGTGTTAATAACACATTAAAACAAAATTCCAGATAGATTCTAAAAGTTAAATTTTAAAATATGAAACCATAAAAATATTAATCATCCTTCAGAATAGGGAGAACTTTTGCTGCAAGAAAGAAACAGAGGACACTGCAAAGGAAAGGAGCTCTAAATGGAGCTGTCACATCTGGTTCCTGGTCCGGGAGCCAAAGATGTCTTATATGGGGAACAAGCTCCACTGCTCTCTTGTCTAAGTAGCCCACTGGGATTATAAACTCAGTTCCAATAAAAAATTGGAAGGACAAACTTTAACAAAAGGAAGACACTTTATCTGTAAAGAGGAAAAGGAAGGGGGAGGAAAGGAGGAGAGAGATAGCTACCCTGAGAAGAAAGAATCAGGGTACGGCGTTCCAGAAAGATGGAGGACCCATGGTCCTTTGTTTATGGCTGGGTTTTTTAGGGGGGCATAACTGGATTGGCTTCCGGGCACCTCTGCCTAATGTCATTTCTCTCGGTGGTCTACATCCCGCTCCTTCTGTCTGTTTACTTGTCCTTGACCTACCTTTTCATGCCCTATTTTTGGAGTGGGCAGCTAGTTGGCAAGGGGGTGCCTTATTCATAGTTAGCCTAAGGGGGTATGTAGATATCAATGTCCCTCTACAGTAACTCTAGAGTGAATAATGCAGTGACTCTAGAGTGAGTACATATGTATATATACACGTACTTGTTAGTGCCTAGGTGTGAACACACACTGCCTCAAAGTTACCCTCCTCTTTGTTTCCCCTATATTTTACTGGAGGTGGGGGCATCGTATCACTTGTGCACTTGGCTTTTTCTCTGTGTCCCGTCAGCTCTTTTTTAGGTCTCTTGATGCAAGTCCCGAGGCCATTTGGTGCGTTTCTTTATCTGGTTGCTTTTTTTCTTTTCCTTTTTTTTTAACCTGTCTTTGACTTGCTTCCCAGAAGAATCGCTCTAGTAAAGTTGGATTTTACTCCATCTAGTCAGCATTAGCTAGAAGATCTAATGAGGCCCCTCTTCTATTTTTCTTATCTATAGACCCCTGACCCTACAGAACCACATAAAAATTTTAAACTTGTTATTTGCTTAACAAAACAAGAGTAAGAAGAACAGGAGGCTAGGGCATGAGGATTGCAAGTTTGAGCAAGGCCTGGGCAACTTATCTAGACCCCGTCTCAAAGGGGAGTGGGGTGGGGGTGAAGCACAGTGCAAAGGACCTAGGTCCAATACCTAATGCTACAAAACAATAAAATAAAAATGCAGAGTTAAATCTACTCTGTAGATCAAATGGATTTTACAGACAAGTGCACATTGTTCCATCCAACAACAGAAGATTACACATTCTTCTCAGCAGTGCACAGAACTTTCTCCAAAATAGGCCATAAAGCAAGTGTGAATAAATAAAAGGTTTATGCATCTTATCAGACAACAATGGAATGAAACTAGAAACTAACAGCAATAGAAACTACAGAAACTACAAAAACACACAGAGGTTGAATAATACACTTTTGAATAATCAGTGGATCTTAAAAAAATCAGGAGAAAAATTTAAATGGAAAACACAGCATATCAGAATTAGTGGGATACAATGATAACAGTTTTGAGAGGGAAATTTATATCTGAGTGCCCACATTAGAAAAATGACACAATCCCAAATTAATAATGACACATTTTAAGGTCCTAGAAAAACAAGAATAAACCAAACCCAAAACCAATAAAAGAAAAAAAAATAATAACAATCAGAGCAAAAGTAAATGCAATAGAGAGACTAAAAGAACAATAAAAAAGATCAGTAGATTAGAGTTGATTCTTTGCCATGATAAAGAAGATTGATAAACCTCTAGCCAAACTCACCAAAGAAAGGAAAGGCCCAAATTAATAAAATTAGACTTGAAAGAATGACATTACCACAGATATCACTGAAATCCAGAGGATTATTAAAAGCTATTTTGAAAACTTCCAAAAAATATTCCCCCCAAATTCCAATAAATTGGGCAATCTACAAGAAATAGATAAATTTCTAGACACATATGGCCTATCAAAATTGAACCAAAAAGAAAATAAATAAATAGGTCAATAACAAGCAACGAGATTGATGCACTATTAAAAACTCTACTTACTAAGAAAAGTCCACAACCTGATGGATTTACTGCTGAATTTTACCAGGCCTTTAGAGAAGAACTTACACTAAGATTCCTCAAACTTTTCTATGTAATAAAAAAAAACTAACAAGAAAACCAATCCCATTCAAAATAGCATCAAAATAAAATAAAATCAGGAATGTATCAACCTAACCAAGGAAGTGAAAACCTTTACAATGAATATTACAGAACGCTGAAGAAAGAAATTGAACTTGACATTAAAAGATGGAAAGACCTCTTGGGTTCCTGGATTTGCAGAATTCATATTGTTAAAGTGCTCATATCATTAAAAATGGTCTACAGATTCAATATAACCCCCATCAAAATTCCAATGATATTCTTCACAGAGCTAGAAAAAACAACCCTAAAATGTATATAGAATCAGAAAATACCCAGAATAGCCAAAGCAATCCTAAGCAAAAAGAGAAAAGCCAGAAGCATCATAATACACAATTTGAAATTTTCCTACAAAGCCATAGTAACAAAAACAGTATGGTAAGCTCTGGCACAAAAATAGACCAAGGGAATAAAATAGAGGACACAAAAACAAACCCATGCAACTACAGCAATTGGATACTTTTTTCCAATTTTTATTTTATTTTTTTCCTTAAATTCTTTTATTGGTACATTCTGTATGTCAAGTTCTTTTCCCCTGCTTGGGAAGTTTTCTGCCATCACTTCTTTGAACAGTTTTTTTTTATGTCATCTGCATGCTCTCCTGTTTCTTCATTGACTCCAGTCAGTCTTATGTTATTCTTCTTTGCATCATCTAGCAGCTGCTGGATTGATTTCTTGTGGTCCCTTATCATTTTAAAGCAATTTTTCTTTTCCTGGTCACTAATTGCAATCTTATCTTCTATATCTGAAATTCTGTCCTCACATTGGCTCATTCTCCTGTGTAGACTTTCAGTGGAGTTTTTAATCTCCTGGAAATCTGTTTGTATCTATTTTAAGGATTCCATTTTTTTCATATGTTGGGATTCCATCATGTTCCTGAGCTCCTCTCTAGATTTATTAATCATGTCTTGCACTATGAACACAATCTCTGCTATTTTCTGAGAAATTATTTCTGATTTCATTTTTTCCAGATCCTCTTTTGTTGTCAGTTCAGGAAGTCCAGGTGGTTGAGTATCAGAGTGTTCCATCTCATTTTCCTTTGGGGTTGTTGTAGGTGATCTGGAAGTCTGGTTTTGAGACTTGTTTATGTGTCTTCTCATTTCAACATGGAGGGGGTGCTGCTGGTGTCCACATGACTCACCTCCCGTGTGTTGGCAGGGGTGGTACAGTGGCCCAGAAGCCTCCACTTGTTCACTGGGAGTAGTTTACCTCCTGTGTGCTGGCGGGCCATAACACATCTTAATTCCTTTCTTCAGTGCTCCCTCTCCCCTCCCTCCGTCTCCTGTTTCCCTTACCTTTTGCAAAAGATATCTCCCTGTTTCCTGTTATCTATCTTTATTTTGCTCTTTATGCTTTGGGTTTCTCAATAGAAACCATGTGATATTTAAGCTTCTGTATCTGATTTATTTTACTTCACATTATGGTCTCAAAGTTCTTCCATTTTCCTACATACGACTCAAGTTTATTCTTCATTATGGTAGTGTAGTAGTCCATCATATATAAATGCCACATTTTCTTTATCCATTCATCTGTTGATGGATACATAGGCCACTTCAGCCACCTGATTCTCAACAAAGGAGCCAAAAACATAGCTTGTTGAAAACTGGAAAATTAATATGATGCTACGCCCGAGTCGAGGAAGCTGCTGGTGCACGTTGGGGTGAAGGTGGTGGTGGTATTGCAGGTTATGTCCTTGGAAGTGGTCAGGACAACCACAGGAATGGTTCTGGCAGAGTTGTATGTATCCAACCAAGAGGGAAATGATGCTACAGGAGAGGAAACCAAGGAGAAACCATTTAAAACAGGTCTAAAGGCTTTGATGACAGTAGAAAAAGAACCATTTCCCACCATTTATGAAGATTCACAGAAAGAAAATGAGCAGTGGGATGTTATTTCTAAATCACAGATGAAGAATATTAAAAAAAAAAATGTGGCATAGGGAACAAATGAAGAATGAATCCCGGGAGAAGAAAGAAGCAGAAGATAATTTGAGAAGAGAAAAGAACCTGGAAGAAGCCAAGAAGACTGCCATTAAAAGAGATCCAAGTCTGCCAGAGCCCGAGTGTGTGAAGATTTGCACATTAGAGGGATATAGAGGCCAAAGAGTAAAGGTGTTTGGCTGGGTCCATAGGCGGCATAGACAAGGAAAGAATTTAATGTTCCTGATGTTGTGGGATGGTACAGGTTATCTTCAGTGTGTCTTGTCAAATGATTTGTGTCAGTGTTATAATGGAGTAGTTTTGTCCACTGAGAGTAGTGTTGCAGTATATGGAATACTAAATCTCATTCCAAAGGGCAAGCAGGCTCCAGGGGGCCATGAGCTGAACTGTGACTTCTGGGAACTCATAGGGTTGACCCCAGCTGGAGAAGCTGATAAGCTGGTCAATGAAGAGTCTGATGTTGATGTCCAGCTCAACAACAGGCACATGATGATCCAGGGAGAAAACATGTCCAAAATCCCAAAAGCACGTTGTATGGTCACCAGGTGCTTCAGAGACCACTTCTTTGATACGGGGTACTATGAAGTTACTCCTCCAACATTAGTACAAACACAGGTTGAAGGCGGTGCCACACTCATCAAGTTCAACTATTTTGGGGAAGAGGCATTTTTGACCTAGTCCTCTCGGTTATACCTGGAGACCTGCCTTCCAGCCCTGGGAGATGTGTTTTGTATTGCACAGTCATACAGGGCCGAACAATCCAGAACGCGAAGGCATCTGGCTGAATACACTCACGTGGAAGCAGAGTGCCTTCTCCTGACCTTGGAGGACCTCCTGAACCGGTTGGAGGACTTGGTTTGTGACGTCGTAGATAGAGTCTTAAAGTCACCAGCAGGAAGCATAGTATCTGACCTAAACCCAAACTTTAAGCCCCCAAACGGCCTTTAAAAAGGATGAACTACTCAAATGCTATTGTGTGGCTAAAAGAACACAATGTAAAGAAAGAAGATGGGACTTTCTATGAATTTGGAGAAGATATCTATCCCAGAAGCTCCTGAGAGACTGATGACAGACACCATTAATGAACCAATCTTGCTGTGTCGATTTCCAGTGGAGATCAAGTCCTTCTATATGCAGCGATGTCCTGAGGATCCTCGTCTTTCTGAATCAGTCGATCTGTTGATGCCCAATGTTGGTGAGATTGTGAGAGGCTCCATGCATACCTGGGACAGTGAAGAACTCCTGGCAGGTTATAAAAGGGAAGGTATTGATCCCACTCCCTACTACTGGTATACAGATCAGAGAAAATATGGTACATGTCCTCATGGAGGCTATGGCTTGGGCTTGGAGCGATTCCCGACTTGGATTCTGAATAGATATCACATCCGAGATGTGTGCTTATACCCTCGATTTGTCCAGCACTGCAAGCCATAGTTGGTTCCTCTGAAGTGTGAAGAAAAGAATACAATTCATGAAAAGAGCAGACTGCCTCTTTAAAAAAAAAAAAAGACAAAAGACCAAAATCTTCTCTTTTTTGTTCTGTTAGGGTATAACTGTTCCTCTTTTCTCTATTTTTTTATTCCTACTACCCTAAAAAAGAGTACATTACTGGAACATCAAGTGACACTGATGTCATTGTAAGAGAAATTATGTGTTACAGAGTTTGGGGGAATATGTGGCACACAGCTCAGCAGTTGTAGGTACACTTCAGCATTTTATCCAGTTATAGGGTATAATCATTGTGTTTAATATACCATCTGTAATTAAATAGTTTTCAGTTAGAGTCTGATCCATTCAAGTAACTTAATTCTTCTGTCCTTTTAAATGTAACTGAAATTCTTTTAATTTATGTCATTTTATTGTATTGATGAGATAAACATCTTGGAGAACTTGGCAAATATGACATAAAAATCTGCTAGTATTAGAGAACAACTCAGCAGTACATAACTAGCATCTAATGAATCCAGCCTTTTAAACTTCTAAATTTGTAAGGCTGCTTATATGGAAGAATTTGTAGAAGTGGAACTTCCTTAAAATTGGAAATGACCATAATTTGCTGAGGAGGCATATTTGTTGATTCATGGATTCCCTCTTAGCGTTAGTTTAAAATAAAGAGGCAGAAGAGGGCCGGGGATTTAGCTCAGTGGTTCCACCGCCTGCCTCACAAGCACAAAGACCCAAGTTCGATCCCCAGTACCAAAAAACAAAATAAAGAGGTAAAGTGAGCTTCTCTCTTTCCTGGTGGTTCTTAAGTAATTAAGAATAAGTAAGTTCTAAATGTATTTGCAGGTGGCTGCGTGTGAGTCACCCTGCCGTGTCTTTAGATCTGATCTGTGTACCTTATGAACTCATCGTGGGCTCATTGAATGGCTTCCATGCAGATTGGGTTAATTTTTCTCCTCAATGAATGCTGTGTATTCTCCATTGGCTAAAATTTAAAAAAAAAAGAAAGAAAGAAAAAAGAAAACTGGAAAATTGGGTATTCAAATGTAGACGATTGAAACTAACCTCCATCTCTTATTCACATACTAAAATCAAATAAAAATGAATCAAAGACTTAGATATACAACCAGAAACTCTGAAATTGTTCAAAGTTAACATAGAAGCACTTAAAGCCATAGGTACAGGCAAATAATTCTTGAATAGGACTGCAGTTAAAGAGGAAATAATATCAAGAATCAATAATTGGGACTCTATATCAAATTTAAGAGCTTCCACACTGGAAAGGAAACAACAGAAGGAAAAGATAACCTACAGAATGGCACAAAATCTTTGCTGGCTGCTCTTCTGATAGAGGATTAATATCTAGAACATGTGAAGAACTCAAAAAAAAAAAACTCCAAAACTCAAATAGTCCAAAACACAGGCAAATGAATTAAATAAACACTTCTCAAAAGAAGCACAAACGGACACTTTAAGGAAACACAAACCCACACTACTGAGAGTCTCTCTCACCACCCAGCACAATGGTTACCATCAAAAATACAAAAAAAATGAGTACTGATGAGGATGGGGGGAGGGACTCTTCCATACTATTAGGAGGAATGTCAACTAGTACAACCACTATGGAAACCACTATCAAGATTATTCAGAAAACTAAAACTGAAAATGCCATTTCACCCTGTGCCACTCCTTGGTATATTCCCAAAAGAATTAAAGACAGCATACTATGATGGTACATGCATACTCATGTTTATAGGGGTACAATTTACAATAGCTAAGCTGTGGAAACAGCCTAGATACTCATTAACAGTTGAATGGAAAAGAAAATGTTGTACATATACTCAATGAATATTATTCAGCCAAAAAGAATGAAATCTTATCATTTGTAGGAAAATGGATACAACCAGAGACTATCACATGAAACAAAATAAGCCAGATTCAGAAAGTTAAATATCACATGTTTTCTCTTATGTGAGAAGCCAAATAAAGAATTGGGGGAATGAGGACCAGGGATTTAGTTTAGTGGTTTCACTGCCTGCTGTGCAAAGCACAAGGACCCAAGTTCAATCCCGGGTACCAAAAAAACACAAAAATTAGGGGAATGGACAGGAAACTAGAAAGCAGACTTTTGGAGATAAGAAAAGGAATCAGGGAGAGAAGACAGAAAGGGGAGAGAGGGATAATGGTATCAAAATGATCAAAATAGCCAGGCCTAGTGGCACAGGCCTATAATCCCAGCACTGGAGAAACTGAGGCAGGAAGATTGCTGCAAGTTCAAGGCCATCCTGGGCTACAGGGTAAGTTCAAAGCCAGTTTGAACTATTTAGTGAGACCCAATCTCAAAAACCAAAAATAATTATAATAATATGAATGCAAAAATAAAGATATGTTATATGCATGTACCAATTCCCCAAAACAAATCTTATTATTCTGTATAGCTAATACACACTAATAAAAAAGTTAATGAAAAATTGCAGATTTATTTTTTATTAGCATATGTTTGCAATACACAATACGTATATTCATCATGGGGAACTGGTACGTATATTTATCTATCGTATCTTAATCTTTTCTACTTCCCCTTTCCTCTCTATTCCCATTTGCAAAAGGTTTATTTCCCTGTTTCCTGTCATTTATCTTTTATTTCATTCTTTATTTATATTTTTAGTTTCTTATAGAAGAAAAACCATGCAATATTTAACCTTCTGAAAGATCACTGAGATTTATTTTGCTAATTTATCATGTTCTTTCTACTACAGTTTGTATTTTGCAGTGCTCTAAAATTTTGGCCTACTCTAAAGTCATAAAGATTTTCTTTTTAAAATCTTTCTATAAGTTTTATAATGTTAGCTTTTACATCTAAGTCTGTGACTCATTTTCCATTCTGTTAATTTTTGTATATCATGTGAGGTAAGGGTGGGAAGTCACTTGCTTCCCAAGGGGAAATATAACTGTTCCACATTTACCGATGAGGTTATCAATTGCAAATTTAATTACATTGGCATTTTGTGGAAAATCATCTCACAACATGTGAGCAGATCTATTTTTGGACTCTGCATTCTGGTTCATTAACTGCATGTTAATTCTTTTGCTCATGCTACACTTGATTGGCATCTTTAGCTCTTTGCCTCAAAACCAAACAGTATAATATTACTATTTTTTCCTCATTTTCAAAATTCTTTTGATCGTTTGAAGTCCTTATTGATTTTACTGCTTCATGTGGGAGACTACAATATTGACTATGCTCCAAAGCAGGCTGTAAGCAGTGCAGGCTGTAAAGAGTTAACCCCATAATTGGCTTGTTTTGAGAAACGAGTCCACTCCCCCACCACCATCCCAGGCTCCTTGGGCATTGAAGCTCAGCCGGTCCCAGCACCTGGAAGGAAGCTCCCAGCCTCCATCCCAGGCTCCTAGGGCAGAGAGGGTGAGCCAGTCCCAGCACCTGGAAGGAAGCTCCCCCACTGCCATCCCAAGCTCCTAGGGCAGAGAAGGTAAGCCGCGTGGGCGCCAGAAGCACCCCCCCCATGGAAATGAGAAGACACGTAAACAAGCCTCAAAAACAGACTTCCAGATCACCTACAGCAACCCCAAAGGGAAACAAGATGGAACATCCTGATACTCAACCACCTGGACTCTCTGACCTGGCAACAAAAGAGGATCTGGGAAAAATGAAATCAGAAATAATTACTCAGATAACAGCAAAGATTTTGCTCATGGTGCAAGACATGATTAATAAAACTAGAGCAGACACAGATAAAAAAATAAAGGATCCGAGGAATATGATGGAATCCCAACATAGGAGAAACGAGTCCAGCCAAAGCCTACATGCCAAGGTCTGAGTAACTCACAGCCAAATTCCATTTCCACAACTAAAACCTTCTTAAGGAGAAGGACAATGTTCTAATTACAATCATATATTTTGTCTATTCTCTTCCTAATTAGAGAATGGTTTGTCTTTTTCCTTTACAAGTTTTGTCTCCATTAATTTCCATAGAAACCACATGACTGCATTTTCTCATGTGGTCCTGCCCTTACACATAGCTTGCATTTACCCCAACTGATTACCAATAAAAATCAGTGGCTTAGACTGGCCAATGCCTTTGTCAGTTGCACCAGCATTGGTGGTCCTGCCACCCTGCTTTCTGCCTCTCTTAGTTCTGTCTTTTAGTCCCCCCCACCCACTTGGGCCTGCATGGTAGACTGAACAGGAGACTGAGGCTACTGCAAGGTTTCCAGTAATGTTTCAGGGGTCCCCAGTACCTTCATATAAATTGTGTCAATTTATATAAAAACAACTATGGGACTTAATTGTGAACACAAATGAGTCTGTAAATTAATTAATGTAAAACACAATTTTCTGATCTTGAAACATGATATATCTCTCTTTTACTTTTATTCTCTTTAATTTCTCTCAACAATGTTCCATAACATTCATTATAGAAGTCAGACCAAACTTTTTTTAGGTTTATTCCTAGATATTCTTATGGTTTTGATACTATTTTATTAAGTGGCATTTTAAACTTGATTTTCCAATTGTTTGTTTCTAGTGTACAGTTGATTTTCATGTAATGATCTTATATTATATAACCTCTCTAAATTCACTTAATTTTAATTAGATGTGTTCAAATGTGTGTGTGTTTGTGTAAATCTCTTTAGTTTTCTCCATTCACAGCCATGTTTTATGAGTAAGTTTTACAGTTTCATTCTTTTTCTTGCCTTATTGCACTTGCTAACACTTCAAGTACTGAAAAGACTTGGTGAGTGTCAATGCCTTTGCTTTGTTCACAAAATTCTATTAGAAAGAAATCATCTGGCATTTCATACTAACTATCTGCTCTATATAGTAGTCTATTATCAGGTTAAGGAATATTAGTTCTAATCCTGGGTCACTGGGAATTTTTATCATGAAGGTTGTTATATTTTGTGAAATGTCTTTTCTGTGTCTACTGAAATAATACTATGGCTTTTCTTTTTGATTCTGAATTGACTGATTTCCAAATACTGAACTAACCTGGCAGGTCCCTGTAGGTCAGTCATTAGAGGAAACTCTTATTTTCCATTGAAGTTGCTAACCTTGAGGATGGCAGTAGGTAAATAGAACCAAGCACAAGTTTGAGTGCATTTTGGACATTATCTCAGACACCACATCCTTCTCCAAATAGGTTGAGTTTTGGGTGACATTGGAAGAGTCATATGAAAATGGCTTCTATGCTGTTACACGACAGAAACAGACTCCCTAACTGAAACAGTTAGCACCATGAAAAAACACTGCTTCAATGTTCTTATAGAAGATTGTCCTCTCCCTCTAGAAACCATATTCTATTAATAATTATCCTAGGATCTGCTGAAATGAAGAATGCTCCTGCTGGCATGTTGGTGCATCCCTCTAAACCCAGCATTTGGAAGGCTGAGGCAGGAGGATCATGAGTTCAAGGCTAGCTGGGCTACACCGTGAGTTCAAAGCTAGCGTGGACCAAAAAGCAAGACCCTGTCTCAAAACCAACCCCCCCCAAATAAAAGGTACCCATTCTCCAAGCAAAACCAATCCTATTGATAGCAATGAACATGAAATTGTAACAAACTAAAAGACAGAACCCTGTCAAGTGTTTTATTCTCTTCATACTCCCCACAATTATTCTGCCAAGTACACAGATATTACCTGCCCTAATGGCAACCATGTGCTAAAGTTGAGACCACTCAGCTGTTTGAAAACCCACTGGAGCCCAAAGGTGAAATAACTCACTCAACTATGGGGCAGACAGGAAGCTTTGTGTCCATGACCTATAGCCAAGCATCTGTGATCATGCCCTGGCAACCACTCTGACCCCCTTTACTATTTCATTAGGAAGAAATTAAGAATGTGTGCGGATAGCCAATCAAATATTCTTTCATGCCCCACAATACTTTACAGAAAAATTTTATCAAAAGAGTGAGCACAGTTTTCTCTTTCAGGATGATAACAAAGATTTTTAGTTTCCCTTCTCTTTAAAAATCTACCCCAAAGCCACAAGGAGCAAAAGGAACACGCATGAACTCCTCTAAAGAAAGCAGAAGACCTATAGGAATCTATTTCCCATTGTCCTGTGCCTGCTATCCCACCCCAACACAAAAGAAAACAAAAAGGAGCAGAGTGATCTTCTTTTAAACACTGCACTGAGAAGCAGAGCAAGCAGTGTGAGTGCTGGCTCCTGGGACTCCAGCATCTTGAGGGCCCTAACTTAAGCTCACACCCCAGCCGCTCACTACAAAGCTAGGCCAGCTGGTCAAAGGCCAATCCATCTTCAAGTGGCCAGTCTTTCTATCATTCATGTTAAAATAAAAACTAATGATCAGACATTTGAGAAAAGCCCGCAATAAGAAAACACAAGAAAAACAAAACAGCAAAAGAAGACTCACGCCAGGATAAAATGAGATTGTTAGGGTATAGAAAATGGGGGGCGGGGGGTCCCTTGCCTTCTGGATGGATAGGAACGGTGACATAGCTGGAAGAAAGGAAAGTGTCAGTGACCCCAACCCTGTCAACCGTGGTACATCAGAAGGCAAACCCTGAACAGGGTGACTTTTAAAAATGTTTAATGTTGTTTACAGATAAGGAGTTATCCATCAGAAATTGTAAAGGTAGCAAGGAATCATTCAGAGTAAAGTGAGAAGGGAGGGTGGGGCCTTCACAAGCTTATCTGTTCTATGGGACTTTTTGTTTCTAAACAAATAATTACTGTGCAGAGTTCTCTGACTTTGTAAGGTTTAAAATAAATGGTGTGAGACATGATGGCACAAAACTCCCCAAGCAGGGAAAAAGAACTTGACATACACATAAGTGAGGCATATAGGACTCCAACTAGACTAGATCAAAAAAAAAAATCGACACATAGTCATATAATTGTTAGGATTCCAAAAACTCAACAGAAGAATAAAATTCTACAAGGAGTTAGAGAAAAGAAACAAATCACATACTAAGGAAAACCCATCAGAATCACAGCAGACTTCTCAGTGCAAACCCTCAAGGCAAGAAGAGCTTGGAGTGACATATTCCAAGCCCTAAAGGAAAACAGCCTGCAACCCAGATGGATGTACCCTGCAAAACCATGTTTCAAAATGGATGGAGAAATAAGATACTTTCATGACAAGGAGCACCTGAGGAACAACATGAATACCAAACCAGCACTCCAAAAACTTTTAGACAATATCACAGGAAAAGACAATGAAGATCACTACCCCAGGAAGCACAGCAGAATGAACCCATCAGGAGCAAAAAGAAATTAAATGTAAAGGGGGCGAATCCAACAAAAAGAAAATGTCATGACAATGATAATTCAATATGTATCCATTATAACCATCAATGTTAATGGTCTCAATTCACCAATCAAAAGAAATAGACTGGTGGAATGGGTCAAGAAGCAAGAGCCAACAATATGCTGCATACAAGAAACACACTTAATTCAAAAGGAAACTCATAGACTGAAAGTTAAAGGGTGGAAAACAATACTCCATGCAACAGGAACCAAAAAAAAAGCAAGAGTAGCTATTCTCTTTGCAGATCAAGTAGATTTCAAACCAACGCTGATTAAGAGAGACAAAGAAGGACACTACATCCTTGTAAAGGGAACAATCCAACAGGAAGAGATGACAATCATAAATATCTATGCCCCAAACACTAGTGTGCCCAACTATATAAAACAAATACTAATAGACATGAAAAGTCATATATGCACTAATACAATTGTAGTGGGGGACCTCAACACCCCACTGTCACAAATAGATAGATCAACTAGACAAAAAATCAGTAACGAAATACTAGAACTCAGTTGAACTCTTGGAGAAATGAACTTAACAGATGTTTACAGAGCGTTCTACCCCACAAAATCAGAATACACATTCTTTTTAGCTACAAACGGGTCGTTCTCCAAAATAGACCACATACTTGCTCATAGAACATGTCTAAATAAATGCAAAGGAATTGAAGTTATCCCGTTTATTATCACAACATAGTGTGATGGAATTGGAGATCAATAGCAAGAGAAACTGCAAAAATTTCATAAACCATGGAAATTGAACAACACCCTTCTGAATAACCAATGGGTCACAGAGGAAATCAAAGAAGAAATCAGACAGTTCCTTCAATTAAATGACAATAACAATACAACATATCGGAATCTATGGGACAAAATGAAAGCAGTCTTACGAGGGAAATTCATAGCAGTGAATGCACATATTAAGAAAACAGAATGAGCCCAATTAAACAACCTGATGCTGAACCTCAAGCTTCTAGAAAAAGAAGAGCAGGACAAACCCAAAGCTCATAAAAGGGAAGAAATTACAACGATCAGAGCAGAAATCAATGCAATGGAGACTAAGAGAATGATAAGAAAAAATCAATGAAGCCAAGAGTTGGTTCTTCGAAAGAATCAACAAAATTGACAAACCTTTAGCCAACCTTGTCAGAAAAAGGAAAGAAAAGGCCCAAATCCATGCAATTAGGAATGAAAAGGGTGAAATGACAACAGACCCAGCAGAAATCCAAAGGATCATCAATACCTACTTCCAGAACCTATATGCCAATAAGATGGACAACACAGAAGAAATGGACAGATTCCTAGATACATATGAATTACCAAAGTTGAACGAAGAAGACCTAAAAATTCTGAACAACCCAATATCAACCAATGAAATTGAAAATGTAATTAAAAACTTATCACCTAAGAAAAGCCCGGGCCCTGATGGCTTCACTGCTGAATTCTACAAGACATTTAGAGAGGAACTACTGCCACTACTGTTTAAACTCTTCAATGAAATTGAAAGGGAAGCAATCCTCCCAAATTCATTCCTGGAAGCAAGCATCACCTTGATCCCCTAAGCAGAGAAAGACCCAACCGAAGAAAGAGAACTATAGGCCAATCTCACTAATGAGCATAGATGCAAAAATGCTTAATAAGATAATGGCAAATAGAATGCAGAAGATCATCAAGAAGATCATACACCATGACCAAGTGGGATTCATCCCAGGGATGCAGGGATGCTTCAACATACACAAATCAATCAATGTAATACACTATATCAATAGAGCCAAGGACAAAAACCATATGATTATCTCCATAGACACAGAAAAAGCATTTGACAAAATCCAACATACATTTATGATGAAAACCCTACAAAAAATTGGAATAGATGGTCTCTACCTCAAACTGATAGAAGCCATCCATGAAAATCCAACGGCCAGTATCATACTAAATTGTCAAAAACTGAAATCCTTCACACTAAAATCAGAAACAAGACAAGGATGTCCACTATCACCACTCCTGTTCAATATAGTTCTGGAAACATTAGCCATGGCAATTAGACAAGGAAAAGAAATAAAAGGAATAAAGATAGGAAATGAAGAAGTCAAATTGTCATTATTTGCAGATGACATGATACTCTATATAGAAGATCCCAAGATCTCCACCAAAAGTCTTCTAGACTTAATAACCAAATTCAGTCAAGTAGCTGGATACAAGGTCAACACACAAAAATCAATAGCTTTCCTCTACACCAATGACAGACTCACTGAGAGAGAAATAGGGCAAACAATTCCTTTCACAATAGCAGCCAAAAAACTGAAATACCTAGGAATCAACAAAGAGCTCAGCTATAATAAGCACTATATAATCTTAAAACTCTACCATGATATAATAGTATTTAAAAGTCAGAAAAACATAGGTACTACCAGTTAATCTAAAAACCAGGAAAAATTTACAGGAAATGTTTCAGGCATATTACAGCTCCCTAATTTTAGTGTCCTCATTGAGTGAGAAGCCCTTTGAGCCAAATGCCAGCTAAACTGTATCATTGATCATCACATTTATTCCAATATAATTAATATACATTGATTTCCCAACAGATACACTACACATTGACATCAAAACAATAGGGTTTTCACGAAGTTGAACAGGAGAAGCAAAGAAAGAATAAGGGATGAATGATGGAGTCAATTTTCTAAGTTTCAAAAGAATCTGTCCCCATCATTCAAAAAGAAAAGAACTACCAATTGGGTTCCTAAGTTATATTACATGTTGATCAATTCAAGGACAGTCTAATACTGTGAAGAAAACCACAGAATAACAGAATTTTCAATAATCTTTCACTGACAGGCAAAAGTTAAACATCATATTCCTTAAAAGAACTAGCAACAGCAGACATATTAATAAAGCTAGGCACTGTTCCTATTATATCAACACCCATATTAAAACCACCACTAAAGTCTAGAAATGGTCATAACAAATCGTTCAGCCTTACAGCACAAAAGCCAGTTGATAATTTCCGTGTCTAACACTTAATAAAATTCATTCTTCCAAAACTGGAAAAGCTAAGCACAGTCCTCCCTTATTATAGTTTCCTGTAAAATGGTTGCCAGTTTACACATATGTTATAGTTTATCATTGAAAAAAATCCTTATAACACCCTCTTTGTTGTAATGCTCAACTTACTTTGCCTCCAAGCTAGATATATAATGAAAGTAAAATGAATTCAGTAAGATTGTTGAGAGGAAATAAAAAGTGAGTTTCTTTTCAGCCATTTTTAAAGGCTTTTTTCTTTTCTTTATAGTTTGTGTTCCTGCCTAGCATTTCCCTTTTCTTTTTACATATTTCCTTTGATAAATGAAAGATGACTGTTAAAACCAGTTTGTACTACACCTTGGTAATCAACTTTTAATATATAACTTCTGCCTTCCAAAATGCTGTATCAATTTCTTCCTTAGGACAATGACCTACATAGGATTAAATCAACCAAATGCAAAAAAAAAAAATTTCCCCTCACACATTTTATGTTCATGTTTCTCTAAAATCATGAATGTAACTTTCCAAGTTAGATTTAGGAATACTTCCCAGTTATTGTTTCCATGTTAAATAGTACTGTCTCATTTTAGCAAAGATCTAGAAATGATAATGTTAAAGCTCCTTATTCAGAAATGTCAATTAAAGAAATGTGCTTTTAAAAACTAACTTTTTTTTTTCATTTCTCTTTTTTTGAAATTAGAACAACCTTTGTAACATCACTGAACAACTAGTTTGTGGTTATCATTTTCCTTCTAAATGAATAAAATATATAATATCTCAGTTATTCGGTTGATTAAAAGAAGATCATGATAAAACATATTTGGAGATCAAAAATGGTTGTCAAATCCCATCAAAACTACCAAATCTAACCAGGTGTGGTGGCACATGCCTGCAATCCCAGCACTCAAGAGGCTAAGGCAGGAAGATCATGGTGGGTTCAAGGCTAGCTTGGGCTACCAAAGGCCAGCCTGAAATACATAACAAGACTTTGTCTCAAAAAATAAAAAATATAAATAAACACTTTTAAAAATTACCACATTTTGCTGTGGATGTGGGTCAGAGGTAGAACAAGTGCGAGCCCCTGGATTCAGCCACCAGTACTGCAAGGAAAAATATAAAAAGACTAAGGCATTTAACCATCCCTTTATCAGAGGCAGTGCAGACCACAGACATTACCTTATCACTTTTCCAATCTTGACATTCAGCTACCATGAAAGAAATTATTATTTTTTCCAAACTATGCAAAGAAACTTCATTCCTTCTAGCCTTTCCCCTCTTAGCAAAATGTATGTGACCACTAAATTTCTATGGCATATATCAAGAAAGAATCAGAATTCATCTTTTAGAAAAAGTAACAACTTCAAATGATTATGTAAAAAATGAATTGACAGACCACAGGAAACTATATTTATAACCTTCTCCCAGGAACTAAAAGTGTTTCACAATATAATATACAGGAAGACGCTATTTGAAAGTAACATTGTTTTATGGGTCTTGGACCAGAGACTTTAGAAATGAATGCCACATATATGAGAAAATCCAGCATAGGATGAGAGTCAGTCCTATGATCCCCTTGATCTTCCAAAATCTCACAGTGGATCTATAAAGGGTCTAAGAACAAATGAAGGAAGTTGTCCAATATCATAAAACACTTCCATTTTAATGCTTAGACAAGGAACAGGAGCCAGTACACCACTGCGATTCCTCTGTAACATAAGTCTCTAACATTTCAACCACATGTATTAGAAAACAGGGGCCATATGGTTCATTGGAGAGACAAGGACTACCAAACACTCTCCGATGATTCCCCAGGAGGAAAGCAGTGTTAATCTTTTCTTAGCACTGACACCCCACACTAGGCCAAGGCTGGGATCTGGTCCATTCATCTCACTGAGCAAATCAGTTCACTCTGGACATCAATCAAAGAATACAGACAGCTTAGGGAAGCACTGCCTCTCGGTGACCTCATGTGTCCCCTGACATGTTCCCTGTGCAGACAAGAACAGGTTCTGCTTAGACAGCAGGAGTTATTTGCAGGCTGAGGATCTGACTATGGAGAACTGTCTCTAGATGAAGCAAAAGGCAGCTGACTTCTCCTTCAGTTCACTGTTTTCCTTGGCGTGTGTTTTATTCTAATTTCATGAATTTTTATTAATGTGACAATATAATCTCATACAAGCTTACAGAAGTTATTTTATGATTTATGAATTAAGTTACTGGTAATTCCACCGTACTCATATATGTTAATGGTAAAATTCTGTTCACTCCCTTTACTAAGAGTTACAGTTCCAATATACTGAAGCTTTTATATATAGGATTTTCTTTTCACTTCGGTCACAAATGTAGGGCTACTGTGCTGTTGGACCTCCCTAATCTAGATCAGGCCCCTACCATGCCCACACTCAGACATGAAACTTTCTTTGATAAAAGCACTTTTCTGAATTTCCATTTGACTGGAAAAAACCAAAATAGAATAACTGGAAGAGTTAAAGAAAAGTGAGCTTTTGCCAAGCATAGAGAAAAGAGAAATAAAAGTATTAAAGAAGGAGTAAAAAGTTCAATCCCTACTACCATTTAAAGACAGGAAGTAAAATGTCTTTTATAGTAAATATTTTAAAATCTAAATAATATCTAAAAACAAAAAAATTGATTTGTGAATATCAGCACAAATTCTCAATAAATCTAAATATTACACTTTAACTAAAAAATTAATACTAAAGGATAAATAATGTACAGAAACCATAGCAAATGGATGAGAACTTGTCATTTCTGATAAGCATGATTTATATGAATGCTGTATCACTAGTACATTAAGAAATAATTTATTGGGTGTGGTGACACAGCCCTGTACTCAGTTACTCAGGAGGCTGAGACAGTAAAATCACAAGCTATACAGTAGCCTGGATAATTTAGAGAGGCCTTGTATCAAATTTTAAAAATTAAAGGGCCTGGGTATGTAGCTCAGTACTACTTGGGTTCAATCTCCAGCATAGAAAAAACAAAAGCAAATAACAACAATGCCCCTCAGAAGTTGGCTAGAATGATGGCTAAGGGTCGTTCTGAAAAATATCCTTGAAGGCCCAGTGAGTATCCATCAGCCCTGCCCTATTACATGGTTACAGTGGTTCATTCATTCAGCAAATACTTATTTAGTACCTATTCCATGCCAAGAATTGCAAGACAACAAGAACACGGTAATAAAAGACATGGGCTCTTCCTTAGGGGGTTTTTAGAAAAAATCCTCCCCATCCTCTCCAAGTACATATAGCTCTTCCCTCTAACTCACAAAACAATTAAATACAAGGTAATGCCTCACAGAAATATCATGAGATGGAGCTGAGCATTTAGCTCAGTAGCACCATGCCTACCTCACAAGTGCAAGGTCTTGAGTTTGATCCCTGGTACTAAATAAATAAATAGATAAATGTCATGAGCTTTGGAACCAGACAACTCTGAATGCAAATCCTCACTATGCCTGGACACCAATTTGGAGCGAGAACTTCACTTCTCTCAGATTTGGTTCACCAGTCTGAAAAATGGCACTTAACAGGATTAAATTCAGTAGCACAACACATAGCATGTAACAGATAATAGCAATAGCTCCACACAGTCTTCTCTACAAATAAATATAAAAATTCCTGCTAGAAATATCAAACTGAGGAAACAAATATAAAAACTGCATGGGAGAGAAGCTTCTAGGCTTAGAAGAACCAGAATAAATTGTACATGAAAGGAACATTTTGACTCCCAAAAGTACACAATTTAAAAGCCAAGAACAACCTGGAAAAAGAGATATTCATCTCAAGCACAATACAATTAATTTGTCCTAAGTAACTAGCTCATACAACAGAAGGAAAAGGTTGCTTGTCCAGAATTATACCAAAATCATCCAAATAACTAAACTGTTAGTCCACAAAATCTTTTTTTTCCTTAAATTCTTTTATTGGTACATTATAGGTATACACTAAACTTGCTGGAAGATAAGTTAGGTAGACCTCTTGAAGACACTGGCATAGAAAAAGACTTTATGAGTCTTTGTAAATAGGGAAAGGTAGAGGGCATGAAGGGAGGGCTAGGAATGGGGAAAAAATAAGAACCAAGATGCATTATGCAAAGGTACAATTCCCAATGAGAAATGTAATTGTGTTGTATACCTACAATGTACCAATAAAAGAATTTAATACAAAAAAAAAAAAGAAAAGAAAAAGACCTTTATGAACAAAACATCAGTAGCACGGGAACTAGCACAAAGAATCAAAAACTGGGATTTCATCTTACTAAAAAGCTCTGCACTGCAAGAGAAACTACCAACAGAGCTAACAGATAACCTACAATGTGGGAAAAAAATTTTAGCAGCTGTAACTCAGACAAAGGACTACTATCTAGAATATATAAAGAATTGAAAAAAATCAGACGCCCCAAATTTAAAGACCCAGTTCAAAAATGGGCATCTGAAATGAACAGACATTTCTCAGATAAAGAAGTAAAAGCAACAAATAAATATATGAAAAAATGTTCAACATCTCTGGTCATTCAAGAGATGCAGGTGAAAACAACACTGAGATTCCACCTTACCCCACAAAGAATGGCTGCTATCACGTAAGAGATGTTCTCTTCCAGCAGACATTGGCCACTGCATGTATGCACCTATAGCAGTGTTCCCAGGAATATACCTTTCCGTTAAGAACCTCCTCCCTTAAGGGCAGAGGACAGCAGTCAGCAGCAGGGTACTTGCCTAGGACAAGCGAGGCCCTGGGTTCAATCCCTTGCAACACCAAAAAAATAAAATTTAATAAAGAACCTTTTAAAGGTCACACCTAATGAATGGATGGTTACTAGAGGGTAGATCTGGCACATCTTTCCTTAAGTCTTTTGATTCAAGTTCAAAACTTAGAGCACAAACCAGGTCAATGTTTAAATTAGAATTTATTGCCATGTATTACTTTTTATAAATTTCTATAGACTATACTGGGGTTTTTTTTATGTTTTTGGCCTACAGCTACAAACATGGGTTTGTCCTTGGTACATTTTCAAATAACTTTGTAATAGGGAAATGGTTTTGTGCACATTCTTGGAAATACTCATGTACATATAGAAGGCAGGGATCGGTTATTTTTCTACAAGATAATTTATGATTTCTAATTTTCTAATGTGCCTTGGGTATGTGCCAAATGATGGAAATGAAACAGTAAACTTTACGATTCTTGAGTGAAAAAAAAAAAAGAATGGCTGCTATCAAGAAATCAACAAATAACAAATGCTGGCGGGGCTGTGGGGAGAAAGGAACCCTGCTCCATTGTTGGTGGAAGTGCAGACTGGTGCAACCACTGTGGAAATCAGTATGGAGATACCTCAAAGAACTAGGACTAGAGGTCCCATTTGACCCCGTTATTCCCCTACTGGGTATCTTCCCCAAAGAATTAAAAGAATCATACCACAGTGATATATGTGCACCCATGTTCATAGCGGTGCAGTTTGTAATAGCTAAAGCTTGGAAGCAGCCCAAGTGCCCATCAACTGGAAACTGGATAAAGAAAATGTGGTTTTTTTATAAAATGGAGTACTACTCAGCCATAAAGAACAAAAGACTAGAGTCATTTATAGCTAAATGGATGCATATCGAGGCCATACTCTTAAGTGAAATAAATAGGACACACATGTGTAAATACAGAATAGTTTCTCTAGTGTGAGAAACTGAAAGTGTAAACAACGGTTAAAATGTTTAAAATGAATAATTGATAATTTGAAATAGGAAAAAAAGGTCCAAAGAGGAAGGGGTGAAGGGAGGGGAAGGGGAAAGGAAAAGAGGGAAAGGAAAAACTGTGAGAAAAGAAAAAATAAATGGAAATGAAATCTATGTAAATAGGGAAGGGTGGTGGAGGTGAAGGGCACACAGGTAATGGGGAAAAAGAATAAGAACCAAGATACATCATGTACAGGTACAAGCACCCAATGATAAATGTAAATGAATTGTATACCTAAAATGTACCAATAAAAGAACTAAAACAATAAAAATAAAAAATAAAATAAGATAAATTGAATTAAAAGAAATTTTCTCAATACAGACCCACACTGAGAGCAATTATCCCCCATAATGTAGCTGGACTGCAGTGCCATGTGGCCCAGAGCACAGCGCCTTAAGCAGGTAGGTCCAACCCGTGGCCTGCAGGTTACTTGGGCTCTTTACTTCTTTTAATGTTATAATAACAGGTATAAAAAGGAAGGTTTGCTACTTATATACTATATTATACTTCGTACATGCAGCCCGAGAGAGCATTCCTCCCCACCTGATGTGGCCCAGGCAAGGCAGGGCTGCACACACCTGCAGCTGCTCAGGCTCTGCCCTCCCCAGCCCACACTTTCATCCAAAGGTTGGTAATCACAATTTCTGATAAATAAACAACTTCATAGTCTTCTGTAGAAAGCTTTCACTGCCCAAAGTTTGAGCTATTCACATTCCTTTTGGGATAGTTTTTTCTTCCTGAGAAGATTATTTTTCAGACTTTAAGAGCACTTAAAAAATTACTTTGGTCTAAAAAACACTGTCATTTTCAGGCTACTAGGTTGACTTTCTTACCTGTAATTTAAAGCCCTCAATAAGGCAAAACTCTCTGCTTTAACTGCCAGCTGATCTCTAATGCAGAAGGTTGTACTCCTCTTGTACTTGTAAGAGTACTACGACTGTGTTTGTGGAGAATGACAAATTTAGGGGAAAGATAGGAAGAGGAACTCACACGGACATTAGGAGATACAAATGGAAGGACAGAAGAACATGGTGCCACAGAAGGGCAGGGAATAATGAGTTTCAGGAGGTAGCAGAGAAGTCAGAAATATCATAAGTTAAGTGGCTGGAGCACTGAGAAGAAAACCTTGAAGTTGGACATTGGAGCCACTGGTGATCACAGAGGAAGAGTTTTAATAGGAGGGAAAGAAGTTGCCCAGGCTGAGGAATCTGTAGAAAGAAAAACTAAATCCTAATAGCAAACTGCTGTGTGAAGTTTGATATGAAGAAGGGCAGGAGAAATTATGGCCACAACTACCAGAGTTTATAAGGAGGGAAATGTCTTTGAGGACACAAAATGAAATCTCAATCTGATGAACAAAATGCCTTCCATAATATTTTGCTGAAAATTTAACTTGAATATTTTTTACTTTAAAAATGTTGCTTGGATTATGATGTGCCTATTTTGTTCCTTAAAATTTTATTTCTCATCCCATAATTTGTGCTTGTATGATTACATTGAATTATTGCCTTCTCATAATGATTTTGAGGATTATGGAAAAAAGACTTCATTAGAGATTATCACCACTCTTTGCATCTTCTATATTTAATCTTCCCCATTTTTGGCTTCTTTGTTATATTTTCTAAAATTATTTTTCTCAAGCATAAGCTTTGCTTTACATAGGGATATTTACAGTTTGAGCTTTCCTGGTATCATACAACTTAAACTTAAAACAGAACCCCTCACTTCTGGCAGTGGCCAGAATTCTGTTTCCATGTGGATTTGTGGTGTGCTTCTGTTTTCTTTCCAACCTGCCCTTTGATCATCTGAGGATTTCTTTGGTTGCAGCTAACAGTTGGCTGAAGTAGGAACAAGAACCCAACTGGCAAACATAATTTGAGTTCTCTCTGGATCAGATCTGGGCTCCATCTTTTTGTCTCTTGCTTCAGGTTCCATGGACACGTGGGGTTTTTTCCTGGTTACAGAGGCTGCAGAAGCTCTGAACTTACATGTTGATTTGGGTCCATGTAAAGTAAGTCTGCTTTCCTCCTTGATTTCTCACCAAGGTCTCTTCCCAGTTCAGTGGCTCAGTGTCACCACAGGAATGCCAAAGACACAGGAAGTAGGTCAGTCCTCTTCCTTCTCATCTTTCCTCCTCCTAAAAGTGGCAAGGACTGGAGCCCCAGGAATGCTGGTAAATACTTAACCGTGGTGAGTTTGAGGATCTGGAGCTGATAAGGGAAAAGATAAGACCGAGATGCATTAGAACACAGGAGCTTTATTTGGCAGGTGTGTTGGCATGAGTGCATGCAAAGGAGGTCTGTGCAAGCAACCAACTTTCCAGAACCAGTGTCATGGGGCCACCATACAGCAGTGGCAGAGGAAACAGGAAGTCCCAGGGGAGTGACAATGGGGCTTATTTGTCTAGCAGTGGTGCTCAGAAGAAGATGGGTACTCTCTGGCTCAGAGTTCTGAACAGTGTCTAGAAAGCTTTTATGGTTCCAGGGATGCATTATCTGTGGCTAGTGATGTTGGGTGTGGTTTTATGGGGTATGTATGCAAAGTAGGCTGGCTCTAAATGATTAAAAGTATGCTTATTTGGGCTACACTTAAAGCAACTGGTACAAAAGTTTGAGTTCAGCACCTGCATGTTTGTGTTCCCAGTCATCTGCTTGAAGATGTAAAAAGCATAGCGCCAGTGTGTAGAGGGGTCACCTGCAACCCGACTGTAGGACAGCACCCCAAGAGAGTGGGTAGGTTTGGAGCGGCCCAACACTGTAAAGGTCCATCTTACACTAGTTTCCCTCACTCCTAGAATCTCCCTGTGGTGCTGCTTTAGCTGTAGCCAGAGAGGCAAGCACTGTTGACCTGGGAGTGTGCTAGAAGAGGTGACTGGGCTGGACAGGGCCCAGGTGTATCCGGCCCTGGCTTTCCTGAGCCACATCAAGCGGGAAGGAATGCTCTCAGACCACATGTACAAAGTACGGTATAGTTCATATATATAAGTAGCAAAACTTCCTTTTATACTTATTATTATAACATTAAAAGAAATAAAGAGGCCAAGTGGCCTGCCGGCCACAAGTTGGTCCTGCCTGCTTGAGGCGCTGTGCCATGGGCCACATGGTACTGCAGTCCAGCTACATTATGGGGGATGATTGCTCTCAGTGTGGGTCTGTGTTGAGAAATGTCTTTTAATTCTATTTAAGTGAGTGGTTGGCAAAGCCATTAGTCCTGTTTTTAGTACAGGACTGCCATCTAGCGGTGACTTCTCTGATACACATACAAAACAGCTCCTGCAGCCTTCCCATATTTAAATATACATATATATACTAGTTTAAAATAGTACTACTGGCATCCGACGCTCTCTAAGTTGTGACAGGCCAGGAGAGACAAGCACCTTGAAGCTCCGCGGCTGGCTGTCCCGGGCCACGCCCAAGGCATGGTGAAGTCCGTTTAGGCCCAGTCCCCCCCCCCCCCCCCCGCGTGCCTCCTACATTATTCCGGCTTTTCTGCTACATGGTCCCACACTACACAGGCACAGGAGCTTATAAAGACCCTTGTCCTGAGCGCCACAAGAGAGAGCAGAAGTTAGTAACAGAAAGAGGACCTCTCAGGCTCCTCGATGAAAACGGAAGCTCAGCGGAAAAGTAAAGAGAATCTCTGCAATAAAGGCACATCAGACCACTGTACTTGGTCTGCTGCTGGCTCGCTGAGACTCATTGACTCGTATGTGCACAGGGATTCCTACGTTGCCTACTGGACAGCAGAGACACACCCTGAAGGAGGCCCATAATTTCTATTGCTGTTTGCAAAAAAGAATAAATAATTTTTCTCTTATTTTTAATTCTTAATTTTTACTTTTTTTTCTACCCTTCAAAGTTTTGCTTTTCTTTCTTTCTTTTATCTTTTCTTTCTCTCTTTCTCTCTCTCTCTCACTCATTCTCTCACTGTCCCACATTGCTCCTCATCTCCCCATTTGTTCCTTTCTGCACTGAATTCAGATTTCTCCCTTATTGTTTTTTTCTTCTCTTTTTCCTTCTCTTGATTATCATTAGGTTTAAAGGAAAGTAAATTCGGTATCTAGCCTCCCTGTTGCTGTTAGATGATTCTATTCACATCTTTGTTCTTTCATTCTGCCTTTTTCTCTTGCCTTTAACAACTTCTTAGAGTTTGTGTGATCTTTCTGTGTCTTCTGGCCTCACCGCTAATCTTACCTGTTCTTTCTACCTGTCCCTCCCTCCCCAACTCCTTTTCACTCCCCACCCCAAAGGGGAAAGATGCTATATTGAAGAGTTTATTCATTATAAACTTACATTGGGTTGGTCCTCGGTTTAAATTTAACTCACATAGTTAAAAGTGATAGATTAATAACTAACACAAATTGTCATTTTCTAAGCTGTGCTTGATGCTATGGTATTGCTGACTGTGTCATTTGGGCTAACATGTTGTAATTGATCTAATTAGTTTTCCTTCCTGGTATAAGAAAAATAAAACAGCTTCAGAGTCATTAGAGTCTCAAAACCCAAACACAAGCTATATCTGGAAGACACCTCTGAAAAGCAATCATTCCACAAGGGTTTCAAACACAAACAACAAAGATACCTACATTAAGCAATCTTGAAATATCAACCCAGGAATTAAACCAAGGACAGCACCAAAAACAAAAATGAGAAGACACTTAAGCAAGGCACAAAAGCAGGCTTCCATGCCACAAAAAGGAAATTCTGGGGGAAATGAGGTGGAAAAGTCCCATAAGCAACCACTTGGACACACTGAACTGATAACACAGGAAGTAACAAAGCAGATGCATGAGGCTCTAGAAAATTTCAAAACAGAACTAATCTCCCAGATAAATACAGACATGGTGAACAGAGTGAAAGACATGATTAGAAGCTCTAGAGCAGAAACAGGTAAGAAAATAAATGAGAACAGAAACATGCTGGAACCCATGATTGCCCGGCATAAGAAAGAAATGGAAAACATGATTGCCCAACATAAGAAAGAAATGGAATCCATGAAACAGATTCAAACAGATATCCAGGAGATTAAAAGCTCCATTGAAAGCATCCAGAGAAGACTAAGAGAATCTGAAGACAGAATACCAGATATAGAAGACAGGATTGCAGTTAGAAACCATGAAAATAGAGATTTCTTAAAAATAGTAAGGAACCACAAGAAATCAATCCAACAACTGCTAGACGATGCAAAGAAGAATAACATGAGACTCATAGGAGTCCATGAAAAAACAGGTGAAAGTACAGCTGACATTAAAAAACTGTTCACAGAAGTAATAGTGGAAAACTTCCCAGACAGAGGTAGAGAATTGGACATACAGATAAGTGAGGCATATAGAACTCCAACCAGCCATGACCAAAAAAAAATATACACCTAGACATATAATAGTCAAGATCCCAGAAACCCAACAGAAGAACAAAATTCTACAGGCAGTTAGAGAAAAGAAACAAATCACCTACAAAGGAAAGCCCATCAGAATCACGGCAAGTTTCTCAACACAAACCCTCAAATCAAGGAGAGCCTGGAGTGAAGTATTCTAAGCCCTAACAGAAAATAATTTCCAACCTTGACTGTTGTATCTGGCAAAATTATCTTTCAAAATCGATGGGATAATTAGATACTTCCATGACAAAGAACACCTGAGAAATTTCATGAACACCAAACCAGCACTCCAAACAATTTTAGGCAATATCCTAGAAAAAGACAATGATGGCCACAACTCCATGAGGCCCAACAGAGAGAAAGCACCATGCAAGGTAAGACACTAAAGGGAAAGGGGGAAAAATAGGAAATAAAAGAGCCAACAAGAAAAAAACATCATGACAAGGATTAGTCAATATCTGTCAATTATAACTATCAATGTTAATGGCCTCAATTCACCAATCAAAAGAAACAGACTGATAGAATGGATTAAGAAGCAAAACCCACCAATATGCTGTATACAAGAAACACACCTAACTCAAAAGGAAATCCATAGACTGAAAGTAAAAGGATGGAAAACAGTTCTCCACACCACAGGAACCCAGAAAAAGCAGGTGTAGCAATCTTATTTGCAGACAAAGTAGATTTCAAACCAAAACTAATTAAGAGAGACAAAGATGGTCACTACATCCTTGTGAAAGGAACAATCCAAGAGGAAGAAATGACAATCCTAAATATATATGCACCAAATATGAATGCCCCCAAATATATAAAGCAAATATTGATGGACATGAAAAACCAAATAAGCACTAATACAATTGTAGTGGGGGACCTCAATACCCCACTATCACAAATAGACAGATCATCTAGACAAAAAAATTAACAATGAAATTCTAGAACTGAACCAAGCTATTGAACAAATGGACTTAATAGATGTTTACAGAGTGTTCCACCCCACAAAATCAGAATACGCATTCTTTTCAGCTGCATAAGGGTCATTCTCCAAAATAGATCACATGCTAGCTCATAGGACATATCTAAGTAAGTGTAAAAGAATTGAAGTTATTCCCTGTATATTATCAAACCATAGTGCAATACAATTGGAGATCAATAGGATAAGAAACCCCAAAACTCCCACAAACACATGGAAATTGAACAACACCCTCCTGAACAACCAGTGGGTGACAGAGGAAATTAAAGAAGAAATTAGACAGTTTCTACAAGTAAATGATAATGCCAGCACAACATACAGGAATCTGTGGGACACAATGGAAGCAGTTCTACACGGGAAACTCATAGCAGTGAATGCCCATATTAGGACAACAAAGAAAACTCAGTTAAATAACCGAATGCAGAACCTCAAGCTCCTAGAAAAAGAAGAGCATAACAAACCCAAAGCTTGAAAAAGAAAGGAAGTTATAAAGATCCGAGCAAAAATCAATGCAATGGAGACTGAGAGAATGATACAAAAAAATCAATGAATCAAAGAGTTGGTTTTTTGAAAGAATAAATAAAATTGATAAACCTTTAGCCAACCTTATCAAAAAAAGGAAAGAAAAGGCTCAAATCCATGCAATTAAGAATGAAAAAGGGGAAGCCACAACAAATCCAGCAGAAATCCAGAGAATCATCAATACCTACTTTGAGAACCTGTACTCTAATAAAATGGAAAACACAGAAGAAATGGAAAAATTCCTAGATACATGCGAATTGCCAAAATTAAATGAAGAAGATATAGAAATTCTAAACACCCCAATTACAATGAGTGAAATTGAAAATGTAATAAAAAACTTACCAACAAAGAAAAGCCCAGGTCCTGATGGCTTCACTGCTGAATTCTACAAGACATTTAAAGAAGAACTATCGCCATTACTCTTTAAACTCATCAAGGAAATTGAAAGGGAAGCAAGGCTTCCAAATTCATTCCTGGAAGCAAGTGTTACTTTGATTCCAAAATCAGGGAAAGACCCAACCCAAAAAGAGAACTACAGACCAAACTCCCTAATGAACATAGATGCAAAAATCCTCAACAAGATACTGGCAAACAGAATACAGAGGGTCCTCAAGAAGATCATACACCCTGACCAAGTCAGATTTATCCCAGGGATGCAAGGATTGTTCAACATTCACAAATCAATAAATGTAATACACTATATTAACAGAGTCAAGGACAAAAACCACATGATCATCTCAATAGATGCAGAAAAAGCATTTGACAAAATCCAACACCCATTCATGATAAAAAAAAAAAAAAACCCTACAGAAAATTGGAATAGAAGGTCTTTATCTCAACCTGATTAAGGCTATCTATGAAAAACCAATAGCCAACATCATACTAAATGGTCAAAAACTGAAAACTTTCACACTAAAATCAGGAACAAGACAAGGATGCCCACTACCACCACTCCTGTTCAATATCGTTCTGGAAACATTAGCCATAGCAATTAGAAAAGAGAAAGAAATAAAAGGAATAAAGATAGGAAAGGGAGAAGTGAAACTGTCATTATTTGCAGATGATACGATACTTTACATAGAAGACCCAAAAAACTCAGTCAAAAGTCTTCTAGATCTAATTGACAGATTCAGTAGAGTAGCTGGATACAAGGTCAACACTCAAAAAAACAATAGCCTTGTACACAAATAACAGACTCACTGAGAGAGAAATTAGGGAAACAATTCCTTAAACAATAGCATCCAAAAAAATGAAATATCTAGGAATCAATCTAACAAAGGAATCAAAAGACCTCTACACTGAAAACTGCAGCACTCTGAAAAAAGAGATCGAAGAGGATACAAGAAAATGGAAAGTCATCCCTTGCTCCTGGGTAGGAAGAACCAATAGAGTGAAAATGGCCATACTTCCAAAACTACTATATAGATTCAATGCAATGCCAATTGAAATTCCAACAATATACTTCACAGAACTAGAGAAAACAATCCAAAAATTCATTTGGAACCATAAGAGACCTAGAATAGCTAAAGCAGTTCTAAGCAACAGAGACATGGCTGGGGGTATCACAATCCCCAACTTGAAACTATACTACAAATCTACTGTGATAAAATCAGCATGGTACTGGCAAAGGAACAGACCTGAGGATCAGTGGAATAGATTAGAAGATGCAGAAACAACTCCAGACATGCTCAACCACCACATCTTTGACAAAGGAGCCAACCACCCTCATTGGAGGAAAGATAGCCTATTTAATAAATGGTGTTGGAAAAACTGGATTTCAACCTGCTAAAGATTAAAACTAGACCCATACCTATCACCATGCACTAAACTAAGATCAAAGTGAATTAAAGATATAAATATTAAGACAGAAACACTAAACTTGCTGGAAGGTAAGTTAGGTAGAACTCTGGAAGACATTGGCATAGGAAAAGACTTCATAACCAAAACCTCAGCAGCACGGGAACTAGCAGAAAGAATCAACAACTGGGATCTCATCTTATTGAAAAGCTTCTGCACTGCAAGAGAAACCACCAACAGAGCTAACAGACAGCCTACAATATGGGGAAAAAATTTTAGCAGCTGTACCTCAGACAAAGGACTACTATCTAGAATATATAAAGAATTGAAAAAATCAGAGCCCTCAAATTCAAAGACCCAATTCAAAAATGGGCATCTGAAATGAACAGACATTTCTCAGACAAAGAAGTAAAAGCAGCAAACAAATATATGAAAAAATGTTCAACATCACTCGTCATTCGAGAGATGCAGCTGAAAACAACACTGAGATTCCACCTCACCCCAGAAAGAATGGCTGCTATCAAGAAATCAACCAATAATAAATGCTGGCGGGGCTGTGGGGAGAAAGGAACCCTTCTCCATTGCTGGTGGGAGTGCAGACTGCTGTAACCACTGTGGAAATCAGTATGGAGATACCTCAAAGAACTAGGGCTAGAGGTCCCATTTGACCCAGCTATTCCCCTGCTGGGGATCTTCCCAAAAGAATTAAAAGAATCATACCACAGTGATATATGTGCACCCATGTTCATAGCGGCACAGTTTGTAATAGCTAAAGCTTGGAAGCAGCCCAAGTGCCCATCAACTGGAAACTGGATAAAGAAAATGTGTTTTTTTTTATAAAATGGAGTACTATTCAGCCATAAAGAACAAAAGACTAGAGTCATTTATAGCTAAATGGATGCATATCGAGGCCATACTCTTAAGTGAAATAAATAGGCCACACATGTGTAAATACCGAATAGTTTCTCTAGTGTGAGAAACTGATAGCGTAAACAAGAGTTAAAATGGTTAAAATGAATAATTGATCATTTAAATGGGAAAAAAAGTCCAATGATGAAGGGGTGAAGGGAGGGGAAGGGGAAAGGAAAAGAGGGAAAGGAACAACTATGAGAAAAGAAAAAAAATGGAAATGAAATCTATGTAAATAGGGAAGGGTGGAGGGGTGAAGGGAGGACAGGGAATGGGGAAAAAATAAGAACCAAGATGCATCATGTACAGGTACAAACACCCAATGATAAACGGAAATGAATTGTATACCTAAAATGTGCCAATAAAAGAACTTTTTAAAAAAAGCCACTTTTGCTCCTATCTTTGCGTTAAAGAGTTATCAGTGCCAGGGTCCTCACTGTTTCCTGCTTCATCATAACCCATAAGTCAGAGGTATTATCTACAGCAAAACCAACGGGAAACTAATCAAGCATTGCCCAACTATGTGACTTCCAAACTTAGTGATTTTTAAGTTGATTAGGATCGAGTGAACCTAGAGGGCTTATTCATTGGCAACCATTTATTCCATCTTTGGTGTTATCAGGGTCTCATGACAGGCCTGTTGGAACATGCCTTGCTGCACACAGTAACAGGGTATTGCACTTAGAGCCTTATTTTGTCATTCTAGCCCTCTGACCCACCATTGTCTCCCAGTGGCTGTCCTGACCATCTCATGTGTGGCCCTTTTATCCTGCTGGACCTAATAGGCCCCGCAGTGCTCAATCAATGCTCAACAGAAATATGAATCACTGCTCAACAGAATGTGAATGAAGAATGACGACAAATCCTCACGTGCAGGCCCTGCTGAACCTTCCAGCCATCTTCTAGGTGCCATCTATTTGTCACACCTCCAGTGCAGACAACAGCTCAGACAGACTCTCAGTTCTGAAGAACAGGAAACAAGGCCTTTTACTGCCACCTAATAGATCTCTGTCTTTACCTCCTGAGAGATAGGAAATTGAGACAAAAAGGAATGTCATTTCCAGGATTCCATAGCTCATCTCCCAGGAGACAGAGCCAGCAGTCTTTCCTCAGCATGTTCTTCTGAAAGGACAGAGGCGGGCGAACCCAGCATAGAGCAGGTTCTGCCCCTGCACGGGCCTTGGGGATGTTCAGGGTCAGGTTACACAACTTGGGTCACAGGCTCCTGCCTAGATAAGCCAAGAAGTCAGCACATTCTGTGGCCTGGCCTCCCCTGCTGCTGCCCCAGCATGATGCAGCCTGAGTTCTGGGTGGTCCTAGCCACTCTGCTCACCACCATCAGTGCAGGTGAGTCAAAGACAAGGTGGTGAAATCCTAGCCTCTGTGTCTGGTGCATGCTGTGGGTGGGACGCAGGCTTCCACCTGCTTCTGTCAGGCCCCACTCAGCTCTATGGATCCCTGAGCCTGAGGACTTCAGATGAACACATAGGCTCAGAGAGGTAAATCTCGTGACCAAGGGCTGGTTGGCAACAAGTGAAAGGATCAGGTAAGAACCAACCGAGGCCTCCAGTGCAGCTGGGAAAGTGCCCTGGGGAAGCAGCATGAGGGTTGCTCTCTGGCATGGCCTCCCCTGCTCTCACCTGTACTGTGTGGTCTGGTGCACAGGCTGCTTCTCTCCTTAGGCTCAGGTGTGATGACTTCCAGGTCTTTAGAGACCACTTGTTTCCTCTCAGGTCCCTCACTCTTCTATTCTGCCTTTCCTCTGAGATCCAAACTCCAGTGGCCTTGAGTGCTTCTGTCTGCCCAGATGGCAGTTAGTTTCCCTGGGAATTGTCCATCTCTCTCAGGTGGCAGGGAACGATGCTGTGCTTCACATGGAATGGATACTTCTAGTCTGCTTCTCAAACCAATGTATAAGATTTTACACAGTTTTATGTGTGCATATATATTTATACATTATAAAATATATATAAGGCTTGGTTCACTTATTGCACACAATTCCCAAAGGTAGGTATGAGGTCCCATTTTACCTATGACAAAACTGAGACTGAGAGAAGCTGTTAACTTGCCCTGGATCATACTTCAAGTGCTACAATAGCTGGCATTTGAGCCAAGTCCATCTCCCCCCAAAGCCCAGGAGGACCTGGAGCTTCCGGAAAACTGAGGATTTGCTGAGCAGTTTTGAGGTAAATCTCAGACACCTGTGCTTGGTTTCCAGCCTTAGAGGAGCCTGCAGACTACATTAGTGTCAGCACAGGTGTGGTTTGGGAACCTGAAGCAGGCGGGGAAGCTGTACTTCAGGTCTCTTGGACTACAAAGGACACAGATAAGAGTCTGAGGCCTGCACTCTCCACCCAGGCCATCCCTCCCTCTGGGGCCCAGGATGGCTTTGCCTGCCACTTGACCCCTCTGGCATCAGTTTCTCCTCATGTAAGATGAGAGGCTGACTGGCCATGGAGGAAATATTAGCTCCATTTGTCCCTGGTACTGATAGCATGGCACTGAGCTCCTGGAAATTCTAGGAGTGGAGGGTGATGACGAGGCCATTGTGGCTTCTCTCAGCATCAGAATTTCAAGCTCCCAAAGGCTATCAGCCAACCTTGACCCTTGTTACACGATCTCTGCTTATCTCATGGCACTGTACCTACAAGAACCCCCATGTGCTCAGCAAAGGCTCCCATGTCTCTGGTGTGTCAGTGATGGCAGAACTGTGCTAAAGAAACACCTTCAGGGCAGATGGCAGCTCAGAGGGACTCTCAGTTCTGGGGAACAGAGAGCAGGGCACTCCCCTCCCAACCCTTTGCTTTCTGCAGGGCTGGACACCTCTTCCTGCAGTGGTGCCAACTGCTTCCACGTGTGCCTCATCGCCTGCCTCCAAGGACAGCACCCCTTGGTCAGAGACTACCTGCAGTGCCCCATGGGCTTCTAGTAAGGAGCAGACACCTGCAATCCAGAGGATAGAGGGAAGGGCATGTGGAACCTTGATTTCTCAAGGGGAAACCAAGCAGATTCCCTTCATGATGGCCCTTAGGGCAACTGGACAGCCCTGAGTGCCCTGGAGCCTGGTAGACTGAGCCCTCAGGGCCCACCCAAGATACAGCGCTCAATAGAGGGCTGGGCCAGAATAAGCAAGCCTGGTCTGGCTCTGCCCCTCACCTGCCTTGTTCCTTGAACAGTTCCTCACCTGAGATGTGAGGCTGGCGGTGTGAACAAAGGTGTGTTTCTGAGGAATGCCCTCTGCATCTTCACCATCAGTACTCTCGTGACTGGACCTCTCCTCAAGCCTAACAAAGGGTGTCATACTTAAGCCCAGAACCCCACAGCTCCAGCCCCTTCGCTCTGGGCCCCTAGGACAAGTCCTAAGTGGTTGGCCTTGTCCAGGCAACACACTGATGCCCTAAAACGGGGTCTTCTGGTAGCCTAAGTGGGACTAACCCTGTAACCAGGCCTTACCGGTGATCATCAGTTCTGAGCAGCCAGTTAGGGACACTCACCTGTATCCATCCACCTATCCCAATGGGGGCAGCAGAAAGTGGGTCAGGCCAAGGGCTAGGTGACAGTACCTCCAGGCAGTAGGAAGGGCTTAGGTCTGGTACCATCTCCACTCCCACTCCCTCTGGGCTGAGGCTCAGTTGTCACCAGGTTAGCAGCTCCTTTGCATGATGAGGGGGTGAGGGGCTCTTCTCAGTCTCTGGGTTTGCTTTTGTCTTTTGCAGCTGCCTGGATGGCAGGACAGCTCCATGGCTGTGTCCCAGTGGAACCTACAGGGGAAGCACCAAATTCACAGACAACAGGGACAGCCAGGTGACCCAAACGGAGTATGGGGTGGGGATATGCAGCTCTTTTTCTCATCCTTCTTTAGTGGGAGGCTAGTGAAAAGAACCCAGAAGAGCCTGCATCTCTGGGGACCAGGGCTAAGTCTTATCTTTCTGACTCCTAAGCCTAAGGTGGCAATTATTTCCTTGGAGAACAGCCTGTACCTTCAGCCTCATTATGACCCCCTTAAGGACATGATCAGTCAGTGTAACCTGGAAACCAGCTTAATCCACCTGGAAGAGTGCTGTGAGATCAATGAGATGATGCACATATAAGTGTTTGGAGGTTCTGTGTCGCTGTTCTCACATGACATGAGGTTAAGAGAGAAGCCAAAGAGATTGAGGGAACAGCTACATGAACATCCATGGCACGGACGACTTGACTATATCCTCCCCTAGTACAGATGAGGGTCAGGCAAGCCTCTGGCCCTTGAGGCTGATCATCCCCTAGAGCTGAGCATTGTCAACAGCTACAAGGACAGGAGCTGCATGCTCCCAATGGGTCCTGGGTGGAAGTGAGAATTTCCCTTAGCCCATGAGCTTCTTGGACCACAACAATGAATTTTCATCACCATAACATATGGAGGCAACGTTCTGTGGAAAACTGAGGGACAGAGAGGTCAGGAATCTGCAAAAACACTGAGTACAGCAAACCTGAGCTGAGGCTGCAAATCATAGCAGCATCCAGGTGCAGGTGTGAGGCATGGTCCAGCTGTCTAACCCTGGGCTCCTTGTCATCTCCCAGAAGCGCCCAGCTGGACAGGAGCCACACCCAAAGAAGTCTAGCTGAATCATCTGTCCTCTGTGCTACTTCACAGACAGAAGCCACAGCTGCCAGATCTGTCCCACAGGTGGGTGAGTCTGGGCTGGTGGCCAAGTGATTTCTGGGAAGGACTCGAGTACAGGGGTGGACTGGGAAGGTTCCACTCACAGTTTTAGTGGCAGACATTCCAACATCAGGCAGCTACATTTGTTTCATGGTATTAATGCAAGAAGGATCACATGGCAGACAGAGTAACTCAGAGGCCAGGCTTACACTTTGTTTGATTTGGGGGGTTTTCATGCTGGGTCTCCCAGGCTAGTCTTGAACGTCTGGATTCAAGGGATCCTCCTGCCCTCAAAATTCTGGGAAGGTTCATACTTTTATAATCTCTCTCTCTCTCTCTCTCTCTCTCTCTCTCTCTCTCTCTCTCTCTCTCTCTCTCTCCAGAAATTAATTGGTGTCCCAGAATCACTACATTATTTCCTTCCAAAGACAGAACTCCTGTGACCTACCACTCAGACCTACCTCTTACATGTTCTATCCCCTCCCCAACATGACCACACTGAAGATTGAGCTGCCAACACATGAACTTTTGGGAGATACACACCATATCCAAACCACACCAAGCCACAGGATTTGACTAGCCTGCACACATCTCAGGAACCCAGATGACCTCTGAAAGGCAGAATCTAGGTACCACTAAGACCCATACATGGGCTGTGGGTGATAGAAACAGGCACCCCTTCCACTCCAGAGCTGTGACAAGGCGTGAATGAGATGATGCAGGAGAGACTATGCAGAGTGGTGGGGAGCCAGGCATCAAGCATGGTTCAAGTGCAGCTTCTGCTCTGTTGTTCTTGTGTGACCCTGGCAGAGTGTTACAGATCTCAGTGTGCAGGTCCTGTATTTATTTTGTTAGATTTATCCCTAAGCAGTTCATGCTACTGTAAATGGAGCTGTTTATTCTGTTGCAATTTCCAATTACTCATTGCTAATAGCAGTTTACGAATATTGACCTTGCCTTCTTCACCCATGCCCTCTTCATTGATCTATTATAATGACTTTTGTATAGATTTCTTAGAATTTTCTTTATACACAATCTTGGTGTTTGTGAATAAAGATAATTGAAATTATATCTTTGAGATGCATATACCTTTTCTTGCTCTTCTACATTGTCCACAATCTCTAGTACTACTATTGTTTTTGTTTTTTTGTTTTTTTGTTTTTTTGGTACTGGGGATGGAACTCGGGACCTTGCACTTGAGAGGCAGGCGTCAGAACCACTGAGCTAAATCCCCAGCCCTTACACTCCCACTATTTTAAATAGAAGTGGACATCTTTGCTTTGTTCTAGATCTTAGGAGGGGAACATTCAGTCTGCGACCATAATGTATGGTGTTGGTTGCAGTTTGTTATAGAAGTCTTCAGTCAGATTGAGGAAATTTCCTTCTGTTTCCAGCTTATTGAGGGTTCCTATCATGGATTGCTATTGTATTCTGTGTTTTTCTGTATTGATTGAGGTGAGCATATAGATTTAATCCCCTTTCTTTTGATAAGATGTGGAGTATCATTTTGTGCATGTTAAACCAACTTGGAAACTCTACATGGTCATGATATTTTATCCTATTTTAACTTTATTTTTTATTACTGATCACATCCATTATAGGGAATTTGCATTTATAAATGATATATCTTAATTCTTTATTCCCATTCCCCTCCCCTCCCTCCAAACCTTCTTCCCCTCCCCGTTTACAAAACCAACAAAGGTTTCCCACTGTTTTCTTTCCATTCTCTTCTTTTCCCCTCTTCCCTCCCTTCCTTTCCCCCACACCCTTCCTTGTTCCCCTTCCCATTTGTCTTAGTTACTTTTATCATTTTTGAGACAAAATACCTGACACCCAAAGTTAAAGGACGAAGGGTTTATTTTGGCTCACAGTTGGTAGAGGTTTCAGTCCATAGTTGGCTGGGTCCAAGGCGGGTGGCATGGCAGAGGGGTGTCGCACATGAGAAATAGTTCACAGCAAACAGCAAGCAACAAGTGACAAGACCTGACCACAGCTCTTTTTGTCCCTTATATCTTACCCAGGCCACCCGCCCTTAAGGCAGGTAGCATTCACACCCTTAATCCTAGCATCGAACCATGAATCAATCCCAGCAACATGTCCTTGATCCCAGAAGCACAAACCCTAGATCCAGCCACCTCTGAAAAGCCTCACCCATGACAGCCTGAACTTTTGGAGGGACCTCTAGATACAAGCCATAACACCATTTGAACATGTTCTTCCTACTTCCCAATATCTGTTCTCCGTTACGCTCTTTATTTACCCCTTGAGTTTCTTACACAAGAGAAAATGTGATACTTAAATTTGTGCTTCTGATTTATTTCACTTAAGATTACGGTCTCAAGGTCCATCCATTTTCCTACAAATCCCTCAAGTTTATCTTTCTTTATAGCAGAGTAGTCCTCCATTGTATATAAATATCACACTTCCGTTGTCCATTCATCTTTCGATGGGCATATGAGCTGTTTTCAAGATTTAGCTATTAAAATTGAGCTCCTATAAACATAGGTGTGCATATATCACTGTAGCATGATGCTTTTAACTCTTTTGGGAAAAATACTTAGAAGGGGGACCACAGGGTCAAATGGAATCTCTAATTTTAGTTTTTAGAGAATCTCCATACTGATTTCCATATTGATTGTAACAGTTTACACTCCCACCAATAATGGAGAAGGTTCCTTTTTCCCTACAACCTCTCCAGCATTTGTTATTGGTTGATTTCTTGAGGATAGCCATTCTTTCTGGAGTGAGATGGAATCTCAGTGTTGTTTTAATTTGCATTTCTTGAATGACCAGTGATGCTGAGCATTTTTTCATACGTTTATTTGCTCTTTGTATTTCTTCATGTATGAAATGTCTATTCATTTCAGATGCCATTTTTTGGATTGGGTCTTTAAATTTGAGTGGTCTGATATGTTTGAGTTCTTTATATATTATTCTAGATGCTAGTTCTTTGAGGAATAGCTGATAAACATTTTTCCCATTCTGTTTCTTTACTCTGTTCGTAGTTTCTTTTGCTATGTAAAACCTTTTGGTTTTTTGTGGGGTTGTTTGGTTTGTTTTTGTTTTTTGTTTTTTGTTTTTGGGACAGGGTTTCACCATATGGTTCAGTCTGGCCTTGAACTCACTATGTATTCCAGGCTGGCCTTGAACCCATGGCGATCCTCCTGCCTCAGCTTCCCAAGTGCTGGAATTACAGGCGTGCACCACCATACATGGCTCTAAATCTTTTTAAGTTAGTGTGATGCCAGTTGTTCTTTCTTTGTAATATTTCCTGTATGATTAGAGTTTTGTTCATAAAGTCTTTGCCTATATGTACTCTAGAGTTTCACTGATTCTATCTTCCATCAGTTTCAATGTTTTGGTTTTTATATTTAGATCTTTTGATTAATTTAGGACATGGTGTGACATATGGGTCTAGGGTTCACCGGCATGTGGAATGCCAGTTTCCCAGCGCCATTAATTAAAGAAGCGAGCTTTCTTCCGGTGTTTGGCCCCTTGTCAAAGATAAGGCGGCTGAGTGTGCTTCGAGTGGTTTCTGTGTCTTGTATTCTGTTCCATTGATCATCGGGTCTGTTTTTCGTTTATTTGGGGGGGGCCGTTGTTGCTTTGCTTTGTTTCATTTTTTATCTGGTACCGTGACGTTCTTATCGTGGTGGCTGTGCAGTAGGACTTCAAGTTGGGGATTGTGATGCCCCCCGCCTTGCCCTTGTTTCCCAGAATTGTTTTTGCTACTCTAGGTCTATTCTGGTGTCATATGAATTTTAGGGTTGTTTTCTCTAGTTCTGTGAGGTATGCTATTGGTATTTTTATTGGGGTTGCAGTAAATCTGTGTAAGTTTTCAAAATATGTCCATTTTCAATATACTGGTTCTGCCTATCTAAGAACAAGGAATCTCTTTCCATTTTCAGATATCCTCTTCTCCTTTTTCAGAGTACTCTAGTTTTCAATGTATAGGTCTTTTACTTCCTTTATTAGATTAATTCTTTTCTTTTTTGCTTAAATTTTTTTACTGGTATATTTTAGGTGTACGTTTACATTTATCATTGGGTGCTTGTACCTGTACGTGATGCATCTTGGCTCTTATTTTTTCCCCATTCCCTGTGCTCCCTTCACCTCCTCCACCCTTCCCTATTTACATAGACTGTGTTTCCATTTTTTCCTTTTCTCATAATTTTTCCTAGATTGATTCTTAAGTATTTCTTTTTTTAATGCTATTATGAAAGGTGTTGTTTCTCTAATTTCTCTCTCAGTGAGTTTGTTATTCATGTACAGAAAGGCTATTGATTTTTGATAGTTGGCTTTGTATCGTGTTATGCTGCCAAATTCGGTTATTAATTCTAGGAGTCTTTCGGAGAAGTTTTTGGGGTTGTCTATAAAGAGCTTCGTGTTATCAGCAAATAATGATAATTTAACTTTTTCCTTTATTATCCATATTCCTTTTACTTGTTTCTCCTGTCTAACTGCTCTGGCTAATGTGTCTTTATAAAACTACACTGAATAGACGAGGTGATAGTGAGGATCCTTGTCTTGTTCCTGATTTTAGAGTGAAAGTTTTCAGTTTTGCCTATTCAGTATGATGTTGGCAATTGGTTTGTCATAGGTGTCTTTGATCAGATTGAGATAAAGACCATCTATTCCAATTTTCTGTAGGGTATTAATCATGAATGGGTGATGGACTTTGTCAAGTGCCTTTTCTGCATCTATTGAGCTGGTCATGTGATTTTTTGACCTTGGTTCTGTTAATGTGGTGTTTTACATTTATTGATTTGCAAGTGTTGAACAATTCCTGCATCCCTGGGATGAATCCTACTTGGTTATGGTGTATAATCTTCTTGATGATTTCCTGCGTTCTGTTTGCCAGTATCTTATTGAGGAGTTTTGTGTTCCTGGTCATGAAGAAGACTGGCCTGTTGTTCTCTTTTTTGGGTTGGATCCTTCTTTTGTTTTGGTATCAGGGTAATGCTTGCTTTCAGGAATGATTTTGGGAGTATTGCTTCCCTTTCAATCTTATTAAAGAGTTTGAAGAGTAGTGGCACTAGATCACTAATGTTCTTGTAGAATTCAGCAGTGAGTCCTCAAGGAGCTGGGTTTTTCTTTGTTGGTAGTTTTTAATTATACTTCTCCAATTTCATTGACTGATTTATTTAGAATTTTTATTTCTTGGTACAGCTTTGGTAATTCATGTGTATCTAGGAATCTTATTTGTTCTGAGTTTTCCATCTTATTAGATCATGGGTTCTTGAAGCAGGTATTGATGATCTTGTGGATTTCTGCTGGATCTGTTGTGATTTCACACTTTTCACTCCTAATTACATGAATTTAGGCCTTTTCTTTCCTTTTTTATAAGATGGCTAAGTGTATGTCTATTTTATTTAATCTTTCAAAGAACCAATTCTTCAATTCATCAATTCTTTTTTTGTTTTCTTAGTTTCAATTACATAAATTTCTTCTCTGATCTTTACAATTTTCTCCCTCATAAATGCTTTGGGTTTAACTTGCTTACCTTTTTCTAGAACCTTGAAGTTCAACATTAGGTTATTTATTTGAGATCCCTCTGTTTTTCTGATGTGAGAGTTTACCACTATAAATTTCCCTCATAGAACTCCTTTCATTGCATCTCATAAGTTCCAGTATGCTGTGTTGGCATTCTCATTTAATTGTAGAAACTGTCTGATTTCTTCTTTAATTTCTTCTGTAACCCATTGGTTATTCAGGAGGGTGTTATTTAATTTTCACAGTTTTATGTAGTTTTTGTAGTTTGTTTTCCCATTGATTTCCAATTTCATTGCACTATGGTCTGATAATATGCAATTTAATTCAATAATATGCAGTGGAATTCAACAATATGAGTTTCAATTCTTTTGCATTTACTTAAGCATATTCTATGAGCTAGTATGTGGTCTATTTTGGAGAAAATCCCAGGCACTGCTGAGAAGAATGTGCATTTTGTTGTTGGGTGGAACACTCTATAGATATCTACTAAGTCCATTTGTTCAAAGGTTGGTTCAGCTCTAATATTTCTTTGTTAATTTTTTGTCTAGTTGATCTGTTTGTGACAGTGGAGTATTGAGATCCCCCACTACAATTATATTGGTGCTTATCTGATTTTTCATATTCATTAGTGTTTGTTTTATACAGTTCATTGTCCTGGTATTTGGTGTATATATATTTATGATTGTTATCTATTTTTCTTAGAGTGTTCCCTTAACAAATATTCTTTGTCTCTCTTGATAAGTCTTGGCTTGAAATCCATTTTGTCTGCAAATAGAATAGCTGCCCCTGCTTTTTTCCAGGTTACTGTTATATGAAGCATTGTTCTCCATCCTTTGATTTTCAGTCTATGAATTTCTTTTTGAGTTAAATATTTGTTGAGTTAAATGTCTGTTAAATGTATGCAGCATACTATTGGATCTTGTTTCTTCATCCATTCTGCCAATCTGTTTCTCTTGATTGGTGAGTTAAGGCCATTCACACTGATGGTTATAACTGATATGTATACTTGTCATATTATTTTCCTGTTTTTGATTCTCTTTCTTTTCTTTCTGTTTAATTGCTTGCTTTGTCTGGTAGATTCATTCTATTGGGATTCTTGGAATTGTCTTTTTCTAGGATATCCTTCATAACTTTTGGGAGTATTGGTTTGCTGGCCATGAATCTCTTCAGGTGTTCTTTATTATGGAAGTATCTTATTTCTCCATCAATTTTGAAAGATAATTTTGCAGGGTGTATCAATCTGACTTGGTTGTTGTTTTGTTTTGTTTTGTTTTGGGGCTTGACATACTTCACTCCAAGCTCTCTTTGACTTAAGGATTTGTATTGAGGAGTCTGCTGTGATTCTGGTGGGTTGTCCTGTGTAGACGATTTGTTTCTTTTCTCTAACAGTTTTTAATATTCTGGTCTTGTGTTGAATTTTTCCAATGTTGACTATTGTATGCCTTTATGTAGTTTTTTTCTGATCATGACATTTTGGAGTTCTGTATGCCTCACTTGTCTGTATCTCAAGTTCTTTCCCCGTCCTTGGAAAGTTTTCTGCTATTACTTCTGTGTACAGGTACGATATACCCTTTGTGCTATCTTCTAATTCTTCATTGATTCCACTTAATGTTATATTATTCTTCTTTGCCTTGTCTAGTAGCTGTTGGATTAATTTTTCATGGTCCCTTACTATTTTAAGAGGTCTTTATTTGATGATTGCCAACCACAACCCTGTCTTCTAGATCTAATATTCTATCTTCACATTGGTTGATTCTACTTTGCATACTTGCAGTAGAATTTTTAATCTCCTAGATTTCTATTGGAGTCCATTCTACAGAACCCAGTTCTTTCCTATGGTGGGCATTCATGGTTTCCACATCTTTCCTAAGATCCTCTCATTATAGTCACCACCTCTTTAATTATGTTTCGTTTTTATCCAGAGACTTATTGGTCTCTTTTGTTACTTCCACTGACACCATTTCATAAAATTCAGCTGGGAGATTTTTTATTTCTTGTACCTCAATATCCCCTTGATTCAATTTGGGCAAGTTGAGGATTGTGGGTTACATCTTGCTTCTGTGTTTTCTCATTTTCTATTTTTTTTGTTGTTTATTTTTCTGCATTGAGGCTTGTATATTGCTTGTGGTAGATAGCTTTATTACTAGTATCAAGACTTTTTTAGGAAATAAGTACTCTTCAGAGATGTCTTCTAGGTGTATCTGGCTTTTGGCTTTTGAGTCTGACCCAATTTATTAGGGATGAAATATTGCTCCCTGTTTGGCCTAGCACCCAGTTCTTTGGTACTGGACTATAGTACTGTTTATGACCTCCAGACAATCAGGGTATTGGCAAACAAAGAAAATCAATTGATCACAACTATGTCATCTTGGATAAATTAGAAAAAGCAGAAAGCACAGACTGGAAAATGACAAAATGCAATAGCTATTAATTTGCCACCTTTAACCATATGTACAAAATTTATAGTCATATTATAAGATCTAAAACAAATCAGAAAATTATGTACAGTAAATATCCACTCAGTAGTGTGATTTTACCCTAAGAGGAGAAAATTTTAAAGGAATTAGAGGAAAAAATAGAGAAATAAAAGGAGAGAGATTAGAATGAAGGCTGAAGTACAAAGTAAGATTACCCAAGCTTAGAGAAACTGATGAAGAAGATAGGAGGGAAAAAACAAAAACAAGAACAAAACTAAACTGAAAACTAAAAACAATGTTCACACTATGAAAAAGCAAAAACTCAACAACAGCAGCAGCAGCAGAAGGAGGAGGAGGAGGAGGAGGAGGAGAAGAAATTTCTCCTTAATTTCAAACCTGTGTTTATCTTCTGGGGTTTACAGTTTTGTGGTTGTGTCTAATGCAGGGGCAGGGCATGACTCTGCAGTCATTGGTAGACAGAGAAGATCATCAGAGCCCAGATCCATGCTGGATAATATCAGCAAACCTGCAGTAGGATTAGGGTGGGAGCCAGTTCCGGCACTTCCAAATCCACATCAATTCAGGCTGATTCTGGCTTGTGGGTCATGTGATTGGGGCCTGAGTTATTCAGCCTGCAACACCCTGGGTGTCTCTTGGTGACCTGACCATGGCTCCCTGACCCTGGATGTCTCCCAGGTTGTCCCTCACCCAGTCACTAAGGGATTTCAACACTGGGAGCCCTGAAATGAACCCAATCCATGGCTGCTCTGAGTCTCAAGTTCAGTTGGCCCCTCTAAAATAACATCTGGCCAAGCACCCTCTCCAGGGGACACAGCAGTCACTTGGGCTGGAGTCACTCACCAGCTGTTGTAGGGCACAGCATTCACTGCTCCATTCCACTGATGCATTTCTCCTTGGAGGCTTCTGGAGTCACTTACCCTCATGGCAGGAGCCAGGAGCTGGGGGAAAAGTATAGGTTGCCTTTTCCTTTTTCTCCCTTGAGATCTGTCTCTTCACTTTTTCTTTGGGCTCCAAATTCCCCTTCCAATTCTTCCTGAGTCCTGGGGATCCACCTCCCTCCTTCGTTTCTTCCCCCAGTTGTTATTTTCCAGTGTCTTCATTCTGAATCTTGGAGAGGTTTATTTGTTGCCACTTACCCCTCCACCATCTTCTCAGAAGTCAATATTTTGTCCTTATAACATATGGAATTTTATTTGCTAATATTTTTTATTTGCCACTATTTTGTTCAAAACTTTTGAATCTATGAGGAATATTGTTCTGTAGATTTCTTCTCTCATTTTTTGTCCGAATTTGGTATTAAAGAAATAGGAGACTTGTGAAATCAGCTACACAGTACTGCCTACTCATCTGTTTGCTGACAGAGCTCGTGGCAATCTGATGTGTGTTCTCTCAATAAAGCCACAGAATTTAGAGATTTCTTGGTGACAAGGTCTTTAATTGCAAGTTCAGTTTCTGTAACAGAAACTCTTTCTCCTGTGATATTTTGGTGATGTATGTCTCTTTAAAAATATGCCTTTTACATCTCAGGTGTGAAACTTATGGTCATGGTAATGTTCATGCTGTGCCCTTGCCAACTTTTCAGTGGGTCATCTGCATTGACCTCTTTCTTATGCTAATGCTGGTACTTAGTGATCTCTTTCTTTTCCTTGATCAGAGTAGTGGGATGTTCTCAATATTACTTGTTTTCAGAGAACTAGCTTTTGATTTTATGAATTTGCTTTATTTTTCCATTTCATGGATATCTGCTGTTCTTATACCCTCCCTTTTAGTTGCTTTCATTTTAATTTTCTCTTCTCTAGCATGAAGGGCAAGGAAGGAAACAGAATGTTGTCTCCACCCATCCCCTCCACCTCCAGAAGGCATTACTGCCCCCATCTCTGGACATTCTCCTTTGCCCACCCACTCTTTGGTGCATGTCGGGGGCAGCAGGGCCATGATAAGGAATTCACTGCAGAGCTCCTCCTAGGACATCCAGGCCTGAGCCATGTCTGCCTATCATTAAGAAGTTCCCGGGGAAAGCAAGGGCCTTACTAGCTGCAGTTGCCTCAGAGGGGAGCCACTTCCCACTGAAGTGGCAGGAGGACCAACAGGAATGGGGATCCAGGAAGGCCTGCGCAGAGGTACTAGGATCATCACCAGCCCCCATACACCTGTACCTCCCCATCACACACTCTTGCTGTGCACCGGCATGTGAATGAGAATGCCCCATCCAGAGCAGAGAAAGATACTAGACTTGCCCCCAAGCTGTCACATGGAGAACCTCAGACTAAGACAGAGAGAGGCCTTAAACTTCAGACAGAGGTATTACTTAGCATCTGCTCAACAAGGGACCCAGGAGATTTCTTGAAGGAGTGGACATCAGAGCCACACTGGCTCTCTCCAGGTTAGTTGAGAGCCCCCAGCAAAGGAAGCAGCTTTTGGGGAAGCAGAGAGCAGAGTTTTGCTGCCTGCTTTTTTCCTGGTGGTGATGCTACCCCTGTCCCTGAGTAGGCCCTGCCATATCCTAGAGGGCCCAGAAGCCCCATCCCTGGTCCTAGCCTCCCAGCTCATCCTCCTTAAGCCTGCAGGTTCCCCCCAGAAAAAGAAACCCCAGCCCTATAAATGCACCTCATGAGGCTCCTTCTCACAGGCCTCTTCTGTCCAGATGGGTGCTACCCTAGGCTGGGAGCCTAGCAGGCAGGAGGGAAACACCCACCCAGTCACCAGCTCCTGCTCAGTGAGGGCAGTTCTGAGTTCTACCTTCTTCCTGCCCAGTGGGAAATGTGGCTATGGCTCTAGCTTTGCTAAATGGGTGTTTCTCAGAGGAAAAAGAGACTGATCTTGAGTTATAGAGACAGATACCCTTGGTGGAATGAAGCCTAGAAAAGCCGAGCCTAGGGTTGTAGCCAGGCCCTATTAGGCCCAGCTCTGGGAACTCTGGTCTCTGGCTCAACTGAGAGAATAAGAACTTATACAGGATGGTCAAAGGTAGCCCAACTATTTCATATAGACCTTTAATAAAGACAAAGTGCCATGGGTGGGAGAAAAAGACATAAACAGTTTACAGTGATGAAGGGAAGTGCTGAGAGGAACTTGAGAAGCCTTTCCTAGACTGGGCAAGAGCTCAGAATGCTGGGCCAGAGACATCCCAGATTTGCCTTGAGTTGGGAGCAAGGGCCAAGCTAGGCTCTCTCTGCAGGGAAAGTGGGCTGAGCAGGAGAAGCCATGGCTTTCCCAGTCTCAGAGTTTCCCTGGAAGCTTCCAGGCCCTCCTGCTGTCAGACACTAACTCCTCACCATTAATCCCCACTTCTTGCTGGAGCCATAGGGAACACCACTGTTTGCCCCTGGGTGAAGTGTTCTATAGATGGCTGTTAGTCCATTTTTCTATAGTATAGTTTAGCTTCAATGGGTTTTTTGCATTTTTTTGTCCAGATGATCTGTCCATTGATGAAAGTGAGACATCGAAGTATCCCACTATTATTGTGTTAGAGTCCATCTCTTTTTGAGACAGGGTCTCGCTATGGAGCTTCAGCTGGTGTTGAACTCACTGTGTAGCCCAAACTGGCTTCAAATTCACTGCACTGCTCTTGTCTGAGCCTCCCAAGTGAACCACGGCCCCCAGCTTTAGTCTTCCTTTTAGATCCAGTGTGGTGTCCTTCAAATAACTGAGTGCTCCATGTGGGGTGTGTGCATATTTATATTACAGGCAACATATCACTGGATCTTATAACTTTTTATTTTGGAGAATTTAATCTGTTTATATTCAAGGTTATTATTGATAAGCAGAGACATGTTCCAGTCATTTTGGTAATTTTTTCTGGCTGTTTTGCATATTCTTTGCTCCTTTCTTCCTTGTTGCTAAACTTTGTGATTGGTGAGTTTCTGAATTGCTAGGATTTGATTTTCTTTCTCTTTTATGTATCTGCTGTACTACTGAGATTTTTTAATACAAGTTGATAATTTTTTAACTTTGCTTTACTTTGTTTTGTTCTCATCATTGTGTTAGTTATCCACTGGGGGCGGGGGGGGGGGTGTGAAGAAGTCTTTAATTAGAAAGCTAATTAAAGAGAATCATGAAGTTCCCTGGCAATACTGATCAGGTGAATGTTCTCATTTTGAGTAGCAGTTTGGAGTAAGCTTACCTCATTTCTCAGTGTATCTCCAGTAACATCAGTCTTGCGGTGCCAGAAACATGGATGCAGGTATCTTGCATGTCTTCCATAATGAGCTCACGTGCTCCATCTGCAAGAACTGTTTCCTCGACCCTGTCACCACAGATTGTGGGTATAGCTTTTGCTGTTCCTGCCTCTTCCTCCCCTGGGAGGAGCGCAAGACTCTAAAGAGCTGTCCTCTGTGCAGGGCCATGTCAGACACTCTGGACTTCAAAATGAATACTAACCTCAAAAACATGGCTTCCCTCATCAGACAGGCCAGGCCCAACCATGCCACTAGCTCTGGGGAGCAGATCCATGTGGCACACAGGGCAGAAAAGAGGCTCTTCTGTGAAGTGGACCAGAAGCTCCTGTGCAGAGGCTGCTCGCAATCACCAGGACACACCTCACAGCTGCAGCCCCGTGAAGAGGGTTGCTAAGGAACACAGGGACCTAGTCTGTACAAGTGCAGAGGCCTCAGCCACTGAACCCAGAGCTCACATCCTGGCACATCACTGGCTCCAGGAAATGCTGAACAAATTCTGAGTGAATAATGGTGTGATTCAGGGGTGGGCCAGTGATGATGTGTGCCTTTCTGACAGGAGGGTGATATTTGGAGATGACTATCAGGTGTGCCTGCGGAGCCCCAGGCAATGGACACTTTTTCTCTGTGGGGCACTGAAGCCTTCACCTCCGCCCAGCATTACTAGGAGGTGGATGTGGCCCACACCTCCGAATGGATTCTGGGTGTTTGTAAAAATCCAGTACAGGTCATATGGACAGCAGTATTTATTTCAGTGAAGAACTTCTCCTATGTTCATTGAAGAGGAACAATCATAGACTTTCCACCAACTCCCCATTCTTAACTCATTATGTTGAAAGGTCTGTAGGTCAGGTTGGGCTGTTTCTGGAGTATGACAATGGAACTGTGAGCTGCTGTGATGTTTCAAATGCTTCCTTCCTATGCAGCTTCCCTTTTACTCCCTTCTCTTCCTCTGTGAGAGCTTCTCTTTGCCTTAGTTGCCCATCAAATGTCAAGTTTCATGAATCTTCAATGATGAAGGCCCATGTCTGAGGAAACTGCTCCAGAGAACTTCTCTGTGAGAAACAGACTCTGCCTGACATCTGTGTGCAATGTAAGGAAGCGTCATCACTGGGGTTATAAGATGAGATAAATGCATCAAATATACATTTGTTTATTAAATTTGCACCTTTACATAGTCTCTCTTGGTTCTTATTTTTCACCCTTCCCCTGCCCTCCCTTCAACCCCTCCATCCCTACCTATTTACAAAGACTTTGTTTCCATTTTTTCATTTTCTCATATTAATCCCATTCCCTTCTATCCTTTCCCCTACCCCTTCCACTTCCCCTTCCCCTTTGCCCCTTTTCTTCTTATTTCACATTCTATTATACATTTTAGTCCTTATTTACACTTTCAGCTTCTCACACTAGAGAAACTATTTAGTATTTACACATGTGTGTCCTATTTATTTCACTTAAGAGTATCACCTCAATGTGCATCCATTTAGCTATAATTGTCTCTAATTTCTCATTTTTTATGACTGAGTAGTATTCCATTTTATTTTTAAAAACCACATTTTCTTGATCCAGTCTCCAGTTGATGGGCATTTGGGCTGTTTCCAAGTTTTAGCTATTACAAACTGTGCTGCTATGAACATGGGTGCACATATATCACTGTGGTATGATTCTTTTAATTCTTTGGGGAAGATACCCAGCCGGGGAATAGCTGGGTCAAATGGGACTTCCAGTCCTAGTTCTTTGAGGTATGAGAAATTATTTCTGATTTGATTTTTTCTAAAGCCTTGTTCATCTGCTTTGCCACTTCTGCTGTTACCACTTCAGAGAGTTAAAGTGGGTGGCTCTTGGATTGTCCCACCTCATTACTCCCTAGGTTTACTTTTGGTGAGCTGGAAGTTTGTGGTTGCAACCTGTTTAAGTGTCTTCTCATTTTCATGTGTGTGTGTGTGTGTGTGTGTGTGTGTGTGTGTGTGTGCGTTTAGTTTAATTCCTGGGTTGATGCATGTAGGTTGCTTATGATAAGTAGCTTTATTGCTCGTATTTAGAACCCTTAGGAAATGACTGTTTCTCAGAGGTGTCTTCTGGGTTTAGCTGGATTTTGGATTTTGAGTCTGTTGCAAGATCCTAGCTCTTCAATTTATTGGGGATGAGAAGTTGCTGTCTACCTGGCCTAGCCCCTGGTTCTTTGGCACTGGCCTATAGTGTTTTTATGACCCTTAAGCAATCTCAGTCTTGGTATACCAGGAAGAGCAACTGATTAAAACAATTATGTCACCTTGGCTAAAGTAGTACAATCATCAATAGCAATAGCATCAAATTCAGCCTAGAAAATGACAAACTGTGGTAATTATTAATTTGCCACCATTAACTATGAACTAGATTTGTGGTTATATAATAAAATCTAAAACAAATCAGAAAAATGTATGCTGTAAATAATCCCTCAAGTGGTGATTTTACCCTGAGGGAAGAAAATTTTAAAGGAGTTGGGGGAGGGGATAGAGAAATGGAAGAAGAGGATGAGATTAGAAGCAAGGCTGGAGGACAAAGGAAAATCACACAAACTTTGGGAAACTGGTGAAGAAGACAGGAAGGAAAGAGAGAAAGAAGAAATAAAAACAAGGACAGAACAAAATAACAGCAAAAAGACTGGAAACCATGTTCATATAAAAATAAGAACAAACAAGAAAAAAGAAAATAAAAACAAAGAAAGAAGAAAATAAAAATGTCCACTTGCAGGTGTGTCTCTGCTGTCACTGGTGGACAACTGGGGCAGCACACAAATCTGAGTCGATCAATCTCAGCAAGCCAGCTGCGGCTTTATGGCGAGGTAGTGGATAGTCCTACCAAGCCTGGACCTTTAGTTCCACTGAAGTTCAGGCTGGTTTCTGGCAGTGGGGTTGGAACTGGACCTGTAGAGCCTGCAACAGTCTGTGCACCCTCCTCCCCTGGCTCAAACTTGGCTCCCTGACCTCCTGGCAATTTGAAATCTGACACTGACACAGGAAACCACTAGATGGAGCCAGCCCACAGCTGTTCTGAGTTCTGAGCTCAGTTGGCCCCTCTCCAAGATGGCTATCAGCCATTCACTCTCTCCTGAAGGATGCTCAAATCCCAACAACTCACCAACCACTTCATTTCACTGCATCCACCACTCTGCTCCATTGGTGCATTTCTCATTGGACATCCCTGGGGTCACCAGTAATCACAGTTCATCTGTAGGTTTGAGCTGCCCTTCTCACACGGCTGGTCTAGGCTCAGGCAGGAGGCACTGCCTGTTATCTCCTTCTTCTTTGTTGAAGACTCTCTCTTTGCTCTCACCATGGACTTTAATTCTCACTTCAGATCCTAGGTCCCGAGGACCTACTTCCCTCCTTCTTCTCTTCTGCATGTTGCTTTATTTCAGTGCATGGCCACCAAATCTCAGAATGGCCCTCTCTCTGCTGCTCACCTCTCCATCTATTTAGGAAGTGATTTTGAGGGGTACATAGGTCTATGTTAGAAGTTGTTTTCTTTTAGTGCTTAAAATACTTCACTCCAAGCTCTCCTTGACTTAAGAGTTGTGCTGAGAAGTCTGCTGTAATGTTTGTTTGTTTGTTTGTTTGTTTGTTTTTTGAGACAAGTCTCTCTGTGTAGCTCACAGTCATCCTCGAGCCTCAGCTTCCTGAGTGCTGGTATCACAGGCATGTGCCTCCATGATGAGCTGTCTGTTTCTAATGGGTTTTTCTTTATAGATATTTCTTTCTTTTATCTAACAGCTTTTAATGTTCTGTCCTTGTATTGAATTTCTGCAATCTTGACTATTATATGCTTTAGTGTAGTTTTTTTCTAAACATAACTATTTGGATTTCTATATGACTCATTTATCCAAGTCTTGAGGTTTTTTTCCATGTTTGGAAAGTTTTCTGCTATTACTTTTGTGACCAGGTTTTCTATGCCTTTTGTGTTATCTTCTCGTTCTTCATTAATTCCAATTAATCTTATATTATTCTTCTTTGCATTATCTAGCAACTGTTGGATTGATTTTTTGTAGTCCCTCACTATTTTTAAGGGGTCTTTTATTTGATGATCACCAACCATAGCCGTGTCTTCTGAATTGGATATTCTATCTTCACATTGGTTGACTCTGCTGCATATATTTTTAGTAGAACTTTTAATCTCCTGGATTTCTATTTGAGTCTGTTTTATGGTATCTAGTTCTTTTCTATGTTAGGCATTCATGGTTTCCACATCGTTCCTCTATTTTTTCATCCATATCTACTCTAGATTCACTAATCATTTCCTTCATTATGGTTGTCATCTCTTTATCTCTGTTTTGTTTTTGGCAAGCAACTTATTGATCTGTTTTGTTACTTCCACTGCCACCATTTCATAAAATTCAGCTGGAAGGTTTTTTATTTCTTCCACCTCAATACCCCTTGATTTGCCTTGGGCAACCTGGGGATTATGGATTTCATCTTGCTTCTGTGCTTTCTCATTTTCTGTTTGTTTGTTTTCTGCATTGAGGCTTGTAAATTGCTTATAGCAGGTAGCTTCATTACTGGTATCAAGATCTCTTTAGGAAATAACTACTTTTCAGAGATGTTTTCTACGCATAGATAGCTTTTGACCTTTGAGTCTGACCCAGGATCCTGGTTCTTCAATTTATTATGAATGAAGGGTTGCTGTTTGTTTGGCGTAGCATCTAGTTCTTTGGTACTGGATTATAGTACTGTTTATGACCTCCAGACAATCTAGGTACTGGCACACAAGGGAAAGCAATGGATCACAACAACTCTGTCACCTTGGCTAAAATAGTACAATCAGTAATAACAATAACATCAAGCACAGACTGAAAAATGACAAACTCTGATAACTATTAATTTGCCAACTTTAACCTTAGATACAAGATTTATAGTTACATAATAAGATCTAAGACAAATTAGAAAATTATATACAGTGAATATCCACTCAGTAGAATGAGTTTACCTTAAAGGGAGAAAAGAAAGGAAGGAAGGAAAGAGAGAGAGGGAGGGAGGGAGGGAAGGAGGAAAGGAAGGGGAAGAAGAAACGAAAAGGGAAAATGGGAGGGAGAAAGTAAGGAGGGGGAAAAGGGAGAAAAATAAGAAGAAAGGAGGGCCAGGGATTTAGCTCAGGGGCACCACACCTGCCTGGCAAGCACAAGGTCCTGAGTCCAATACCCAGTACCAGGAAAGAAAAAAGAGGGAAGGAGAAAGAAAAGAAAAAAAGACCTTATGTCCCTTGTCCCTAGAGAAAGGCACTTCAGACAAGCCGAACGAGCAGTTCTTCCAGCTCACTGCTCAAGCCTTGGAGCTCCAGAAAACGGAGAAGCCAGACCAGTTACCCGCCAGGGAGGGCAACACCTTTGTGGTAAGCCCAGCAGAGGAACATCTCAGTTCCTGAGGTGACAAGTGGGCCCATGGGTTCAAAGTGCCTTCACAGAGCAAGGTGGTGACCAGAAGAAACAGTTCTGGCCAGAGCGTCCAGCAGCCACAGGTGGTGCTGCTTGTTCAGTTTGGTGAGTAGAAAGACATATCAGAAGACCAAGAGCTGGGGCTATGGATGTAGAAGCCTAGACAATCAGGTTGGAACACAGCTCTCTAAGTAAATTCACAGCTAGAAAGATTTCAGAAGGCAAGAAAAGGGAGCAATAGGCAAACCAGTTGTAGATGTTGCCTGGCTAGCAGTGTCTGCTTCTGGAACCAGGGCTTTCCAAAAGATGTATCTTCCTTCCATCTTGTTGTCTGTATCACAGCTGGGCTTTCTGGGATACAAATACAGGGAAGGCTGCAAGGGAAAAGATTAAAGATGGATGCAACTGCACAGAGAAGCTGCTAAAGCCAGCACCAAACCTGTGGGCCTTTGATGGACTGAGAAGTCAATTCTTTTCCAAAGCACCCTCATTTGGCCTCACTGGGCAACTGTAAAATCAGCTCCACTGCAGAAGGCCTGGGCTCAGGACCCCATCTGTACTGACCGTCAAAAGATGGTGACTTGTGAGGACCAAAGGACAGGAAAAAGAAATGTTCACTATAAATATCCCTAGAGTTGAGGGAGCTGAGCTGAGGAGTGACAGAGGCAGTGAGGATTATCGATAACTTTCCCAAATATTCCATATGAGGATTGTGTGATGCTATAATTGGCTCTTGTCTTGTTGTCACATGCCAACATAATTGGAGATGCTGTGTCTCCGTGAGGTAACCAGGTCCCTGCAGGAAGCTTTAGGCACCTTCCAAGTTGGGGCGGGGGTGCTGATACCCAGATAGCATCAGTGTGCCACAGGTCACGGCACAGGGCAGAGGGAGCCAAGAACTCTCTGGGTCACTTCCTGTCCTGCCCCACACCTATCCTGTCCAGGTGGCTCCCAGCATCCTCCCTGGTGTGTGGTGGGACGACAGAGCTGACCCCACAGAGGCAGATCAGCCCAGCAGCAAGAAGACTGGGCCCTGGGCCCTGGAGAGTAAGCAGGCTCTGGCCCTGGAGGTGCAGAGAGTTCACTTGGCCCAAAAGATTGAAGACCTGGAGTGGGAGCTGTCTCTGCTCCTCCAGGTGGCAGATGGTGGCTCAAGAGCAGAAAGGACCCAGCTCAGCTGTGGGGCCGTCCTGGAAGGCTCTGAGTCACACTGAGGTGGCCACCTGCAGAAGGCACCTTCTCCACTAAGGATGTGTCCAGGAGCCATGGTAGGAAATAAAGGGTACCTGCACCTGGAGCCTGTTCTGGTTTATGACAACGCCCATCACGGACACCTGAGTTACAGTCAGCCTGGAACTTGACATGTGCTGAATTCTGCTCTGATCCTTTGAGGGAGAGACAATAAAGTTACCTAGGTTGAGAAAATCAGCGGGTGCTGTCATCATCACTGTGTGCTCTGGTCCGGGCCAGTGGCTGTGCTGGATCACTCAGGGACCTGGCTCGGGGGGAAAGTGCCCAACGGGGGCTGTGAGAACGACACTGCAGCACAGGCTGTCCGAGCCCCACTTTCCACCTGGCCTCAGCTGAGTTTCCAGGGTCAGTGTGACAGGTGACAGGGAGGCAAATGGTGTCTGAGGCCTGGCCACCAGAATTACACCAAGGGCCTCCAACACCAGGGGGACTCCTTGAGGACAGGCAGAGCCCAAACAGCCCACTGCAGCTTTCTGGCCCCAGGATGCCCATGCCTTCTGCCCTCTGTGCCTTGTGAAAAGTTCCTTCCTCGAAGGTCCGTCCTTCGCTACCGTGCCTCAGCTGGAGACACTTCACCTCCCGACCCAGCCCAGAGCCCAAGCACCTACCGCACTCTTCCTGACTCCACCCTGACCTCCCCCTCCTCAGTCTCCACCTGCATGTGGTTCCCACCTTAGTCCCTTGTGCCATTTGGAGCCTCCGCCTAGAATGAGCTCCTCAGAGCAGAAAGCACTCACTCCCAGACCCTCATTACACACATTCACTCACACACACACACACACACACACACACACACACACTCTGAGCTCACTGCTTTAGAAGTCCAGGGTATCAGATGACCCATAGATGCTTTGTGAGTGCAGCTCTAACCAGAGATCAGAGAGCACAAGGCTCTAACCAGAGATCAAACAGTCACATCAGGAGGCCACAGAAGCACTTGAGGAACATCCTGTAGCCAGTCCTTAGGAAAAGCATCAAGGAGCCACCAGCTGGCCACCTGAAGGGGTGGAAGAAGGATGCCGACTAGAGGAAGGGAGGAAGGAGTTTCTCAGGCTAGCGAGGTGGCTGCAAAGAGTGAGGAGAGAGACACATGCACAGTATTGACCAGAGGGACCAGAACAGCCTCTACTGGGAAGAAGAGCCTGCAGGAGGAAGGAGGGTACCCTGAAGCCTGTGGGTTTGTCACCAGCAGGTGTCAGAAGTTCACTCTGTGATGTGCCCTGGCTGTGGGTTCCCAAGGACTCCTCCTGCTGCAAGATCCTCCATTGAGAGCTCCAGGTCACCACCACCAGGCAAGGAATATGTTGTCACAGAAGGTCCTAGCCATTTGGATCCTCCCTGGAGACCATTGGAGGAGGCAGGAGGAACTCTGGCTTTTCTGGCTGATTTGACCTTCTCAAAAGTGTCTTCACTGTTCTCTGTGGAGGTACATGAGCCTGTCCCATCGGTAGCACAAGTGCCTGGGCAGGACAGAGACAGTTACTCCAACTCCAGGTAGAAAAAGAGCCTGAGGATGTTGGCTCTCCACTGCCCTGGGCTCCCAGGAAACTCCCTGTATACTCAGACTGCTGCCTAGCAGGCTCTAGGGTGGGCAGTGCTGGCCTAAGTGACCAAAGTGACCAGAGTGCTGACCTGAGTGACCTTGCACCACCATTAAACCCCAAGGCACAGCCCAAATATGTGGCCATTTGTCTTCATACGTGGGTGGACACAAGGTTCAGGGGAAATCAAAGCCCAAGAATGAGCTAGGAGGCCAAAGACAGCTGCAGTTGTGGGTTATGGGTAGCCAACAGTCATGTCCCTGTGGGGCTATATCTGTGAGTCTGTAGGATCGTCCTAGGAAAAGCTTGCTCCCTGCAGAGGGAGACATGTCCATCAGACCTGAGCCCAGGGGCCATCTCTCACATTTCCTAAGTCAACCACTGGCCCATTTAACACTCAGCAAACTCAAAGACCTTTTCGCAGAGGGGACCCAGCATGGGACCTGTTAGGCCAGGCTTTCCTCACTATCAATGCTGGACCTCCAGTTCATCAGCCCAGGTGCAAAGTCAACTAGCAAGGAGCTCTAGGGCTGCACCCAAAAAGGGCCCTGAGGAAACCAGTGCAAGAGGGCACTGAGTCTCCTACTCTAAGCTCATTTTACCAGCTCACGACCTTGGACAAGATTCTGAACCTCTTGACTTCGGATATTGAAATTTTAAAGTTATGTAGGAGTACAAAGGACCCAGAGAAGCCAAAAACAATGTTGGAAGATGTTTAGCACCCAATTTTAAGACTTCTTCTAAAGCTACAGTAATCAAGGCAGTGTTGGTGTAAGGAAAGACATATAGATCATTGGAATAAAACAGAGAATCTAGAAATAGAACCACACATATATGGTCCACTGAGTTTTGAAAGATTATTTAACATTAGCATTTTATAGAATATAAACTCGATTCAAGAGCCGAGGAAGAGATAGTGTCTTCAGCAAACGGCACTAGAACACCTGGTATCCATATATAAAAAATTAACTTCAACCCTTTTTTTCATACATGAAAATAATTTGAAGGGATCTATGAACCTAAATAAGAAAGCCTAAAAGTGTAAAACTTTAAGAAGAAATTATAAGGGAAAATATTTATGAATTCAGGGTAGGCAAGAACTACCTAGGATACAAAAAACATGATGTATAAAAGAAAAAAAATTGATGAGATTCCATCAAAATTTAGAACTTTAAATGACATCATTAAAATGAAAAGTAGTCCTTAAACAGACCATATTTACAATGCATATAACCTATGACCAGAATATATAAAGAATTCTTAGAGCTCATTAATAGACAACCCAATTAAAATGTAGACATAAGAAGATGATAAATAGCCAGTATAGCACAAGGAATGGTGTGCAATTCTAGAATCAGAAAAATACTAATCAGTACAGTAATAAGATTGAATTATACACTCATTAGGGAGATGAAGTCAAAAGTTTTAAAAGCCTTGTCATGACTTTTTCTTTTTGTTGGATTCCCCCGCTTTGCGTTTAATTTGTGACGCCCAGTGGATTCATTCTGCTGGGTTTCCTAGGGTTGTGATCCTCATTGTCTTTTCCTAGGGTATTGTCTAAAATTTTTTAGAGTGCCAGTTTGGTATTCATGAAGTTCCTGAGGTGCTCTTTATCATGAAAGTATCTTATTTCTCCATCAATTTGGAAAGATAGTTTCGCAGGGTACATCCATCTGGGTTGGAGGCTGTTGTCCTTTAGGGCTTGAAATACATCACTCCAAGCTCTTCTTGCCTTGAGGGTTTGCATTGAGAAGTCTGCTGTGATTCTGATGGGCTTTCCTTTGTATGTGATTTGTTTCTTTTCTCTCACTGCTTGTAGAATTTTATTCTTCTGTTGGATTTCTGGAATCCTAACTATTATATGCCTATGTGTAGATTTTTTTTGATTAAGGTTAGCTGGAGTCCTATATGCCTCACTTATCTGTATGTCAAGTTCTTTCCCCCTCCTTGGGAAGTTTTCTGCCATCAGTTCTGTGAAGAGTTTTATTATGTCATCTGCACTCTCTCCTGTTTCTTCATTGACTCCAATCAGTCTTATGTTATTCTTCTTTGCACTGTGTAGCAGCTGCTGGATTGATTTCTCGTGTTCCCTTACAATTTTAAAGCAATTTTTCTTTTCCTTCTCATTAATTGTAATCTTATCTTCTATATGTGAAATTGTATCCTCACATTGGTTCATTCTGCTGTGCAGACTTTCCATGGAGTTTTTCATCTCTTGGAAATCTGTTTGTATCTGTTTTATGGATTCCATTTGTTTCCTATGTTGGGATTCCATCATGTTCCTCAGATCCTCTATTTTTTTTATCTGTGTCCTCTCTAGATTTATTAATCATGTCTTGCACCATGAGCAAAATTTTTGCTGTTATCTGAGTAATTATTTCTGATTTCCTTTTTCCCAGATCCTCTTTTGTTGCCAGTTCAGAGAGTCCAGATGGTTGAGTATCAGAGTGTTCCATCTCATTTCCCTTTGGGGTTTCTGTAGGTGATCTGGAAGTCTGTTTTTGAGGCTTGTTTACGTGTCTTCTCATTTCAGTGGGGTGGGGGGGGTGCTTCTGGCCCCCATGAGGCTCAACTTCTGTGCCCTAGGAGCTTGGGATGGCAGCAGGGGAGCTTCCTTCCGGGTGCTGGGACCAGCTGAGCTTCACTACCCTAGGAGCCTGGGATGGAGGCAGGGAGCTTCCTTCCAGGTGCTGGGACCAGCTCACCTTCTTGGCCCCAGGAGCCTGGGATGGCAGCAAGGGAGCTTCCTTGTGGGTGCTGGGACCGGCTCCACAGATGTACCTTCTAAAATGGAGAATTCTCCCAGTGGGTTTTAAGAAGAAGAGTCCCAAACCGTGCTCCAGGAAGTGAGATGGATAGAAAACTTTCTTCTGAGTCAGCTTCGGCGCAAAAAGCTACTGCAGAGAACACCTTTGAAGAGGAGCTGAATTATGGGCTCCTCAGGTGGAATGGCAGAAGACTCAGGACGTATTGAAAGGCTCCTTTCAGCAAGTCCAAAGTGCTTGCTGATTCACAGGCACCAGTGGAGATGGAGATAAAAAAGAAGAGACTGTGTCTTGAATTAGAAGATGTGCAGATGTCTAGAACAGCTAGGTGGTCACAGCATGCACCCAGCACCAGTCCCAAGCCGTCAGATTTGGGATCTGTAACTGAGTCATACACTGACTGTACCAATAACACCAGAGGGAAAAGGGAGAGCAAGAGTAGTTAGAAAAGGTAAAACTTCTACAGCTAACCTTTCTAAAACCATGAGGCATTGAAGACAAAGCAAATGTCCTAGGTTAAGTGTGGGTGATAACGACTGGGAAGATTTGGACTATGCAAAATCTAAAAGAGTTCTTCGATGCTCAAAAATAAAAACAAGAAATCAGGATAGAAGGACTGTGAGATACCATGATGGAGATGATGACAGAAGCTTAGAAAATGTGTCAGAGTTCAATGATTGCCCCTTGTTTATGACCTTGAGGGAATGCCAGTTATTTAAAGAGAAAATGGACTGGAATTTGGTGAAAGCTGGCTGATGAAATTATTTTGTCTTACAATTCAGGGAATATATTTATATTTTTCTATGAAAAAATACATGTATAATTGTTGTCAACCGTGGTTTACCTTACTGTGCTATAAACAGCAGAAGTTATTCCTCCTGTCGAGCTGTACCCCTGTGCCCACTCACCATCCTCTCTCTAACCCCTTACCCCAAAATGCAAAATTTTTGATAAATCTATTGAGCTGCTATACATTTAACTAAACTCTTTAGGCCTGGAATTTTTTAGGTGGTTTTGTTTGTTTTTAAGGTTGGTTGGTTTCTGTGGTGCTGAGGATGGAACCCAGGGCCTGTGCATGCTAGGAAAGCGCTCCACCATTGAACCACACCTCTAGCCCCTGCCTGGGACCGTTTTTGTTTTGTTTTGTTGTTTGTGTGTTTGTAGTACTGAAGATTGAACCCAGGGCTTTCACACTGAGCTATACCCCTGCCCCTGACTTTTTTTTTAAGATAGAGTCTTCCTAAGTTGCCCAAGCTAGGCTTGAACTTGCAGTCCTCCTGCTTCAGTCTCTCCGAGTGCCACCACACACCGGGTTCAGCCTGAGAGTTGTATACAGTTTTAGGTCTAGCCAGAAACACATGAAGTGTCGGTTTTTCTATGAGCCCCTCAGCCTCCCACTTCAACAGTATGAATTTAGAAGTCTGCAGGGTCCCTACGACTTCCATGGGGGTTACAAGAGTGGGTGAGTTAGTCCTCTTCAAATAATTTCTTATGATTTTTCTCGAAGTTTGGTCTCTATCTCTTTTTTTTTCTTTAAGAGACAGTCTTGAAGCATGGCTTGGTGGTCACACCTGTAACCCCAGCACTCTGTGAGGCTGAAGCAGGAAGAGTGCAAATTCTCACCCAACCTAGGTAATTCCATGACTTAGCGAGACCCTGGCTCAAACTAAAATGTAGAAAGGGCTGGGGATGTAGCTCAGTGTAAAGGCCCCGGATTCACTCCTAACTGACATACACACGAAAGGTTTTGTTACGTTGCCCAGGGTGGCTTTGAACTCCTGGGTCAACCAGTCCTCCCTCCTCAGTCTCCCAAACAGCTGGGACTGCAGAAGCATGCCACCGCACCCAGCTCCTCAGACTTTAACAAGACTTCAGACAGCGAAATCATGTGGAGCAAAGCTCTGAACTTCCAATTGCATTCTAAAGCATTTACAGTCCAAGGGCAAAGTCTTAGATACTCTTGACCTGAAATTCTTGTAGAGAAAATTAGTCATCATTAGAATTCTTGCGCTGAGCTCTCAATTTAGCAACACATGTACTAAAATTAAAACCGTACAAAGATTAGAATGGCCCCTGCACAACAATGATGACACCCAAATCCATAAATTGTTCTATGTTTCCCTGTGTACAAAAAGTCTGGCTCTGAATCAGGCCCTAAAAGTGATTGTTAAGCAGGACACAAACATAGAGGAAAAGGGTTTCTGGGAAGTCATGGAAAGAAACAGAAAAGACTTTTATATCAGGTCCATAAGAAGAGCTAAGGTGAGCTAGGTCTGGGGATGTAGGCCTGTACTCCCAGAGGAGTCAGAGGCGGGAGGGTGGAAATTGCAGGCCAGCCCGGCCTATGTAGCAAGTTGAGGTATCAGTATAAACTTCAAAGAGAAAACCACAAAAGGACATTTTTTCAAAGCCAGTCTTCCTGACCAGCCTCTTCCTTCTCACTTTGAACCACTTTTTGTGTGGGGTATCACCCAAAGTAAATCATTCTTGCTTGAATTCTCTAGAGGAAAGAAAAGTATTCTCGACATAAAGGAGTGGAAAGATAGTAATTGTAGAAATGAGGAAGGATTTATGAAAACCAGGAATTAATCCAAAGGATATTAGAATCAGCACCAAAGAAAATTAAGAACTTTAGTTAACAGCACCCAGCACAACTGAAGCAGGAGATTAGGGTGCAGGCAGACATCTGGGCAAGTGGCCCATGTCAATCATGAAGATCCAGGACACATGCACAGAAAAACAGTTCCCAAGCCCTGCACCTGGAACCAACCAGAAAGTGCTATCTTCAGTTCTTCTGGTGTGAGATCAAGCAAGAACTTGATAGAACAGCCTAGATACGATATCAGCCTGAAGAATGGGAACTACAAAAGACATCCATCATTAACCTCGTGGGCACTGTGAGCTTTCTCAGCGGCCAGCTCTCATTCTACAGAGATGTTCTGCTGTAAACCTGTGACCTCTAATATCAGGACTATCATGGAAGCTATAGGAGGACGTAGAGTATATCTGATTTTAAACCTTGTAAAATAAAAAATAGGAGGACACCATTTTGGATGGAGCTCCTGCATTGGGTCCCAACAGACCAAACTAAACATCAAGATGGAGTCGCTCTTGCTAAAGTAACACCTCACCAAATGCTCACATTTGGTTGTTGTCTGACTGATGAAACCAGGAGCAAGAGATGAGAGGCAAATTTCCAAATAGGGAAATTAATGTTAACAGTGGAATAAAATTCCTTCTATTTTAATACCCAAAAAAAGTGACCAGAAACAACTCACTTTAACCCATCAGTTATTTTTTTATTTTTCTGTTTTCTTCCCACTTCCAATAAAAAGAAAGAAACTTTAAAACAACAAATCCAGCCTTTGTTCTTTGTTTCTGCTTTTCTCAGACCTTCTTTATCTACAAAGCCAGACTTCTCCACTCAGCCCATTGGAACACTTGCTCTGTTTTATGGAATGAAGTACTGTTGAAAAGTCAGTTCTGTACAAACCATGCTCATGCTCTCACAATGGTGTGGAATGAAGTCATGTACCAAAAAGAGGAAGTTAGAGTTTTTATTGGAAATAAGGAGAAAAGTAAAAAAGGTTCCTGGTTTCTCCAGAAGAGGAATTTGGAAAGTGGCCTCCAACTTCTGGCAGTCCTCCTGCCTCAGGCTCCCAAGTCCTGGGTTTACAGGTGTGAGCCACCACGCCTGGCCCACTCCTTGAATTTAAAATGATCAATTGGAACTTAGGTTCTCTAACCTAGTTACTCAGAATGTAGAGTTTAAAGGAAACTTGGAATTTAGAGGGGAAATAAAATGATTATTTGGTAATTAAGTCTCCCAAAACTCAGGAGCTTATTATGGAAGGGCTGCAACCCCCTTTAGTAGGAAGGGGGTTGCATTTCATGTTGCCTGAGGAAATTCATTCATGGTCCCAAGTCCTAGTTCATTGTCTGTTCTTATTTTAATTCCCATCAACATGGCTGATCCAAACTCTATCTTGGGCCCTTTCCCTAATGCTACAGGGTTTTGGGGCACTGGAGTCTCCTTCTGGAGGTGGTTTCTAGGTTCCTTCTGTCATGAGCAAAGAATTCATGAAGACAAGCTCTAATGATAGCAAAGTTTTACTAAAGGTAGGAAAAGAAACAAGCTCTATTCAGAGCAAGTTTGGGCCAAGTAAAGTAGAAAAAGAAGCACAACCTACAGAGTGAGGGTGGGCCACCATGCAGGACAGAACACAGTAGCCAAAACTCATTGTGGACTGTCCTTTTTGTATCACCCACTCCTCAGATTGTTTTCAGGTCTCGGCCATCCTATTGAAAACCTCCTTGAGTTCTCTAAAGAAGCTCACATGCAGGGCTTTGGAAACTGTCCTGTGCATGTGTTCCAGGATCTTATAATTAACAGCTCATGCCTACTTCCCCAGACAGCTTTACTATGCCCTATCTCCTGTTCCACTAGCTAGCTAACAAAATAAACTACTTTTTTAAGTTGTCAATTCTAGAATTGAAAAAGCCAATTAAGATCTTTACTTTAAATATGTTCCTATTCTATCATCTGATAACCCTCCCTGACAACAACCCCTGACAACCTTCATTTTATAAATGAAGATGCTAACTCCCGGGGCCAGGGATTTAGCTCAGTGGTTCTGGTACCTGCCTCACAAACGCAAGGTCCCAAGTTCGATCCCCGGTACCAAAAAAAAAAAAAGAAGCTAACTCCCAACAGAGTATCCACCAAGAATAAAATTAACTTAATTGACTCAAATTAACTTAATTGAGAACAAAAAAATTACATTTATTTGGGGCTTATTAGGATTGCAGTGTGGGCAAATGTAGACTAAGCAGTCTTGAAAGTGTGCTGTCACACTTCACAAAACAGAAGCAGTTATTGTACTTTTTTGTTGTGTTTTGCTTTTGTTCTGTTTGTTTGCGACAGGATCTTACAATGTAATTCAGGCTGCCCTTGAACTCACTGTGTAGCCCAGGCTGGCCTTGAATTCATGGCAATCCTGCCTCAGCCTTCACAGTGCTAGGATGACACTAGCCACTATGCCTAGCTATTACTTATAGTTTGAAACCCCAAGGGGTTTAGAAATTATTACTCAGGAATTACAACTGGTGCTGTCAGAAGTTAAACTGTCTTGTAAGAATGGGGTCATGCATGGCTGGGGGTATCACAATGCCCAACTTGAAACTATACTACAAAGCTACTGTGATTAAAACAGCATGGTACTGGCAAAGAAACAGACCCGAGGAGCAGTAGAATAGATTAGAAGATGCAGAAACAACTCCAGACATACTCAGCCACCTCATCTTTGACAAAGGAGCCAAACACCCTCACTGGAGAAAAGATAGCCTATTTAATAAATGGTGTTGGAAAAACTGGATTTCAACCTGCCAAAGATTAAAACTAGACCCATACCTATCACCATGCACTAAACTAAGATCAAAGTGCATTAAAGATCTAAATATTAAGTCAGAAACACTAAACTTGCTGGAAGGTAAGTTAGGTAGAACTCTTGATGACATTGGCATAGGAAAAGACTTTATGAACAAATCCTCAGTAGCACGGGAGCTAGCACAAAGAATCAACAACTGGGATCTCATCTTATTAAAAAGCTTCATCACTGCAAGAGAAATCACCAACAGAGCTAAGAGACAACCTACAATGTGGGAAAATATTTTTAGCAGCTTTACCTCAGACAAAGGACTACTATCTAGAATATATAAAGAATTGAAAATAATCAGACCCCCCAAATTGAAAGACCCAATTCAAAAATGGGCATCCGAAATGAACAGACATTTCTCAGACAAAGAAGTAAAAGCAGCAAACAAATATATAAAAAAATGTTCAGCACCACTGGTCATTCGGAAGATGCAGATGAAAACAACACTGAGATTCCACTTCACCCCAGAAAGAATGGCTGCTATCAAGGAATCAACCAATAACATGCTGGCAGGGGTGTGGAGAGAAAGGAACCCTTCTCCATTGTTGGTGGGAGTGCAGACTGGTGCAACCACTGTGGAAATCCGTATGGAGATACCTCAAAGAACTGGGACTAGAGGTCCCATTTGACCCAGCTATTCCCCTGCTGGGAATCTTCCCCAAAGAATTAAAAGAATCACACCACAGCAATATATGCACACCCATGTTTACAGCGTCACAGTTTGTAATAGCTAAAGCTTGGAAACAGCCCAAGTGCCCATCAACTGGAGACTGGATAAAGAAGATGGGGTTTTTTTTTTATAAAATGGAGTACTATTCAGCCATAAAGAATGACAAACTAGAGACATTTATAGCTAAATGGATGCATATTGAGGCCATACTCTTAACTGAAATAAATAGGACACACATGTGTAAATACTGAATAGTTTCTCTAGTGTGAGAAACTGAAAGTGTAAATAAGGATTAAAATGATTAAAATGAATAATTGATCATTTGAAATAGGAAAGGTCCAAAGGTGTAGGGGTGGTGGGAGGGGAAGGGGAAAGGGAAGAAGGGAAAGGAAAAATTATGAGAAAAGAAAAAAAAAAAGGAAACAAAGTCTATGTAAATAGGGAAGGGTGGAGGGGGGGGGAAGGGCACACAGGTAATTGGGGGAAAAAATAAGAACCAAACTATATCCTGTACAGGTACAAGCACCCAATGATAAATGTAAATGTATTGTACACCTAAAATGTACCAATAGGGGCTGGGGATTTAGCTCAGTGGTTTTGCCACCTGCAGCGCAAGCACAAGGACCCGAGTTCAATCCCCGGTACCAATGAAATTAAAAAATTAAAAAATTTTTAAAAACTAAAATGTACCAATAAAAGAATTTTTTAAAATTTATATACAATAAAGCTGACCATCAAACATTTTTTTAAAATAAATAAATATATGGTAAAAAAAAAAAAAAGAATGGGGTTATGCTCAGTTTCAGTTTCAGTCTCTAGGTACTTGGGGGAGAGGGCCTGTCATAAAGAAGATCAGTCAAATCTGCAGTATTTCAAAGATCAGGTTGTAGGAGATGAGAATGTCTGCACTGGTTCAAAGGCTCAGTTTCTGAGAATCTGAGCTCTAATGAGCAATGACCTTCCAAATCTATTTTAAGTGCCCCAAACCAATGCTACTCCATCTTAATTTCTTTCTTGACAGCAGGAAGTAACTTCCCTGAGCTTCTCCAGTTTGCCAGTCAGAGGTGGAGGAGAGACTGGATCATAGATCTCCCAAGTGCATACAAGCAAAGAAGCCACATGATACCATGGACAGAGCCATCGCTGAGTCCAAGCTCCCCTGCACGGAGATGTCTTTCTGCCGAGGCAGATCCCTCAATTTACCTCACTCTCAGTTCCCATCTATAAAAATGAGCATGTGCTGGGCATGGTAGCACACACCTGTAATCCCTGATACTCAGGAGACTGAGGCAGGAAGATTGCAAGTTGGAGGCCAGTTTGGGCAACTTAGACCCTGCCTCAAAAATAAAACAGAAAAAATAAATAAAAAATAAAAAGGACTGGTCATGTAACTCGGTGGTAGAATGCTTGCCCAGCATGCTTGAGGCCCTGGGTTTGATCCTCAGTACCAAGAAAGTCATGTAAATGTAGAAAATAGTTTATTTAGTTAGCTTTTGAGTAAGACAGCTAGCCAGGGGAAGAGCCTGAGATAGAGTTGGGTGACTAGCCATTCGATAAGAATTAAGACTGGACAGTGAACTAGAACTTTGGACCAAAAATGAACTTCCTCAGCCAATATGGGACACAGCCCACTCCCTGCTAAAGGGAGGTGCAGCCCCACCCTACCAAGCTCCTGAATTATGAGGAACTGAAACACAGTGCACTTCCTCAGGCAGCAAGCAATGCAGCCCACTCCCTACTGAAGAGAGGTACAGCCACTTCCTACTAAGTTTCTGAGTTCTGGGGAAATTATAATGCAAATTAGCCAGTTGTTTTTTTTTTTTCTTTAAACCCTACATGTTGAAGAACTCAGTTAGGAGCCTGAGTTCCATCTGGTCACTAAATCCACAGAGCAAACTGTGACAGGGCCACCAAATAATTGAACAGTTCCTGTTCTCTGGATCAAGGAGCCATGCATCCATCGATTCAGGATCCTTCCTGGAAATCCAGGAGCAGTACCTCTTCTTACTTCCAGTAAAAACTCTCCTAACATCCTCCTTTCATTCTTTACTTTATTCTCTGACATTTGCAGAACTGGGAGCCAGGTTCACACGATATCATCAATACATGTGGAGAAGTTGGGGGTGAGTGGGAATAAGAGACACAGGGTGTCTGTCCCCAAAATGAGGAGATGGGCCAGTTGAGGTAGAGTATGTCTGTAATCCCAGCACTTGGGAGGTTGAAGCAGGAGGATTGCCAAGAGTTTGAGGCCAGCCTGGGCTACAGAGTGAGTTCAAGGCCAGCCTGAACTACAACCCTGCCTCAAAAAAAAAAAAAAAAAAAAAAGAATGAGGAGATGTCCAAAAGGAGGTAGATAGACATACAAACAGTACCTGATGAACGTTGCCAGTTATTTATATAGCTCCAATCTGTGTCCCTGTGACTTGATCTGAGCTTTGTGAATGATTCCTCCTACTGACCAAGAGAGACTTGGGCCAATGTGGGAGGAAGAATCTATACCATCCAATTCTGTATTTTCCTCTATTGAAATGGAAATATCTAATGCAAGACTTTTATGCAAAATAGGGAGAGAATTAAATTAGTTCCTTCAAGGACTCTACCCTCATCCTTCACCAGCTCCTAATGAAGGAGCAAAACCCAGGCCTTTCTCATCAGCAGCCGAAGAGTGACTCAGTTTTCCTCTGGGCCTTTCCACCCGCCCTTGGGTGGCCCTTGAGTCAGGAATTCCGCATCACTGACAAGTCTTTTGTGCACGGCCTGTTCTGCACACTGTGGAAAAGTAACAAAGATGGAGTCAATGTCCCCATTCTCAGGTACACATAGCAAACTGCTAAACCCTAAAACATTTGAGGTCTAACTTCCTGAACTGCACATAGAGTCTTGTCCTCCAGGCTGGGCCATGGTATGCTCAGGAGCACATCTCCTGCCTGGTTTCATTCACACCAGCAAGTGCCTGCTGAGCAGGTGCGATGCAAATGTGAGAAACACTCAGCCCTCCTGGCCAAGGGCTCACCATCCCTCCACACTTGGATGCAGCAAAAATCAAGTGGTGGCCATATGTCACGCATGCATTTATCCTTCACCACCACCCATAAGTAAGGGGTTCAAGGGGCTCATGGTCACCTTGGACAACAGAGAAAACTGAATCATGGAGAGGCTTCTGCATGTGCCTGGGATCGGGGACTTACCTTAGGATGCCTCAGATGGTAAGGAAACAACAATCAGGAACAGGACTCCAGAATTGAGAAGTGGGGAACTCAGAAACGTGTCATTACTTTTCTTCATTTCAGTGGGAGGTCAGGGAATAACAAGAATTCTGTTTAGTGGTAGCAAGTGCTGTACTGTGGGCCAGCACCCTGTATACTAAGCCCTTTGTACATGGTGTTTGTTTTTGTTTTGTTTTGTTTTGTTTTAAGACAGTGTCTCACTATAGTCTAGGCTCCTTCCTCAGCCTCCTGAGTACTGGAATCACAGGCACGCACCACCACACTGGCCTTACATGGTGCTTATTTAATCTTTACTAAGATAATGCGGTAAAACAGATACAGTACAGTATTACTGGCCCCATGTGTATGGTGTGTGTGTATGTGTGTTTGTGTACACACATGTGTGTGTGTCTGTGTGTGTGCTGGAGACCCTGAACACACTCACTTGACCACTGAGCTGCACTCTCATCCTGTTCTGATTTTATACCTGGAAATAAAGAAGTTCACAGGAAAATATTAGCCTTCCATCTCACAACCAGATTAGTGATGTACCCTACCCCACCCTAATCTTGTACTGCCCAGGTGACCTAGATGAATTTCTACTCCACCCTAACCTTATTTGTCTTTGAGGACAGGAAGCCTGTAGGCAGAGATCTCTCTCAGGTGGGCCAGCTGAAACTGGCTGGATCTAAGGTGGTTGCCAGACTGCCTCAGTCTGCAACCTCTGACCTCATTATAATCCCATCAGCATGCTGAATGACACCCTCCAGCACAGGACAGTCCCAGTGACGACAATCAGAAAGAATCATAAAAGAAGCAAAAAGAAGTAGCACCCAAATTCCTGGACAATCTCCGCCCATTCCCAGAAAAGAAGACTATTCCTCTCTTTTACTGTCCTATCCCTGCCCCTCATCTTTTCACCCTGGATCTATAGCCTCTCATCCCCCTTCTTTTCCAAGAATGAGAAGTCTACTGCTCAGTCAGCACTTGGTCTTGTTATGGGTTCCACAGTTCGGAGAGAAAAAAAGGACCTAATTTGGGGTCAAGAATTTGAAAAGGTGACAACTGGGACTGACTGATGGATGACCAGGTGTAAATAGAGTCAGAGCTCATACTCTAACCTGCTCAGGGTCCTGCTGTGCTTCAGGGAACGGAAGAGGCTGAAAGAAGACCTCCCTGGCACTGCTGAAATCCAGATGCATTTAGGAAGCCTGTACAGTGCATGCTTGGGGCGGGACAGAAATTCAAACCCCAGCAGCTCCAACTTGTCTACCAAGTCACCAAGAAGCAACCAAAGGCCATGGTTACATCTTAGCCCATTTGATTGGTGGTGATTGCTGTTTCTGGCAATAGAGGTGATTAGGATGGCCTAAAATCACTAGGATTGTTAAAATAGAACAGCTTTTTAGGCAAGGCCAATCTGTAAACAGAAGTAAGAGAACATAGCAAAAGCTAGGAAGTTGGTGTCATAGTTGTCTGAGGGATAGGGCTGCCTGGGACTGAGGGTGCAGCATCCTCAGTGCTGGAGCACAAGACCTGGACTCTTCACTGGAAGATGCTCAGAACCATGAACACGGCCCAGTGGCAAGACTGAGTTCAAAGACTGCTCCAGCACAGACTTGCCCACTGAACGGGGCTGTGGAAAGTTCACCTGCTCTCCACACTGAATGAAAAGGAAAGACTCCCTGCAGACTCAGAGCTGCAGGCCTGCTCTTTGACCACAGGTGGAGCCAGTATTTACATGATCCCAGTGTCGCCAAACTGTGAAATTGGTAGCCAGAGCTGGATGTGGTGGCGCACGCCTGTAATTCCAGCAGTTGGGAGGCTAAGGCAGGAGGATTGCGGTGAGTTTGAGGCCAGCCTGGGATCCACAGTGAGTTCAAGGCCAACCTGAACTACATATCAAGACCCTGAAGAAAAAAAGAAAAAGAAGGGGAACAAGTGAGGAGGGAGGGAGAAAGGAAGGAAGGGACAAGGAAAAAGAGAGAAAATAGAAGGAAAAAATGGAAACAAAGCTTTTGTACATAGGGAGGGGAGGGATCTTGAGGGGAGGGAGGAATAGGAAAAAAGAGGTGGGATGTATCATGTACAGGTGCAAGTTCCCTATGATGAGTGTTAGCATTATGTGTGCCTAAAATGTTCCAGTAAATGTTTTGCTATAAAAGAGAGAGAGAGAGAGAGAGAGAGAGAGAGAGAGAGAGAGAGAGAAGGAAGGAAAGAAAGAAAGAAAGAAAGAAAAAAAGAAAGGAAGGAAGGAAGGGAGGGAGGGAAATTCATTGCCAAACTGGTCTGAAAGAACTTTCACAATTGTCAAAAGACAAGATTAAAACTAATTTGAAAATCTCCCCAGGTGTAGTGGTGCATAATCCTAGCACTCAGGAGGCTGAGGCAGAACCGCTGCATGTTCAAGGCCAGCCACCACTGCAAAGCGAGACTATCTCAAAAAAAAAAAAAAAAAAAAGAACTACCTGGGTGTGGTGGTACATGCCTGTAATTCCAGCACTCAGCACTCAGCAGGCTGAGACCGGAGGATCACCATGAGTTCAAGGCCAACCTGGGCTACATAATGAGTTCAAGCACAGCCTAAACTACATAGCAAGACCCTGTCTCAAAAAACCAATAAATAAACTTTTAAAAAGAAGACGTACTTGTCTTAATTTGTAGTTCTAAAATCAGGCAACATCTCATTCTATAATAAAATAGAAAAAGTACTCTCAGAGGTTAAGTAGAAGAGGTAGTTTTATAGATAGAAAAGAGCTGGAGCTAGGGCTATGGCTTGATAGCAGAACACTTGCCTAGAACAGGCAAGATACTGGGTTCCAAGATAAAGATCATTTCAAAGTTACTTACAGGGGTGAGAGCAATGAAGAGTAGAAAAACAACCAACTGGTTAGCATCAAGATACATCAGATCACTTTGGGCGCGGGGGGGGGGGGCGGGGGGTAGTAAGCATTAAAAAGCAGAGGGAAGCTTCTTAGGACAACTTCAACTGGCCTGTATGGGAATCTGGCTGTCGTTTCTCTCCTGATTTCTTAAAGGTCAGATAACAACTGAAAGTGGAACTTTATCATGAGTGACTCCATTTTAGTTTTTAACCTGGCCTGTAGGGCAGGAGCTTAGTCCAAAACAATGGCCTCCTGCAATGTTTGTTTGTTTGAGATAGAGCGTCAGGCTGCTCTCAAACTTAGGGTCCTCCTAGCTCAGCCTCCCAAGTGCTGTGGAGATGTAGGTATGTAATTCTTATTTTGTTTTATTTTTTACAGTGCTAGAGATCGAATCTAGGGCTTCACACGTACGAGTGCTCTAACTCTGAGCTACATCCCTAGCTTAGCGATTTTTATTTAACACAATGAAGCCACATAGATTCTCAAAAGGAAACAAGTTCCCTACCCTCACCCCAAACACAAGGTCAAAATGAAAAATGGCAAAAGATGCAAGGAAACAGTGAGTGGAAATCAGCAAGTATGAAAGTATGAAAGGAAATGTTAAAGGATGTTAAATCTATTAAAATATAAATTGACAAATCAAGTCTTAAAAAGATGTAAAAAAGGAAGATTGAAAGAGACAGATTTGAAAAAGTATCAAGCAGAACTTTCAGAAGTAAAACATAGTTTAAAATGTTAATAAACTTTCAAATAAAAGGTTAAATAATAGACATCGCTGAAGGGATTTAGTATATGTGAATAGATATGTCTGAGGAAACCATGGGAAAGCTGTAGCAGAGAAAAAAGACTTTAAAAATGCAGGAAGCTAGAGCTAAAATGAGAAAGTCCCTTGAAATCATGCATATTTCAGAAGAAAGAATATGTGTGGGGGAAATTCAAAGAGTTATTAGCTGAGAGTTTTCAAAACGCTCCAGATTCAAGAAGCTAGAATCTCAAGCAATGTTAGTAAATAGAAATCTGAGATTCTTAGTAGATTACAAAGAGAAGAAAAGAGGAGCCACTTTTAAATAACAAATCTAGACTTTTAACAGTTCTGAAAGTCAGGTGTGTAAGTCAGTTTCGCTGGGAAGAAATCCAGGTGTCAACAGCTCTGGGTCCTCCCAGGAGCTCCTAAGAAGGATCTACTTTCTATTTTCTTGCATTTTCCAGCTTCTGGTGGCCACCTATGTTCCTTGGCTGTGGCTCTTTCCCACATCTTTAAAGCCCTTCATTTCAGTAACTACTGCTATTACAACCCGGGGCCACTTGGACAATGCAGGGTAATTAATCTTCCCAGGTCCACATCCTTAAATGAGCTATATCTACAAAGTAGAAGACACAGCTTCAATTACAGTCAGTTGCATTACTGACCAGATGCATCTCTGGCTGTACTATAGATGATTTCCCTCGGGTTGTCGGCAGCACACACTTCCAGAGCAGCAGGACTGGAGATGAGTCGGGGATCTGAGGAAAGGGCGCTTCCTGGGGCACACCCGATGGAAGAGGAGGGACAGCAAGGAAGAACCGGAATGATGAAGCCTCCCTGAGGGAAGGGCTGGGGCCTGCTGAGGCTTTCTGAGCAGAAGGAAGGGCTTTCTCAGTAATAACTTTGTTTTTCCCCGAGTTGGCTGAACCCAGAGCCTCTAACTCACAAGGCAAGCTCTCTACCACTGAGGCACAGCCCCAGGCCCCCTGGAAGGATGTTGTAGGAGCTCCTGAGGCCCAGGATTGAGAACACAGAAAGCAATGTGTGGAGGAGAGAGCCTGGGACAAACTCACAGGGTTACTTGGAATAAACTACGTTTGCATTAGCATTTGCCAGATCATTGTCACTAAGAAAATAGCTTTTCTCTTTGCTGTGCTTTCTGTGTTCCCACAATGATTACAGTGCTTTATTGCTACAAGTCTGTAGGGAGAGGCTGGAAATACTTCTGTGGACAGTTTGAAGATGCTTGCTCGTCTGCCCTGGGGATTTCCACTCAGGCCTTGTCATCGTAAGAGTTAACCAGTGAGGAACAGCGGCACACACCCGCAGTCCCCGCTGTTCTGGAGTCAGGCTGGAGAACCTCCTGTGCTCAAAAGTGCAAGGGCAGCCAGCCTGAACAGCATAGTGAGACCCCCCATACACATACCTTTTTTGAGACAGGTTCTTGCTATGCAGTTTATGCTGGCCTTGAACTCAATATGAAGCCCCGGCTGACCTGGAACTCACAGTGACCCTCCTGCCTCAGCCTTCTGAGTGCTGGGATTGCAGGTGTGTCCCACCACACCCAACTGTAGTTTATAGATCCTTTAAAAATATGTTACTAAGTAATGTTCCAAAGTGAGACCCCATTAAAGAGGAGAGGACGTGAAATTGAGAGGCGAAGGGAAGACTGGAGGGGGGAGGGGAGGACAGAGGAGGAGAGAGAAAAAATTAGCCCACACAAGTCCCCAAAAAATGGATATATGCCACAATTTTTTTTTCATGATGCCACTGCTCCTCTCCAGTTCATAAGGATAGGGTAGTTGTCATACTCAGAATTATCCATAAATCCCTTTCTCAAGCCTTTTCGTCTTTACTGTCTTCCCTCAAAAAAAAAAAAAAAACTCCTGCCCAATTTTAGAACAGCTACTGGGTTAAAAAGAGGGTTACACTGAAGAGTAATATAGGTTTACATTTCTGGAATGAACCAAGTGTAGGTGACATAGGAGATTAGGACGTGGCAAAGCTGGCTGGGAAAATAGGCATGACCTGTTGATTACAAGATCCCAGACACATGCACAGAATGGTTCCCAAAGCTCTGCACATGACTTCTCCCAAGAACTTGAGCGGGTTTTCAATAGACCTAGACCTGATGTCAGGCTGAGGCATGGAATCCCAGCCCTACATTTCAGGAGCCCTATGTAGAAGTTCTCGTTGGTTTTCTCGAGATTTGGACAGGATAAAAGGACACAGATGCCAAGAACTTGCTGTTGTGGCTTTCCTCACAATAGCCTGCACTGTTTACTCCAGGGTGTACTTGTTTTTTAATGTGTAATTTTATTATCATTCACTAAACACACACATATACAAAAATTAAAATTATTCAAAGAAAAGCAGTGCAAGGGGAAAAAACTATAATAATATTCAAATATAATAGAACTCAACCAAAGCAAAACTGAAAAGTACTTAAACATTTTACCATATAATTTTTTAAAAATCTCAAGCCTTAACAAGACATCAAAGGATGTGATTTGTTTTAGAAAGATTTTCAAAACTAATATTGAACAAATAGTGCTCTGGAAAAAAATTCTAATTAGCTAGTAGACTCCACATAGGCCAATTTTTTTAAATTTAAATTTCAAGACAGTCATGTGTGTACTTTTATTTTGCTTTTTCCCCTTTGCTTGGCCCAAGCTCACACTGTAGAACCAGTTTGTCCCTCACTCTTCACTTTTACTTTTTCAAATAAACTTTGCCACTGCTTTTTGCTTACTTTGTTCAGTTCTTTGTTCAAAACCAAAAGAATCTGGAATCTAACTCCAGAGGGAGTGGCTAAGAACCCAGAACCCAGCAACATTTAGGTGGCAAGTCACTGTTAAAAGGAGCTACCCAGTAAGAGTGATGCTTTAAGCACACTCAGGCTGCCCAATGAAAACCTCAGGGACTTCAGTAAAGACCTTCAATGAAGGCCTTCAAGGAAACTGGACACTGGGCACATGACTGTACCAACCATCATCCAGGCCCTGCTCCATGTGTCAGGTGGCTGATGTGCCTGACTCAAAGCACTGGAGGACTGACTGTCCCTACTCCCAGAGAGCGGCTAGGGCAGCCATAACCCTCACTTCCCAATCTGATGAGGAAAGCTGATGGGTCCCATGGCGACGGGCTATGTCCCTGTTCACAGACATCTCTGTCTTCTGCACAAAGCCCTGGTGGGTCAGCAACTTCAATTCCTTTGGCTTCTGTTTTAACTTCCTTCTCTGGAAAGCCTTTCTTTAGGTTTATACCCATAATTGGGGTCAAGGACATCCTGGTAAAAGCTTCTTTACTCCTGCTTTGTCCAAGAAAGACATTGAGAGGCCAGTTATGTAGATGTCAGTTCACAACAGGTTATTGAAGCTAAACCTTTTCCCCCCAGGAACCACTGCACAAAATGCAGAGCTCATAGTTCTTACTCAGACATTGATATTAGGAAAAGACAAAAGGCTAAATATCGATACAGACTTCAAGTATGCCTTTCTGGTGCTGCATGCACATGCGGTAATGAGAGAGAGAGAGAGAGAACTTGCTAATAAGCAATTATCTATAAAGCACAAGCAAGAAATTATACAACTTCTAGAGGCAGTCTATTTTCCAAGCAGGTCATTTTTATTCATTGCAATAATCCCAAAAAGACATGTCTAAAGTCTTCTTGGACAATCGAAAGGCTGGTAGAGAGGCAAGAAGGGCAGCCTTACAGCCTCTCAAAACCGTGGCCTTATTCCCTGTTCCTGAAGAACCATTAAAAGGTCCTTCCCTAAGGGATACAGTGGAAAACTACAAAAACATTGCATGGGAAATGGTCACTAAGATTTTCCTCAGAACTAAGACTCTACTGTGAACCTGGGGAAAACCTGGGGCTCCTCTTAAAAAAGTATTGCTCTGAGTGCAGATAAGTAGAGTCACTAATTCACCACAGCTTAAACAGACACCAGTATTGAGATTCCTGTTTTTTAATTTTTATTTATTTTGGTGTTTTTGTTTTGAGACAGAGCCTCACTATTCTAGTTTGGCCTTGAACTCACTATGTAGTCTAGGGTGGCCTTGAACTCACTGCAATCCTCTTGCCTCAGCCTCCAGAGTGCTGGGATTATAGGTATGTGCCACCATGCCTGATTTAGCTCACTTCAATCTTAACCAAAAAAATGCTTCTGTCAGAACAATTGCCCAACAACTGTCTGCCTATATTATTTTATAATTTCTGTTGAATAAACTGAGTCCCAGTCCCTCACTGAAGAGACTCCTGGTAAATCCTACACACCCCTGAGTTCTGCAGGTCTAGAAGTTCGAGCTGAAAGGGTAACATAGAATTTGGCAGGGCAGTCCACTCTGGAGCCTGCAGAAAGAAAATGCTGGAATGGAAAGTTGCTGTTGCTTAAGAAAACTGAAAGACAGGTGGGCAGGAAATCACTGAGGTCCATAGGGGAAAACCCACCAGCTGCACTGTGTTCACTTTACAAAAGCTATTACCCTCAGCAGCCAGAACAGCATTTTTACATTATATCCTCCCTGAAGGGTGCATTGACTAACAATCTGAGCCAATTAAGCAAGGTAGGCTGGAGTGTTCATTACTTTTCTGTTCAGCAGCTGTTTCTTGGGTTTGAGGTCCCCCTCCCTCCCATTTTTAACAAAAATTAAGAGAACAGCAATGCATGAAATGTATTTCCTGCTGTGGGTTTCAGAGAGTGAGAACTTTGAATAAAATCTGTGTCTGTAAATACTATGCAAAGATTTCATCTCCTTTGATAGCGTGGGGTGGAGGAGGAAGAGCTGTGTGAATGTCAGAGAGATAAGGTGTTGAAAGAGCTCTGATAGTGTCTGGAGAGGAGGGACCCAAAGAATTGAAGGGGCAGGTACCTCTGGTTTAGGCTTCTGCGTGTGCCTAGGTGTGGGTGTGTGTACTTGCAGCTGGGTGCAGGACTCTCCCTGTTCCTACGCCAGAGAACTCTAGTAAAGGTGGCTCTGAGTAAGTCTCAGTCACCACACTAATTTGGCACCAGTAGTCTGTACATGGCCTTTGAAAACTCGTGCCTCACAGCCCTTAAGAGATGTGGCTTAGTGGATGTTCCAGGCCTGGCAAACCGGCCCTGAGGATCCCTTACTGGGCTGGTACTTTTTTTTCATTTAATTTCACATTTTACTTTCATTTTACTGGTCTTGGAAAGGAAGAAGTCACACACCAAAATTTAGGATTGTACTATTCTACTATCTTTCAGTCAGAATAAGGAGTCAGGTTTTTGGTTTGGTTTGGGTTTCCTTTTCCTACTTGAGCTCCTGGGAGGTTTCTAGTAATTTCAATCTTAAGTGTCACTTTCTTGATCTCTATTCCTGCATCTTCTCCACAACCACAGGGCCTAATCTAGGCCAGGCCAAGGACTGGCACTGATGAGGCTGCTGGAATTTAGATGAGTCAGGAGCTACCTGAAGGTATGGAGTGCTTACTCTTCTTATTTCTGAAATTCTCTGCTTCATACTTTTAATATCAGTATTAAGTAGGACCCATTGCCCCACAGAGGGGACATAGCCCCCCACACAGTGCCCTCCACCCACTGCTAGGGAGTTCCCCTATCCTGGATGCTCAAGAACACAATCTCCATCCCCAGTACTGGCTTCCCATCCTCTACCTCCCACACACACTCCCCTCACCCCTCACCTCCACCCCTGTAGCCCTGGGGACAGTACCCAAGGCCTTTGCAGTGAGCTACATACCCAGCCCATTTTATTTTTTATTTTGAGACAGGGTTACTAAGTCACTAAATTGCCCAGGCTGTGCTCAGACTTTCAATCCTCTTGCCTTAGCCTCCCAGAATGCTGGTATCACAGGTATCCACGCCACCACTTGCCTTGGTGCTCTACTTTCCATCACAGCGCATTTCCCCCTTGGTGGTTGTGAGTCTTCCTCCCAAGAGCTGCCTACCAGCTCGAAACTGGCCACCATCACTTCTACCAAGAGGAGCAGGCCTTCTGCACTGGTCCAGGTGCACACAGTCTCAGATAAATGCACAGAGCAGAATTTCCGTGACAATTGTGGCATGCCACAAACAGTAATGGCAATTGCAGATTCTCCCAAGGCTCATGATGAACAATTTGCCTTCTGTTCCTCAGCTGTGTGAACACATCTCAATCCAGGAGTGATAGGGAGGTACTCTAATTTTCTACTCCTTGTACTCATTACCGTGGATTCTACGTATTCAAAAACAAAAAAGTTTAAAACTAACTTTTCTGTGGTAAGGGATATAACTCAGTAGTAAATCACTTGTCCAGAATGTACAAGGACCGAAATTCCATGCTGAGCACTGAAAAAAAGAAAGGGAAAAAAAAGTTTTAATATGTTGTAGACTTTTTCAGAAAATGAATATTTCTTAGAATCAAAGTTTTCCTCCCTTTGCAACTTTGGACATTTGCTGTCCTCCTCGTCTCTGGTGCAGTTTCTTTCTGCCTCCAGAAGGTCACCCCATCCTGCCTTTCTGGGGTCCCAGCCCCAGCCTCAGCCAGCCCCTCCCTGATGGCTGCCTCATCTGAATAGATACTCTCTCACCCACTAACCCAGCTTCAAATGGCCCACTGCCATCAAAACACAGACTGAATAAAAACCTCCCTGAACAACTGCAGGGTTTAAGGTATCCTAGAAAGAACAAAGGAGAGAACAAAGAACTCTGTTCCTCAAATAAGTGACAGAATAGTTGCTCATGCTCAGAATTGATGGCAAAATGTGTTGCCCTCCAGGGACACCACCCTCTTCCTCTCAGAGCTGAATATTGAATTCACGACGTAACACGTCGCTAGGTGAGGTTTGAGCGCCGGGCTCTAGCTCCAGCCTGACATTTCCTTTTCTAAAAAGTTATTATGAAGTAGACAAATACAGTATCTTAAAACATTTTTTGTGATAATTCTCAACAGAAGCATTATAGATAACACTAATAGTGCAAACAGAAGCCAACAAAAGGAAAATGACCAAGCTGGTAATTCTACTTCCATTGCAAGCTCTCTAAGTCACACTACCAAGTAAACAATGATAAATTCTTTTTTTTCTTCACTACTGGGAATTAAACCCAGGGCCTTGCATATGCTTGGCAAACTTACTCTACCACTACATCACAACAATAACCCCAATGAGATCAGCCAGTAAGTCATCAACTTCAAAAATGCAAATTATCCAAGAAGACCATTTTAAATATACAGTAGTTTTATATATTTATCATTAATGATGAATTTCACTCTTCAAGTTGCCTTGACATATTAGTTAATAAATATAAGAAGATATCATTACCAATATTAATTAAAGTTAAAACTTCATATACTTATCTTTTATTTAATTTTAATATTAGCACTTTAATACCCATATGTCATTAGTTAATTAGCTAATATGCATGCATTGGGGATTTTTCACTGATAATGATGTGATATCAAAAGATCTTTGCAGAGCATATTTCAAACCATGGGAAATCTAACTTTAGTTCATCAGCTCTTAAAGATGGAAATTCTCACTCCCTTGGCACTGCTCTGTATGCATGCTTACTGGTTCTTGAAAATCTATGCCAAAAAGCTTCTGCAAGCATCAAAGTGACTAAAAACAGTTTTTAGAGGATCAAGGTCCAGTTTTAACAACAGAAAGGAGAACTATGTGCTAGCTTCCCTCTTTTTAACTTATGTATATGACTTACATGTAAGTCACCTGATAGAACCATTGAGTATGTTAGCTGCAGCCTACATGGCCCCTTTTCTCCTCATAACAGGAACACCCTCAAGAGGTCACTAAATTTGTTGCTGGTCATTGGAAAGAAAAGCTTGACACTATGTGAGCCAAAGCAGAAATCTGTGTACTAGCTAAGCATAATGAACTTGTCCATGCTAGTAGCGCAGAGTCAAAAACTCAACTAGGAGCTTCTACAGGCTCTAAGCCCAGGTGAAACATCTGGCCCTCTCTCTGGCGACTCTGGTCGTAGGCTTCCATTAGGCTAAGACATACAGTAAGCTGCTGTATTTGCAAACAGAATGTCTATCCCCATGTCTGCAAGGAAATGTGAAGCATGTGAATGGCACTTTGCGCCTGAACATGACAGCATTTCAGACACCTTGTTTGTCAGAATGTGCTGGGAAGGGAAAGTGCTCCTTACCCCGACTGGATCAGTACCTTACAGACATGTATCCGAACTATTTACCGTCAGTGTGTGTCAACTGTGTGGCTCAGTGGTCCACTTGGCATGAGCAAGGCCCTGGATTCAACCCCTAACAACAACAACAACAAAAAATTTAAGAAACTAAAGAAACTATTTTACCTTATTAACCCACAGTTAGTATTCAGGGACTCTTTCCATCCTTCTGTGATCCTCTATAATGTTATGTTATGTAAATAATACTAACAGCACTAAAATTTACAGAACACTCTTTGGTAAGTGCTGCCTGGAACTGAATTGCTCAACACCCTTTACCTGGAAAAATACAACTATATCACCTGATATGTGTTGATTCTGTTTTGCTTCCAAAACCTTAAAGCTATATTTTAAGTCACTTATTTGGGATGGATAATACACTTAGTCTTTCAGGTGTTTATAAAGATTTTTTTTCTTTTTGAAAAATTGTTTTGTTATTGTTGAAAAATTATAAATGTAGTTAAGAAAATCAGCCAGGCATTGTGGCACACACTTTGGCAGGCTGAGGCAGGAGGACCAAAAATTCAAACCTGGCTAAGGGTATTCAGTGACTAAGCAAGACTCTGTCTCAAAATAAAAATAAAAAAGGGGTGTGTGCGGATGTAGCTCAGTGCAAAGGCCCTGAGTTCGATCTCTAGTATCTTACACATACACACACACACACACACACACACACAAAAGAAAGAGGAAAATGTAAACCTTGTATAATTTTAGCAGACTTAATCACTGTTAACATTTTGTTATACAGTATTTATTTCTAATCTTGTGTTCATAATATGCCTATACTTTATTTTAAAACTTGGAATTAGACTAGGTATAAGTTCAGGGTTAAAATCCTTGCCTAGCATGGATAGGGCTCTGGAATTGATCCTTAGCCCTAGAAAAATAAAATTTCGTAAGTTTTATATAAAGTTTATAGGCTGCTTTTTCCTCTGGACATTACGAAACATATCTGCAAAACATGATTTTCTTTCTTTCTTTCTTTCTTTTTCATTTTTCTTCTTTTTTGAGACAAAGTCTTGCTATGTAGCTCAGACTGGCCTTGAACTCACTAGCTAGCCCAGCTGGCCTCAGACTTGCAGTGATCCACCTGCCTCAGCCTTCCACACGCTGGAAATACAGGCGTGTGGCACCATGCAAAACATGATTTCCACTAGCTGTGGAATAGTCTGTGGTGCGGGTATATCTTCACTGATTTAATTGTTATTAGACATTTTAGTTTTTAAATCTTAACCACGATGAATGACAGTGTAGGATGTGATGGCGCACACTTGTAATCGCAGCACTCAGGGCCAGCCTCAACTGCATACCGAGACCCTGTCTCAAAAAGCAACAACAATAATAATAATAATAATAAATTTAAAAATTTAAAAACTACAGAGAATAGATTCAGCTGCTGCACATTGCCAGAATACTTTCCAGAAATTTGAACAGGACTGCCTAGCACATCCCTACATACCCTCGTCAGCACAGGCTATTTTGCTTGTTTGTTTTTTACGTTCGTCCATTTGTCCACTTCAGTTTTTGTGGATTTGTTTCCTAATCAAATGTTTTTTCATTTGTTACTTTTTGATTTGTACGTCTTCCACCTCGGTGTCCTTTCTATATTGAAATGTTTATGGTTTTCATTGACTTAAAAGTCCTTAGATGGCGCCGTGGTCGGACCGGGAGGAGGGCGTTCTCCCTCCCCGGGCCTCCCCTCCTGCCCACGAGTGTCTTCGCCTCCTAGGCCTCTCGTATCCGGTACCGGTACCGGTACCGTGGGGCGAGGGGAGAGCAGGCCCCGGGGAGGGTGGTCACGCCGGGGAGCCGCAGTCTCTAGCAAGATGATAGAAGTCCTGACAGCAACTGACTCCCGGAAACTGCTACAGCAGCTGAATACCCTGTTGGAACAGGAGGCCAGATGTCAGCCAAAGGTCTGCGGCTTGAGACTAATTGAATCTGCACATAATGATGGCCTTAGAATGACTGCAAGACTGAGGGACTTTGAAGTGAAAGATCTTCTAGTCTAACTCAGTTCTTCGGCTTTGATACGGAGAAATCTTCTCTAGCTGTGAATTTACTGGACAGATTCCTGTCTAAAATGAAGGTACAGCCCAAGCACCTTGGATGTGTCGGACTCAGCTGCTTTTATTTGGCTGTAAAATCAATAGTAGAGGAAAGAAATGTCCCATTGGCAACTGACTTGATCCGAATAAGTCAGTATCGGTTCACGGTTTCAGATTTGATGCGAATGGAAAAGACTGTATTGGAGAAGGTGTGTTGGAAAGTCAAAGCTACCACTGCCTTTCAATTTCTACAACTCTATTATTCTCTCATTCAGGAGAGCTTGCCATTTGAAAGGAAAACGAGCCCAAATTTTGAAAGACTAGAAGCTCAGCTTAAGGCATGTCACTGCAGGATCCTATTTTCTAAAGCAAAGCCCTCTGTATTGGCCTTATCTATCACTGGATTGGAGATCCAAGCACAGAAGTGTGTAGAGTTAACAGAAGGAGTAGAATGTCTTCAGAAACATTCTAAGATACATGGCAGAGATCTGACCTTCTGGCAAGAGCTTGTATCCAAGTGTTTAACTGAGTATTCATCAAACAACTGTTCCAAACCAAATGTTCGGAAGTTGAAGTGGATTGTTTCTGGGCGTACTGCACAGCAACTGAAGCATAGTTACTATAGAATAACTCACCTTCCAACAATTCCTGAAACAGTTTCTTTGGTAATTTTGGTTGCTATTGTCTGTATAGAGAAAATTGTATAATTTTCTTCTACAACTGAAGTATTGAAATATTATCTTCAAAATAAACCAACTGGCGGGCTGGGGATTTAGCTCAGTGGTTTCGCTGCCTGCTGTGCAAGTGCAAGGACCCGAGTTCAATCTCTGGTACCAAAATAAATAAATAAATAAATAAACCAACTGGACTTGGAATAGGAAAAGGGAAAAACTGGTATCACCAATCTAGTCAGCTAATATTTGAAGGCATTTGCTATATATAAGGTACAATACCCTAAGGGCCAGGCATGGTGGTGCACGCCTGTAATCCTAGCACTTTGGAGGCAGAGGCAGGAGGACCATCACATGAGTTTGAGGCCAGCCTGGGCTACATAGTGAGTTCAAGTTCAGCCTAAATTACATAGTGAGACCCTGTCTCAAAATAACTTTAAAAAAAAGAAAAAAAACAACCCTTAGGAATTTCCAGTCTCTGACATACATATTAACCATTTCATTAAATTAGCAGCTTAGAGAACAACGTCCTCTTTAATAATCTGAATTTTTAAGGTAGTGCTGAAGTAGTGCTTTTTTAATTGCACATTTTGCTAACTGTAGCCCTAAGCTTTAGCTCATTTAAAATTATAATAGGACCAAAACTTTGATCCATATATGAACTAATTGGAGACTGTTAGCTTATAAGCAGAGAATCACTATGAACTTGAATGTTACACCTCAAGAAAAAGTAATACAAAGCAGATGATTGCTTTTGGGTTTCTGAAAATTGCCAGTATGTCTCAACATACTGCTATTGCAATTGGAATAATAGAAAGTAACTATATTCATAAAAAACATAAATTCAGTCACTGTATATATTCTATATGTTCTTGCCATCTAAATTTATTAGCTTACAGTAATGATTTTTATTTTCCTGCTCAAAACTGAATGTTAATATTTAATACATCCACATATGATTATGAAACTTGGGCATGAAAAATTTACTTTTAACAGCTAGTAGTATTTAGATAAACTTTTGATAAGTTGGGGGTTTTTGTTCTTTACATAAATAGTATTATTGCAGCAACAAAAAAATTTCTTTGAAGCCTTTCTCACAACCCTGAACTATGGACTCCGTAATGTTATAGATTTAAATTGTGAAGCCTCAGGCCAGGGATTTACCTCAGTGGTGCCACCGCCTGCCTCACAAGCACAAGGGCCTGAGTTCGATCCCTGGTACCAAAAAAAAACCCCAACATAACAAAAAAACAAAATATTGGGCCAGGGATTTAGCTCAGTGCTTTTGCTGCCTGCTGCGCAAGCACAAGGACCCAAGTTTGATCCCCAGTACCAAAACAAAAAAACAAAATAAGTTATGAACCCTCAAAACATCACAACTAGATTAGTATGATGTTTTCCATCTTTGGAAAGCCGCCTAATTAATATAATGCTGCAGTAAGATTGTTTAGAGCGAATTCATCTGTAAAGCTAAAGACATAAATGTGAAACAAGCCTGAAAGGGTGAACTGTGAATCTTCTCTTCTAACATTAATTTAACTTTCGGTACTGGATCAATGTATTATATTTAGGTGACTTGGAAAATGGCAACCTAAAATTTTAAATTATAAGGCTTACATCAAAACCAACATTTCACACATGCACTTTTTAAAGGCATAATAAGATTATATTCTAGATGGTGTAACGGTTTCTTGGTACCCATAAGTAGTCAAGTCATAGATAGTTCAGAGATGAGAATGTTACTGCTATATGGGAATTACATATACATTTTAAAATATTTTGTACTAAGCCAAAATACAGACCTACTAAGTTTGGCATATTAAAAAGTAAAAATAAAAACAATAAAAATCCTTAGATATGAACAATTTTAATATTATTAGAAGTTTGCCCATTTTTATTGATTTCAAAAAAACAAAATCAGCCATATGTTCGTTTGTTTTGTGGCACTAGAGACTGAACCCAAAACCTGAGCTACATCCCCAGCCCCTCCTCCTTGTTTTTGGAGACAAGGTCTCAGAGGTTGCCTAGGCTGGGCTCAAACTCACAGTTCTCTTGCCTCAGCCTCCTCAGTTATGTTTTATTTTCTCTACTCACGATTTGGAATTTTTTTTTTTTGTACTGGGGATCGAACTAGGGACCTTGCGCTTGCAAGGCAGGCTCCAGAACCACTGAGCTACATCCCCAGCCCTCTATTGATGTCTTGTATTCCATTAATTTCTGTCCCTGTCATTATTTTACCCCCAACACTTATTTAGGGACCATTTCTTCGAAATTGGAAATTCAGTTGATTGTAGACCTTTTTTCTTTTCTAATACAAACTTTTAAATCCTCCTCTAAGTACTACTTTTATGCTGCATCCCTCCAATAATATGTTGTACTTTTATTTTCATTTTCATTTAAGATAAAATATTTTCTAATTTCTCTTTGATTTCTTCTTCTTCTAATTATGGTAATTTAAGATGTATATCTAGTTTCAAAATATTTGGGGATTTTTCAAATGTCTTTATCTTGTTGAATTTATAAATGACCTACCCAACAAGTTGTTGAACTCATTTAGTCACAGTTGTAGTTCATAACCAGGTATCATTGGATTTTCTCTATAAACATTTCATCTGGCTATAAAAATTTCATACCTCAGGTCTGCCCATGCCCTACCGAGGTCCTGAGTCATGCGGAAGACGCCGAATCATCCCGCTGCAGACAGTCAGGTCTGCCCACACCCTACCGAGGTCCCCAGTCGCGCAGAACACAAGCCGAATCAGCCCGCTGCACACAGGCAAGTCTGTGCACGCCCTACCGAGGACCAGAGTCATGCAGAAGACACCGAATCACCCCGCTGCAGACAGGCAGCCACCTGATTCCACACTACAAAGACGCAGAGGACACCAGACCACCAGACAAAGGTACTGAGTCCCACTGTTCCCGGCCCAGAGGTGGAGGCTTCTGAGCCGTCATCCCACTGCTCCTGGTCCAGAGGAAGGGGCTTCTGAGCCACCATCCCACTGCTCCTGGTCCAGAGGAAGGGGTTTCCCAGCCACCATCCCTCCGGCTGCCCCCAGCCCACAGGAAAGGGCTTTTGGGTCGCCATCCCTACCGCTGCTCCCGGCCCCCATCCCACCTCACTCAGCTCAGAGGAGGTAATGCGTGCAGGCACTAACAGCCCCCCCGCCCCAGTCGAAATGAGAAAACACATAAATAAGTCTCAAAACCAGACTTCCAGATCACCTACAGCAACCCCAAAGGGAAATGAGTTGGAACACTCTGATACTCAACCACCTGGACCCACTGAACTGGCAACAAAAGGGGATCTGGAAAAAATGAAATCAGAAATAATTTCTCAGATAACAGGAGAAATTGTGCCCCTAGTGCAAGACATGATTAATAAATCTAGAGAGGAGCTCAGGAACATGATGGAATCCCAACAGAAGAAACAAATGGAACCCATAAAACAGATGCAAATAGATTTCCAGAACATGAAAAACTCCATTGAAAGTCTACACAGCAGAATGAGCCAATGTGAGGACAGAATTTCACATATAGAAGATAAGATTGCAATTAGTGACCAGGAAAAGAAAAACTGCTTCAAAATTACAAGGGAACATGAGAAATCAATCCAGCAGCTGCTAGATGATGCAAAAAAAAATAACATAAGACTGATTAGGCTCAATGAAGAATCAGGAGAGAGTACAGATGACATAAAAAATCTCTTCACAGAAATAATGGCAGAAAACTTCCCAAGCAGGGGAAAAGAGCTTGACATACAGATAAGTGAGGCATATAGGACTCCAAATAGCCTTGATCAAAAAAATCTACACATAGGCATATAATTGTTAAGATTCCAGAAACACAACAGAAGAACAAAGTTCTCCAAGCAGTCAGAGAAAAGAAACCAATCACATACAAAGGAAAGCCCATCAGAATCACAGCAGACTTCTCAACACAAACCATCAAGGCAAGAAGAGCTTGGAGTGACATATTCCAAGCCCTAAAAGAAAACAGCCTCCAACCCAGATTGATGTACCCTGCAAAACTATCTTTCAAAATTGATGGAGAAATAAGATACTTTCATGACAATGAGCACCTTAGGAACTTCGTGAATACCAAACCAGCACTCCAAAGAATTTTACACAATATACTAGGAACACACATTGAGGATCACAACCCCAGGAAGCAAAGCAGAAAGAACCCATCTGGCATGACAAGAAATTAAATGGAAAGGGGGAGAACCCAACAAAAAGAAAAAGTCATGGCAATGACAAGTCAATACATTTCAGTTATAACCATCACTGTTAATGGTCTCAATTCACCAATCAAAAGAAATAGACTGGCAGAATGGGTCAAGAAGCAAAATCCAACAATATGTTGCATACAAGAAACACACTTAATTCAAAAGGAAACTCATAGACTGAAAGTTAAAGGGTGGAAAACAATACTCCATGTGACAGGAACCCGAAAAAAAGCAGGAGTAGCTATCCTCTTGGCAGATCAAGTAGATTTCAAACCAACACTGATTAAGAGAGACAAAGAAGGACACTACATCCTTGGAAAGGGAAGAATCCAAGAGGAAGAGATGACAATCATAAATATCTATGCACCAAACACTAGTGCACCCAACTATATAAAACAAATACTAACGGACATGAAAAGTCATATATGCACTAATACAATTGTAGTGGGGGACCTTAACACCCCACTGTCACAAATAGATAGATCAACTAGACTAAAAATAAGTAATGAAATACTAGAACTCAAATCAAACTCTTGAACAAATGAACTTAACAGATGTTTACAGAGTCTTCCACCCCAAAAAATCAGAATACACATTCTTCTCAGCTGCACATGGGTCATTCTCAAAAATAGACCACATACTCACACATAGAACATGTTTAAGTAAGTGCAAAGGAATTGAAGTTATCCCCTGTATATTATCAGACCATAGTGCCATGAAATTGGAGATCCATAGCAAAAGAAACTCAAAAAATTTCATAAACACATGGAAATTGAACAACACACTTCTGAATAACCAATGGGTCACAGAGGAAATCAAAGAAGACATCAGACGGTTCCTTCAATTAAATGACAATGACAATACAACATGTCAGAATCTATGGGACACAATGAAAGCTGTCTTATGAGGGAAATTCATAGCAGTGAATATGCATATTAGGAAAACAGAACGAGCTCAATTAAACAACCTGATGCTGCACCTCAAGCTTCTAGAAAAAGAAGAGCAGGACAACCCTAAAGTTCATACAAGGGAGGAAATTATAAAGATCAGAGGAGAAATCAATGCAATGGAGACTAAGAGAATGATAAGAAAAAATCAATGAAGCCAAGAGTTGGTTCTTCGAAAGAATCAACAAAATTGACAAACCTTTAGCCAACCTTGTCAGAAAAAGGAAAGAAAAGGCCCAAATCCATGCAATTAGGAATGAAAAGGGTGAAATGACAACAGACCCAGCAGAAATCCAGAGGATCATCAATACCTACTTCCAGAACCTATATGCCAATAAGATGGACAACACAGAAGAAATGGACAGATTCCTAGATACATATGAATTACCAAAGTTGAATGAAGAAGACCTAAAAATTCTGAACAACCCAATATCAACCAATGAAATTGAAAATGTAATTAAAAACTTATCAACTAAGAAAAGCCCAGGCCCTGATGGCTTCACTGCTGAATTCTACAAGACATTTAGAGAGGAACTGCTGCCACTACTGTTTAAACTCTTCAATGAAATTGAAAGGGAAGCAATACTCCCAAATTCATTCCTGGAAACAAGCATCACCTTGATCCCAAAAGCAGAGAAAGACCCAATTGAAAAAAAGAACTATAGGCCAATCTCACTAATGAACATAGATGCAAAAATCCTTAATAAGATACTGCCAAACAGAATGCAGAAGATCATCAAGAAGATCATACACCCTGATCAAGTGGGATTCATCCCAGGGATGCAGGGATGGTTCAATATACGAAAATCAATTAATGTAATACACTACATCAATAGAGCCAAGGACAAAAACCATATGCTTATCTCCATAGATGCAGAAAAAGCATTTGACAAAATCCAACATGCATTTATCATAAAAACCCTACAAAAAATTGGAATAGATGGTCTCTACCTCAAACTGATAGAAGCCATCTATGAAAAACCAAAAGCCAATGTCATACTAAATGGTCAAAAACTGAAATCCTTCACACTAAAATCAGGAACAAGACGAGGATGTCCACTATCACCACTCTTGTTCAATATAGTTCTGGAAACATTAGCCATGGCAATTAGACAAGAGAAAGAAATAAAAGGAATAAAGATAGGTAATGAAGAAGTCAAATTGTCATTATTTGCAGATGACATGATATTCTATAGAGAAGACCCCAAGAACTCCACCAAAAGTCTTCTAGACTTAATAACCAAATTCAGTCAAGTAGCTGGTTACAAGGTCAACACACAAAAATCAATAGCTTTCCTCTACACCAATGACAGACTCACTGAGAGAGAAATAGGGCAAATTATTCCTTTCACAATAGCAGCCAAAAAACTGAAATACTTAGGAATCATCCTAACGAAAGAAATCAAAGACCTCTTCTCTGAAAACTATGGCATTCTGAAAAGAAAGATTGAAGATGATATCAGAAAATGGACGGACATCCCCTGATCCTGGGTAGAAAGAATCAACAGAGTGAAAATGGCCATACTTCCAAAACTGCTATATAGATTTAATGCAATTCCAGTTGAGATCCCAGCAGCATACTTCATAGACCTCGAGAAAACAATCCAAAAATTCATTTGGAACCAGAAGAGACCCAGAATAGCAAAAGCAATTCTAGGTAACAGAGACATGGCAGGGGGTATCACAATCCCCAACCTGCAACTCTACTACAAAGCTACTGTGATAAAAACAGCATGGTACTGGCAAAGAAACAGATTTAAGGACCAGTGGAAAAGATTAGAAGATGCAGAAACAACGCCAGACACACTCAGCCATCTCATCTTTGACAAAGGAGCCAAACACCCTCACTGGAGGAAAGATAGCCTCTTTAATAAATGGTGCTGGAAAAATTGGGCTTCAACTTGCCAAAAATTAAAACTAGACCTATATCTCTCACCATGCACTAAACTAAAATCAAAATGGATTAAAGATCTAAATATTAAAATAGAAACTCTGAACCAGTTGGAACAGAGGTTAGGCAGAACCCTTGAAGACATTGGTGTAGGAAAAGATTTTATGAACAAAACTTCAGTTGCCCATGAACTAGCACAAACAATCAACAAGTGGGGTCTCTTCTTATTAAAAAGCTTCTGCACAGCAAGAAAAACCACCAGCAGTGTGAAGAGACAACCCACATTGTGGGAAAAAATCTTCACCTGCTCTTCCTCAGACAAAGGTCTACTATCTCGAATCTATAAAGAACTTAAAAAGATCAGATCTCCCAAATTTAAAGACCCAATCCAAAAATGGGCATCTGAAATGAACAGACATTTCTCAGACAAAGAAGTAGAAATAGCAAATAAATACATGAAAAAATGTTCAACATCACCAGTCATTCGAGAGATGCAAATGAAAACAACGCTGAGATTCCACCTCACTCCAGAAAGAATGGCTGCTATCATGAAATCAACCAATAACAAATGCTGGCAGGGCTGTGGGGAAAGAGGAACCCTGCTCCACTGCTGGTGGGAGTGTAGACTGGTGCAACCACTGTGGAAATCAGTATGGAGATACCTCAAAGAACTAGGACTGGAAGTCCCATTTAATCCCGCTATTCCACTGCTGGGGATCCTCTCCAAAGAATTAAAAGAATCATACCACAGTGATATATGTGCACCCATGTTCATAGCAGCACAGTTTGTAATAGCTAAAACTTGGAAACAGCCCAAATGCCCATCAACTGGAGACTGGATCAAGAAAATGTGGTTTTTTAATAAAATGGAGTACTACTCAGCCATAAAAAATGAGAAATTAGAGACATTTATAGCTAAGTGGATGCACATTGAGGCAATACTCTTAAGTGAAATAAATAGGACACACATGTGTAAATACCGAATAGTTTCTCTGGTGTGAGAAACTGAAAGTGTAAATAAGGACTAAATGTATAATAGGTAATGTGAAATAGGAAGAAAAGGGGCAAAGGGGAAGGAAGTGGGAGGGCTAGGGGAAAGGATAGAAGAGAATGGGATTCATATGAGAAAATGGAAAACTAGGAACAAAATCTTTGTAAATAGGGAGGAATGGAGGGGTTGAAGGGAGGGCTGGGCAAGGGTTAGAAATAAGAACCAAGAGAGATTATGTAAAGGTGCAAATTTCCAATGATGAATGTCATTATATTGTATACTGAAAATGCACCAATGATTAGAATGAATAATCGATAATGTAAAATAGGAAGAAAAGGTCCAAAGGGGTAGGGGTAGTGGGAGGGGCAGAGGAAAGGAAAGAAGGGAAAGGAAAAACTGATGAGAAATGGAAAAAATGGAAATAAAGTCTTTGTAAATAGGGAAGGGTGGAGGGGGTGAAGGGAGGGCTAGGAATAGGGAAAAAATAAAACCCAAGATGCATTATGTAAAGGTACAGTTCCCAATGAGAAATGTAATTGTGTTGTATACCTACAATGTACCAATAAAAGAATTTAATACAAAAAAAAAATTTCATACCTCCAAGTGATGTTAAATTGTAGAGGTGATAAAAAGGGCATCATCTGATTTTGATGAGATTTTTCTAAGATTTCACTATTTGGCATGACATTTACTATAAGTTTTGAAGCAATATCCTTAACAAATTAAACAGATTTATCATGAGCAAAAATTGGAAATTTTGACTATTTTCTAAATCAACTGCTGTAGCAATATAATATTTTCTCTTTTAGTCTGCAATGTGATTGACTACTTTGAAGATTTTCTAACATTGAATCATCTTTGTATTACTCACATAAAGTCTGTTGCTTTTTAAAATACACTTCTGAATTTTTTTTTTGCTTGCTTTGTTGTTGTATTTTGATAGTGATTTTATACATCTGAAACTTGAGGCAAATACAATAAGAATAAAACTATAGTCTATAGCTAATTTTTCTTACACCATTTATTGCATAATTTTGTATTTCTTATTGGTATATTTCAAAATAATTTTTGAACTTTAAAAAGTATTTAATTATCCTGTGCTTTTGTTTCTGTTTTATTTGTTCAGGGCTAGATATGGATCTTGAGGCCTCATCCATGTTAAGCAAGTGTTCTGTCACTGTACTGAACTAGCCCAGCTCTATAGTTTGGCTTTAATAAGTGTATTTTCACTTTATTGGCCACTTCAAATTTTTCTTGAAAGTAATTAGATTATAAATGACTTGATTTTTTTTTTTTTTTGGTACCAGGGATCGAACTCAGGCCCTTGTGCTTGCGCAGCGGGTGACGAAACCACTGAGCTAAATCCCTGGCCCTGACTTGGTTTTTTTAATCCAGTGAAGGTATCAAAGATTTTCCTGTGTAGAAAACTTAAAAATATTCTCAGAAGGGTTTGTGTGTTTTGACCAAAACTGTTTTTTCTCAGTGAAAAGTAATTTTAGGTAATTATAAGGGAACTCTGCTTATATTTGCAAAGGTATTTACTACCTTTTATCATCAAAATGCATTTAAGTAGGGGAAGCAAAACAAGTCCAAGCTAGTCCACTTAAATAATGGTCAAGGTTGGAATCCAGTTCCAGCAGGACTTGAAGGCCACAGGCCCAACGACCAGGCAGTGTCTGGGTAGCCCTCTGGTCCTCCAGATTCTCCAAAGACAAAGCTCTGACCCCTCAGAGCAGGCAGACTGGCCAATCCCAGAACTAGGCTGTATTCACGTACGTGTGTGTGTGTGTGTGTGTGTGTGTGTACAGATGTTCACTCACAGATACGGAGTACTGAAATACTGAAGGGATGGATGTAACCCTGCACCATATGCATGGTGTCTCCATACTTGAGGTTGTTACTCAGCCATGCCTGGGAGACATTTTCATGCCAGTACATGTGTGTAGGACCAACCTGGTCTCTATAACTGCTGCTGCATGGAGTACCATTGCATGCAAGCTCTATAATGGGCAGTGAAGTCATCACCAGTTTTTCACTATTAAATTGCAGTCATAATCTTTCATGGAAATACCTTTTAAAGGTATTCAGTGGCATGTGAAGGTCTCTACAATGTGCTCTCCATCTGTCTCTGAAGTCTTACCTTCCAGTAAGAGGTCCTTCTCCAAACATCATACTCTAGTCAAATTGGCCTGACATGATTTTCTAGCCCCAAACCTGCATGCATAGTCAATCCTCACACCTAGCAGGCTCATGTCCCTTCTCTCCATCTTCCTAAACATGGTCTATCTTAGGAGGTCATCTTGGATTCCCACTGCACTAGTCTCCCAGCCTATGATAACCACTTTTGCCAAACAGGTATTGGATTCTGTACCACTCATTCAATATTTGTACACTCCCTTGTATTATAATAATGTTTCAGGAAGTGAGCAATCCTGATAGCTCCAACTAGAAGCTAAGTGTTTAAAATCAGTGAAAATTTACTGGTTTGTTGGTTTGTTTGCTTGCCTTGTGGGTTTTCAAGATTGTGTCTTACTATGTATCCCAGGCTGAGCTGAGACTTCCTCTCCTGTCTCAGCCTCCCAGTGCTGGAATTACAGATGGATGCCATTGTGCCCAGCCTTCTTTTGCCTTCTAACTGAACACTCCAGCACTATTTTCTTGCTTCTCACAGCATCTCTTCCTCCAGAGTCAGACAAGTCCATCCACATTGTTCCTTTGCACACAAACTGATAATGATGATGATCATGTCATCCTCAATAGCTCCTCATGAGTGCCATCACCAGCCTTCCTCAGAACAAGTCATCACAAGGAGAGTGCCTTAGGCCTAGAACCATCCCCCCTTTCCTACTCCTCCATCCAGTGGATGATCTTCCTACCTGCCTGTGAGCCTGTTCAGACAAGCTGGACTGACTACATTGTAGAAAGCACATCTCAGAGGCTTCATGACACAGCGCATCAAGGGATGTTCTCACTGATGTCACACTGGCTGTGGGTCCGGACAGCCTCCCTCCCCTCATCCACCCTCAGCCTCTCCCTCTTCCACCATCCAGAGGTCTTCCCAGGAAATCATATAGCTAAAGGAGAACATGTTTCCAAGATTGGTGCTCACTGTCTCCACCCAGAAGTTGATAGAGAAGTGCTCAGTAAGACAGACCCTTCCCTTGCCTCCATTTTTTTCCCCCACAGACTGTCTTGTTTGGGGGATGTAAGTTTGTGCTGCTGGGCTCCCGCCCAAGGTATCACAATGGTTTGTGGCTGTTTGATCTGTGTGACCTTTCCGGAATGTTCTGTTAAACCCTGCCCCCTCACAAGAAGGTCTGTAACTCTGCCCCATCTCAGGAATGTTCTGTAACTCTGCCCTCCTGCTTCAGTGAGCATGCTCGCCTACCCTGTAGACCTCTATATGAGGAGGCTCTCACTTCTGGTAGGGTGCTCAGAGTCCTCTGAGCCAAACGGGGCTTACTGGCTTAATAGAGGGGTTTTTTCTCCACCTCTTCAACTGACCACCAGATTTTCGAGTCTTCAAATTATGAGAGCTGTGACCCAGAGCTGCCACACTGAGCTATAAAGCTCAGCTGGGCCTCAGAGCTGTGGCACTTAGCTGTGAAAATTGGCCATAGCACTGAGCTGCTCTGCTCTGTAGCAACAAAGTGACCTACAATCATACTGCTCATTCCTTTAGCCCCTAATCGTCATGCAGCTCCAGAGTAACTGGAAGAGAAGCTGGGAAGTGTAGGGGAATGGGGAATAGTTGGAAAGTACTATTGTTTTGTTGCAGCAGAGCAGAGCAGCTCAGTGCTATAGGCAAGTGTTATAGCTCAGTGTCGCAGCCAAGTGCCGCAGCTCTGAGGCACAGCTGAGCTTTACAGCTCAGTGTGGCAGCTCTGAATCGGAGCTCTCATTCTTCAAAGACTCTAGAATCTGATGGTCAATTGAAGAGGTGGAATAAAAAGCTTTATTACGCAGGGGCGGGGCGGGGGGGTGGGGTTCAGAGGAGTCTGAGTGCTCTACCAGAAATGACAGCCTCCTTATATAGGGATCTACAGGGTAGGCGAGCATGCTCACTGAAGTAGAGGGGTGGAGTTACAGAACATTCCTGAAAGGCATAGTGAGTGAGCATGCTCACTGGAGCGGGGAGGCGGGGTTACAGAACATTCCTGAGATGGGGCTGAGCTTAACAGAACATTCCGGAAAGGTCACACAGATCAAACAGCCACAAACCATTGTGATACCTTGGGCGGGAGCCCAGCAGCACAAACTTACATCCCCAAAACAAGACAGTCTGTAGGGGAAAAAAATGGAGGCAAGGCAAGGGTCTGTCCTATTGTATAACACTTCTCTATCAGTTTCTGCCCTAGAGCTGTTCAGACAAACTTGAGACTTTAAGAAATGGAGGCAGAGCTGGTGTGGTGGATACGCCTGTAATTCTAGCACTCTGGGAGGCTGAGGCAGGAGGACTGCAAGTTTGATCCCAGCCCCGGCAACTTACCAATACCATGTCTCAAAATAAAAAATGAGGAAAAGGGCTGGGGATACAGCTCAGTGCAAAGGCTCGGGTTCAATTTGCAGAAGAAAGAAAGAAAGAGGGGAGGGGAAGGAAGAAGAAACCCAAAATAAAGAAGAAGAATGAAAAGGAGGAAGAGGAGAAGGAGGGAGAAGAGGAGAGAAAGGGAAGGAGAAGAGAAAGGGGAGAAAGAAGGAGAAGAAGGAAAAAAAGAAAGAAATGACAGAAACAGGAAGAAGCCTTAGAAGGAGCACGAAGAACTACAAGAAATGGTTCCAGGATATGCCTGGGATAGAGCCTCTGGCCAAAAATATCTACCCAGTACTGTTTGAGAATCTTGGCTAGGTCACTATGCCTAAAATTCCACCAGTGACAGAGGCATTAGGCTTAGTGATTTCTTTTTTAATGGCAGATTCTCTGAGAAGCTTGATATTGTTCCTCTCTCTCTATTAATTCAAATAAGATCTTCCCTCCCAACCCCTAAAATGAAGTCAATGAGAAAAGACATACTTTGTTGAGAAAAAAATGAAGAGAAAATGTTGGGTTCTGAGTTAGTTTAGAAAGTGGGAAAAAAAGAAAAGAAAAAAGTGAATATGCCAGCTAGCCACGGGGGCACACATCTCTAATCTCAGCTACTTAGGAGGCTGAGGCAGGAAGATCAAGAATTCAGAGTCAGCCTCAGAAACTTAGTAAGATCCTGAGTCCAAATAAAAAACATTTTAAAGGCTGGACATGTAGCTCAACAGTAAAGCACCCCTGGGTTAGACTCCCAGTCTGGAAGAAAAGAAGAGAAGGAGGGAGAGAGGGAAGGAGGGAGGGAGAGAAAGAGGGAAGAGAAGACATGCTCGAGTAAGGAGCCATCCACCAGGAGAGGCCCTGGACAACAGAGGGATAGGGCAAGACAGTGAGCGGACAGAAGGCTGGGACTGCTGCCCTTTGTAGCACAGTGTTATTCCCTACCCTCATTATCTTTTTAAAAGACCCATCTGAGACCCTGACAAAACCACAAAATCAAAATATCCACACAAAATGAGAAATTATTACTAAGGAAAAACCTAAATAAGTCCTTGAGCTTCATTTGCTCTTAATCAACATAGACATCACTAAATTTGAAGTCACACAGCTGAGCAATACTTTATTAGTTTCCCATTGGCTTTGCTGTAGGTAACACTTCTGACTTACGGGTTATGATAAATATTTCTATTTATAAAAATAATACACATAATCATGATAACATAACCCATAACCTAGGTTACTTTACAGACATTTGAAGGACACAAGGGTCAATGCTGACCCTTGAGTCTGCAGAGATTTCATATGTGATTAAAACGGGATAAGAGTTTTGGTATCCCCATCTTCATCTTGTGTCTTAACCCTTGGGCCACGTTCTGCTCAGCTCTGCATGTTGACATATTGATCATTTTTAAATGTTTTATCCAAGACCATAGTATGGGGTTAACTTTGCCTGTTGCCCCTCAGAGCTGGCATGTATTTTTTTCTTTTTCTGTCTCTCTCTTCTCTTTTCTGCCCTCACTGTGTACTTCTTCAACAGCCACAGCAGCTCCAACACCTGAAGTCCTTGAGCCTTTGCAGGATGTTTTGCACAGGATAATGACACCAGGTTCATGAAAATTCAGCCACTTCTAGGTTGAGGTGATGGTGTTGATGGTCCAAGTCTGTCACAAGAAGAAACATCTTTTGGAATTGTGTCCCTGGACAGTGAGGTTTCCAGACTTTAGCTCACCCTAGAAAATCAATAAAAACCCGCTGATCGCTTTGTTCTGTGAGCAGCAGCTTGGTCGCTTGCTCCACCCACTGATGACTCCCTCTGGCCATTGGCCCAGCTTGGCTGAACGCTTCAGCTCTGCCTGTGTGGAATGTGCGTGCACGCAATGGCCCAGTCGCCAGTGTGTCATCTCCAGGTCAAAAGATCCAATCATCAGGCATCAACAGGAGAGAAGAAGAGCCAAGTGGGAAGAGCAAGGAGTCCCTCTCCCCACACTTTGACTTCAACTCTCTGGAGAGGAACCAAGTCTTCCTCCTACTTCCCTCTCCTTCCTTCACTCCCTCCCTCCTGCCTGGGGCAGCACAGATTCAGGCTGGCTTCCTAGTTGGATGAAATGATGAGAAACACAGCAGTGTCAGTAGCTGATTGGATGAGCATATTTCAACCACTTTGTAGGTCATACAGGGTGTGTCTGTTTGTTTGTTTATTGACTTTTGTGGTGCTGGTCCCCAAGCCCAGCAAAGCACATGCTCTATCACTGAGCTATGGCCCCAACCCTACACAGGATTTCAATCCAGCCTGAAGAGCCAAAGTGCAATTGTTTCTATAGAAATAATGATAATAACATTGCAAATTCCAAAGACCTGGATTACTTGCTTAAAAATAAGATCTATGGTCTTATTTCTATTTATAAAAATAATACATATAATCATAAACTTTGAAAAGCGTAAGAAAACAAAAAAAAAGCTAATTTAAATCACCCATACTTCCACTTCAAAAACATAGCCCATCTCTTAACTGGGGCAGCACGCAAGGCTGCCCACCAGTCAAAATTCAAGCTTGGCTTCCTAGGTACACAGCTGCAAAGCATTTCCAAACTCACATCACCACCATCAAATGAACAGATCAACACATCTGTCCAAATTCATTGACAAAGATTTGGCCAGGCCCTAAATTTTAGCCAATGCGTTTGGATAGAGTCTGCTTGAGCCCTTCCTGGGCCAGCCCCTAGGAAGCTCTGACACTTTCCCTGTGTGCTCAAGGCCCAGAGCCCTTCCCCTCCATAAGCTGGCAGCTCAGAAGCCTTGTGCAAAAGAGAGAAGCTCCCTATCAGCATGGGCTCTGCGTGGCTATGTGGATGAGGACCCATGCCATCTGCTTACCACCCTACCCTATTTATAAAAATTCTCCTCCTGCATTAGTCTTCACACACTGGGATCTGCTCCTCCGCTTCTTTCTACAGTTAACTTATCCTATTACCATAGCTAAAGATTGCTTGGTTTTCTTTAGTAACCCACAAAGTGTCTACTGTGAGGCTAGCATATACAGGTGGCACCCAACAAACATCTCTTGTTTGATCACTGATCAATTGGTCGAATGGACACATACATTCCTAGTGAGCTTTTTCTGTAAGATCCCTTTATCTCTCCAGTTGTGTAAGTTCCAGTGTTATGATTCCAGAGCCCTCATTGCCAGCCTCTCTGGAAAGCCTGTGGTAGACTGTGAGATTTTCCATTTCTTCCACTGGAGACCAGATCTTAATACTCAAAACACAGAGAGAACTAACAAGAGTTAGTAATGTATTTATTCTACAAATCCAGAGTGCCAGGGGGATGTCATGTTATCACAGTTAAATTCTTTTTTCTTTAAAAAAATTTTTTTTAAATTAGTAGATCATAGCTAAATTCCAGCCAGCATCTTCTGGCAGAAATTTCAGCACAATGAGCTCACGTTGGTGACTGATCTGGAGGCAGTTTCTCTGTTAAAACCTATGCTGGCCCTGACCGTGCAAACCTTAGAACACACACAATAAACAAATGCCCCAATACGTCAAGAAAAAGAACCATAGGAAAGTGAAATTAGGGCCCTGGGCATGAAGAGAAGGAAATGGAGGAAAGAAAATGCTTTCAATGTTTGAAAGAAAAAAAAAGAAATGAATATATATTAAAGAAACCATGAGAGGCTAGGGTTGTGACTTAGTGGCAGAACAGTTACCAGCATCCACGGGGCTCTGACTACCATCCCCACTACCACAATAAAGGAAGAGGAGAGAAAAAGAGGAGAGGAGAGGAGAGGAGAGACCAATCGGACCCAAAAATGAAAGTGAAAGTCCCAGGTGACATTCTAGTGATTTCCTGCTTTCCCTTGGCACTGGCTGGGGCAGATGAACAGTCTGATTCCCTGCAGCTGCTGAGCTACTGAGCACGGCAAGGCTTTCTACTCACTTTCTGACAGATGTACCTGGACATGCAGTTACATTACCTATGCTGGAGCCGCCTCTTGTATTACAGCTTGTTCAGGTTGGAAGGAAGGGGAGCCAAGATGAATGGAAACTGAAGTGTGCTGGGATGGTCGTTCCCAAGAACCTGTGCCTTCTGCCCCTGAAAGGCAGGAAGACTGTCAAGGGGACTCAGGGGCAGACATCCAGACTCTGATAAAGGTCACTGTGGGGTCAGGCGTGACCACAGCAGCCAGTCAGTGAGCAAAGCAGGGGCTGGAACACCCTTACATGACATACACTAAGATGAGACAAAACTGTGAGGTGAGCAGTGTTCATCCTGTCTGCACCCTGTGTCTCTGCTCCCATCGTCCAACCTTTCCTTCCTGCCATGGCCTTGCCTTCAGCACCTGGCATCCCTTACAGTGACCAGCTTGGGAAAGCTGAAGGACATGTGTGTTCTAACCAAACCTCTAGAAATTTTTTATAAAAGCCTTCAAGATCCGTAAGTAGAAATTATAATAGTAGGATTTCAGGCCCTTTACAGATATTGCTGCTTCCTACCCAAGTCATACCACATAGGCACTAACAACTCAGCAAGCATTTTAGTGTCTTTGTGTCTAGACACTTCTAAATGAGACACTGAAAGAGCAAACATATAATCAGTGAAAAGAGTGACGCCATGAGCCTAATCCCATGGTTCCCAAACTCTGCACTGAGGCATACCAGAGTACCCAGGTGCAGTCACAAGGCTGCTGTAGGGACTATCACTGTGGTAGAAATGGCTACGTGCAGCATCTGGCCAGGGACCATGCAAGTCACTAACCTGAGAGAATTCAGAGCCAACATTAGATCAGCATCTTCTTTCCATGAATTACTCTCTGAAAAAGTAGTTGTACGGGGGGAAATCAAGATATGAGAAATCTAAGTGGCGACAGAATCCTACCTGCTTCTTGCAGTACCCAACAGGACACTTATCCAATCATAAGCCATCATGGTTAAGATGTTTCAAAAACTGGGGAGGGCCCCGGGAATTGAACTCAAGGCCTTCACACTGAGCTATGCCCCTGACCCTCCCCACCTTTTATTTAGGTAAGGCCTTGATAAATTGTTAATCTTTATTCCTCCTGCCTCAGCCTCCCAGAGTGCTGAGATTACAAGTGTACTACATCATGCCCAAGGAAAAAAAAATATGTGTGTGTGTGTGTGTATCTTATTTTTTCAAACAGCTACAAGTTCTTAGGAGATAAATATTTAAGTCATTGTGGTGTAACTACTTAATAAAGATACATTAGGTATTTCTTCTAGTTTGGGGATGTTACAAAATAATTCCTGACAGATTTAAGGATCCTGTGAACAAAGAAAGTTTGGGAATATCTAGCCTAATCTAATAATGTATGTAGAAACATACACTCCAAAATTGGGTGTAGAATATAAATTCTTTTCAAGCATACAAGAAACTTTTTAGAAAAATTATTAGCTCTCTTTGTTACCCATCTGCATACACTCCTCCCCTGGAGTGGAAAAGGAAGGCAAAGACCTTTCGTTCTAAGGCGCAAATGACCTGCTTTGACCCAGTCCTGGAAGTGGTATGGAGTTTAAATGAAGGGAAAGCATTTCTTTCACGTTTCCCTATCACCGGGAATAAAACTGCCTCCTTATCCCCCTACCTAGCCCTCAATTTTGTCACATGTCTTCCCCCATCACAGTATATTCTGACAGAGGGCTCTAGCAATTTGCAAAAAAAAAAAAATATTAGCTTAAAAAGTCTCTGCAAAAGTTAAAAACTTAGTACTTCACAAACCATGATGTCTAGACAAGATATCTCTACACTAGAAATCAATAATAAATGCTGTTAAATATTGAGACCAAATTTAGCAAAGTTTATTTGAGCAAGAAAAAGGTTCCCACTTCACTCCAAGCAAAAGATGGTAAGGAATGCCTCACCCTCTCCCCCAGTACAGGCTGCATTCACAGACGCAGAAAAGAAGCACACCAGAAAAGCAGCCTCACTGGCTGAGTCAAAATCTGCCACACTGGGGCCGGGATTTAGCTCAGTGGTTCCGCTGCCCACCTCGAAAGTGCAAGGTCCCGAGTCCCATCCCCAGTACCAAAAAAAAAAAAATCTGCCATATCAGTTGGCAGCCTGTGATTGGCATGAGCTCAACTTCTGTGGGAGGCTGAGGTTCAGTTGCTTGAAGCGTGAGATCACATTCCTGCATACCATTGGCTAACAGGGGAAAAATGAGTTTTGAAGTGTCTCTAACTTAACAACAAAAAGAACTGCACATTTGAAAACCTAAGCAGCCAACAGGGTGGCACATGCCTATAATCCCAGCACTCTGGAGGCTGAGGTAGGAGGATCACAAGTCAGAGCCCAGCCCGGGCAATTTAGCAACTTAGTGAGACTGGTGAAAGGCAAGAGAAGGGAGGGAAGAAGAGGAAAAAAGCCGAGGATGTAGCTGAATGTGAAGGCCCTGTGTTCAATCCCCAGTGAGAGAGAGAGAGAGAGAGAGAGAGAGAGAGAGAGAGAGAGAGAGAGAGAGAGAGAGAACAAACAGGAAGAATAGAAATAAATTGATTTTCTACTCAAAAATAGCCCACTAAAGAAAGATACCAGGGAACACTGTAGTGAACACATGAGGCAAATAGACAAATCTGCTATGCAGAAAACTTCCAAATAGTTTACGCGGCTGCTCCACCCTTAAAGAAATGAAGCAGGACTTCAGCTCCAGTGTGGGCTACACGGACGCCTTCTTCCTAACAGTGCAGTCTGAGGGGCTGGGGATGTAGCTCTGTGCTGGATACCTAGCAGCAAGAAAGGAAGGGGGAAAGAGGAAGGGAGGGCGGAAGGAAGGGGAAAAGGACAGAGGGAAAGGAGGAGAAGGGGAAGAGGGCTGGGAAGGAGAGCAGAAGCGAGGCTAGGCAAGAGAGGAGCCAGTCTCCAGAGAAGGAATCCGAGGAGCACCGCGGAGTCGGGAGCCGGCCAGGCGCCGCCGAGGCGAAGGCGCGGTGGGTGAAGCTGCGCTCCGCGTGCGCTCCGCGTGTGAGGCCCCGAGCACCGAGCAGAGCGCCTCAGCTCTGTGCTCTTCCGCCCTAGTCTCATCGCGCGAAAGTGGAGGACGTTCCTCCAGACCCCTGACCGACCCTCCTCAACACTGCCGAGGCCGTGACAAACAGGAGCAGTCTGAGGAACCGACCCAGCCAAGCGGGGCCAAGGAGGACGCGGAAGTTCGAGGGCGCATCACATCCTGCTGGGTCTTTGGAACAAAGAAAAGGTCTTAGGGAAAAATGGAAGGGCCCCTAAATGAATTATGGACGTTGGTGAATGATAATATTCCAACATTGGCTTATTAATTGTAACAAATATACAAGACTATTATAAACATAAATAATTAGAGAAATTTAGGGGGAAGGAATACATGGGAACTCATATATTATCAGCTCAATACCTCTATAAATCTAAAACTGTTCTAAAATATAGTCTAGAAATTAAAAAGCCACATTATTTCATGCATTTGCAAAACATAAAATTCAACAATTGTTTATTTGTGATAGTAGATTCTGTTTATTGAATCTACTTCTTGCATAAACAAGTGAATTATTTTTCTTTTTTTACGAATTATTTTTCAAAGGCTCTTGACAAATGTGGAATAGAAAAGACTTTCCTTAACCAAACACAGCAATTTTGTTTGTTTGTTTGTTTGAGACAGAGTCTTGCTACGTAGTTCAAGTTGTCCTTGAACTCACTATGTAGTCCAGGCTGGCCTTGAACTTGCAGCAATCCACCTGCTTCAGCCTCCCAAGTGCTGGGGTTACAGGTATGTGGTACTACACCTGGCTCAAAAACATCAAATTTAATTGGGAAACATTAGAATTTCACTTAAAATCAAGGGCAGAACAGGGAGCCCGCTTGCACCACGCTACCCCGTCTTAGAAAGTGAGCTAATTTCACATAATAAAAAACAGAAGCAGGGGCCGGGGATTTAGCTCAGTGGTTTCGCCTCCTGCTACGCAAGCGCAAGGACTCAAGTTCAATCCCTGATACCAAAAAAAAAAAAGAAACAAAAGAGGCTATAATTGAAAATAAGTGGGAAAATTCATTATTTTCAAGTGATAAACATATTTATCAAATAAACCCAAGCCAAGCCACAGAGGGACTATGGATTCAACACCATTGCCTGCTTCCAACCCCGGCCACCCTTAGCCTCAGAGCGACATCAAAGGCCATGAGAGCTGCTGCTCAGCTTCCTCTTTACAGTTTACACGTTCCTCAAACCACCTCCCCCTATGGCTTTCCCTTCTCCTCCCTCTCCACAGGCTCATCTGTTCACTTCTCATCTTGAGATAAGAAGAGAAATCAGAGAATTCCACAGGTTTGGACTGCTCAGAAGCATTCCTGAGCAGTGGAGGGGAACTAAAAGGAAGGTTTATGTCACAGCCAACGTCAGACTTCACAACTTTGCCCTTCACAGCCAAGGTCAAACTTCATGCAGAACAGGAAGTACCAGATGGGCCAGTCAGCTCTGTGCTTCCAGGATGCATCCCCCACCAAATTCCTAATGCCTAACATCCTGATATTAGGGCTTCCCTTCTCCCACATTAAACCAACAACAACGATCCATCCAGAAGGACAACAGACTCCAGACACAGATTGGTCTGTCTGCTAACACCCTGAACCCCTTAAGCCCCTCTGAACTTCTAGATCTAACACTAGGGAAAGGTGGTAGCTAGCCCCCAGTATAGCAACACTGACTTTCTACCATTGGTCGAGTGGAATTTTAAACAGAAATTACACTTAGGAAAAATAAAGTTTTATTTCTCACACATCCAGCTTGCTGTCTGAGTCTCCCCCACTATATGAACACTATTGGTGTTCAACACATATTCAGAAGTCACAACCCTTTCCCTAAGCCACAAGACACTACAGCATTGACAGTCTCTGTGACAATCTTCCCCTGGCAAGCCGCAGAGGTGGCAGCTTCTGAGAACAAGGACAGTGGGTGGGAGATGGAGCCTATATGCTACATTGCTTTGTAATTTCCCTTAAATTCAATTTTGAAGAAAGAACTGCAGCTCCTGGTTCTTTGCTCCCTACGTGAAGGGATTACACAAGGACACCAAATCTTAGGTGCGAGTGACTCGGTGTGCTCACCCGACCTTAATGATGTCATTCTCCAACCAGTATTAGAATCTGTATCTGCACAAACTTTATGAGAACACAAATTAAAATTCTATTTTCAGGACACAACGCACTCATAAGGAAAATACAAAGTCTATTTCTAAGTAAATATATTTGGGGAACACTGTCTCCCTCCTTACGCCCAAGAGCTTATCTGGTTTGGGAGGAGCCATGCCTCTGATCAGGACTGATAAACTCATCTGTCACTTACAAACCTTTCTCTTCTCGGAAGGAATTTTCTAACCCTTCCTAACTTGTCGCCTTCTCCCTAGAGTTGATTGGTTAACACAGGGCTCCAAGGAGAGAGGGCTACTAGTCATCTGTAGGAGAGTGCTGGTCTCCAGCCTCCCCTTGTCTTGTCTTGACATCTTCAATGCAGCGAGGCACTTTGGGCCTTGCACCCCGACACTCCAGCCTGACTATGAGATGTTTGCAGGCTGGGAGTGTGGCTCAGTGGAAGAGCACTTGCCTAGAATACCCAAGGCCCCGGGTTCCATCCTCTGCAACACAAAAGTGCACACACACACACACACACACACACACACACACCCCAAAACCCATCAGCCATTCTGCCTGACCATGAAGATGAGAAGCAAATCCACCCAGCTATAAGTGCCAGCCCACCTGGGATCCTTTCTCCCATCCCTACTCGGTACCTCAGCATCCAGTACCCTGCTCAAGTGTGGCTCCCTGCAGGTCACCCCCAGCTCACCAGCACCAGTGCTTTGTGGGAGAACAGCAATAAAATGGATCTATCTCCTGACAAAATTTTAAGAGCCTGTGCTATTCTGAGGGTGTGAAGAGAGTGGGCAGGGCAGATAGTTACCTGACAATTCTACAGAGAGCTTTTGGTTTCTATCAACTCTCATAAAATCTTTTGTGGAACTTTAGAGAGAACATTCAACAAATCCTCCCTTCCTTTATGCCCAGTCAGGAGAGTGAAGCACAGGCTGCACAGCACAAATAACTCCAGGTTGCAGGCCCCTCTCTGGTTGTAGTGCTGTTACTTGCTCTGTGACGTTGTGAAAGCCACTCAGCTCCACTGAACCTTCACCTGCCCATCTAGAAAGTGCATGTAGCAACTGTTACCGGTCAGGGTCTAGTCAGAGAAACAAAAGTAGCAAGAGCAGTGAAGTAAGAGATTGAGTGCAGGGCTGGGGATTTAGCTCAGTGGTTCTGCCACCTGCCTGGCAAGTGCAAGGACCCGAGTTCAATTCCCGGTACCAAAAAACAAAACAAGAAAAAGAGATTGAGTGCAGAGAATCAGCTGAGATGATTGCTGGACTGAGTCACAGGCTGAAAACTGTCAAGAAGGGCAGCTTGGGGCAAGGGGTGAGCCAAAGCTACTGTCACAGGCGGAATTTGTTCTTCTTCAGGGATGCTTCAGTCCTGCCCTCCCCCCACACACACCCCTTGACCCACCATGCTCTCTTTATTTTTTGACATAGGGTCTCAATATGTTACCTGGGCTGGCCTTGAACTCCTGAACACAAGTGATCCTCCTAGTTCAGCTCCCAAGTGCTGGGACTACAGGTATCACCACTGCCCAGCTAGCTCTGCTCTTAAAGTCTTTCATCTGTTTGGATGGGGCCACCTACACCCCCCAGAACAGACTCCCTTGCCTAAGTCAACTAGTTACATGGCTTTCATTGTACCACACAGCAACCTCGATAAATGCTTTGAGTAACTTGAATGAATGAAATGAATGAATGAAAAGTAGCCTCACCAGGCAGACACAACAAACTGACCCTCGAAACACCATTTCCCAGCCACTCTCCAGGAAAGTGGGATGATAAGCCCCGCATCACATACTTGGGAGATTTTAAACTTCTTCTCTTTTTAGAAACTTGAGTTATTGAATGAAAAAGAATGCAATGAATATGAAAGTCTAAACTCCATTCAAAAGCCCTCATATCTGTCAGTGTACACACATATGAATCTACATGGTTGTAATCAGTGGACACAGCTACTTCCTGCTATTTCCACCTGACTTTATATCATTCAGCCATGTCTTTGTATTGCTCTTTTCTACAAATCTGCCACTTCTCCCAATTAACATAACATTCATTCAGGCTATTGTGCTATAATTTGCTGTCATAGATCCATTTTCTGGCCATTTGAAAAGTTCCAAACATTTGCAATTTAAAAATAACTATTATGAACATACTTACATAAATAACTTTCTAAATTTTTGAGTCACTGTGCTAAGGAAGAGTTGGTCCTAAATGTAGAATTGCTGGACCAAAAGATGTGAAAAAGCTTTGTAGCTCCTATAATAGAGAACTGGCTTGCTATAAGGAGGACAGGATTGATTTACAATGTACCTAAAAATATACAGGAATCCTTGTTATTCTAAAGTTCTGCTGCCATTGGGTGGCTTTTCCTCCAAAGTTTATTTAATAAGCGTATGGTAATCTTTGAAGATGCAGTCCCTCAATCAAACACTTTTTCCCCAACTTACAGGGTGCAATCCTGTTTTCCTCCTGTGTAAACCACCCATCCTATCCAGCCCTCACCATACACTGCCTCCTAACAAGCTCTTTTCAGCTAGATCATAAGCTACTCAAAAAGAAAAACCATTCTTGTGGGCTGAGGGTATAACTCAGCAGTAGAGCCCTTACCTAGCATGTGAGAGACCCTGGATTCCATCACCTACAAAAACGAACAAATAAAGCATTCTTACAACTTGTTCATGTCCTCCAGATCACCCACTCCTTGTAGACTGCCTTCCCTGCCCTGACCAGTGCCTAAGTCAGGGAGATATGAATGAGCTCCTTCCACTTCCAGGTGTCTGTGAAGGACCAGGTCTCTCAAGAAGCACCTGGAGCAAGCTGGATCTATGATGGAAACCGCAGGCTCACAAAGAAGGGGTATGTTTTCATAGTTATGGGCTAGACTCTGCTTATGCTAATGATGCACTTATGGTTGCTACTTGAACTAATTAACCTCTTCCTCCTAATTTTTGTTTTCAGAGCTGGGGCCCAAGGCCTCATGGATGCTAGCCATGTGATCTGCTACTGAGCTATGTCTCCAATCTTCTTCTTCTGATTTAACTTGAAAAAGTCAGGCCTGATTCTCCAAAAACTTTAGTGGTCTTTTAGGGCAGATCTTCTGTTCCAGAAATGCCCTTCTGAAGGAATATAATAGGGTCGTAGCACCTCTAGAATTCTTGGAGTTGTTTTTTGGGGGGTTTTTTTTTTTGGTACCAGGGATCGAACTCGGGTCCTTGCACTTGCAAGGCAACCGATGGAACCACTGGGCTAAATCCCCGGCCCTGGAGTTGTTTTTAAATTAATTTTTAATCAACAGACAATAAATTATGCATCTTTATGGAGCCAGTGTGATATGTTGGTACATGTAAATACTGTGTCGTGATTAATGTAGGACATCTAGATTACCTCTGATCACAAATATTTATTTCTTTGTGGTGAGGATATTCAAAATCCTCTTGTTGCTATTTTGATTTATACAGTACGGTATTGTTAACTGTAATCACCCTTGTGTAGGAGCACTCCAGAACTCACTCCTCCTACTCAGCTGTGACTTGGTACCAGCCAATGACCTTTCTCCATCCTTCTCCCTTCCCTCCCCTCCCAGCCTCTGGTAAACACTCTTCTACTCTACTTCTATGACCTCAGCTTTTTAAGATTCTGAACATGAATGAGATCATGCAGTATTTGTCATTCATCATTCTATGCCTGGCTTGAATACTTAACATTGTAATCTCTCCAGATCTACCCCTGTTGCCATGAATAACAATATTTTATTCTTTTTATTGATGAACAATATTTCATTGTGATATATACATATATAGTACACATATGTACACACACATGCGCACACACATATCCATCAGTTGGTGGACACTTAGGTTGATTCCATACCTTAGTTATTGTAAATAGTGCTTCAATAAGCACAGGAGTTCAAATGTCTCCCCCTTCAAATCCCACCCCAGGGATCCGGGATCAAACCCAGGGCCTTGCACATGCTAGGCAAGTGCTCTACCGCTGAGCTATCTCCCAGCCCAAGATATCTTTTTCATATATGACTTCATGTCCATTGGATATAAAGTAGTGGCATTGCTGAGTCATATGGTAGCTCTAGTTTTTAACTTTTGGAGGAACCACTATACTGTTTTCTACTCTGGCTGTTTTCATTTATATTAGAAAGCATGGCAACTCTCCAAGGAGGAGGAAAATGCTGTTTCATAAAACATCAGTGAATGTATTTGTCCTTATGACCATGTTGCAGGACTAAGATTCCATGCATACGTTTAGAGGAGCTGCTGATAGGGAGACCCTCGAGAGACCATCTTTCTATGCCCCTTTGTCATAGATTAATAGTTACAGCTGAATATGCTGATTCCATTTGGCTGACACCAGAGAGGCCAAGAGAACAAAGGTACTTAGGCACCTGTTTGGATTTTTTCCTGTTTTCAAACCTCCAAATGTAGGTGGTCCTCTAAGCTGTAGACTTGATTCTACTCTGATCTGATCAAGTTGTTACTCAATATCCTATTTCCTTTCATGTTTACATGCTGTGTTTTAAAAGTGTTTATGGGCCGGAGATTTAGCTCAGTGGTTTCGCCGCCTGCTGCACAAGCATAAGGACCCGAGTTCGTATCCCCGGTACCAAAAAAAAAAAAAGCTAAAAGAGTGTTTATAACCAATATGAAATTTTGTAGAAGTAACTTGGCCTCTTTGAGTTCCTGGGAAAATAAGAATTCTTTTTTTCAGGACTCACTATGTTACCTAGGCTAGTCTTGAACTCCTAGGCTCAAGCAATCCTCCTGCTCAGCTTCTTGAGTAGCTAAGACTACAGGCATATGCCACTCCACAGAGTGAAAAGTGAGAATTCAAATCACTTCACTGCAGTATCTCAGGTAAACCTAAAGAGGGCTTCTGCTCAGAGATTCTCTCAGTGGAGCTGTTTACTTCTGGCCTGCCTGCCACTGCGACTTAGACATCCCAATGTGAGTAACCTGGCTTCCAAACAAACCATGAGGAAATCTGGTCTGTGAAAATGCAGTGGTCTTATAACATCAAGGCTGTCATCAATGACTCTTCCATATAAAACCCCATCCTGAAAGGCAAAAGATCCCACAGATTCCTTTTGGCTACAAATAACCAAATACTGCCTTTTCCATTTAATTGATTTGTCATATGCTAAAACTTCTCTGTGTGGTTTGCTAGACTGAAGATCTTAAGGATGTTTTATTAGTTGGCACTCTCCACAGACCCAGAACAAATAGAACGTTGGGAGAAAGAGAGAGAGAGAGAGATTTATTTTAGGGAATTGGTTCATGCAATGTGGGGCTAGCAAGTCCAAAATCTGGAGGTCAGGCTGGGGACCCAGAGAGGAGTTGGTCATTTCTTATGGAGTCCAGGGGCTGTCTGCAGAATTCCCTCTTCCGCCCCCAGTGGGATTTCATGCTTTTCTCTTCAGGCATCCAACTGATTGGATGAGATCCAGCCACATTATGGAGGGTTGCTTTGTCTCCCTTACGTAAAGTCTACTGAGTTAACTGTTAATAAGATCTCCAAAACATCTCTTTTTTTAAATTTGAGATGGGTGTCTCACCATGTAGTCCAGGCTGGCCTCAAACTTGCAGTGATCCACCTGCCTCAGCCTCCCAAGTGCTGGAATACAGGTGCAAAAAATATCTTCACACCAGCATCCAGACTGGTGTTTGGCCAAAAACTGTGTACCATGGGCTAAACCAGTTGACACAACATTAATCATCCCAGAAATTCATTCAGAATTTCCCAAGAGCTGTGAGGTTGCATCAGAGGGAAGGAGTGACTAAACAGACCAGAGTTTTCACTTCTGCCTGGCCTGCCTCTCATTGCTTTCAGAGGCAGATTGGATCAGTGCTTCTGGTGGAGGGCCTGGTTCCCAACTGTCACCAGGCATTGCTTCTTGGGAAGAGTGTAGCTCCAGAGGATAGCCCCAAATCTGGATCTTCTAGTTTGAGTTTAGATATGAAGAAAGATGGCTCTAAGTCCCACTCAGATCCTGAGACGTTTTCATGGGCATTTTTAGAATAGGTCTGTAGTTTCAGAGCTCAAAGCAGCCTGGACTCACTGCAGGAACAGGGCTGCCAGCTCCTCACACTTCGGGAACATCATCAGGCCAAACAACCCCACAATGGAGCCGAAAGCAACAGTTAAGCCCAGGATTCACAGAGCTGAACGGCAACATTTCTCACAGAGACCAGAGGAGCCTAGACCCAAAGCCAGATGTCTAGAATTTTAAATTGACAACATGGTTGTAGACTGGATGCTACTGGCTTACTTCTCCTGGATGCATTCAGAATCCTGGCACCTACAAGCCACCCAGTAGCTCCAATGCCAGAAAAGTTCCCATCTCTCTCTGTCCTCTTCTCTGTTCCGGCCCTGTTCACATTCCACAGCTAACTCACTCCATGTCCAGCAGATGCTACAGTTTGCATCATTTCCCACAGAAAGAACCACCTGCCAGATGCCTTAGTCATCCACCAGGCATCACCCACAGCCTGCAGGTGCCAAACCTCGGTGTCTTCCCAGGTCTTCTAACATCAGAGCTTTGACTATCTCTGAACAGGTAGCCTTCTGCTCAAGATGCAGCCATGATCTAGGCCACAAAACCATCAGGCTGTAACTCTTGGACCAGCCCTGTATATCTGACTTCTTTCATTCGAGGTGCCTCCACCAACCCACAGTTAACCAGGCAGGCCCAGGCAGCTCCAAGTGCTAGTGCTGGATGCAATTCAGGCTCCAGCCAGAGGTCTGCACATTGGCAATGTGCTCCCCCACCTTGTACACAACACACTTATACCAGTTATATCTAAGAATGAGAAGTAATTGGAATTGTGATCACTATGGCCACCCCAATTCAATATATTCCTATAGACTGGATCTGTGTTTCTATTTAAGAAAAGCTTTCTACAAAATGACACTCACATAGAAACCAGACTCCAGAACAGAGTGAGACACTGTCACTCATCATTAATAAGATGTATACCCAACCTCCTATCCTTGGATGGAACTGGTTGTATTGATTTACCCCCATTCCCATAAGAGAGACCCTTTGTCCAAGGTGGCTATGAGACATTTGCCCCTTATACACAAATATGAACTACAAGAATAAAACACCCATTTTAATTAAACGTAATAAAAGAAAACTTTACAAGGGTAAGGTAGAGCTAGAGTTCTCTGACCAGCAATGTGTTAGAGTCAGAAAGGTTCTCTCCTTTTACTTTTCTGGTTTTTTTCCAGTACTAAGGATTGAGCCCATGGTCTTCCCACTGAACTATATCCTCATCCCCTTTTTTATTTTTTTTATTTTGAGACAGGGTCTTATAAGTTACTAAATTGCTTGGACTGAGCTCAAACATGAGATCCTCCTGCCTCAGCCTCCCAGAGTTGTTGAGATTACAAGCATCTGCCGCCACACCCAGCTGTATTTGTTTTGTTTTGTTGCAATGCTGGGGATTGAATCCAAGGCCTTGTTCATGTAAGGCAATCACTGTACTGCTAAGCTACATCTCCAGCCCCAGAAAGGATTTTAAAGAGTATCTAGCATTTCAGTTTTAGGAGACACCCTGAGGAATCACCAGAGGACAGGGTTAACCTCTGCTCCATCAACTCAGGGTGTTTTGGGTGTCCACACCAGCAGGGTAGGACCCAGTGATAGGGTTCATGGCTCTCATGACCACTTGTCCATAAGAAGCACTTGAGACGTTTTGTAAAAATAAGGTTGCAGGACTTATCCAAGAAATACTTGGATCTACGATTCAGCAATCTTCATTTTAAAGTCCCCTAGAAGATTCTGCAATCAGCCTAGTTTGGGAGCCCTGAGGTCACACAAGGTATCAGCAAATTCAATGAGAGAACAAAAAAGCCAAGGCTAGAATCCAGGTCCACAGATCCCCAGCTCAGCGCTGTTTACAAGGAGATTAAGTTTCTCTCCCAAGCTGGAAAGACATATCTTTTAGATTGCACACAAAAAAGCATTTTTTTTAATTTTTCAGGGACCCTCACATCCAGCATCTGAACTCAAGCTGCAAAGTGAGTGTTTTCAGTTGTTTGTGAGGAAGACTTTCCTAATTGGAAAGTCAGTCACTAAATGCATGGGTGATAAAGGGAATCATGAGGCTTTCTTGTTTGTTGTTTGTTTGTTTGTTTGTTTGTTGACAGGGTCTCACCATTGTTCCCCAGGCTGGTCTTAAACTCCTGGACTCAAGCCATCCTTCTACTTCAGCCTCTTGAGTAACTGGGACTATAGGATTTGCACCCAACTTAAGCTTTCCTTTTATAAAGCTATTTTTTAAATTTCTTTTACTTCTCTAATTCAGTAAGTCCTCAACTTACAAACATTCAAGTTGTGAACTTTCACAGATACCAATGGACCTTGCATTAGGGAGAGTCTTAGATGCCAACAAACCACCAAAGCATCTCATGCATCTGCAGGACGTTGTCACAGTTGTGCTGCTATATGCTTACTGTGCCTAAAAGTAAAAATAGTTTATTCACAGTATTTGCACATGTGTGTTTTGGGGGTTTTTTATGCTTTACGTTGTACATTTGTGTCACGAAGATGTATAAGACTCACTTTGTCAGAGTTCATAAGAACAAATCCACCTTATGAACATTCTTCCAGAAGGGAACTCATTCCTAAATCTGAGACCTAGTGTACAATTGATAAGGAGATACCTGATACTCATCAGTCACCCTGGCCATGTCTCTGAGGATGCAGCTCAGTAATAGAGCAAAAAAGAAAGAGAGGGTGGGGGGTGGGGGGACGAAGGGAGGGAGGGAGGGAGGGAGGGAGGAAGGAAGGAAGGAAGGAAGGAAGAAGAGAGGAGAGGAGAGGAATGAAATGAAAAGAAAAAATCTGACCTAGACACGCCTCAAGGAGCGCACATCCAGGAGAAGGAGGAAATGGAGGCTGTGGGGCCTTCACCCTTGGGAGAAGGCAGAGAGTGAGGAGCTGTTACTCAGAGAAACAGCAAGTGTGGGTAGACTGGGCCTCGTTCCAAATCCCATCGAGTCCTAGGAGAAGGGAAAGTCACAATGTGTTCTTGGTTTTGTTTTGTTTTCCTGCAGTTCTGGGCATTGAACCCAGGGTCTTTGCACTGAGCTATATTCCCAGGCCTTTTTTTACTATGAGACAGGGTCTTGCTAAGTTGCTAAGTTGCCCAGGTTGGGCTCAAACTTGCAATCTTCCTGCCTCAGCCTCCCAGAGTGCTGCTATTACAGGCGTGGGCCATCATGTGTGGCATGTTTTTTCCTTTTAGATCTTTGTGTTCCTTGATATTTCATGCTGGTTATTGTTGGAGTGTTTTGTTGTTCATTTTCTTGATTTTCTTTTTGTTTATGTTTGCTTGCTCAAGGCTTCTCTTTCACCCAAGTTATCCTTTGCTCAGTCAGAAAAGAAGTATCCTGCAAGAAAGAGGTTGTGTATTCTGGGGGTGGTCTATAAATACCTGGTGCCTGAGTAACAAGGTGACCTCACCAGCAAGGATCTCCTCAGTGTGTCCCAAGCCCCGCGGTTGTAGAATGTGCGCCCTCTGCTGTTACCTCTAACAACTGAACGTTGGTTTTGAGACAGCACTGAATTCCCACAGCACAGTTCTCAGATCCAAAAGTCTCTGGATTATTGCTAAGAATCTTCAGTCTAAAGTCACTAGCAGAGAGATCTTCTGTCCTGTTCTCGATGAATGAATTCAGTCAAGACACAGGAAAGCACACATTGTAAAAGCAAAAGCAGCGTTTATTACAATGTGAGAACAGAGCAAGATGAAAGTACCCCTCACTGTAGAAGGCAGGCAGAAGCCAAGACAGCAGTTGCAGAGTGGTAGTTTGGATTTTGTCATAGATGGGACAGTGACTCTTGAGCTTAAGGAACTAGGGTGATTATCATCTCGCTTTTATAGTGATCATGCTTATTAACATTTCATCTTAGAAGTTACTGTTGTAAAATGTCTTCTTGGTTTTTTTCTAAATGGTCAGTGTTTTCCTTGAAGTACATGTACCACTGTCCCAGGGGGGTTAACCTTTTCTTTTTACTACTAGGGCTAGAACCCAGGACCTTTGCACTGAGTTACATCTCCAGCCCTTTTTTAATTTTTTATTTTGATTCAGGGTCTCACTAAGTTGCCCTGCTGGGCTCCAACGTGCAGTGCCCCCTCCTTAGACTCCCAGAGTGCTGATTAACTGACATGTGCCACCACATCTGGCTTACATACTTTTAAAATTTACAGAAAAAAATTTTAATCTAAGTTAGGTTTTAGGACACTGTGGCTAGATTTTAAAATGTTACTTTTATTTTCTTTTTTTGTGATCAGTGAACCAATGGCCATAGCAACCAGGAATACTACATGTCCAGTTGTCTTATTTTAAAAATAAATGACCTTGGCCCAGGGATTTAGCTCAGTGGTTCCGGCGCCTGCCTCGCAAGCGAAAGGTCCCGAGTTCAATCCCCAGCACAAAAAATAAATAAATAAAAAAATTTTTAACAATGACCTTAATGATCAAGATGCAATATGTATATGTACCAATTCCCCAAGATGAAGGCAGCTATTACATATTACAAACACATAGAATTATAATAAATAAAAATAAAAGTAAAGGACCCTGACGTTTTGGCTGACCACATGGTGCAGCTGTATATAATGTCTAACTAAGATTTTATTATGTTGTATAGATATTTTTGTCTGAGACCTAGTACGTAATTATAAATGTGTTATACACCAAGGTCTTTATTGTATTTTTGTTTAACTATAACTGACAAAATGTGTTGTTTGGATCTCCTTTCCCCCAGGTCTGTCTGAATACCTACTTAACAAAGTGACAGTTGATTTAAAAAACAAAAAACAAACAACAAAAACTGTCCTCCCACACTCATTCAAAATGACAGTCTTAGACAAATCTAGCTCCTGTGGGCTCCTGGGATGGAAAGGTATGGTGAATGTGTTTTTTCTTGGTTGGCCTAGCAACCTGCAGGAGCTTAGGTAATGTCCCCAGATGTGCCTGCCAAAGGACAAGCAGTAAAGGACTCACACCTAAAGCATCTAGAGGGAGGAGAGTGGCCAGAATCAGCAAATAAAAATACCAGACACCCAGTTAAATGTGCGTTTCAGTTAAGCAATGCAAGTATAAGTGTATCTGTAACACTTGAGACACACTAAAAAATTATCCACTGTTTATCTGAACTGCAGCTCCAACAGAGCATCCTGTGTGTTTTTTGTAGGGTTTTTTGTTTTTCTTTTGTTTTTGGTACCGGGGATCGAACTCAGGTCCTTGCACTTTCGAGGCATGCAGCAGAACCACTGAGCTAAATCCCCAGCCCAGCCCTGTGTGTTTTTGGGGGGCAACCCCAAAAGGGAAGAAAGAGAAATGAGGATGAAAAAGCCAATCCAGAAGCCAAGGGTCTTGAACAAATTGCTGGTGACTAGAAACGGGTGACAGCTGAGCCATTAGCCCTAGATGAATCCCAGTCCTACCGAGGCTCTGGAATGAATCTGCCAGGTCCAGCCGTATGTAATTGAACCTATTGCAGGGCTAATTTAAGTCTTGCCATCTTGCCTTTTAATTCAAATTCTTGTCTAAGAAGAAACTGAAGAGAACCTCAGCAAAATACTTAGTATTTTACTATCCTTGAAGCCTTCATATTTAAATCCCACTTCTACTCCTCCTCTACAGTTAGCCCTGCTCCACACAAAGGCAGCTGGTCCGACTTTTCTGATTCTGCCTTTTTCCCGGTTGGTAATCACGTGGGCCACCTGTTAATGAACACACGTTGTGTAGTTTTATTTCCTAAGGGGATTTTTTTTCCTGAGGGGTATTTTGACAGCTACGTGAGACTGCCCGTGAATGTGCCCGTGTTTTCTCTTGCACAGACCTGAACAGGACGTCCTGCGGTTGAGTGAGGCCTTTCCCACTACTTGCCTCCCCAGCACCCAGACTTATGCTAGGAGCCAGTCCAGTGCACCCCACCTGTGCTAATGGGGCCTACACCACCCACCAGCTGTCAGGTGGACTTCCCTGTAGGATTTACAGCCAGGCAGCTGTCAGATCCCTCCCAGTTGTCCTTGACAGCAAGGTTTCTCATTCTCTTTACTTGTTTTTAATTTCCTCAGGTTTGTGTACAAAATGCCTGAAGTCTCCAGTCAAGTTTTTAACTCTTCACTGGGCAGTGGTGTGGCCCTCCCTCCTGTGTCCATTTGGGTCAACAAGAACTCAGTCCGGCCCTAGAGTTCCTCTCTCTCTCTCTCTCTCTCTCTCTCTCTCTCTCTCTCTCTCTCTCTCTTCCCTGTTTCAGGAGTGGATTTCAGTTATTTTGAAGCATTGATTGAAGGATAGATCCATTCACAGAGTTAGACCAACTTATTTCATGTAACCTTCAGATGGTGATTATCATGGAAAATTATTTAAAGGCAAGAGTTGTTTTTTTTTTGGTACCAGGGATCAAACTCGGGTCCTTGTGCTTTCGAGGCAGGCACCGGAACCACTAAGCTAAATCCCCAGCCCGAAAATTATTTAAAATAAATCAGAGACAAAGAAAATGACAGCCAAGATAATGATGTAATTGCTATCTGTCCCTGGTTCATATGGAACCTGGTCACCAAAAGGTCATTCTTCTAATGCACCCAGAAACCTACCTTGTCCTGAAATCTCATGAGAGACATGTCAAGCATGAAACCAGGGACAGGGTGGGATAACACAACTGTGTTAGCATCACTGGAAAAAGAACTAAGACATCAAATTCTACTTGATTAACTTGCATCATCATTTAAAAGTGATAGCCCCCACTGCTCTTGGATTGGAGCTCTTCTTTGTGGACAAGGTGGGCCACGTCTTTGGTGACATGTTTTCATTCCAGAGGCCCCCTCTTCCCACATGGCTCTTGGAACAGCTCAGTTCACTCTGGAAACACTAGGTAAATATACATTTATAGAGAGGCAGTGAGGGAGGGGAGTCGCCTAATAATCTTCTCTAATTTAGATTGGGTGGATATCAGACTATCATTTGCCTTTTCTCTAGTTTTGTCTCAAAGATTTGGGCGGGGGGGGGGGGGTAATGGCAGTAGGAATTGAACCCAGGGCCTTATACATGCTAGGCAAACACTCCATTATTGAACTACATTATCAGCTCAAAGATTCTTGATAGAGCAAATCAATTATATATGAAATAGTCTCAAAGGAATTGAGATGCTTCCATAGGGCAGAGCAGCTGCCCACCTCATTTACAAAATCTACTCACTGACAGGAAGCAGCCCACGGAAATTAGGTGCAGATGGGAACAACAGCCAGCTTAACTAAGTCATAGCATCAAGAGGGATCTTGATTTTTATTATAGACCCTCTCACCTTCCCCAGACTGCTATTTCCTTCATTCAACTCTCATTCTTCAAAGCTTCCCAAAACACAGGGATATGGGGACAGCTCGATTCTTGCCACTCCCTTATGGAACTTGTCTGCTCAGCTCTTGTTCATTCCTACCCCCACTCTGACCTCTTGGCAGGAGGCAGTCCCACCTTGACTTACCCAGCCTGCAAACCCAGCTGCACTTGAGCCTTTTGAGAAGCACCCATCCCTCCTTTGCCGGAAGCTCATTCCTTGCTTTGCTCCCCTAGAACCCTCAGACTGCCCTGCCCACCCAGCCACCCAGTGCTGGACCACGGCCACAGAGAAGTGTGGTGTTCACATTCTAACCAGAGAGGGATCTGTCTGGTCTTCCCCAACTAGGTTGAAATCTCTTGTGGAGGCACGTCCTGGAGTGGTGTTATACTTGTACCACAAGCCCCTAGTTAATAACCCAGGAATAAATAAATATGAGTATACTTGCTTGGGCCTTGCAACTTTAGAGGGTATGATAGCCAGTGACTGAAAGAGTATGAATCACTCATGAGAAGAGGCACATTCCTGCCAAGTTAGCAAATGCACCTGGGTGAATAATATCCTTTATGCATCTATCTATCTATCTATCTATCTATCTATCTATCTGTATGTGTATATGTTGTATATGTATTAATATGTTAGAATGTGTGTTAGGAGGGGATGAGATATGCGGAGAAAATCTGTTTTTATCCTAAGACTAAAAACCAAAATTTAAAACACATCAGAATGTAGTCTTTTTTCTTTTTCAATCAGCTGTTATAAGGAAAGTGGTAAGCTAGGTGCCGTGGCATGTGCTTCTCCGCTGTTGGTGGGAACCTGAGGTGGGAGGGTCATGAGAGTCCAGGAGTTTGGGACCGGCCTGGGCAACACAGTGCAACCCAGTCTCCAAAAAAATAGGAAGAAAATGGTGATTTTCTGAAAAAGCATCTTATTATGGAAGGCAGGAAGAAGAAGAAGAAGATGTAAGGCAAAGGGTACAAAGTCACAGGTAGGATGAATTCTTCTAGAGACTTAGGTATAACATGAGAACTAGAACTATGGTACTGCATACTGGAAATTGCTAAGAGTGGATTTTTGGCTCTTACAAGAAAATTAGTTGACTATAGTAACTCACTATGTATATCAAAACATCATGTTGTACACCTTAAATTAAGCAATTGTATTTTAAAACACCTTATTCACACCTGAAGTCACAGAGAAGAGACCCTAGGAAACCTAAGGTGCCCAGCAGAACTACATCTCGGGGGAGCTGTGCCCACAAGGACAGAAAGTGTGTCCCATGCGAACCCACCAGTCCCACTAGAGCCCCTTGAAGGGCTCTGACTGCCTCTGAAAACGCCACTGCTCGCTCTGCTCATGGTCTTTGCCAGCCCCGGGCAAGATCTTGGCCAGCACATGAGTCACTTTCTGAACAGCAGGTTTCTTTCTGCAGGATGTTCAGATGCCAATCCTGGGATTTCCTATCATGAAGAAATGAGGAAATAACAGAGGCGTGTGAGGCTGCAGCCTGGTGTTTTGTTTCTGACTTCAGCTCTAGGCAGCCCTGGTCGGCAGAGCAATGCCGGCCTAGTCACAGCTTGGTCCATAGGTGAACACAGGTGTGTGGGGAATGTTCTAGGTGGGGACTTTCTGGTGTGTAGGAGAGGAATCCAGGCACAGGGAGAGGGCAAGTGGGCAGGAGAAGCACCAGCCAGTCCGGATGTGAAGCAGGAAGTGAAACTTCCTCTTCCCATTGTCACCTGGGCCCTCTTCTCTGCCATTTTGGATCTTCATGGCCAGCAAACTGGTGGGCAGCTCTCTATATCCTGCGTGCTGCAGCTGAAGGGCCTCTCAGGGAAGTCCTCCAGGACAAGGCCCAACTTAGCTCCCTTTCTACCTCTCCCACTTTCTCCAAAGGTGTAAAGTAATAGAAAAAAATCAGATAAATAATCCTTAGCAATAAAAATCACATCATCTTCCTTAGTCTCTTCTGTTCTTATACCAGAATGTAGGAGAGTGGGTGATTTATAAATAATAAAGCTTTATTTTCATGGTTCTGGAGGCTGACAGGTCCAAGGTTGAGGGGCCGCAGCTGGTGAGGACCTTGCTGGTGGGGACTCTGGAAAGTCCTGCAAAAGGGGTACGTCCAAGAGACAAAGTCAAAGTGGTGCTAATAACAGACCCACTCTGGATTAATCCATTCATGAGGGCAGAGCCCTTGTGACCTATCATCTCTTAAAAGTCTCACCTGGTCTTATGTCTTCATACCTCACAAGGGGATTAAATTGCAACCCGAGTTTTGCTGGAGATGCTCAGACCATACCTCCCTCCCAGAAGTCTCTCTCCTTTAAAATCTTAATGCATTTGCAGCCTGTATCAGTGGTGGCAAGTCTACGGCACATGTGCCGCGGCAGGCACATATCACTGAAAACTCTAAAAGGTTCGCCACCACTGGCCTCTACCACTTCCTACTAAAGTACTTTTCCCTCCCACCATTTCCTGTTCTTTGCTAATTGTGCCTCTCCAATTCAAGCTCAGCCCCTAAAGGGCAAAAGATGGTAGAATATTGATACTTTTTCATCCCCTATGTCTAGTTAAACTTCAAACACATTAAGTGTATTAGTTAGCTTTCCATCACTGTGACAGAAATACCTGAGCTAACCAACCTGAAAAGAAGAAAGACTTGTCTTAGCTCATAGTTTCAAGGGCTTCAGTCCATGGCTGGCTGTCTCCCTTGTGTTGAGAACTGTAGTGAGACAGAGTATCATGGCCAGGAACACAAAGTAGACCAAAGCCGCTCACCTCAAGGCATCCAGGAAATAAAGAAAGAGAAAGAGGGAGGAAGGAGCCAGGGACAAAATACACTCTTCAAGGACCTGTCCCCAAGTGCTTCCTTCCTTCAGCTAGGCTATGGGCTCCACCCAAAGTCTCTACCGCCTCCGAACACTGCTGCATTGAGGGACAAGCCTCCAACACATGAGCTTAATGAGACATTTCAAATCCAAACCATAGCAGTGGGGTAAGAATTGACCTAAATGATCTAGGAATTGTTATATCATGGCAATTGCTCCAGACATGGAGTATCTGTCAATAAAAAGTCATAAGAAGAAAGGGTGTAGTTCACTGGTAGACACTTGCCCATTGTGTTCAATCTTCAACACCACGAAAAGAATAAAAGGAAAGAAAAAGAACAGTCATAGAAGAGATCCTTGGCACAGATGGCTTCTTTGGGAAGAGGAAAGAAGGCTCAAGCAGAAGCTTCTGCTGCGTTATGTAGGCTGTCCTCCAGCATAGCCAACCCCAGATGTGCAACTGGAACTGGTGGAGCTCAGAGTTCACTGCCTGGAACAGCATGAGTGAGGAATCTGGGGCCAAACAGAGTGGAGTCAGTGTCCAAGGGAAATCCAGTTCCTGGTTCTACATGGCAGGGCTGCTCCTAGTGCCTACATCACACACACCGGCCAACATTCTTCTTGAGGCAGGGCAGGTTGCCTAGCAGCCCCATTTTTCTTCTTTGGTAGAAGTCAACATTACAGGATACCTGATGGCACCAAGGGCTGCCTGGGAACTGTGGAGGACCCAAACTCTGCAGCACCCAGAAGGTGTCAGAGAACCCAGTGATGAAAATTGTCTCATTTGGTGGTCTTTTCCACCCTTCACACCAACAGATGTAACAGCCATCTTTGCCAAAGGGAGCTATTCTAATCACTAATGTGTGAAGCTGCGCCCTCCCCGCCCACTAGGAACACTCTCCTCACCTGGAGTCAAGCAGCAGGTTTGCTCTTGAAGTGTACACAGGGCTTGGGCTCAGGGACACCTCTCTGGGCTCCTGCTTCTGTAGTCTCTGTCCCAAAGGTGAAGCCAGACAAAAGTGAGCCCAAGCCACCTCTGCCTGCAAAGTGTCCTCAGGGATTCCCAGCAAATCATGGAACAACTATTTCATACAACTTCAGTATTTCCTTACTCCCACCTGCAAACCTATGCTTTGAAGAGTGTTCTCCCCAGGAAGAGGAGACAGGGAAGAGAACAAAAAGCTCCCCAGAGTCTGTTACCAAGCCTGGATCTGATTGTGAGCCCCCCCCCCCCCCAAGAATCTGCTCAGTCTACCTCCGCCTCAGAGAGCCCCCGGAGGCTTCCTAGCTCTTAGGGTTTAGCTAAAAGGTGACTTGCAGTGTCCTTCCTGCGTCACAGCAGATGGACCCCAGACTTCAATTTTGCCCTTTGGGGATTTGGAAGGAGGGAGAGCAGAAGGAAGAAAGGAGGGAAAGACTTGCAGCGCGGCACTGTGGAAAACAGAGGTCTCCAGGGAGGTGGGGCAGGGGACGTCATCTGGTTCCCGCCGCCTGCTCCCCGGGCCCTGTCACCTCACCGAGTGGTCCCCCTACCTCCTCCCAGGGTTTCCCCTTCTCCCTCCAAAATTGCCCGAACCCCGGATCACTTTCTAGATCTCTCTGAGGCCCGCATTTGCCTATCCAAATCCCCTCTCCCGGGATCTTGGTTTTCACGGTCAGGACACGTCTTTGGCGTGCACTCGCTGTCTCGCTTACATAGTTTATACATTTCTTTTGTTTGTGTGAAAATTACATTTTCATAAGAAAAGTGGGTGTGGGTTTCCCCAAAGCTCGGTCCTGGCGCCGCGCCCCTGGAGCCAGCGCCTTCTGGCGGGGACTCCGGGGGCGCCCACCCCGGTCGGACGTCGCGGACGTGCCCTCGGGTCACCACCCCGGGGCGTCGCGGGGAGTCCGGCGCGGCGGGGACGTGGGCGGGGCGCGGGGCATTTAAGGCGGAGGCCGCCTCCCGGGCCGGCGCTGGCGATCGACCGATCGACGTGGAGGAGGCGCTGGGTCCGCTCCCTCCAGCTCTGCGCGGCCGCCCGGGAGCCCCGGCCGTGCGCCCCACAGCGGACGGGACGGGACGGGACGGGACGGCGCCCGCAGCCCCGCGCGCCCCGCGCCCCCAGCAGCCCGCCGCCCGCCCGGTGGCCGCCAGCCTCAGCATGAGCAGGGTGCGTGGGGTCCCGCGCCGGGAGGGCAGCGGGGCCGGGGAGGGGGCCCGGAGGGGGATGAGAGGCAGCTGGCGGGGCCAAGCACCCCGGCGCCCCGCCGGCTGCGCGGAGAAGCCAGTCCAGACAGGCGGCAGGGGCCCCGGGGTGCCAGGCCAGCTCCGCAGCACCTGTCCTGCGGGCTCCGATTCGGGATGGTGCTCTGCTGAGTTCGACGGATGCACCATGGCCGAGAAAACCTGCCCTGCTGGGTACTGAGGGTTTAAGCTTAGTGGACGCCACTTCCCCGAAGAAACAGGGGCGGGGTTGGCGTGACCTGTGAGAAGGGGCCCTGGGAGACCCTGGTGCTACCCCCCCCACACCCGGACAGGTCCTGCGGAGGTGAGGGAAGGTCAGTGCCAAGCCAGCTGGGCGTCCCCACTGGAGGAGAGGACTAAAAGGGCTCTGGAGAGGCGGCAGAGGGGAAGTCCCCAAGCCCAGGCCTTCCGTGTCCTCTCCTGGTGTCCATGAGGGGGCGGGCGGGCTCCTCCCTGGGCGTCCTCACCCACTGGGAGCGCACAGCCACTCCTCTCAGAAAAACCACCAGGGCAATGTTTCACCTCTGCTTCTCTTTCAGAAAACACTAGAAATTTACTCTGTGGAGCTGGATGGAACAAAAGACACCAAGCAGACAGACCAGGAGGATGACAAGAAGTACAACGACCTGGATCTCAAAAAGAGTCATCAGAAAGAGGAGCTTAAAAGGGAACTTGATCTGGTCTGTAGTCTTCGGGCACAAGTGTTCCAAGGTGGTTGCCCCTGTAGCCTCCCTGTTAGGAGGGAAGAAAGCAGTGTCTGGGGTTTGGAATCCCCATAAGTTTGGTTTCCTGGTTTTTCAAAAAGAGAGCAATGATAATATCTGTCCATCTGCCAGTTTTCTTTAGGGTCCCTGTGTTCTGGTTGAAAGGTGCTCTGGGAAGAGCAGGGAGGGAAGAGTCTGGTTCCAATCCCCACAGGCACTGTGCAGACCTCTCCTCTCTCCTGGCCACTTTAAGGAGCTAGAAGCAACCATTTGCCAGTTTTCTGTTCCTAAGTGAAATGAATCGAGCTGGAGCCTCTCAGGAGGACAGCCAAAGCCGCTGGCCCTGCTAGGCTCAGGAGCGTGTGCCCTGCGAGGGGAGAGCTCAGTGGTAGGAATGCTGGGCTTGGGTTCCACAGCCCTCGGCTCAGTTCAGGTCTCATTCCACTCATGGAGCAAGTGAGCTGGCTGCATGAAAGTGTCATTATCTTCGTGTGAAATAGGAAATAAATAATTTGCAGAGTCTGTGAGGGGAAGAGGTGAGATGAGTATTTTGTAATTGCTGTATTTTGTGAGAGTGCAGTAGTATTAAGGAAGAACTTGGGAGTTCTTTAAGCTACCTGCAATTCCAGAGTCCCAACCTGGATGGGAACCGCGATAGATTTCATCTCGTGAATGCCAAAGGGGCACCGGGAAATGTCTACAGAGAGCCTGAGACTCTGCTGGAAGCTCCCTGCAGTCCAGGGCCGACTTCAGAGCCCTGTGATCTCTGGGAGGCTGCTGGGCTAACGCAGTCATTTCACTTGCTGGGGCCGGATGGCTGATTGTTTGATATCCAGGATTCGGCAAGCTGGCCTTGCCCCTGAAATTTGGGTCTGCTAAGAAATGCTGCAACCCAGAGCTGTTTAGGATTCCTGGAAAGCTGATTACACAGAGTAGCACTTGCTTTACATTCATTCACTTGTATTCTGATAAGACATTTAGAACATTTACAAAAACAAAAACAAAAACAGCCCTGAAGATTGACTAGCTTGAATTTAATCAAATTTCAGTGTGCTTAACACTCTGTTTCCTATTTCAAGGAACAGGAATTGGAAGTAGACTTCATCTCTTAGGGCTGTTAAGAGGGTTAGCTGAGATGTAGCAGGACAAAGAACACAGCAGGTAATAAATAGTACCATTTCTCATGTAACTCTAGCACTTTAGATTGAAGGCCTATCTGGTCTTCTCTGAAACTGCTGCTTATGTACCTGTCCCATCAAATGCCTGTTGATGGTGACGAGACCCTCTCTCCTTTGAGCACTCTGTGAAGATGGATACGACTGTACAGACGAAACATTTCCGTAGTATTAGCCAAAGCATTTTCCTGCTTTGTGGCTGATAAAAGAACGTCTTGCTTTCCCTCATCTTTCTCAAGCTTCTTACAAGAATCCTATACTTTGTCACATGGTACTTGAATGTTTTTATACCCTGACCTTTGGGCAAATTAGACCCTTGGTCACTAAAATTATCCCTGCCTTCTCTGTGTATCTCCACTCGGTATATCACTTTATATCTCGTTGATCTGTAGATCTGTGTATCTCTGAATATCTGTACATCACATCTGCCACTTTGGGTTTGGCCTTGTGCTATTCCAGTTCTGAACAGCAGAAGGCACCCGACATGTGCACCGCCTCACCTCACCCTTTCCCCTGTCTCCGACACCCAGGCTTCAGGGACCTCGCTGCAGGGACTTTACAAAGTTGGAGTTCCAGCCATGCAAACAATCTCTTTGATAATCCACTGTTGGGCCAGGGATTTAGCCCAGTGGTTCTGCTGCCTGCCTTGCAAGCACAGGTGCTGAGTTTGATCCCCGATACCAAAAAAAGAAAAGAAGACAGATAATCCACTGTTGTATCTGTGCAAACTCATTACATTATACTCTGCACAGAATTCTGTCTTAGCCCTCTGGATCCCTGCCAATATCACATTCAATTGATGTTGGTGGAATGGCTAAATGAGCAAAGCAGCATAGGCTGAGAAGAGAGCTGGAAGCAAAATAATAAAGTCTCTTTTATCGCAAGACCTGATCTTAATGCAACATGAAACTTTTCTGCATATTCTTGAAATACATGGCTCTGGTAGCAGTCACAGGATAAATCTCTGTTTCAGATAATCAGGGTTTAAATAATCCTGGGTGTTGGGCTTGCTAGGGGCTGAGGACAACTTCCCCTGAGTTTTCTCCTACAAGAAGAGACTTCCAGTTCTGCAGCCCAGAGGTTCTCAGAGGGAGAGGAGAGAGAGACTCTTCCCTTGCCTCACCTAGGGGACATCTAGGAATGCTTTCGGTTATCGCAACCCAGAGACAGTGTGGTAGGAAGTGGAGACCCCAAAACCAAGAATTATTGGTCTGGAATATCAGTAGTGCCATGGGTGAGAACCTCTGCTTCAGTCCTTCAAGGCTAGTAAAATCAGCCAGTGTGGGCCACACTGGTGTTTGCTTATTGGGAAGTTTTTAATCTGAGGGGCTTCTCTAACCAGTAAACTGCTTGAATTTCATGACTGGAATTCTTTTTTTTTTTTTTTTTTTTAATTCTTTCATTGGTACATTGTAGGTATACAACACAATTACATTTCTCATTGGGAATTGTACCTTTACATAGTGCATCTTGGTTCTTATTCTTTCCCCATTCCTAGCCCTCCCTTCACACCCTCCACCCTTCCCTATTTACAAAGACTTTATTTCCATTTTTTCCATTTCTCAGCATTTTTCCTTTCCCTTCTTTCCTTTCCCCTGACCCTCCCACTACCCCTACCCCTTTGGACCTTTTCTTCCTATTTTGCATTATCGATTATTCATTCTAGTAATTGGTACATTTTAGGTAGACAATATAATGACATTCATCATTGGAAATTTGCACCTTTACATAGTCTCTCTTGGTTCTTATTTTTCACCCTTGCCCAGCCCTCCCTTCAACCCCTCCAGTCCTCCTTATTTACAAAGCTTTTGTTCCTATTTTTCCATTTTCTCATATTCATCCCATTCCCTTCTATCCTTTCCCCTAGCCCTCCCACTTCCTTCCCCTTTGCCCCTTTTCTTCCTATTTCACATTACCTATTATGCATTTAGTCCTTATTTACACTTTCAGTTTGTCACACTAGAGAAACTATTCAGTATTTACACATGTGTGTCCTATTTATTTCACTTAAGAGTATTGCCTCAATGTGCATCCACTTAGCTATAAATGTCTCTAATTTCTCATTTTTTATGGCTGAGTAGTATTCCATTTTATTTTAAAAAACCACATTTTCTTGATCCAGTCTCCAGTTGATGGGCATTTGGGCTGTTTCCAAGTTTTAGCTATTACAAACTGCGCCGCTATGAACATGGGTGCACATATATCACTGGGTATGATTCTTTTAATTCTTTGGGGAAGATCCCCAGCAGTGGAATAGCAGGGTCAAATGGGACTTCCAGTCCTAGTTCTTTGAGGTATCTCCATACTGATTTCCACAGTGCTTGCACCAGTCTACACTCCCACCAGCAGTGGAGCAGGGTTCCTCTTTCCCCACAGCCCCGCCAGCATTTGTTATTGGTTGATTTCATGATAGCAGCCATTCTTTCTGGAGTGAGGTGGAATCTCAGCGTTGTTTTCATTTGCATCTCTTGAATGACCGGTGATGTTGAACATTTTTTCATGTATTTATTTGCTATTTCTACTTCTTTGTCTGAGAAATGTCTGTTCATTTCAGATGCCCATTTTTGGATTGGGTCTTTAAATTTGGGAGGTCTGATCTTTTTAAGTTCTTTATAGATTCGAGATAGTAGACCTTTGTCTGAGGAAGAGCAGGTGAAGATTTTTTCCCACATTGTGAGTTGTCTCTTCACACTGCTGGTGGTTTCTCTTGCTGTGCAGAAGCCTTTTAATAAGAAGAGATCCCACTTGTTGATTGTTTGTGCTAGTTCATGGGCAACTGAGGTTTTGTTCATAAAATCTTTTCCTACACTGATGTCTTCAAGGGTTCTACCTAACCTCTGTTCCAACTGGTTCAGAGTTTCTATTTTAATATTTAGATCTTTAATCCATTTTGATTTTAGTTTAGTGCATGGTGAGAGATACAGGTCTAGTTTTAATCTTTGGCAAGTTGAAGCCCAATTTTTCCAGCACCATTTATTAAAGAGGCTATCTTTCCTCCAGTGAGGGTGTTTGGCTCCTTTGTCAAAGATGAGATGGCTGAGTGTGTCTGGCGTTTTTTCTGCATCTTCTAATCTGTTCCACTGGTCCTCAAGTCTGTTTCTTTGCCAGGACCATGCTGTTTTTATCACAGTAGCTTTGTAGTATAGTTGCAAGTTGGGGATTGTGATACCCCCTGCCATATGACTGGAATTCTTAAGAGGGGTCATGCTTCTTCCAGAGACCCTCAGGGAGGGAGCTGCTGCCCAAACATAGGAACTGGGTGTACTTTGGGTTCAATCATCACCCTCAGCCAGTTCCAGGATCCAGGTCTGAATTAATTATCCAGCTGCTAGTACCTGGCCAATAAGGATGCCAGGACTTGCACATGCTGGAGAGCGGGGTGAGGTAGTAGGCATTGCTTTGTTCATAAGGCTAAGGACAGCTCACTCCGCGCCAGTGGCAAGTGCAGTGCAAACTCTTAGGGCAGCCATGACCAGGACAAGGCTGTCCCACAGCATCTTCCCTTGTTGCATAGCCACTGGCAGCAGGGTCCTTTTTCTCCTCTTCTTCACATTTTCTGCCCCATCCCATGTTTAGTGCCTCTCCCAGTTTCCAGGGCAGTAAGAGTGGGGGTTGAATCTTTTGGAATGACCTAATCCATTCTGTTCTCCTTCCCTTCCTGGATTTCAGGATGATCACAAACTCACCAGTGAGGAGCTAGAACAGAAATATGGCACAAACATCATCACAGTAAGTCATCAGAGAACTGGGGAATAGGGAGAGAAGCCTCCTGGCCCTGCAAATGAGAAGGCGGTACACTTCGGTGTGTGGGAAAGGCACCTTTAGGATGAGAGACCTTCAACTAAACCTGTAAGGCTACCCATGGACTGCAGTCTGGATCCTGAGACAGGGCCACTTAGCCTCCCAGAGCCATTGTACCTGAACCACGGCCTGAGCCAAGCTCTTTTCAAGCCGGACAGATGCCAGGACATAGAAAATCCTTTGCCTGTGGCCACTGGGGAGCTGTGGTGTCCCTACAAGGATACAGGCACTTCCTCCCTGTCTTCAGGAAGTACAGTGGTCAAGGGGGTTCTTCTTATCAGAAAACTGAGGAGGCTGTGTTAGAAAGTGAGGACCCCAAGTAACCATATGAGAGCCCTCATCTTACAGACTCCCCCACCACAGAAGTATTACTTCTTTCTGTGAATTCAGATCCAAGTTCAATTTCAAAAGTTTGCCTGTCTTGACATCTGAATGTCCATCTGTTTTCAAGTTAACAAAAGTACTTACCATGTAGTTCACACTGATTGGCAATGAAGGACAAAGGGAGACAGTAACCCTGGCCTTAAGGAGGCAGATGTGTAGGGAAGTGTAATGTCCACTCTATCCTATTTGGGTGGCCTTCGAGAGGCTGAAACTATACACAGAGAGATCCATGAATTACAACCGGAAGAAGCAGAGTAGACTCCTGGGGTGCTGCGGTGTCTGAACACTGATTTGGATGTACATCCATGGAGTAACCAGGTACCAGAAACTAATTACTGTTTGTTTCTATGTATGTGTTTTTCTTGGCTTTTTCAGGGTCTCTCCAGTGCTAGAGCTGCTGAGCACCTGGCTCGAGATGGGCCCAATACCCTCAGTCCTCCGAAGCAGACTCCAGAAATTATCAAATTCCTCAAGCAGATGGTGGGGGGCTTTTCCATACTTCTGTGGATAGGAGCTGTCCTGTGCTGGATTGCGTATGGGATTCAGTATGTCAACGATAAATCTGCATCTCTTGACAGTGTAAGCCACCTTCCAGCCATCAGTGGGCACAGTGCTGGGCCAGAGGCAAGATGCTGGTACCCATCAGTCACTGCAGGAGATGACAAAATCATAATCCTCCCCATTGTCAAACAAATACTACCTGACTTTTCAATGCTTCAGAAGCAATATGAGCATAAATTTTAAGACAGGCAAAACTCCCTGAGTTCCTATGGGAAAAATAATCTACATGCATGTGAAGTATTTTGAGGCTTTCTCCCCACAAAGCTAGCCTCTTCCTTTACCAGAAAAGGCAACTAACCTGAATGTCAAACCCACTACATTGAGTTGTCCAGCCCCATGCTAAGAGAAAGAAGCCAGATGCAAAAGGTCTTGTGTTGTATGAGGCCACTGATGAAAAGGAACTGTGTTGACATCCCTGGAGATAGGTCACATCAGTGGGGCAGGCTGGGGACAGGTAAGGAGTGACTTCCAAGGGACATGACGGCCTAGAAGTGTTCACAAGCTCAGACTGTGTATTGTTTTGGAGTATTTGCATAGACACAATGAGATATTTGGGGGATGGCACCTCAGTGTAGACACAAAATTTGTTTACATTTCCTACATGCCTTATTCACACCCTGAAGGTAAGTTTTTGTAATAATTTTTAGTGTCTGTGTTTTGACATGAGGTCAGGTGTGGAATTTCCCACCTTGGCATTTTGTTGGAACTCAAAAAGTTTCAGATTTTGGAGCATTTCAGATTTTGGAATTTTGGATTAAGGATGCTAAAGATATCCCTGTTTCTAACTGTCGCCTCTCCTCCTCACACAGGTGTACTTGGGTGTGGTGCTTGCCCTGGTTGTAATTCTAACAGGGATCTTTGCTTATTATCAAGAGGCCAAAAGTACCAACATCATGGCCAGCTTCAGTAAGATGATCCCCCAGGTGAGTAGCAGCCACTCTTCCTGTGGTCCCTGTGTGAATTCCAGGTGAGGAAGCACCCTGATCCCCTCCCTTTGCTGTCTGGGATATCTTAGGCAAGTTACCTCCTCTCTCAGAACCTTAGTTCCTCTCAGGGTTTAAGACAATTAAATGAAGTGAGAACCAAGTCTCAGTCAAAGGAAAAGCAGAACAGAACTTAGTCATTGCATAGCGTCTCCTGGACCATTTCGACAGTCAATTCAGGTGGTTCTAGAATGTTACTTCACCAGCTCTCCAGGGAGAGCTACCCATGGCTTTTATTTGTGGCTGCTTTTGCTTCAGCTCATGTATCTCAGAATGCTCCCAGGGGACCCAGTTGTCCCCTCTTCCCCAGGAACCCCTTTTAGGCAGGGAGTCACCCTGGCCCTGACCCAAAGCTGGAGGCTGAGTGGAAAAGGTATCTGCTGTTGTGCTAAAAAGCAGGACACCACCTCATTAAAGTCCTTCACACCTCGTCAAAAGATCCTGTGGACCGACCCTTGGTATTTCTCTTGGACATAGCTGAGAGGCTCACCCTTGAGGCCCAGCACCCTCACTTGGCCATGTTCACATGACCGCAGCCTTTTCTCATTCAAGAACAAAGCTCAAGAAAAAAAACAGTCCTCGGAGTCCTCAGGCCTCAGGTGAAACAGTGTTCAGTCTCATTCTGACAGCTATAGGGTCACCACCAATAGCAGTCCTTCGCCCCTCAATTCTGTGCTTTTCCACAGGAAGCTCTTGTCATTCGTGACTCAGAAAAGAAGGTCATCCCTGCAGAGCAGCTTGTGGTGGGGGACATTGTGGAGATCAAAGGAGGAGACCAGATCCCTGCAGACATCAGGCTGCTGTCTTCCCAGGGGTGCAAGGTGAGCCTCAGGGATATCCACCCTGAGGATCCCCTCAGAGCTGGCGGGCATGCTTTTCTTTCCCAAGCCCAGTGGGAGAGGCAGAGAACAAGTGCCTGCTTTTGGACTGTTTCAAAATGTCCCCCAGGTGGATAATTCCTCTCTAACTGGGGAATCTGAGCCCCAGCCTCGCTCAGCTGAGTTTACCCATGAAAATCCCCTGGAAACGAAGAACATTGGCTTCTACTCCACAACCTGTCTGGAAGGTAAGGTCGACGGGTTCTCAGGACCACACGCCCCACTTGGACTGCTTCTCCTTCTGGGGCCTGGCGTTTCTGCCTGACGCATCCCTTGGTACAAAGCTTTTGCCGTAGGAAACATAGAACTGAGGGTTCAGAGTACTGATGTTGGCGTTTGTACTGTCACAAGCTAACCCATCGTGCGACCCTGCAGAGAGGGCTATGGGCAGGGCCCGTAGAGTAAAAGGTCTCCTTCCTTCTAGGCACTGCGACCGGCGTGGTCATCAACACGGGGGACAGAACCGTCATTGGCCGCATCGCCTCCTTGGCCTCAGGGGTGGGAAGTGAGAAGACGCCCATTGCCACTGAGATCGAGCACTTTGTCCACATTGTGGCAGGCGTGGCCGTCTCCGTCGGCCTCCTTTTCTTCATCATCGCCGTGTCCTTGAAGTACCAGGTCCTGGACTCCATCATCTTCCTCATTGGCATCATTGTGGCCAATGTGCCTGAGGGCCTCCTGGCCACTGTCACTGTGAGTCCGTTCTGCTAGGCCCCCTGCACCCCACACTGCTAGCACCAACCACTGCTGCTGGGGAGGTGCCCACCGGCAAAGCCTAAGTCTCCATCTACAGGTCCCCCCAGGGCCACCATGTGACATTCTGAGGACACTGAGTCTTAGAGGCCTTGACAAAAGAAACTGATATTTTTAACATTTAAATGTGTTGTCCTTGAAAACTTTACATTTTCCAGAGCTCTATGTGCAATTCAAAGAGATTACTTTGCTCCCTGAAGATCTAGAGAACGTGGGCTCGTGCCACTATTTACGTATTTTTCTAGAAACCTAATGTCTTCCCCACTTGTTTGTTTGTTTGTTTCGGCGCTAGAGATTGAGCCTCGGATCTTTGCCTTGCGCTACATCCCCAGCCCATTTTTATATTTGATTTGGAGATGGGGCCTCTCTAAGTCACTAAGGGCTGGGCTGGGCTCAAATTTGTGATCCTCCTGCCTCAGCCTTCCAGAGTTCTGGGATTGCAGGTGTGCACCGCCACACCTGGCTCACATTTCTACTTAGAAAAAAAAAAAAGCTAAGTATAGTGGCCTATAATCCCAGAATACTGAAAGGCTGAGGCAAGAGGATTGCAAGTTTGAGTCCCACCTGAGGAACTTAGTGAGACCCTGTCTCAGAAAAAACAGGAACTAGGGGTGCAGCCCTGGGTCCAATCCCCAATCTCAGTGTTCTCTCTCTCTCTCTCTCTCTCTCTCTCTCTCTCTCTCTCTCTCTCTCACACACACACACACACACACACACACACACACACACACACGCATGCACGCACGCACATGGGTGCCTGGGCACAACCTCTTTGGCATATACCAGTCCAGGCCGCTTATGCATTCATGTTCATGACTGGCAAGGGCAGGGAGGCCCCAGCTAGTGTGTTCTCTCCCTTCCCTTCTCACCGCAGGGTCTCTTGTGTGCCAGGCAAGCTCCCTACCTCTGAGGGACACTCCAGCTCCCCAGCCTCCTTTCCAAATTACACATTAGCATCAACTGCAGCCACCAGGCCTGTCTGCCACCCATTGGTCCCTCAGGACTTTTTCTTCAAAGAATGAAAGAATTAAAAGTGTCTCATACTTTAAAAGATTGTGGCTTTTAGGGTGTTTGGTGGCTTTTTGGTCATGGGGCAAGCCTTGGTGCATTCCCAACAATACCTCTGACCTAAAACTATTGCAGATCGTTCCTAAAATTCAATCACAATTAACCTCAGCAGTTTCTGTGTGATGAAACCTGAGTTCAGAATGGCCATCCCTGAGCCCTGTCCTCTCTCTGCTCAGGTGACCCTGTCACTGACAGCAAAGCGGATGGCCAAGAAGAACTGCCTGGTGAAGAACCTGGAGGCAGTAGAGACCCTTGGCTCTACCTCCATCATCTGCTCGGACAAGACTGGGACTCTGACCCAGAACAGGATGACCGTGGCGCATCTGTGGTTCGACAATCAGATCTTCATGGCTGACACCAGTGAAAACCAATTGAGTGAGTTTTCTGGAGCCTTCATTCTGGCCCGAAGCCTGGCCAAGTGGCAGTGCATCACGTGGAGGGTGACATGGGTGTGGCAGCCCAGCACCCATAGCAGCCACTGTTCTTTCCATCCACTCCAGACCAAGCCTTTGACCAAAGCTCTGGAACCTGGGCCTCTTTATCCAAGATAATAGCACTGTGTAACCGAGCGGAGTTCAGGCCAGGACAAGAAAACATCCCTATCATGAAGGTAAATCTACTGAGTTGCTTGGCCTTATATCACAGCGAGCATGGGTCACTCTGTGTTCCACTTGAGTGATTTAATCTCTCCTACAGTGGAAAATTTATACTAGTAAGAGCAGTGTGACTCAAGTGCATGCGGAAGGTTTTCTTCACTCCAGCTGCCTTTGAGAAATCACAAAGATGCTTAGCTGATCTTAGAATATGGGGTTGGTTTGTCTGTTTTTTGAGACAGGCTGTCACTATGTCATTCAGGCTGGCCTTGAAGTCACCAATGTAATTCATGTGGGCCTCAAACTCATGGTGACCCTGCCTCAGTCTCCTGAGTGCTGGGATTACAGAAGTGTACCACCACACCTGGCCCAAGATCTCAGAACACTGATTTAGATTCTTTTGAAAATTCTATCTCATTCCAGAAAATAAATGTGCCTTTAAGTTACCTTCCAGCCAAGTGGGTATAATCAAAGTTTATTACAAGTCTCATTCTCTGAAGTTTAAAATGAAACTGGATGAAACCATGTTAGCACATGTCCCTCTTGACTAAGGTACAGCAGTAGATGGGGCTCTTCTAAGTCCTGAAACACTGTGCCCTAAATAAGCTTCCCACCACCTGCTCCTCCTTCCCTGCTGCCTCTTCTTCCCTGTCTCCCCTCCCACGCTTCTTTCCGCTTCCTCCCTCCCCTTCTCTCTCTTCTTCTACATCTCAGTAAGACTCTGAATCCATTCTCCAGACTCCTCCAGTTGCCAACTATTTTTTCACTGATCTTTCCTCTTTCTTACATTTTTTGTGTGCTTGTTTTTCTTTCCCTATCAGGAAACTCATTGACACTCCTGGCAAGTCGCTTCTCTGTCAGTGCCTTTCACATTTTAGGCCCAGTTCTGACTTCTCGCCTAAACCCCAGTGTAGACCAACAGCAAGCCATGTGTCTCGTCTTGAAAGTTCCACTGCAGAGCCTCTCAACAGGTGACACTTGTCACCTTCTGACCGTGCCCAGCCTGGCTTCCGGTCAGTACCTTGACCCAAATTTTTCAGTTTTCTATGACATAGGCATTGCACTTGTCATCTAGCCAATGCTTTTGGAAGTCATCTTTGTCCTCCTTTCCTGATATCTATCAGTGAGCCAAGTCCTATCATTCTTGCTTCAAAATATGCATAATTTTACATTTGTATTATCACCAATACCTTGCAACTAAGGTACTGAAGAAGCAATCTCTTTACTGGCCTCCTTGATTCTGGCTTATTCCTCCCTTAATTTTCCAGAACTGCTGATTATATCTCCAGTTTTTCTCAGAAATACCTTGTGATTCTCTATTTTTTGCTTCTTGAGTCTAGACCCAGCCCACCTATTAGGGATCTCCAAACCTACCACATCTCCACATCCCCTCCATTTCCAGCACTCATAATGGAACCCTGCATGCCTCTATTCATCTTACTCTGGTTTCTAGAAGACTTCCTTCAGCCCCTTTCCTAGGTGGGTCCTGTCTAAATTCAGAGATAGGGAACTGTGTCCTTTTATAGCTCTCACTTATTTGAGCTGGTAGGTGACCACATTGATTTACACTCTCACCATGGTCCTGATTCAGGCACTGGTGGTCAAGTGACAACATTGTGTCTTTAACGAGATAGTACATTTTGTCAGGAGATGCATGTTAGTTAATTGAAAACAACACAAAGGAACCAGATTATGTGCTGCAAATATTTATATCTTTTGATTTCCAGAAAGTCGTGGTTGGAGATGCCTCAGAAACTGCTCTTTTGAAATTTTCTGAGGTCATTTTGGGTGATGTGATGGAAATTAGAAAAAGAAACCGCAAAGTGGCTGAAATTCCATTTAACTCTACCAATAAATTTCAGGTGAGTTTTTCTTCACAACTGGCAACCTCTTTTGTCACTAAAACTCTTCTTCCTGCACATATCCACTGATTAGCTCATAATTTGAATGATTCCTGGCCTTAGAATTAGTTCACAGGGGGATACAGGGCCTGAGGGTCCGGTAAACCCAGGTCGAGCTTCCTTTGGCCCCCTTTCTTCCCCTGAAGCAGGGTAGAAGGTGAAAAAGGTAAAGAGTTTTTCGTGGCCTGCTTCTCCTATGAATGATCCATACATATTAAAATACGCACAAACACACACCACACCGCCGCCGCCACCACCAGGTAACTTTTGTACAAGTGAAGAGCACCAATCACATGACGAAGGAGAAATGAGAGGTGGGGGAAGTGTGAAGAACTAATATCTATTGCTCACTGAGTACAGTTGGGCCTCTCTACCCTCCAATTCCACATTCATAGATGCTACCAAATGTGGATCAAAAATATCTGGAAACAAAATAATAGTATCTGCACAAAATACGTACAGACTTTTTTCTTATCATTATTCCCTGAACAATACATTGTAACAACTGTTTGCCTAGCATCAACATTGTATTAGATGGTGTAAGTCATCTAAAGGTGGCTGAAAGATTATGGGAAGATGGGCATAGATTCCATGCAAACACTATGTTATTTAGTATAAGGGACTTGAATTTTGATATCCTCAAGAGTCCTGGAGCCAATCTCCTGAGTATATCAAAGGACAGTTGTGTGTATCAGGCACTTTACCTACATTTCTCACTTAATTCTCACAACAAGGCTATGAGGTAGGACCAATGAATCCCAATTTATAGATAAGGAAAATTCTTGGAGTCCAAAGTGCATGCATTTTATACTGCACAGCGGTAGGACAGTTCAGTCTGATGATGTGAGGAAGGGTTTCCCTTGAGGAAGACGAGTCTCTCGGATGACTGGTCACACTGTTTTCCTGTCCCACGCCCTGATCCATTGGTAGAGCCCTCCTGTCCACCCACTGTGCAGGAAGAAAATGGCCACCCTCACCTCATTTCTCCCACCATTTCAGGGGTGGCCAATAGGCAACCATCTCCACCCTCCTTGTATCCTGACAAACAGCAGTTCATAGCCCAAGGCCCTAGTGCAGATGCGATTTTCCCCAGACTCTCAAGCTGGGCATAAGAACATACAGTCATGCATTGCTTAAAATTGGGGATGCCTTTGAAGAAGGTGTTGTTAGGTGGTTTCATTATTGTGCACACATCACAGAGTGAACTTGCACGAGCCTAGAAGGCTCAGCCCACTACTGGTATCATTTATAGGTGGTATAGCCAGTTGCTCCTAAGCTACAAATTTGTATAACCTGTTACCATACTGAGTACTGCAGATACTTATGATACAATGTTATTTGTGTATCTAAATGTATCTGAATATAGAAAAGGTACAGTAAAAATAGTAGGTAATATGAATTGTCAGCTCCACTATAATCTTAGGAGACCATCACCATGTATGTGGTCCCTTCTTGATCAAAATATCATTATGCAATGCATGACTGTATAAAAAGAGAATAACCATGTGTAAGGAAATTACCAGGGATTGTCTACTCATCTCGGTTTATATAGAACTTGGAATTAATGAGCAGCTGTTTGAGTTGCAGACATCTTCTTTGTGGATAATGAGCCACTAAAAGTTGTGGTTAGCTATACAGGCAATTAACAAAAATGTATTATGTAAAATTTCAAACCAGGGGAGCCTGGCCTGTTGGTACTCCTGTAATCTGCAAACTCTATGAGGCAGAGGCAGGAAGATCACAGGTACAAGCCCAGCATGGACAATTTAGCAGCCTAATGAGACTCCAAATTTTAAAAGAGTTGGGGATGTAGCTCAGTCTGAAGGCCCTGGGTTCAATCCACAGTACCAAAATAAAACAAATAAACAAAACAAAAGTATTTGAAGCCAGGAAATCAGTGTCTTATTTGAAACATAACTAAAGATAGAATGAGCAACAATTCTAAAATAACAGTAGCGGCATAACTAGCAGCTATTCTGAGCTAATTTCCAAATGCATGAAATCATTCCTTCTTACAATGACTCTGAAGCAGATAGAAGATGAGGAATTGAAGTGCAGAGGTTGGTACACAGCTGCGAGGGCCAGAGCCAGGTTTCAAACAGAGCTGGTAAAGCTCAGGATAATGACCTGCAAGTAGGAGCAGGTCTCAGAATGTTTCTGAGGCTCCATCTGTCACAGCACGGGCACTTCTTTCCATGTGAGAAGAGAGAGAAAGCCAGTTCTGGGGGCTTCCTATGGGCAAAAGCGGGCTATACAGACTTGGGACCAGACGTGGGGAGCAGGGCTGCGTGAGCCCTCACCAAAGAACTCAGAGATTCTGTTGGGGAAGGGGTGGAGCCCAAGAGTAGGGTGCCTACCTAGCATGGGAGGCCATGAGTTCAATCCCCAGCACTGCAAAAGCTACTCTCTTGAATGCCATTAGGACCACTTTACTTTTATACATAAGCAACACTCTATTTAAACAGGGCTTTAGAAGTCATGGCCTTGGAAATCTCTGTGTATCATTCAGCAGAAGGAAAAGAAAAGTGGAAAGTCCATGCCTTATTTAGTGTTAAAATAGCCATGCCCAAAGAGACTATCCAGGAAATTATTTAAAACTGATTACAGCAAACTGGTAGTGGTGGCCTGCACCTGTAATCCCAGCTATTTGGAAGGCTGAAGCAGGAGGATTGCAATTTCAAGGTCTGCCTGGGCAACTTAGCAAGACCATGTCTCAAAAAAAAAAAAAAAAAAAAGGAGAGAGAGAGAGATGATGTAGTTCAGTGTAGAGCAGTTGCCCAGTATGTGAGAGGCCCTGGGTTTGAACCTCAGCACTGCCCAAAAAACAGAAAATAATTTACTGGAAAGTTAGGACAATGCTTTATAAAGCTTTATATAAAGATGAATGTATTTAATTTTAAATGGTATCATTTATATCCTCTGTGATTCAGAACAAGACCTCTGGAACCTGTTATCCTGGATCTAAATTTCAACCTATGGTTGGAGGTGTAGCTCTGTGGTAGAGTTCTTGTGTGGCATGCATTAAGCCCTGCATTTAATCTCTAGTATGGCAAAAAAATATTCCAGCTCAACATCTACTCATGTGTGACTATTGAACCTCTCTGGGCCTCAGTTTCCTACTGATAAAAGCAATAACAGTGCTCATGGCTTTTTTTCTCTTTCCTCGATGCTGGGAATCAAACCAAGGGCTTGTCATGCTAGATAAACATTTCGCCATCAAGCTGCACTCCTGGTCTTTCAGGGATGTTTTAAGGATTAAATGCGTTAGTATGTACAGACATGAACAGTGCCTAGTATCTAGTGCACACCATAAAAGTGTTTATTATTCCTACTTTTAAATATGAAAGTGCCTCTTTTTCCCCCGACAATGCTGGAGATTGAACCCAGGGCCCTGAGAATGCCAGGCAAGCACTTCACCAGGGAACTGCACCTCAAACTCTGCCTGATCTTTTAGAAAATGATAGCAATAATAGATTGAAGGTTTGGGGGTTTGTTTTGCATAGGTCAGTTGGTTGGATGGATCAGGGTTTTTTTAATGTCGTTACTTGACCATAAAAAGAATAAGCAATTAGTAACCCTATTTGCCCTCTGCTATTTTTTCTAATTGTTCTCATCCTTGATATCCCAAAGTCCAAAGACTACTGATTTAAAATCAATTGTTAGATCAAAAATGGCAGAACTTTTCTTCATGACCTATTTGCTCCCAAAGATTACAGATTCCAAAAGCTTCCTTGAAATCCTTTTGTGTGCTTAGAAGAAAGAGCACTTCATATATAATAAGGGCTCCATGAAAGTGAGCCATTTTAGGGTTTTATAGGATTATTTTACATTCTTTAATCATCTTTTCTCTCTCTCTCTCTTTTTTTTCGGTTCCGGGGATCGAACTCGGGTCCTTGCACTCTCGCAGTGGGTGGCGAAGCCACTTAGCTAAACCCCGGCCCATCTCTAATAATCTTATTAGGGTGGCTCTAGAGACAGAATGGCTGGGTGAAGGGTGTTCCTGCCAAACACTGTTCCATTTTGATTTTTATTAGTACATGTTTGTAGGACACAGGGAGCACATTCATCCTGGGAAGGTGGCCCGTGTACATGATACATCTTAATTCTTTTTTTACACCTCCTTTCCTTTCTCTCCACTCCCCTCCCCTCCCTCCACCTCTTGTCCCTCTTCCATGTCAAACCTGTGGCCTTGTTCCTTTGCTGTCTTCCTGAAGACTCTGTGTGACAGTGTCCCCTTCCCCGCACCTCTGCTATTTTCTTTCATGCCCAGGTAGTAAGTTTGAACTGAGCCCAGCATGGAGAGGTGCAGGAACTCCTGCCCTCTTCGGAGCTGTGAACAGAGCTCTTATGAGAAATGGCTGCTCACCACGGGATGGAGGGGCTGAGCCCCTGAGGCCACTCTGACAGCCCCCAGCAGAGCCTGTTCCAGGCTGAGGGCCACATCTGGCCTCCTTAAAGCAATCAATTCCTTTTCTTTTCTTTTTTGTTCTTTCTTTCTTTCTCCCTCCATTCCTTTCTTCTTTCTTTTCTTTTTTTCCTTTCTTTTTCAGTACTGGATGTTGGACTTAGGGCTTTTGCACTGAGCATCTTTTTAAACAGTGTCTCCTAAACTTCTTGCCGCCTCAGCTCCCACAGTGCTGGGATTACAGACATGTATTACCATGTGCAGCAGTAGCCAGTTTCTGTTTGAAAGACAAGCTCCACTTTACAAGGATTCCAATCCGACAAATGTCTCTCTGGTCTCTGCTTATTAGTTGGCTACAAAGATTAAAAGGCTAGGACATACCTGGGGATGTCAGAGCTCCTCTTCCTCTATTACACCTCAAGGACAAGTGGGGAGAATGGGTTTCCCCTTCCTGTCCTGTTGCTAATTGGAAGAGCCATGGTAAATATACTGTGTCTTACATGCCCTCTGGATGCCTCCTAGCTGTCCATACACGAGACAGAAGACCCTGAAGACAAGCACTTCCTCGTGGTAATGAAGGGGGCCCCAGAGAGGATCTTAGAGAGGTGTAGCACCATCATGATCAATGGCCAGGAGCAGCCACTGGGCAAGAGCAATGCCACCGCCTTCCACACAGCCTACATGGAGCTGGGCGGCCTGGGTGAACGTGTGCTAGGTGAGTGCGGGCAGCAGAATCCCTGCCCACCTCTTGGGAGGCATGGACAATGAGGCCTCAAGAGCTGGCAGAGCAGCTATGTGTCACATGAATCATAAAAAGAACATGAGGGGCTGGGGATGTATCTAGGTGATGCAGAGATTACCTAGCATGGGCAAGAATCTAGGTTAGATCCCCAGCACTGAAAAAAAATATGATAAACAGGATGCAAATATATAAGAGGATACTGTATGATAGCACCAAGAATAGGGTTGCTTCCAGACAAGGAAAATCAAAAACATCAGGGTAGGAGTCACATTTTACACTGGGCCTTGAATGGCAGTACTTAAGGGAAATGGAGTGAAGGTATTTGTGTACAGGGGACCACAGAGGACATCCTGGGAAGAGATAGGGCATATGCACACAGGGTACAGTGAGCCAGCCCATGCCAAGTGTAGCAGAGTAGGTGAGATGGCAAAGGTGTGGGAGGCAGGGCCATAGAAATAAATTGGAGGTCACAGTGTGTAGGGCTTGAGTACATGGTTAAGGAATTGGAGTGTTGTCTGCCTTCAGTAGTGAACACTGGAGGCTTTGCAACAAGAGTGAGCTGGCCAGAGTTATAGTGTTTGTTAAGCATAGTCCTGGTAGCAGCAAGGAGAGGAGAGACACGAGACTCAGCAGGAGTCGGCTGTCTTCATTCAGCTGAGAGGGGGTGGCATGTGATGCATGGTGATGGGTGTGTGAAGGACGGGTCAGATGCAAGCATCACGATGGAATTAGTGGATATAAAAAATGATTAAGGGGCTGGGGATTTAGCTCAGTGGTGCCACTGCCTGCCTGCCTTGCAAGCGCAAGGTCCCAAGTTCAATCCCTGGTACAAAAAAAAAAAATAAATGATGAAGTACCCTTTTCATGAGTTGGTAAAAGTAATGCTAGCAACTGAAATGGGGCATGAGCCTTAGAAATACAAACACTGTGGTAACTGCAGTGGTCTCACAGGTGACAGTGAGTTCCTTTATCAGAATCATGGGTCAACAGAAAAGCACCAGTTCAGAACCATAGGATGATGAATTCAAGAAAACAGAAGCTCATGGTCAATGATAAGGCTCATTAAACAGCATGAAAGCTCTTGCCGGTAGACATGGAATCCATGGAATGTGTGTTTATAAAGGATATTAGAGTCTGTAAAACAGATAAAATGTACAAATGAGATGCTAATGATATAAGCATACCCTAAGGAACCCAGGCACCAAGTAATCTTTTCAGCACAGGATTCGCCCCCATCTGATTAGAATGGCTCCAGGAATGTGGTGTTTGACCTTTCAAAGTCTGTCTTACTGAAATCTGTAAAGAAGCAGACCATGCTGAGAATTAATTTTATGTAAAAGCTCATAAGAGGATCACACCATCTGGGAGGTTCCACCAGACACAAAAACGCCTTCTACCTCAGCCTGAGTGGCTGATGTCTGGGAGGAGAGGCTGGCTCTACCTTGTTCCTAATGCCCTTTCTCATGTGTTTATCTTGATTAAGGACCGAACTTGGTACCACTGACCAGATGCCCAAATTTCCTACCCAGTGTTGTCAAATATCTTGGGCTGGCTTCTCTGCCTAAAATGAGTTTTCAACCCCCAACCTTCCCTTCTTTCCCTGGAAAACACACCTTTCTCACATGTGACCTCCCTGGAAAAGTCTCACCTGACTCTCCAAGTAGCTGAAGTATAGCTACACTCCGAAGTCTGTACCATATTTTATTATGCTTGGTTTCTTTAGCTCTCAGTCCCATCACAAAACAGGGATATGTTCAGAAATAAAGGCTGTCCACTTTACTTATCTTAGTCTTTATACCTCTAGAACATAGCATAGAACCTAGTGATCATAATACATTATTTTGGATGAACATATCTTTCCTTTTAAAAGCATGTATTGTGGAATTGGAGGAATTAAACAATTCTGATATAGGCTAATGCATGGTAAAACAGTAAATAATAAAGGGCTGAGATTTCCATTTCTTTCTTTATTTATTTTTGGTGCTGGGGATTTGAGCTCAGGGCCCACAAATGCTAAGCACCTGCTAAACCACTGACCTATATCTTCTTTATTTTTGTCATTCCGTGTCCTAGTTTCATTGATTCCCAAATTCATACCCATTATAGGTTTCTGTCATCTCTACCTGCCAGAAGATGAGTTTCCAGAGAGCTATCCATTTGATGTAGATGCTATGAACTTTCCCACTTCCAACCTGTGCTTTGTGGGGCTTCTGTCAATGATCGATCCCCCTCGGTCCACTGTGCCAGATGCAGTTGCCAAATGCCGGAGTGCAGGGATCAAGGTGGGAGTTATTTTCATGACTTAAGAAGCCCTCCAGTTAGGTTGCATCCCTTTCTAAGAATGATGGTCATAAGACATGGAGAGTACTTAGGCTCTTTAAGTAAATATCATAGCTCCCTTTAACCTCTACTTTCACTATGCTAAGATTTCAATAACTAATCTGTAAAAGCAAAAGGATTGTGTCTCTGTGGAATGAACCACAATGAGAATCTCACAGTGCCATGAATTGACCACATCTTACCTTAGACCATAATAGATAATTTTAAAAAGTGTTATTAGTCAGTTTTGAGGTTCAGCCTCCATCACCTGCTAATCTTCATGATATTAGAACCAAAATATGAGTGTCCATTACCATGTTCGTATCAAGACTATTGAAGCAACATGGGGCTGCCTCAGGTAGACATCTATAGGCCCTTTCACAAATAAAGTGACATCAAAGTAGAAGAGCCTCCTCTAGCATCAGAGGAGGGACTATAAGAAGCCTAGGAGCAAGGGTAGACCCAATAGGACAAGTGTGTCCTTCATGACAGTTGTGTCTTCGATCCAGAACTGCTCGGAAAGCAAAACACACCAGCCACAAATAATACTCTGCCAGGTCCTGATGCTAAACAATGATCTCTGCTGCCACCAGCTGAGTCCCTCATGCCCCACGAGTCCTTGATGTCTGTATTCTAGGTCATTATGGTCACAGGAGATCATCCCATCACAGCCAAAGCTGTCGCCAAGAGCGTGGGGGTCATTTCAGCCAGCAGTGAGACGGTGGAAGACATTGCCAGGCGCTGCAGTATTGCTGTGGAGCAAGTTAACAAACGGTAAGCACTGAACCAGTGCAGCAGAAACTCAAGTTCTTACCCAACTAAAGAGCTATACTACAGAGCACAGCATCTTTTTGCCACACATTCTCATAGGGTAATGCTCGGCTGGCTTGACCTATACAAAGTGATTTGCATATCCAATCATTCATTCAGAAGTTTACCGAGTCCCTAATCTATGCCAAGCCCTATATTGATGCCATGAAAATAACTCTATGTGTTCCTCGTTTGAAATGTCAGAATCCAATGAGTTCAGTCATGTGCAGCTTAACAATAGGGAAACATTCTCAGAAATGCAATTGCATCATTGAGTGAGCATGATAAAGTATATTTACACAAACCAAGATAGCTACAATATCACTAGGTGGCAACGTCTCATAGGACTTCTGTCACTGATTAAAAATCATCATGTGTAAAGAAGATGTGGGTGTTTTATAAAATGGAGTACTACTCAGCCATAAAGAATGAGAAACTAGAGTCATTTATAGCTAAATGGATGCATATTAAGGCCATACTCTTAAGTGAAATCAATAGGACACACGTGTGTAAATACCGAATAGTTTCTCTAGTGTGAGAAACTGAAAGTGTAAATAAGGATTAAAAGGATTCATAACTAATAATTGATACTTTGAAATAGGAAAAGGTCCAAAGGGGTAGGTGTGATGGGAGGAGATGGGGAAAGGAAAGAAGGGGAAGGAAAAATTATGAAAAAAGAAAAAAAAATGGAAACGAAGTCTATGTAAATAGGGAACGGTGGAGGGGGTGAAGGGCACACAGGTAATGGAGAAAAAATAAGAACCAAGATACATCATGAACAGGTACAAACACCCAATGATAAATGTAAACATATTGTACACCTAAAATGTACCAATAAAAGAATTTAAGCAAAAAAAATCATCATGTGGCATGGGACAGTAGATCTGAAAACCTATGTGCTCAATTTAAAGAAAAACTAAACAAAAGGCTTATGTATAAAAATCACTTGCCATTGATCCAGTTGTATCATCAAGAATATCAAGAAGCCTTTGGGTTTCCGGCACCACCATATCCAATAAGCATCTTAGGTATTTAGCTATGGATTCATTTGGCTTCGTAATGGCTAGTTAAGTCAACATACCCTATTTGGTAGTAAAAAGAATAGAAGCTTCCTAAGGAAAGCTTTTTTCCTTCTTTCTTCTAATTATTTTAAGCATGTCTATCCTTTAATTCACCCATCTATTCATTCATCAGTTAATTCTTTCAACAATTACTTTTTGAGTGCTAAGTATATCCCAGGTACAGTGCCACACATGCACTATGGCAGCAAACAAAACAGACACTGTTCTCGTGGTTGGGGCTTTCTATGTAGCCAAGAAGGCAGAAAAGAAACTAATTGTGATATGATCAATATAATGAAGAGGACAGCAGTCTGGATTGTGAAACATCTCCAACAAACTCCAACAAGAACAACAATGTGTTCCGTAGGGAACACATTGCACATAGACTTTTACAAACCTGAAAGAAAAAACATCAAAGAGTTGTTTTATCTGTTGGCATAAGGAAATTCTGGGACCCAGAACATAGGAATAGGCAATTTTTGTTGTTTTGTTTTGTTTTGTTGTTTTGGTGGAACTGGGCATTGAACTTGGGGCTTTTTGCTGGGCTACATTCTCAGCCCTTCTTTACCTTGAGGCGGGGTCTCCAACTTGTGACCCTCCTACCACAACCTCCCAGAGTTCTGGGATTACAGGTGTGCACCACCACACTCAGCTCGTTTGTTTTTGTTCCTGTTTTTGTTTTTGGTCCTGCCGTGGATTAAACCCAGGGTGTTGTACATGCTAGGAAAGTACTCTACCACTGAACTACATCCTCAACCCCAAGCAGGCTGTTTTTACCCTATTTTTCCTTGTGAAGTAAAGCACTGCCCCCAGGAAACACTCACTGCTTACTTGTTTCTGGAAGGGAAAGGCTACTTGGCATTTTTTTTCCGTATTACTACAGGATACTAGGAAATGACCCTTAACTTTTAGCCTCAGTTTACTGTCTTAAAATGGAAACCAAAATGTCTCTACTACCTATAGCCCCTGAGATCTTACTAGAGTATCAAATGTCAAAGACATTGTATTCTGGATAAACCCAAAAAGACTCTTGCCTATACCCTGCTCAGAACAGTGTTTCAACCTAAGATCAGGCCTGGTCCTCACCTAGTTTCTTCTGGCCCTTTCAGGGATGCTAGAGCTGCTGTGGTGACTGGCATGGAGCTGAAGGACATGGCCCCGGAACAGCTGGACGAGATCTTAGCCAACTACTCAGAAATTGTCTTTGCCCGGACATCTCCCCAGCAGAAACTGATCATCGTGGAGGGCTGTCAGAGGCAGGTGTGTAGATGGCAGTGCCCAGGCCTCTTGTCCTTGGAGAAATGAGGGCAGATGTCTGGTCACATTTGAGACCCTCTTATAGCTACACACTCCCCAGATTTCTGCATTTTATCCCAAGTGTAATAGTTGTGGCTATCAAAGGTTTTTAGAGTTATAAAGATATAACATTCATTATGTGAAGACATTAGATACATTCATCCCTTGGAGTCCACAGGGCTTTTGTTCTGGGAACCCCCAAGGATACCAAAATCTATGGATGTTTAAATCCCTTTATAAGATGAGGTAATATTTGCATAGAAGCTACACACATCCCAACCAGTGGCCTCTTGAACCCATTTACCCTTATTTTCTCAATGGGCAAACACAGGATGCAGTTGTTGCTGTGACCGGGGATGGAGTGAATGACTCTCCGGCCCTAAAGAAGGCAGACATTGGGATTGCCATGGGGATAGCAGGCTCTGATGCTGCTAAAAACGCAGCTGACATGGTCTTGCTGGATGACAACTTTGCGTCTATTGTCACAGGAGTAGAGGAAGGTGAGTACGGTTTCACGGTGTGTTCCCAATGGCCAGAGGGGCCTGGGGGGTGATGAACAACTCCGATAAGGAGACACATTTTTGCCTAGGTCGCCTGATCTTTGACAACCTAAAGAAGACCATCGCATACACCTTGACCAAAAACATTGCTGAACTCTGCCCCTTCTTGATCTACATAATTGTCGGGCTCCCCCTGCCCATTGGCACCATTACCCTCCTGTTCATCGACCTGGGCACAGATATAGTAAGTGGCACAAAAAGGAACTGTCTGATATCCAACCCAGGGGTCACGTGAACTTTCTATGTACAGAGTTATTCCCTTCAAGGGCCGTGAGATGGACCAAGTTGATGCTTCTCAAACTTTCATACCATGAGCCCTGAAGTGCTGCATTTTTAACAAGCTTCTGGGTGATGCCAGTTCTACTTCTCCACAGACCACACTTCAAAGCAAGGGACTAGAGATGCTGTCAAGGATTTGGAAATTAAAATCACTCCATGTAGAGCTTTTCAGAGTATGAGTCTTGGAGCTAGGATGTAGCTCAGTGGCAGAGTGCCTGGGTTCAATTCCCAACACTGAAAAAAAAAAAAAGACATGCCCCTTGACCCTCCATGAAAGTATGGCAGTGGTTAGTTTCAGCCCATGTGCCTCCTAATCGTTTGAGGAAGACAGAGTAACTACCCAAATAATCCATGTCCCTCTGGGGGCCCAGTGGCTAAAGTAATAAGCCCACAATTATCCCCTATGAGAGAATCTGATCTGGAAGCCACTCACCTAGCCACAGTACAAAATAGCAGTCATTAAGGCTCACAAAGCCCTGTCCTGCAATAATATCACCTGAACCTCTCCTCTTCTGGTGTCCCCTCTTCCCATTAAGGAAGCCCCATGTGCCTCTGGCTCACCCAGGCCCAGAGGAAGCAAGATGAATCCAGCATGAACATAATCCTACAAATTACCTTCTTCTTCCCTCATGTTTGATGCAACACCTAGGTATATTCCCTGCATTTGGAGGAGATTAGACATGTTTTAACCTTTGAGGGGAATTGAGGTCCCCACAGTAGACAGATAACTTTCCCAGCCTTTTAAATTTGCTCACTTTTTCCACTTCTGTAGTTCTCCAAGTGTGGAACTTGTTAGAAATGCAAATTCTCTGGCCTCGGCCCAGACTTTCCAGACTAGAAAGTCTAGAGGTGGGACCCAGTAATCTGTCTTGTAAAGGTCCTCTTAATGTCAGAATCTGGGAAAGGACACTGTTCTACTACATTGCTTTGGGATCCAACTACATACCAAAGGGAGAAGGGTGGTATGAGAAACTCTCCATGGAGGAAACAGGTGTTTTATCAGCATTATTTAGAACCACCAGCATATGGTGATAATAAGAAGCAGATTAATTTCTCTCTTTTCCCCCCTTGTGGTCCTGAGCATTGAAACTGGGGTCCCATGCACACCAGGCAAGTGCTGTATCACTGAGCTAAATCTCCAACCCCAAAGCAGATTGATTTTTAAAGCCAGCTCTTTAAATTCCTCACCCACAGTACATCCCCTGTTGCCTGCACTCTGGCATGGAGCCGTTCCCCATTCCCACCACCCCCAGGGCAATTCAGCAGCCCTCCACCTGCCCCTGGCCCACCTTTGCTGGGCCACGGCTGTCTGCAGCATCGTGGGTAGCCCGAGCACCCCAGGCTTGGGCTTCACAGGCCTCTGCCCCTCTAGATCCCCTCCATCGCCTTGGCATATGAGAAAGCTGAAAGCGACATCATGAACAGAAAGCCACGCCACAAGAAGAAGGACAGACTGGTGAACCACCAGCTCGCCATCTACTCCTATCTGCACATTGGTATGATGAAGGCGTCTCCTCCCTGCGAATGTGGTCTTCTTTTGGGAGTAGGTGTGGGATGGCAGGAGGGGCTGAGAGGAATCCCATGGCCAGTAAGGTGGTGCTCTGAGGCTGCTGTAGAGCCTACAACCTCATCTCTCTCCCTTTCAGGCCTCATGCAGGCCCTAGGAGCTTTCCTTGTGTACTTCACCGTCTATGCACAGCAGGGCTTTTGGCCCACCTCTCTCATCAACCTGCGGGTACGATGGGAAAAGGATGAACTGAACGACGTGGAAGACAGCTACGGACAGGAGTGGGTGAGTCGTGAGCGCTGATGCCAGCGTCTTGGGGTTGTGGTCCTCGCCTCTCACTGACCAGCCCGGAAGGACTAGAACCTTCGTGTTCCTGAACGGCGTTAATGGGACCCCTAGAAGCATCTCAGTGAATGCGGGGTCCTTGGTGACCCTGGTTCAGCCTGTGCCAGGATTCGGCCTCATCTCTCAGACTGGACCCTAAGAGCCCCCCTTTTCACATTGTCTTTGCCCTTGATGTGAAAGTGTAACCAGTTCAGTGATGCCCACAGTTGGGCCAAATGGATCCTTCTTTCCAAACAGAAGACAGTGGCTCACCCTCAATCTGGTGAGAGGATCAAGCTTCATAAAACCACAATGAACCCTCCCTGGAGTTCTTCTCCAGGACTCACAGCCTCATCTTTCCCTGTCCATTCACAGACAAGGTACCAGAGGAAATACCTTGAGTGGACAGGTTACACAGCCTTCTTTGTTGGCATCATGGTTCAGCAGATAGCAGATCTGATCATCAGGAAAACCCGGAGGAATTCCATCTTCCAGCAGGGTCTCTTCAGGTACTTCCTATGTCTGACCTCACGGTCAATGGCCCACCATGGCAGGATGCAAGAGTCTGCTCATTTGCAGGACCTACCTGTAGCCATGACTATAACATAGGAGGCATTGATTGACTCCACTGGTGGCACGGTGTGCTGGGTGAATGGTTATGGAGCCACTGAAGTTCAGAGTCTGTTTGCTTTTGTATATGTTACAGAAATAAAGTTATTTGGGTGGGGATTGCCTCACAGATCATCATCGCCCTGATTCTGTCCTACGGCCTTGGGAGTGTCACAGCCCTAAGTTTCACCATGCTCAGGTGAGCTGACCTTCACCAGCCTGGAGGAAAGGTAACAGTTCCTGTCTGAGCTGTTATGGCCTAAATAAACATTGAGTCCTGCAGTCTTCCCCTTAAGTCTTTCCAAAGAGATCAAACTGATGCTGTGCTGTATAAGTCCAGCCTCTGACCTACCCATTTCCCAAAACAATAAATGGGTTTCCAAAGGCCCTACCCTCTCATCTCTACCCTCATCCAAAAGGTTGTGCTAAAGGCAGATATTGCTTCTAGCAGTCATAGCTCAGGTTAAGTGAGGAGCTTTGTGCTGTATAGCATAGTGAATTTGTTGTGCTTTCCAATAAGGCAGGAAAAATGAAAAGGAAGCCTTCCTGCCTGCTGGCCAGGGGATAGGCTATTGCTCTGGACAAGCTAGGGCTCACCTTACTCCCTTCTGCTTCTAGGCCTCAGTATTGGTTTGTAGCTATCCCACACGCCATCTTGATTTGGGTGTATGACGAAGTACGAAAACTCTTCATCAGGCGCTACCCTGGAAGTGAGTAGGAATCCACTTTTTTTTTTTTTATGTGATGCCGGGGATGGAACCCAGTGCCTTGCTCATGTTAAGAAAGCGCTTTACCACTGTGGTACACCCCCAGCTCAGCAATATGATTTTTGAGGCCCTGTGTGCCACCTTCCATAGAATCTCCATCTCTGATGTACTTTTTTTTTATCTCTACAGGTTGGTGGGATAAGAACATGTATTACTGAGACCATATCGCTCACTGGAAGATCTCTCTGCAGTACAGACATCATGTAGATTTTCATACAGAAAACTACATAAAAGATAGTTTGTACTTCAAAGCTGAGATTTTACTGTTTATACAGGATTTTCATCTCTTTCTCCATCTCCTTATCTTAGAACATGTGAACTCCAAAGTAATGGTATAGAGAAGAATGTGTTTATATATATATAAAGCTTTCTGTGTTAAGTAGTCTTGTGTAACCCAAGTGCCTCCTGTGGTGGTCTTCTTAAACTACAATAGAATTGCTCAGACCTCATTTCCTCACCCTAGTAAAGACCAGTGACCCGCTGAGATTTCTGTAAATCCCCCTAAGAACATATGTGTTCACAATCATCTTGTTCCTAAAAGGCTGCCTCAGACAGTGTGCATCCCAGCACCACTGACGACCTCAGTTTTGACTGAGACACCCTTGCTGTGACAGTTTCCCTGGTGGTGTCACATTATCCCACCTCCCATCTCCTCCCTGACACCTTTGTGTCTCCCTTTCCATGTCACCCTCTACCAGAGCCCCCAGTAGGAAACTCCACACCCCTCTTGTACACCCTAACTCAGAATTCTCAGCCCATCCAGAGGGACTTTTATTTTCCAGGGTCAACCTCACCAGAATCACTGTGGCCCAAATAGCTGTTGTTGTTGTTGTTGTTGTTGTTATTTTGGTGATGCTGGGTATTGAACTCGGGGCCTTCCCACTGAGCTACATCCCTACCCCTTATATTTAAATTTTAACACAAAGCCTTGCCAAGTTGCCCAGGCTGGACTCCAGCTTGCAATCCTCCTGCCTCAGCTTCCCAAAGTGCTGGGGTTACAGATGTGCACCACCACACTCAGCTCAGTATTTCTTGTGAAACAGTTGGCAAGTGCTGTTCAGCAATCATTTTATGTAAATGTGTTGTGACTTAGGTATATTCATGTGTGACACATACATTCATGTCAACCTCTTGAGAGGTCACCTTTTTTAAGTAAAAGATGTTTTATAAAATCAAGTCTCATTGTGGTATTCTAATTCAATCCAGTTTTCTAAAATATAAAGGTCAGATCACAAATAAATGAGCTAGGATCCTTTTTTGCCCTTTTGCTTTTTCTCATCATTTTACCTCTCTGAAGATCTGGAAATGTTGCCTCATTCCAGCTCTCAGGAGACAATTAATGCTTTCTAGACTTCAGCTAAGAATAACTTGCCCTTCTTTCTCCTGCCAGGCTTCCCAAGTGCTGCTGGGTGTGATCCTTGGCAGCTCTCAGTCCTGCCAAAGCCAGCAGAAGGCTGTCAGTATGGCACAAAGCCACAAAGTCTGACCTGGAGGAGCCCTAAATCTAAGGGTTTAGATCTGATGTGCAAGTCTCTTCACAGCAGCAACCATGTCTGGAATTACTTGCGTATTCCTAGTTACTGATTCTTGCAAAATATTGATAAATATTTGTAAAATGAAGAAATAGCTCATTTAAGGAATTCCAGAAATGAGACTGGTATATCAAGTTGCCAGAGACCCCTATAGTCAGGTTCCAGTACCCACCTGCCCAGTGTGCAACGCAGGCCTGAGAAAAAGAATACACTAAGAGACAGAACTAAGAGAGAGAGAGCAGGGTGCCTGGACAACCAATGCCAGTGGAACCGACAAAAGTGCTGGACAGTCCCAGGCATTGATTTTTATTGGCAATCAATTGGGGTAAAGGCAACGTGTGGTCTTTATGGAAATTCATGTAAACAAGGCTCATAAAGGACAAAACAAAGCATTCGCAAATTAGGAACAGAATAGACAAAATATATGATTGTAATTGGAACACTGTCCTTTGAGTCTGAAGGTTTTAGTTGTCGGAACGGAATTGGGGTGCGAGCTACTCTGACCTCGGCATGTGGGCTTCAGCCAAACTCATTTCTCAAAACAAGCCAATTGTGGGGTCAACTCCTTACAGCCCGCTTTGGGCATAATCAGTATTACAGTCCTCTGCGTCAAGTAGCTTTATAAAGCTATAGACAGAAAAAAGCCATAAAATCCTTTCCCAGAGGGTTTGTTGGGTTTTGTGTGAGGAAACAATCATGACCTAGTCAGAAACCTCTACAGGGACTGAGAACAGACTGCTGGACCCTTCACCTGTCACTCATTAAAAGTATAATTTGTGGGGTCAGGGATTTAGCTCAGTGGCACCGCTCCTGCCTCACAAGTGCAAGGACCTGAGTTCGACCCCCGGTACCAAAAAAAAAGTGTAATTTGTGTTTTCTTCTAAGACAGGGACTTAAATGTGGTTTTGTTGTTGTTGTTTTGCCAAAAACCAAATCTCTTCATTTGGGCCTACAGGTGCCCAATAGGTAACTAAAAGTAGAACAAAGTTTGACCTTTATTTTTTATTCCTTATTACATTAAAACTTTGGATATAAGCATGTTAGTCATTTAAGAAAAGAAAAGTAGTCAGAGAAGCTCAGCCGGTCCCAGCACCCAGAAGGAAGCTCCCCCCCTGCCATCCCAGGCTCCTAGGGCAGAGAAGGTGAGCCGGTCCCAGCACCTGGAAGGAAGCTCCCTGCCTCCATCCCAGGCTCCTAGGGCAGAGAAGCTCAGCTGGTCTCAGCACCCAGAAGGAAGCTCCCCCACCGCCATCCCAAGCTCCTAGGGCAGAGAAGGTGAGCCGCGTGGGCGCCAGAAGCACCCCCCACCCCACGGAAATGAGAAGACACATAAACAAGTCTCAAAAACAGACTTCTGGATCACCTACAGCAACCCCAAAGGGAAACGAAATGGAACAATCTGATACTCAACCACCTGGACTCTCTGAACTGGCAACAAAAGAGGATCTGTGAAAAAGGAAATCAGAAATAATTACTCAGATAACAGCAAAGATTTTCCTCATGGTGCAAGACATAATTAATAAATCTAGAGAGGACACAGATAAAAAAAATAGAGGATCTGAGGAACATGATGGAATCCCAACATAGGAAACAAATGGAATCCATAAAACAGATACAAACAGATTTCCAAGAGATTAAAAACTCCATGGAAAGTCTGCACAGCAGAATGAACCAATGTGAGGATACAATTTCAAATATAGAAGATAAGATTGCAATTAGTGAGGAGGAAAAGAAAACTGCTTTAAAATTGTAAGGGAACTCGAGAAATCAATCCAGCAGCTGCTAGACGATGCAAAGAAGAATAACATAAGACTGATTAGAGTCAATGAAGAAACAGGAGAGAGTGCAGATGACATAAAAAATATTGTTTGCAGAAGTAATGGCAGAAAACTTCCCAAGCAGGGGAAAAGAACTTGACATACAGATAAGTGAGGCATATAGGACTCCAACTAGCCTTAATCAAAAAAACTACACATAGGCATATAATAGTTAGGATTCCAGAAATCCAACAGAAGAACAAAATTCTACAAGCAGTTAGAGAAAAGAAACAAATCACATACAAAGGAAAGCCCATCAGAATCACAGCAGACTTCTCAATGCAAACCCTCAAGGCAAGAAGAGCTTGGAGTGATGTATTTCAAGCCCTAAAGGACAACAGCCTCCAACCCAGATTGATGTACCCTGCAAAACTATCTTTCCAAATTGATGGAGAAATAAGATACTTTCATGATAAAGAGCACCTCAGGAACTTCTCGAATACCAAACAGGCACTCCAAAAAATTTTAGACAATACCCTAGGAAAAGACAATGAGGAACACAACCCCAGGAAACCTAGCAGAATGAATCCATTGGGCATGACAAATTAAACACAAAGGGGGAGAATCCAACAAAAAGAAAAAGTCATGACAAGGCTTTTAAAACTTTTAACTTCATCGCCCTAATGAGTGTATAATTCAGTCTTATTATTGTACTGATTGCTATTTTTCTAATTCTAGAATTGCACACCATTCCTTGTGCTATACTGGCTATTTATCATCTTCTTATGGCTACATTTTAATTGGGTTGTCTATTAATGAGCTCTAAAAATTCTTTATATATTCTGGTCATAGGTTATATGTATTGTAAATGGGGTCTGTTTAAGGACTACTTTTCATTTTAATGATGTCATTTAAAGTTCTAAATTTTGATGGAATCTCATTTATCAATTTTTTTCTTTTATACATCATGTTTTTTGTATCCCTAGGTAGTTCTTGCCTACCCTGAATTCATAAATATTTTCCCTTATAATTTCTTCTTAAAGTTTTATACTTTTAAGGTTTCTTATTTAGATTCATAGATCCCTTCAAGTTATTTTCATGTATGGAAAAAAAGGGTTGAAGTTAATTTTTTATATACGGATACAAGGTGTTCTAGTGTCATTTCCTGCAAACACTATCTCTTCCTCGGCTCTTGAATTGAGTTTATATTCTATAAAATGCTAATGTTAAATAATCTTTCAAAACTCAGTGGACCATATATGTGTGGTTCTATTTCTAGATTCTCTGTTTTATTCAAATGATCTATATGTCTTTCCTTACACCAACACTGCCTTGATTACTGTAGCTTTAGAAGTCTTAAAATTAGGTACTAAACATCTTACAACACTGTTTTTGTTTTTGTTATATTTCTTCCAGAGTTAGTTTCATTAATTTGTCTTCCAAGGTACTTCTTAGAAGTTGTCAAATTTATTTCAAAAAAAATTTTTGTAATATGCTTTCTATATCCTTTTAAATTCTGTAAAATCTGTGGTAATGTCTCCTAGATCTTAATATTGTAATTTTAAAAATGTATAACTGATATTGTGTAACAGGAAGAAAAGGTCTAAAAGACCAGGGAAATTGGGAGGGGTAGGGGAAGGGAAAGAAGAGAAAGGAAAAAATATGAAAAGAGGAAAAAAAATGGAAACAAGGTCTTTCCAAATAGGGAAGGGTGGAGGGGGTGAAGGGAGGGCAAGGGAAGGGGAAAAAAAATAAGAACCAAGAGACTCATGTAAAGGTACAAGATCCCAATGATGAATGTAACTGTATTTTATACTGAAAATGTACCAATAAACTTAATGGGGAAAAAAAAAGAAAAGAAAAGTAAAAGAAACAAAACACAGGGCCGGGAATTTAGCTCAGTGGTGCTGCCACCTGCCTCACAAGCTCAAGGTCCTGAGTTCGACCCCCAGTACCAAAAAAAAATAATTGCTTATATGAACTAAACTTACTTAGCCAACCTCATAACCCTGAGAGACTGAAGATGCCAAGGTAAGAGTAGTTTTCAGAAATTAGAGACACGAGTACTAACTTTTATAACATCAGTTCCAGACCCTCTTCTGGAGGGGAGCCTAGAACTCTCTAGTCATTGTCCTAAACCTAGGGCCACCTGGGATTCCATCAGAGCCTCGGAAGACTAAAACTGTTCAAACAAAACAGCTATTTTACGGGAACCAAATTGCCTCTCAAGCCATGAGCATTCCTCCTGAGCTACAAAACCAGGACTGAAATAATAATCAACCAGGCCCCAGCACCCCATAAAACTGGTGCTACCTTTCAGGTAATCTGACCCTCTTTATCAAGTGAGTGTGCCCCCTCCAGCTGTTGAGCCTGGTCTCCTTTCTCTATTCTCATTCTTCTTTGTCAGCTCATGCTAAAGTCCCTTACCATTGTCTCTTTCCAATTAAAGTGTTTCTCCTACAAAGTTATGGCTTAATTTTAATTTCCACTGTCACTAAAGCAAGGACTCAGGCTAGTATGACAAGGGGGCTACTTAAAAAATAATAAAGTTAATTTAATTCTAATTGGTATGGAAGAATAGCTCACAGATATAAAGAGGAGACTAGATTCATGGGTTTTTTGCTTTTTAAAATCATCTTTTATTGTGATTATAAAATTGCAGCACACTTAAGGAAATTTGGAGTAATGTACACCTGTAGTTCCAATATTTGCAAGGCTGAGGCATGAAGACTAAGAAATTGAGACCAGCCCAGGCAGCACAGTGAGAGACTATCTGGAAAGATGTAAAGAAGGAAAGAAAAAAATTTGAATAAATTAAAATCACCCTAAATCTCACTAGCCAGTAGCATACTTAAAGAGTAGTTATTTCTTTGGGGGTATTATATACTACACTTATGTTTAGATAAAATTAAAATATAAAGGTTTCTATTCTGCCCCTTTTTTGCCATTTTTATTTAACATTAAAAATTATGATAGTGGGGCTAGGAGTGGTTCAGGTGTAGAGAACTTGCCTAGGATGGGGAAGGCCCTAGGAATTACTAGCACGGCAGAAAATAAAATAAGAAAGAAAATGTTGTTAATGACTAGACAGTCTATGTTATGAGTATGCTAACTATATAAATGAAAATGATTCATTTATTTCCTACTATTCATCTTTCCTAAAAGGGCTTCATCTTGTTCCTAAATCTTGTACCACATCTCTGATTTTGTTTTTTACTGATTTGTCAAAATCAAATTGAAGGATTAAATGCATTTTAAGGCTCTTGATGCATATTCAAGATAAACTGTACCGATTTACATTCCCATAAGTAATAATAAAGGGAATGTTTACCTTGCCTGAAATTAGGGTAGGAAAGACCTGTCAATGAATACTGACCTTTATTCATTCAGCAAAGATGTAGGAAGTGCTTCTATAAAGCCTGAAAAAACAGCCAGGAACAAGCCCTGGATCATAGGGAAGTGTCCAGGAGGGAGATATACCCTTCCAGGTCACACACCCAGTGACCTTCCTCCAACCAGACCCTGCCTCACAGTAGTACACCCAGGCTGCTAAACTCACCAGTGCCCCAGTTCACGAATGCATATAGCATCCCCATGATCCAATCACCTTACAAACACATGAGGCTTTGGAGAGACACTTCAGATCTGTCGTAACAGGAGGCATGTGATAAGCTCTGGGAGGGAGCACATGACCCATAAGGACAGGGAGAGCAATAGGGAGGGAGCTAGAGAGTAGGGAGTAACTTATTCTACAGTGTCTCAGAGATAATGTGATGAGGTTGGTGTTCATTTAAAAAAAGCTATTCTAAGATGGTTCCTAAAGGCAAGGTCCTGATCCAGTTGATGTATCAAGATTACTTTGGCCTTTATGTAACAGACGGGAGGAAGACCCTGTGAGGATGGCAGGAAGCATGAGTTCATTAGCCAGAATAGCTGTGACTTAGACTAAGCTGGCAGCTAAGTGGTGGAACCAATATGGGAGGATTCGGGCTCTGTGAGCATGTATGTGAGTGTCTGTGTGCCCACCTGTGCCTTCAACTGGACACCAATGGAGGAATTTTATAAGGGAGGGCACCTGTAGGTAACTCAAGACTTACTTCTATGTTCAACTCAGTCCCCCAAAAACGCCACCAACCATCTTGACTGACCAATCACCATGCCCATGTTGCAGAGAAGTGAAGAAACTTGTCCTAAACTCTGCTTTGGCAGGATGGCCATACTCCCCAGTTTGCTTGGGACACCTGCTGTCTCAGTGCAACCAGCACTGTAAAATAGAACTTTAAAAGTTAGCTTTTTAACTTTAGAGACAAGTGGCTCCTCCAAACTTCCTCAGGCCTAGAACATGAATGGATACCTCCATCTCCTCAGCCCAGATGAATGGACAGGATATGCAGATGCTGGCCTCAGTTTCCTTTCCACAAGAAAGAAGACAATGAGCTAAAGATGGCTAGAAGTGATAAAGCAAGTGTGGAGATGTGCATTATTTCTGTTTTCCCTCTCCTCTCTGTTCCTTACTGTAAAAGACCCTTGCCCACCAGTACATGGGGAGATGATGATTTGAGGCAAATGGGCCCCTCCAGCTCCTTGAAACTAACTTTGAATGAATCCCTTTTCCTTATTTTTACCAAAATAAATGGCCTTTGATTTGGTCAGTGGTGAGCCAATGAACCTAAGCATATGAACCTGAGGGGCCAGTAAGTTTTGGTGAGCCAGCTAGAGAAAAGTTCCAGCTCCTGAGAGGCATCCATCCCAGCAGGCACTTAGGAAAAGGGAATGAGTGCTTTGGCTAGCTGAACCAATGGTCAGGGCTCCAAGGACATTCCAGCAGCTTCTGGGGACACTCCTGCACCTGGAAATGACACTCCTTTCCTGTTCATGGCATCAGCTGCCTATAAATGCTTTTGTTAGTAAAAGGGAAAAGATTGTTTGGAAAGCTGATGGGCTCTATCTGATTTCCCACTGGAAAGTGCACTCCGAAGATTACTGTCACCACCATTTGGACCTTCTCTTATGCCACTAGGCAGTGTCCTTTGGGTGCGGTAAGCACCTTCACTATTAAGGGCCTTCTGGGTTTATTATAAGTCATTTGGGGGCCCTGATTGATCAGAGGCTTGGCAGTGCCATTTGGGGTAGGTAAGCAACTTCACTATTTGTGGCATTTGGACCTACTATATAGTAGGCAACAGGGTTTCAGTACATCAAAAGCTATATACTAACTGCACAGGTTGCAGCCAGTATTCTATAATGAGGGGGCTGCCTGAACTGTATCTTCTCCACAATGTGAATGTGAAGCAAAAAGTTCTCCCCCTTTAAGACCCAATGGAGCATTCGGTTTGGCCAGGGAGCCTTCCCTTCTGGGACAGGAAAATACCTCTGAGGCAGTATGCAGTTAGAGATTAAATTCATCCTACAGAGATGTGAGGCCTCATCATTCCTTTTCCTTGTCTTTAGAGTTTCTTATGAACACATCTGGAGACTTGTGCCAGCCATTTTGAGCCTTGAGATAGTCTGAGGCTTCTTCATGAGCAAATCTGGAGTGTAAGGTTCTTTAACTATCTGATAGGAAGGTTTGAGTTCAGAGACTTTAACAAGTAGAGACAGTGGGGCATGCTTAAAGATCAGTTGTGATTTGCTCAGGAATGAAAGTACTTGTGGCCACTGGGGATTTGGCTCACTGGTTCCGCCACCTGAGTTACAAGCAAAAGGTCCAGAGTTCAATTCTCTGGCACCGAAAAAAAAAAAAAGAACGTATTTGTGGTACTTTGTAGTTCCCTAAAACAGTTCTAGTAGTTACATGTGACTCAGAAAAAGGAGATTTTATTGTGATACAACATGGCCTGTATAACTGAAAGTGCACTCTGATTTCATACCAAGTGTCCTTAAGAATATTCTTTGGGGGCCGGGGATTTAGCTCAGTGGTTTCGATGCCTGCTGTGCAAGCTCAAGGACCCGCGTTCGATCCCCGGTACCAAAAAAAAAAAAAAAGAATATTCTTTGGACAAACTTTGGCCAGGATAACATCCATAGCTGCTTTCCTTTCCCTTTTCTAGATTAGTAGCAAGTATAAACAAGTTTCTTCTATCATCAGTGTGAGAGTCCCCAAGAATGAAACAAGGAACTTATCTCATCCTTTTGTAGTAGCTTCACTGACCTGTGTGGCTGAAAAAGAATTTTCACAATGCATCAGTAAGAGGCACAAGAAGTGTTTATTGGGCAGGGATTTTAGGATGCATTTAAGAATGGAGTGTGGGCATTTAGAGAAATGAGGCACATTGCAGTTTAAAACTGAGAACACGTATACCTCTCTTGAAGGGGTGGAAAAGCCCCGGAAAAGGTGCCCTCCCCCCAGAAGGGCATTAGCTCATTCTACAGGTGTTTTTTGGTTTGTTGTTTGTTTTTACAAATTATTCAACTGTTTGTCACAAGACTGCATGACTATAATACAAAGGAGGGGCTCGTTTTTTCATTTAATGTCACAACACACACACCAAATCCAGACTAGATCTCTCAGTCTGAACACAGATATTTAACCTTTTCCATGCTGTTTATGTGTATGATGCACAGAAGTTCTGTTACCAAACTGTGTCGTAAAGCACATAAAACTGGACTATAACATAACAGAGTATGCAGAAGCGCTTGATTTTATGATTTTCTTTATGTAAATCTCAGTTTAAAAACTGGGGCCGGGGATTTAGCTCAGTGGTTTTGCCGCCTCCTGCGCAAGCGCAAGGACCTGAGTTCGATCCCCAGTACCAAAAAAATAAAAACTGGTTTAGTTTTTAGGTGCTTCCCGAGATGAGGAACTAGCACAGAAAAAAAATGACCTGGACCATACAGTGTCTTAGCCTTATATTCCACATTCCTGAACAGCAGTAACTGCTGAATTCCTTTCGATATTGCTGTACTCAAGATGACATGCTTTTATTCACTGTAAACCTTCATGAAGTACCAAGATGAAAAAATCATCCATGGGCTTGAGATTTCATTATAAAATAAACATGGATCTCCTGATTAACAAGACAATTTTGTGGTTTATAAAAACATACAGTATTTCCAAGTTTCTATTCACATTTACATAGTCTTTTATCCTGTTTTAGTCATTGTTTACATATAAAAACTTGTTGTTCAGAGAAAGTTGAGCAAGCCAGCCACATGGAGTTGAAAAGTAGCACAGCATCTACTGTTGTTTCAAACAGGGTTATCAACAGAGGTAAATTACTGCTTCTTTTCTAGGCTTCTTCAGATCTTGGACAGATAAATTACACTATCTTTCTTCTCCTAATTCAACCACTGAAAAGTACAATATCCTAAAATTGGTTAATTTAAAATGGGAACATAAATTTAGCTATGGCCAGATTGCATTACATTAAGACAGCATAATCTCAGAACAAGGCACCTACTAAACAGCAGCCTGCTCACCTCAGGTCATGCTGAGAGCTCTGCTTACTCCTACTCCTACTTTGGACCTACTGGTGTAACTAAGGTCTTGCTGTCAAGTTTACAAGTAGGTTCACCAGGAATACAAGAATCAACTGCTGACTCTATAGATTCTGGATCAAGTGTCCCTTTACCTTCAGAACCCTAAACATGCGGAGACTGTGACAGATATTAGTAATCTGGAATGAGATGTCTAGTTCATTACCCAGATTGCTGTAAATACGTCGGCTATGGATATGACAACAGTTCTAGTATTTGGGGGGGGGGGGGGTACCGGGGATTGAACTTGGGACCTTGAGCTTTCGAGGCAGGCGCCAGAACCACTGAGCTAAATCCCCAGCCCAACAGTTCTAGTATTATTTAAGCAATAGTACAGCCATAATCTTTAACTAACATTTAAAAATAGTCTAGTTACACCTTGTGTCAAAGTGCAGAACTGCTATACTATTGGTTACAGACATTTATGTACTATAAAGACAGCTCTGTTACAATAAATTATCCAAAAAATAAATTTTTATAAAATTCACAGCATAATTGTGAGTCAAAAAAGCAGTCACATAAAATTCTGCATTTTAAAAAAATGATCAGGATGAATAGGAGACATGTTTGTGTAGAAGAAATAGTGGAGTTACCATGTGCTGAGAAAAAAGCAAAAGAAAAAGTGAAAAGCAGGAAGGGACACCGCTGCAGCTGTTTCCACCAAAGCAAACCACCATTCCTGTAATCTTCAACCAATAAGAAGTCAACTTTATGACCCACACAAAGTCTACAATTAATAGGTCACAAAAGTCTATTTTAAAAGAAAACCCTCTTGCGCTGGGATTTAGCTCAGTGGTGCCACCGCCTGCCTGGAAAGTGGAAGGTCCTGAGTTCGATCCCTGGTACCAAAAAAAACCGGGAAAGCCTCTGGAATCACCCGTTCTCTGTGTTTCCAGTATTACGGACTGTCCACAAAGACATGTGCAAAATGGCTGCTTCTAATATGGAAGGCTCTCCTAATTTCGGGTTTGAAAATTCTTGTACTGTTTTCTTGAAAAAAAAACTGTGCTGAAGGCACAATAAGGTTGAGTCTGAGATTAAGGGTCATACTCAAGCACCTTCAAAGTGAGGTCTGTGAACTTCAGGTAGTCAGCTACTTTGTGACCCAACTCCCCAGCACAACACCTACTAGGTCCTCCTGTGGCTACTCCAAGAATATTGTGAAGTTTGTGGGATCCTGGTGCTTTGTATTCCCATTTTTCATCTTTGGTCTTCTTCAATTTTCAAGTGCCATCTGGCCGCTTCTCAAAGAACTTTCTTACTTTTGGGGCTTGGTCAAAAATATGAGCAGTATGACACCCAGAACTTCCACTGTTTTATTCATCTGATCTACTTAATTGGCACCACTAAACAGAAATCCTCCAGTGTGCATTTGAACCAAAATATACCCAAGGGACCACATTTCTATAGCAAGATCTTAAGGCACTGGCAACAGCACCTCTGGAGACCATTAAACTCTGAATATACTGGTACCCCTCTGCCTTAACTGACAAGAACTGCCAAAGTCAACAATCTTGATTGCACTGTGTTTGGGGTTGCAAAGAAGGATATTCTCAGGTTTTAGGTCACAGTGAATGAACCTAAGTTCTGGAGTCACAAGGAAAAGCAATGCAGTGCACATCCACTGCACAAACTTTCATGTTGTGTTCAGAGACATTTGGAAATTGGTGTTCCTCATCAAGTCATAGAGGTTGTAAGACAGCATTTCAAAAACTAAACAGAGGTGGCTTTGAAAGATAAAGTGGCATTTCAAATGCACTATGTAATATTTCATTTCAGTGTCATGTTTGCTCATGAGCCCAAGAAGTTGCACTACTATCTGGGCTCGATTCAAAACAGCTTTTTTGTTCTTTATCACTTTAATGACAGTCCATCTTGTTCCACCCAATCATATGCTTTTATAACCTCTCCAAAGGAAACTGCCTATCGAGGAGTCAATTTCATAATGATCCAACCACTCCCCTCCATTTTTTACAGTATAATCACAGTTATTATTATTGTAACCATCATTGTAAACCTTCCACTCCTTCTTACAACTAGAATCATCTCTCTGCCCCTGTTGGTGTGTTCGCTTCTTTTTTGCATGGTAAACCTCATTAACATGCTTATAGGTTTTGATCAAATCAACAGTTGCAGGAGTGGCTGCTGGATCATGGAAGGTTTGGAAACTTGTTGTCACTGACGTTGGGCTGGTGATGGTCACTGTCCTGATGCAAATGGGGCATCTGTCCAGCCATATGAAGGCCAGCAGCACAGAAGGAAACGACGGTGCAAGCCAGACAGACGAAGGTGTGCACGCTGACGTCTCCTTTTGGGTGCATGTCTTCTTGCAAGTCTCATTATCAGCCTGATGGCGTGGAGGCAGGGAAGAAGAGTCCAGCCGCAAACAGCCTGAGATGCAGAAGCTGCTGGCCTTCACGGCCCCATCCCCAGTGGTCTCCAGATGCAGGGATCAGGACGCCAGCGCCACCTCGATTACATCGTCCAGCACCGAACACCGCGCCGTTGGCAAAATTTGTAGGCTGTGCGCGCCTTCCTGCTCTCACCAAGGGCTTCAAGTCCTTCCGCCGCTTTGAGCAAGGCTGCCCTTCCATCTGAAGGCCGGAGCGGGTTTGTTTTTTCTAAACAGGGAATGTGAACATTCTTTGGGTGCTCTCAACCTGCTCTTTTATCTTGGGATCAGGCTCCTGTTACTTATTTTCTCAATTGAGCCAATTTATGGACTTTTAGTGTTCCTAAGGAATTTTGGGTGTGATGGGTCTGGCAGGGAAGGAGTCTAAATTTAACCAGTGGATTCTGATATGCATCACCTTGGGTAACTTTGCTTGGTTTCTGAAAGTTGCAGTATAATTTTTTTAGTTATGATTTCCTTGTCTCTTTTTTACCTACCTTTTATTTTTCTTATCCTACCTCATCCCTGCCCTAGCCATAAGAAATCTAATGTCCTCATTTTTACTTATAACAATGGTGACATTGCCATTTTTATTTTTTAGGCACACATGTATCATTTTTATCTGAGGGGGTACTTGAATGTATATTAGAATAACAACAGGAATATATTAAGAAAGACAAGGAAACATTTTTGGAATAGCTAGTGAGACATAATTAAAGCTTGTTATGGCTGTATGTAATAGGTATAGCTGGAGACTGTCAGCAGCAGGTGTGGTGTTTGGAGCCCCTTACTGTACCTGGCTTAGCTTTTTTTTTTTGGTACTGGGAATCAAACTCAGGACCTTAAGCTTGGCGAGGCAGGCGGCAGAACCACTGAGCTAAATCCCCAGCCCCCAGCTTTTAACATAATATTATTACTGTTTCTCTCTCTCTCTCTCTCTCTCTCTCTCTCTATATATATATATATATATGTATATATAAAATTTGCTTCTTTTTTCCTGCTAAGTGTTTAAGACTAAGTCAAAATGAAACCTATGTTAATATATATACATATATGTATGTATATATATGTATATATATTTATGTCAAAATCAGTTTAGGCTCCTTAGGCATAACTTTTGGGGTCATGGGCAGAGCCTCTTAGCACCTCTAGTTTTGTGTGTGTGGCTTTTTTTTTGTTTTGTTTTGTTCTGTTAGTTATATCATCTGCCAGGATGAGTCACAGTCTTTGCTTGACCACAAGATTCCTTTGGAAGAATGGGGATATTCCCTTCTTGAGTGCCATTCTTCTGACCACAATGCACGGTGCTTGTCTCTTGTCCTCTGGGGCCCAACAATCCCCCTGCTTGGGAGGCTAGGTGACTCACTGGAGTTGTGGGATCCTTTAAAGGGGTCTCATCATGTCCTGGGTCCTGGCTGACCTTGATGGGCAAAGGCCAAAATATTGGCTGTCCTCTTAGCCCTGTGATTTTTTTTAGCTTTTGTTTCTAAGCCTCAGTTCTTGAACACTCAGGCCAGTTTCACCAGTATTGAAGTGGGAGCAATAGGTTTAACTATTATAAGCCTATCTGGATATCAAGCACTTTTAAATATAAAGTATGGCCAAGGAACTGCTATTTCTTTTACTAGTCATGGTTGACTTAGAAATCAAATTCCTACAGAATGTTAACAGATAACAATTGTAAAGTTTTACAGGAAAAATTTGAAATCAAATATTTTAGTATAACAATTATGATGACAGTATTATATTAGAGCTATTAAGTTTTTTATTATCTCTGAAATACATTTAAATTCCCATTTTAGTACATATAAAATAACTTTTTAATCAGTTATCTTTATCTAATTATATAATATTAAATGACAAACTCATCTAAATTTGTTATTTTTTTAACAAATTTCCTTTTTAAGTAGAATGTACTTGTTTTTTTTGGTTGTGGGGTTTTTTTTGGTACCGGGGATCAAACTCGGGTCCTTGTGCTTGCGCAGCAGGTGACGAAACCACTGAGCTAAATTCCCAGCCTAGAATGTACTTGTTTACAGATATACTTTATAGGTAATTATTGCCCAGTCTTCAATCTTTTGAGTAGCATTCCCTGGACTGAATATTTTTTAGGCACATTTAGCTATCATAACTACATAACAATCACATAAACATAAACCTGGAAAAGTTTATCATCATAAACAACCCTATTCTGTAGGTCATCAGTATGATAAAAAGATTTTTTAACTTCTGTATCCTAGAAGATCTGTACACTTTGGAATCACAAATTCATTTAATATATCATGAGGTTATCAATAATTATCATCACAGCTATATAGAAATCTTTATACGTTTACTTTTTTATTCTTAAGGCAAAATTTTGATTCTTTAACAGGTTTATATGATGTAACTGCCCTGGAAATAATTAAAGGATATATCTAGATCTCTTACAGAAGCAGGATAAGATGTATAAACCCCTGGCCAGCTAGATCTCAGGAAAGAGCTTTTAAATTGACTGAGACTTATAACAAGTTAAGGCAGAAGAACTTTGGGAAATTCAAACAGCTTAACTGGGCAAGCAACTTCCTTTAAGATGTGTATTTCTCACCTTGCTACAAACAGAAATCCTACTTTCAGGATTAAGTATCAATACATTTTTTTTAAAGCTGATAAATGACAAATTGAAGTCTTTGTTTTATTTTTGTTAGCATGTGTGTGCTATAGGCTATGTCTATGTGTGCAAATATTGTTTATATATAATTTAGATGGCACAAGATTAATCTAAAAATAAGAGCATTCAGTAATCAAGAAAACATAAAAGTATAAAACATAAACCTTTTTGTTCACATGACTTAAGAAAATATTTTAAAAGATGGAGCAAAGGTGTCTTCTGAACTGTTAACATAAATTTTGCCCATGTTAGCCAATCAGAATTACATTTTAGGTGTTTGACTTTCAAAAGAGAATTTTCAGTTTCACAAAGGTTGTAAGAAAGACTGAAGACCATAAAGGAAATGTAACTGAAGATTTTGAGTTTGTTAGGATCTTGAGAATCAGAGTCACTTGAACATTGAGATAATGTGAAACACATTTATATACCACTGGCTGGACATTCTTTCATTTAAAAATTTAAATTGTTTAGCTTCTCAGATGTTATGTAGCAATAGTCACTGTAGATGCTGTCATTATTATTAGTAGAAGGGGTGCTAAGATACAGTATTTTGCTATTGCTAGACATGGACTGAAAAGAGTGCTGCTTTATTGCTTTTAAATTCCTGATTGTCTAGCCTTCTTATACACAAATAGCAGACCCATTGAGAGAGAAATTCGGGAAACAATTCCTTTTACAATAGCGTCTAAAAAAATGAAATATCTAGGAATCAACCTAACAAAGGAAGCATAAGACCTCTACACTGAAAACTACAGCACTCTGAAGAAGGAAATCGAAGAGGATATAAGAAAATGGAAAGATATTCCTTGTTCCTGGGTAGGAAGAATCAATATAGTGAAAGTGAAAATGAAAGAAAAAAAAACAGTGAAAATGGCCATACTTCCAAAACTACTATATAGATTTAATGCAATACTGATTGAAATTCCAACAATATACTTCACAGAACTAGAGAAAACAATCCAAAAATGCATTTGGAAGCAGAAGAAACCTAGAATAGCAAAAGCAATTCTAGGCAACAGAGACATGGCTGGGGGTATCACAATCCCCAACTTGAAACTATACCACAAAGCTACTGTGATTAAAACGGCATGGTACTGGCAAAGAAACAGACCCGAGGATCAGTGGAATAGATTAGAAGATGCAGAAACAACTCCAGACATACTCAGCCACCTCATCTTTGACAAAGGAGCCAATTGCCCCCATTAGAGAAAAGATAGCCTGTTCAATAAATGGTGTTGGAAAACCTGGATTTCAACCTGCCAAAGATTAAAACTAGACCCATACCTATCACCTTGCACTAAACTAAGATCAAAGTGTATTAAAGAGCTAAATATCAAGACAGAAACAGTAAACTTGCTGGAAGATAAGTTAGGTAGAACTCTTGAAGACACTGGCATAGGAAAAGACTTTACGAACAAAACTTCAGTAGCACGAGAACTAGCACAAAGAATCAACAAGTGGGATCTCATCTTATTAAAAAGCTTCTGCACTGCAAGAGAAAACAGAGCTAAGAGACAACTTACAATATGGAAAGAAATTTTTAGCAGCTGTACCTCAGACAAAGGTCTACTATCTGGAAAATATAAAGAATTGAAAAAAATCAGACCCTCCAAATTCAAAGACCCAATTCAAAAATGAGCATCTGAAATGAACAGACATTTCTCGGACAAAGAAGTAAAAACGGCAAATAAATATATAAAAAAATCTTCAACATCACTGGTCATTTGAGAGATGCAGATGAAAACAACACTGAGAGTCCACCTCACCCCAGAAAGAATGGCTGCTATCAAGAAATCAACCAATAATAAATGCTGGCAGGGGTGTGGAGAGAAAGGAACCCTGCTCCACTGCTGGTGGGAGTGCAGACTGGTGCAACCACTGTGTAAGTCAGTATGGAGATACCTCAAAGAGCTAGGGCTAGAGGTCCCATTTGACCCAGCTATTCCCCTGCTGGGTATCTTCCCCAAAGAATTAAGAGAATCACACCACAGCGATATATGTGCACCCATGTTCATAGCAGCCCAGTTTGTAATAGCTAATGTTTGGAAACAGCCCAAGTGCCCATCAACTGGAAACTGGATAAAGAAGATGTGGTTTTTTTATAAAATGGAGTACTACTCAGCCATAAAGAACAAGAAACTAGAGTCATTTGTAGCTAAATGGATGCATATTGAGGCCATACTCTTAAGTGAAATAAATAGGACACACATGTGTAAATACCGAATAGTTTCTCTAGTGTGAGAAACTGAAAGCGTAAATAAGGATGAAAATGATTAAAATGAATAATTGATAATTTGAAATAGGAAAAGGTCTAAAGGTGGAGGTGTGGCAGGAGGGGAAGGGGAAAGGGAAGAAAGGAAAGAAAAAGTTATGAGAAAGAAAAAAAAATGGAATCAAAGTCTGTGTAAATAGGGAAGGGTGGTGGGGGTGAAGGGCACACAGGGAATGGGGAAAAAAATAAGAACCAAGATGCATCATGTACAGGTACAAGCACCCAATGATCAATGGAAATGCATTGTACACCTAAAATGTACCAGTTAATATATAAAGAAAGAAATAAATCAATCCCTGACTGTCGGGGAGGAATGCAGGACACAAGAAGAGCCAGTAAGGGCCCGGGTCTGCCTGTTCCCCACTTCTGTGGTGATTTCTGACGCTATCATGAGTGTGGCGGTTTGAGGATTGGTCTGTTCCAAAACGCCCTCAGGAACACTTTCTTGGGCAAGAATGGTTTGTAGAGATTGGCAGCTTCTCTTTGGTGATTCTACTCAGCAAAAGTTAGTGGATAAGAGACTTTCTCTATGGCTTATTACAGTAGAGAAGTGGGAGCAATTGAACAGTTTTGGTTTTGTAGACAATATCTAATAAGAGCCTATTGGAGAACTTCATTACCTAGTCCATGAGAAAGAATGTATAGCTTTGCCTTATTCATTAACTTCTGTCTGACTGAACATTGTCCAGCTGTGCTTCTTCCTAATTTCCTGAAAAAGCTAATTCCATGATTACTTGGGTAATAAGTTCTACAACTTTGGAATGATGAAGCCAAGAGCTGATGATACAGGATGAGTATTTCTCTCTGCAGTTGGTGGATCTTTCTAGGTCTTCTGAGGTTTGCCACTTTAAATGCTCATGGCTAGTAAAGTTCCTTTTATGACATTCTAAGTAAATTCACTTATGGACATCCTTATTATCCAGGACAATTTGCTTTTGGTGACATGAAAATTTGGTCAGAAATTAATTCATTGGGGTCAATGTAAATATTCAATTTCAAAAGCCCCAGAAAACACTTTGAAGATTTTTAAATATTATTCTGTTGTAGTATGTGTGCATGCAGTTTCCAGGTATTGACTATATTTGGGGACAGGACAATATCCTTTAAGGCAGTATTCAGTTAGAGGTTGAAATCTTACAGAGACACTCGGATTTCCTTTCTTTTCCTTGGTTTTGGGGGTTCTTACGAGCCCATCTGGGAAATCATGACAACCACTTTGAGTCTTGAGGCAGTCTAAGGCTTTCTCTTAGCCAATCTGAGTTCAAGGTTCTCTAACTGTTTGTCTAAAAGGAAAGTTTGGATTAAGAGACTTCTAAGAGGCTAGAGACACTGAGCTGTGTTTATCGATTAGTTGAGAATTTCTCAGGAATGAAAATGCTTATGCTACTCATAGCTCCCTAGAGAAGTTTCAGTTACTTGTGACTTAGAAAAAGGTAATTTTATTGTGATTCAACATGGCCTATATGACTGAGAGTATAGTAGCCTGATTTCATTCAGCTGTTCTTCAGAAGATTCTGTGGAGTATCTTTGGCTAGGATAATATCCATCGCTTTTTTCTTTGCCCTTTTCTGGATCAGTAACAAGTACAACCAAAAGCCTTCTGTGCCCACTAACTGTGATAGCAGATTAGGGCTGGGGCCAACTGGACAATTAACTTGGCAGAAAACGTGAATATTCATTAAAAAAACCCAGAGGACATGCACAGAACACAAGACTCCAAATGACTTCATGGCTACTGAGCACTGAACATGGAACCCACCAGAAAGCAATGTTCTCAATCCTTCATTTGAATCTGGTACTGTTTGCAGGACTAGTCAGAAAAGAGCTGTTTTCAATCCTTCATTTATGTATGAGTACAATCAGAAGATGTTTCTGATCCTTAATTTATATTTAGCAGGAAACTGAGTTTTTTGATAGGACAGTTTATACCTCGCATGACACCTAATAAGTTTTTGATAGGGCAAATGTCCCAACACATTATTTGCATGAGGTGGAAGCCAACCTGGGAATTTTGGATAAAAGGACCACTTTCCCTTTATCCTTAGGTCGGTAAGTTGAACTTATTGTAAGTTGGGAACAACAATACTCATTGGAGGAGCAAACAAGTCAAAAGTAAGCTGAGCCCAGGCAAGTGCCTGTCAGTGACCAATGGGTACATTAGTAAGCAGTCACAAATGACCACTATGGTTTATAGTTAGAGCACACAGAGAAATGATCTCTGTCCTCTGCTGTAGGGAGCAGGGGAAGGGGACGTTACCAGAACCTCTGTAGTAAGTCCTAGTCTCCTGCGAGCCACGGCAGCACAAGGGGAATTACAGGAAAGGTAGGAAAATGAGACTGAGAAGAAGCTGAGCTTTGGGTCTGATCAGCGCTGCTCTGGGCGGCAAAGACAAAAACCCCGTCGCTTGCAGCACTTTTTATTCAGTACTCAGTACATCGGGAGAAACAGATGTAACAAAGGACTTGCAGAGAGTTCGGTACATCCTTCATAAATAAGATGTAACAATCCAAGAACGATGAGGAACTGAGTAGATGTTTGTTCCTCCCAGGATGCCTCAGCTGTGTAATCTTGTCCTGGAGAATCACAGCATCACCGGATCACTGAGGTCTCAGTTGTGACTGGAGGCCAGAATGGAATTATGTCTCGGAATTCCGTAGCTGGGCTGTAGGCAGGAGAACTAGGCTAACCAAATGATTTTTCCCTAGAATTATGTAGCGTTGCTCCCGACACTCTGCAATTTCTAACTTCATTTACAAAGCTGGGCCCCCTTCCTGCTCTTGCTGCACCGTCTTTGACACCTGGCCTCTCTCCCCACTGTGGCTCCTCCCGCTAGGTCTGGCTACTCCTCCTTATCCTCACAGTGGTTGGCCTCTCAGCAACCTTTTATACAATATTCTGAAAATTCCTTTCTCCTTGGTTCCCCTGGCTCTCTGCCCTTGCCGGGAGCAAGGGAGGTCTGTCAATATGATGATGTTAAGCCTCTATGGACCCTCACTGGGAGTCGAAACAGCATAAAGGAAGGTGGCTTCTATTTGACCATGGAGCCAGACCACATGAGTCTTATTAAAGCCACTGAGCTAAGACGATCAGGAAGTCAAAGTTAGCTTTAGTTAACTTGCTACTGTAAAAGGGAGTATACCAGGAAAGCTGTGAATCTCTTTCAAATGGAGTTCAGAGGGGCCTAGGACAGAAATTGGCATATGCTGGGAGAACCCAAAAAGCCTGAGGGAGCCACAGCCAGGCCTGATTAGAGCCCTCAGGAAGTGAAGGCAGACTGGTGGTCCTCTGTCTTGGTTATCTTATCTATGAGCAGGAGGATTAAGGAGACTCATGTTAGCCAGAACATAGGGATTTGTAGTTATTTCTAGTCACAGAGCATTCTTATCTCTTCTAGGTTCAGATATGATTGCATAGAAGTTGTATTTCCATCCAATCCTACTCTGGGCTGCAGAGAGGATGTGTCTGAGTCTTGTTGATAATCTATGAAAATGGTTCATGTTCAGTCATGAATTTTTCATGGCCTGAACATCAGCTGAGTAGTTTGAATGATTCCTCTCCACTCTTTAGCTGTGAAGGCTTGTGCAAAATGAATTTATCTGTGGTTTGATATCCTCATATGTAAGTTGGTAATGTTATCTTACCAAATAGAAGTGTTGGGAAAATTTTAAGAGTTAGTAGATATAAAGTGCTAAGCAGAGCGCATCATACATAGTAAGCCCTTGATAATCATTATTCATCATCATTCTTGTTATGAATATTATCACAATCTTCACTGGCTTAGTGATGACAAAGGAAAATGCTTCCAAGTAGGCCTGATCATGAATGTGTCCATGAATGAATGTACATATACATGCACACACATGAACATACAAAAGCAGCTAAAAAGGCAGTGTTGATCTAGACCTGTAATAAGAAAGTCCTTAGTGATTTAGCTCAGTGGCACCACACCTGCCTTGCAAGTGCAAGGTCCTGAGTTCAATCCCCAGTCCCAGAAAAAAAAAGTTCTTAAACAGCCTTGAAAAGAAAGATACATTACAGATAATGCAAACCTGCACCAAGGGAACAAATGCCACAGGAGCCTTTCTGGACCCTGAAATGCCCCAGTGATCCTTACAAAGCATCAGTTTTCCCAAATTAAGTATCACCTGAGTCTAATAAGAATAATATGAACTAATGCAAATCACTACAATTGACTAAAAATGTCCTAGAATCTTTTGTATTAGGAGGTATCCATTTATCACCAGAAGTAGAATACTTTTGAAAATAAAATGAAGCATTATTAATAATTATGCCAAGAGAAGAGGCCCAGGCCAGTATGTTCTGGGTCACACAGCATGCACAGCCATCCTGTGTAATGAACAGCACGATCCAGCAGGAGAAGCCTAGCCCTCCGACTTGTTCATGGACAAGCCATTAAACCATGCTGTGCTTTGATTTCCTCCAATGTAAGATGGCAGTGATAATAACCTCTTGTCGTATCCTAAGGGTGACCTGAGAAAAGAGATGTAAAGGCTTGAAAAATCCAAAGTTTCCAGGTAGCACTTGCTTAAGCCATGTCTGGTCAAGTGTGGGATAACAAGTTTCTAACATTATTAAACATTGTCTGAAGAGGGTCTGAGTATCTGGGCTGTTAATAAATACCTGAAAAAAAAAAATCAATGCTCAGAACCAGCAACCTCTGCCCTCCTCAGCAGCCAGGGTTGAAGGACAGAGCTACAGGGTTTTCTTGGGGGAAACCTGTCTCCTCTAACTACCACCTATTGAAACAGCTTCTATGAGGGAAAGTTCAACAAATTGCTCAAATCTTTAGATACTAAAACCAAATGCTCAGACTATCTCCAGATGGCTGGAGCCCCAATATGTGGCCTGTCTCCAAAAAGCGACAATATTTTCCCACCTAGAAATGAAGGACTTAGGACAACAGGGCAAGTTTTTGCAGTCCTACTCTGAAAGATTTTTGTGGATTCTCCAGGAGCTAGCAGCCATTCCATTTATATATTAATTCAGCTAGCTCTTTCATTAGCAGCATTCATCTATTATACATATAGCATTAACAGAGAGAAGGTATGGATACCACTCTGTATGAATGGATTGGGCCCACCCTCTAATTTTTTTTCAGTCCTAGGTGGTCAAATTTATGGCCTTGTAAATATTAGGCAAGTGCTGTATCACTGACCTGCACCCTCACATACCCATCCCAAATTTGGTTTAGATATAAAAACTATGGACACCACATGCATGCATGAAAGGTTTATTACTCGCATAGTGAGACTTTCAGGGGACAGCAGAGTGGTCCCCATGCCAGTACAGAACAGCTTGAGAAACCAGGAGAGGAAGATTGGCTTGGGGCTTTTATTAGGGTGTGAGGTGGAGCTGGTTAGGGGTCCCAAAAGAGAGAACAACCAGGCTTTCTTGTTACCTTGTCCAAATGGAGGACAAAGGGGAAAAAATGTGGAGCAATGCTTAAAAACCGTCAAGGAGCAGGGTGGGCAGTTCTGTGGGACAAGGAGGGCAAACATAAAAAACAGCATTCGTACATAAGGCCCTGGGTTCAATTCCCAGCATAGGAAAAACAAACACACAATGGTGAACCCTCTGATATGTTGAGAACTGTAGTAGGTACTTGCTCAAGGGTTTGATCTGGTACATATTATTTGACAGACATCATTCTAACAGGCTATATAAGTTGCCCAAGCTTTCAGTATCAAAACCAGGAATCCAAGTCAATCAGTCAGACTCCAAAACTATTCTGTGTTCTCAGACATTTTATGTCACTGTTTTTGCACATATGGAGCTTAATCAATAACTATAAAGTTTATAGATACTTATTTAAGGTTCTTCCATTTGAAGAAATAAATGTTCTTCAAGAATACTTTCCATGAACAGATTAGAAGATGCAGAAACAACTCCAGACACACTCACCCACCACATCTTTGACAAAGGAGCCAAACACCCTTACTGGAGGAAAGATAGCCTCTTTACTAAATGGTGCTGGAAAAACTGGGTTTCAACTTGTCAAAGATTAAAAATAGACCTATATCTCTCACTATGCACTAAAATAAAATCGAAATGGATTAAAGATCTAAATATTAAAACAGAAACACTGAACTGGCTGGAACAAAGGTTAGGTAGAACTCTTGAAGACATTGGTGTAGGAAAAGATTTTATGAAGAAAACCTCAGTTGCCCATGAACTAGCACAAACAATCAACAAGTGGGATCTCTTCTTATTAAAAGGCTTCTACACAGCAAGAGAAACCACCAACAGTGTGAAGACATGACCCTCAATGTGGGAAAAAATTTTCACTTGCTATTCCTCAGACAAAGGTCTACTGTCTTGAATCTATAAAGAACTTAAAAAAAAATCAGACCTCCCAAATTTAAAGACCCAATCCGAAAATGGACATCTGAAACGAACAGATATTTCTCAGACAAAGAAGTAGAAAGAGCAAATAAATATATGAAAAAATGTTCAACATCACTGGTCATTTGAGAGATGCAAATGAAAATAACCCTGAGATTCCACCTCATTCCAGAAAGAATGGCTGCTATCATGAAATCAACCAATAACAAATGCTGGCGGGGCTGTGGGGAAAGAGGAACCCTGCTCTACTGCTGGTGGGAGTGTAGACTGGTGCAAGCACTGTGGAAATCAGTATGGAGATACCTCAAAGAACTAGGACTGGAAGTCCCATTTGACCCCACTATTCCACTGCTGGGGATCTTCCCCAAAAAATTAAAAGAATCATACCACAGTGATATATGTGCACCCATGTTCATAGCAGCACAGTTTGTAATAGCTAAAGCTTGGAAGCAGCCTAAATGCCCATCAACTCGAGACTGGATAAAGATAATGTGGGTTTTTTTTATAAAATGGAGTACTACTCAGCCATAAAAAATGAGAAATTAGAGACATTTATAGCTAAATGAATGCACATTGAGGCAATACTCTTAAGTGAAATAAACAGGCCACACATGTGTAAATACTGAATAGTTTCTCTAGTGTGAGAATCTGAAAGTGTAAATAAGGACTAAAAGGTATAATAGGTCATGTGAAATAGGAAGAAGAGAGGTAAAGAGGAGAGGAAAGTGGGAGGGGTAGGGGAAAGGATAGAAGGGAATGGGATTAATAGGAGGAAAAGAAAAAATGGAAATATAGTCTTTGCAAGTAGGGAGGGATTGAGGGGTTCAAGGGAGGGCAGGGGAAGGGGGAAAAAATAAGAACCAAGAGAGACTATGTAAAGGTGCAAATTTCCAATGAGGAATGTCATTATATTGTATACCTAAAATGTACTGATAAAATTATATTTTTAAAAAAAGAACAAATGGCAGAAGAGTTGGAGTCCTAAAGGAAGATAGAGGACCATGGGTGAATGCTACACCAACTACCCTGAAGGGAGGTTGACAAGGGGACTTATCCTCCGGCCTTGCTGGTCACTTCCCCAACTTTGAGTTAGAACTCCCCAGAGCTCAAAGTGGGAGTATTTCTCAAGACAAGATACTGCACATCTGGTTCTGCAACCTCTAATTCCTTAGAGCAGCAAGGCTGAATTTGGTTGATTCCTTTAAAAGGCCCCCAAACTAGCGTGAAGCAGCAATGTCATCTCTTATCCAAAATTCCACGTTTGTGCAGTCCATCTCTGTTGTAATTCCCAATGTATTCTCAAATTGAACATGGAGATTGGTGTAGTAACGTACTCACACACAGTTTGGAAGTTAGAATCTTCAGGGCTCTTGCTTGGTGCTGAGTCAGAGTAGTTCTGATCATTGGCTTCCCATTCTAAATGGAGAGGTGGGATTGGAAAATGTCTATTTTCTTCTTCTTTTCCTTCTCCTTTTTTCTTTTTGTGGCACTGGGGATTGAACACAGGGCTTTTGCACTGAGCTACATCCTCAGCCCTTTTTAAATGTTTTATTTTGAGATAGGGTCTCACTAAGTCATTAAATTATCCAGGTTGGGTTCAGATTTGCAATCCTCCCACCTCAGCTTCCCAGAGTGCTGGGATTACATGTGTGTACCACCCATCCAGCTGGATTAGATTTCTAAAATCCTCTTACTCTACTGTTCTTTGATTTGAAGAAAAAAAAAAAGGCAGTCGCTTCCTGAAACAATTGGGTATCCCACCTCTTTTGAATATATGACTTATACCTTTGCACTGCACACCTTTTCAGAAGCAAAGTAGCAAAGGACCTAAAAAAGCTGCCTTCAGGAACTAACAAAGGAAACAACTGCAAATGTATGGGTCTGACGCCATCTGGTGAGTGTTGAGATCATGAGCTGGTTGATGCCAAATTGGGCGTCGGCCCACCCCAAACACACACACACACACACACACACACATCTTGTGGCACAGAGTGAGACAGTGGGTGAGGTTACTGTAGCACTAGATTAGTGGAGAACACATGGTATGTATGCTGCGAATGTTGGATGATAAATTTTAATTATCACCCAATACTTTTAGTAAGAAAAATGGCAAGCATAGAGTTTTCTCAAAACAAGACCAGACTGAGAGTTAAAATATACTTGACTCGCTTTCATGAATCATAGTGAGATGCCATTGTGGAATATCTATATCTTCTTGCTCATCTGACTCACTGTTCTGAGATGGCACAACACCAAGGTACATGACCCTGACTATCCTAATGACGGGGCTCTCCTGTTTGCATGGCATTGCTCACCTCCCCCACTCCTTTGAAAATATCAACAAAAACAAAGATGGATTTTGGTGGAAGAAAAAGTAGTGAAATTTACAGAACATAATCAATATGGAACAAACTTATGGAATAAATTATGGAGATAAATAAGAATATTTAGCTTGGGGAAAGGTTTCTCTATTTTTTCCTTTCTAATTCTTTTATTGGTAGATTTTAGGTATAGAATATGTTTACATTTATCATTGGGTGCTTGTACCTGAACATGATGTATCTTGGTTCTTATTTTTTCCTCATTCCCTGTGCACCCTTCACCCCCTCCACCCTTCCCTATTAACATAGATTTCATTTCCATTTTTTTTCTTTTCTCATAATTTTTCCTTTCCTTTTTTCCCTTTCCCCTTCCCCTCCCACCATCCTACACCTTTGGACCTCTTCCTATTTCAAATTATCAATTATTCATTTTAATCATTTTAACCCTCATTTACACTTTCAGTTTCTCACACTAGAGAAACTATTCAGTATTTACACATGTGTGTCCTATTTATTTCACTTGAGTATCGCCTCAATGTGCATCCATTTAGCTATAAATGTCTCTAGTTTCTCATTCTTTATGGCTGAGTAGTACTCCATTATATAAAAAAGCACATCTTCTTTATCCAGTCTCCAGTTGATGGGCACTTGGGCTGTTTCCAAGCTTAAGCTATCACAAACTGTGCCGCTATAAACATAGGTGCACATATATCGCTGTGGTGTGATTCTTTTAATTCTTTGGGGAAGATTCCCAGTAGGGGGATAGCTGGATCAAATGGGACATGTAGTCCTAGTTCTTTGAGATATCTCCATACGGATTTCCACAGTGGTTGCACCAGTCTACACTCCCACCAACAATGGAGAAGGGTTCCTTTCTCCCCACACCCCTGCCAGCATGTCATTGGTTGATTTCTTGATAGCAGCCATTCTTTCTGAGGTGAGGTGGATTCTCAGTGTTGTTTTCATCTGCATCTCTCGAATGACCAGTGATGTTGAACATTTTTTCATATATTTATTTGCTGCTTTTACTTCTTTGAGAAATGTCTGTTCATTTTGAATGACCATTTTTGACGTGGGTCTTTCAATTTGGGGGGGTCAGATTTTTTTCAATTCTTTATATATTTTCGATAGTAGACCTTTGTCTGAGGTAGAGCAGCTGAAAATTTCCACATTGTAGGTTGTCTGTTAGCTCTGTTGGTGGTTTCTCTTGCAGTGCAGAAGTTTTTTAATAAGATGAGATCCCAGTTGTTGATTCTTTGTGCTAGCTCCCGTGCTACTGAGGATTTGTTCATAAAGTCTTTTCCTATGCCAATGTCTTCAAGAGTTCTACCTAACTTATCTTCCAGCAAGTTTAGTGTTTCTACTTTAATATTTAGATCTTTAATCCACTTTGATCTTAGTTTAGTGCATGGTGATAGGTATAGGTCTAGTTTTAAACTTTGGCAGGTTGAAATCCAGTTTTTCCAACACCATTTATTAAATAGGCTATCTTTCCTCCAATGAGAATGATTGGCTGCTTTGTCAAAGATGAGGTGGCTGAGTATATCTGGAGTTGTTTCTGCATCTTCTAATCTATTCCACTGATCCTTGGGTCTGTTTCTTTGCCAGTACCATGCTGTTTTTATCACAGTAGCTTTGCAGTGTAGTTTCAAGTTGGGGATAGTGATACCCCCAGCCATGTCTCTGTTGCCTAGAATTGCTTTTCCTATTCTAGGTTTCTTCTGCTTCCAAATGCATTTTTGGATTGTTTTCTCTAGTTCTGTGAAGTATATTGTTGGAATTTTTCTCAGCATTGCAATAAATCTATATAGTAGTTTTGGAAGTATGGCCATTTTCACTGTATTGGTTCTTCCTACCCTCGAACAAGGGGTATCATTCCATTTTCTTATATCCTTTTCGATCTCCTTTTTCAGAGTGCTGTAGTTTTCAGTGTAGAGGTCTTTTGCTTCCTTTGTTAGGTTGATTCCTAGATATTTCAATTTTTTAGATGCTATTGTAAAAGGAATTGTTTCCCGAATTTCTCTCTCAATGAGTCTGCTATTTGTGTATAAGAAGGCTATTGTTTTTGAGTGTTGACCTTGTATCCAGCTACTCTACTGAATCTGTCAATTAGGTCTAGAAGATTTTTTACCGAATTTTTTGGGTCTTCTATGTAAAGTACCATATCATCAGCAAATAATGACAGTTTCACTTCTTCCTTTCCTATCTTTATTCCTTTTACTTCTTTCTCTTTTCTAATTGCTGTGGCTAATGTTTCCAGAACAATATTGAACAGAAGTGGTGATAGCAGGCATCCTTGTCTTGCTCCTGATTTTAGCGTGAGAGTTCTCAGTTTTTGACCATTTAGTATGATGTCGGTTGTTGCTTTTTCATAAATAGCCTTAATCAGGTTGAGGTAAAGACTTTCTATTCCAATTTTCTGTAGCATGTTTATCATGAATCGGTGTTGGATTTTGTCTAATGCCTTTTCTGCATCTATTGAGATGATCATGTGGTTTTTGTCCTTGACTCTGTTAATATAGTGTATTACATTTATTGATTTATGGATGTTTAACAATCCTTACATCCCTGGGATAAATCCGACTTGGTCAGGGTGTATGATCTTCTTGATGACCCTCTGTATTCTGTTTGCCAGTATCTTGTTGAGGATTTTTGCATCTATGTTCATTACGGAGATTGGTCTAGAGTTCTCTTTTTTGGTTGGGTCTTTCCCTGGTTTTGGAATCAAAGTCACACTTGCTTCCAGGAATGAATTTGGAAGCCTTGCATCCCTTTCAATTTCTTTGATGAGTTTAAAGAGTAATGGCGGGGCCGGGGATTTAGCTCAGTGGTTTCGCCGCCTGCTGCACAAGCGCAAGGATCCGAGTTCAGTCCCTGATACAAAAAAAAAAAAGAGTAATGGCAATAGTTCTTTAAATGTCTTGTAGAATTCAGCAGTGAAGCCATCAGGACCTGGGCTTTTCTTTGTTGGTAAATTTTTTATTACATTTTTAATTTCACTCATTGTAATTCGGGTGCTTAGAATTTCTATATCTTCTTCATTTAACTTTGGCAATTTGTATGTATCTAGGAATCTCCATTTCTTGTGTGTTTTCCATTTTATTAGAGTACAGGTTCTCAAAGTAGGTACTGATGATCCTCTGGATTTCTGCTGGGTCTGTTGTGATTTCACCTTTTTAGTTTTTAATTGCATGGATTTGAGCCTTTTCTTTCCTTGTTTTGATAAGGTTGGCTAAAGGTTTATCAATTTTATTTGTTCTTTCAAAAAACCAACTCTTTTATTCTTCAAAAGAATAAACAAAATTGACAAACCCTTAGCCAACCTTATTAGGAAAAAGGAAAGAAAAGGCCCAAATCCATGCAATTAGGAATGAAAAGGTTGAAATGACAACAGACCCAGCAGAAATCCAGAGGATCATCAATACCTACTTCCAGAACCTATACACCAATAAGATGGACAACACAGAAGACATGGACAGATTCCTAGATACATATGAATTACCAAAGTTGAATGAAGAAGACCTAAAAATTCTGAACAACCCAATATCAGCCAATGAAATTGAAAATGTAATTAAAAACTTATCAACTAAGAAAAGCCCAGGCCCTGATGGCTTCCCTGCTGAATTCTACAAGACATTTAGAGAGGAACTGCTGCCACTACTGTTTTAACTCTTCAATGAAATTGAAAGGGAAGCAATCCTCCCAAATTCATTCCTGGAAGCAAGCATCACCTTGATCCCCAAAGCAGAGAAAGACCCAACTGAAAAGGAGAACTATAGGCCAATCTCACTAATGGACATAGATGCAAAAATCCTTAATGAGATAATGGCAAACAGAATGCAGAAGATCATCAAGAAGACCATACACCCTGATGAAGTGGGATTCATCCCAGGGATGCAGGGATGGTTCAATATACGCAAATCAATCAATGTACTACACTATATCAATAGAGCCAAGGACAAAAACCATATGATTATCTCCATAGACGCAGAAAAAGTATTTGACAAAATCCAACAGGCATTTATGGTAAAAACCCTACAAAAACTTGGAACAGATGGTCTCTCCCCCAACTGAGAGGAGCCCCCCGCCCCGTGACGTCCTGACCACGCTCCAGTCCGGGCTCCGCAGGTTTCCAAAGGAGCTGAAGCTGCTGGAGCTGTCGGGCGGGGGGCGGGGGGCGGCCCCGGGAGGCGGGGGAAGCTGCGCCCTTTGCCGGTTGCTCTTCCCGGGACAGCGACTGCGCCGGCGACGAGGAGGAGTACTACGGGCCGGAGCCCCGGGCCCGGGGTCTGCCCGGCGACAAGGAGCCGCGGACCGGACCCCCGCCCCCCCCCGGGCGCGCTGGACGCCCTGACGCTCAGCAGCACCCTGGACAGCGGGCTCCGAACCCCCCGTGCCAGATCTGCTTCCAGGGCCCGGAGCAGGAAAAAGAGAAGCTCACGTCTTCCCTCCAACTCCCACCTCTCATCTCTTTGGTATGGGAAGTTTTCCTTGAGCGCTCGTTTCCTTCACGGCTGCAGCCTTAGCCTCTTGTCCTGTTTGGGTGAAAGCCCGGAGTATTTTTAAGGGGGCACTCCTGAGCCCCTGCCGCTGCGACGACTCAGTGCGCTGCCCACACCAGCCCTGCCTCATCCGCTGGATCAGCAAGAGGGGCTCCTGGAGCTGAGAAGTCTGCTACTTCAAATACCAGGTCCTGGCGATCAGCACCAAGAGCCCGCTGCAGTGGGAGGCCATCTCCCTGATGGTCATCGAGAAGGTGCAGACTGCAGCCAGACTTCTGGGCTCACTCTTCCTCGTGGCCAGTATCTCCTGGCTCATCTGCCCCTCACTCAGCCCTTCAGCCAAGTGGCAATGGCAGGATCTGCTTTTCCAAATCTGCTACGGCATGTATGGCTTCATGGATGTCTGCATAGGCCTCATCGGCCGTGAAGGCTCATCTGGCTACCGAATCTTCAAGCGCTGGCAGGCAGTGAACCAGCAGTGGAAGGTCCCGAATTATGATAAGACCAAGGACATAGGAGGAGATGCAGGGGGAGGGAGGGCAGGGAGGCCAGGCCCCAGGACCTCACGGACGGGCCCTCCTGCAGGGGCCACCAGCCATCCCCCAGCTGCCCAGCGCATGTGGACGCTCTTACCTCAGCGCTGTGGGTACACAATCCTGCAACTCCCTCAACAGCTGCGGCCACCAGATGCCCGTTCAAGCTCCCATTCTGTCTGAGAGGTTGTCATGGGGGTCACCACAGTCTGACCTGGACTTCAGGAGCAGGGATCCTGTCAATGCATCAGCCAAAGAGGAGCTCTCATAGCTGCTGGACGTGCCACCTGGACAAGGTGGGGCATGGTGCTCTCACCACTGAGGATCTCTTTGGGTGCTCTCAAGCTGGAGACATTGTCTGGCCTCTGCTGCCCACTGGGTAGAGACATCTGGATGACATTCCAGCTCCCACTGACAGACAGCTCCTCATACTCCTCTTTAAGTGGCCAGTGAGCAGGAGGGGAGAGCAGCCTTTCTTCCCTGGAAAGAACTGTCTTTACCTCAGCTCCCAGGGCCTCCAGCCCCTAGGTTCCACTATGGTGACTTGGTGATGGGGGACCAATGCCAGAAGAAAGGGGCTGTAGACCCCCATTCCCCACCCCATGGCCACAGGTCTGGCAATGAGACTAGTATACATTGACCTCCCATTCCCTGCATGAGGGCGGGGGACTTCCCCCTGCTCCACCCCCCCTTGCATGGGGGAAGGGCATAAAGAGTCATTTATATGCACGCGGAGACTCCTTTCTCATCTGGGGCTTTTCTGGAGGGTTAGGAGTTGTGGGGAGGTTTCTCTGCACAGGTTCCAAGTCCCAAATGCAGCAGTGGGTTCTGAATTGGAGGTGTGACTCCCACTTGCCAGTGAATAATTCACATTGGCTGCTAGGTGGAAGTGCTCAAAGGGGTGGGCCTGCCACCTGTGAGTTGTATGATTTAGGAAAACATCTCTCAGCTATGGTTTTCCAGTCTACCTCATAGAGTTGGAATGAGGATAAATGAGAGACAGGTTGGGTGCCATTGCAAAGAAAATCAATAATGCCATTAAAAAGATTTTTACACTAGTTGATGCTCTATTTCAAATAGTACCTGGTGTAACAATTCAAAAACGTGTTTTCTATCAGGAGTTGCACAGAACATTGGAATTTTGTGCTGAATGACATAATGTATATGGAAATAGGGAAAACAGACATTACAAATGTTAAGGATGGTGGGGTTTTTTGTAAGAATGAGAACTCTGACCCTTTAAATGTTGAGGGCTAGGGGAAGGTTGGAGCCCACTGTCTTGTTCTAGAGATCATCTGAGTTCTAGCAGTTCTTCCCAGGTACTGTGCTCATCCAGAAAGTGGTAAGAAGTGAATATGGACTCATTTGGAGTGAGTTGGAGGGAAGCCTACCAATGTTACATGTGCCTCACCCCAATTTAAGCTATTTCTGTGGCAGTTCAGGTTAGAGGGCCGATCCTATTATTCCCAGCTAGTAGTATTAAGTAAAGGTATTGCACTTGGTGGCAGGACCATAGAGGGCTATTTATAGAGAAAAGATTAGAAAGGATTGGTTGAAAAGTGGCTCAGAGGGCTGGAGATGTAGCTGAGTGGTAGAGCACTTGCCTAGCATGCACAAGGCCTTGAGTTCGATCCCTAGCACTGAGGAGCAAAAAGTGGGTCAATGTGAAGCCTGGTCTCTTTCTTGTGAAGCATGGGAGCTGTGTATTATATGAATGATGTTGTCTTTTAAGTGAACCATTCATCAGCAATTAAAATAATTCCTTCATACATTGCTAAAAAAAAAAAAAAGAAAAAGAAACTTGTAAGTATATGTACGTATTTTTGGTAAGGAAAGCTTTTTGTATAAGATTTTGTCCTACAAGTATGAAAAAAACAGAAACATGAAGCAAAACCAGGAAGTCCAAGTCTGTTGAGAAAGTTTTGTGGAGAATAGGGTTTATAAAAGATTTGTAGGGAGAAGGGAAAAATAGGGGCGAAACCAGGAAGTTTAGCTGTTCTTTTTCTGGCTATTCTAGGTTTTTGCTCTTTGAGGCAAAAACTTTGCTAAGCTTAAGAGGTATTCATTCTAAATCTCCTGGTTGTTCAAATGTGGCTTAAAAGGGGTATGACACTGATTCTCAATCTTCAGTTACTCTCCTCCAGTGTGGGGCCAGATAAAATCAACAACTGGAACAGCATTCTGGCGATGGGGAACAATGGAAACAATGACTGATCATCAATGCCTTCAGAAAATCTCTCATAAGGACAAGAGAGAAATATAAGGAAAGCATAAAAGTCATGAATATTGTGATGGAGGCACTTGTGTTAGCCCAACAAAAGGTAAATACAATTAGAAGGGTGTAAAGAAAGGATTCTTACACAATAAGTGCCTGACAACTATCCCAAAGGACTCTGCCAAAATCATAAGTTTTTCCTAACTCAATTTAAACAAACTAATAGACTTGTTATTGGAGAATCCAGATTTTGAGATATTCACAGGTAAAGAAGCCCAACTTATATAGGGGTGGACATGCTGATGGGACACACCCTGCATACCACAATCAGAAATTTCCACCTGAGTATGTAATATACAGGCAGTGATGTGCAGCTGAGCAGACTGAGAACGAGTAAAGCTGTCTACTCCATCCAGAGTGGTTAATACCAATTAGTAGCCAGTGATGGCAAACCTTTTAAAGACAGAGTGCCCAAACTGTAACCCAAAACCCACTTCTTTATCACAAAATGACAATACAGCAACTAAACCTAAATACTGAGGTTTTAGTTTAGAAAAAATAACTCATATAATTTGTGTCATCATTGCACAGAGGGCTCAGCGTGCCTGCTACAGCACACATGTCACAGATTCTCCATCAAGCGTATAGACTGTAAAAAACTGTCTACCAAGCCAGGCATGGTGGTACATACTTGTAGTCTTAGAACTTTGGAGGCTGAGGCAGGAAGGATTGCTTCAAGTTCAAGGGTAGCCTGGGCTACATAATGAGTTCAAGGCCAGCCTGCACTACAAAGAAAGACCCTGGTCTCAAAAACATAGAAGCGTCTGCCCCACCCACAGTCCTTTTAGCAGTCCAGTATAGCTAGTTTAAAAAATTAACAACTCATGAAGAATGATTGTGGATTATAGAATGTTAAATAAGGTAGTGCCCAGCATTGCTCTGTTGAATAAATAGCTGATGGATTTAGGGATCTTATTATTTGTTTTGAGCCTTGCTAATTAATGCTTTCTTTTGTATTCCCTTAGTTGCTGAACCTCAAGACCAGTTTGCATTCATCTGTAATGAACAGGAATAATCTTTCATGTGCTCTCCCAGGACTACATGCGTAGCCCCAACCTTTGGCATGAGGTGGTAGTGTAGGTCCTTGACTTGTTATTCTGCCCACCCACTATGAAAATATTTCATTACATAGATGATATCATGCTAACCTTTGAGAGTCTCACAGATTTAGGAAAACATCTGCAGAGTACACAAGGACACCTCAAAGAGAGGGGATTAAAAATCAATTCTCACAAGATGCAAGTGTCTGGAAATGCTAAAAAAAGGTTTTGGGAGTATTGTGGTTAGGTAAGATACACACAACACCTGAAAATATCATTGAGAAAAATGTGCCAATTACTGTAAACTCTGTACCAGTGACTGAAAAGCAGTTATAGATGTTCTTAGAACTCTTGGGGTACTGGCACATTTTCAAACCTCACCTTGCTCAATTTGCCTACTCTCCATAAATGTTGATTAAAAAAGGACCATGTGGGATAGGAAAAAAGAGATCAAGAGGCTTCTGAACAAACTACTATCTTGTGGGAACTGCCACATGGTTATGTGTCCCGGTACCCCAATGCCCATTTGATCTAGAGGTTACCAGGAAGTTACCATGAAAGTTACGGTTGAGGGATATGGCAGAAACAAACTGAACAGGCAGTTCAATAGAGTTCTGTTCTCAGCCACAGATTGAGTAGGGAGCCACTTCTGATTGAGTCAAAGCCCAGGGGTACCTGAGGACCCTTAGGGACACAACCCCACTGTCTAGCACATGCACACAGGTGGACACACTTCCGTAAGTATGACAGTAAGACTACCACACATGGTTCATGTGGTTGTGTAAGGGTATAATGATGTAAAGCTGTGTAGCAGCCTATGTAAGGGCCAAGAAATAAAGACATACCGCTCATGGTCTTTTTCTGATCTCAGGTCTGTGTGATTTCTTTACCCTTGGGATCTCACCCTAAACCTACCCCTTTAGCGCCCCCTTCTTGACCCTGACAAGTGGCATAGTTGGTAGGATGAGATGACTGCCCCTTGCCATCTGTGGAAACAGCACGTGACAACAAGGAAGAGCCCCGAATGTTTGCCAACATGCTTCCTCAAGCCTTGCTTTGGTTACCTGTAGCCACCCTTTTGGCGGCATGAAAGGCCCTCAAAGACTGGGACACAGTCCACCTGACACCCGAGGATATGCTGAAAGCCTTAGAAAAAGTGGACACATAAATCACCCCCCGCCACCACCACTGTGAGTCAGAGGGGCAGGTGGCTTGATTGTTTTTTACTCTTTTCTGCAGTGTGGGGCAAGAGACAGTAGACCTCCTCCAGCAAGTGGGCCTACGACAACAGAGAAAAACCTGGAACAATGGCTGGCTGCCACAAAAGCCATCTTGTGGGACACAGGGAACACTGCCTCCTCCCAAAGTGTAAGTCTCTATCACCTGGAGAGTCTCCTGGTACTGCATGCAAGGCCTGCTATGTGACAAAAGGCAGAGGTGAAGGAGCCCCTAACCCAAGGAGGGGAACTGGGGGGACTGCCCACATAATGTATATGACCTACATGGTCATGGAGTTACAAGAGCTGGCAAAAGGTGGGTCAAACAGTGCCCACATAGCTGCCACAGTTGTGGAACAAAGGGGCTGATAACACGGTGTTAAGCCCACAGAAGATGTCCCAACTAGCTAGCATAGCCAGCCTCTCTATGTGATGGGTTTTGTAGGATATGCAGAGGATAACCCCATGAGCAGAAAACCAGACTTTGATAAACTGGCTGCTGATAGCAGTCCACCTGGTTTGGGCAAATCCAGGTGTCTTGCTGGGGCAAGTCACAAAATGGACAACCTACTTAGAGTGAGACTTAGTGGCTGTGCTACAGGAAATGGGCATGGGCAAGTGACAAATGAGGTTTGTTGTGCATTATTGTAGCCTGATAAAGAAGTCCCTACAGCAGGCATGAAAGACTTGATCCTAGCTAGCAGTCCTGCTGGCTCGTTTGGGACAGTGGTGGCTCTGTTAGTGCCCTTCACCAACCGCCCCATCCATGATGCAGTTGATGCCTGAAATGTCAAGGTAAGGTGAGGCCTGTGAAGGCCCTGCCACCAAAGGAAAAAAAGGAACGGCCCCTGGCTGAGCAGGACTGACCCCCTTGGACAGGCTGTAGGTCTGTTAAAGGTAAACCAATGCCAAACTTGGATGGATCTGCTGGCTAGATACAGATAAGATAAACAGACAGCCTATGGATGTGTTGCTGACTCTGTGGCACAAGTTGCACCCTCAGTAGCAATACTTGTCGATAAACCCAAAGGTAAAAATAGCCCTGATAAAACAAAAAGACATGACACTGACATACTTTTACCCAGATTAGAAATCAGACTGAACTACCTGGTTACTGGGGATCCCAGGAGACCGGAGGCTACTTGTGGAACTATTTACTGGTCCCCAAAAAATGTACAGCATGTATTGGCATTGATGAACACCAGAGCCAAATCAATGCTAATATATGGCAACCTGGATGGGTTCAGGGGACTCACACATATAAAATGGTACAGAGGTCACTATATCACAGTCTGGAAGGCCCAGGTGGCAATGAGTATCAGGTGCTTGGCTCTGCACCCTTTTGATGTCTATATTTCCACAGTTGCTAAATATATACTGGGGGTGGACATACTAACTGGTGCTCGGCTTGACACCATGCAGGGAGAATTATGTTTACAAATCCCATGATAAAAACCACTGTCCAAGAACATCCTCATCACACACTGCTGACTCTCCCATAGGCTACCTGGGTTGTGTGCATAAAACTGTCGGCTCCCTGGAGACTGTGAGGAGATAGGACAGGCTATTTTGAAGCTAGAAGAAACTAAAATGACTCACCCTTCACATACCCCTTTGAATTCTCCAGTATGACCCATGCAAAAGCCAGACAGAACATAGCAAATGACCGTAAATTACTGGTTTGAATAAAGTGACTCCCCCATTACACACAGCAATACCTAATATTACAGACCTAATAGATTATCTCACTCTCATGCTGGGTTACTACCATTTTGTTGTGGATTTGCCCAGTGCCTTCTTCTCCATTGCTATCATACCTGATAATCAGGACCAATTTTCATTCACCTGAGAAGGCCAGCAATGGAATTTTCAGGTGTTGCCACAAGGCTATTTGCATAGCCTGACTCTGGTGGCCCAGGACTAGGCCACTTAGACAAGCCATGCTCTGTGTCATTATTCCATTATATTGATGACATTATGTTAACCTCTGATTGCCTTACAGAACTGGAAGCTGCTGCACACAGTCTGAAAGAAGCTTTGCTAGCCTGGGAGTGAACCGTAATGAAGACAAGGTCCAGGGACCTGACTTAGTCTGTCAAATTCTTGAGTATTATCTGGTCTGGAAAGTAATTCCCAAGGCCATTATCAATATGTTACAGGCATACCCCAGACCTATGACAGTATGCCAATTGCAGGAGTACATGAGCTTATTGGCTTTTTGGCAGACGTTTATACTGCACTTAGCTACCCTGCTGTGCTCTTTGTAGATGACCTGGAAGGGAGTGACATGGAACTAGACAGATGGAGCAGAAGCTGCTTTTCAGGACTTGAAAAGGGTAGGCCCACAAGTACAAGTTCTCCAAGTTGTTCACCTTACCCTGGCTTTTACCCTGTTAGTATAAATGATGTTAGGTTTGGCTGGGGTCTGTACCAAAAGCAAGGGAAGTGGAAGTACCCTATTGGCTTTTGGTCACAGTTGTAAAAAGGAGGCAAGATTGATACTCTCTGACTGAGAAAAAGGTTAGCAGCAGTGTATGCTGCTCTGCACGCCTATAAAGAAATCACAGGACAACAGCCTATGAAAATGCAGACTAGATAACTGATAGAGGGCTAGGTCTACACATGGATGTCTCATCCCAAGAGTGGAGTAGCCCAGGCTCTGACACAATGGGGACGTCCTTACAACAGGGGACTTCCTTCTCAGCCAGACCATTGGCAGCTGGATTAGCAATATGATTCTTACAGAGGTAGGGACTAAATCCATACTCAGCAGGAAGCAGTTCTGAAATATGGAGAATGTTGGCCTTCAATAATCCACAATGAGTTATGGGAACCATGTTTCTTAGGGGGAAATTAAGGTAAGAGGTAGAGCAAGGACAAATAAACAACAGAAAGCTGTGGAGTAACAATTGAGAAACTAGCACAGTTAAAAACAAAAACATTCACAGCCCAAATGCCCATCAACTGGAGACTGGATCAAGAAAATGTGGGGGTTTTTTATATAAAATGGAATACTACTCAGCCATAAAAACCAAGAAATTAGAGACATTTATAGCTAAGTGGATGCACATTGAGGCAATACTCTTAAGTAAAATAAATAGGACACACATGTGTAAATACCGAATAGTTTCTCTGGTGTGAGAAACTGAAAGTGTAAATAAGGACTAAAATGTATAATAGGTCATGTGAAATAGGAAGAAAAGGGGCAAAGGGGAAAGAAGTGGGAGGGCTAGGGGAAAGGAAAGAAGGGAATGGGATTAATATGAGAAAATGGAAAAATAGGAACAAAATCTTTGTAAATAGGGAGGGATGGAGGCATTGAAGGGAGGGCTGGGCAAGGGTGAAAAATAAGAACCAAGAGAGACTATGTAAAGGTGCAAATTTCCAATGATGAATGTCATTATATTGTATACCTAAAATGTACCAATGATTAGAATGAATAATCGATAATGCAAAATAGGAAGAAAAGCTCCAAAGGGGTAGGAGTAGTGGGAGGCACAGGGGAAAGGAAAGAAGGGAAAGGAAAAATGATGAGAAATGGAAAAAATGGAAATAAAGTCTTTGTAAACAGGGAAGGGTGCAGGGGATGAAGGACGGGCTAGGAATGGGGAAAAAATAAGAACCAAGATGCATTATGTAAAGGTACAATTCCCAATGAGAAATGTAATTGTGTTGTATACCTACAATGCACCAATACAAGAATTTAAGTTAAAAAAAAAAAAAAAAAAGAAAAACCATTGAGGGAGCAACTCCCTTCCCCTCATTCAACTAAGGACACAACAGTACCCTAATGATCATCCATGTTTCAGCTTAGGAGGTTGTTATGGCTCAGGCAGCAGATCACTGGCATCAGTGAGAGGCAAAACGGGAGGCCCCTGGAGTCAGAGGTGTCTGGCCACAGTGGGAGGAGCCTGGAGTTAACGATGTCCAATTCTTTCAATACTGAAAGCCTAAGTTAATGCGAGTTCCTCTTCGTTTTCCCCTTCTGCCTGTTTCTATTGATACCGTCCTGTGATCTTCAGTAAACATAGCTACTAGAAGGTTGGTAATTCTTTCCTTTTTGTGCACAAGAACCTGGACTACTTTTCGCCCATTCAACTATACAAAACCAGACAGAGCAAGGATGATTGTATCAAAATATCAGAGAAGCGTTCCTTCTTTTTTCTGCTTTGTTTGATATAATTTATCAGTTAAAATGTGTATGAGCCTGCTGTTGTCATATAGGTAGGTGTTTAAGCTAGGAATATACTTTCTTCAATAGGTGCTATTCAAATTTTATATTTTCTCCAGAGTTAGTTTCATTAATTTGTCTTCCAAGGCACTTCTTTTTTTTTTTTGTATTAAATTCTTTTATTGGTACATTGTAGGTATACAACACAATTACATTTCTCATTGGGAATTGTACCTTTACATAATGCATCTTGGTTCTTATTTTTTCCCCATTCCTAGCCCTCCCTTCACGCCCTCCACCCTTCCCTATTTACAAAGACTTTATTTCCATTTTTTCCATTTCTCATCATTTTTCCTTTCCCTTCTTTCCTTTCCTCTGTGCCTCCCACTACCCCTACCCCTTTGGACCTTTTGTTCCTATTTTACATTATCGATTATTCATTCTAGTAATTGGTACATTTTAGGTATACAATATAATGACATTCATCATTGGAAATTTGCACCTTTACATAGTCTCACTTGGTTCTTATTTTTCACCCCTGCCCAGCCTTCCCTTCAACCCCTCCAGTCCTCCCTATTTACAAAAATTTTGTTCCTATTTTTCCATTTTCTCATATTAATCCCATTCACTTCTATCCTTTCCCTTAGCCCTCCCACTTCCTTCCCCTTTGCCCCTTTTCTTCCTACTTCACATTACCTATTATACATTTAGTCCTTATTTACACTTTCAGTTTCTCATACTAGAGAAACTATTCGGTATTTACACATGTGTGTCCTATTTATTTCACTTAAGAGTATTGCCTCAATGTGCATCCACTTAGCTATAAATGTCTCTAATTTCTCATTTTTTATGGCTGAGTAGTACTCCATTTTATAAAAAAACCCACATTTTCTTGATCCAGTCTCCAGTTGATGGGCATTTGGGCTGTTTCCAAGTTTTAGCTATTACAAACTGCGCTGCTATGAACATGGGTGCACATATATCACTGTGGTATGATTCTTTTAATTCTCTGGGGAAGATCCCCAGCAGTGGAATAGTGGGGTCAAATGGGATTTCCAGTCCTAGTTCTTTGAGGTATCTCCATACTGATTTCCACAGTGCTTGCACCAGTCTACACTCCACCAGCAGTGGAGCAGGGTTCCTCTTTCCCCACAGCCCCGACAGCATTTGTTATTGGTTGATTTCATGATAGCAGCCATTCTTTCTGTGGTGAAGTGGAATCTCAGTGTTGTTTTCATTTGCATCTCCCGAATGACCAGTGACATTGAACATTTTTTCATGCATTTATTTGCTATTTCTACTTCTTTGTCTGAGAAATGTCTGTTCATTTCAGATGCCCATTTTTGGATTGGGTCTTTAAATTTGGGAGGTCTGATCTTTTTAAGCTCTTTATAGATTCGAGATAGTAGACCTTTGTCTGAGGAAGAGCAGGTGAAGATTTTTTCCAACACTGTGGATTGTCTCTTCACACTGCTGGTGGTTTCTCTTGCTGTGCAGAAGCTTTTTAATAAGAAGAGATCCATCCATTTATTGATTGTTTGTGCTAGTTCACGGGCAACTGAGGTTTTGTTCATAAAATCTTTTCCTACACTGATGTCTTCAAAGGTTCTACCTAACCTCTGTTCCAACTGGTTCAGAGTTTCTATTTTAATATTTAGATCTTTAATCCATTTTGATTTTAGTTTAGTGCATGGTGAGAGATACAGGTCTAGTTTTAATCTTTGGCAAGTTGAAGCCCAATTTTTCCAGCACCATTTATTAAAGAGGCTATCTTTCTTCCAGTGAGGGTGTTTGGCTCCTTTGTTGATGATGAGATGGCTGAGTGTGTCTGGCGTTGTTTCTGCATCTTCTAATCTGTTCCACTGGTCCTCAAGCCTGTTTCTTTGCCAGTACCATGCTGTTTTTATCACAGTAGCTTTGTAGTATAGTTGCAGGTTGGGGATTATGACACCCCCTGCCAAGGCACTTCTTAGAAGTTGTCAAATTTATTTCAAAACACATTTTTGTAATATGCTTTCTATATCCTTTTAAATTCTGTAAAATCTGTAGTAATGTCTCCTAGATCTTGATATTGTAATTTTAGAAATGTATAATTGATATTGTGTAACAGGAAGAAAAGGTCTAAAGGAGCAGGGGAAGTGGGAGCGGTAGGGGAAAGGAAAAAAAGGAAAAGAAAAAAATATGAGAAAAGGAAAAAAATGGAAACAAAGTCTTTGCAAATAGGGAAGGGTGGAGGGGGTGAAGGGAGGGCAAGGGAAGGGGAAGAAAAATAAGAACCAAGAGACTCATGTAAAGGTACAAGATCCCAATGATGAATGTAACTGTATTGTATACCTAAAATGTACCAATAAACTTAATGGGAAAAAAAAAACATATCAAGTGCCAACAAGAATAATTAATATAGGGCCAGGGATTTAGCTGTGTGCTGCCACCTTCCTCACAAGCACAAGATCCCAAGTTCGATCCCTGGTACGCCCCCCCCAAAAAAGAATAATTAATATAAAACATCAGGAAACCAAAAGATAAACGTCAGCTTGTCTCCTAAACCGCCCCCCCCCCCGTCCCGGCACTGGCAAAGTCAAAAGTACGTGATCCCGGCCTGCATCTAACCTCATTTGCATTGCAGTTTTTACACATACACACACACACACACACACACACACCCCATTTTGGACACCATGATACTTCCTCTAAAAACCTTGTACATTCAAAAACTCCCTCTCTAGATGGGCGGCCTGAGGTGGGTACCTTATTGACCCATGACTACTGTCAGTCCCTAACTTGGATCCTCCATTCATCCCAGGAGCTCAAGAGTCCCCTTTCCCTACCAGGAAGTGAGCTCTTCTCACTGACCTGCTCCCATTCTGAGGAGTTAACTTTTGCCTTCTCTATTGCTCTCTGGCAGTACTGAGGATTGAACGCAGGACCTAGTGCATGATAGGCAAGCACTCAGCCACTGGGGTACCTCCACAGCCTTGCTAGTTTCTTTTAATAAATCTTACTTTTTACTTTGAGTGTTCTGCTCAATTCTTTGTTCAACACATCAAGAACCTGGAAACAACTTCTAGAAGACTATGGAATAAGGGTTCCACGCCTTTCAAATAAAAACCTATTCTTTTATAAATCCTTAGCATTGCCAATAGCTCCCAAGACAGTGTCTTCTAGCTTAGCAGCAGTTAGTCATGTTCATTACCCCTTCGTTAAACCTGTTAATCTAATCTCCCTCAACAGTAGCTATAGGTTGGCTTCTCCACCACCACTTTTAGTGGAGCCTTCAGCATCCCCAGCACACAGGTTTAGGCACGGATGAGAGAAGGACCGCTTCTATATCGAGTTATTACTTGAGAAGTCACCTACTATCCAAGTAACAAGCAAAACGAATGGGAGTTGATTAAGGATAGAAGGTTGTTACTCTCTGAGCAAAGACTTGAGAAGTAAAGACGCTTCCGGCCCTGCGACGCCTCCCTTCCCCCTCCTGGAACACAGGTGCTCACTAACGGAAAAAAGGTCCTGCCCTCAAACACCCACAGGGGCCAGGCGTAACCTTAGGGGTGGACTCTAACCTCCTGATCCACTGATTGGCTGCCTGGGCCACGGGCCTCAGATGATTGGTCACTGCCCTGAGAGCCACGGGACTTGCACGAGGCACGCGCTCATTTCCAAACGAGACGGTGATGGTGGCAGAGGCGTCGAAGATTAGGCTCGCCTTTTCCGCCTATCCGCAGGTGGGGAATAAGGGTCTCCCGTGGAGTACTGCCGAGATCCAGTGCTCTCGCTGTGGAAGAAGAGTGTCCAGAGCTTCCGGTGAGGCGGGGGTGGGGGGTGGCTCCGACCTGGCTCAGGACCACCTGGGAGGTGTGGGGCGGAAGTGGGGCGCAGCCTGGGTGGAGGAAACGCCTGCGGGCGGGCGCTGGACAGAGCGCACCTCTGTCCCTCCCCCCCCCCTCCCTCCCTCCCCCCCTCCCTCCCTCCCTCCCCCCCCTCCCTCCCTCTCCCCTCCCCCCCTCCCCCCCCCCCCCCCCTCTCCCCCCTCCCTCCCCCCCCCTCCCCCCCCCCTCCCCCTCCCCCCCTCCCCCTCTCCCCCCTCCCTCCCCCTCTCCCTTCCCCTCTCCCCCTCCCTCCCCTCCCTCCCCCTCCCTCCCTTCCCCCCTCCCTCCCTCTCCGTCCCCCCCTCTCCCTCCCCCTCTTCCCCCTCTCTCTCTCTCTCTCCCCCTCTCCCCCCTCTCCCCCCTCTCCCCCTCTCCCCTCTCTCCCCTCTCTCCCCCCCCCCCCCCCCCCCCCCCCCTCTCCGGCAGTACGAAGTCTCGAACACCTTGTTCCAGACTGCCAGGGTGGGCAGGTGTAGGAACATTCCAGATCCTCTTCTGGCCTTCGAGACAGACCCTGGGATGCGCTTTGTTAACTGAAGGCGCTATACTCCGACAGAATGTCAGAACTTAGCCTTCGTTTCTGTTGAACAAAAACAAAAAGACTAGAAATTTAGCATTGTTTGGAGGTCATGAAGGAATGAAACTTGATTTCTTTTTTAGGTGGTTTTTGTTGTAGGAGTAACAAATAGATGATCATGAAGTTTTTGGATGGAAAATACAGCACCTCCCTCAGGCCCAGTATGGCCCAATTTGGTTTAAGCACTGTTTGAACAACTTTGCGTGTAACTTGTGTTTTGGTGTCTGTCTACTGTGGTACTCAGGGCCTTCACGCTGAGCGACATCCCCAGACGTTTGTAAAAGTTTTTAAATTTGGAGACGGGGTCCCCTTAAGTCTCTAAGTTGCCCAGCCTGGACTTTGACTTAGAAATCCACCTCGCTCAGCTTCCAGGCGTGTTGGGATAAAGGCATGTGCCGCCATGTTGGCGTGCACGCGCACGCGCGTGTGGGTGTCTATACATGGAGGGGAAAATACATTTCATGTTGATTTGCTAATTTACAATCTATTGAAAACACATGTTCTTGAGGCAGTACTCTTAAGTGAAATAAATAGGACACAGATGTGTAAATACCGAATAGTTTCTCTGGTGTGAGAAACTGAAAGTGTAAATAAGGACTAAATGTGTAATAGGTAATGTGCAATAGGAAGAAAAGGGGCAAAGGGGAAGGAAGTGGGAGGGCTAGGGGAAAGGATAGAAGGGAATGGGATGAATATGAGAAAATGGAAAAATAGGAACAAAATCTTTGTAAACAGGGAGGAATGGAGGGGTTGAAGGGAGGGCTGGGCAAGGGTGAAAAATAAGAACCAAGAGAGACTATGTAAAGGTGCAAATTTCCAATGATGAATGTCATTATATTGTATACCTAAAATGTACCAATGATTAGAATGAATAATCGATAATGCAAAATAGGAAGAAAAGGTCCAAAGGGGTAGGGGTAGTGGGAGGGGCAGGGGAAAGGAAAGAAGGGAAAGGAAAAAATGATGAGAAATGGAAAAAATGGAAATAAAGTCTTTGTAAATAGGGGAAGGGTGGAGGGCGTGAAGGGAGGGCTAGGAATGGGGAAAAAATAAGAACCAAGATGCACTATGTAAAGGTACAATTCCCAATGAGAAGTGTTGTATACCTACAATGTACCAATGAAAGAATTTAATACAAAAAAACCCACATGTTCAAGTTTTTAAATGTAATGGAAAATACTTTAGAGTTCTGTACAGTATCTCTGACAAGAATAAGTTATTGAATCTAAACTCCTGGAGCTACTGAATATTCTTACTACCTGAAGTAACCGTTTAATATTTATGCTTTCAAAGTGAAAGTGATTCAGTTCTCAATCTTTTCAAGGTAGACTCCGTTTATAAGATGATAATCCTTTGTAGAGAAAGTTGTGTTTTCAGTGGAGAGCCAAGTTTCTCCTACTCTTGAGTTTTGATCATTGCTGCTGTTACACAGAAAATGAACATTTTTAAAAGAAATAATTGTATAATAAAGTTCTTACTCATCTCTTATGGTGCTAGGAATGGAACCAAGGGCCTCGCTGCATGCTAGGCAAGCACACTACATCCCCAGTCCTTAAAAACAACTTTTTAGGGCCGGGGATTTAGCTCAGTGGTTCCGGCCCCTGCCTTAAAAGTGCAAGGTCCTGAGTTCGATCCCGGTATCAAAAAAAACAAACAAACAAAAAACAACTTTTTAAACCAGTGCTCCTTCCATACTTGATTATAGTACAACTTAGAAATAATTGGAAAAATAATTCTTCATACAGAACTGAAAAGTGCTTTGTAAACTGTAGTTCATCATAAGATTATTTTAATTTGTAGAGTATCAGAAATCTTATGAAAAAGGTTAAGATTTTTTATTTTTTGGTAATACCTCGGGAATTCAAATGGGGATTTAAAGTATAGCATGATCGTAAGCAAGTTTCAGATATTGCTGTTGGCTGAAAATTGTAAGGTATTTTAAAAAAATCAAATTAATGCAATTACTGTAATTCAACAAGAACTCTTAATTTTTTTGCTAGTAAAATATGACTGAATTTTTTTTTTTGTACGAGGGATCAAACTCAGGACCTTGTGCTTTTGAGGCAGGTGCCAGAACCACTGAGCTAAATCACCAGCCCAAAATATGACTGATTTTTATCGTTTCCTTTCCTGTTGTTGTTTTTTTTGTTTTTTTTTTTTACTAGTTTTCTTGGAAAAATAATTCTTTTAAGATGGCCGTATCTCCCAGCTCCATTCGGTACTGAGAATTAAACCCAGGACTTTCACATTGAACTATATCCCGGGACCTTTTTTGTGGGGGAAGCGTCTCGTTAAATTACCTAGTCTGGGATCCAATTTGTAATCCACCTGCCTCGGCTTCTTAGGGTTCTGGAATTACAGGTGTGAACCACCACACCCAGCTTTTATTTTTAATTTGATATCACTAAATTGCCCAAAACAGCCTTGAACTTTCAGTCCTCCTGCCTTAGCCTCCAGAGTACCTGAAATCGCAGGTGTGCACCACCATACCCAACTAAAGCAAGTCTTCTGAAGTTATATGACTAAAACACATGTTGTCTTCAAAGTCTATGTAATGCATTTAAATCTTAATATTAGGTCTTCAGAAGAGGTTATAGTATTTCCTTTTATTAATGCTAGGTTTGGAAAATGATCTTTAGATGATCATGTGGGTGTGTGATAGTAGTAGTATTTAGCTTCTGTCCTTGTAACATCTTTATTATAAGAGAACACTTTTGTCAGTGGGTTCATTTCAGCCCTCCATGACTCCTTCACAGGATGGGAAATACAAACTAGTTGAGGATAGTATGATCAAGTTGAAAGAATATTGGACACGGAAACAGATGGCTGGAGTCTGTGTTATACCAATTGATTAGCCAAACACCAATGTATTTTTTCATTTCTAGGTTTGATATATTATTCCCAGGCTACTTAGCCATGATATTTACAAAGACCAAATGAAATACGTCAGAGCATTTCGTATGATTTTAAGATATGATGAATTCATAGTATTATAGATATAAATTAGCTATTTGAATGAATACAACCATAATTACATAACTCTGCCTGGTTTTGCTTCTTGATTTGTCTCCCTTCTGACATATAGTTTCTCCTTAATTTTGTGTAATAAGTCACATTTCTAAGCAAACTAGGGTTTTTTTTCCTTTACGATAGATTCCTTTGAATTTTTCCTTTGATCACTACTGTACTTTTAATATTAACTGGAAAATTTAATTCACAACAAAATTTTATCAATAGGTCACCAGGGAATTCCATGTGGACATGTTTTTTGTGAACTGTGCTTGTTAACTGAAGAAAGCAGAATTGTGTGCCCTGGTTGTGAGGTAAGTTTTCTAATTTTTCCTTCTTTTTTTTTTCCTTTTGAGGGGGTTTCACCATGTAGCTCAGGCTGGCCTTGGACTCGGGGCTGTCCTCCTGCCTCAGCCTTTCAAGTGCATGGATTACGAGGCGTGGGGCACCACTCCCAGCTTAATTTTTCATACCGAATAGATTAAGATTACAGCCTAAAGTTAAAAGTAAAAATGTTACAGAAACTAGTTAAAAACTAAAAATTTATCTCTTTCTGATGAGTCTTTAAGCAAAGAAGCCTAAAGAATTATAAACATTTTTCACATCCATTTTGTAGTTGTTCACAGTGATCAAGAAAAGTAAAAGACTAAAGTCATATGCATTGCTGACATGTTTTGACTCTTTGGAGACCTCTGTGGAAAATGACCTCTTTATTTCAGTGGAGTATATTCCTTTCGAGTCCCTACCCTTCCAGCCTCTTCCTTTTTCACACCAATACCATGCATGCACATTCTGACCTCTCCCTGCCCCTCAGTCTGTGTGTCATCAAATTTACATTTGTAGAGATACCATACTATGAAAAGGCAGGGAAGCAAAACAACTGCCTAACATTTGTTTCAGAAGTACTGTACTAAATACAGGACAACTGGGCTAGTGGTGCATGCTTGTAATCCTAGGTAGGAGGATTGCTGGGAGTTTGAGACCAGCCTGGGCTACATAATTGAGTTCAAGGCCAGCCTGCACTATAAAGCGAGACCCTGTCTCAAAAAAATTGCTAGATATCTTTTACTACAAATATAAATGTAGTTTATGCATGTTCTGGAAAATAGTGGCTTAATCTGTAAATTCTTTTATTTTTTGTATAAGGAATTGAACCCAAGACTCTTGCATGGAGTTAACATCCCCAGCCCATTTTTTATGTCTTGTTTTGAGTCAGGCTCTTATTTTCTAAATGTCCATTCTGGGATAGAACATGTGATCCATCCACCTCAGTCTCCCAAAGTTCAGGGATTATGGGCAGTTAAATCTGTAAATTTTTAACATGCCACTAGAAAGGCCATAGATTGGATTTATATCCAGTGTTTTTTGTGGCAGTTTTCCAGACAAACGGGGACACAAGACCTAGAAGGCAATTCTTGTTTTGTTAGCCTCATCTGAGCTTTCTCACTTGGGAGATGGGAATAGTAACCTGTTTTGCATATCCCATAGGATTGTGAGAATGAAGTCTGAATTATACGAAAGTTCTCTTCAAGATTCCAGGCCATTAAAATAATCCTTCATTATTTAGGTGTGGATGGTTTGCATAGAAGATAATATTGTAATTTGTGAAAGTTTAAATACAGCAGAAACATTTACATGTTAGAAGCAGTCTTTTAGGACTATGTAATTTACAGATTGTGCCCTTTATTGTGGGAAATTCCTGTCCCCTCTTCCTTGTTTGATATGTTCAGATCTGGCAGGCTACATCATTAAGACAAAGGGAGCCCTCACCTTCTACCTCTCAATGTGGTGAAAGATCCTGGCCGGTTTAGTGGTGTGGTTGGGGTTGAATAAGCACCAGGAAAGGGCAAGAGCAGACAGGTGGGACCATCTCTGCTATGTCTGTTTTGTTCTAATGTTGAAGAAACAAAAGATAGGTAAGAGTCATTAGGCCATAATTTCATATTTAGCAGTCTTAAGTCAATAAACTTGCAATAATTTTAGAATTTTGCATAACATCTCTAGGAGCGTTTACAATGTATTTGCAAACAATGGTTTTGATTTTAGAGTTGTGATAAATCTGCTTTGTGTCATTTTGACTAGTCTTGTTCTAGCTCTCACTTTGGGAGGTGACTTGTTCCATTCCCTTCACTTCAAACCCAAGTGATGGATAAATGACTGTATTCATATTTTTCACATGCGCTGGTTCGGTCCCTACTGAAAAGAGTCCTTTGAACTTCCTGAATTGCTACCTCTGCTTTTAAAATTTAGGGGTTTTTTTATTACCCAGTATTTATTTGGAATAAGGTATAGAGAGAATGGGAAAATCTAGTCTAGTGAAAAGTCTACTGCTAGGAGGAAAGGATAAATCATCCAATCAATGGATAATTAATAAATATTATTAAAATCTCATGTGATTAGAAATGTTACTAAGGGTCAGGGATTTAGCCCAGTGGTACCGTGCCTGCCTTGCAAGCTCAAGGTCTGGAGTTCGATCCCCAGTACCACAAAAAAAAAAAAAAAGGAAAAGAAATGTTACTGTTTAACCATTACAAATGTAAACTGGAAGAAATTACAAATAATTCTATGATCTTGGATAGGGAAGCCTTTTAAGCATATGGAAGTCAGAAACCATAAAAGAAACACTTAGTTTGACCATGTTTTTTAATTTCCAAGAGACAAAAACAAGCAAAAATACCATAAATAAAATTTAAATAATAAGCTATGAGGGTCTCATCTCACTATTTTATTACAGTTAGGTATTCAGAAATGTTTCAGTTTTTTGTTTGTTTTTGTTTTGTTTTATTTCGGCAGTACTGGGGATTGAATCTAGGGCCTTCAGCTAAGCTATATCCCTAGTCCTTTTTTATTTTTTGAGACAGGGTCTTACTAAATTGTCTCCCAGAGTACTGGAATGACAGAGGCATGCACCACCATGCCTGGCTATATTTCCCTATTAAGTACTCCACTCCATGGCTTCTAAATTTTCTTAGATATGGCAGATCTTCCTACTCAAATACTTACATCATTGTTTGGATTCTGGATAGTGGAGTGTGTTGAATGACTGTGCCTTTTTAAAAATTTTTTTTAAATTTTGCCCTAAGATTGCTACAGCTGTAAATATGAAACAAGGATACTGCCCAATAGACGAATATACTAAGGAAGATAATTTTATGGAAAAATTTCAACCTCAAACGTATGTATTTTTGAAATAATTTTAGAATTATTGATAACACATTCTTAATCCATGTTTCTAACCTATTGTCTTAGAGTGCTCTTTAAGTTCATAATTTGCCTTATCTGTCAGTGGATTGGCAAGGTCAGCTGTCCTGCCAGAAATTAAGAATGCAAGAATTAGAACGTGGCTGAGAGTACAATCCTAGCTTAAGCTATTGCTGCTAGATAAGAGGAAAAATAACTTGCTGTTTTGTTGATCTTAAGAGTGCACTCTTATGATATAATGGAAGACTTTGGGAAGAAGTGGTTTGAAAAGTGATTTGTGAAAAGAAAATAGTAATTTAGGGATTCTCTAAAGTATTGTTGCACGTATTTACTTTAGAAATGTAGATTTGATTTGATTTTTTTGGTGCTACTGGGGAATTAAACTCAGGTCTTTTGAAAATTACCTCTCCAGTCCTTTTTTTATTTTTTATAGGGTCTCCTTAAGTCACTAAGTTGCCTAGGCAGGAGTTAAATTTATAATCCTCCTGCCTCAGCCTTTCAGAAAGCTAAACTTTGAGATTCTTTTATTCTTCCGTAAGAGTTGATATATGTATATGTTAATAAGTACTCTTTGAATTCATAATACAGGGATCTTTTTAAACATACCTGAGCTAGAGATAACCACTATACTACTGGGGGGGGTGATAACTGGAATTGATCCCAGGCCTTTTGCACTGAGTTACATCCTTTCAGACAAAGTCTCAGTGAATTGCCTAAGCTGGTCTCAAACTTGCTGTCCTCCTGCCTCAGCATCACCCAGTGCTGGAATTATGGACTTGTGCCACCATGCCTAGCTTATTGTGTTTTTTATTGCACTTAATTATTTATTTTTGTTTTCTCTGCTAGTCTGTGAGCCTCTTTTAGGGCATAGACCCATTTTGTTTCTCTCTTGTGCAGGACACAGACATGTAATAAACATTTGTTAGATGAAAACCATCGTATGTCAATATTAGCTATAGTTTTTCTGAGGTCATATCTCAGTCCTAGCCAAGTTTACATTTAGGATTGTCTGTAGATTCAGTTTTGTGGAAAAAATGATAAAGTTTGACCTTGTAACTTTTTAAGTGGTAAAGAATCTTCTTACCAACTTTTCTGGGACCTTAGGTGGGATGGTAATTGTTCTTATATAACTTTTTAAAACATACTTAACATTGGAATAGACTGTGCTGGAAATAAATATAGGATTCACCCCTCCAGCTCTCCTCACCCTGTACTCAGGATTGAATCGAGGGCCTTCCCACTGAGCTACATCCCCAACTTTTTTTTTTTTCCTGAGGCAGGGTCTTGCTGAGTTGCTAAGTTGCCCAGGCTGGGCAGGAACTTGTGATCCTCCTGTCTCAGCTTCCCAGAGTGCTGGTATTCCAGGTTTGCACCACCATACTCAGCTCTTATTCTGTAAATGATACCAAGTAAACCATCCCAGTTCCTCAATTTCAATTCATTTCATCTCCTACAGATTCTCATTTCCACAATATCTCCTATATCCATACCCTATCTTCCTTTGCTACTTCCCTACTTCTCTTAGTCTTTTTTGTCTACCTCCTTAGCACTTCCATACTCTTCTTTGCTCTGTAATTTTTTTCATTTCTTATACATCCAGTTAAAATCCAAAATTGCTTAAATTGGGTTTCTCGGCTTTTCATATAACTACTGCAACTTCTCTTTTCAGACTTGAGTACTTAGGAAAGAATAAAAATGATTATAGTTACTTCTTTGGGTAGAAAGCCACTTAGCTGACATCTCACAACTGATTATTGACAAAACCAGATTGAGAACTGAGGCATATTGAATGCCAGTACATTTCCCAACTCCTTTAAATGTAGTTCATTAATCATTTCCTCCACGAGCTCTGTGTAGAGTGATTAAAATAAATCTTTAGACTTTCTTCTGTCTCATTGTAAGTAGTAGCCATAGGTCTTATTCCCACAAAGTAGCCATTTTAGTCAAATTTGGGGTTCCCACATTTGAACAGTTCTGAGTCAAGCCAATAAGTTACTGGGTGAGGTAGACTGAGTTTAAATAGTGAATTCTAAGAACTGTGGCAAATCAAAAGGGCTTACTCCTACCAAAGGAGCCAACCTCTGTTTCTTGCTAGCCAATTATTGCTACATGTTAAGAAAACCCAGTATTGCTAGATCTTTTTCTTTCCCCCCAAATAAACTGAGCTCTTTAATTCTGTATGAAATTTTCTGACTTAGTGCAAGTCAAATAAGATCATATTCTTATCTAGATATGTATAGTATCTACTAGGGTTGCAAAGTGAATGTCACTTTCAGAGGTGGAAAAATTCATCCTAACCAGAGAGTTCCCAAATTCATTCCAAATTGCCATTTTATAAATTAAATTCTCCATGTATACTTAAGTTAGAACCCCTGCTCCATAATTCAGGTACAGTTCAGTTTAATATACTTGTATGTTTTTAAATTGTAATGTGCCTTGACTCCATATATTATTGGTTTATCTTTAATATTTTGAAACAGGAATTGAATAATGAACTCCTTAGGACTTACATATTCACATAAGTTTTCAAAACGTGGCTAAGTCGCCCTTCAAAGTAACAAAATACTGGAAAATTAATTTGGTCTTATTGTTTCTATCAGATAACATATTTAAGTATCACAGTTTATTCCATGAACTATAAGCTTAAGATTAACTTAGCAAATACTAAGTGCTTACTGTGTGCTGGCCAATATAAAGATAAGATATAAGGAGAAAAATCAGTAAAAATTCTGACTCTTTAGACAAAAGAATGCAAGGGGTCTTTATAATTAACTTAGTTAAATTCATTATCTTTTTTTAAATTATCCAAGCATATCAGTACAGTTTTTAATAGCTAGCATTTCTGTGTATAAGTATTTTTAATTTGTGTAAAAGTACTTATTTTAATTGATGAAATTAAGACATTAATTTGATAAATTCAATCATTATCAACATCCCTACCAAAAAAAATCAGGTAATAAGAGGTAACTAAGAAATTAAACAATATATACATTAATCTATTACTTTTAAGAATTTATTAAGTTGGATTCTTAGCCAGGCATGGTGGTATATGCCAATAGTCCCAACACTCTGTGAGGCCTAGACAGGAGAATTGTAAATTCTGGCCCAGCCTGGGCAACTTAGACCCTATTTCAAAATTTTAAAAAGGGGTGGGGATGCAGTTCAGGGCAAAGACCCTGGCTTCAATACCCAGTACTACAAAAAGGAAGTACTGAAGTTGATTAAAATTAAGTTTATATGACCGCACATTTCCCCATTGTGTCCCTCTCCCTATGATCTAGAACCCAGTATTCATGTTCTTATAAAGCATCATATGAATTATTTTTTGATACGAAATAAAAATCGTAATAGAAGGTTAAAACTGTATATTTATGCTAATATTTAGAATAATGTACTTGGCATTTTTCAGGATGAACTGCTCTCCAGACTTTGAAAAGATGGCTGATCATGATCAGCTAACTGTTCATGTGGAACATTCAACTTCCATTCACAGGACTGTGTTGAGCTCATCAGGTGTAACATTGGTATGAAAAATATCGGTCATGATGTACAATGAAATCAGGCATTTTGCTTTGTCTCTAGTAGCTTAATTTTCATCTCTCAAGTTTCCTATAATTATAGGGGTTTTTTGCTTGGAAGCTTAAAGATATAGAAATCCACTTTCTTTGTTTGACTCTCTTTTGCTTGAATGATTCTAAACTACACTTAAACAGCTCTCTTTTCTTGAACAGTTCTTTTTCTTCCTGAATTTCAAAGTTCTCGATATTTACCTGTATCTAGCTTCTTCCTTTGAAGTTGGGTTTTCCAGTTATTTTGATGGCAACCAAAAGGCCTGGTTTTGTTGTTGTTGATGATGATACTGTTGTTGAATTTCGAATTTTACCTAATGCTACTTCCAATAACTTTATGTCTGGGGTGTTTGTTTGTTTGTTGTGCTGTGCTAACAATCCAACCAGGACCTTGCACATGTCAGGCAAGGCTGTATCACAGAATCACATCCCCAGCTTTTACATACTGTATTGTTCTAATGTAAGATAAGAAATAAAGCAAATTGCAAAATACTCCAGTAATGAATTATAAAGTATTTTTATTAAAACCACTAATGAGCAGGGGGAAAGGAATAAGCAATGTAATCTTGCCATCTTTTACTTCAGGTTTATATCTCCATATAGCCAAAATAATATTTTTAAATAATACTTTTCTTAAAAGCTAATTGAAGTTTTGTACATGTACATTTATTGCCATGACAAATTGTCCAAGACAGTTACAGGGTGTAATTTTTAAAAAAATACATCTCTATGGAAATCTAGAATGCTGTAATCAAAGTTTAAAGAAGGGTAAACAATTAGAATTACCACCACTACTGCTTGTTTTTAGATTTCTACTGTGTGTCTGTGTTTCTTATGTAACCAAAATGGTAGATTGAAGTTTTCACAACTATGATATGTATCCAAACATTTGTTTTTATACTTTGTATTTGTATGTGGCTCCCCTCCCAGGAGACTAAAACTACAGAAGAAATTGATGAAGCATTGAAGATTGCAGGCTATAATTTTGAACAATTAAGTATTGCTGTAAAAGTAAGCATTTGAATGATTAAGTTCTAAAAATTAATGGATAAATTCTAAAAAGAAGTTAAGCATGTCCTCTTTAAAGAATAGAAAACTCCTCACATAGCCTGCTAGGATTGGGCCTGTAGCATTGCTGCGTTAGAAACCTAGTGAAATTCAATCTGTATTAAGAAACCATGACTTACACTTCCTGTGAGCAGAATTTTGTCTCAGAAGTATTACATGACATCTTTCCAATATTTGTCCACTGTTTGGTTGTCTTCCAATTGAGAGTCTTTATTCTTTTTTCTCCCTGCTCTACCTAGAAAAAGATAGACTGTTTTGGTGACAAGGAACAAGCTCTTAAGCACCAAGCAATAGCAAATTACAGTTAAGGAGTGCAAAAGTTATAACTGATTGTGCTTTTCTGCATAGAAGTATATTTTTGATTGGCTAGAAGTCACTGTAGCAAGTCAACTTTCTCAAAAGGAGTGAACATTTGATAAAAGTAATAGATCCAGAACTATGAGAGGAGAAAAACATTGAGAAAACAGAACAAAGAATGTTACCTGTGATGGGAATCAGTTACAAGATAATTATCACATATAGTGAGAAAACAAAATCTGTGATAAACTAACTGGAGATAGTCTTCAACATCTGAATTTGAGAAGGGTACAGTTTAACCCCACGCAGAGTATCTCCATAGTCTTATTTTTTTCCATGCAAAATACATCGACCATATCTCAACATCCCTAAAGTCTTAAAACCCCATTCCTGCATCAATTCTAAGTCCAAAGTCTCACCTGAATATCTTCTAAGTCAGATACAGATGAAACTCAGGGTGTACTTCATCTTGTAGCAAAATTCCTTTGCAACAGTGAGCCTGTGGATCCAGACAAGAAGTTACTTCCTTGTAAAACAATGTTGAGACAGTTGCAGGTCCTTTTGGAATGGGAACGTGGAAAAGAGGGATCATGGATTCTAAGCCACGGGTTTTAAAACTGTAAAAGTGCAGTGAGAACTGGTACATGTATGTGACGCATGTTCATTCTTTTTACCCCTTTCCCCACTCCTCCTTACCCTTCCCTCCGTTTCTTGGTCCCCTGCCATAGAGAAATTCAACTATCCCAGATAATTTGTGTCCGATTTGACTAAAAAGGGATAAGAAAAAGGTTAGGACCTGGGTGTGGTGGAACCGACCTATAATTCCAGCTGCTTGGGAGACTGAGGCAGGAAAACCCTTAATTTGAGACAAGCCTGCACAATACGGCAAGACCCCATCTCCAAAAACAAACTTTTTAAAAAAGCTTACAAAGGTTATCAGTGGGTTTTTTTGTTTTTTGGTTTTTTTTGTCTTTTTGCCAAATTATCAGTACAAAATAGGGGGGAAAATGTCTTGCTGATGAGTACCAGAATTTAAAGTTGAGCTTTGTAACTTCACCTGTGTGTTACCGTCTACTTCTTGTGTTGATATTTTGAAAAGTCTAGAAAATACCTTTTACTTTTGAAATTATATTGACAGTACAACTTCTCTGAAGTAAAAATACCAATCCTTGAATTGTTTTTGTCAGATGCTTGAACGCACACAGAATCAAACAAAAGAGGAGACAGACAGTCTTATAGAGGTTATGGAGAAACAGTTTGATAAAATTTTTGCTTCTCTTGACTCCAGGTAATGTAAAAATAATGATTCAATTAAAACTGAAGTTTTTAACATTAACTTGTCCTTTTATTTCTTTAGATTAATAACTTTTAAATAGGTTTGAAAGGTAGGAGTAGTCTCTACAGACTGATTTTTAGAACTTCAAATTGAAAAACTTTTTTTTTTCCTTGTACTAGGAATAGAACCCAGAGCCTTTGCACTGAGCTACAGCTCCAGCTTTTTAAATTTTTTTTTTTTTCGGGTAGGATATCACTGAGTCACTGAGGTTATACAGGTTGGGCTTACACTTGCAGTACGCTTGCCTCAGTCCTCCAGAATGCTGGGATTACATGCATGTACCACACCGCACCTGACTGAAAATTTTTTGCCTTTTTTTTTTTTTCAAATGGCTGCTTACTGTCGGGTTCCAAAGGTAACTTTTTTTTTCCTGGTACTGGGGATTGAACCCACCAGAGCTTCTGTACTGAGCTACATCTCCAGCCTTTTAAAATTTTGTTTATGTTAACTACCTTCCTACCTAAGGCAGTTAGCTCAGAAAAAAACTTTCAAAACCTAACTTTTGCTATGGAATTCAGCATACTTAGGAAAATACAAACAGAACTTTCATAACATTTTTCTGATATAGTTCTGTCATTTTCTCATGTACTTATTTGCATCAGAGTAGAAAAGGCTAATAAGCATGACTAAGTGAATAATATTGACACTTTTTTAAAGCTCTTTGATATGTATTATTTTTAATCAGATTATATAGGTAAAATAGACATTCCTTCCATTAAAAGTTTCAATTAACAGGTGCATAAAATTTGTGATATGTTCAGCCTAATATACTTAGTACCATCATTTGTTCATTTGACTTTTAGGTAAGTACTTTTTAAAAAAATGTTTCTGTGTGATACCTGCACATAGACCTGATCTTCTGTGTTGTTTGTTTGTAGCACTGAGGATCAACCCAGGGTTTCATGCATGCTAGGCAAGTGCAATACTACTGAGCTACATCTCCAGCTCATAGTTGATATTATTTATTCTCCACATTAGTGCTGTCTCCTATTTTCTCTTAAGCTTTAACATTCAAGTGAGAGGTTAGGTACAGGAGTTTTGGGTAGTGTTATTTTGCAGCTTTAGTGGGAAAATATGCATAATATATTTTCTTTTTAACTATTTTTCTTTGAAAGATAATTACTTTGTTGTTAACCATTTATAAATGTATAGTTTAGTGGCATATGGTAATTATATATATAACCTTTTGAGGAACAGCCAAACTTTTTTCCATAGGGGCTGAACGTATCATTTTACTTTGCCACCAGCACTATATAAGAGTTTTATTTTCTCTACATTCTCATCAACTTGATATTTTTTGTTAGGTTATTTTGTTGTTGTTGTTGTTTTCTTGTTTTCTTGTTTTTTAATAGTAGCCATCCTTAAGGACATAAAATAGTTTCTCGTGGTTTCTTTCCTGCATTTTCCTGATGCTAGTGATATTGATCATCTTTATGTGGGCTTATTTATTGGCTATTTATATATCATCTTTGAAAAAAATCTAAGTGCATCATCCATTTTGAATTGAATTATTCTGTTGGGGTGTTGGACTTTAATATCCAGAATATATAAACAACTATCCTTTGAGTTGCCTTTTCACTTTTTTGATAGTGTCCTCTGATTCATAAAAGTTTTTAATTTTAGCTAGGTCTGGTGGTACAGGCCTGCAATCCCAGAACTCTGAGAGGCTAAGGCAGGAGAATCACAAATTGAAGCCCAACCTGGGAATTTTAGCAACATAGACCCTATCTCAAAATAAAAAATGGGGATCTAGCTCAGAGCCAAGGCCCTGGGTTCAATCCCCAATACTGAAAAGTTTTTTTAATTTTCTAAGGTCTAGTTTATCTGTTATTTCTTTTGTTGCTTGTGCTTTTGGTTCATATCCAAGAAATCATTGCCAAATCCAATATCATGATAACTTTTCCTCTGTTTTCTTCTAAGAATATTATAGTTGTAATTCTTACATTGAGATTTTTAATCCATTTTGAGTTTAATTTTTATATATAGTGTAAGTGTCCAACTGCTTTCTTTTGAATTGAATATCTTGTTTTTACAGCATCATTTTTTGAAAAGACTGGCTTTTCCCCGTTGAATAGTCTTGGCATCCTTATTAAAAATCAGTTCACTATATATATGAAAGTTCAGATCCTAGGCTTTCTGTTTTAGTTCATTAATCTCTATATCTTTATCCCAGTACTGCATTATTTTGATTACTATAGGTTTGTAGTAAGTTTTGAAATTAAAATGTGTGAGTCTTCCAACTTTGATCTTGTTTTTTGAGATTGTTTTGGATATTTGGAGTCTCTTTTAAGATTCCACACAATTTTTAGGGTAAGTTTTTCTATTTCTGCAAGAAATGTTACTGGGATTTTAATCTGAGTTGCATTTATTTGTAGATCACTTTGATAGTATTAACATCTTAACAATATTGTCTTCAAGTTTGTAAATATGAAATGCTTATTTATATCTTTAATTCATTTAAGCCATTTTATATAGTTTTTGATATACAAATCTTTCACCTTCTTGGTTACCTGCATTCTTAAGTATTTTGTTCTTTTTGTTTTTATTTTTGACACATATTTATTTATACATATTTATGAAGTATAATGTGATGCTTTGGTTCATAAGCAGTAATCAACTCATGATAATTAGCATGTTAAATTTTTTCATTTCTTTTGGGTAAATATATTTAGTCTTCTAGCTATTTTGAGATTAGTAATGTATTGCTGTTACTTATATTCACCCTACTGTGCATAGAACACTAGAGTTTATCTTTCCTATTAGTAACTTTGTACTGTTTTTTGTTTGTTTTGTTTTTAGTAACTTTGTACTGTTGATGAACTCCCCCCACCGTCTCCTGTTTTCCCATCACTGTGAAACACTATTCTTTCAACTGCTATAAAATCAATATTTTTAGATTGTACTTATGAGTGAGATTATGTGGTACTAGTCTTTCTGTGGTTGATTTGTTTTCCTTAACACAGTGTCCTCCAGGTTCATCTGTGTTTTCACAAATGACAGGATTTTATACTTTTGTGGCTAAATAGTACTCCACTATGTGTACATGTTGATCAAGATATATGGTGAATGTTTAAAATTTTTTAAATATTCCATTATAGTAAAAGGAATTAATTACATTAATTCCCCTCAAAATACTCCCCCTCACTTTCAACACACTTATTCCATCATCCTTGCCACTTTCTGAAGCAGTTCTGGAAGTCCTCTTGTGAGTGTCTTTAAAATACAGTGTGATGGGGCCAGGGATTTAGCTCACTGGTTTTGCTGCCTGCTGAGCAAGCACAAGGACCCGAGTTCGATCCACAGTACCAAAAAAAAAAAAAAAAAGAAAAGAGACAAAATACAGTGTGATCAAAAGTACAGTGAAGGCTGCTGCTGAGTGCCATTCAAAGAAAGGCTGGCTCATAAAAATATTATGGTGTGTCCTCATTCACCTTATTCACTGGATCTTGCACCACGGAATTTCTGGATCTCCTCCAAAGTTAAAATGACCATGAAAGGTATGTATATTAAATTGATTCAAGGTATCAGGATAGCCGTAGCGGCACAACTAAAAATACTCACAAAAGAGGACTTAAGAACAACTTCAGGAAGTGGCAAAAATGATGATGTGTGTTCAAAGCATGAGGAAATATTTTGAGGGGAGTTAAGGGCAACGTGTTGGGCTTGGGATTTAGCTCAGTGGTTCCGGCGCCTGCCTTGCAAGTGCAAGGTCCCAAGTTTGATCCCCGGTCGGTACCAAAAAAAAAAGGGCAATGTGTCTTTAATAAGTTTTTTAAATTTTAACCACTCACCATATTTTTCAATCATACTGCCTATGTACCTCATTTTCTTTACACATTTATCGCTTTTTGTTTGTTTGAGACAGAGTCTCCCTATGTATTAGATTGGCATTAAAATTGCTATGTAACCCTTGGCTGGCTTGAATTTAAGATCCTCCCGCTTTAGCTTCCCAAGTGCTAGGATTATAGGTGTGCACCACCACCTGGCTCCATTCATGTGTTGATGGGCATTTAGGTTTATCCCTTATCCTAGCTATTGTGAATAGTGCTGCAATAAACACGGTAGTCTAGATGTCTTTTTGACATGTTGATTTCATTTCTTTTGGGTATATACCGAGCAGTGGGATTGCTACATCATAAGGTCGTTCTTTTTTGGGGAAACCTCTATGCTATTTTTAAATTATTTTTTGTTTCTTGGTACTTGTTTGCAGTACGTAATGTTTACATTTCTTATAGGAAGTTGGCACATGTACATAACACATCTTCCTTTTTTCAGCCCCTTTTTCCTTCCCTCTCTCCATTTGTTGATCTTCCCATTTGAGAAAGATCTCTCTCTCTCTACCTCCTGCTATCTTTTATTTTGGTTTTTATATTTTGGGCTTCCCACATAAGAGAAACTTACGTGGTATTTAAGCTTATGCATCTTATTTATTTAACTTTAAATAATGGTCTCAAGGTGCATCCATTTTCATACAGAGGACTCAAGTTTATCTTTCTTTACTATTTTTCATAATGGTTGAGCTAATTTAATTCCCACTAATAGTGAGTAAGAGTTTCTTTTTCTCCTCATCCTTGCCAGCACTTGTTTATGCGTGGGGTTTTGGCTTTTGTTTGGGGGGGGGGTTGGTTGTTTTATTTTGTCTTTTGATAATAGCTATTCTCTGGGTAAGGTGATACTGTATCTCAGTGTGGTTTTGCTTTGCACTTCCTTAATGATTAGTGACATTGAGCCGTTTTTCATACATTTGTTGCCCATTTTTATGTCGTTTTTTGAGAAATGTCTGCTCAGATCTTCAGTCCAGTTTTAAATTAGGTTTTCTTACTTTTGAGTTGTTAACCTTCCTTATATATTCTGGATATCAACCCTTGTCAGATGCATGTTTACAAATATTTTCTCCCATTCTGTAGATTGTCTCTTTGCTCTGTTGATTTGTTTCCTTTGCTATATAGAAGCTTTTTAGTTTGATATAGTCCCATTTGTCAATTTTTGTTTTTCCTTATGTATTTAGGGTCACATCCAAAAATGTCATTGCCCAAGGCACTGTCCTTTAGTGTTTCCTTTGTGTTTTCTAGTAGTAGTTTCATAATTTCAGGTTTTACATCTAATCCATTCAGGTCTTTTTTGCATTACTGGTGATTGAACTCAGGGCATTCATAGTAAGCCACATTCCCAGCCCTTTTTATATATTGAGACAGGTCTTGCTCAGTTGATGAAGCTAGGCTCAAATTTGTGACCAGCTTGTCTCACCCTCCCAGACTACTGGGTTTTTAGGTTTCCAACACCATACCTGCTCCATTCAGATCTTTAATCCATTTTGAGTTGATATATTTAAACAGAGATAGGAGTTGTTGATGTCCCCCCAAAGCCTCATGCTTTTTTGAAGGTGGCAGAATCTACAGTGTGATTGATTGGTGGCAGGGCTAGGCTCGAGGGCACTAGGATTAAGGGTGTGAGTGCTACCTGCTTTGAGTAGTCTGAATAAAAGGGCACAAAGACAGGCTTTAAGGCCCTTGTTGCTTTTGCTTCTTTGTTCATGCCATGTTTCTCCTCTGAGATGCCTGTTTGCCATCCCTGCCTTGGAGCCAACTGATTATGGACTAAAACCTCTATGAACTGTAAGCCAGATAAACTTTTGCCCCTTTAACTTTGGGTGTCGGATGTTTTGTCTCAGCAATGAGAGAAAAGTAAGTAACATAGGAGTCTATTTTCATCCTTCATTCTTCACTCAGTTTTCCTAGTTTCATTTATTGACAAGATTGTCCTTTCCTCATTGTTCTTGGCTCCTTTGTCAGAAGTCACTTAGTTGTAAATTCATGAGTGTATTTCTGGCCTGTATTCTGTTATATTGGTCTACATGTTTGTTTGTTTTTTTAAAAATATATATATATATATATATATATATTGTTTTTGATTACTAAAGTATAATAGTAAATTGCCTCCAGCTTTGTTTTTTTGCCCAGGATTGCTTTGACTACTTGTGGTTCCTTGTGGTTCTGTACAAATTTTATGATTTTTTTTTTTTTTTACATTCTGGAAGAATGACATTAGTATTTTAATGGAGATTGTACTGAATCTATAGATTACTTTGGATGATACGTTTTCACAGTATTGATTCTATTTGTGAATATTGGATAGCTTTCCATTTATTTGTATCCTCTTCAGTTTCTTTCATCACTGCTTTGTAATCTTAATCATGCAGAACTTTGACTTCTTTGGTTAAATTTATTACTAAGATTTTTGTAGTTATGATAAATGGGATTGTTCTCTTTTTCAGATAACTGGCTATTAGCATATAGAAATGCTATTGACTCTTCCTTAAGCTTTATTGAATTTGCTATTTTCAACAATTTTTAGTGAAATTTTTAAGTTTTCTAATCATTAAGATCTGGTCATCTGCAAACAAGGACAGTTTGACTTCCTACTTTTTAATTTGGGGGTCCTTTCTTTTTTTTTGCCCAATTGCTCAATCTATGACTTCTAATACTGTGTTGAGTAAAAGTGGACATTCTTCTCTTGCTCAGATCTTAGAGGAAAAACTTTTTCATTTTCACCATTCAGCATGACACTAGCTCTGGGCTTATCATAGGTGGACTTTTTTATGTTCTATACCCGCTATAGTTTGGATCTTAAATGTTCTCCCAAATCCCATATATTGAAGGCTTGGTTCCCAGTCCAGCATTATTAGGATGTGGTAGAACTTTCAGAAGCTTGGGCCTAGTGGAAGGAGCTTATGACACTGGGGCATCCCCCTAAAGGAACTGTTGGCCCCTCATATTACATTCTGTTTGCTTCTTGACCACAATCAGGTAAGAAGCTTCCTCTGCTGTACACTCCTGCCATGATTTACTACCTTGGCACCAGCTCAAAAGCAATGGGACCAACTAACCATGAACTGAATCTTTTAAAATCATAAAACCAGTATAAACCTTTCCTCTTCTTAACTTGATTACCTTTTTTTTGGTGCCGGGGATCCAACTCAGGTCCTTGCCCTTGTGGGGCAGGCGGCAGAACCACTGAGCTAAATTCCTGGCCCCCTTAAGTTGATTACCTTAGGTAATTGTTATAGTAATGGAAAACTTAACAAAATACCTGAGTTGTTGGAGAGTTTTTACCATGAAGAGATGTTTATCAGATACATTTTCTGCGTCTACTGAAATGATCATGTGATTTTGGTGCTTTCTTCTGTTAATGTGATGTTTATTGATTTATTTCTGTAACCATCCTTTCATGCGAGGAATGAATCCTGCATCATCTCAGTGAATGATCATTTGATCATTGATTCTTGAGTTTGACCAAAACTGTTGAAATTTTCTATTGCATTTTTAAGTTCAGCTATTGTATACTTTGTGAGCATTTTATTTAGTTTTAAAAACTTGTTTCTATTTCTTTGTCAGACTTCTAATTTTGTTCATGTACTGTTTTCCAGACTTCATTTAACTTCTTATCTGTATTTACTATTGTTGTTTTCAGGTTTAATCTTATTCCACTTGAGCAGAGTCTGGAGGTGGTGTTTGTGGCTACTGGGCACACTACTTAAATTCCCAAGAGTGTTCTGCTAGCTTTTGGAATTTGTTGTGCAGATCTTCTCCCTCTTTGGTGGGGGGAGCCCTGGGTTACAGACTGATACTGAGATGGAAGGCTGCCTGGCTGGGGATTCAAGCCAAGAAGCAGTTCCAACCTATTCTGGAAGCAACAGTTCAGTTATTCCAGAAGTTTTGTTATTAACTAGTCAGGCACCACTGTTAGCAGTTAGGCTTAAAATGGGGTGTTTGCTTCTGTGGGCTCCACTTCCTTGCCTCCTTGCTTTGTTTCTATATATCTGGCCTTGAGTTACCTAGTTTGTTTAGTTTTTTCCTAGATTGCCAGTGAATTAAGAAACAAAGTGGATTTCCTGGAAAGCTCCTCAGAATGCTAGAGAAGCTGAGTGTTTGCTACCTCTGTTCTTTTTTTCCCCCTTGGGAAAACCATGGACCCTGAGGATTTTTCTCTGTGTCACTGTGTGTCACCTTTCGCTAGGGACAGTGTAGTCCAAGTAAGACTATTAACCTATCAATGAAGATCTTTATTCGTTCCCTTGGAACACATAATTGACTCCGTTTTATTCCCATGTTTTGTGAGTTTTACCAGCAGTACCTTTCTGTGGAAACTAGTGTTAAAACTAGTGAGGGGGAATGAAGTCCAAGATTTACTACTCAGCCACCTTAATGATGTCACTTTCTAATATTTTAGGGTTTTAAATTTTTTTGCATTTTTTGGTTTGGTTTTTTTTTTTTTTAAGACAGGATCTCGCTATGTGATTTAGGCTGGTCTTGAACTCAGTTTGTAGAAGTTTCATTCCATAATTGGCTGGCTCCATGGCTGGGTGGCTTGGCAAAGAAATAGTTCATGGTGGACAGATGGTAGCAAGAGCAACAAAGGACCTTAATAGCATCTTTCTGACTTCTACTTAGGACAGGTAGTGCTACTCTTAATCGTAGTTCCCTCGGGCCTTCCATTGCATGGGGAATCAGTCACAGACACTAAATTCCGTCACCTCTGGAAAAGCACCACCATATAAGGCTTTGGGGGAACATCTAAACACAAGTTATAACAACCATTGAGCATGGTGTTTACTATGGGTTTTTCATATATTATTTGAGGTAGTTTCCTTTTCAATTTTTGAGAATTTTTTAAACTGTGAAAGGTTATTGAATTATGTCAAGTCCTTTTCCTGCATTCACTGATACAACCTTGTAGGTTTTTTGATTCTTTGTTAATGTGGTATGTTATGTCAATTGAAGTTTGTACACTAAACCATCCTTGCATCACAAGAGTAAATCCACTTGGCCATGATATATAGTCCTTATAATATGCTACTGAATTTGGTTCACTAGTATTTTCTGAGGATTTTGTATTGATACCTGTAAGAGATAATAGATTATGGTTTTCTTATAGTGTTTTGCTTTTGCACTGTTGGGGACTGAACCCAGGACCTCACACGTGCTAGATCTGTATTCTACCACGGAGCTATGTCCTCAATATTATTTTTTAATACTGGGGATTAAACCTAGGGTCTCTGCACTGGGTTAAATCCCCAGTACCTTTTTAATTTTGAGACAGGGTCTCGCTAAGTTGCTAAATTGCCCAGGTGGGGCTTGAACTTGCAGTCCTCCTACCTCAGTCTCTGAGTGCTGGGGTTATAGGCATACACCACTGTACCAAGATACTCCCAATCTTGTGGTGTCTTTGTGGTTTTGATTCTGATGAATGCGCTAGGAAGACTTGTAGAATGAGTTAGGGAGTGTTCCCACCTGTTGAGTATTTTGGAAGTCTGGAGAAAAGTGGTGTTAATTTATCGTTAAATGTTCGGCATACTTTCCCAGGTACTGTGGTTGGGATCAGTGTACCCCAGAGGCCCATGGAGAAAGGCTCGCTTCCCGGGATGGCCTTATAAAGGCCCTTGCATCATTGGAGGCATTCCCTCAGAGAGACTGTGGAGCCTTACCATTCTCCCTTTCTCTCTGCTTCCTGATTCAAGATGTAACCACTTGCTTCCAGTGTGATGTGCTGTCCTCACCAGAGCCCAAACCACGGAGCCTCTCAATCCTGAATTTAAACCACCCGAGTTGTGAGCCAAAATAAGCCGTCTTTACTTCATTAGTAGCTCATATCAGGTATTTCATTACAGTAACATGAAACTAATATACCAGTGATGTCATTTGGCTCAGGATTTTCTTTGTTGAGAAGCGTTTGATTATATCTTCTTACTAGTTATAAGTCCATTCAGATACTCTAATTCTTGGTGAGTCAGTCTTGTCACATTGTGTGTTTCTAGGAATTTGTCAATTTCATCTGAATTATCCAATTTGCATATAGGTTGTTGATAATAGTTTCTTATAATCCATTTTATTTCTGTAAAATTGATAGTAATCTACACACATTGTGATTTTTAATTCTTTATTTCTTCAATGTAGCTAAAATTTGTCAATTTTAATCTCTTTGAAGAACCACCTTTTTAGTTTGTTTATTGTTCATTGTTCTCTCTGGGTTTATTCTTTTTCTAGTTCCTTGTAAAAGTAGGTTGATATGAAAGTTCCTTTTTAAAATGTGTTTTTATCTACAAATGTCTCTCTGACCAATGTCTTCTTTTCTTGTGTTTTTGTTTCATTTGTCTCAAGATAGTTTCCTAATTTCCTTTGTGATTCCTCCTTTGGCCTATAGAGTTTAAAAAAAATATATATATATGTGTGTGTGTGTGTGTGTGTGTGTGTGTGTGTATAATTTAAATATGTATATATAATTTAAATATATAGTTTAAATATATATATAATTTTTACATATTCATGAGTAGTTTTTCTTCTCTAAATTATTTCTAGTTTTACTCTATTGTGATCAGAAAAGAACTTCTGTATGATTTTAATCTTTAAGTATATTAAGACTTGTATCGTGACCTAACATATGGTCTGTCCTAGAAAATGTCACATGAAACTCAAGGAACCCATGTATTTTTCTGTAGCTGGATATAAAATAAATAAATAAATAAATAAATATCTCCAATTGATCTATATCATTGCCACATATATATATATTTATTTACTGGGTAGAAATATATATATATATATATGTATCTCCAATTGATCTATACCATTGCCAAAGTAATCTATTGAATCTATTCTGTTCATTATCAAAGGTGGATATTGAAGTCCTCAATTATTGTAGACTTGTCCATAGGTCCTTCAATTTAAAAAATTTTAATAATGGGCTGGGGATTTAGCTCAGTGATTCCACCCCTCACAAGCACAAGGTCCTGAGTTCGATCCCTGGTACCAAAAAAAAAAATTTTAATAAAAACATAATTTATCAAATTTTGTTTCTTGTATTTTGAGATTCTGATGTTTGCCAAATTTATGCTTATAATATTAAGGTGTATGATGTGTGATATTAGTATAGGGACCCTAACTCTTTTGGTTATTTGCATCAAACACCTTTTTCCTTCTTTTCACTTTCAACAGTGTATTTCCATGGATCTAAAATGAGTTCCTTGTAACATATAGTTGGGTCATGATTATGAATGTGATCCACTTACATTTAAAGTAGTTACTGCTAAGGACAGATTTTTGCCTTTTTGGTTTCTGTATGTTTTATAGATTTTTTATTGTTCTTCCTTGTTTCTTCTATTACTGCTTTCCTTAATGTTTACTTCATTTTTTTTGTAGTGACACATTTTAATTCCTTTGTCATTTCTTTTTGTGCATATCCTATAGGTAGTTTCTTTGTGATTATTCATGAAAAAACATACAACATCCTAAAGTCATAAGACTTAACAATTTTTTTGAGTTAACAGCTTAACTTCAGTTGCATAGAAAAATTCTTCTACTTTACATATACACCCCTCTTCCTTCTTCGCATGAAGTACTTGGGTTGGAAAACAGGGCCTTCATAGTGAGCTATATTCACAGCCCCCCCACCCTGTTTTGAGACAGTTTCACCACGTCACTAAGTACTAAGTTGCCTAGGGTGGCCTCAAACTTGCAGTCCTCCTACCTCAGCCTCCCAGAGTGCTAGGATTATAAGCATGCATCACTGTGCCAAGCTACCTATCCTTTCCTCCTTAAATGAGGGCTTCCTACTATACCATTTTGCTGACATCATAATAAGGTCCTTCCACGTACAGGAGTTTTTAGGAATATTCTGTAATTTATCAGAATGACCATTTTTCATTTCTAGGTATTGAATATACAGTTACCAAAAGGATTTTGGAATGTTTTTTCACCTTGAAGGCCTGTATCCATTCTCTTCAGTTTTGGTGTACTTTATTTTCTAGGGGCCAGATTTGATTTTAGGAAAATAATGAGAAGTCATTTTGTTTGATGACTGAAATGATTGAATAAATTAAGAATTATACTTTTAATTGCCATAATGTAAGTCCACTATCATGTATATAAAAAGTTTTGAGTAATGAGCTAGAAGTAATGAAGAAATAACTATATAACCCTTCCTAAATTGTTATTTGGGATATTATGGTCAATTGCTATCCAAATTCTGGTTTGGTGATCTCTGTTTTAAAATCTCATATTTGTATAATATATATCTGTTGAGAGACATTTTTAAATGTGCAGGTAAATTCTTGTAACAAGTGAATACAGTGATGTCTTTGTATAGGCACAAGAATCTACAGGATAGATACAGCCAGGATTTCTCTTAGTATTGGGTAGAATGAGCTAGGTCTATAGTCTCACCTCTAATTCTGTGATAGCTGTATTTATACATGATAACTATCTCCTTTTACAAAATTTTCTTTCTCTCTAATCATGTGTATATGGCCTTCAACTATAATACGTTTCAGTTCAATTGAATTTCTCATTTAACAGTGTTATATACTATGTTTATCAACTAGTAAAATTGTCCTTTCAGAAGCTATTCAGTTGCTGTATGTCTCATTTAACTATGTTATTTAAATTGATCACCTAGTGAAATTACTTTCATATACTGTTTAGTCATTGTAAATTCACTTTTATAAGCAAGAAATAGTGACATATGCCTGTAATCCTAGCACCCCAGGAGGCTGAGGCAGAAATACTGTGAGTAACTTAGTAAGACCTTGTCTCAAATATTTTTTTTTAAAAAGGTGTTGCAGGGTACCTTGGTATGAAGGCCCTAGGTTCAACCCTCAGCACCACTGCCCCCCAAAATTCACCTTTACATAAAAGTTCATGAAATACTATGAAATAACTTTGGTGTCTTAAATGAAGGAAAACGAAGTTATGTGAAGAACTTGTAAGAAATATGGATGATTATTTATCACATTTAAAAATGGCCAAAAGCTACATTGAAGGGAAAAAAAATCATTTGGATGCAGCTATGAAGATAGCAAAAGAATTAAAATCAGCACCTTCTCTGAGGACATTTTATGACCTTAACCAGGTAATTTTAATTGTTTGCAATGTGAATTGGTTTTGTGGTAGTTTATTTTACATGTTTTCCAATATGGGGTTTCAGATTATCTTAACCTATACAGATGCTTATTAATTTACAATGAGGTTACATCCCAGTAAAGCATTGTAAGTTGAAAATGCATTTATACAATTAACCCTATTGAATATCATAACTTAAGGAACACTTGTAGAGTAGCAATTGTTTACTTTTTTGATGTGTTACAGTATTTATTATTGTGATCACAAGGTTTTCTGCCACTTGTCCAGCATTGTGAGAGGATCAGACTATATATCACTATCCCAAGAAAAAGATCTAAATTCCAATTTATAGTATCATTTCCCCTAAATGCATATTGCTTTCACATTATTGTAAAGTCAAAATGTCGTAAATTGAACCACTATAAGTCAAGGATCATATGTATTGGTATCAGTTTAGGATTCTTAGGACAAAGAATATTCAGTTTCTTTAGTATTTTATTATTTTGTTACCACTTAGGAAAATACAGTAGTCTTTATAACACATTGTCTGAGAGCAAGTAAGATGACATGGAAGTGAAAGTTGAGTTTTGCATTTCTTAGTTTTTCATCACTGCTATAAATACCTGAGATGATCAACTTATAATTAGAAAAGGGTTTTTTTGCTCACAATTTTGAAACTATTAGCATATGATTGTTTGGCTCCATTGCTGTGGGGCTGTGGGGACGCATCATGTGGGAGCACATGGTAGAGCAAAACCACTTGCCTTATTGCCAGCAAACGAGAGAGAGAAGAGACTGAAGCCTCACTGTCCCCTTTGAGGACATGGCCTGCCCTTCCCACTAGGCCCTGCCTCCCAGTACTGCCATGATGGAGGCCAAATCTTTATCACACAGACCTTTGGGGGAATACATGGATTCAGACTACAGCAAGATTTCTAGGACATCTGAATAAAAAATGAGGACACATAAAGAGTAGTAAACTAGATATGGATGAAGTCTTAACTTAAAAATCTAATTCAAGATCTCATTCATGTTTTTCTCTCCTTAGCCCTTCCAGAATGTACAAGTCAACAGAAAAATTGCCTCAGTGATCTTCTGTCTAATCTCGTGCCTACAGTATAGAATTGGGCAAAAATAGAGTCCCTTGGGGTCTTACCATAGATAATCCAGTATTTGGGCTGAACCAAGGTGTGGAACAAAAGCCAATGGTTGATCTGCTTCCACAATCTCTAACTTTTAAATGAAAGCCAAAGAGTTTGCCACCCTCTTACTTGGACTGGCTGTCCTTGAGCCCTAATTCTAAAAACAATGATCATTTCCTGTGTATTACGTGTGAGATACTAGGCAATGAAAAAAATTACAAAATTTGGTCTTCCCCCAGTTTAATTAGGAAGCTGAAGCAAAAAAAAGAGAAATCATTTGAAGATAGCAACCCAGCTTCAAAATGAGTCTGATCAGAATTTTCTCTGATCCTGTAGCTAGATCCCATTTATTAGCTGGTATGTATTCTTAATCTGTTAGTGTATTTCTTCAGAAAAATTTAAACTCCTTTAGGGTTAATAAAGTTATAAACTTCTTTGTATCCATTTTTTCAAGTGCCCAAAATTGAGCCTTTGAAAACATTAAATACCTGAAAATAATTTTCTTTCTAAAATCTTACCCTTTCCACAATATTTATGACGAAAGAAAATTAACACATGAATAACACTTTTCTTTTTATTCTAGATTATCCGGGCTTTGAAGTTAACATTTGAGAGTGAATTATCACAAGTTAGTTTTCTAAAACCGAGGAACCCTCCCAGGTGAGCTAAGTCATGGTTCAGAAGACCATAACAAGTATAAAAAAGTATTGGGGGGGCTGGGGATTTAGCTCAGTGGCATCACACCTACCTCACAAGTGCAAGGTCCTGAGTTCAATCCCCAATACCAAAAAAAATGTATTGGACCCTAAATTTAGTAACTGAGCAAGCAGTTATGATTTGAAACTTTGGGCCAAAAATGTTTTCCAGCTAAGCAGCCGACTTAAAATAATTGTGATTTATGATACATTTGAAAGTTTATTTAAATGTTTTCTTTTAAGTTAGTTATTTTAGGGCCAGGTATTTAGCTCAGTGGTTCCGCTGCCTACCTTGCAAGCTCAAGGTCCCGCGTTCAATCCCTGGTACCAAAAAAAAAAAAAAAATAGTTATTTTAATGTCAGCAACTAATTTTTGTTTAGAGAAGGTAGTAATAAACTTAAAATATTTTATATGCTGATGTTTTATTTTAGGTTGAATATAAATTGCAATGAGATTATCTGTATGTTAAGCAGTATGGGAAAGATTGAATTTGAAGATTCAACAAAGTAAGTCTAATAATAGCAACGTGCCATTATTATCTGACAGCACCTGTTACCTAAGGGAAAAACTGATGTTTAGAATAATATGATTCAAAAGCTGAAAAGTAAGCATGACGTGGTGGTGCAGGCCTGTAGCCCCAGCGGTCCTTGAGACTCCAAGGCAGGGTGGCTTGGCAGAGGGACTTCATAAAGGAAAACCGGTTCATGGCAAGCAGAAGACAGCAAAAGCAAGCAAGCAAGGGTCTTAGCATGTTTTCACTACAAGTTCTGTCAGACATGTAGGCACTGGAAAATAGAAAACCTCTAAAAGGTTTTAAGCATTAAAGTAAAAGTAATTAGATTACATTTTGAAAGCTGGTGGCCATTTAAAGAATTATTTGGAGTATTGTGACAGTGGATTAGGCATTTACATCAGTAGACTCAGCAAATGATGACAGTCCGCATTTGGTCATAGCACAGGATTGAGATTAAGAATAGATGTAATAAATGCTAAGTAAAATTAATAAACTTACTAATGCTTGAGAAATGAGGGACAAGGGAAGCATCCTCAGTGGTTTATGGGTCTGGTCTTGGTGACTAAATTGATGGATTATGGTTCTGTTCATCAAGAATACAAGAAGAAAAGTAAATTGAAGCCAGGGACAGTGGTGCACACCTGTAATCCTGGCAGGCTGAGCTGGGGGAGCGCTACAAGTTCAAAGCTAGCCTCCACTCCATAGTGAGTTCAAGGCTAGCTTGAAATACATAGTGAGACCCTGTCTTCAAAGAAACAGAAAAGTTGAGAGGGTGAATAGAGTGACTGTGTTGAGGTCTTGTGATTTACTGGCCGTCTGAGGAGAAAGATCTAGCAGGAACTTGGGTATTTGTGCCAGAATCTAAGAGATCTTGAACTTGATCTGAGTTTAGAAGTGGCCAGAATACAGGTGCTACAGAAACTCCCCAAAAGAAAATAAAACAAGTTCACTCACTTGTAGGTGTGATTTGTCTCCAGGGAAATAATCCCCTAAAATCTATCACATTCATTAGCTTAGGAACAGTCAATCTAGCACATAGTTCTGGAGGCTGAAGATAAGAGCATATCCACTCCAAACCTGATAAAATCGTATAGGCCAGTTTCACAAAACTAATAATAGTCAAAATGTCGGTCTATAACTTAGTGGACAAATATAATTGCTAACAGGGACTAGAATATTTATATTAGCATTTTTTTTCTAACACCTAGACAAAAGTGAGAAGCCAGATTATGAGAAGTTGCATTTTTTGCAATCTTATTTGGAATAAAGGGAATAAGATTAATCATAGCTTAACAGCATCAGGCTGAGACTAGCCTACTACTGTATATTCCCCTGCACCAGAGAGAACACCTTACCAGAGGAACTGGAACACCAGTCCTTCAGCCCAAGTCATTTTCCCCCAGACAGTGCTTGGGTGAACCCTGCCCCACGTTTGCCTTTGCAGTTGGAATTTTGTGTTCTCTTTGATAATCAGCAACTTTTACAGTCAATATGTTATTTTAGATATTTCATAACTTGAATATGGTTACTGTTAAATTAGTTTAGGACTAAAAAGCTATTCTGAGAGTCTTTGTTGATCTTCTATTCACTTTAACTCTGACAGACTGGCTTAAATTTTTTTTCCTATTTTCAAGTAGTAAGCCGTGGGTTTTTTTAGTAAGAGCAAATGTTGAAATAGGTCAAGGACAGTACCGTGGAAAAATACTGACATTTAAAGAAGTAAAAAGAATAACCCCTGCAAAAAACAAAACTGAGATGGAACAGGCAGAGATTGAAGGAGAATGAAAGAAAGTGGTATTCTACAAGTCAAAAGTTCCCAAGACTGGAGTTGGTTAACAGTATTAAAAATCTCAATAAGATCTGAAAAGTGTTCAGAGTGCAGAGTTATTTATATGTGTTTGTGTCTCTCAAAAGGTGTGTATGTCCTTATGCAAAATATATTAATTTTGTTAAATGCATGCCCTGAGTTGGAAAAGACATTAATGTGTCACTGCTAAATTCAGGTGGCATTGTAATTCCTTATTTCTAAAATGCTTTAAGCAGTATTCTTTGAAGAAGCTAGATTACCTGGATTAAATGAAATACAAGCTTTATCAGTCTGAACTCATGTTTGTAAAATTATAGATTAGATAGCATAAAACTGGATATGTGAAGATGTAAAAATAGAGTGGATGAGTAGCTGTGGGTTAGTAGCTGTTTAGTAACCATACCCATTGGATGCAGATTAATATCAATTTTGACTTCATACCTACAGTACATTGCCTAGGAATAGAGTACAGCACTTGGTAGTTGACTTACTGTAATAAATTCAATAGCAGCAATAAAAAATTAAAAATACTTCTGGGTCACCTAGATAGCTTTTACCTTTTGTATGTGTCACAATACCAGCTGTTACGTGGAGAGGAAATGACTTGAAGGTGAATACCAAAATAGCCGTACTTTGTATTTTTAAACAGATGTTATTCCCAAGAAAATGAAGCTGGACATAATGTTCAAAAGAAGTATAATAGTAAAAAAGAACTTTCTTATGATACATACTCATCACTGGAAAAGAAACAGGTTGACTTGTCTTTCCCGAGCAGTGAAGCACTAGCATCTCCTTTGCAACCAGAGAATGGTGACATACAACCTGAATGGAAAAACAACCAGCCACAGAAAGAAGTGGTGGCAGTGACATCCCCTAAAACCATTGCTGTGCTACCTCAGACTAGCTTGAGCCCTGATGTGATAATTGAAGAAATTATTGAAGAAAACCTGGAATGTGAGTGATAATATAAAATCTATATTCTATAATTAGAAACAATTGGTATTTTTAATCTATAGTTAGAAAAAATTGTTTAATATACTTAACAGAAATGTATTGCTGTTATAATCTTTCATGCTCATTATGAGTTGGAATCTATTGGTTCTATGCTTCTACTTTCAGATTTTCCAAAGTTAAGATAATTTTAATTTTTGATGAAATAATATAGCCAACCTCAGGGGTGCAAACTTAATATTTGATTTAATTAGGGTATTTGATTTTTTTTTCAATGTTCCTAACTTCTTGTAAATACTATAAATATAAATGAGAGAGATGCGACTTATGGGAGCATTTTTATTACTTTGTCCATCAATTAAGAACAATTTCTCTTATATCTTTGTCTTTTTAAATTTAATCTGTTTTAAAATAAACTACTATGAATGTCATGTCATCTATTTCATTACATTTAAATTTACCACAGTTGTTGATTAGTTTCCAGTGTTGGTATTCTGCCAATAACGTGGGAGTGAAACAATACTCTTAAGTAATTCTATGCAAACAGTCTTCTCTATGACCATTTTTTTCCAGCATTGTTTTATTGATTGACTCTCCAGAATGACATTTTGAATACAAAAAAAGGATACACTCTTCTTTCCACTGTATTAATATCATTGATATTTCAGTGACTTACTTGTTATGACTTTACTTACTGATACAAAGGTTTTGCCATTCCGGTATTTTTTGCCAATTCAAGTACAGGTTTTAAACACTGGAATGCCACCGTTAACATTAATAAAATTAATACAACTGTCTTTATTTCTTACTTTGATGAAGCATGCTTCACAGATGATCTTGTGGAGACTCCTAGCCATTGTAAAAAACCTCTTCAGAAAGAGTCAGCTCTTCCTTTTGGATCAGAAGCAGGTACTGTAACAACTGTATGAGCTTGAGGGAGTGAACTTTGTTGTATGTATAGTAACTTATCTGTGTGAGGCAGTAAGCAAAATGGATCTTACTAAAACTTCTTCCCTTTCAGTGGAAGCGTTCCCTGCCGTACCTCATATTGAGGATTGAACCTAGGGCCTACACAGTGAGCTACATCCCTAGCCTTTTTTTTATTTTTACTTTGAGAACAGGATCTTACTAAGTTATCAAAGGTGGGCTTGAACCTGTGATCCACCTGCCTTCATCCCCCAGAATGCTGAGATTATAGGACTCAGCACCACGCCCAGTTTAGTGGCAAAAAATTTAACTCTTGTTGGCAAAATTATTTCTGAAACTTACACTTCTTACAGCTATCACTCCAGTTACACAGTTTTTTACCTTATCTTCAATATGAGTATTACTCTTTGTGGTATATATTATATAGATAAAATTGTCCATTTTTTCAGTTTCTATCTTGTTTCTATACTTGGCTGTACTCAATTCCATGCCATCCCAGTCTTTGTTCAAGAATTAGATATAAATGTGTTCGAAAAATTAATTAAAATACTCTGTGCCACTTCACCCTACACTATTCCCATTGTCTTCAGCCCTTTCTTTCCTTATAGTTTTTTTATGCCTACACAAATAAATACACATAAGTTATTTTTCTACCCTAGTTTTCTTTTTTTCTTTTCTTTTTCAGTACCGGAAATCAAACTCAGGACCTTGCACTTGCCAGACAGGCACGGTACTGCTGAGTACCTTAGTTTTCTTTTCTTCCTTTTTCTCTTTTTTTAAACACAAAGCACAGCGTACTATATGTCACCAGGCTGGGTCTGAGGGTCTCAGAGGCTGAAATAAGGAATTTAACCCACCCTTTTAAAATAGGTTTGTAAGTTTGCTGACTCTCATCCCAGAAAAAGAATTATAGGGTATGTCAATAAAAGAAGCATGAAAAGGATTTATTAGAGGTAGATATAGGATGCACTCAAGTGCAGTGTGTGGGTACTCAAAAGAAATGAGGCACGTTATAAGCCAGAGTAGGTCACCTTTAAAGACTACCTTCAAGATGAGTGATCCTGGATGTGTATTCTCACTGTATGCCAGGTTACAGTGCAAGCTATCTATATAGGTTTAAAGTTAAGACGTATCTCCAATGCAGCTGCTTTTTGGGCTAGAAAAAAAGGACACTTTACAGGTAAAAAGGGTTTAGTATCCAGAAATTTACAGGTTATTGTAAAGGAATTTAACACTTTTTTATAAAGATGGCGAGAGGTCACATACTAAAGGTGGCTTCTGAAGGAAAGAAAAATTTGTCTTAAAGCTATAATTTTTTTAAGTACAATTTTAAAATCTTGATTTTCTAGTCTTTTTTAACCTAGTGTCATTTTTTTTTACAATATACATTTTTTTTGACATTCCTTCCTAAACATTATACTTTGGAAATCTTTTGTGTCAGTAGACATACTTGATTTAATTACTCCTATATGTAGAAAAATTTCGTACTGTCATTACCTCTTTCTAATCCACCTCTCCCGGACCAGTATATTGACTTTGCGCAGCTACTCTTGCACACCTCTCTAACCGGATTTATGAGCCTTGGGATTTAGGGTAGTTATAAGCTGTCTTGGTTCTGCAAGTATAGTATAGATTGGACTGGCTTTTGTGGCCTGTCTTAGAAACCTAATCATTATCAGTAGGGTTCTTCTTACCAGCTGCTCAGGTCCGTACTGCTCCATTGCTCCCGAGAAATATGGGGGGCGATTTTGATGAAAGAAAAAAGCTAACTTCAAATGCAACAAAAAGCCCTTTGTCTCAAGTCTTTGCTTCACCTTGTTCAGATGAACAAGGGTTTTTATTAAGAGAAAGAGACAATGAACAAGAAAATCTTAATGCTATTTCGTACCCCAGCCATTCTTGGTCCCCTCCTTTGCTTCGTGCAAAGAAAACCAGACCTTGACACCTCAGGCCCAGAATCTGCATGTTCCTCTCAGACCGATAGTTTTCTGACAGAGGCACTAGATCCTCTGCTCATTGATCTGAGCTCAGGAGAGGAAGGCATGGCAGTTTTTGCTCTCAGCATGAGTAAATTGAGAAGTTGCTTATATGTAAAAGAAAAAAAAATCATAATTTTTAACCACTTATCAGTCTAATGATTGAAATACAAGATGACCAAAAATTGTATTTTTTATTATTTTTATAAAATAATATAACAGGGAATATAAAAATGACAATTTTATCAAATTTATTCAATACAAGAAACAACTAGTTGAAATGACACCTGCCTGAGCAGTGCTCAGGATAATCAGTACATCAACGTGCTGCCCAAGTGACACTTGTGGTAAACTGTTAAGTGGTTAAAGATCTCTTTTAGCCTTTTAGTTACATTCTGCGTTCTAAACATGTTCATAAATACATTCTGAAGTTTTCTGTATTATGACTTTAGAACCTATATACCACATGAACTGTAATTTTGTCTAGCTTGCAAGGCATATTCTATAAAGTATTTGCAGTTCAGGTTGCTAAAGAATATTGAAAGTGGTCCACTTGTTTTGTCAGATATTTTGGGTTGGGACTCTTTCATGAAGCCTAAATATTCTGTAGTTTCAATGTTACACTTGTTATTTTAGAGGATATTATAATTGATTACCTTTTATGAATTCTTTCCTAGCTCCTATTTTATTAATGGTGTGTTAATATTGATTCTTATCCAGGTTCTCCAGAGCTGGTTTTTGTGAGCCATGTAATACATCCTTGCCACTTCTACATTCAGAAGTATTCACAGGTGAAAGATATAACAGTATTGGAGAAGGTGAATCAAATTTGCAACAAGAGTTTACATCTTGATCCTTCAGATGTTTTGGAACTAGGTAATAAAATACTCAATTTAAAATATCAAGTTTATTTAAATATTGTTATACTTGGTCAACCCACATGGACTTGTGTAATTTAGATTTTTGCTTTAAATAAGCATAAAATTTTGGAATCATATAACATAAATTATTTAGCTAAGGACTAAAATTGAATGTTGCCACATTTTTAGAGTGAGCTATACACAAAAACTAACAGGTCATGTCATTTGCCCTCTTACCTCTAAAGTGATTGTGTGTGACTCTTGGCCCTTGCTTTCTGTGTTATGTTTTAGGTCTAATGTTGAACATTTCAGTGAGATTCAGGAGACCTGTGGCATGCATTCCTAGGGCTTCTTGGAGGAGGGTATTTAGTTAATAGATACAGTCTGTTTTAACCCTAAAAGTATGTGAATTTGCCATGCCTTATACTTCTGTTAAGTGTTTTCCTAATAACACAGCCAAATTTATTACACTCTGTCATGGTCCTGAGCTGTGCTTTCTTTTATTTATTAAAGGAGTGTTTTCCTCAATGCATAGATATAACTGATACCAAAACAGTATTACTTGTGTAGCCATATGATAGTTCTTTAAAAGAGTGATTAACTTTAGCTTTTTATGTAGGTTTTCAGAATATCAGAACACAAAGATCATCATGTACTTCTTACAAAAATAATTTTTAAACTTAAGAAATAACCTTTCAATTGTTAGTATCTAAGAGGAAGGAAATATAGTATTAAACTTAACTTTTATGGTTGTGTCACCAAACAGCATCTGAGAAGGTTCCCAAAGTAGAGATAAAGGATCTAAACCTACTCTACCTGTAGAATAAGTTGCAGGTTCCCTGACTCCTATTGCAGGAAAAAAAAAGTGTCAGAACGAGTCAGTAAGCAGCATAAAGGAATTATTAGAATCTGACATTGTATTAATTTGTGAATGTAGGTTTGGTAATGCAGTAAAGTTGTCAGGAATGTATATACAATATTGTTTTAATAATAACACAGATGAACATGAGCTTGACTATAAAATGGAGAAGTTGGAAAGATACAAATGTTATAACCATGTTACAAAAGGTTATAACCATGTTAAGTGGCAAAATAATTAAAAATAGAATGATGAGTTGTCTTTAATGTTAACCTCTACGTCTTGAGATGTTTGCCTAAGAACAAGAGGGGGAGTGTAAGAGCATATAGATTTCTCTATTAGTAGAAAATTTTTAATTATAATAATTGCCAAAAATATATTAAATAAAGATACCTATGTTTTTATGTAACCATTGGGCCACTAAAATTTTTATTATAGGGCTCAGAACCTATTATTTAGACCTGATGATCTTTCGTAGTGACTGACTCCAGATAATACAAACATAAAGTCCAAAGTAGATAACAGAAAATTAGTTTATACCACAAAGATTAGAAACTAGAATATTTATATTGCCATTTTTAATTATTGGCACACCTCTAAAGAAGCTAAATCTTTAATAGGTACTTTTCTGAAAGTACATTAAAATAATGACGATATACTAAGACAGGCTAAAAGACATATTTTTGGAAGAGCTAGTGAGACTGGGAATCATGACCTCTTATGGCTATAAGTTAAGATGTTATAAGTATAGCTGGAGATTGCCAGTAGGGGGCTGGTGAAATGTTTGGAGCAGCTTTTTATGTCTAGTTTTTTGTTTAATGTTGCTATTACTCTAATTGGGATTTTGTTAAACTTTCCTATTTGGTATTTAAGACCAAGTCAAAGTAAGACCCATGTCAGTAAAAATTTGTCTGTCTGTCTGTCAAGGTCAGTTAAGGTCAGCTAAGGCTCCTCAAGGACTACATTTGAGACCTTATAGGGAATCTCTTTGCTCCTGTAGTTTTTACTCCACTGGTTGTGTCATCTGCCAGTATGGGTCACAGTCTTGCTTGACCATATGGCTTTTTTGAAAGCACAGGAATATTCCCTCTTCAGTTACCCTCAGCAGTAGAGTACTGTACATGCAAAAAGACTGATTGTCAGATTGGCTGGAGGTAGATTTTTGAGTATAACCTGAATGGGCTTTTTTTGAGGGACAGTGTTAAAAATGTTACTGGATGCATTTGTTTTTATTTTTTTCCACCATTTTTTGTAGAGTGCATAAGGGTTTGGAGTCCTCAGGAACTAACTCTCATATTTAAGGTCTCGTGAGTGATGGACTGGTTTGACTGTTACCCAAGGCGGGGCTGTGACCATCTAGGGGTCTGCAAAACAGCCCAGCAGTTAGGATACCCTGAGGTCAGAGCCCTTGGACATCTGGACGAATGAATTGTTATGCCACCCTGTTGGTCTTAGTGGGTGTCTCTGTCCCATTGAAAATGGACAAAGGATGGACCCAACTAGGGCAAGTGTGAGCATAATAAATGATCTCCTCCCAGAGGCAAAAAAGCAGCTGAATTGGAGGCACAACAGAATTATATGTAAAATCTACAGTAAACACACAATTGAAGCAGAGGATGTTTAAGACACCCTTTATCAATCATAGATTTCTTTCTCTAGTAGAAGACACAAGATGAGAGTGCAGAGGCAAAAACAAAAAAAATTTGTGTTAGAGTGAAGTCAGAAAAAGAGCCCTGAAACCAGAGATCATATATGACCTGTTAATGAGGTCCTATTTGGTGGCTATAGAATAAAATTGAACCTCTTGAGACAAGACATACAGGAAATCTTGAAACTGGGGTAAGAAAATGGATGTTACCTATATCCCCAGTAAACAGATTTTAGCATCACTTATCTTTGTTTTGTTTTTTGAACAGAAGCTTAAGGTCTTCCTCAGGTTGACGGGTGTAGGTTGCTTTGGATGTGGCCTTGAAGTGAGATGTGCTGTCGCAGCTTTTGAAGGCAGTCAGCAGCTTTATTTTGGAATGATGAATCCAGGAGTCGTGTCCTGTCACCTTAACTGTGGTGGAGGTGGAAAGGATCACCATGTAGGGATTGTTTCACTGGGGTTTGTTTAGGTCTTACATGTCTAGATCCTTGACCAGTCCTAGGGTCTCAGGGCAGAAGAGAGGCTCACTAGATGGAGTAGGCCTGGGGTCTATTTCGAGGCTGAGAGGATTTGCTGGAACTGGACTTAAGGTCCTCACTTATCTTAAGGCTCCCTCAGTTTCCTCAATTAGGATGTCATTTGTGAGGAAGGGTCTCCCATATAGAAATTTAAAGGGAGACAGCCCCTGAAGCCTGGGTACATTTCTGGCCCATGTAAGAGCCACAAGCAAGAGCTGTTTCCAAGGGGCCTTATACTCGTGCCAGCTTGAGCAAGTGTCTCTTGAGTATTTCATTAGCATGTTTTATGTCTTGACAATTGGGGCTGCCACATACAGTGAAGCTGATACCCAATGTTCAAAGCTTTTGAGACCCTGGGTAATATTTGAGTGGAAGGTGAGCCACAGTCACTTTGGGGAGTCTAAGGCACCCCAAACCTTGAAATAATCTATGGACCAAGGACCTTGACTACTCTTCAGACCTTTTCATTTTGGGTAGGAAAGGCTCCTATCCAATGCATGTGAGTGTTAACCAGAACTAATAAGAACTAGCTGTGTTGGCCTCTTGGCATTTTGGTAAAATCAGTCTGCAAGACTTTCCCTGGATAACTGCCTCAATTACTGTACTCTTGGCAGTTTTAATCAGGCATTTTGAGGATTGATCCTCAGGTGCACTTTACATTTTTTAAACACCTCTTGTGTCATTAATCTTTGCCCCAGAAAGGACTTGGTAACTAAAAGGTGTTTTTGTTTTTGTTTTTGTCCTAAATGGTGAGTATTATGTATATCCTTAAATATTTCCGGTTTTCCCCATATTTTCTTTCTTCCAAGCCTCTTGGTAGAAAGAGGCAACCTTTGGGGTGGGCCCACCATCCTTTAGAATTCAGGGCCCATCTCTGTTTCTTTACCTGTGGAATTTTCTTGTCAGAATAGACAGGTGGGCTAGTAGGCAGTAGACTATAGAGGACTATGAGAGGGGCCACTCTAAGCTTGTCAAGAAGCAGTTGCCTTTGCCTGTTTCATTGCCCACAACAGTAGAGGCTGTTCTTCCCTGATGGGCTGGGCAGTAAATAACTGCCACTTCTTGAGGCAGGTGAACAGCCTCAATGAGTTGTAGAGTCTCTGGGGCATGTTTGATGGAAGATCTGTTACAAGTTAACAGGCCGCATTTCCTCCTGATTGCAGCATGTGCATGGACCGCATGAAATGCATAGAGTCAGTATAAATATTTCTTCTCTTATCTCTTGTCAAAGTCAGCACTCAGCTGAGGACCATCAGCTCTGCCTCATATTTTGAGGTAACAGGCCTGACTCTTATTATCACTCCTGCATGACCAGTCACTGCATAACCTGCCTTTTGGAGTCCATCCTGCACAAAGGAACTACCATCAGTGAACAGCTCATCTTCTGGGTCACTGAGATGCTGATTAGTTAACCCTTCCCTTAACTGTTGTTGGCTATGGATTAGAACCTTTGTATAATTGTGTTTATTTTCTCTCAACTCTCGGGGATCAGGCAGGAAGGTAGCAGGGTTAAGGCTTTGACAGGCTATAATATTTACACCTGGTCCTTTTAATAAGAGAACCTGATATTTTAAAATCTGTGCTTCGGAGACCCAGGAGTGTAATGAGGCATTCAGTAGTCTCTCAATATCATGAGAGGACTTGATTATAAGGGTCCTCCCCTGTGTAAGTCTATGAGCCTCAGAAACAAATATGCCTGCTATTGCTAAAGCCTGAAAACAGCCTGGCCATCCTCTGGTGACAGTGTCTAGTTCCTTGCTTAAATAGACTGTTGGATGGTGGCTAGACCCCAGGGACTGGGTAAGAACTCTTGAAGAATAAAGAATGAAGTACAGGGCCGAGGATTTAGCTCAGTGGCACTGCCCCTGCTTGCAAGCCCAAGATCCTGAGTTCGATCCCCGGTACCACAAAAGAAAAAAAAAGTACATTTGTCTTGAGTCAGGAGTCCCAATGCCAGGGCTTTTCACAGGGTCCCCTTGAGGACCGGGAAAGCCTTTTGGGTCTCTGAGAGGAGGCAGATTTGATGATCAATTTGTCCTTGAGAAAGACTTTACCATCCACACTATCAGGATTTATTAGGATATGTTTGTTCATAGCATCCCTGAGTCTTTTAAAAAATATTGGTGAGGTTTCCTTTTCCTCTTGATAAATTTGTCCCAGTTTAGCATAATTTATTGGTTTGACCCTTGCTGCCCTTAGCCCTTTCTTTTTTTTTTTTTTTTTTTTTTTGGTACCAGGGATCAAATTTGGGTCCTTGCACATGTGCAGCAGGCGGCGAAACCACTGAGCTAAATCCCTGGCTGGCCCTTTCTTAATATAATAGAGAAAATGAGAATGGGCCTTTTCTCCAGGGGATGTTTGATAATTCCAACAAGGCCTGGAAAAGAGACAGGCCTCTTGTCCTATAGGGACACATGGTGGGGAAGGTCTTTATCATCTATTTCATTTATTGTATTTTTGTGGCACTCATAATAGAAATTTTCTACTTTTACTGTATCTTTCGTGACTTTTTCTCTCTCGAGCTTAGTCCCACGAAAGAGGAACATTATGTCTTCCCAGTTGAGTTTGAAAAGAGAAGTGATTCTGTTGAAAGTTTATACATTTCCATCAGGATCATTCATGTAACTCCTCAGATCTTGCCTAATCTTTCTTAGCTCTGTATAGGTGAATGGAACCTGTTCGTGTTGCCCTCTGAAATTGGGAGGGAGAGGCAGCAGGTTAGTTGCTGGGGCAGGGGGCTTGTCTTTAGAATGGGGTGGGGTTGCAGTCCCTATTCTAGGAAGCTTTCTAGGTTGTGTTTTTTTCCTCTATTGGAGTCCCAAAGTCTGATCTTTTTCCACTGGGACAAGGAAAGGTGATTGGTCCCAAAGCAGTTATTGAGAAGAATCAGTGAAACATTGAGACATCCATTTGGGGTAATTTTTAAGAAAAAACAACAATTGGACATAAACCACTTCACTACATTTTCCTTTTTTTTTTTTTTTTTCAAAATAGGTCTAATTGCCAGATGGTATTGTAATTTATACTCCTTTCATTTGGCCACCTTTCTTGGTTCCCCCAAGGGTATCCTGGCCAAGCCCTGGTACAGTAAAAGATAAGGGCTTTCTTTCTCAAGCTTTGGAATCTAACTCTCTCCATTGCTTAAAAAGACATTCTATGGTAGGATGGCCATGGCCTGGTGCCCGTCTAAAGGAAGAGAAAGACTGAATGTGACTGTCCTCTGCATTTTTGGCATCCCCTAGTGTAAAGTCTCTGTTTCAAGGCTAAGGTGGGGAAGAAAGCCTGCCTAGGCATCCTTCTTCTGCCTTGTAAAGCAGAAATACGACATCTCCCATCTCACCAGGAAGTCTGAATGTGGCCTCTACCTTCCTCCCTGGCACCCTACCACCCTCAGGATTCCTCCATACTATACCTGTGCATGGACTTGAGACCTGCTCTCTCCATTTGTCTTTTTCTCTCCCCTGGGAATTGGTTCAGGACCTTGGTGGCCCTCTCTGTGGCCCTAGTAATGATGTTTGCTCTATGTCTCAAATGCAGAGAGATTCCCAGAAGGACCCCTCTTTAAAAAAGGGTTGGGCTGTGAAAGCCAGATTTTAATAGTGAGACTATAAGGTTTTTTTATGAGGGCCAGGGGGTGAGTTGAGTGGGCTCTGAAGTGCTGCAACCCGGGCAGCATTGGGTAGGGTGGGGTGAGCACATTGCCGCATTGGGGGGGCAGGGTGAGTTGGCACCAGCTGGCCTGGGGTCCTGGAGGCGGGTCGCCTTGGCAGAGTTCCTGGGAGACCAGGGCAAGTGGGTGACACCATGGCCAAATTTTCTGTATAGATTTAAAAATTTTTGAGACCATAAACCAAATTTTCAGGGATAGTGTGTTGGTGACAGAACAGTGGAACTTGAGAAGGAGGAGATAGGGATCTACCCAGGGGCTCATTTTAATGACCCACTTATCCCTGAGCCAGCGGTGGCAAAAGGGACAAGCTGCACTGGGAAACCCTAGCCTCCAGGGATAGACAGAAGCAGAAGAAATCCCACCCATGGGTCCTAGGGCAAAGAGATCTCTGAGACATTTTGTGTTATCTCCCTAATCACCCAGGTAATTTCTCTCAATAGCAGGATAAGATAGGCTTTACTCAAAACCCACTCTTAAAACGTTTTATCTCCTGGTGTCTGTAATACACTTAAGAAACTCACAGATCAAAGCCTGTGCCCATTGTTCAGCAGTCACAAATTATATTAGTAAAAGCACATTTGTCAGTTTACTCCCTCCCACTCACATGAATGTTGAGAACCAGAGGTAGGAGGGGAAGGGGAGAACAAGGAGCTTGGGGCCTTCTCTGAGAGTGGGAGAGCAAGAAAGTGAGAAAGAGTAAACCACGGGGCTCCTTTTCAGTTTAAGTCTCTAGACTTTACAGAGTCCCTTGGAGAGCGTCAACTATCTACACAGATACAGTTGGACCGTTGACCCTAACAGGGCCAGCTTAGAGGGTTGGGCCCAGATAATCTGTGGCCAAAGATTCCAAGGCTGGTTACTGACTGTATTCAGACATCTTCCTTTAAAGTTTCCCAGCCAGTGCACCAAATGTCACATCTCGGGGTGTACTCCACACCACACCACTGCTGTCCTGGAACATGCAGCTCCTGAGATCTTAAACTCAACACCAGTAAAGAATTAAAGAGGCAGAGTATAAAATAAAGGAAGAGACATACATTCAAATATTTATTTGAGGGCTGGAGATTCTGAGATTCAGAGATGATGGTCAGTGTCCTCACAGGCACTGACATCTAATGAGAAAAAGGAAAGTTAGGCAGAGCTTTCCACCCATGCAGTATGTGATTGAGGCACACAGCAGATCTTTGTGGAACCTAAGGAAGAAGCAAGGAGCCTCTGTATGACAGCACTTTAGTAATCACCTCCAAAGATCTCACTGATAACAGCAACAGTCAAGCAACGCTGTACAGGTACTGGTTCGGTTCAAAAGAGGAGAGGTCCCTTTGCTGATTTTTATGATAGATACCAGGCATGAAACCATAGTTTTTTCCCTTCTATTACATCAAAAACCATGACTAGAGTGGACACCACCTTGGTGTGGGGACCCAGAGACCCAGCTACAATCAGATACAAGGCTGAAGTTTCCAAACCACCTGTGCTGGGAAGATCACCCCAAAAATATCTGGCAAAGTGCAGCTTGTCTGTGTGCCAGAGAACTGGGCCCACCTGTTAGGGAGCCCACCTTCAAAAGAACATAGAGTCTTGTTCTTGGGAAAAGTGGGTAGGCAAACAGAGGAAAGGACACATTACCTATAACTAGAAGAGTATGTGGGCCTCAGGGATTAGTTGAAGCAGGTGGAGCTAGTGTGGAGACAGCAGATGGGTTAGTGAGCAGTACCTAGGAGGTAGACAGAAGAGAGGGTGAGGGACCACAGAGGATGGGAGTTTGTACTTACATCACTGTTAAATCCTCCGTTAAACCTCAGGATTTCTAGTGCTGATAACCAGAATGTTCCTCAATACTGTTAATTCAATTTCTTGTAGGATATCTGTGAGTTTTTGTAACTAGCTGGTTGGCAACAATGGAATATGCAAGTAATTTAATATTAAATGACCGTGCATACCTTGATTGAGTACCAAAAAGAGACAGACTTCTGTGCTCAATTTTTTGGGAGGCCTTCACAGAAAAGATGGAGTCTAAAGTGGAACTTGAAAGATGGGAAAAGTTAGGTAATTTGGAAAGGAAGTTAGGAAAGGGTGATTGGAGTTAAACCCAGAAGTGTAGCTGCTTAAGATTCTTTCTGTGTCATGGACTCTGAAAAGATCTATCCAGCCAAAATAAAGGAAGATGGTTTATTTGAAAAGAGGTAGAAAAAGAGAAGATAGCTACTCTGGAAGAGGAGGGGCCATCAGAAAGCGAATACCCCGACCTCTTGTCCCTGGCTCTTTTTATTTAGGGCTAATTTTTTTTTTCATCCTCCACATGGGCACCTGGAAGTTGTCACCATCTGATTGGCTTTCTGACTTTCTCTGATCCTGTCTTGTACTCCACTGTCCATGTATTTTTGGTTTGAGATCGATCGCTTTGTGATGGGTAAGTGGAGGGGAGTAGCTTTACAGAAAGGTAACTTAAAGGACTGGGGATGGAGCTCAGTGACATCGCGCCTTCCTGGCAAGTGCAAGGTCCTGAGTTCCATCCCCAGTACCAAAAAAGAAAAAGTAGCGTAAGAGTTACTAATTAAAGGAGACATGTGGTCTCGCAGCTCTGGCTGCTTGGTGAGGCTGGTAAAATCCAAGGTGACCCCAAGAGAACGGCCCCTCCCCAGAAGGAGGCAGAAGGAGATGGTGATGAGGAGGAAACGTCAGACGGGGAGGAAGATGGGAGCAGGGGAGAGGAGGTTGTCATCCCTCAGAAGGAAAGCAAGAAGGCTGCCGCGGCTCCAGCAAAGAAAGCAGTGATGTCCCCAACCAAGAAGGCTGTGATTGCCGCACCTGCCAAGAAAGCAGCTGTCACCCCGGGCGAAAAGGGGCAGTAGCCAGCCAGCCAAGAGGACAGCGAGGCCCGCGAAGGCAGGCGCAGCACCTGGCAGGAAGGGAGCTGCACTGGGCAAAGCTATGGTGGCAGCCCCAGGTAAGAAGGGCGCTGCTGCCCAAGCCAAGGGGCAAAGAATGGCAGAAATGCCACGAAGGAAGACATGAGGAAGAGGATGATGACAGCGAGGAGGAAGACAAGACGAGGAATGTGAGCCAGAAGTGATGAAAGCAGTAGCTGCTGCCCCTGCCTCAGAGGATGAGGACGATGACGCGGAGGAGGAAGATGAGGAAGAGGAGGAAGACAGCTGTGAAGAAGCAGCAATGGAAACCACACCAGCCAAAGGAAGAAAAGCTCCTGCAAAAGCTGCTCCTGTAAAAGCCAAGAACGTGGCTGAGGAGGAAGAGGAGGAGGAGGAGGAGGAGGAGGATGAAGAGGAGGAGGAGGACGAGGAGGACGAGCCTGTCAAAGAAGCACCTGGAAAATGAAAGAAGGAAGTGAGCAGACAGAAGGCAGCTCCTGAAGCCAAGAAACAGAAAGTGGAAGGCACAGAGCCAACTACAGCTTTCAGCCTCTTCGTTGGAAATCTGAATTCAAACAAATCTGCTCCTGAGTTAAAAACTGGTGTTAGTGAAGTTTTTGCTAAGAATGATCTCATTACTGTGGATGTCAGAATCGGTACAAATTGGAAGTTTGGCTCCGTGGACTTTGAATCTGCTGAAGACCTGGAAAAGGCCTTGGAACTCCCTGGTTTAAAAGTCTTTGGCAGTGAAATTAAACTAGAGAAACTCAAAGGAAAAGACAGCAAGAAAGATCGAGATGCAAAACACTTTTGGCCAAAAATCTCCCCTACAAAGTCACTCAGGACGAATTAAGAGAAGTGTTTGAGGATGCCATAGAGATCAGACTAGTCAGCAAGGATGGGAAGGGTAAAGGGATTGCTTATATTGAATTTAAGATGGAAGCCGATGCAGAGAAAACCTTTGAAGAAAAACAGGGAACAGAGATCGACAGGCGAGCTGTTTCCCTCTACTACACAGGGGAGAAAGGTCAAAACCAAGACTACAGAGGTGGAAAGAACAGCACCTGGAGTGGTGAATCAAAGACGCTGTACCGAAGCACCCTCTCCTACAGTGCAACAGAAGAAACTCTCCAGGAAGTAGTTGAGAAAGCAACTTTTATCAAAGTGCTCCAGAACCAAAATGGCAAATCTAAAGGGTACGCGTCCATAGAATTAGCTTCATTTGAGGATGCTAAAGAAGCTTTAAATTCCTGCAATAAAAGGGAAATTGAGGGCAGAAGGATCAGACTGGAGCTGCAAGGACTCAGGGCTTTGCCCAACGCCAGAAGCCAGCCATCCAAACCCTGTTGTCAAGGGTCTGTCTGAGGAAACCACCGAAGAGACCTTAAAGGAATCATTTGACGGCTCTATTGGAGCAAGGATAGTCACTGACGGGGAAACCGGATCCTCCACGGGCTTTGGTTTTGTAGACTTCAACAGTGAGGAAGACGCCAAGGCCACTAAGGAGGCCATGGAAGACAGTGAAGGTGACGGAAACAAAGTTACCTTGGACTGGGCCAAGCCTAAGGGAGAAGGTGGTTTTAGGGGCCGCGGTGGCGGCAGAGGCGGCCGAGGCGGATTTGGAGGCAGAGGCCGGGGAGGCTTTGGAGGGCGAGGAGGCTTCCGAGGAGGCGGGAGGAGGAGGAGACCACAAGCCACAAGGCAAGAAGACGAAGTTTGAATAGTCCCTCTGTCCCTGTCTGAACCTGCTCATTGGAAAGAAAGGACTCTGGGGCTTTACTCTGTTACCCGTCGATGACAGAGCCTTCGGAGGGCCTTCCGAGACGGTGAGCATCCTGTGGTCGACTTGGGAAGCGCAGATGACATTTCAGGAGAGCGATGCCCGATGCACCCTGTTGGTTTTGACTGGAGATTCATAAACTTTTTAAAGCGGTGAGTGACAGAGCTAACCCTGACCTGTGAGTTTTGAATTTATATTGTTTCATCCCATGTAGAAAACCATTTTTTTCCTAAAAAAAAAAAAAAAAAGACGCGTGTTTCAGCTGTGATAATAATGCTGAAGTGAGACTATGTATGGTATATGTATAGGTGTGTGTGTGTGTTTCACATAGTCTCCTTTGCATTTTAGCAGAGGTGGGTGGGGGCTGGTTTCCCTGGTCTTTTATGTTTCTGGCTTTCTCCATGCTTTAACATTTTTTTGATAAATTCTTATGGTAATTACATTATCTGGTACCTCTCTAGGTCTAGTTTCTCTCTCCTTTGACTAATTATTCTGACCATGGAGTCTTAACTGTAGAGGCAAATGCTGCTTTTAGTAAGATTTCCTATTAATTTTTAATAAAGCCTATTCCCTGCAGAAGCTGCCTTTCCCTACATGTGCAGTGTGACAATGGGTGGTCTTTAATGTAGGAAGTGTCCTGCAAGACAGCTCATGGAGGGCCAGTAATATGAATGTTAAAAAGATTTTACCAACAAAGAATGTAGAAAAGACAAGAGTTTATTTATATCAGGGTACACTGTCAAGAGGGATGACAGTCCAGTTTCCAAGAGAAAAATCATAGCAGTCAAGATGAGAGATTGGGTTTTTATAAGGGTTTGAGGATATGGAAAAAGGATCTAGATAGAAAATATAATTATCTAGAAAACGTCTTCCTGGATCAGCACCTTGTGGATCAGGGAGCACCTGTATTCTCTTTCAAATTACATTTACAGTTGCAGTTTTGACAAAACCATTTTCTCTGGCTTGTAGAAGGGCTTCAGCTTTAAATCAGAAGGTCTGTACCTACCATTTAGAAAATGGGTTGGGGCTCATTGAGAGGAATGAATGGGCTTTGCATCAAAAGCTTTGTTGGGGTCCTAAGACCACCTACCTGGGATGTCTTTAACTAGAAATCTTTCTGTAAGGGTTTTAACCTTTTTGTTCCAATAGGCAGCCACTGCAGTAGATAATAGTGTATTGTAGAGTTTATTTACCTGTGTCCTTCTTTGAACTTCTTAATGGCAAGACAATCTTATTCATCTGTATTAATGTAGTACATGAAACATTGTTCTTCACTGAATGACTACTGAGTATTCTGTTTTTATCTCCTCTTTTATCTTGTAAGATTCTCTGTAACAAATTATCCTAATACATTATCCTTTAAGTGTATGACACTTGATACAGTACTATATGTTCAAGAAATAAATGAAAATAGTCACAGAGCTAATGTACATGTTTGTAAACTAGAACTTTATTAAATGTCTTTATTCATTAACATTGATAATGATTTGTCTCCCCCCCTTATTTAGGTGCAAGGGTATTTGTCAACAGTATTGCAAATGGAATGTGGTGCCGAGGAACTATCACTGAATTAATTCCAATAGAAAGTAAAAATATTAGAAAACCTTGTAGTCCAGCCAAATTCTCAGTCCATGAAGTTGCACTTATAGAAATATTCATGGTAGATTTTGGAAATTCTGAAGTCTTAATTGTCACAAGGTATGGTATTTTGTAATTATTATATATTTTTGGCCTGCTTAGAAATATTTGGGGGGAATTAAAGAATGGTGGAAATTAGAAAAGGGTAAAGAATTATTTGTCATTCTTGACTGCCCAGGCACACACTTTAATATTTTGTTCTGTGTTTATCTTACTAAGTAAATAAATTATTATTAATATTACTAGGTAAGAAGCATAGAATGAAACTTCTTAATGTACTCCAAATTTAAGTATTCTTTGTGTTGTTTCAAAGGAGGGAATGTACACCGAGGTGATTGTTTTAAAGTGTTATAGTTGACTGCAGTGATGATGAAATAAAATCATGTTGTTATTATTTCACTAAAGAATGTTTAAGTGTCATTCTGAGTAACTCACTCTAGGTATTTAAAATTGTCTTCCTAGGTCTTTTACTCAAACTGAAACAGTTATGTATACAAACCAGTAGTAACTGTAGAATAGTCACTTTGTTTAATGATCATAGCTTTATAAATAGATCTATATTTAACAAGGAAAGTCATTATTTCCTTTAGGTTTAAACTGAATGAATGCATGGAATTTCAAATAAAGGTAGCTGAGATTTTTAAGTCAATAGTGAGAAAATATGAACTTGGACTATAACTTTCTAGATGATTAAATTTAAGGAAATTATTCTTTAGAAATGCGTACCTTTTAAGGATGAAAGCAAGTCCAAAGTTAAAACATTATTTTCAAAAAATACTACGTTAATTTTTCCTAGAGTTGGTAATACCCATGTGAGACCAGAACATACTGCTCACCAGCATATTGTACTAGATGATTTATGCCTGGTTCTAAGGAAGTCTGAATCATATATTGAAGAGCTGCTGAAAGACATCCCACCATTAGCTCACCCTTGTTCCTTGAAAGACATTGTTCCACATAATTCAGTAAGTGAGACATTATTTCTTCACAAGCTCAATGTTCCAATTTTAGCTGTTCATTGCCGATGAAATTGCTGTGTTTAGACTCAGGGAGCATACATATACCTCATATTGCTGATAGGAAAAGCTAGATTAATTGATGATTGTAAATGTTTTCTTTTTCTTCTTTTCTTTTTGTTTTTCAATAAGTTTATTGGTACATTTTAGGTATAAAATACAGTTAACATTCACCATTGGGATCTTGTACCTTTACATGACATGGTTCTTATTTTTTCCCCTTCCCCTGCCCTCCCTTCACGAACCCTTTCACCCCTCCCTATTTACAAAGACTTTGTTTCCATTTTTTTCCATTTCTCATATTTTTTCTCTTCCCTTCTTTCCTTTCCCCTACCCCTCCCACTTTTTCTTCCTATTATGCAATATCAATTATACATTTTTTTAATTACAATATCAAGATTTAGAGGACATTACCACAGATTTTGCAGAATTTAAAAGGATATAGAAAGCATATTATAAAAATCTTTTTTGAAATAAATTTGACAACTTCTATGAAGTACCTTGGAAGACCAATTAATGAAACTGACTCTGGAAGAAATATAAAATTTGAAAGTATAACTATTAAAGTATATTCCTAGCTTGAAAACCTACCTATATGACAACAACAGGCTCATATACATTTTAACTGATAAATTATATCAAAGCAGAAAAAAGAAGGAACAGTTCTCCCCTCATTTTAGGAACTCAACATTGTGCTAATCCTGAAACTGGATAGATAATAGAAGAAAAAAGTATGAACATAGATAGAAATTTGTTTAACAAAACAAATTATTAGAAGTCAGATCTGGCAGTATGTAGTAAGTGGTTTTATTATAGGGATGGCAGTGTTGGTTCAGCATTGGAAGATCCACCCCCAGAAGTCATCATTTTAACAGAGGAAAGGAAAAAGCCATATGATCCTGTCAGTAGTTGGAGAAAAAGAATTGGACTAAATTCTACAGCTGTTTATGGTAAAAGCTATCAGGAGACTAGAAGTAGAACAGAACTTTCTCAACAGATAAAAAGACATGTACTCCATACTTCCAGCAAAAACACCTTATATGAATGTAAAAGATACAATGCTTTCTCCCTAAGGTGGGGAACAAGGGCAGCCATACCTACTCTTCATCTGTCCATTAAACTTTGAAACATAGGCCCAAATCAAAATAGTCTGGCAATAAAAATGAATAGTATAGGATTGGCAAGGTGTAAGTAAAATCTTTATATGTAGACGAAATGATCATCTACAGAGAAAATACTAAGAAATCTCTAGGAGCCCCTAGAACTTGTATTTAATTATAGCAGAGTTAGAAAACACAAGGTATATATAAAAATTCAGGTCTATGTATTCATGCTATAAATGAAGAATTGGATATTGAAATTAAAAAGTTATGTAGGAGTACAAATGACTTGGAAAAGTAAAAAGAAAAAAAAATAATACTGTTGGAAGACATTTATTACCTAATTTTAATACTTCCTCTAAAGCTCCAGTGATCAAGGCAATGTTGGCATAAGGAAAAACATAGATCAATGGAATAAAACAGAGAATCTAGAAATAGAACCACACATATATGGTCCACTGAGTTCTGAAAGATTATTTAACATTAACATTTTTTTTCTTGGTACCAGGGATCAATCTTGGGTCCTTGCACTTGTGAGGCAGGCGGCAGAACCACTGAGCTAAATCCCTGGCCCAACATTAACATTTTATAGAACATAAACTCAACTCAAGAGCAGTGGAAAAGATAATGTTTTCAACAAATGATACTAGAACACCTGGTATTTGTATGTAAAAAATTAACCTCAACCTTTTATTTCCATACATAAAAATAACTTGAAAGGATCTATGAACCTAAATATGAAAGACTAAAACTATAAAACTTTAAGAAGAAATTATAAGGGAAAATGTTCATGAATTTAAGGTAGGCAGGAATTTCCTAGGATACAAAAAACATGATGTATAAAAGAAAAAAATTGATAAATGAGATTCCATCAAAATTTAGAACTTTAAAAGACATCAAGAAAATGAAAAGTCCTTAAACAGAACATATTTATAATATAACCTATGACCATAATATATAAAGGACACTTACAGCTCATTAATAGACAACCCAATTAAAAAGTAGACACAAGATGATAAGTAGCCAGTACAGCACAAGGAAAGGTGTGCAACACTAGAATCAGAAAAATACTAATCAGTACAATAACAAGATTGTATGATACACTCATTAGGGAGATGAAGTTAAAAGTTTTAAAAGAACAAATGTCAGCTTAGGTGTGAACCAGTTAGAACTTTCTAATACTGCTAATGTGAATGTAAAATGATAAAACCATTTTGGAAAACAACATAGAAATTTCTTGTATTACTGTTAAGAACCAACAGTTCTGTTCTTAAGTTTTTACTTAAGAGGAATGAAAACACATGTTCACAATAGATTTGTACATACAGGTTGACTGCCCCTTATCTGAAATTCTTGGTACCAGAAGTATTTCAGCTTTTGGGTTGAAATCCACTTGATCTGCAAAGAGAATAGCTACTCCTGCTTTGTTTCAGGTTCCTGTCACATGGAGTATTGTTTTCCACCCTTTAACTTTCAGTCTGTGAGTTTCTTTTTGAATTAAGTGTGTCTCTTGTGTGCAGCATATTGTTGGATCTTGCTTCTTGACCCATTCTGCCAGTCTGTTTCTTTTGACTGGTGAATTGAGACCATTAACATTGATGGTTATAACTGATACATATTGACTTATCATTGTTATGACTTTTTCTTTTTGTTGGATTCTCTGTGTTGGCATTTAATTTCTTGTCATGCCCAATGGAGTCATTCTGCTGGGCTTCCTGGGGTTGTGATCCTTGTTGTCTTTTACTAGGATATTGTCTGAAATTTTTTAGAGTGCTGGTTTGGTATTCATGAAGTTCCTAAGGTGCTCTTTGTCATGAAAGTATCTTATTTCTCCATCAATTGTGAAAGATAGTTTTGCAGGGTACGTCAATCTGGGTTGGAGGTTGTTTTCCTTTAGGGCTTGAAATGGGTCACTCCAAGCTCTTTTTGCCTTGAGAGTTTTTGTTGAGAAGTCTGCTGTGATTGTGATGGGCTTTCCTTTGTAGGTGGTTTCTTTCCTCTAACTGCTTGTAGGACTTTGTTCTTCTGTTGGGATTCTGGAATCTTAACAATTATATGCCCATGTGTAGATTTTTTTTTTTATCATGGCTAGTTGGGAGTCCTATATGCCTCACTTATCTGTATGTCAAGTTCTTTTCCCCTGCTTGGGAAGTTTTCTGCCATCACTTCTGTGAACAGTTTTTTTATGTCATCTGCACTCTCTCCTGTTTCTTCATTGACTCCAGTCAGTCTTATGTCATTCTTCTTTGCATTGTCTAGCAGCTGTTGGATTGATTTCTTATGGTTTCTTACTATTTTAAAGCAATTTTTCTTTTCCTGGTCACTAACTGCAATCTTATCTTCTATATCTGAGATTCTCTCCTCACATTGGCTCATTCTGCTTCGTAAACTTTCAATGGAGTTTTTAATCTCCTGGAAATCTGTTTGTATCTATTTTATGGGTTCCATTTATTTCCTGTGTTGGGATTTCATCATGTTCCTCATCTCTTTTTTTAATCTGTGTCTGCTGTAGTTTTATTAATCATGTCTTGTACTATGGGCACAATCTCTGCTGTTATCTGAGAAATTATTTCTGATTTTATTTTTTCCAGATCCTTTTTTGTTGTCAGTTCAGGGAGTCCAGGTGGTTGCGTATCAGATTGTTCCATCTCATTTCCCTTTGGGGTTGCCTTAGGTGATCTGGAAGTCTGGTTTTGAGACTTGTTTACATGTCTTCTCATTTCAACAGATGCAGCCTCCTGTGCCTTTTTTGAGGCAACTTTTTCCTCATCCAGTGGTCTTCAATTCTCAACAAGCCACAGAGATGCCTTTTCTCTGCTGCTCACCAGTGCACTAATTCCTGGGTTCAGAAAGGTGGCTTTCTGGATCCCTGAGCTGACCTGTTGTCTGGGTGGGCTTCTGGCTGGGGCCTGTGCACACTTGGGATGGTATCTAGGTGTGCCACTGGCTAGGGCCCCTATGTAGCTGTTTTCTGGGAGGCCCTTTGGTTGGTGGCTGTGCACCCCAGTTCCTGCTGTGTGAGCAAGCTTCTGGCTAGGGTCTCGCGCACTTACTGATGATATTGGGGCAAACCTCTGGCTGTTACTTGTGTGCCTGTGCAGCTCTTTTCCAGGCAGTCCCTTGGCTTGGGCCAGTGTGCCCCATCTTCTGGTGTCAGGGCAGAGCCCTGCAGGGATCTGCTTGCAGCTATGCTGCTCTGGTCCACACTGCTGCTCCCCCAACTAAGGTGGTCTGGTGTGCCTTTATTCTTCACTTTTCCGGTCAGCTTTAATTTTTACCAAGGGGCCTCAGGCCCTCTTCCTATTGTTCACTTCCACTCTTATCTTCTCAAGCTCAGAACAATGTCCTTTATGACCCCTGCAACAACTCTGTGCTGTGGATCCAGGTAATGGCTCGGCACAGCCGGGGGCGAGGGGTGGGGTGCTGGCATCCATGCGACTCACCTCCTCGGTGGTCCGGCAGCCCAAGAGGCTCACCTCGGTGCTCTGATGATTATAAATGTTTTTATTATACTACAGGCTTACATTAGACATCCACAATTACTTTTGAATTTTCACCATTTAAGTGGAAAATTAATGCAAAACACTTTGGGAAGGAGTCTAGGGATTGAACCCAGAGCCTTTTTCTGCACTATATCCCTACACCTTTTTATAATTTTTTTAAATTTTGAGACAGGGTCTTGCTCGGTCATAAAGCTGCCCATGCAGGGCTTGAATTTACAGTCCTCCTGCCTCAACTTCCCAGAGTGCTAGGATTATGCACATGTGCCACTACATCGGTCTAAAAATCATTATTTTCATATTACTATACTATTCCCGGGGATTTAGCTTAGTGGCACCAAGCCTGCCTTGCAAGTGCAAGGACCTGAGTTCGATCCCTGGTACAAAAAAAAAAAACCTAACATATTATCATACTGTTAAATAGTAACACTAAAGTCCAAAGTGAAAACTGCTTATAAACACCTTGGGAATATATCTATAAAATACATATTGTGCTTGCATTAAGACTGCCCTTTGGTTTGTGGTTTCAAATGTTTCTTATATGTGTGGTTAGTTCAGTGCCTTTGCTCAGAGTTGCAGACTGGTACAAAGCTACATGCAGACAAGATAACTTTAAAGATAATTATAATTACTAATTACTTTGGAATTTTACTTTTTTTCCCACAGAGTAAAGGCTGGGAAGAGGAAGCTAAAGTGGAATTTTTGAAAATGGTAAATAATAAGGCTGTTTTAATGAGAGTTTTTGGAGAAGAAGATGGTGTGCTTATTGTAGATTTGCAGAAACCACCAACAAATAAAATAAGCAGTGATATGCCTGCGTCTCTTAGAGATGCATTAGTTTTTATGGAACTAGCAAGGTAAGCAACTCGTTAAATATTCTTCAAGATTATAGCTATAAATAGCATCAGATTTTACCTTTTGAAACTGTGGGCTATAAAGTGAATTTAACATACCCTTAGAGATTAGCAACATGGTTATCAAAAGTTTTCTAGTTGTTGTCTGTGGAAACTGCATTCAGAGAAATTAGGGTATAGCTCAAATTTTAAAATATGTATAGATATGAATCATTTTTAGGCTGTGATAACTACAAACAGCTCTACTGTTTCAAGAATTGTAGTTTAATTATTCCTAACTTAAATTTCCTAGCCTTTGGAAAGAGTTCAAGGTCACTAATACATACTTAATGTCTGAGTCTAGAATACTTAATGTGTTCTTTTTTTTTTTTATTTCTGATGAGCAAAAATGTGATGACTTAAGGAATCATAGAGGTGGTGGCAGCCCTAACATCCTGCTCTGGATGATTAAATGACCCAGATAGATTGAATTCTAGAAAAATTAAAGCAGAGTGTTGGGACTGTAAAAGACCACAGAAACCCCTCAGCTGCCCTGAGTGCTGCTACAGACTGTGACTAACAAGGCAAGCAAAAGTTAGAGTAGAATTAGCTTTGACTCTAATGCATTCCCAGCTCTAAAATGTCTTGACACAAATTTGAAACTTAATTACCAAGCTCTTACCCTGGTACCATACAAAGATGGCATAAGGAGGGCTGGTATAATAGGCAGTATAAAGAATTTATCCAGGGCCAGGGATTTAGCACAGTGGTTCCGCCACCTGCCCCGCATGTGGAAGAACCGAAATTTGATCTCCGGTACAAAAAAAAAAAAAGAATTTATCCAGCAAAGATAATAGTAAAGATAAAAAGTTTTGTTCAGACCCACCTACACTGTCAAGGAGGACAGCAAGCCAATTTCCAAAAGGGTAATTGTGAGATCGGAATGAGAGATTGGGGTTTTTATGAGTTGGGATGTGGAAGAAGGGTCTGCACAGCAGATGTGATTATCTAAAGAATGTCTTTTTCCAGATTATCTAGTACCTTGCACATCTTTGGTAAGCACTTGCATTGTGTCTAACATTAGATGCTTAAAGTTGGCAAGACCATTTCCTTTGGCCTCATAGAAGGCCTCTTAGCTTCAGATAAGGAAGTCTATCCACATTAACTTTTAGGGAAAATGGATCAGGGCTTATTGGAGGAATGAATGGGTCTTACATCAAAGGTTTGTTGTATCTTTTGTCATTATGGTCAGTGTTGTTATATTGTCTTAGGACTGCTCAGTCCTAGCTGGGTAGGACTGCTTTGCAGACCAGTTCTGCTGCTAAAAGGTTTAACCCTTTTGTTGCCAATGGGCAAGCCACCACACTCGGTTCAGTAACTGGAGACAATACCAAGAAATGTAATAGGTTAGGAGAAAAAAATTGGAAAGGGAATACTTTGAGTAAGTAAATCAGTAGAAGCCCATTCTTAAGATCAAGTCATTAAGAGATACTTTAAGAAAATGACTCATGTTTTTAATTGTTTTCAACTAGGTTTAGGTCACAGTCGCCAAGAAGCCACATTGAAAATAATGTGACTTTTCACTATCATCCACCTATTTTGCCTAAAGAAATGACAGATGTTTCGGTTATGATTTGTTTTATAAATAGTCCTACCGATTTCTATCTTCAGTTGGTAAGTATGTAGTGTTCATTTGGAATTTTAAAGAAGTTTTTAAATAAAAACATGTAACAGAAATGAGTGCCCAGTATGAATATTAGAGCAAATGAACCACTGTTCACCTTTTATACATTTAAATCTCTTAGAAGCTGCATCTTTAAACAAAAAGTCCACAGGATTCATGCTAAATTGAATGAATTCTTTATCTTGCGAGTTAGTAAAGATGTAGGGAAAAGACAATGATTATTTAATGTGTAAGTGTTTTCTTCCTACCTCCTGAAATCTAGAAACTAGAAAAGCACAAAGATCTGGCAAATCAAAATGTAATGATAAACCTTCTAACCATGTACATCTGAGAATTTCATTTATTACCAGATAGTTTTCTAAATTAGAACTCGAAAATAGATTAAGGTATTTCAGACTAAACTCTGAATATGTAACCAATGTGTTTGTTTAGAAAACCAACAACAACAAAGTTCATCTTTATTGATCTTTCAGTGCTTTATATGAACTAACTCATCAAAAAGACTCTAGGAATTTATGTAAATTAACTCACTAATGTTAAAAATATGAGAAAGATGCTACTGTCTCCATTCACATGTGGAGACTAAGCACAGGAATGAAGCATATTGCCTAAGGATGTGAAACTCGCTGGCAAAGCCAGGATCGAACTGGCTTCTTTTACCTTGTAAACTCTGGGCCTGTCATCTCTAGTTGCACTACACTTTCTGACTCCCGAGAGGATTTGTGGAAGATGCTTATCTGGGGCTAAGTCAGGACCTGTGTTTCTTGCTTACTTGCTTGCTTTTCTTCAGTGTCTTTTTGTTTTTGTTTTTTTGTTGTTGTTGTTATGGTAAAACATACATAACATAATTTTTACCACTTTAACTATTTTTAAGTGTACAGTTCAGTGCCATTGGTTATATCCACAATTTTGTGCCATCATGACCACCATCTATTTATATAATTCTTTCATTATCCTAAACAGAAGTTGTGTGCCCCTTAAACATGAAGATCCTATTTCCTTCCCCCAGCTACTGATAAGATTCTGTTCTGCTGTCACTATGAATCTGTTCATTGTAGGTACCATAGATAGAGCTATATAATATTTTTTCTTTTTATGTCTGGCTTATTTCACTTGAGCATAACATTTTCAAGGTTCATCTGTAGATCAGAATTTGTATCAGAATTTTATTCCTTTTTATGGTTGAATAATGGATATATCACATTTTGTGTATCCAGTTATCTGTTGATAGACAATAGGGTTGTTTCATTTTTTCCTATTGTGAATAATGCTGCTATGGACATTGGTATGAAAGTATTCATATAGGTCCCTGCCTTCAGCTTTTTATTTGGTTGGTTTTTAAGATATGTACCTGGGGGGCCGGGGATTTATCTCAGTGGTTCCAGCACCTGCCTTGCAAGTGCAAGGTCCCGAGTTTGATCCCTGGTACCAAAAAAAAAACCAAAGATATGTACCTGGGAGTGGAATTGCTGAGTTCTGTGGTAATTCTGTGTTTAATTTTTTGAGGAACTATCAAATTGTTTTTTATAGCAACCATACATGCAGTTTTATAGCCCGCCAGCAATGCACAAGTTTCCAATTTCTCCATGTCCTCACCAAAAGTTATTTTCTGTTACTATTTTGGGGGGGGGGGGGTACTAGGGATCGAACTTGGGACCTTGTGCTTGCGAGGCAGGCGCCGGAACCACTGAGCTAAATCCCCAGCCCTCTGTTACTATTTTTTAAATGATAGCCATCTTAATAGGTATGAAGTAAAGTCTCATTGTAGTTTTGACCTGTATTTCCTCATTAACTGGTGGTATTGAATATCTTTATATGTGTTTATTTATTGGCTGTGCACATATCTTTTTTAAGAAATATCTATTCAAATGCTTTTTCTGTTTTTTACTTTTTTTTTTTTTTTGATACTGGGTATTGAACTCAGGACCTTGTGCTTGCAAGGCAGGTGGCAGAACCACTGAGCTAAATCCCCAGCCCTTTTTTCTGTTTTTTCGATTGAATTATTTTATTATTGGGTTGTAGTCATTCTTCATATTCTGGACATTAAGTCCTTGCATATATGTGACTTACAGAAATATTTTGTCCCATCCTATAGATTATCTTCCCACTCTCCTGATAGTCTCCATTGATCCACAGTTTTAAATTTTGTGAAGTCTAATTCATCTCTTACTTCTTTCGTTGCTTGTGCTTTTAGTGTCATATCCAAGAAATCATTTCCAAATACAACATCATGATGCTTGTCCCCCTTGCCTACTAAAAATTTCATAGTCGTAGCTTTGTATGTGTGCTTTTATTTTTGTTTGTTAGTTGTAGTGCTTGGGATTAAACTCAGGGCCTTGTGCATTCTAGGCAGAGGCTCAACTACTGTGTTACACTCTTAGCCCTGTATTTATATTTCTTACATTTAGATCTTTTTTTCTAAAATCCATTTTGAGTTAATCTATTTTTAGTTGGATGATATTTGTCTTTTTCTTAATACCTCTTACTAGAACTTCTAATACCATTTTGAATACAGTATGCAGAAGCAGATGTCTTTCAGATTCCTGTCTTAGGGTAAGCTTTTGTCTTTCACAGTTTCAGAATGGTATTATCTGTGAGTTTTTCCTATATGACCTTTTTCACGTGGAGTTAAGTTTCCTTCTGTTCTTACAGTTTTTTTCATGAAAGAGTGCTCAGTTTTCTAAAAACTTTTTTGCAACAGTTAAGGTAATCATGTTCAGATCTTTTCCCTTCATTCTATTAATGTGATATGTAACATAGATTTTCATATGTTGAACTGTTTTTGCGTTACAGAATAAATCTCCATGATATCATGATGGGTAATTCTTTTGTCATAAATTTAATATAGTTGTTGTCTTGGCATCCACTTTAGGCCCACCAACATAATTTGTTTCAAACCGTTACTCCGCATCACCTATGACCTAGTTAAAACTTTCTTTCCCTATGTGGTGGTGTCATGGTTACTTTTCTCACTGCTGAGACAAAATACCTGACACCCAAAGTTAAAGGAGGAATGGTTTGATTTGGCTCACAGTTTGTAGAGGTTTCAATCCATAATTGGCTGGCTCTGAGGTAGAGTGGCATGACAAGGAACATCCAAAGGAGAAACAGTTCATGGTAGGCAGAGGGCAGCAGAGCAGAAGACAGCAAGCAGCAAAGTACTGAAGCAGCAAGCGAGAATAGCAGGCCTCTTTCTATCCCTTATATTCTATCCAGGCTACCCAACCTTAGAGTGGGTAACACTCACACCCAGATTGGGGCACCCTTAATCCTAGCATCACACCATGAATCGATCCCAGAAGCACACACTTAATCCCAGCATCATACTCTCTGGATCCAGCCACCTCTGAAGACCCCCACCTATTACCACGTAAGGCTTTGGGGGAACATCTAGACACAAGCGGTTTCCAGACTTGTTCCTCATCTCACTAGCCCCAAACCCAAAACTCATAGCTGCTAACCACAATAAAACTTAATGGTGGGGCCGAGGACTTAGCTCAGTGGTACCACACCTGCCTTTCAAGCACAAGGTTTCAGGCACAAAGTTCGATCCTTGGTACCAAAAAAAAAACCTTAATGCTCAACACCAAAGTTATGTAAATAAACTCCTCACTCAATATATGTTTTCTTTAACTTGAAGGTTCTCCCTCCCTTTCCTGCCCCCCCACCCCACCCCAGTGATAAAATGCTTGTTATTTCACAAATTTTGCTGTGTTCTTTCATCTGTGTCTTATCTGATTGATATACCCAGACCTAGCTAGTTTCCTAGTCAAGACTGTCCTACAGAATAGCTATCTTATTAGGAATACACTGGACACAGTCAGACAAGAGCCACAAAGTTTTCCTCCAGTGAGAGGAAACCTGGTCATGGGTTAGACACCTACTCATTATATCATCTACCAAAATTAAGTATCCTGTGAAACTTATACTGTAAACATCCATTACTGGCTCCCCATTAGGGCAGAACTAGATTTTACAAGGCACTCTCTAGAGAGAGAGAGACCTTAGATCAGAGGAAAATGATAAGAACTTTTTTTTGGGGGGGGGACCAGGGATCGAACTTGGGTCCTTGCGCTTGCAAGGCAGACAGCAGAACCACTGAGCTAAATCTCCGGCCAATAAGAACTTTTAATATGCTGAGTTTAGTTTATTAGTATGTTGTGGGTGGGGTTTTGCTTTTATTTTTCAGACTGGGTCTGTAGCCCAGGCTGACCTCAAACTTGTAGCAGTCCTCCTTATCAGCCTCCCCAGGCTTGGAATTACAGGTGTGCACCACCGTACCTGGCTTGTATGTTGTTAAGGATATTGGTCTTCATTTTTTGTAGTGTCTTCATATAGCTATTATCAGGTTAGTGGTGCCTCTTAGAATGGGTTAGGAAGTGTTCCTTCACTTTTTTGGAAGAGTTTGATAAGGAATACTGTTAGCTCTTCTTTAATGTTTTGGTAAAATTGAACAGGGAGGCCACCTAATCTTGAACCATTCTTTGTTAGGTTATGATTACTAACCAAATATCCTTGCCGGTTATATCTATTAAGATATCCTAATTTTTTATGAGACAGTGTTGATAGGTTATATATTTCTGGGAATTTATTCACTTCAAGTTTAGTTTGTTGGCATACAATTATTCATGATAGTCTCTTATAATCCTTTTTATTTCTTAAAATTGGTAGTACTTTTTTTTACTTATACATACATGCATGCAGGGGATCAAGCCCGAGGCTTTGTACATGGCAAACAAGTGTTCTACCTATGAGGTACCCTTTTCATTTCTAACTTTAGTAAGTGAGTGTTCTTTTTCTTTTGTTTTCTTTAGCTAAAGGTTTGTCTGTTTACTTGGTCTTTCAAAGAACTAAGTTTAGGTTTCTTTTTGTTGTATTTCTGTATCTCCACTTTATTGTTTATTTCTTTCTTTTTGCCAACACTGAGTTTCATTTGGTTTTCTATTTCCTCACTGATATTCTGATTCCTTTATCTGTTGTTATCGGTTTTTAAAATATGATACTGGGGATTGAATCTAGGGTCTTGTCCATGCTAGGCAAGTAAGTAATCACTGCTCTTTTTAAAATTTTGAAACAGGGTCTTGCTAAATTACACAGGCAAGTGTTGGACTTATGATCCTCATGCCTTAGTCACCCACGTGGCAGAGATTGTAGTTGTGTACCACCACATCCAGTACTTTATCTGTTCTTAAAAGTAGAGGATTAATCTCATGGTGGCACATTCCTGTAATCCCCGCACTTCGGGAGACTGAGGCAGAAAGATCACAAAGAATTCCTGAGCTTTTTGTGAATTCACATCTGGGGAGTTTTTCCTCTACTTTTTTTTTTTTTTTTTGGTACTGGGGATCTAACTTAGGACCTTATGCTTGCAAGGCTGGCGCTGATGCCACTGAGATAAATCCCAGGCCTCTTGGCCCAGGGGTTTAGCTCAGTGGCACCAGTGCCTGCCTCACAAGTGCGAGGTCCCAAGTTTGATCCCCAGTACCAAAAAAAAAAAAAATTGTTGCCTCTTTTTCTCTTCTCTCCTTTTTTGACTTCCATAATGTATATGTTAGTCCACTTGATCATATCTCACAAGTCCCCTAGGCTCAATTAGCTTCTCTCCATTCTTTTCCTTTGTGCTTTTCAGAGTTGATGATTTCAGTTGTCCTATTTTGTAGCTCACTAATTCTTTTTTTCCTCACTTAAAGCTGCTGTGAACCAACCCCTCTAGTGAATTTTTTATTTCACTTATTATACTTTTGAGCTTCAGAATTTGTTTTGCTTCTGTTGTTAATATGTTCCTTCTATGTCATTTTCCAAACTTGCATTAGATCTTTGTTTTCCCTTCCCCTTTCTAGTATGTTTAAGACAGTTGGGCCAGGGCAGGTGGCGCACACCTGTAGTCCCAAATACCCAGGAGGCTGCAGCAGGAGAATCACTGGTGCCCAAGTATTTGAGGCCAGCCTGGGAAACATTGTTTCAAAATAATTTAAAAGCTGAGGATTTCTGTTGGCTTACTTTGGTTTTTTGTTTGTTTTCTTGTCGCACATGCCTCAGTTTTCTTTGGTAAAAGATTTTACAAAAAGAGTAAATTAAAACCACAGTGTAATACTCTATCACCCCACCAATAAGACTGGTAAAAAAAATTTTTTAAAGATTTTACAGAAGAAGTAAAATGATAGCTAATGAGTCTTGGCTGTAAGGTGAGAAGACAAATCACTGGTGTAGTGACAAAGTCTTCTGGTGTCTACCTGAAAACTGTTCAGTCTCATTTCAGGATCACTGCATACTCCTGGCATTTAACAAGCTTCAGGAATTTTTTTTTTTTTTTTTTTTTTTTTTTTTTGGTATGGGGGATTGACCTAGGGACCTTGTGCTTTCGAGGCAGGCAGCAGAACCACTGAGCTAAATCCCCAGCCAGAATTCTTCATATCTTTACAATAAGTTTTATATTTTCACATGCTATTTTAAATCTTTCCCCCCACACACATATCTTTTTTTTTTTTTGGTGTACAGTGTTACACAGATCAATGGGTTTCATTTTGGCAGACTCATACATGTACATAGCATACTTTGATCATTTTCACCCCCTTGATGTAGTTTTATATTATTCATGTTCTGTCATTTCAACTTGGACAACATCTAGAATCTCTTAAAAGGCAGGTCTAAGCCACGCATGGTTGCACATACCTATAATCCCAGCAGTTGTGATGTTGAGGCAAGAGAATCATCGAAAGTTCTAGGCCTTTCTGGGCTACATAGTGAGTTTAGGGTCATCTTGGACTGCAGAGAAACCCTATCTCACAAAACCAAAAATAATAATAGTAAGACAGGTCTAGTGATGATGAACTCCCACAGCTTTTATCTGGAATTATGAGAGTTGTTTTAAAGTCCTTGTCTAGTAATTGCATTGCCCAGGCTTCCTCAGGGCATAGTTTCCATTGATTTATTTTGTACTTTGAGCCAGCCATATTTTCCTGTTTGTACTCCTTAGAAATTTGGGAAAAAAAAAAAGAAATTTGGGCATTTGATTGTCATAATATAATAACTCTGGAAATAAAATTCCCTGCCTCCCCTGGACTTGATGGAATTTTTTATTATCAAATGCAGTGTTTAGAAACTTTTCAAAACTATTCTTTCAAAGACCATTCCTTGCCGTGTATGATTACTGAAATCTCTGTTCCTGCTGCCTGTGCTCAGTAAGTGTTTTAACAGAGATTTCCTTGGATTGCAGAAGAGCTAAAGCAAAAAACAGACTCCCCCCAACCTCCCTCCCCCCGCCCCCAAGGGGGTGGCTCAAGGAAGGAGAGAGCAAGCGAGGACAACAACTTTCCCAGTCAGTGCAGGTTAGCTCTTTGATGGGATACTTCTTCACCACTTAACCAGACCTCCTATGAGCCCAGGGATCAGCCCAAGATCAAAGCTCAGGGCCTCTCTTCCCAGGTCTTTTCTGAGCTTGCATCTTATTTGGCCAGACACATGGCTTTTTAAATTCCCCCACCTATGTGGTTACTTTTGAGTATCCTAATTTCTTAGAGTCTCACTTCAGATTCTTCTCTGGGCCTTAGATGACAGAGTCCCAAAGCAGAGCATTGTTATCACATGACTCATGACAGGTCTCTCGCCCTGTATAAATTCATCAGTATTCATCACTATTCAGTCATGTGGGCTCAACCCTGACCTTATTTAATCCCCAAAGACCCACCTCTAAACAATGTAAATGAATTAGATTTCCACCTTTTTACTCCTTCATAGTGGGTATTAAATTTCAATATGTGAACTCTTGGGAGATCCACTTAAACCATGTCCAAACCATAGTAGTTCTGCCCTAGCCTCCAAAGCTTGTGTCCTTTTCACAATGCAAAATAAAATTATTTAATCTTCAGTAGTCCCAAAGTCTTAACATTGTTCCAACATTAATTCAAAGTTCCATAGTCTCCTTTGAGAATCTAGCCCAGTGATGGCAAACCTAGGGCACACTTGTTGTTTTTCTTTTAAGACAAAAGATGTTAACGTATGAATTGTTTTTTCTAAACTAAAACCTCAGTGTTCAGTTTTAATTGCAGTGTTGACACTTTGTGATAAGTAAGTGGACTTTGAGTTGCAGTTTGGGCTCCCATCTCTGAAAGGCTCACCATCACTGATTGAGGCAAAGAATTTGCAGTTATGAACCTGTAAAATCAAAACAAGTTATCTCCCTCCAAGATACAGTGGTGGGACAGGCATACTGTAATGATTTCCATTCCAAAAGGGAGGGGTAGGCAGGTAAAAAGGAATAATCGATCTAAAGCAAGATTGGGATAATGTAAAGATTCCCGTTCCAAACGTTAGCACAGGCTGTACTAGGCTGTTTGAATGGCTGCAGCCATGGGGCACTTTGCCTAAAATCAAGGAGTAGAATCCCAAAGTAGCCTTGGACTTGGACAGAAGGCCCTGAGTACCCCAGGGTTCCATGAAACAATTTGGCCCTGGTTGGTCCCTGGGCATGTGATAGGAAGAACAGGCTTGAAGATTTCTGAGATTGCTCTCCAGGCCTTTTTCCCATTGTCCTGATGTAAAGCTATTGTCTTCCTTTTACCTGAACAAACAACCTCAGCAAGTTGTTTCTCAATCACACTGTTACATGTTTTTTCCTTCCCTGGCCAGCCCAGAGATTTTTGAAATCTTTCTGTTCTGCTTCCTTTTGCTCCTGAGTCTCAGTGTAATCTGAATAAAATCACCCAATAGTATCCATGCTGTAGCCTGAATGCTTTGTTTGGAAAGCTTTAAAATCTGAACATAGGCACAGTGTAGCCAGATGCTTTGCCATGGTACAACAAGGATGACCTTTTTTCCAGTTTCCTGTACAATCTTCATTTCTGAGACTAGTTTCCTAACTTCTTGTCTCCTAACCCTATACCAGAATCACCCATAATGCTTTGCTTAGAGCAGTTTAGACTTTTTCTGGCCTGCTCCTCCAAACTCTTCCCACCTCTATCTGTTAACCAGCTCCAAAGACACTTCGACATTTTCAGGTGTTCATTATTACAATAGCCACACTTCTGCATTCCAGCACTCTGGAATAGTCCTTTTCTGATGCCAGTAACATAGTACTACAGACTGGTAAGGTTATAAGGGGAAGAGGTTTATTTTGGTTCATAATTGAGGAGGTCCCAGGTCAAGGAGCTGCATCAGGAAGATGGCCTCCTTGCCAACAGAGTCCCATCATGGTGCAGAGCGTCAAGTGCTAAGAGAGGGAGCACATGTATGTGTCTTCTTGACTGTCTCCTTATAAAGCCACTAGGAATCAATCTACTCTGATAACTTTAATCCTAATCATCCCTCTGTAAGGCCCCACCTCTAAATACCATAGTTGAACTGTTTCCCTTAATACCTCTCAATGGGTATTAAATTTCAACATATGAAACCTTGGGAGATCCACTCAAACTATAGTTAAATTGTAGCACTCCCCATTAACTCTTTTTTCCCAGGTGTCTATGTTTGTAATCCCCTTTGTAGCTTTTCAAACTGGGTATCTGCCATCTTTTTCACCTGTGTTCTAAATTATACGAAGCAGAAAGAAGCTGCCTGCAACAATCCTGAAGGAATCCCCCAGATAAGTTAGAACATATATACTCAGTAATTTGCAATAAGGCCTATTGGGTTTCTTCTGGTTAAAGAGAAGAACTGATAATTAGACTGCCACTGCTCAAGACCAAGACTATTGCCATTCTGGAAAGAGGACTAGGCAAGGGCAAGTAGAAATGCTGCAAACTTCATGCCATTTATGAGGTGGCTTCTTTTTTTTTTTTTTTTTTTTTTTTTTTGTACCAGGGATTAAACTCAGGATCTTGCACTTGCGAGGCAGGCATGGTGCCACTGAGCTAAATCCCCAGCCCACAAGGTGGCTTCTTGATTGGACTTTGATTGGACTTTGGTGGCTTTTATTGGACTTGCTAAGTTACTATAAACTTTTGACTGCTTTCCAGAGCTCTGATGAAGTTGTTCAGATAATTTTTCATTTGCCCAGTATTTCTGTGTTGGAACAAGAGCCAAGAGCTTCCTCTTCTCCTATTTAATTGGCATCAATCCTCTACTGATTGTTTCATTGTTCACCCTGAGTACCTGTTTATAAAAGAATATGATTAGAATCTATTTAGAAATAAAATTTTAGAAAGTTAAAACTAAGTTAGTTTCAAAGAAATTTAAATGAAATGTTCAACATCACTAATCATTCGAGAGATGTAGATGAAAATGCTGAGATTCCACCTCACCCCAGAAAGAATGGCTGCTGTAAAGAAATCGATAACAAATCCTGGTGGGGCTGTGGGGAGAAAGGAACCCTTCTCCATTGTTGGTGGGAGTGCAGACTGGTCCAACCACTGTGGAAGTCAGTATGGAGATACCTCAGAGAACTAGAACTAGAGGTCCCATTTGACCCAGGTATTCCCCTGCTGGGGATCTTCCCCAAAGAATTAAAAGAATCATATCACAATGATATATGTGCACCCATATTCATAGCGACACAGTTTGTAACAGCTAAAGCTTGGAAGCAGCCCAAGTGCCCATCAACTGGAAACTGGATAAAGAAAATGTGGTTTTTTTATAAAATGGAGTACTACTCAGCCATAAAGAACAAAAAGACTAGAGTCATTTATAGCTAAGTGGATGCATATCGAGGCCATACTCTTAAGTGAAATAAATAGGACACACATGTGTAAATACAGAATAGTATCTCTAGTGTGAGAAACTGATAGTGTAAACAAGGATTAAAATGATTAAAATGAATAATTGATCATTTGAAATAGGAAAAAAGGTCCAAAGATGAAGGAGTGAAGGGAGGAGAAAGGGAAAGGAAAAGAGAGAAAGGAAAAACTATGAGAAAAGAAAAAAAAAAATGGAAATGAAATCTATGTAAATAGGGAAGGGTGGAGGGGTGAAGGGTGCACAGGTAGTGAGGAAAAAAATAACCAAGATATATCATGTACAGGTACAAACACCCAATGATAAATGTAAATGAATTGTATACCTAAAATGTACCAATAAAATTAATTTTTTAAAAAAAGAAATTTAAATAAAATAGCAAGGAAATACAGGAGTTCAGAAAATTTCCATTTGTATCATCATATTCACAAAAGAGAAAAACTTGAATTTTCCCCATTTGAGATGGATTTAATTTTTTAACCTTAATAATTGGTATTTACGGGCCTGGGATTTAGTTCAGTGGTTCCACCACCTGCCTCACAAGCACAAGGTCCTGAGTTCCATCCGGTACCAAAAAATAATTAGTATTTAGAGAGCTAATCAAGCATTTATCCTTGAAAAAATATTTTCGTACTATATCAAATAGCCTTGTTTAATAAAGAGAAATCTGTTTTATTCAAGAATATAAGAATTTCACAAACTCTACTCTTTTTCTGTTTGTTTTGATACCAGGGATCAAACTCAGGACTTTGCGCTTTCGAGTCAGGCAGCGGAACCACTGAGATAAATGCCTGGCCCTGGTTTTTTTTGGCAGTTCAGGCTAGCCTCAAACTTAGCCAATCCTCCTGCCTCAGCCTCCTGAGTGCTAGGATTACAGGTGTGCACCACCACACCCAGCTTTCTACTGTATTATTGATTCAAGGAAGAATTATCAATTTACTTTTAAAACCATTAGATGATAAAAAGAAAACCTAGACATTCCTTTTTTTATTGTTTTATTTTTTTTAGTAATGGGGATCAAACTCTGGTCCTTGTGCTTGTGCAGCAGGCTGCAAAACCACTGAGTTAAATCCCTGGCCTTTTTTTTAAATCTTTTTAGACAGGATCTCACTGTGTAGTTCAGGCTGGCTTGGAACACACTATGTAGCACAGGCTGGTCTCAAACTCACAGGGATCCTCCTGCCTCAGCCTCCCGAGTTCTGGATTACAAGTGTGTGTCAACACTCCTGGCTGGACATTCTTGTAATGTCAAAATAGCATGACACTAGTTTGTGATCACAAGGGAAAAAAAATATAACTGCAGTGGGAGATGTCAAAATCATTGTCCCAATGGGCAGATATATTTTAGCATATTAATCAGTAAGTATTATGATGTGTTGCAACCTACATGTTCGTAGTTCCTATGATATAGTTTAGCCAAAAGATTTGACTTAAATCTGTCAAATCTTTAAATATAGTATTTAGCTTTGGGGAAATTCAGCAGATAAACCCTGCTTAATAGAGGAATAAACTAAATAACAGTATCAGATTATAACCACATAAATCCAGAAGTCAGAGCATTCTATGGAAAGAGATGGCTGTCTTCAAGACAAAGTCATTTTAAAAAAGAAGATTCTGGTCAGAGATTTAGCTCAGTGGTGCCTCCGCCTGCCTCCCAAGCGCAAGGTTCCCATTCCGATCCCTGGTACCAAAAAATAAAAAATAAAATAAAAAATAGAATTCTGGTAGATTATGAAACAGTTATGGAGATAATATCCAGAAACAATGTGTGATCATGGCTTGCATACTAATTTGAACCAGTTAAGGAAAGCTAAACATGCTCTGGAAGTACTAATAAAATTTACAGGTACAGTAAAGGCAAGAATTGATGGAAAATACAGGTTACTAAATTGTATGTATGGTATGGTCTAGTTTTGATTAAAAAGTCTAGGAGGGCCGGGGATTTAGCTCAGTGGTTCTGCTGCCTGCCTTTCAAGCACAAGGTCCCAAGTTCAATCCCCAGTACCAAAAAAAAAGTCTGGGAGATTTGTGTGTGTATAGAAAAAAATCTAGAAAAATATATACTATCTGAATGTGATTTAATTTGATTTGATTATGTGTATATATGCAAATGTTATACTGCTTCTGCAATAAAATAAGTTACATAGCACATAATTTATAGTCTTGCATGTAGTTCCAGTTTGGAAGTTTCACATATTTGAGTAGTACATATAACATATTCAGTGTTTAAATTTTAAGTTTCTGTAAAACCACAGTGTTCTGTTTCTTCATTTCTTAGGTAGAGAACCTGGATTTTTTACTCCTATTAAAGACAGTTGAGGAATTCTATAGAAGTAAAGATGATGAAAATTTGGAAATTGTCTGTCCAATTCAAGATCAAGCCTGTGTAGCTAAATTTGAAGATGGAATTTGGTACCGTGCAAAAGTCATTGGTAAGAAAATGCACACTGCTTGAACAGAGAAATATCACATTTCAAAAATTGTTTTGAGTGGATACAAATTAAATCTTGAAATGGTCTCATTACCATTTTCTCTGTCTTTAGAAAGGTAGCTATAATGTTGGTAGATGTATCTCCTGAGATTTTGACTTGATTAGGACTTAACTAATGGGCATTGGCTAGGAAACTATTAGATATAATGCAAAGCAGCAAAAGTTAAGTAGTGAAAACTGGTGATATCTAGCTTCTGATGTCTTTATCATGCTATTTTGTCAAGGTACAAATTGATTATGTAATCTTTTGTGTCCTCTCAGCTTCCTTAGTATTTTCCTCTTTTCTGGGAATTATTTAACATTAGTTATTTTAGCATTTCTCTACCCCTTTTATATACTCAAATCAAGTGATTAAATTCAGCTTATAAAATAATAAAAGGTGGGATTGGAAATAGAAGATTATGAAAAAGATTATAAAAAGGTGCTAGTAACAAAAATAGGAAAACTTATAGTTACTGCCCCAAGCTTAGCTAAAGAGAACAATTACACACTAAGCCTTTGTGGTTTCAGAAATTAGATATACTTAGACAGTTTAGCCCATTTTGTTACATTTTGGTATGGATTGTCCCTCCCGAACTTGTGGAGGGATTTGATCCTCAGCGTGGCAGTACGGGGAGGTGGGAACTGGTGGAAGGTGTTGGGCCACGGGAACGGAGCCCTTGTGAAGGGATTAATGCATTTCTTGGGAGAGCAAGTCCTTGCCTTTGCAGGAAGGGATTGGCTACCCAGAGAGAAGGTTTTTAGGAAGCAGCGTGGTGTGAAATGAGGCTACCCCTTTCACATACACCCACTTGTCTTCCACTTTCCATCCAAAGTGGAAGAAGTTCGAGGCCCTTAGCAGAAGATGAGCAAATGCTGGCACCATGATCTTGGGTTTCCCACCCTCTAGAACCATGAACCAAAATAAAACATCTCTCTTCATAAATTTTTCAGTGTCAGGTATTTTGTGATAGAAACAAAAAATGGACTAAGTCTTATTCTTTTTACAGGCTTTCTAGTTTGTAGATAAGTACCTTTAAAACAAGATTGTAGCTCAGTTTGACACCGTTCAAAATTTTTTTCATTGTTAAGTAATCTAAGATCCTTACCAATTACTTCTAATATCCAAGTTCTGTATCTTGTATCAACACTTTTTTATTCTTTTTTTCAGTACTGGGGATTAAGCCTAGGGCCTTCACACTTAGCTACATCCCCAACCCTTTTTAATTTTTTTTTGTTTGATTTTAAAAGTGAGCCTTATCCCCAATACCAAAAAAAAAAGCCTTGCTAAATTCCTCACGCCAACTGAGCTTGAACTTGTGATTCTCCTGCCTTAACCTTCAGAGTACTCTATCCTTTTTCCCCTCATTGATTTTAATTCAATTGGTGGTTAGTGTCTTGTACTAGCTACAGATTTTTGCAGTGTCTAAGAAATGTCATAGTCTGTTTGTGCTACTATAGCAAAATACCACAGGTGAGTAATGTGTAAATACTAGAAAATTATCCCAGTTATGGAGGATAGAAGGTCTAAGATCAAGGCACTGCTTGGTGAAGACCTAGTCTTTCTACTTCCAAGGTGGATCCTTCTTGTTGCATTTTCCAGAGCAAACACATATGTGCTCAATCATCGTAAAGGCAAGTAAAGGTCCAACTCCCCTATGTCAAGCCCTTTTAGAAGGACATCTAATCTTGCTGCACTAGGACAGGGCCGTTGTGATTCAGTCACCTCTCAGATTCTGCACCTCCTAATAGTGTTGCACTGGGGACTGATTTTCACCAGGAACCCCAGAGAAGGTAATCTACTAGTTACTTCTTTAGTGAATCCATTGTCCAATAGCTTCCTCAGAAAGAATACATAAATCTAAGACCTTCCCAGTGCGCTCTGTTCTCATGTGTTATAGGTAATTTGAGTAAGAAAAATAATATTCTTTCAATTCTATCCCATATCCACCTGTTTGTTTAAAACTACATCTCCATTCAGAGTTAGAATCTAATGGTGTTGATGTAGTTGACAATATCCTTCTAGCCTGCAGATTCCGGGTGACAAGAAGTGGGGAAGGGTTCGTCTACATTTCTGGTCTTCCATTTGTAATATGTGCCTTCTCGCTTATTACTTCTCACTTATTATCCACTACCATAGGGTCTAAGTTATATAAAGTGTCATCTTGAATAGCAGTGCTATGCCAACTACTTATATTTTTTTGCCAAGGAGCAGAGAATGCAGGGCTTGTTCTCATACTAAAATGATATATATCTTATTAGTCTTTAAACTTTAAAACAATTGCAACACATTTCACAGCACTTGGCGTATAGGTGTGCCTAAAAAGGCTACAGTAAACCATATACTTTGAGTGATTTCAAAAAGGTCAGTATGTGATAGGTTATTCTTTGTTTTTGTCGTTTTTTGAAGCAAAATCTCACTATGTAGTTCAGGCTGGCCTCCAATTCACAGCAATCCTCCTGCCTCAGCTTCCCAAGTTTTGAGATTACAGGTGTGCGCCACCATACCTGTCTGATAGGTCATTTAAACTTGCATGTTTGAACCTTCCAAATATTTCAAAGACAGTCATGGTGGCACATGCCACTTAGGAGGTTGAGGCAGGAAGGTTACAAAGCTGAGTCCTGACTGAAGAACTTAGCAAGACGCTGTCTCAGACTTTTGAAAAAAAAAAAAATAGGATGTAGTTCAATGTGAAGACACTGGGTTCAATCCCCAGTACCATGGGGTATGGGTTGGGGGTGTTCTTTAAAACATAGGAGACTGGACCGACATAGTGATCTGTAAGTTTGTGATTTCAAATTGCATAATTTTTAAAGGATTGCCTGGACATCAGGAAGTTGAAGTTAAATATGTGGACTTCGGAAATACTGCAAAAATAACACTTAAAGAGATGCGTAAAATAAAGGATGAGTTTCTGAATCCCCCAGAGAAGGTAATCTACTAGTTACAAACTCTAGAGTTACACTATTAGCACACACATGAAAGTATTTTATAAGTTATTTTTACCATGGAAATGTTCTGATAGCCACTGTTTTAGTCTCTAGTTTTTGATACAATGACTATAAATATGTGGTACTATAGTTATTACTTGAGAAATATGTGGTGCTGGAGGTATAGCTCAGTGGTAGAGTACTTGCCTAGCATGCATAAGTCCCAAACTCTGCAAAAATAATAATGTGTTTATGTTGGTATATAAGTATTAATTATAAACATTTTATATATGTATATTTGTGTCTTAAGTACTTAAACTGGCCTCCAGCTTTTAACATATCATTTTGAGATATATAATGTGATAAGACTTGCACATTCATGATATTTTAAGCAAGAAAGCTCATCTAGAACTACTTTTACTTTATTAAGTTATATGTAATGTCTGAGAGAAGTCTCAGAATATGTGAAAAACTTTAACCTTGTTGATCTCTGGGGAGTGGATCCCTAAAGAAGTATACGAAGGGCTGGATGTGGTAGTGCATGCCTATAAGCCTATAATCCCAGCACTAGGTGTCTGGAGCAGGAGGACTGCCCTGAGTTTAAGACCAGCTTGGGCCCCCTCCCCCAGCACAGAGGAGGTAAGCCACTCCCAGCACCCAGGAGGAGGCTTCCAGGCTACCACACCAACCCCCTCAGCACACAGGAGCTGAGCTAATCCCAGCACCCAGGAGGAGCCTTCTGAGCTGCCGTACAAGCCCTTCAATCAGCGCAGAGGAGGTGAGCCTCTCCCAGCGCCCAGGAGAAGGCTTCCGGGCTGCCATACCACCCCGTCCCCCAAGGCAGAGGAGGTGAGTCTTTCCCAGTGCCCAGGAGGAGGCTTCCGGGCCACCATACCACCCCCCTCAGCACACAGGAGGTGAGCCACATGAGCGCCAGCAACATTTCCCCTCCTCAAAATGAGAAGACACATAAACAAGTCTCAAAACCGGACTTCCAGATGACCTAAAGCAACCCCAAAGGGAAATGAGGTGGAACACTGATACTCAATCACCTGGACTCCCTGAACTGGCAACAAAAAAGGATCTGGAAAAAATAAAATCAGAAATAATTTCTCAGATAACAGCAGAGATTGTGCCCATAGTACAAGACATGATTAATAAAACTACAGCAGACACAGATTAAAAAAAGAGATGAGGAACATGATGAAATCCCAACACAGGAAATAAATGGAACCCATAAAATAGATACAAACAGATTTCCAGGAGATTAAAAACTCCATTGAAAGTTTACGAAGCAGAATGAGCCAATGTGAGGAGAGAATCTCAAATATAGAAGATAAGATTGCAGTTAGTGACCAGGAAAAGAAAAATTGCTTTAAAATAGTAAGAAACCATAAGAAATCAATCCAGCAGCTGCTAGACGATGCAAAGAAGAACGACATAAGACTAATTGTAGTCAATGAAGAAACAGGAGAGAGTGCAGATGACATAAAAAAACTGTTCACAGAAGTGATGGCAGAAAACTTCCCAAGCAGGGGAAAAGAACTTGACATACAGATAAGTGAGGCATATAGGACTCCCAACTAGCCATGATAAAAAAAAAAATCTACACATGGGCATATAATTGTTAAGATTCCAGAATCCCAACAGAAGAACAAAGTCCTACAAGCAGTTAGAGGAAAGAAACCACCTACAAAGGAAAGCCCATCACAATCACAGCAGACTTCTCAACAAAAACTCTCAAGGCAAAAAGAGCTTGGAGTGACCCATTTCAAGCCCTAAAGGAAAACAACCTCCAACCCAGATTGACGTACCCTGCAAAACTATCTTTCACAATTGATGGAGAAATAAGATACTTTCATGACAAAGAGCACCTTAGGAACTTCATGAATACCAAACCAGCACTCTAAAAAATTTCAGACAATATCCTAGTAAAAGACAACAAGGATCACAACCCCAGGAAGCCCAGCAGAATGACTCCATTGGGCATGACAAGAAATTAAATGCCAACACAGAGAATCCAACAAAAAGAAAAAGTCATAACAATGATAAGTCAATATGTATCAGTTATAACCATCAATGTTAATGGTCTCAATTCACCAGTCAAAAGAAACAGACTGGCAGAATGGGTCAAGAAGCAAGATCCAACAATATGCTGCACACAAGAGACACACTTAATTCAAAAAGAAACTCACAGACTGAAAGTTAAAGGGTGGAAAACAATACTCCATGTGACAGGAACCTGAAACAAAGCAGGAGTAGCTATTCTCTTTGCAGATCAAGTGGATTTCAACCCAAAAGCTGAAATACTTCTGGTACCAAGAATTTCAGATAAGGGGCAGTCAACCTGTATGTACAAATCTATTGTGAACATGTGTTTTCATTCCTCTTAAGTAAAAACTTAAGAACAGAACTGTTGGTTCTTAACAGTAATACAAGAAATTTCTATGTTGTTTTCCAAAATGGTTTTATCATTTTACATTCACATTAGCAGTATTAGAAAGTTCTAACTGGTTCACACCTAAGCTGACATTTGTTCTTTTAAAACTTTTAACTTCATCTCCCTAATGAGTGTATCATACAATCTTGTTACTGTACTGATTAGTATTTTTCTGATTCTAGTGTTGCACACCTTTCCTTGTGCTGTACTGGCTACTTATCATCTTGTGTCTACTTTTTAATTGGGTTGTCTATTAATGAGTTGTAAGTGTTCTTTATATATTATGATCATAGGTTGTATGTATGATAAATATGTTCTGTTTAAGGACTACTTTTTTTTTTTGCTTGTCATTTTCTTAAAGATGTCATTTAAAGTTCTAAATTTTGATGGAATCTCATTTATCAATTTTTTTCTTTTATACATCATGTTTTTTGTATCCTAGGAAATTCTTGCCTACCCTAAATTCATGAACATTTTCCCTTATAATTTCTTCTTAAAGTTTCATAGTTTTAGTTTTTCATATTTAGGTTCATAGATCCTTTCAAGTTATTTTTATGTATGGAAATAAAGGGTTGAGGTTAATTTTTTTACATACAAATACCAGGTATTCTAATATCATTTGTTAAAAACATTATCTTTTCCTCTGCTCTTGAGTTTATGTTCTGTAAAATGTTAATGTTAATAATCTTTCAAAACTCAGTGGACCATATATGTGTGGTTCTATTTCTAGATTTTCTGTTTTATTCCAATGATCTATATGTCTTTCCTTACACCAACACTGCCTTGATTACTGGAGCTTTAGAGGAAGTCTTAAAATTAGGTAATAAATTTCTTCCAACACTGTTTTTTTTTCTTTTTACTTTTCTGTGTCCTTTGTACTCCTACATAACTTTTTAATTTCAATATCCAATTCTTCATTTATACCAAGTATACATAGACCTGAATTTTTATATATATATTGTGTTTTCTAATCTTGTCAAATTCATGTACAAGTTCTGTGGGCTTCTAGAGATTTCTTAATATTTTCTCTGTGGATGATCATTTCATCTGCATATAAAGATTTTACTTCTACCTTGCCAATCCTAGGCTAATTGTTTCTTTTTATTGCCAGACTATTCTGGTTTGGGCCTATGTTTCAAAGTTTAATGGACAGATGAAGAGTAGACATATCTGCCTCTTGTTCCCCACCTTAGGGAGAAAGCATTGTATCTTTTCCATTCATATAAGGCATTTTTGCTGGAAGTATGGAGCACATGGCTTATCTGAGAAGGTTCTGTTCTACTTCTAGTCTCCTGATAGCTTTTACCATGAACAGCTGTAGAATTTAGTCCAATACTTTTTCTGCAACTAATGACAGGATCATACGGCTTTTTCCTTTCCTCTGTTAAAATGATGACTTTTGGGGGTGGATCTTTCAATGCTGAACCAACACTGCCACCATTATAATAAAACCACTTTCTACCTACTGCCAGATCTGACTTCTAATAGTTTGTTTTGTTAAACAAATTTTTATCTGTGTTCATACTTTTGTCTTCTCTTATCTTTATCCAGTTTTAGTATTGGCACAATGTTGAGTTCCTAAAATGAGGGGAGAAGTGTTCCTTCTTTTTTCTGCTTTAAATATTTTATATAATTCATCAGTTAAAATGTATTTGAGCCTGTTGTTGTCATATAGGTAGATTTTTCAAGCTAGGAATATACTTTCTTTAATAGGTGCTATCAAATTTTATATTTCCTCCAGAGTCAGTTTCATTAATTTGTCTTCCAAGGTATTTCTTAGAAGTTGTCAAATGTATTTCAAAAAAGATTTTTGTGATATGCTTTCTATATCCTTTTAAATTCTGTAAAATCTTTGTTAATGTCCTCTAAATTTTGATATTGCAATTAAAACAAAATATAATTGATATTGTGTAATAGGAAGAAAAGGTCTAAAGGAGTAGGGAAAGTGGGAGGGGTAGGGGAAAGGAAAGAACGGAAAAGAAAAATGTGAGAAAAGGAAAAAATGGATACAAAGTCTTTGCAAATAGGGAAGGGTGGAAGGGGTGAAGGGAGGGCAGGGGAAGAGGAAAAAGTAAGAACCAAGATACATCATGTAAAGATACAAGATCTCAATGATGAATGTAACTATTTTATACCTAAAATGTACCAATAAACTTAATAGAAAAGAAAAATTGAAAATAAAAAGACCAGCTTGGGTCCAGGGATTTAGCTCAGTTCTGCCACCCCCGCCTCACAAGTGCAAGGTCCTGAGTTCAATCCCTAGTACCAAAAAAAAAAAAAAGACCAGCTCAGGCTACATAGTTCAAGGCCAGCCTACACTACACAATGAGACCCGATCTCAAAATTTTTTTTAAAAAAGTATATCAAAGATGCTTATTTCTAATGTACATTCTCATTTTATTTAAGTTATTAATCCATATTTTTCATTTTGAGAAATGAGTACCATTTCAAGAAACTTGAAAATTTAGATAAGCAAAAACAGGAATCACTCAAAAATATTGTTTAATAATTTGGGGCATATTTACTGCTGAAATGCATCTTCTGTGTTTTTAACAATTATAGAATCAGACTGTACATATTTCTATAAGCCTGCTTTTCTCACTTAATATCTAAGTACCTATCTTTTATTTATTCGGTATATTAATATGCAGTGACTGATTCAACTAAATAGTTTCTTGCAGTTGTTTACATTTACAAAGTGCTTTTGTAGACACCTTCACACATTTATTTCTGAATTCAGATACAAAGATTAGTTTTTCTTTTTGTAGATTTTTGCGGTGCTGGGGCTTGAACTTGGGGCTTTAAGCATGTCTAGAAAGATTATGTAAAAACTCCTTTCTTAATAGTGAAATTTTTGTTTGTTACAGGCAATTAAATGCAAACTGGCATATATTGAACCATGTGAAAGGACTACACAGTGGTCCAAAAAAGCAAAAGAAAAATTTGAAGAAAAGACTCAAGATAAATTTTTGACATGTTCAGTTATTAGTAAGCTATTTCCATTTTTATTTTTTACATAATTGTACATAATTTTAAATAAGATTAACATGTAATATTTGTCTTTCTTAGAATATATTCATTGTATCATGAGTAGTAGTAGTAGTGAGAGTCAACATTTATTGAGAATTGAGTAAATGGGACTGTGTCTTTTGTAAGCTCTAAAGTTTGAAGTCAGCACATAAAGCAAATATTACCTTTAAAGACCAACTCACGCTTACAGGCATGGTGGTACACACCTGTAGTTCAGCTATTCAGGAGACCGAGGCAGGAGGAAAACTCAAGCCCAGAAATGAAGACCAGCCTGAACTGCATAGCAAGACCCTGTCTAAAAAATAAAAACAAAACAAGATCAAATCACCCTTTACATGTTTCCTTGAAAGCTCTGAAGCCAGGAATTAGCTTCATTTATTTGACTTTTTGCTAAGGCTCTGTCTATTCTTGGCACAATGAATGCTAAGTTTTAATTTCCAAGCAAGTAAAGGGATGTGGAGCATGACTGGTAAATACCTTATATTTGTTGTTTCTTTTTTCTTTCATTTGGCTTGAGTGAATCCAACTGTAGGCTGTCAGCATATATTATAAGTTACTCCTTTTTTGGAACAACTGGAGTACAAAACATGGACACTAGCCCACACAACAGGTTCTGAAAATCAAAAGTTTAATGACAATCTAATCTGAAATGGCTGTATATAGGCTTTATCTCATTTATGATAAATCTTAATACATACTACTTTGAGATAGTAATATTTTGGGGCTGCTGCCCCAAAGTTCACTGAAGATAATATAGAATGCAGCATATGTACTGTGTAGTTTTTATCAGTTATGAAACACATCTTGCCCCAAGAGTTTTGGATAGGAGGATTTGGAATCTTGTTTTTGTTTTACATTGAGTATTTTGATCTGTTCTAAAACTACAGAAGCTTCTCGGCCTTTGGCTAAGATCAAGTGTAAAACTACAACAGACATGGGCTGTGTTGAGTTCAGTGAGTCCTAGTGCATGACACACAACAGCCTGTTTACTTAGGATTGATGTATAGCACTTTCAGGGGTAGTTTTACAATTCTCATTTTACATTTTTATCACAATACATTAAGTGAACTCAAATGTAAGACAATTATTCTGTTTACAGTGAGGAAACTGAAGCTCAGAGATGAACTGCTGAAAGTTGCATAATTTAGAATTGATGAGATATCTAGTAATTTATTCACTTCAATACAAAAAATTGTTCAAAAGAAATAGATGGAGAATATTATTATAGAAAACACACTTAGTCTATGGAATTTTTATCTTGCTTCTCTGAAATACACAATAGAGATTTCTTAATCCTTGAACAGCCACCACTAATTTTGAGCTGACTTAAATAACTACTATACTTCCTGACTTCCTTTTGGCATTGTGTTCTGTTGGTTTTTAGCTCCCTCCTTGAATGTCTTCTCACAGATAACACATCAAGACACGATTCCCCAAGTTTTTCTTGATGATTCTCCTTTATTTCTTACTTGTTATACCAGTGGCATCTGACCCTAGTACCATAATTACTAGCCTAGATCATTTAAGGGGAGCCAGAAAGTTCTCTGACCCAAAGTATCTTTCCTCATTCCCCTGCACAGTGATTAAAAAGACATTTGTAATAAAGTGATGAAATGAAAATGGAGCCTTCCAGGGCCAGGGATTTAGCTCAGTGGTGCCATGCCTGCCTCGCAAGTGCAAGGTCCTGAGTTCGATCCCTAGTACCAAAAAAAAAAAAAGAGAGAAATTGGAACCTTCCATTAATATATATTGTCACCTTACAAAGCAAGGGATCAATTTAATTAGGAAGAAAGCAAGGAAATGTCAAAGGTACAGAACCCAGAAAGTTGCCCCTATCAGAAAAAGAATTTCACCCATGAGAATTATGAAGCTAGAGAACTAAAGGGGATACAGGAGGATAGAAATTTATTGCAGCACACTATTGCTTAACATTTTGCTTCTAAATAGTTCATCTGGGACATTAAAAGTAGCCAAGAATGATTTTTTAACTCTTGAAGAAAGCTTTCTAATATGTACCCCTATAACTAGATGATGTATGTTGTTAGTGCTGGCAGTGGTTATCGTTTTATTTGGGAACTATCATTCTGACTATGAGCTACCAAATACTGTAGTATAAAAGTTGTTAGATGTATAATCTCAGTGAATAGGGATATGTGTTTCCTAAAGAAATTCCCAGGCTGGGGATTTAGCTCAGTGGTTTCGCCGCCTGCTGCACAAGCTCAAGGTCCTGAGTTCAATCCCTGGTACCAAAAAAAGAAAAAAAAAATTCCCCTACAGCACTTATTTATTTAGATACTTGAGCAGGTTTTCTTTGTTGAGTACCATAAATAATAGGCACATGAGATGTAAGTTCTACTCTAATCTCTGAGTCTCCGAGTTTAAGAAATAGATCCCATTGACAAGTAACCACTTTTCGTTTTTTAAAAGAAACATTAAATGGTTTGTACTTTTTTAAAGGGACAGAGAAAAACTGCAGTGAATTAAGAGTTCTAGATTGAATTTTTGTTTTAACATTTGTACCATACTTTAAAAAACTGTAGACCTTATCTGGGCCTGGTAGCTTTCATAGTAGGAAAGCTATGAATTTGAGACCAGCCTCAGCAACCTAGTGAGAACTTGCTCTAAAACAAATTCCATGTGATAACCCAGAAAAAAGCAGGGGTATCTATTCTATTTGCAGACAATGTCAACTTCAAGCCAAGACTGATCAAAAGAGACAAAGAATGTCACTACATACTTGTTAAGGGAAAACTACAAGAAGAAGAGATAACAATCATAAGTATATATGCACCAAATATCACTGTACCCAACTATATTAAATATTAACAGACATGAGAGATCTAATAAGCACTAACACAGTTGTAATGGGGGACCTTAATACCTCACTGTCACAAATAGATCAACTAGACAGAAAATCAGCAAATATCAGAATTGAACCAAACTTGTGAACATATAGACTTAGTAGTATGATGTCTACAGAGTGTTCCACCCTAAATCATCAGAATATACATTCTTATCAGCAGCACATGGGACATTCCTCAAAATAGGCCACATCTTAGCCCATAGAACATACTAAGGTAAATGCAAACAAATTGAAATTATCCCATGCATATTATCTGACCATAGTACAATGAAAAATGGAAATCAGTGGCAAAACCACAAAAACTCTGTAAACACATGGAAATTAAATAATACCCTCCTGAACAAGCAATGGGTCACAGGTGGAATTAAAGAAGATATTAAACAGTATCTACAATTAAATGATAATGCCGACATTGACACTACAACTGCAACTTTTGGGACACAATGAAAGGAGTCCTATGAGAAATTTGTAGACGTGAACCCTCACATGAGTACAAATAACCTAATGTTGAAGCTCAGGCTTCTAGAAAAAGAACAATTCAAGCCCCAAGCTTGTACAAGAGAGGAAATTATAAAGATTAGAGCAGAAATTAATACAATTGAAACTAAGAAAACAGTACAAAGAATCAATGAATCAAAGAGTTGCTTCTTTGAAAGATTAAAGTTAATAAACCCTTACCCAACCTTATCAAAAAAAGGAAAAGACTCAGATTCATGTAATTAGGGATGGAAAGGGTAAAAATCACAATGGATCCTGTAGAAATCCAGAAGATCATCAATACCTACTTCGAGAACCTGTACTCTAATAAAATGGAAGACACAGAAAGGGACAGATTCCTAGATACATAGGAATTACCAAAGCTGAATCAAGAAGATATTAAAATTCTAACCCAATATCAGTCATTGAAATTGAAAATATAATTAAAAACTTACGAAAAAGAAACGTTCAGGTCTTAATGGTTTCACTGCTGAATTCTACAAGGAATTTAGAGAAGATCTAATGCCACTACTTCAGTAAAAAACTCTTCAGTAAAATTGAAAGGAAATCAATGCTCCCAGAATCATTCCTGGAAGCAAGTAATACCCTGATCCCAAAACCAGAGAAGGACTCAACCAAAAAAGAAAACTATAGGCCAATTTTTTTAATAAACATAGACGAAAAAATCCTCAATAAGATACTGGCAAACAAGGCAGCAAATCACCAAAAAAGATTATACACCATGACTAAGTAGGATTCATCCCAGGGATGCAGGGATCGTTCGATATATGCAAATCAATAAATGTGATACATTATATCAAGAGAGCCAAAGACAGAAATCACAATCATCTCAATAGACCCAGAAAAAAACATTTGACAAAGTCCAACACCGATTCATGATTTAAAACCCTACGGAAAAATAGAATAGTCTCTAATCAATCTGATAAAAGCCATCTCTGACAAACCAACAGCCAACATCATATTAAATGGACAAAAACTGAAAGCTTTCATTCCAAAATCAGGACAAGGATGTCCACTGTCACCACTCTTGTTCAATATAGTTCTGAAAACACTAGTCAGAGCAGTTAGACAAGACACATAAAAGGAGTAAGGATAGGAAAGGAAGAAGTTAAATTATCATTATCTGCAGATGACATGACTCTCTACGTGGAAAACCCCAAAAACTCCTCCAAAAGACTTCTAGATTTAATAACTAAATTCAGTAGAGTAGCTGGATACAAAATCAACACTCAGAAATCAATATCATTCCTGTATATGAATAACAAAGTCACTGAGAGAGAAATTAGAGAAACAGTACCTTTCAAAATAACATCCAGAAACATGAAATACTTAGGAATTAATCTCACAAAGGAAGTAAAACATCTTTACACTGAAAATTACAGTACTCTGAAAAAGAGATCGAAAAAGATATCAAAATGCAAAGCTATCACTTGCTCATGGGTAGGAGGAACCAACATAGTGAAAATGGCCATACTCCCAAAACTGTTACACAGATTTAATCCAGTCCCAATTAAAACACCATTAGCATACCTCAAAGAACAGAAATCATTCCTAAAATTCATTTGGAACCAGAAGAAACCTAGTATAGCAAAAGCAATTCTAGGCAACAAAGGCAAGGCAGGGGGCATCACAATCCCAAACTTGGGATTATGCTACAGAGCTACTGTGATTAAAAAAACAGCATGGTACTGAGGAAGAAAAAACAGACCTGAGGATCAATGGAACAGACTAGAAGAGGTGGAAACAACCCCAAACATGCTCAGCCATCTTATTTTTGATAAAGGGGCCAAATATGTTCACTGGAAGAAAGGTAGCCCTCTTAGCAGGGCCGGGGATTTAGCTCAGTGGTTTCACCACCTGCTGCGCAAGTGCAAGGACCCAAGTTCAATCCCCGGTACCAAAAAACAAAAACCCTGCAGAAATGAGGGGTTTGGGCCGGGGATTTAGCTCAGTGGTTCTGGCGCCTGCTGTGCAAGCTCAAGGTCCCGAGTTTGATCCCTGGTACAGAGGAAAAAAAAATCCTCATCAGGTAGCCTCCTTGAAAAATGGTGCTGGAAAAACTGGCTTTCTGCATGCCGAAGACTAAAACTAGACCCATTCTCTCACCATGGACTAAACTAAAATCAAAGTGGGTCAGAGATCTAAATATTAAAACAAAAACACTAGAGGCGGGGATTTAGTTCAGTGGTTCTGGCACCTGCCTTGCAAGCACAAGGTCCCAAGTTCAATCCCCAGTACCAAAAATAAACAACACAGAAACACTAAATCTGCTGAAACTATAGGTAGAATGCTTGAGGACATAAGGATAGGCAAATACTTCATGAACAAAACCCTGACCACATGGGAAATAATGCAGAGAATCAACAACTGGGATCTCATTGTATTAAAAAGCTTTTGCACATCAAAAGAAATCACCAACAGAGTGAAAAGACAACCTATCGAGTGGGAAAAATTTTAGCCAGTTGTTCCTCAGAGGTCTAATTCTAGAACATACAAAGAACTGAAAAAATCAGACCCCCCCCAATTTAAAGATCCAGTCAAAAAATGGGCATCTGAGATGAATAGACATTTCTCAGATGAACTACAAGTGGCAAATAAACACTAGAAAATGCTCAACATCACTAGTCATTTGAAAGTTGCAAATTAAAACAGCACTGAGATTCCATCTCCAGAAACAATGGCTTATATCAAGAAATCAATAAATAGGGCTGGGGATTTAGCTCAGTGGTTTCAACGCCTGCTGCACAAGTGCAAGGACCCAAGTTCAATCCCCGGTACAAAAAAAAAAAAAAAAAAAATCAATAAATACTGGCAGGGCTGTGGGGAATAAGGCACCTTTCTCCACTGTTGGTGAAAGTGCAGATGGTGCAAACACTGTTGAAATTAGTGTGGAAATTCCTCGGAAAACTAGGACTAAAGGTCCCATTTGACCCAGCTATTCCCTTTCTGGGTATTTCCCCAAAGAATTAAAAGCATCATACCATAATGATATATGCACATTCATGTTTATAACAAAACAATTTGAGACCTCCCTGGCCTGCTGAGGAGCTGAGCTGTATGGGCACCAGCAGCACCAGCCCCTACCCCGCTCCCCCACTTCTGGCCTCTGGGCCACACAGATACCTGGATCCACACCACAGAGGTGCTGGGGGTCATAAAAGACATTGTTCTGGCCTCCAGAAGATAGAGCAGAGGTGAACAACAGAGAGGGCCTCTCTGAGGCTCCTCAGTGAAAATTGAAGCCCACTGGAAAAGTCAGGAAGATCTCCACAGTGAAGGCACACCACACCACCATAGTTGATTGCCTAAGAATCATTATAGACTCAAAGGCTAAAGACCAACTATATCTGGAAGACACCTCTGAGAAGCAGTCATTCCATGAGAGTTCTAAATACAAGCAACAAAGATACTTACAATAAGCAATACTGAAGTATCAACCCAGGAATTAAACCAAAAACAGTACCAACAAAAAAACAGAAATGCAAAGACACCTAAGCAAGCCTCAAACCCAGACTTCCAGCTCACCAAAGGCAAATTATGGGGGAAACGAAGTGGAAAAGTCTGATAATCAACCACCTGCACACCCTGAGCTGATAGCACAGGAAGTAACAAAACAGATAAATGAAGCTCTAGAAAAATTCAAAACAAAAAATTCCCCAGATAATTACAGAGATGGTGAGCAGAATGAAAGACATGACTAGAGACTCTAGAACAGAAACAGATAAAAAAAAAAAATAGATGAGCTCAGGAGCACAATGGAAGCTATGAATGCCCACCATAGGAAAGAAATGGAAACCATGAAACCGATTCAAACATATCCAGGAGATTAAAAACTCTATTGAGTGGGCCAGGGATTTAGCTCAGTGGTTCTGCCACCTGCCTTGCAAGCACAAGGACCCGAGTTTGATCCCTGGTACCAAAACCAAACAAACAAAAAAAAACTATTGAGTAAAGTATTCAGAGCAGAATGTGCCAATGTGAAGACAGTATCAGATATAGAAGACAGGATGCCAGTCAGTGACCATGAAAAGAAAGATCTCTTAAAAATAGTAAGGGATGGGCCGGGGATTTAACTCAGTGGTTTTGCTGCCTGCTGCACAAGCGCAAGGACCCGAGTTCAATCCCTGGTACCAAAAAAAAAAAAAAAAAAAAATAGGGACCATGAGAAATCAATCCAGTGGCTCCTAGATGATGCAAAGAATAATATAAGACTAATAGTCCACGAAAAAGCAGGCGAAAGTACAAATGACATAAAAAAGCTGTTCACAGAATTAATGACAGAAAACTTCCCAAACAGAATGAAAGATTTTAACATACAGATAAGTGAGGCATATAGGACTCCAACTAGCCACGATCAAAAAAAAATCCACACCTGGACATATAATAGTCAAGATCCTGGAAACCCAGCAGAAGAATAAAATATTACAAGCAGTTAGAGAAAAGAAACAAATCCACCTACAAAGGAAAGACCATCAGAATCACAGCAGACTTTTCAACACAAACCCTCAAGTCAAGGAAAGCCTGGAGTAAGGTATTTCAAGCCCTAAAAGAAAACAACTTCCAGCCTAGACTGATGTATCCTGCAAAACTATCTTTCAAAATTGATGGGGAAATAAGATACTTCCATGACAAAGAACACCTGAGAAACTTCATGAATACCAAACCAACACCCCAAACAATTCTAAACAATATCTTTGAAAAAGACAGTGGGTCACAACTCCATGAGGCCCAACACAGCAAATCCATCAGGCAAGGCAAGAAATTAACAGGAGAGGGGGAAAAATAAAAAATGTAACAACACAGTTTGTAATAGCTAAATCTTGGAAACAGCCGAAATGCCCATCAACTGATGAATGGATAAAAAAGATGTGGGGTTTTTTTATATAATGGAGTACTACTCAGCCCTAAAGAAGGATAAACTTGAGACATTTACAGCTAAATGGATGCATTTTGAGACTATACTCATAAGTGAAAAAAATCACACACATGTGTAAATATTGCATTGTGTCTCTGTTGTGAAAAACCAAAAGGGTAAATAAGGACCAAAATGTACAATAGATAATGTGAAATAGGAAGAAATGGTTCAAAATGAAAGGGGAACTAGGGAGAGGGAGAGGAAAAATGAGGGGAGAAGAAGAAATGAGAAGGACAAACGGCAAACAAAGCTTCTGTAAATAAGGGAAGAGGGGTTGAAGGGAGGGGATGGGGAAGAAAAGAATCAAAATACACAACGTGCAGGTACAGATTCCCTGTGATGAACGTGATCGCTCACATGATACAAGGGAAACGGTGCGAATAAAATGAATACAAATTTGTCTAAAAGAAAAATACCACAGAATACTTACACTGAATATATGTTAATTTATATTTTTCCTTTTGAAAGTTCTCTTGTCAGTATAGGGTTGCAGTACAAAATGGTAACTCCTCACGGGGCTTGGACACGTGTGGAACACATCTTACTTTTTTGTCCCCTTCTCCTCCCCCCATTCCAACCCTTCTTGCTCTCCCAATTTACAAAACTTCTATTTCCATTTTTTCAATTCTTTTTTAAAAATCTCCCCTTTCTCTGCTCTCCACGCCCCCCCCCCATCTTTTGCTCCCCTTCCCATTTGAGCATCTTCCTACTTCCTAATGTTTATCCTCCATTTTCCTCATTTATATTTTGGGTTTCTCATACAAGAGACACAGTGCATTATTTAAACTTGTGTGTTTCATTTATTTCCCTTCAGGTTATGGTCTCAAGGTGCATCCATTCACCTAAAAATGCCTCGAGTTTAATCCTTCTGTATGGTAGTGTTATGGTTTGTGTCTAGATGTCCCCTAAAGGCTCATGTGGTCATAGGCTTTTTCAGAGGTGGCTTGATCTAGAATGTGTTACACTGGAATTCATTCATGATGCAATGCTAGCCTCAAGGACACTAGGATTAAAGGTGTGAGTGCTACCCACCCCAGTAGTCTGGATAAGATAAAAGGGGCAGATGCTGTTAAATTCCCTTGTTGCTTTTGCTACCCTGTGGTCACCATGAACTGTTTCTCATCTATGGCGCCCCTCTGCCACATGCCACTGGAGCCAGCCGATTAGGGATTGAAACCTCTACAAACTGTGAGCTAAATAAACCCTTTCCCCATTAACATTGGGTGCTGATTATTTGTCTCAGCAAGGAGAGAAAAGTAAGACAGGAAGAGTAGTATTTCATTGTATATAAATACCATACTTTCTTTATTCACTCATCTGTTGATGGGGCATATGGGCTATTTCCAAGATTTAGCTGTTGTAAATCATGCTGGGATTACAGGCATGCGCTATCATGCTGCTGTTAACATGGATATGCTTGAATCACTGTGGTGTGATGTCTTTAACTCTCAGGAAAGTACCTAGAAGGGGAATACCTCGATCAAATGGAAACTAGTTTTAGTTTTTTGAGGAAATCTCCATACTGATTTCCATAGTAGTTGTACCAATGTATACTTCCTCCAGCAATGGAGAAGGGTTCGTTTTTCCCCACAGCCTTATCAGCACTTGCTATTGGTTGATTCCTGGATGATGGCTATTCTTTCTGGAATGAGATGGAAGGTCAGTGTTGTTTTAATTTGTGTCTTTTGTATGGCCAGCCATGTTGAGCACTTTTTCTTAAATTTATTGGTCATTTGTACTTCTTTATGTGAGAAGTGTCTGTTCATTTCAGATGCCCATTTTTGGATTGGGTCTTTAATTTGGGAAATCTAATTATTTCAGTATAAAGAATTCAATAAAGAATATCCCAGATATTAGTCCTCTCTGTGAGGAATAGCTGGCAAACATGTTTTCCATTCTGTGAGTTCTCTCTCCACTCTGTTGGTGGTTTCCTTTGCTGTGTAGAAGCTTTTCAGTTTGATGTTATCCTATCTGTTGATTCTTTATAATATTTCTTGTGCAATCATGGTTTTGTTCATAAAGTCTTTGCCTACATTTATATCTTCAGGAGTTTTATCTGTTTTATCTTCCAGCACATTGTTTCTGTTTTAATTTAGATCTTTGATCCATTTTTATTTTAGTGCATGGTGAGAGATACGGGTCCAGGTTCAATCTTGGGCATGTGGAAAGCCAGTTTTCCCAAGACCATTGCTTTTTTTTTGGTATAGAGGATCGAACTCAGGACCTTGCGCTTGTGAGGCAGGTGTCGGAACCACTGAGCTAAACCCCCGCCCGCCCCTGCACCATTTCTTTTGTTGTTGTGGTTTTGGTTTTGGTACGGGGGTCCAACTCAGGTCCTTGGGCTTGCACAGCAGGCGGCGAAACCACTGAGCTAAATCCCCAGCCCCCCGGCATCATTTCGTAAAGAGACTCTTTCCTCCAGCAAAGGTGTTTAGCCCCTTTGTCAGAGATAAAGTAGCTGCATTTGCCTGGAGTTGTTTCTTTTTCTTTTCTTTTCTTTTTTTTCATAAAGTGTCTTCCTGTGTAGTCCAGGCTGGTCTTGAACTCCCTGTGTAACCCATGCTGGCCTCAAACTCATGGCAATCTTCCTGCCTCAGCCTCTGGAGTGCTGGGATTAGAGGCATACGCCACCAGGCCTGGCTTGTTTCTGCATCTCCTATTCTGTTCCATTGGTCCACAAGTCTGGTTTGTTGTTTTGTTGTTTTGTTGTTTTTTTCATGTGTGTGCATGTGTGTGTATATGTGTGTGGTTGGTTGGTTTGGGTTTTTCGGTTTGGTTTTTTGCCAGTAGCATGTTGTTTTTATCACTGAAGCTTTGTAGTATAACCTGAAGTCCAGGATTTGTGATGCCCCATGACTTGCCCTTGTTGCCCAAAATTCCTTTTGCTGCTCTCAGTCACTTCTGGTTCCATGAAAATTTTAGGGTTGTTTTCTCTAGTTCTGTAAGGAATGCTATTGGTATTTTGATTGGAATTGCATTAAATCTGTATAACAGCTTTGGAAATATGGCCATTTTCACTATATGGTTCTGCCTGTTCAGGAACAGGGGATGTCTTTTCATTTTCTGATATCCTCTTTAATCTCCTTTCTCAGCATTACTATAGTTTTCATTAGAGGTCTTTCACTTCCTTGGTTAGGTTAATTCCTTGAAAGTTTTTGTTTCCCCAATGTCTCTCTGTGAATTTGTTATTGATGCACAGGAATGCTATTGATTTTTGAGTGTTGACTTTGGATCCTGCTACACTACTCAATTTAGTTTTTGCGGTCTTCTATAGAGTATCATGTCATCTGCAAATAATGGTAATTTAACTTCTTCCTTTTGCAACAATATTCCTTTTCTTTCTCTTGTCTAATTGCTCTCACTGATGTTTTCAGAACTATATTGAACAGGCATGGTGACAGTGTACTTCCTTGTCTTGTTTCTGATGATGTTGGCTGTTGGTCTGTCATAGATGGATTTTATTAGATTGGGATAAACAATCTTCTGTTCCAGTTGTTTAGAGGTTTTATCATGAATGGATGTTGGATTTTGTCAGATGCTTTTTCTACAACTGTTGAGATGATCATGTGATTTTTCTCCTTCTTGTTTATGTAGTGTATTGTTACATTTATTGATTAGTGTATGTTGAACCATCCTTGCATCCTTGAAATGAATCCTACTTGGTCATGGTATATAATCTTTCTGATAATTTGCTACATTCTGTTTGCCCGTATCTTACAGAGGATGTTCATTAAAGAGATTGAGCTATAGTTCTCTGTTTTGGTTGGGTCTTTTTCTGGTTTTGGTATAAGGGTAATGCTGATTTCAGGGATGCCTTTGTGAGTACTGCTCCCCTTTTAGATTTCATTGAAGAGTTTAAGGAGTAGTGGCACTAGATCTTCTCTAAAGTTCTTATAGAATTCCGCAGTGAATTCTTTTCTTAGTTGGTAGTTTTTAAATTTTTTAATTTCATTGACTGATACTGTATTATTCAGGATTTTTATATCTTTTTTATTCAACTTTGGTAATTTATATATATCTAGGAACGTATCCCTTTCCTCTGAAATTTTCATTTTATTAGAGTACAGGTTCTCGAAATAATTACTGATGATCTTCTGGATTTCTGCAGAATCCTTTTTTATTTCAACCTTTCATTTCTAATTACATGAATTTGGGTCTCTTGTTTCCTTGTTTTGGGGGTTGGTTTTTTTTGGTACCAGAGATTGAACTCAGGACCTTGTGCTTGCGAGGCAGGCGCTGGACTGTTTCCTTGTTTTGATAACGTTTGCTACAGGTTGGTCTCTTTTGTTTAATTTTTCAAAGAACCAACTCTTCAATTCATTAATTCATTATATTATTGTTTTAGTCTCGACTGCATTAATTTCTGCCCTGATATTTATAATTTCCTTCCTTTTGGGTTTGGATTGTTCTTGTTTTTCTAGAACCTTGAGGCTCGTCGTTAGGTTATTTATTTGAACTTCTTCTGTTTCTCTGATGTGGGAATTCACTGCTATAAATTTTCCTCTTAGGATTGCTTTCATTGCATCCTATAGATTCTAATATGTCATACTGGCATTATCATTTGATTATAGGAACATCTAATTTCTTCTTTAATTTCCTCTGTGACCCATTGACCCATTGATTAGTTAAGAGGTTACTATTTAATTTCCAAGTGTTCACATAGTTTCTGTGGTGTCTTTTGCTGTTGATTTCTATTTTCATTGCAGTATGATCTGACAGGATGCAAGGGATATTTTGAGTCCTTTGCATTTACTTAAGCATGCTCTGTGGGGTAGTGTGTGGTCTATTTGATGAAATTCCCATATGGTGCTGAGAAGCACATATATTCTGTTGTTATTAGGTGGAACACTAATCTATGAAGTCCGTTTGTTCAAAGGCTTGGTTCAACTCTGATATTCTGTTGTTGATTTTTTGTCCAATTGATCTGCCAATCAACTAGTATTGACTAGTATTGACTTATCTTTGTCATTATATTATTTTCCTACTGTTGGTTCCCGTTCCCACCCTTCTAACTGTTTGCCTTACCAGATGGGTCCATTCTATTGGGCTTTTTGACATTGTTATCTTCATTGTCTCTTACTAGGATATCCTTAAGAATTTTGGGGAGTGCTAATTCGGTGGTCATGAATTTTTTAAGTGTTCTTTATCATGGAAGTATCTTATTTTTCCATCAATTTTGAAAGATAATTTTGTGGGATACATCAATCTGGGCTGAAAGTTATTTTCTTTTTGGGTTTGAAACAGTTTAAGGTTTCCTTGACTTTAGGATTTGTGTTAAAAAAAAAAATGCTGTAAGTCTGATGGGTTTTCCTTTATAGATGATTTGTTTCTTTGACTTAGCCATTTTTAAGATTCTGTTTTTGTGTTGAATTTCTGGAATCTTGACTATGATATCTTGGTGTAGTTCTTTTATAATCATGGCTGTCTGGGATTCTGTATGCTTCAGTTAGGTATATATCAAATTCTTTTTTATATGCTTGGAAATTTTTCTGCTATTCTGTAAAGAGGTATTTTTTATGCCCTTTGTGTTACTTGCTGATTTTTCATTGATTCTAATTAATCCTAGATTAGTCTTTGTATTATCTAGTAGCTGCTGGATCAATTTTTCCTATTCCCTTGCTATTTTTAAGGTATCTCTTGTTAGTTGATCACCAATCACAGCCCTGTCTTCTAGGTCTGATACTATGTCTTCACACTGGTTGATTCTGCTGCCTTTCAAAAAGAAGTTTTTAATCCCTAGGATTTCTGTTTAAAATTGTTTTATGGAATCTAATTCTTATCTTGGTCATTCATGGTTTGCATGTCTTTCTTTAGCTCCTCTATTTTTTTTATATAAGTAGCTTCTCTAGATTCACCAATCATTTGTTTTATTAGGGTCCTTATCTCTTTGATTATCTGTGAAGCTGTGTCTGTTTTGAATTCTCCAAGGGTCTTCATTGATCTGTTTTGTTACCTCTGCTGTTATAATTTCACATATTTTGGTTGTGTGGCTTCTGAGTAGTTCCCTCTTGATAACCCCTGGATTTGCTTTGGGGGAGTTGGGAGCTTTTGGGGGCATTTTGCTTCCATGTTTTCTCATTTTCTATTTCTGTTGTTGTTCTTCTTGTTGTTGTTTTCTTTGCTGAGGCTTGCAAATTGCTTATGGTAGGTAGCTTTATTGCTAGTATTGAGAGCTCCTTAGGTTATGACTACCTTTCAGAGATGTCCTCTAGGCATAGCTAGCTATTGGCCTCCCAGTCTATCCCAGCATCCAACCACCTCCATTTATTAGGGAGGGAAGGTTGTAGCCTATTTGGTCCAGTAGCCTGTTCTTTGGTAATGGGCTCCAGTATTGTTTATAACCCCTAGTTAATATAGTTAATGTGATATTGATATACATATAAATAGCAACAACTATGTCACATTGGTTAAAGTAGTATGATCAGCAAGAGCAGTAGCATCAAATACAAACTAATGACACACTATAATAACGACTTCTATACTACCTTTAACCATAGGACCAAGATCTACAATTGTGGTACAGACTCTAAGATAAAAACCATATATTGATATACAGTAAATATCTACTCAACAGAGCAATTTTACCACCATTCACAATAGAACAGTATTCAACTGTAGTAAGATATAGTTGACTATCTACAGATTCATAAGGATAAATGGTTATACTAGTAAGGATAAGGTGCAGGAATGGGAAGAGTGAGGGAAAAAATAGATTTTGCAAAATTAAGTGATAGAAGTTGAGAAGGTAGTGGTAAGATTGAAATAAAAGGTCTTATTAAGGAATAAAAGAAAATTAGTAGTATAATAGAAAAAACCAACTAGGAAAGGATAAATAATGAATAGAGATTAAACTAGAAGAAAAAATACTAAGGAAGCAAGTTGAAAGAAAACAAAGGGAGAGACTAAAACAAGAGGTCCTATTCAAACAGTAATATTAAAAAAGAACAACAAAATGGGTGAAAAACTTCAAATTCTACCAAAAGAAAAAATATATATAATAAAAAACTTTAAATACCGTTAGAGAAAACAATTGGGTGGACTCGGATGCTGTTCACTTGTTGGTCACTCTCACTGCCTATTGACAAGTGAGTGGGTGTGCTGGCAAGGATGCTGCAGAGTTGCATCCTCCTTGGTGCTTAGAGAGGGGATGATGGAATGGAGGGACTGTGTACCCTGAGTCTGTTCTGGGAGGCGAGACTCGGCTGTGACCCTTGGTTCCCGCCAGCTTTAGGGAAGTTGTCAAAATGGCTGTTCCTGGGGTGGGTGAGGGTAGGGAGCCCTGCAGACAGACCCCAGAGAGTCTCTTCCCCTCTGTTTAACTTCTATATGTGTATATTGTTCGATCTACAAGTATCTTCATTCAGATTGATTTTCTATATCAAGGTGTATGTCTTTCCTTTGCTTCAGTTAGCTCTGTTTTTGGGGGGGGGGTGTTTTTTGTTTTGTTTTGTTTTTGGTACTGGGGATTGAACTCAGGACCTTGAACTTGGGAGGCAGATGCAGCACCACTGAGCTAAATCCCCAGCCCTAGTTACTTCTGGTTTTAGTTGACCTTCTGTGAGTCCTACGTGACTCCTCCTCTGTTCAACCATGTTGAGTCTCCCCAAATTATATTTTTCTGAATCTATAAAGATTTAATCTAATTTTGGTTCATTCTTAGACAAAAAGTACACAATATTTTTGGATTTTTTTTGAGACAGGGTCTCACTGTGTAGTTCAGACTACAACTCACTTTAACTCACTGTGTACCTCAGGCTGGCTTTGAACTCAGAGATCCTTCTGCCTGAGCCTCCTGAGTGCTGGAAGTACAGGTGTGTGCCACCATGCCCAGCAAGTGGCTGTTCTGTTTTTTTCCTTAACCACTGGGGATTGAACCCAGGGCCTTTGCACGGAACCACATCCGCAGCCCTGTGTGTGTGTGTGTGTGCGTGTGCGTGCGTGTGTGTGTGTGTGTGTATGTGTATGTATATATATAAAAACAGGTTTTAAGTCACTGATTTACCCAGACTGAGTGCTGGAATTACAGGTGTGTACCTCCACACTGAGCTATCCTAAAATAAAATTTGAACAGAAACTGTTAATAACTCATTTGTGACTGCAAAATGCTACTTTAGCCCATAGAGACTGTGACGTATTCAGTAAGATATCTCATATATGCAAAGAAAAAATTGTTTCCAGTTTTAAAAAATTGTCCATTTTGTGTATTTTGCAACATATTTATTTCTTTCCCTAAGCTAGTTTAATGGTTTTTACAGAAATTCTGGAAGATAATGTGCTCTTAGTTGAGCTCTTTGATTCCTTTGGTGCTCCTGGAATGACTCCTACTAGTATTAATGACCAGCTAGTCCAAGAAGGCCTAGCATCTTATGAAATAGGGTAAGTAGATGGATAAAACTTTCATTTTGTTTCATATGTGACATTTTAATTGCAAGAAAATAATTGGAATTTTCCTGTACCTGTATCAGAAAACTCAAAGGGAAATAATCATTAGTCTAATTGAGTAGAGTGATTTTTTCCTTCATCCCTAAGAAATCTTAAAACCAAAAGAAAAGTTTCTCAAGATGCTTCTAAGAAAAAGAGACTAGCATCTTTTTTTTTTTTTGAAAACAACATTATTATTTTTTTTTATTAAATTCTTTTATTGGTATATTGTAGGTATACAACACAATTACATTTCTCATTGGGAATTGTACCTTTATATAATGCATCTTGGTTCTTATTTTTTCCCCATTCCTAGCCCTCCCTTCACGCCCTCCACCCTCCCCTATTTACAAAAACTTTATTTCCATTTTTTCCATTTCTCATCATTTTTCCTTTCCCTTCTTTCCTTTCCCCTGCCCCTCCCACTACCCCTACCCCTTTGGACCTTTTCTTCCTATTTTACATTATCGATTATTCATTCTAATCATTGGTACATTTTAGGTATACAATATAATGACATTCATCATTGGAAATTTGCACCTTTACATAGTCTCTCTTGGTTCTTATTTTTTCATCCTTGCCCAGCCCTCCCTTCAACCCCTCCAGGCCTCCCTATTTACAAAGCTTTTGTTCCTAGTTTTCCATTTTCTCATATGAATCCCATTCCCTTCTATCCTTTCCCCTAGCCCTCCCACTTCCTTCCCCTTTGCCCCTTTTCTTCCTATTTCACATGACCTGTTATACATTTAGTCCTTATTTACACTTTCAGTTTCTCACACCAGAGAAACTATTCAGTATTTACACATGTGAGTCCTATTTATTTCACTTAAGAGTATCGCCTCAATGTGCATCCACTTAGCTATAAATGTCTCTAATTTCTCATTTTTTATGGCTGAGTAGTACTCCATTTTATAAAAAAAACCCACATTTTCTTTATCCAGTCTCCATTTGATGGGCATTTGGGCTGTTTCCAAGTTTTAGCTATTACAAACTGCGCTGCTATGAACATGGGTGCACATATATCACTGTGGTATGATTCTTTTAATTCTTTGGGGAAGATCCCCAGCAGTGGAATAGTGGGGTCAAATGGGACTTCCAGTCCTAGTTCTTTGAGGTATCTCCATACTGATTTCCACAGTGGTTGCACCAGTCTACACTCCCACCAGCAGTGGAGCAGGGTTCCTCTTTCCCCACAGCCCCGCCAGCATTTGTTATTGGTTGATTTCATGATAGCAGCCATTCTTTCTGGAGTGAAGTGGAATCTCAGCATTGTTTTCATTTCCATCTCTCGAATGACCAGTGATGTTGAGCATTTTTTCATGTATTTATTTGCTATTTCTGCTGCTTTGTCTGAGAAATATCTGTTCATTTCAGATGCCCATTTTTGAATTGGGTCTTTAAATTTGGGAGGTCTGATCTTTTTAAGTTCTTTATAGATTCGAGATAGTAGACCTTTGTCTGAGGAAGAGCAGGTGAAGATTTTTTCCCACATTGTGGGTTGTCGCTTCACAGTGCTGGTGGTTTCTCTTGCTGTGCAGAAGCTTTTTAATAAGAAGAGATCCCATTTGTTGATTGTTTGTGCTAGTTCACGGGCAACTGAGGTCTTGTTCATAAAATCTTTTCCTACCCCGATGTCTTCAAGGGTTGTACCTAACCTCTGTTCCAACTGGTTCAGAGTTTCTATTTTAATATTTAGATCTTTAATCCATTTTGATTTTAGTTTAGTGCATGGTGAGATATATAGGTCTAGTTTTAACCTTTGGCAAGTTGAAGCCCAATTTTTCCAGCACCATTTATTAAAGAGGCTATCTTTCCTCCAGTGAGGGTGTTTGGCTCCTTTGTCAAAGATGAGATGGTTGAGTGTGTCTGGCGTTGTTTCTACATCTTCTAATCTGTTCTACTGGTCCTCAGGTCTGTTTCTTTGCCAGTACCATGCTGTTTTTATCACAGTAGCTTTGTAGTATAGTTGCAGGTTGGGGATTGTGATACCCCCTGCCATGTCTCTGTTACCTAGAATTGCTTTTGCTATTCTGGGTCTCTTCTTGTTCCAAATGAATTTTTGGATTGTTTTCTCAAGGTCTATGAAGTATGCTGCTGGGATCTCAATTGGAATTGCATTAAATCTATATAGCAGTTTTGGACGTATGGCCATTTTCACTACATTAATCCTTCCTACCCAGGAGCAGGGGAATGTCTGTCCATTTTCTGATATCATCTTCAATCTCTCTTTTCAGAATGCCATAGTTTTCAGAGAAGAGGTCTTTGATTTCTTTCGTTAGGATGATTCCTAGGTATTTCAGTTTTTTGGCTGCTATTGTGAAAGGAATAATTTGCCCTATTTCTCTCTCAGTGAGTCTGTCATTGGTGTAGAGGAATGCTATTGATTTTTGTGTGTAAACCTTGTAACCAGCTACTTGACTGAATTTGGTTATTAAGTCTAGAAGACTTTTGGTGGAGTTCTTGGGGTCTTCTGTATAGAGTATCATGTCATCTGCAAATAATGACAATTTGACTTCTTCATTTCCTATCTTTATTCCTTTTATTTCTTTCTCTTGTCTTATTGCTGTGGGTAATGTTTCCAGAACTATATTCAACAAGAGTGGTGATAGTGGACATCCTTGTCTTGTTCCTGATTTTAGTGTGAAGGATTTCAGTTTTTGACCATTTAGTATGATACTGGCTGTTGGTTTTTCATAGATGGCTTCTATCAGTTGGAGGTAGAGACCATCTATTCCAATTTTTTGTAGGGTTTTTATCATAAATGCATGTTGGATTTTGTCATATGCTTTTTCTGTGTCTGTGGAGATAAGCATATGGTTTTTGTCCTTGGCTCTATTGATATAGTGTATTACATTAATTGATTTTCATATATTGAACCATCCCTGCATCCCTGGGATGAATCCCACTTGATCAGGGTGTATGATCTTCTTGATGATCTTCTGCATTCTGTTTGCCATTATCTTAGTAAGGATTTTTGCATCTATGTTCATTAGTGAGATTGGCCTATAGTTCTCTTTTTCAGTTGGGTCTTTCTCTGCTTTGGGGATCAAGGTGATGCTTGCTTCCAGGAATGAATTTGGGAGTATTGCTTCCCTTTCAATTTCATTGAAGAGTTTAAACAGTAGTGGCAGCAGTTCCTCTCTAAATGTCTTGTAGAATTCAGCAGTGAAGCCATCAGGGCCCGGGCTTTTCTTAGTTGGTAAGTTTTTAATTACATTTTCAATTTCATTGGTTGATACTGGGTTGTTCAGAATTTTTAGGTCTTCTTCGTTCAACTTTGGTAATTCATGTGTATCTAGGAATCTGTCCATTTCTTCTGTGTTGTCCATCTTATTAGCATATAGGTTCTGGAAGTAGGTATTGATGATCCTCTGGATTTCTGCTGGGTCTGTTGTCATTTCACCCTTTTCATTCCTAATTGCATGGATTTGGGCCTTTTCTTTCCTTTTTCTGACAAGGTTGGCTAAAGGTTTGTCAATTTTGTTGATTCTTTCGAAGAACCAACTCTTGGCTTCATTGATTTTTTGTGTCGTTCTCTTAGTCTCCATTGCATTGATTTCTCCTCTGATCTTTGTAATTTCCTCCCTTGTATGAGCTTTGGGCTTGTCCTGCTCTTCTTTTTCTAGAAGCTTGAGGTTCAGCATCAGGTTGTTTAATTGGGCTCATTCTGTTTTCCTAATATGCATATTCACTGCTATGAATTTCCCTCATAAGACTGCTTTCATTGTGTCCCATAGATTCCGATATGTTGTATTGTCATTGTCATTTAATTGAAGGAACTGTCTGATTTCTTCTTTAATTTCCTCTGTAACCCATTGGTTATTCAGAAGTGTGTTGTTCAATTTCCACATGTTTATGAAATTTTTTGAGTTTCTTTTGCTATTGATCTCCAATTTCATCACACTATGGTCTGATAATATACAGGGGATAACTTCAATTCCTTTGCACTTACTTGAACATGTTCTATGTGTGAGTATGTGGTCTATTTTTGAGAATGACCCGTGTGCATCCGAGAACAATGTGTATTCTGATTTTGTGGGCTGGAAGACTCTGTAAGCATCTGTTAAGTTCATTTGTTCAAGAGTTCGATTGAGTTCTAGTATTTCATTACTTATTTTTAGTCTAGTTGATCTATCTATTTGTGACAGTGGGGTGTTGAGGTCCCCCACTACAATTGTATTAGTGCATATATGACTTTTCATGTCCGTTAGTATTTGTTTTATATAGTTGGGTGCACTAGTGTTTGGTGCATAGATATTTATGATTGTCATCTCTTCCTCTTGTATTCTTCCCTTTCCAAGGATGTAGTGTCCTTCTTCGTCTTTCTTAATCAGTGTTGGTTTGAAATCTACTTGATCTGCCAAGAGGATAGCTACTCCTGCTTTTTTTCAGGTTCCTGTCTCATGGAGTATTGTTTTCCACCCTTTAACTTTCAGTCTATGAGTTTCCTTTTGAATTAAGTGTGTTTCTTATATGCAGAATATTGTTGGATTTTGCTTCTTGACCCATTCTGCCAGTGTATTTCTTTTGATTGGTGAATTGAGACCATTAACATTGATGGTTATAACTGAAATGTATTGACTTGTCATTGCCATGTCTTTTTCTTTTTGTTGGGTTCTCCCCCTTTCCATTTAATTTCTTGTCATGCCAGATGGGTTCATTCTGCTTTGCTTCCTGGGGTTGTGATCCTCAATGTCTGTTCCTAGGCTATTGTGTAAAATTCTTTGGAGTGCAGGTTTGGTATTCAGGAAGTTCCTAAGGTGCTCTTTGTCATGAAAGTATCTTACTTCTCCATCCATTTTGAAAGATAGTTTTGCAGGGTACATCAATCTGGGTTGGAGGCTGTTTTCTTTTAGGGCTTGGAATATGTCACTCCAAGCTCTTCTTGCCTTGATGGTTTGTGTTGAGAAGTCTGCTGTGTTTCTGATGGGCTTTCCTTTGTATGTGATTTGTTTCTTTTCTCTGACTGCTTGGAGATCTTTGTTCTTCCTGTTGTGTTTCTGGAATCTTAACAATTATATGCCTATGTGTAGATTTTTTTTGATCAAGGCTATTTGGAGTCCTATATGCCTCACTTATCTGTATGTCAAGCTCTTTTCCCCTTCTTGGGAAGTTTTCTGTCATTATTTCTGCGAAGAGGTTTTTTATGTCATCTGCACTCTCTCCTGTTTCTTCATTGAGCCCAATCAGTCTTATGTTATTCTTTTTTGCATCATCTAGCAGCTGCTGGATTGATTTCTCATGTTCCCTTATAATTTTGAAGCAATTTTTCTTTTCCTGGTCACTAATTGCAATCTTATCTTCTATATGTGTAATTCTGTCCTCACATTGGCTCATTCTGCTGTGTAGACTTTCAATGGAGTTTTTCATGTCCTGGAAATCTATTTGCATCTTTTTTATGGATTCCATTTGTTTCTTATGTTGGGATTCCATCATGTCCCTGAGCTCCTCTCTAGATTTATTAATCATGTCTTGCACTAGGGGCACAATTTCTCCTGTTATCTGAGAAATTATTTCTGATTTCATTTTTTCCAGATCCCCTTTTGTTGCCAGTTCAGTGGGTCCAGGAGGTTGAGTATCAGAGTGTTCCATCTCATTTCCCTTTGGGGTTGCTGTAGGTGATCTGGAAGTCTGGTTTTGAGACTTATTTACGTGTTTTCTCATTTTGACTGGGGCGGGGGACTGTTAGTGCCTGCACGGATTACCTCCTCTGAGCTGGGTGAGGTGGGACGGGGCCTGGAGCAGCAGTAGGGATGGTGACCCAAAAGCCCTTTCCTGTGGGCTGGGAGCAGCCGGAGGGATGGTGACTGGGAAGCCCCTTCCTCTGGCCCAGGAGCAGTGGGATGGTGGCTCAGAAGCCCCTCCCTCAGGGCTGGGAGCAGCGGGACAGAAGGTGGCCCAAAAGCCCTTTCCTCTGGGCTGGGAGCAGCGGGAGGGATGGTGACTGGGAAGTCCCTTCCTCTGGACCAGGAGCAGTGGGACGATGGCTCAGAAGCCCCTACCTCTGGGCCAGGAACAGTAGGACTCAGTACCTTGGTCTGGTGGTCTGGTGTCCTCTGTGTCTTTGTAGTGTGGAATCAAGTGGCTGCCTGTCTGCAGCGGGGTGATTCAGTGTCTTCTGTGTGACTCAGGACCTCGGTAGTGCATGCACAGACCTGCCTGTCTGCAGCGGGCTGATTCGGCCTGTGTTCCGTGGGAGTGGGGACCTCGGTAGGGTGTGGGCAGACCTGCCTGTCTGCAGTGGGGTGATTCAGCATCTTCTACGCAACTCAGGACCTCAGTAGGGCCGACTAGCATTTTATTTTTTAGGTGGAACATCTGCTTAGGTACCCCTTATGATTGAGAAAGGAAATTGGGAAAAGAAATGGCAGGATAGAGAATAGCATAGTGATAGAGTAGTCCGCATTCCCATTTGTAGAAATGTGAATTTTCTGGGTTCAAATGATAACTGTTTTGTGTGTGTAGTGCTGGAGATCAAACCCAGGGCCTCACATATTCTAGGCAAGCACTCTACCAATAAGCGACGTCCCCAGCCTCTTTAAGTGGATACTTCTTAAGATAGTCAGGTTTAAGCCATTGTGCTTATACCCACCAGTGACTGGCTTATGGCTGAGGTGATCTGAGAAACAGAGCAGAGTACAAGGACAGATGGAAGGCTTTGAAGATCATGACAAAGAATTCTTCCACACTAAAGACTTACACAGTAAGAATGGACCCTGCAAAAGAACTCTTAATAGCCCTCAAAGCCCATATTTAGGTAGCACCCACATATAATACCTGTAAGCTTAAGCTAGAGTAATAGTGACATCTACCAGAGGCTTCCAGTGACACCTCTGTAATAGCCATCTTTGGTGTAGCTCCCCCTCTTTACCTTGACACAGGTGGAGCTAGAAGCAGAAAAAAGAGGGCCTTGCCTTTTTCCACTGAAAGTCTCAAATGAAGGAGGAAAGAAATGAGAGTAAACATCTAAGCTCTGTTAAGCTAAGGTCTTTCTATTCTCTGTAAATATAATTTATAACAATGATTGTTAGATACTGTTTGTAGTATGGCTTGAAACATACAGTAAAAATTCTCTTTTTAGGTACAGAGGTAAATGTAGACAAATTTTCTGCCAGAGTATTAATACACATGGACTTCAGTCCAACTGTCAGTCAAGTTCTTATTTCCAACTGAAACTCCTGAATCTGGCCTTTACTATTTCAATTGTTGTTGGCATTCTGGTCTTCTGAGCCAGAATCACACATCACAAGATTCTAGGGCTTTTCTAGCTCAATTCTCCAAACTTTTCCAAACTCCTCCTACAAACAAGTTCCAAAGGCTTCTAAACTTCATAGGTACAGTCGTAGCAAAACCCCCACTTCCAGTACCTATTTCTGTCTTTGTCACTTTCTTCATTGCTGGAACAAAATACCCAATACCCACAACTTAAAGAATGAGAGGTAATTGTTACTCATGGTTTCATTCCATGGTCAGTTGACCCCAAGGCAGAAAGAGGATGGCATAGTGACATGGAAGAGGAAAAAGTGTTCAACCTATGGTGGCCAAGAAGCAGAGAGGGAAGGGAGGAGCCCAGGACAAGAAACTTCCTTCCAGGTCATGCCTCCAGTGACCCACTTCCAACCAGGCCCCATCTCCTAACAGCACATTCATCAAAGGATGAGTCCACTGACAGGGATAACACCACATGATCTAATCACCTCCCCACACATCAGAATTTAGCAGGACATTTTTTGTCTAAACTATAACACTAAGCCAGCTGCAGGAAGAGAATAATAAAAATCATAACAGAAATAAATGTAATAGAGACTTAAACAGTAGAAAAAAGCTATTACTGTGGTTTGAATGCTGAGTGTCTCCCAAAGGCCCATTTTTTAGAAGGCTTGGTCCCCAGGGTTACACTGTTGAGAGGTGCTGTGGACATTTAAAGGTGGGGCCTTATCAAAGGTATTAGATCACTGGAGACATGACCTGAATGGGGATTGTGGGTCCCTAGCCCCTTCCCCTTTGTTTTTTGTTTCCTGCCTCTGAGGTGAGTTATTTTGCTGTGCCACATACTCCTACCATGACACATTGCTTCACCACACGCCCAAGCACTGGGGCTAATTATCATGGACTAGAACTTCCAAAACTGTGAGCCAAAATAAACCTTTCATCTCTGTAAGTTAATTATCTTAGGTGTTCTCTTTTGTTGGTAGAAACCTAACAGCAACGAACTAAGAATTGGATTTTTTGAAAAAGATAAACAAAACTGACAAAATATTAGCCAGACTAACTAATAATACAAAAGATAAAAGAGACTAGTATAAACAAATCGGATATCCTAGAAGAAGTGTATAAATTCCTGGAAACAAACCTACCACAATGAGTCATGAAGAAATAAAAAATCTGAACAGACCAAAAATGATTAAGGAGCTTGAAATACTATTTTTAAAAGTCTACTGTCAAAGAAAAGCCCAAAAGATTTTGGCTTTACTGAGGTATTCTACAAAACTTTGAAAGACTTATTACCAGTCTTTCTCAAGTTCTTCTAAAAGTTAAACGGAACACTTTCAAACTCCGTTGTATGAGTCCAGCATTATCCTGACACCTGAGCTGGAAAAGGAAATTACAAAAAGAAAATTATCAGCCAATATCCCTGGTAAACAGATGATGAAAAATGGAGAGTAAAATTAAATTATCTCAACATAGTGAAGTCCATACATGAAACATCCACACCAAACATACTCAGTGGTGAAAGGCTTTTCCTCTAAGATTAAGAATAAAGAAAAGGGGCTGGGGATTTAGCTCAGTGGTTCCGCTGCCTGCCTCGCAAGCGCAAGAATCCGAGTTTGATCCCTGGTAGAAAAAATAAAAGAACAAAGCAAAGATGACTCTTCTCACCATTTCTGTTCAGCATAGTATTGGAAATCCCAACCAGAACAATCAGACAAGAAAAAGAAAAAGCATCCAAAGTGAAGGCAAATAAAATTATCTCTATTTATTGGTGACAGAGCTTATGTTAGAAAACCTAAGAATCCACAGACTATTAAAATTAAGAAAATCAAGCAAAATAACAAGATAACAAAGTCACAAAAAATCAGTTGCATTTTTATATACCACCAATGAATAATCTGAAAAGAAAATTAAGAAACCAATTCCATTAAAAGTGTCACCTAGAGGATTATGTTAAAGTTACCCAAAGAGCTAAGAGACTTATGCAGTGAAAATTAGAAAACATAGACATTAGGGAAGACGTAAATGAATAGGACATCCCATGTTCATAGATTTGAAGACTTGATGTTATTAAGACGTCAGTACTATCCAAAGTGATAAATGGATTAATGCAATCTCTATCAGAATCTCAGTGACATTTTATTGGAGAAATAGAAAACCCCATTCTGAAATTCATATGTAATCTCAAGGAATCCACAGCCAAAACAATCCTAAAATAGAACAACATGAACTGTTTTATATATCCTGATTTCAAAACTTCTTGTGAAAGTGCAGTAATCAAAACAGTCTGGTACCAGCAGAATGACAAACATGTAGATCAACAGAGTATAATCTAGAATCCAGAAACCCTTTCATGTGTGGTAGTTGATTTTTAACAAAAGTGATAAGATTGTTCAGTGGGAAATGGACCATCGTTTTAACAAAAGGTGCTTGGGAAAACATGCACATTCAAGTTTGAAAGAACAAAGTTGGAACCTTATCTAATACCAAAATGGATACCTGACCAAAATTTAAGACCTAAAAGTATAAAACTTTATTTTTTGGTACCAGGGACTAAACTCCAGACCTTGCACTTTCGAGGCAGGCAGTGGAACCACTGAGCTAAATCCCCGGCCCCATAAAAGCATAAAACTTTTAAAAGAAAACACAAGATGAAAGTTTCATAGCAGTGGATTAGGCAATGCTTTCACTTTTTAGACACCAAAATAATGGAGGTAGTTGGATCTTGAAACAGAGGAAAAGGGCTATGTTTAGCCATACTGAGAGTGAATCACTGAAAAACAGACACCAATGAAAGAGATCTCCGTATTAGCAACAAAATCTTTCTTCTCTCAGTTGACCTGCAGACCTCAGCCCATGCACATACACATACACAAGAAACATGAGAAAATAACAAAATGCCTCCCCAAACTCCCAAATGCCCTAAAGCTCATCCATGAACATCAGTGGAGAGAAAGTCAAGCCACACAGCTGAATTATTCAAAATGATGAAAGAGGACATTTAAAAACAGATCAGTAAGATGCTTGGTGAGCTCAGTGAAGATATAACAGATAATGAACTTAATGAAAAAAATCAGTGAATTTACATAAAACACTAAAAACTAGCTGAGGGCCGGGGATTTAGCTCAGTGGTTCCACCACCTGACCCACAAGTACAAGGACCCGAGTTTGATCCCCAGTACCAAAAACAAAATTTTTTTTTTGAAGGAGAGAAAAGACCCAAATCAAGGCAATTAGAAAGGCGAATCATGGTGGCCAGTGATTTAGCTCAGTGCCAATGCACCTGCCTCACAAGCACAAGGTCCTGAGTTTGATCCCCAGTACTGGAAGGGGGAGGGATTTAGCTGAGTGGCACTGCACCAGTCTGGCAAGTGCGAGATCCTAAGTTTGAGGCCTAGTACCGCCCCCCCCCCCCGCCAAAAAAAGGTGAGTCACAACAGGCAGCCCAAAACCCCAGAAGATTATTAGTAACTGCTTCAAAAACCAATACATTGAAGAATCCAGAAGAAATGGATTGATTCCTAGACATATAAGAATTATCAACACGGATCAAGAAGATAAACGGAACATTCTAGTAACAGGCAGTGAAATTTAAACAATAAAAATTGTACCAAGAAAAGCCCAGAGCTTGATGAATCACCACTGAATTCTACAAGAGCTTTAGGGAAGATTGAATGCCAGTATTTCTCAAATTTCATAATAAAATTGAAAGAGAAGGAATACTCCCTAATTCATTCTAATAAGCTAGCAGAGGGTTTTAATCCCTTTTTCCATAAAGTGATGATTCTGAATGGTGTTAAACATGCTTAGAAATCAACCTAACAAATGAAGTAAAAGATTTTTACATTGAAAAGTACAGTACTCTGAAAAAGGAGATTGAAGAGGATATCAGAAAATGGAAAAGTATCTCTTGCTTTAGGGGAGGAAAAACCAATATGGTGAAAATGGCCATACTTCCAAAATTGTTATACAGATTTAAGGCAGTCCTGATCAAAATACCAATAGCATACCTCAAATAATTAGAGAAAAGAATCCTAAAATTGATTTGGAACTAGAAGAGACCTAGACTAGCAAAAACAGTGCTAGGCAACAAAGGCAAGGCAGGGAGCATCAAAATCCCTAACTGGAGGGCCGGGGATTTAGCTCAGTGGTGCCATCGACTGCCTCACAATCACAAGATCCTGAGTTCAATCCTTGGTACCAAAAAAAAAATCCCTAACTGAAAATTATACTATAAAGCTACAGTGATAGTACAAACCATGGTATGGGGGGAAGAGGGGAGGACAGATCCAAGGTCAGTGGAACTGCTTAGAAGATGCAGAAGCAGCTCTAAACACACTCAGCCACCTTATATTTGACAAAGGGGCCAAATATTTTCACTAGAAGAAAGCTTCTTTAATAGTGCCGGAAAAACTGGCTTTCCGCATGCTGAAGATTAAAACTAGACCCATATCTCTCACCATGCACTAAATTAAAACCAAAATAGATCAAAGATCTGAATATTAAAACAACACTTAAATCTGCTGGAAGACAAAATAGGTAAAACTGGAAGTCATAGACAGGGCAAGGACCTTCTGAGCAGAGCCCCAGTTGCACAAGAAATAACATCAAGAATCAACAAATGAGATTGTATCAAATTAAACTTCTCCACAGCAAAGGAAATTACAGAATGAAGAGATACTTACAGAATAGGAAAACCATTTTTCCAGCTTCTCGGAGTACTGATACCTGGAATATATAAAAAATGAAAAAAGACCCCTTTAAGATACAGTCAAAAAAAATGGGCAACTGAAATGAATAGACAGTTCTCAGGAGAAGTACAAATGGCCAATAAAATACATGAAAAAATGTTCAATATCACTGAGCATTAGAGAAATACAAAGTAAGTCAACATCAAAATTCCATCTTACTGAGCCGGGGATTTAGCTCAGTGGTTTCGCCACCTGCTGCGCAAGTGCAAGAACCCGAGTTCGATCCCCGGAACCAAAAAAAAAAGAAAAAAAAAAACCTACATTATTGGTGAGAATGTGAACTAGTACGACCACTGTATAGAGAATCCTCCAAAAAAACCTAAAAATAGGAACCTGTTCAACTATTCCCCTTCTGAATATCTTCCCAATGAGGTAAAGGCATATTACAAGGGTAAATGAATACCCATGCATGCAGCGCAGCTCATCATAACTAAATCTTGGACTATATGTGGCCTATATGACCATCAGCAGATGAGTGGATAAAGAAAATGTATGTATGCACAATGGAGTGCTGCTCTGCTGTAAGGAAGGAGAAACTTGAATCATTTAAAGATAATCTTGAGTCATTTGTAGAAAAATGGATGCAGCTCACCTAGCTTTTGATAGCATCTTTAAACTCACTGATTATTTTTTTAAGTCCATTATCTGTTTAGTTATATCATCTTTGCGTTCACGTTGTTGATCTGTTGTCTCCTCTTTAATCATACATTATTCACCTATTTTGCTTTTCATTTCTGCCTCATCGATGCCCCATGGATGAGCTTTGGTGGATTTGGGAGTTTGGGAAGGCATTTTGTTGCCTTGTCTTCTCATGTTTCTATTGTGTATATGTGTGTGTGTGTGTGTGCGCGCGCGTGTGCGTGTATGTGCACTCATGCACACGCTGAGGGTTGAAGGCCTATTAGGGTAGGAAGACTTTGTTGCTGGTGTGGAGGCCTCTTTAGTGTCTGCTTTCCATTGATGCATTCTGGGTGTGGCTATCTATAGGCCAGAGGTGACAAACCTATGGCACGTGTTGTTTTTCTTTTAAGATAAAAGATATTAATGGAGATTTTTCTAAAGTAAAAATTTAGTATTCAGGTTTAATTGCTGTGTTGGCACTTTGCAATAAATGAGTGGGTTTGGGGTTGCAGTTTGGGCACTTGTCTCTAAAAGATTCACCATCACTGCTTTAGGCCTTTGCCTCTGTCCCAAGATCTGACCACATTCTTTAATTTGGGAAGTGAAGGGACCAGTGCAATTGGCCAGCATTGAGTTCTCTGGAAATGATCCTCACTAGTGTTGATGACACCAACCAGATATCTACATACAGTAAAAACTAATTAATTGCAACAAGTATGCTGCCACTGGCAGTTAGTAACAAAATCAACAATAATAAAATCAAAGACAAAAAGGAAAGAAGGGAAAGGAAAAATTATGAGAAAAAATGGAAACAAAGTCTTTGAAAATAGGGAAGGGTAGAAGGGGTGAAGGGAGCACAGGGAATGGGGAAAAAATAAGAACCAAGATACATCATATACAGGTACAAGCACCCAATGATAAATGTAGACAAACTGTATACCTAAAATGTACCAATAAAAGAATTTAAGCAAAAAGAAGACAAATTGGATATTGACCTAAGAACCAGTAAAAGTTACCACTGTACCACTCTTAGCAATAGGAAAAAGGTCTGTAATTATAATATAGTCACAAAGACAAACCAGATATTGACATACAGTAAATACCTACTAAATCCAACAAGTATACCACCATTAATAATAGAAAATAATTCAACAATAATAGCAGAGTCAAGTAAATATCTAAAGATGATTAATGCTTACTAATAATACTATTTAAAGATCGAGGTGTTGAGGAAGGCAGAAAAGAAAAAATAAAATTTGAAAAATAAAGGAAGATGAGAAAGAGAGAAGGGAGGTAAAGATCCTGTTAAGGAGTAAAAGGAAATTAATAGATAAAAGTAACAGAAAGAACAAAAGAAAGAAACACAAAGCAACATAAAACCTTCCCACCTGTCACCCCACCCCACCCCTCCAAAAAATGAGGTATAAAAGAAGTGAGTCATAATAATCAAAATAATTAAACGTGGCCATCTTATTACACTTAGGGAAGTGTAGTTGTGGATTTTTGGTTAAAGGTTTTTGCTGGTGTAAAAATGTTATTTTGGGCCGGGGATTTAGCTCAGTGGTTCTGCCACCTGCCTCGCAAGCACAGGGACCCGAGTTCGATCGCTGGAACCAAAATTTTTTTTAAAAGTTATTTTGAATATATTTTGAATATTAAGAGCAAAAGAAAGAATTTTTTGTACCCTTTTTCTTCATTTAATTGGAGTGAATTTCAGGTTTCAGCAAATACAGTGTAAATTTAAACCGTTAAGTGTTTATTGCTGAATAATGTATATATTTCCATTCCAAGAAATATAAATGAATGAAGTTGAAATAAATTCTTTAAAGTTTACTATATTAAAAAAAAAAGTGAGTCAAAAAAATCCTCTATGTTTTTGAATGACCTTTCCAGGGTCTGAGGGAGGAATTGGGACCTACCAGATACGGCAGAGGGATGGTGAGTCACTACTAAGACCTAGTCTGTTTCCACATTCACATTTTCGTGTGTGAATACTGAATCTTACTCTACCTTTCCTGTTAGGCATGGTCAGTCCATGGTGTTTGCCATAGGGCTATAAGTCATTCCATCTGCTCCCAGTTTTCATGCCCCTCTGTGTGCCACAAGTTAGAGCTTTCCTTCCCTAGCTTTACAACATGTGGGTTTGTGAGGTGCCCCCTCCCCACTCCAGAGCCCTATGTCTATACATCCCAAGCTGTGTCAGCCATCCAGACTGAGCTAGATGGGGAAAGTAAACAGACCACTGAGCTCTGTGTTGGATGTAGACAGTGGGCCTGAAAGCCACATATGACCAGCCTGATTTCTCAATTCACCTGGCAGGACCCTGGACTGTCACAGATGGAGCTTGCACTCAAGGGGGGTCTGTGTCTAGCCTGTTCCCTCTCCTTGGCTGTCTCTTGTAGCTGTTTCACACCCAGTCACTGTGGTAGAAGTGACCCAGAAAACCTGAAGTGTAGCTCTTTAGCTCAGTGTTAATCCTTTTCCAAAATGACTCTTGATTAATCACTCAGATATGTTAGGCACTACACCGGACTTCTTCTCCAACTCTGTTCTGCCATGCAGGAGTCACTTTTACAGTAAAACCCCATACTGCTTGTAGTTTACATTAGCTGTGGGCTTTTTGGGAGGCTAGAACTTCTGGCTTGGCCCATTATTTCTTCTTGGAGCTGCTGACCCTCTCCAGGCTCACCTTGTGTTACCAGAGACAGGACTCCCCTTGCCAGGAGCCAGTGTTAGCTTTCCAACCTGCTTCTTTTGTCCAGTTTGTCTGCAGTTTCTAGATTTCCTGTCAGCTGCCTTCTGATTTCCCAGAGATTTGTTCTTGTTTTCACCAAGTTGTTTTGGAAATGTCTCAGTTTCAGGTCCTGAAGAGGTTACATTTTGCTGCCATCTCTACTTTGCCATTTTTAATCCCCCCAGATGTTTTGCTAATTATTCCTTTTGCTTTTATTTTTCAGATACATCCCCAGAGATAATTCTAAAAAGCATGTTGAAGTATGGGATCCTTCTCCAGAAGAAATTATTTCACATGAAGTAAACAACTTAAGTCCAGTGTCTGTAAAATCTCTACCTAGTGAGATTTTCCAGTCTCTTTATAACAAGGAACTGCCTGTACATATCTGTAATGTCATATCTCCTGAGAAGATTTATGTTCAGTGGTTATTGACTGAAAACTTAGTTAAGAGGTATAATGAATATATAGGGAAAACATATAAAGTGCTTTGTTCCAAAGATCTAGAAGTCATAAACATAGAATTTTGAAAGTAACAAAATTATTTCAACTAAATAGTGTTTATTTAAAAGTATAAAATAGTGTTTCTGTTGGTTACTTTCACGATATGAGAATTTATTTGTTCAGAAAGTAATTACTGAGTACCTACTCCATGACAGCTTATGTTTAGGTGCTGAGGCTAACAGACAACTCTTGGCTGTCATGGAACTTAAATTTGGGTAAAGGAAACAATTATATATAAAACTTAGCATGTGGTGATGATGGTGATTGAGAAAAATACAGCATTTGGGAAGGTAGGTACTTTTAAGAGAAAGAACTCACAGAGGCAGTGACATTTGAAATGGGCCTCAGGAGGTGGGAGGGAATAACCCCCATAGGTAAGTTCATCTTAGGGTACAGTGCTACTTCACAGGCCTGTAGTGGATATATGCTTGGAACATTCAAGAAGGAACATGGTGTCCAGTTTGCCTGGAGTGGAATGACAGGGGGACAGTAGAAGACATGGTTAAAGAGTTCTAATAGAAAAGATTTAGAAAGTTAAACTTTTTTAATCCTTATATAGTTTAGAAGAAAAGATGATAACAGCTTATGAAAACTCAGAATGGAAGCCTATTAAATGGGAAACTGATATGCACTGTGCTGTTAAGATCCCAGATAAAAATCAGTGGCGAAGAGGCCAGATCGTCAGAGTGGTCACAGACACGTTGGTAGAGGTAAATGCAGCTGACATGGTATCGGGGAAATGAATTAATTCACTTTGAATTTTTCTCCTATGGTTATTTAATTTCTAATATGCTTTTCAAGTTGCAAAAAAAGTTTTTGGATTTTTGTCTTTCCATAGACTTAAAATTATTGTTTCCATAGGTCTTGCTCTATGATGTAGGTGTTGAACTAGTAGTGAATGTTAAATGTCTAAGAAAACTTGAAGAAGATCTGAAGACAATGGGAAGATTATCTTTGGAATGCTCTCTTGTTGATATAAGGTAGTTTTTAGCTCAGTGAATTAATTTTCTCCTTATTGAATATTATGATTTTAAATATTTTTGGATGAGTTCTTGTCAGTTTTAATTTTGCTAACATGTTCTGAAATTTTCATGAATCTGGTTAATTCAGGGTTTTAAGAAGAGATAAAGATAAATATTCGGAGCACATAAATTTAGTGGCATTAAGGAAATACAGATAATGAATATGAAAGTTATCTAGGTAAAACTTAAATGGTTGAATATTAAAAGCTTTGAGGAACAAAATCAGATAGAAATAAAATATATCTCATAAGTTTAGAATGGCATGGAAAGCTAAAATATATAAATTAACAGTTAGTGAATTCTAGGGGATTCTAGGAAAATGGCATGGCATAATTTTTAGTCTCCTGGAATTCCATTATTTACAGCTTGCATAGTAAAATTAAAGACTACATAGTCAACATCTGCAAGAAAAGTTGGTAAGAAGTGATCCCATGTGCCTCTAAATATCAGCAGTTGGGACACATTATCAAGCAGAACCCTTATGATAATCAGCATTATGTGGAAGGGAGGGGTGGAGAGCTGACCAGAGTTCAGGTGGCTCTGAAAATAGGAGTCAGCCACAGTATTTCATTGGAGCATGCAGGCTAATCTGAGAATGGAGTGATACAGGATGTAGTTCTGTATAGCAAACTAACTGCAGTACTATAATGTGTCATAGTTGCATGGTCCTGAAGCCTCTTTTTTAGCCATATAGCCTCTCCAGAGTAAACTGAAGCTTCTTTCTATGATCCCACACACACACACATTGAGGAAAAACTGCTGGGATTGGAGTTCAATTTGAGCAAGACAGGTGTGTAAATAAGAGAAAAGATCCAGATAGAAGTATGAGAAAGTAACAAAGAGGAAAGACTCTACTATGTAAGGCCGTATTTTCTGTCACTTTGGGAAAAAAGTGAGAATTCTAGAAATATGAAGCTAGAAGAGCAGTTGTGATCTACTTTTTCCTCATAAAAGCATAAGAACTTTTCTTTCACTTACAACAGCAAAAGAAAGGATTTCATTTATGTCCTATACAAACTACTATGAGGAAAAAGGGAAGAAGCCGTATAATATCCATAGAGGTAATGAAAATACACCAGAAAGACATGACAAGACATTGAAACTATAATCTGGCATTTCAGAATGACCTGAAAGAAATTTTGAAGATGATAGATGCTCTGAAAGAATCTAACACAGAATTTAAAAGCTCAAAAATAAGATTATTAAAGAAAACTTTGAAAAGACATGACATCACAGGAAAAATTAAAAATATTAGGACTGTAGACTAAACTACAAAAAATACAAAAGCAAGAAAACAATGAAAGCTTTATGAGAAAAAAAGGACAGTTTTTTTAAATTTAGAAAAAAATCCATATAATACAAAAGAAAATACAAAAATACAAAATATCTGGAATAGAACAAAAACAACAAAGACCCACCATAAATGTAGTAGGCATCCCAAAGAAGAAAACTAAATGGAATAGAACAAGGCAAATACTAAAAATGGCAATTCAGCTCCCTTGTTCACTTTGCTACCTTGTGCGCGTCACGTTGTTTCTGCTCTGCCATGCCTGTTTTCATCCCTACCTTGGAGTCAGCCGATTATGGACTGAGACCTCTACAAACTGATGAATTTTCTCTGTGTGAATTATGTCTCCATTTTAAAAAGAACACCTGAGTGAAACGCTGAGATCCTGGCAGGGAGCCACTGTCCGTCGCCCCTGTGTGGGACCACAGTCTCCATCTTTAGCCGCACTCAACCTCTGGGCAGGGAGGAAGTGCCCTGTCAACACAGCCCAAATGGAAGGGAAGGTTTACTAGCCATGGTGCCTGATGACAGGCAGGGCAAGACTCACCAGGGAGGAGATGCTGGATCTATTTGACTTCTGGATTAATTCTCCCTCATCAAATGTCCACTTCGGATCCAAGCATTGGGACATCAGGAGAGCCTGGGCTGTTCCTCCTGCATCCTAAGGATAGTTTGATCACCAGGATGAGGGGCAGGGAAGATCAGAAAATAGCTAGAATAGGAACTCATATATTCCGGTCTCTTGCCTCTGTGTCCTCTCTGTGGGGTTACTTTACTCCTTCCCTGCAAATCGAAGACTCTGGGAGACCTCTGTCTAATCCAGCTGAGGACAAGAGGCCAACAGAAACCCAGGGGACAGGTAGGAGAAACTGAGGCTCTGAAATCCAGCAGAGCAGATTTGCCAGAAGAAGCTTTCTTCAGCTGGGCCTCCTTCCATGATCCTGTATTGCCTGTTCTTTGCAGACCTTTTTGGTGGTGGTTGTCAGGGCCGACTGGTAGACTTCATGGGCAGATGTGTGGCCAGCTTGGAGCAGTCTATGCTACAGGGCTTGTGGCTCCCCCCAGGTACTCTGAGCTCCCAGGGCAGCTGAAGGGTGGGAGGCAGCAGAGTGTTTATGTGGGGGAGGTCCCATCCTCCAAACACATGTCCATGAGGGACCTGGGTCTCCTCCCTGTGAGTGGGGGCTGTGTGTTTCTAGCAGCCATCACTGGTTGCCCTGGAGACTGGCCAGTGCTTCCAAGGAAGAAACTCTTACGATGCTTCACCAACCCCTAAATTCCTGCCCATGCCTCCCCAGCACCCCTCTGCAGATGACAAGGTCCCTTGTATCCTTGTCTCTGAGGTGACAGGCCTCAGGTGGTCAGTTGGATCTAGAAAAGTCTAAAGACAGCAGAATCCCTGAAGGACTCAGATTCTGGGCAGATGAAGGAGATGGATCCTGGATCCCCCAGAGGACAGGATGGGCCCAGTGGGAGAGATGCGTGGAACAGAATGTTCCAACCCACAACCCACATGAACATGCAGTGAGGAGGTGCCTGCAGCAACACAAAGTGATGAAGCTACGAGACCTCCAGAACTCTGCCCCAGGCTGAAGTCCCAGGGTTCCAGGCTCCTCCTCCCCTCCCAAGCTTTATTTTCATCGCACTGTGGTCTTTTGTTTTAGGCTTTCTCTGGCTGCTGGAGCCCTCTCTGCCTGCTCCTGACGGGCCAGAAGCCCAAGTGCTATGTGGTGAGATAATTCCAACGCATGGTTCTACAGTGTTCCCCATGACCAGTTCCCTTTCTGTCTTCCCTCCATGTTGCAACACAGCCGGGGGCATTCATGGGAGGCTGAACATATGGGGTTGCCCAGTCTTGAACTTTCAGCCCCCCAAACTGGGAGCTAAAGAAGCCTGTTTTCTTTAAAATTCCCAGCCACGGGCATCTTGTTACATCAACAGAAAATGGACTAACCAGTCCCTCCTCCCCAGGGAGCTTAAATCTTGAGCCTCTGAGAAAGGGGGTTACTTCTGATTGAGGTTGATGGGTTCAACACTGACATTAAGTCCTACCCCAGCCCCTCTAAAATGACAGTGTGAAGGACAAGAAAATATACAAAACCCACAAAAATAATGAGACTCGGGCAGAGGATTATGCAATATCATTTTCCAGGCAGGAAGGCTGGTGGCTTAGTGAACAGAGGGAGCTGAATCACACACAGGCAGATGGAAGGACATGGAGCAAGTTGACTTACGTTGTTGACCCCCCCACCCAAATGCTGTAGAACTAGCAGCATCTCTCCACTGGAAATGCACATAAAGGAAGGACCAAAAAAGAAAAAGGATTGGCCAAGTCTGTTTAATTACCAACTAGTTTGAAAAGTTCTACCATCACAAACGCCTACACACAAATATGTATATAGCTTTGTTCATTATTACCCCAAACTAGAAGCGCCCAAGATGTCTTCCAACAGGTGAATGGATAAACTGTGATACATCCTTATACGATCAAATAGTATTTGGTAATGTAAAGAAATGAGCTACCAAGCTTGAAAAGACATGGATCAATTTAGAATGCATATTGCTAAGTGAAAAAGAAATGACAGTTCAAGAAAGTGAATGAAAGTTTGTTTTAACCTTTGTATTGAAAAGGCATGCTGCTGATCTAGGAAAATCAATCGAGAGTGGCTAACCCTGAAAGACATAGTTTAGTAAAATAATTGGCTGGGAGAAGGTAAATAACAGTCATCACTGATGGCCTAAATGTATGCCAGGAGATGTCAGAGACCAGAGGAGTATTGAGGCCTAATTGGCCTCCCCTGTGAGCACAAAGGAGAAAGGCTGTGCTCAGTGGTGATGGCAAATTGCAGGGTCTAGGGAAAAGTTAGGACATCCGAGGTGAGGGTGTTTACCGGAGTAAGTACTAATGGATATGGGAAAGCAGGAGGACCTTGTGCTGCTTTAATTGCTTGTGGTTGTGTTGGGTGAATAAAGGCAAGGTGAGCCAGAGGCTAGGAGCTCCTCTGCCTACTTAGAGGCAAGACCCCCCGGCATCTTAAACTGACTCCATGTCTTATTCATCCTCATTCAGCCCCCAAGTGAGGAAGAACAAAAAAATAGGCCTTTGTCCTAGAACAAGCCTGGGCCGGTGGGTCAGCTACACATGACACCCCAACATAGGGCTCAGGCCTAAGGCTCAGTTACAAGAACATAATGGAGAAGAGTCTTAAATACTTAAGGTGGCAAACACACATATATATGTTTATACATGTGTATATAGCCAAAGTGACCAAAAAGACACAAGAGACTTTGACCCCAGGGCTTATGCTTAACACTACATTTATTTCACCTATAAAATTAATATTAATTGATCTGATCATTAGGGTAATATATAATACACAAAGCAGATAAGGCATAATTTCAAAAATGAGTTTGGAGAATGAGTATTAAAAATTGAATGAGCTTCCTGTGTATCTTAGTACAGTAAGTCCCCAACTTAGGAATGAGTTCTGTTCCGAGAGAACATTTTTAAGTAGGATTCATTTACGTCCGATAAAATGAGTCTTGTACTATACCTGTGAAAGTTTGCAAATCGGATGTTTATAAGTCAGGGACTTACTACAGTATTAACTAGGAGTAAGCGTATGTTACAGGTTATGTCTACATGGCTCCTCAGCCTCGTGAGCTCAGGTGGGACTTTAGGGAATGACTGGATCAGGGTGTATCATACTGGATCATGGGTTTGTGATATTGGATTAGTCCACTAATTGGTTTAGCACAGTTCTGGATGTGGATAATGGATTTACTGAAGAGGGAAGACCCACCCTGAGTGTGAGTGGCACCAACCAGTAGGCATGTGCCCTGGATGAAAGAAAAAGAAAAAGAAGGGAGGCTCGCTGCTTCCTCCTGGCTGTGCCACAAACTGTTTCTCCTCTGTGATGCCCCTCTGCCATGCTGCTCTGCCTTGGAGGCACCCAACTATGGACTGGAACCTCTACAAACTGAGCTAAAAAATAAATCTTTCCTCCTTTAACTTGTGAGTGTTGGGTATTTTGTCCCTAAGACAGAATACTTCTAGTAAGATATTATAGAAAAGAAACATTGATTCAGCTTTAAAATGATGTTAACTTTTTTTTTTTGGTATTGGAGATTGAACTTGGGACCTTGTGGTTGTGAGGCAGGCGCCAGAACCACTGAGCTAAATCCCCGGCCCAATGTTAACATTTTATATAAACAAGTCAATAAAAATATACGGAAAATTAAATCAACTCCGTACAGTGGTGGTATTCCCTCTTGAAGTTTCTCTTCAAGAGATTTTAAAACAGCAAGTTGGGCTTGGGGGGCGTAGCTCAGAGGTAGAGTGCTTTCTTAGCATGTACAAGTCCTAGAGTTCAATACCTCCTACTGGAAAACAAAAAACAGCTGTTTGTTCTTTCTGGGCTATATCCTAAGGATAAAAATTACTTGTCCTTCCCCAGGAAAATCAGCAAGTGTTGTCATTAATTCCAAAGTTGGTTATAGTGTTGTTATTCTAAAGCTATTATATGTGTATTGTGGGCTAAGTCAAAAGTGTTATGTACATCTCATTAAGAACTGGTACAATTGATGACAAAGATGTAAAATTAAAGCTCATTTCCTCTGTAATCCTAATTTTAAATTAGAAGAATCAGTACAATCTCTTGAAATACAAATACAGATTTGGGGGGTTTTTTGAGCAAGGTCTTTACATACTATATAACCCACGCGGGTCTCAAACTTGTGACAGTCATCCTACCTTAGCCTCCCAAGTACTGGGATTATAGACATGTACCTGACTTGATATTTTGTTTTTAAAAAACATAGGTTTTAACTTGATAGCATGAATGACATAGTATCAGTGAGCTACTCTGGTGCCATTTTCCACTTTAAAAAAAAAATTAGTACTTTTTAGGAAAATATCTGATCCCAGGTCTTAGAAAGGAAATGTATAATACAAGCCTAGAGGTTCTTCCAAAGATAAGACTACAATTAGCAAAAAAGAAGAAAGCTATGAAAAATTATTGGAATTATGACAAAACAACTCAATAGCGCATCAGAATAAACTTCAGCTAACCACAGATGGGAGAGTTTGAGCACCAGTAGGATGGCAGTTGTATCATGATTAAAACTCAAAGATTGCCTTCAGAGAGTTCTAATGAACTGTCTTTTTGTTCTGAATACTGGAAAATAAGGGAAATACACATTTGTTTTGCTTTTCCTGTACAAAATATATTTCGGGTTAAATAACTGGTAAGAGAAAGTTGTTCTAAGTACTCCAAATGAAACCCAAAGGAGTAGTATCAATATACTATTATTTAAAATCCTGAATAAACTAAAGGATCTGTCAGTAACTGCAAATATCATGAGAGAACCAGGCCTTGTGTACCCCTTAATGGATGTACTTATTTTGAATAGTTGAGAAAAGAAAACCTGGATAGGATCAACCTAACTATGAAAAATGCAAAGGACAGAGGAACATTTTTTACACCATGGGAATATAGTCTGCTAAATTCAAACAAACCTTGGAAACTGCAGAACAAATGACTCATTTTTTTCAACAAAAAATTGTAGGAAGTGAGATAAAAGGTCGATTCAAGGAATGTGTCAGCAATCCATCATCTGTGCATTTGTTTTCTTTCGTACTACAAACTATTTTCAGAACATCAGGAAAAGGCAAACTTCAGACAATTCATATTAAGGAATAAATAATTTTGAAAATTGTAATGATGATACTGTGGTTATGTTTATTTTAAAAGACTTACCTTTTAGGCTGGAAGCGATCGCACATGCCTGTCATTCCAGCCCTGAGGAGGATAAAGCAAGAGGATTATGAATTCAAGGCCAGCCTGGGCAATTTAGACCCTGTCTCAAAAAAAAAAAAAAAAAGATCTTTTTGGAAATCCAAACTAAAATCTTTATAAATGAAATTGTGTGACCATTAATCCTTACATATCAACTTCATGAGATTAAGAAACACCTAGAAGCCTAGCAGAGGGCTAGGGATTTAGCTCAGTGGCATAGCCCCTGACTTGCAAGCACAAGGTCCCCGATACAAAAAAAAATGAAAAAAGAAATACCTAGCAGATTAGTAAAACATGCTCCTGGGTGTACCAGAGTGGGTCATGGAAGTGTGGTCTTGCACACTGTATGTGGACCCTCACCAATTCCTCCCTGGCATTGTGTCGCTGCTCTGCTTCATGGCCCTCATGAACTAAGCAGCTTAACTCTGTCCTGCCTTTACACCAGGATGTTTCTAACTTGGAGCCTGCCAACCACATACTGAATCTTCTGATACCATGAGCTAAATTAAATCTCTCCTGGGCCAGGGATTTAGCTCGGTGGTTCTGGCACCTGCCTCGAAAGCACAAGGTCCCCAGTTCGATCTCTGGTACCAAAAAAACAAAACAACAAAAAAATCCTCCTCTAACCACTTACCAGTCCAATTATTTAAATATAGAATGACCAAAAATTGCATTTTTAATGAAGTTTTAAAAGATAACAAAGTATAAAAACGACAATTTTATCCAATTTATTCAATACAAGAATCAACTCGTTGAAATGACACCTGCCCAAGTGATGCTCGGATAGTATATTAATGCACTGGCCGAGTGCCACTTGGGATAAACTGTTAAGTGATTAATGTACGGGTGCCAGATATTTTGTCCCAGCAATGGGAAAGCAATTGATACACACAATGTGATACCTGGATCTTGCTTCAAAAATTAGAAGTAGATATTTGAGGATACAGATGCAATTTTATTTATTGGTCATGTACTGAAAATTGTCAAAGCTGAATGAAAGATTGTATTATATGGTTTTTGTATATGTTTGAAAACTGATAACTTTTTGATGAATTAGCCAGATTTTTTCTTTTTTCTTTTCTTTTTTTTTTTTTTTTTGGTACTGGGGATCGAATTCAACTTTGCCCTTGCGAGGCAGGCTAGTGCCACTGAGCTAAATCCCTGGCCCTTCTTTTTTTAATTAGTACATTTGCAGTATAATAATGATTACATTCATTTTGGAGAGTTGGGACATGTACATAACATGCCTTAATTCTTTTTACTGCCCCCTCTCATACCCTCCCCCTGCCCTCCCTCCATCCCTAGATCCCCTTCACATTTGTGAAAGATCTAGTTCCCTGTTTCATATTATTTCTTTTATTTTGCTCTTTAGATTACTTATATCTTGGGTTTCTCATAGAAGAGAAACTGACATATTTAAGCTTGTGTGAGTGATTTATTTCATTTTCCACCTGTTTTCCTACAACTAATTCAAATTTATCCCTCTTCATAGCAGAGTGGTATTCCATGGTGTATAAGTACTGCAATTTCTTTATCTGTTCACCTATTGATAGACATATTAGCCACTTCCGAGATTTAGCTCTTATGCGTTGTGCTGCTGTAAACATGCTTATGCATGTATCAGTGTAATGTCTTTAACTCTTTCGGAACAATACCCAGAATGAATGAGTGAATGAATGGTTTTTATAAACTGTTGAGATTTATATTTATGGGTAGTTGCTTGAATTCAATTTGAATTCTAGAAAACTCCCAAAAGTGAGCAGTAGAGTCATCACAAAGACACTTTTTTTTCTTTTCCATTAAATATTTCTGGAATGCCTTCTGTGTACCAGGACCGTGCTAGACACTAGAGGATGTAATGATGAGAAAGTACATCATCTTTCTTCTCTCGTAGCTTATAGTCTAGTTGACATATATAAGACATATGATGATGATAATTTCCTTAAATATACCTACTCTTTGGGGTCTTCAGTGTAGTGCAGAACAGATATATGTAAATAAGTTAGCGTATAATATGCACCCAAAGTAGAAGGATGAACAAAAAAGGCTGTGAAAATGGAAAAGGAAACTATGATGATAACATGAGTTCATATTCAAATTTATGTATTTAATTGGCTCAAACTATGTTTATGTATAAGATTTCTTGTACCTATGTATTTATCCTATGCTGTTTGTTATTTTATAAAATAAGTTGTCATTGTTTGTTTTAGACCAACTGGTGGGAGTGACAAATGGACAGCAACAGCTTGTGACTGTCTTTCATTGTACCTCACTGGAGTCGTAGCAACCATAATCTTACAGGTGGGTAGTGAGGTAAACAGGTACATAAGGTATATATTATTTCATTAATGTTTTCATCAGTTCAGTTTATTTTCTCATTGAAAAAAATGACATAAGCCCTTTGAATTTTGTTGCAAAGTTTGTTCGTCTCATTTCAAACTGTAATGCCTGTTTGATGATATACCACAAATTACTTTCCACAGTAATATACTTAATTTGATGATTTGCATGTAAAAATACAATATGTATGCAAGAGTATATTTATGAAGGCTTTGCTATTCTTTTGTTAATGTGGAAAATTAGGATTCTAGTGAACTTGAAATTAGCTGTATATTGGTAAATAATTGTATATATAAATACAGATTTGAGAAGAGGCATATATCTTCAGAGTACTTAAAAATATTTGCTTTTAGTTCTTTTTTCTAATTTAAATATATTTTACTGAATTAATGATTTAAATTCTCATAACTCATTTTTCCATATTACCTTTTTCTGTGGGCACTTTATGAATTTTTCCATGTGAAGTAGAGTATATGTTTTAACAGTTATTTCTCGCTTTTTGTAAAGGAAAAAAGGCACACCCTGAAAAGTATATTTTGATTATATAATGTACACTGTAGGGGAAGAGAGAAAATTGTTAACTGGTAGTAGGCATCTTTTTCCCCCTATTCAGGATGGAAATTTTTTTCATTTGTTGTTTTTTTGGTAAGACTACCCTGATATCAAGGTCTTCCTGATACATTTCACAAAACAGGTATTTTTCCCCTTTGATTCTTCTGTGCTATTGTCATTCTTTCCTTCTAATGTATTAGTAACAAAGTAACTTTACTCAGTTGGAAATTTTTTTCTTACTTAAAGGAATGTAGAAGAAATGCCTGTGAAGAGTACATTCTTTATAAGAAATTTTTTGTGTGTCATACTTACTGAGCTTTTAAATCACTGCAGGAGAACAATACAACATGGCCATTACCTGTGAAAATTTTCTGCAGAGATGAAAAAGGAGAGCGTGTTGATGTTTCTAAACATTTGATTAAAAAAGGTTTGGCTTTGAGAGAAAGAAGGTATAGGCTTTTTAAAATTTTTTTTGATACCGGTTTGTGATGGATGCTTCCTGTTTATTTGCATAAATCTTTATTTGTGCTTCCAAATAAGAATTGCATTTTATTTGCTCTTAAACTATAAAGGAGTTTATAAACTTAATTCCTAAGGAACCAGCTCAGAAACACATTCTTTCAGAAATGTTCATTTCTTTATTCCATACCAACTATTGTATACCTAAACCCTTTCTTACATACTGCCTTTTGTACTTTCCCTTTTCCTTTGGCATTCGTATTCTAAAACAAAGAAAAAAAGGAACAGTACAGTGAGTGCCAGATGTGAGCCCTTTGGCATCCTTTGCTTAGACAGGAATGTTTGAGCTTATGTTGAAAATTCCGGTTGGTATTTACAATATGTATATGTGTGTAGCCAATGAGTGCCAAAAAGTTAATTGAACAATATTCACATCTAAGGATCAGTTCAAGGTGCTAAGTTTCATATTGAGCAGCTTTGTCAGGGGCTCGGGGAAGAAGGATTGGGGTATTGCCATGGCCATAGCGTGTTCCCTTATCTGCCCTTCTAGGTTAGCACACACAGTTTCCTGGTAACCACTTTGTACCATACAAGGACAGATTTCTTTAGATGTAGTTGGCTTTAGAACCCCCAAACCTGTAAAATAGAAAAAGAATGAGAAATCAGAAACAAAATGAGGCCAGGTGTGGTAGATGGGTTGGAGTTGTCTGAGCATTGGTACACAGCCAGGCATCACATCCATCTGCCTCTCTTGGGGTTAATTTGCTTTAGGTTAAAATAATTCCATTATAGATGAAATGACTTAAAGTGAAAAATTCTTCCAAGTTTATACTACTGACATCCACTGATTGTGAAGTTTGGGGGTTTGTTTTGTTTTTTACTGCTTTAATAGTACCACAAGCTATCTTTTATATAGAGAGAGATATATATAAAATAACCTCCAGTACCTCAAAATATGAGTAATGATAAGGCTTTAAAACATAACTTATTTAATGTAAGGTCATCAGGGGCCCTACTATTCCAAGATAACTAGTGTTCTTAACTGTATATCCTTCTATTGGTACATTTTAGGTATACAATATAATGACATTCATCACTGGAAATTTGCACCTTTACATAGTCTCTCTTGGTTCTTACTTTTCATCCTTCCCCTGCCCTCCCTTCAACCCCTCCATCCCTCCCTATTTGCAAAGACTGTTTCCATTTTTTCATTTTCTCATATTAATTCCATTCCCTTCTTTCCTTTCCCCTACCCCTCCCACTTCCCCTTCTCCTTTGCCCCTTTTCTTCCTATTCCACATTATCTATTATACCTTTTAGTCCTTATTTACACTTTCAGTTTCTCACACTAGAGAAACTATTTGGTATTTACACATGTGTGTCCTATTTATTTCACAAGAGTATCGGCTCAGGGCCAGGGGTTTAGCTCAGTGGTTCCACCTCCTACCTTGCAAGCGTAAGGACCCAAGTTCGATCCCTGGTACCAAAAAAAAAAAAAAAAAAAAAAAAGAGAGAGTATTGGCTCAGTATGCATCCATTTAGCAATAAATATCTCTAATTTCTCATTTTTGATGGCTGAGTAGTACTCCATTTTATTAAACCACATTTTCTTTATCCAGTCTCCAGTTGATGGGCATTTGGGCTGTTTCCAAGTTTTAACTATTACAAACTGTGCTGCTATGAACATGAGTGCACATATATCATTGTGGTATGATTCTTTTAATTCTTTGGGAAAGATACCCAGCAGGGGAATAGCTGGATCAAATGGGACTTCCAGTCCTAGTTCTTTGAGGTATCTCCATACTGATTTCCACAGTGGTTGCACCAGTCTACACTCCCACCAGCAGTGGATCAGTGTTCCTCTTTCCCCACAGCCCCGCCAGCATTGGTTATTGGTTGATTTCTTCATAGCAGCCATTCTTTCTGGGGTGAGGTGGAATCTCAGCATTGTTTTCATTTACATCTCTCAAATGACCAGTGATGTTGAAAATTTTTTCACGTATTTATTTGCTGTATGTACTTATTTGTCTGAGACATGTCTACTCATTTCAGATGCCCATTTTTGGATTGGGTCTTTAAATTTGGGAGGTCTGATCTTTTTAAGTTCTTTATAGATTCGAGATAGTAGACCTTTATCTGAGGGACCACTAGTGAAAATTTTTTCCCACATTGTGAGTTGTCTCTTCACCCCACTGGTGGTTTATCTTGCTGTGCAGAAGCTTTTTAGTAAGAAGAAATTCCACTTGTTGGTTGTTTGCGCTAGTTCACAGGCAACTTAGGTTTTGTTCATAAAATCTTTTCCTACACCAGTGTCTTCAAGAGTTCTACCTTACCTCGGTTCCAGCTGGTTCAGCATTTCTATTTTAATATTTAGATCTTTAATCCATTTTGATTTTAGTTTAGTGCATGGTGAGAGATATAGGTCTAGTTTTAATCTTTGGCAAGTTGAAACCCAATTTCTCCACCATTTATTAAAGAGGCTATCTTTCCTCCAGTGAGGGTGTTTGGCTCCTTTGTCAGAGATGAGGTGGCTGAGTGTGTCTGGAGTTGTTTCTGCATCTTGTAATCCATTCCACTGGTCCTCAGTTCTGTTTCTTTGCCAGTACCGTGCTGTTTTTATCACAGTAGCTTTGTAGTATAGTTTCAGGTTGGGGGTTGTAATACCCCCCGCCATGTCTCTGTTACCTAGAATTGCTTTTGGTATTCTGGGTCTCTTCTTGTTCCAAATGAATTTTTGGATTGTTTTGTCAAGGTCCATGAAGTATGCTGCTGGGATTTCAATTGGAATTGCATTGAATCTATATAGCAGTTTTGGAAGTATGGCCGTTTTCACCATGTTTATCCTTCCTACCCAGGAAAAGGAGATGTCTTTCCATTTTCTGATATCATCTTCAGTCTGTCTTTTCAGAGTGGTATAGTTTTGAGAGAAGAGGTCTTTGATTTCTTTCATTAGGTTGATTCCTAGGTATTTCAGGTTTTTGGACGCTATTGTGAAAGGAATTGTTTGCCCTATTTCTCTCTCAGTGAGTCTGTGGTTCATGTAGAGGAAAAAGGTACTGATTTTTGTGTATTAACCTTGTATCCAGCTACTTTACTGATTTTGGTTATAAGGTCTAGAAGACTTTTGGTGGAGTTCTTGGAGTCTTCTATATAGAGCATCATGTCATCTGCAAATAATGACAATTTGACTTCTTCATTTCCTATCTTTATTCCTTTTATTTCTTTCTCTTGTCTAATTGCCGTGGCTAATGTTTCCAAAACTGTATTGAACAGGAGTGGTGTTAGTGGACATCCTTGTCTTGTTCTGATTTGAGTCTGAAGGATTTCAGTTTTTGACCATTTAGTATGATATTGGCTGTTGTTTTTTCATAAATGGCTTTTATCAGATTGAGGTAGAGACCATCTATTCCAATTTTTTGTAGGGTTTTTATCATAAATGCGTGTTTGATTTTGTCAAATGCTTTGTGTACATCTATTGAGATGATCATATGGTTTTTGTCCTTGGCTCTAATGATATAGTGTATTACATTGATTTATTTGTGTATGTTGAACCATCCCTGTATCCTTGGGATAAATTCCACATGGTCAGGGTGTATGATCTTCTTGATGATCTTCTGCATTCTGTTTGCCAGTATCTTAGTAAGGATTTTTGCATCTATGTCCATTAGTGAGAGTGGCCTATAGTTCTCCTTTTCAGTTGGGTCTTTCTCTGCTTTGGGGATCAAGGTGATGCTTGCTTCCAGGAATGAATTTGGGATTATTGCTTCCCTTTCAATTTCATTGAAGAGTTTAAACAGAGTGGCAGCAGTTCCTCTCTACATGTCTTGTAGAATTCAGCAGTGAAGCCATCAGGACCCGGACATTTCTTAGTTGGTAAGTTTTTAATTATGTTTTCAATTTCATTGATTGATATTGGGTTGTTTAGAATTTTTAGGTCTTCTTTGCTCAGCTTTGGTAATTCATATATATCTAGGAATCTGTCCATTTCTTCTGTGTTGTCCATCTTATTGGTGTGTAGGTTCTGGAAGTAGGTATTGATGATCCTCTGGATTTCTGCTTGGTCTGTTGTAATTTCATCCTTTTCATTCCTAATTGGATGGATTTGGGCCTTTTCTTTCCTTTTTCTGATAAGATTGGCTAAGGGTTTGTCAATTTTGTTGATTCTTTTGAAGAACCAACTCTTGGCTTCATTGGTGTTTTGTATTGTTCTCTCAGTCTCCATTGCATTGATTTCTGCCCTGATCTTTATAATTTCCTCCTTTCTATGGGCTTTGGGTTGTCCTGCTCTTCTTTTTCTAGAAGCTTGAGGTTCAGCATCAGGTTGTTCAACTGAGCTCACTCTGTTTTCCTAATACGAGTATTCACTGCTATGAATTTCCCTCTTAAAACTGCTTTCATTGTGTCCATAGATTCTGATATGTTGTATTGTCATTGTCATTTAACTGAAGGAACTGCCTGATTTCTTCTTTAATTTCCTCTGTGACTCATTGGTTATTCAGAAGTGTGTTGTTCAATTTCCATGTGTTTATGAAATTTTTGCAGTTTCTTTTGCTGTTGATCTCCAATTTCATCACACTATGGTCTGATAATATACAGGGAATAACTTCAATTCCTTTGCACTTACCTAAATATGTTCTATGAGCGAGGATGTGATCTATTTTGGAGAATGACCCATGTGCAGCTGAGAAGAATGTGTATTCTGATTTTGTGGGGTGAAACACTGTGTAAACATCTGTTAAGTTCATTTGTTCAAGAGTTCGATTGAGTTCTAGTATTTCATTACTTATTTTTAGTCTAGTTGATCTATCTATTTGTGACAATGGGGTGTTGAGGTCCCCCACTACTATTGTATTAGTGCTTATATGATTTTTGATGTCTGTTAGTATTTGTTTTATATAGTTGGGTGCACTAGTGTTTGGTGCATAGATATTTATGATTGTCATCTCTTCCTGTTGGATTGTTCCCTTTACAAGGATGTAGTGTCCTTCTTCATCTCTCTTAATCAGTGTTGGTTTGAAATCCACTTGGTCTGCAAAGAGGATAGCTACTCCTTTTTTTGGGTTCCTGTTGCATGGAGCATTGTTTTCTACCCTTTAACTTTCAGTCTATGAGTTTCTTTTTGAATTAAGTGTGTTTCTTGTATGCAGCATATTGTTGGATCTTACTTCTTGACCTATTCTGCCAGTCTGTTTCTTTTGATTGGTGAATTGAGACCATTAACATTGATGGTTATAACTGATAACGTGTTGAGTTATCATTGTCATGACTTTTTCTTTTTGTTGGATTCTCCCCCTTTGCTTTTAATTTCTTATTGTGCCCGGTGGATTCATTCTGCTGGGCGTCCTGGGGTTGTGATCCTCATTGTCTTTTCCTAGGTTTTTGTCTTAAATTTTTTGGAGTGCTGGTTTGGTATTCATAATGTTCCTAAGATGCTCTTTATCATGAAAGTATCTTATTTCACCATCAATTTTGAAAGATTGCTTTGCAGGGTAAATCAACCTGGCTTGGAGGTTGTTTTTCTTTAGGGTTTGAAATATGTCACTCCAAGCTCTTCTTGCCTTGAGGGTTTGCATTGAGAAGTCTGCTGTGATTTTGGTGGGCTTTCCTCTGTATGTGATTTGTTTTTTTTTCTCTCACTGCTTGTAGAACTTTGTTCTTCTGTTGAGTTTCTGGAATCTTAACAATTACATGCCTATGTATACATTTTTTTTGATCAAGGCTATTTGGAGTCCTATATGCCTCACTTATCTGTATGTCAAGTTCTTTTCCCCTGCTTGGGAAGTTTTCTGCCATCACTTCTGTGAACAGTTTTTTTATGTCATCTGAATTCTCTCTTCTTTCTTCATTGACTCTGATCAGTCTTATGTTATTCTTCTTTGCATCGTCTAGCAGCTGCTGGATTGATTTCTCGTGGTCCCTTACAATTTTAAAGCAATTTTTCTTTTCCTGGTCACTAATTACAATCTTATCTTCTATATCTGAAATTCTGTCCTCACATTGGCTCATTCTGCTGCATAAACTTTCAATGAAATTTTTAATCTGGAAATTTGTTTGCATCTGTTTTATGGATTCCATTTGTTTCCTATGTTGGGATTCCATCCCGTTCCTCAGTTCCTCTGTTTTTTTTTATCTGTGTCCTCTCTAGATTTACTAATCATGTCTTGCTCTGTGGGCACAATCTCTGCTGTTATGTGAGAAATTATTTCTGATTTCATTTTTTCCAGATCCTCTTTTGTTGCCAGTTCAGGGAGTCCAGGTGGTTAAGTATCAGAGTGTTCCATCTCATTTCCCTTTGGGGCTGCTGTAGGAGACCTGGAAGTCTGGTTCTGAGGCTTGTGTATGTGTCTTCTCATTTCACTGGGGAGAGGGTTGCTCCTGGTGCCCACGTGGCTCACCTCTGCTGGGAGCGGTGGTAGGTTGGCCTGCAAGCCTCCTATTCTGCACTGGGAGCTGTACCACAAGCTATCTTAAGGGGCATTGAGTTGAGGCTGATTCATCAGTGTTTATCTCCCACTAAAAAGTACAGGAAGTTAGAAGAAACAAAACGTTGCTGTGATTCTGTTAAAACACAGCCCGTGTTAATATTGTCTTCTAGGATTTTATTGTTTTGCACAACAAGCATACTTCCTTAAGTGAAAAAGTAATATGAGGTAAAACATTTAATTAGCATATTACCACCAACACTTAATATCTGAATATTACTTTATTGTTCTGTTTTATTTTTTGGTACCAGGGATCAAACTTGGGACCTCGCGCTTGTGAGGCAGGTGGTGGAACCACTGAGCTAAATCCCTGGCGCTACTTTATTGTTTTTTAAGAGACTCATAATCTCTTTGTATTCTATAAGTGTTGATAATTTGCCACATATGTATGTTTTAACTGTGGTCTAAAGTAGTATTGACTTGTATTTTCCAAGTTGGTTTCCAAAAACCAACTTGAAGTTATTGTATTGATAAATTAGTATCAACTTGAAGGTGTGTATATAGTACTTGGAATATACTTCTTAGGAGATTTTATGAGAGAAAAGCATGTATGTATGAGATAGTTTAAAACATTTACCTTTTTTTCATCAGTCTCCTTTACAATTCAAAGTAATTTTAATTATAAGAAATTACAACCATTTTCAAGTAACAGCATAATCTAGTGTATCCTAGAGTAGAGTTAAATATCTTCTTTAAATGTTAGCTATGTTTGAAGGATTTTTTTATGCTGTTTTCCTAGATTTTTATATTTTCTCCTGTTTAGATGTGGTTTGTTTTGGTTTTTTTTTTTTTTGATGTTACAGAATTATTAAATCAGATACTATCCACTCATCTGAGAAGTCTCTGCAAATTCCCATGGAACAAAGAGATTCGGTAGTTACTAAATGTATTAAAATTAACTTTGACACTGACCAAAAGGCTGCCGATATAATCAGTGAACACAGAGTATCTGAATGTAAGGAGAAAATTTCAGAACCAAGAGCTGGATGCTATAAACCACCAGTTATTCCTGACAAGAAAGTATTCGAGGCAATAGTCAGCTGCATTGGTGATGATGGAACTGTATTTGTAGTTCCTAAGTTATCAGGTACAATTTTTGGCTTTTTATTTTGTTTGGTTTTGGTTTCAGTTTTTGCAGTACTGCGATTGAACCCAGGGCTTGCACACTAAACTGTATCCCCAGCCTTTTATAAAAAAATTTTGAGACTGGGTCTCACTAAGTTGTTAAGTTGTCCAGTCTGGGCTCGAACTTGCAATCCTTCTGCCTCGGCCTTTCATAGTGATGGAAATGCAGGCGTGCACCACCACACCTGCAACATTTTTATATTATGAAGGATTTCTCAATGACAGTGGACCTAGCAACTCAAGTTCTCTAGGAAGATAGACACAATTGGGAATACTTGGAAAGTAATTAACCACTTTGAACCTCATTTTCAAAGGGTTTTTAGAAAGATTGAATGATTTCACTTAATGCATGCAAAGTACTTCTTTTTTTCTTTTGGTTTTTGAAGTACTGGTGATTGAACCTGGGTTTTCCTTTTCTCTTTTTCTTCTTTCCTTTTCTCTTTCAGCCTCTTCCTCCTCCTCCTCCTTTTTCCTTCTCCTTCTTATCCTCCTTTTCCTTCATCTATCTTCTTTCTTTTTCTTTCATCTTCCTTCTTTTTTTAATTAAGTTTATTGGTACATTTTAGGTATACAATATGATGACATTCATCATTGGGAATTTGTACCTTTACATGATATATCTTGGTTCTTATTTTTTCCCCATCCCCCTGCCCTTCCTTCAACCTCTCCACCCCTCCCTATTTACAAAGACTTTGTGACTGTGGTATGATTCTTTTAATTCTTTGGGGAAGATACACAGCAGGGACTAGCTGGGTCAAATGGGACTTCCAGTCCTAGTTCTTTGAGGTATCTCCTTACTGATTTCCACAGTGCTTGCACCAGGCTACACTCCCACCAGCAGTGGAGCAGGGTTCCTCCTTCCCCACAGCCCCACCAGCATTTGTTATTGGTTGATTTCTTGATAGCAGCCATTCTTTCTGGAGTGAGGTGGAATCTCAGCATTGTTTTCATTTGCATCTCTCGAATGACCAGTGATGTTGAACATTTTTTCATGTATTTATTTGCTATTTCTGCTTCTTTGTCTGAGAAATGTCTGTTCATTTCAGATGCCCATTTTTGGATTGGGTCTTTAAATTTGGGAGGTCTGATTTTTTTTAAGTTCTTTATAGATTCTAGAGAGTAAACCTTTGTCTCAGGAATAGCTGGTAAAAATTTTTCCCACATTGTGGATTGTCTCTTCACTCTTGGTCGTTTCTCTTGCTGGGCAGAAGCTTTTTTTTTTTTTTTGGTACTGGGGATCGAACTCGGGACCTTGCATTTGCAAGACAGGTGGCGGAACCACTGAGCTAAATCCCCAGCCCAGCAGAAGCTTTTTAATAAGATGAGATCCCAGTTGTTGACTCTCTGCTGGCTCCCATGCTACTGAGGGTTTTTTTCATGAAACCTTTTCCTACGCCAATGTCTTCAAGAGTTCTACCTAACCTCTCTTCCAGCCAGTTTAGTGTTTCTGTTTTAATATTTAGATCTTTGATCCATTTCGATTTTAGTTTAATGCATGGTGAAATTATCAAAGATTATTGAAAAATGGTAGTTTTCCCAGGTGATTTATATTTTTAATATTTTATTCAGAATTCAAGCTATTAAAAATGATGAATGAAATTCAAAGCAGTTTAAAATGTCTGGGTCTTTTGGAACCTTATTTCTGGAAGAAGGGCGAACCTTGTGCAGTGAGAGGACCTGATACTATGTGGTATCGAGGCAGAGTAATTGAAGTTGTAGGTGGCACTATCATGGTAAGTCTAAAATTCTTCTGTGACTCTTCAGTGTGAGTGCCAGAGCATTAAGGAGTTTTTAAACATCTGTACACATGAAAACTTGGTTAAAAATAGGGCTAGAAAAAACATAAGCATAGGGATGTACCTCAGTGATATAGCACTCATGGTTTAATCTCTAACTGGCAAAAAAAAAACAACAGTCAAAATAATCCATTAATCAGTTCAGTCATACAGAAGGATCAGTCAGATACATTTCAGATGTATTTTTTTCTAATAATTATCTTTCTTTTCAAATCTGAATAGAAATAGTTCCATGTAGGGACTTGTCCAGTGGTACCTTAAAAGATGGACTACTTAGTTGTGATACACTTAGTTTCTTAAAATGACTTCTTTTCAGATATGTTAAAGAGCTCCTTACAAACTTGTTTAGGGCCCATCTATGTTTTTCAGGGTAAGGACTAATTTACCTTTCCAGAATAGTAGGGTAGCACTCAAATTTCATTAAAAATCATTAAAAATAACTGCATGCATTGAAAAATGAATATATAAAAACATAAAAATGAAAATACCTTTATTTACATGTATTTACTAAGTAAAGCAACAAATTTAATGATGTATTTCATCAGGTATTTAGTATTTGAAAGTTTATTTTAATTGAAGTGAGAGAAAGAAGTCTGTTTTTCTACTTAGAAGTTTCTTTAGTGTTCAGTGATGGTACCGTGGCACTTTAGGATTTTTTAGCTTCTTTCACATATGTGCATTCATGCTTTAAAATTGATTTACAACTGCCCTAGACACAAATTATTATTCTCATTTTAATAAGGAAGTTGAAGTTTAGGTTCAGTGACCTGCCAACAGTCCCCTGTCAGGGGTAGTGATGTTGGAGTTCATATCCGAGCTTCTGTTTCCTAAACATCAAAGTCTTGTGCTTTTTATTCTGGATTACTAACTTGTCTCAGTAGAAGTAAAATAGTTTCAAATTTGACTGGAGATTTAAGCATCTAGGTATTTAAAGATTCATGCATTTACATGAAGGTGGGTCATTTTTCACATTCATTTGTAGTTTCAGATAATCCCTATCCTTCATTACAGAGGTGAACTAAAATTCAGTATGCATCAACTAGGATTTGGGAATAAATGTTCCCTTTTTCTGGAAATTTTTCAAATTAAAATTTAAGGGGCAGGGGATTTAGCTCAGTGGTTCTGCCACCTGCCTTGCAACCGCAAGGTCCAGAGTTCAATCCCCAGTACCAAAACCAAAACCAAACAAAAAAAAAAAAAATTGTATGCTGTATAGAATTGTCTTCTATCATTTTGCCGGGGGGTTAGCTCAGTGGTTCCACTACCTGACTCAAATTAAAATTTAATTCTGTTTCTAGGATCTTTTTTTTTGGTAATACTGGGGATTGAACCCAAGGCTTTCACATTGAGCTACATCCCCACCCTTTTAAAAAAGTTTTATTTTGAGACAAGGTCTTATAAGTTACCCAGGCTGGGCTCAGATTTTTTTTGTTTTGTATGGAGTTTTTTTTTTTGGTACCGGGCATTGAAGCCAGGACCTTACGCTTGCCAGGCAGGCATGGCACCACTGAGCTACATCCCCAGCTCACTCCTAGCTTTTAGTAATACATTTTAACTATAATTTTTTTTAATGGGAATCAAACTCAGGGCCTTGGACTTGCCAGCCAGACACTGTGCCGCTGAGCTACATCCCCAGCCCCGTAACTATAAATTTTATTTGGACCGTTTCAGGTACAATATTTAGATCATGGATTCACTGAAAAGATTCCACAATGTCACCTTTACCCTATTTTGCTGTATCCTGATATACCCCAGTTTTGTATTCCTTGTCAGCTCTATCATACTATACCAGTGAGTATATAATAATAACTTGTGGGATGATTAATTTGAAATATTGTTTTAGTTAATTTTTTAGTAAATTAGAATATAAAATTATATCTCTCAGTTGCAACAAAAATAATACTGCCTACAAACAAATTTAATAAGACAGTTAAAGGGCCTTTTTAAAAAATTAATGGTCTCTTGTTGCATAACAAAACTAAAACTTAGTGGCAAAACAAACTTATCCCATACTGTTTCTGTGGCTCTAGAATTGGGCAGCTTAGCTGGGTGGTTTGGACTCAAGATCCTTGTGATACTGCACTCAAGATGTCCACTGTACTGTACCTATCCAAAGGAACTGCTAGGAACAGAAGAGCCACTTGCAGATGGCTCCTCGTGTGGCTGTTGGCAGCAGCCTCACTGCCTTGCCATGTGGCTCTCTTAACACATCAAAGCATGGCAGCCCCCACTCCCTGATGAGGATGTGCTGCAGGCCCTGGGGAAAAACTATGTTGACGTGTTGGACTTTTTAAAAAGTTTTAAATGTAACATTTTGTTTTAAATGTAAATATATGTTTTAAAGCATAAAATACTTTGAGTATTATAGAGAGAAGCTTGGTCAAATTATTAATTTTTAAAGATCATTGTAATCACATACCCATGATATCCCCTGTATAGTCTTACTTTGTGCAAATGTGAAAGATTCTGAGTGTATCAATCCCACACAGGTTGGGAATGTGTGGCAGCCAGATGCAATCAAGCTTCTTCAGGAGCTGCTGTCAAAGAGAGAGGTGGACATTCACATTATGGTAATTTGTCTTCAAACTATATATAGTTGATTTAAGTTGTTTGCCATAAAACATAATTAACATAATTTGAGGGATATTTTTATGATAAATAGTGTTACATGTGTTCTTATGTGCATAGGAATTACTCATTAACATTCAAGAAGTCACCACTTTGGTTCCTAGGGTTGTTTTAAATAAGCCTAATTTTGAACATGTTCTGAGAACTTTCATAACCATAAAAGTCAGAAGATTAGAAGATTCCTTACTAACAGCTTACTTATTTGGATACAGGGAGCAATATCACATTGATGGAGATGATTATGAATATGTATGCAGAAATTTTCAGGGTACTGCTGTGTAGGTAGCACTGTTTAAGTGACGGTGATTCTGACAGCTTATCACAATCCCCATCCTCAAAGACCTCCTCTCATTAGCGCAACAAGATAGACCTAAAAAATTCACGCTGCAGAGCAACATGTTGAGAGCCAAGTGACAGTAAAAAGCTAAGTACAATAGGGATTTGGAAATTGTGAGAAGTTTCAAGGTACAATTGAAGAAAATATGGTGAGAGTTCTCTTGACAGAAGAATGGAATGCACAAAGGCCGACCACAGCTTTAGAAAACAGCTGAACCACTTAGAACAGTAGAGTGCTTGTGAGAAGGAGAAGTGCTGACTGGGATTCAGGGGAGGGAGAGGCCGGTTGGAGGCTTCTGATAAGTGAGGTTGTAGCATGAGTAAGGTTAAATTTTGTGCAAAGAAGCATACGGTGAGGGTCTAATACCCATATTCTGTAGTATTTCTATTATTTAATTTTATGAATTTTGTGTTTAGTAAACTCTTACAGTCTGACAACATGTTCATCAGCATTGGTTTCCAAGAATGTTACACATTTTCATCTCTAAATTGTAATGAGCTTTTAGAGGGAAGGTCATAGTACAACAGAGACTGCCAATTGAAAGGCTAACTTTATTTATTTTATTTATTTTAATATATTGTGATTAAGGCTGGAAACATTAAAATCTTGTTAAAATCATTAGCAGACAAGAATAACTTTAGTAGTGGTCCATATTATATCTGCTGGAAAAATTTTGCAAAAAGATTTGTAATTCTACTTCTCAAAAACTGCAAACAGATTTTACAGAATAAGATAAGAAAGAAAATTTCCTAGATAAGGCAGAGACTTGATGGAAAATTTTTCTAGCTGGAGTCAAGATACTGAACCAATTGAACTATACAGGGTAGAGATCTTGAATGTTACAATTGGGATGTATAGTCAATATCAGTTGATAAATTTGAGCTAATAAATTCCTAAACTACAGGGCCTCCTGAATCTAAGTACAGAGAAAGCAGCAGTGGGCTGGGAGTGAAGCTCAGTGGCAGAGCATTTGTCTATCATGCACAAAGCCCAGGGTTTGGTCACACACACACACGCACACACACAGAAGGAGGGAGGGAGGGAGGAAGAAAAGGAGAGAGATATCATTTCAAAATCAGAGCATTGAATGAAACTGCAATTTATATTATATGATGCAGCCCAAGATCCCTTCCCACACTATTTTGTTATTTATTGTTACATAACAATCTCCCCCAAAATTAATGGCTTTAAGGAGAAAAAGCAAGCAGAGAAATCACAACAAGATCTCAAGGTTTGTCCGAGTCCTAGATTGATTTGTCAGATTTCTTTCTAGAGTGTTTCCACTCCGTAAAGGTGTTCTCTCCTGGGTCCAGCATTGGAATGTAATTTCATTAATCACTACCAAGTGCTGACTACAGGGAACCACATCATCTGAGATCAGACCTTCACATTTACAATCTAGATGCCTGAAAAATGAAGGCTCAAATGAAGTATTCATCCTCTAAAACTTCTCCAGCAAAGTTGAACAGGAAAGGTGACAAAGCCCTGATAAAATCTTGCAAACAAAGAAAATTCCAAAAGAAGGCTGAAGAAATTTTCCATGAGGGCCCGGGGCGCGGGGCAGAGAGGAGCAGAAGTGGTTGACTCCACGCGCTCGCCAGCGGGTGGCGAAAAGCCCGAAGTCCAGGCGACCGTGGTGGGGGCACGGGCGCCAGGCGTGCCTCTCGTCCGTCAGCCCTGGCCACCGGGCCCGGGGCCTCTTCCTGGCGCGCTGTCATCGCTGGTCCACTCCAGGCTCCGCCGCGGTGCCCTTTCGTCCCTGTCAGCGCCGGCAGGGCCGGCATGGCCCGAGAGGGCGCCCCCAGAGAGCCCCGGGCAGCGGCAAGCAACTTAAGAAGGTTAAAGCAGAGAGTCAGGTGCATACCTGTAATCCCAGCATTCAGGAAGCTTCTGCAAGGTGATCTCCAGTTTGAGGCCCATCCTGTGCTACCTGATCAAAGACTAAATGAAGTTCTTAGCCAGGAAATGGGAGATTTTTCCAAATATTCATCTGTTCAGAAACAGATGGGTGAGATGAAACTACAACTTAAAAATGTCATCAAAGAAAATGAAAGGTTATGCAATGAATTAAAAGATGCTGTTCTTGCTGCTGCCGGCTTCGAAAGCGCAAGGTCCTGAGTTCAATCCCAGGTACCAAAAAAACAGATGCTGTTAAAAAGCAATTGGAGTCCCTTCCCTTTAGCTTGGAGATAGGAAATGATACTTTTCCCAACGATGAAACACAAGCCTTCAAGAGCAACTCCAGCTAGCCAATCAAGAAAAGACTCAGGCTGTGGAACTCTTGACAGAATATTTCTCAGGAAATGAACAGACTACAGAAACCTTACCAGGAGCATAACAACTGATGCCCAGATTCATGTATTTGAAAGCCAAAAACAAAAGGATCAGTTGATCAGCTTTCAGCAAGCAACTTCATATTACTGAGAACATACAAATGACTAATCAACACTTGCTGAAAACAGTAACTGAGCAAAATGTGGAAATCGAGCAACTTCAAAAACAATTTAGGCAAGCCAAGTTAGATCTGAGAGTTGCAGTAGCAAAAGTAGAAGAGTTAACACAAATGGCTGAAGGTCTTCAGGAACAAATGCAGGAGGAGGAGGATATGATGTCTGCCCAAAGAAGAGAGGATGCATCAGATAGGCAATTACAGCAGTTACAATCTAATATAAAACAATTAGAAACAAAATTATGTGTGACAATCCAAGAAGCTAACCAGTAAACAGCAGAAAAAAAACATATTCAGGGCTAGGGATTTAGCTCAGTGGTTCTGCCTCCTGCCTCGCAAGTGCAAGGTCCCAAGTTCAATCCCTGGTACCAAAAAAAAAAAAAAATCACGTCTGGAAAAACTAACCATAGCCCTAAAAGCAAAGTGCAGTGAATTAGAAAATGAGAAATATGAGGCTATTTTAAGAGCCAGAGATAGCATGCAACTCAAAAATACTAGGTTCTGCTTGAGAAGAAGCAAAGAGAAGAAAATAAAGAGAAAATGAAAGAAGTATTTTCTCAGCTCATACAAGATTCTACCATTAGAACCAGGAAAGAAATTGAAAACACCAAAAAGCAACATCAAGTACAGATTTCTCAATTAACAGAAGAACTTACAGGTCTTCAAATGGAATGTGATGAAAAACAAAGCCAAATTGAACAATGCATTAGGGAAAAAAAAGCTGTGGAAGAAAAACTGTAAAAGACTTACCATGAGGGTAGAGGGAATGAAAGTAATTACAGAAAACTGGAAAAAAAATGCACCAAAGATGTCTCATTGATGAGCATTCAAAAGATGATGTTGAGCTAAAATTTTTTTTTTCTTTTTTTTTGGTACCGGGGATCGAACTCAGGTCCCTGCGCTTGCGTAGCAGGCAGCAAAACCACTGAGCTAAATCCCCGGCCCTTGAGCTAAAATTTAAGAGAGCAGAACATAGAATAAAACAACTTAAAATTAGTTCCTCAGAAAAGATACCACGTTCCCATGAAATGATTCAGAAACTTCAAAATAGGTTGGAGTTGGAAAGAAAGAACTGCCTTTGTCAGTGAACAAAGGCTTAAACTTCAGCAAGAAAATGAAGAGTTACACAAGGAAACTGAGCATTTAAGAAAGATTGCTCTAGAGGCTCAAAGAAAAGCCAAATTAAAGATCAGTACAATGGAGCACGAATTTTCAATAAATGAACATAGGTTTGAAGTTCAGTTAAGAGAGAGAGAAGACAGTAATCGAAGTTCCACTATTGAATTGAGGCATCTGTTAGCAACTCAACAGAAAGCAGCCGATAGGTGGAAAGAAGAACCAAGCTCACTGAAAGTGCAGAAATTAGAATCAGCAACCTAAAGAATGAGCTGAGTCGACAGAAACTTCATACCCAGGAGCTGCTTTCTCAGCTAGAAATAGCAAATGAAAAGGCAGCCGAGAATGAAAAGTTAATTCTACAGCATCAAGAAAAAGCCAACAGACTTCAAAGGCATCTTAGGCAGGCAGAAGAGAATGCTGCTTCAGCTTCCCAGCAGCTCAGTGTGATTACAGCACAGAGAAGAAAAGCAGCCTCCATGATGAATCTGGAAAATATTTTTCAGTATTCGTAGTTCCCTCACAGAACTGTAGAGTTGAGTAAGCTGGTGGAGGAGAAGTATACTGGTGTGGTGATGCCTGCCGGGAATGGTTATGGCTTGTGTCACTTTGCATAAGCATTTTCCATTCTGTTCTGAGCTTTATTGGATAGCAGAACAGTGACAGCTTCCTGTAAGTAAAGAAAATATAATCCTACATTTGAACTTCAGTGAAAAATAAAACCAGCTGAGAAGAAAAAGGACAAAAAAAATTTGCCATGAGTACTATATGAAGCTACACTCTGGGCTTACCCTAAAAAAGAAAGCCTGCTACTCTAGGAAAGAAATCACCAGGGTTCACTAAAAACAGGTGGAACACAAAGAACAATGCCAGGTACTTGCCTATGAACAGCGTACTCTGAAAAACTCTGTCTTTAAAGTACTTGAGACCCAAGGACCTACTACAGCAGCAAATATACCATGTATTAGAGAATCTTGTGCTTCCCTAAGTACATACAACAGTCAATCCATTAGTTTTATTTTGGAGAATGGAAGTTATGTGATCAATGTTGAAAACTTGGGAGAAGACCAAGAAAAAGACAAGGTACTGTTGCATTACTGTGAGTCTCAGTACCCCTCAAATGAATCAGGTGACAGTATTGATGGTAAGCTGTTAGTGGTATATCTGAGTCCTACAAAAGACAGACTTCTCGTTGCATGCCAATAAGGAGCACTCTGTGGAGCTCCAAAAATGTGGAACCACATTGCTGGACCAGGCCTTCTTCAGGAGTCCTCTGAATTCATTTCATTTGAATATAAGAGTAATTGTGAAACATACATAAGAGTAAAAGATAATCAGCTTGCTCTAATAGAAGGAAAGAGTCCAAGTAGTGGGAGTATCATGTTTAAGCTCTCTCAGATTTAATGTGATGTAAAGTTGTGGGTTCTGGTATCAGCAATTCAAACTGTCATTGGAAGAGGGATGAGAATGCTGTAGGAAGTTTTTCTTATTATGTGTAAAAATACTTTTTCTAACCCTTCAGTTCTGTATTTCCTTCTGTATCACTACATGTTTAATAAAAGTATGAATTAAGTATTGATTTTTTAAAACCCTGCAAACTCTGCCTCGCAAGCACAAGGTTCCAAGTTCGATCCCCGTACTAAAAAAGAAAAGCCCTGCTAACTTTTTAGAAAGATATAGCAGAGCTATTTCTTTCAGTCCAGAAATAATTTCACATTTAATGCAGAGAAGCAAGTGCCATATCTCAAGTTGCTCTGTAGATAAGGATCCGTTTTAAAGAGCTACATCATTTTCCCTGATTCTAAACCTACTGAATAGGTTCAATCTCTAGGGCTGTCAGTAAGAAGACCCGATGCTACAGAGATTGACCATTTTTCAATTAGACTACAAAACACCTAGTGTGTTTGTAGTTGTCCTAGGTAACACCCTAATTAGCCAGCTCTTTCTAACTGCCAAGAATTACAGCACTCCACGTCAGGCATAATTCCAGGACTTAGAAGGCCAAGACAGGAGGGTCGTAAGTTCCAGGCCAGCTTAGACTACATAATGAGAGCTTGTCTAAAAAATAAAACAACAGCAGAACACCAGAGAGAAAAGCAAAAAAGAGAATTATGGAATTTCAAATGCCTACACACTTGGGCAGGGTAAATATGTATGAAAAGGCAAGGATAATTGAAAATTTAAGAAAAAGCCAGTATTGTAAATACCTTTACTATTTACATCTATTTATATTTATATTTACTATTTATATCTAATTGTTTTATTTTAAATTCTTTTATTTAACTTTAAGCAAAATTTTTACACTAGGAAGTAAAAAAAAATTTAATTCACATAGTTCACAACGTATAATTGAAATTATTGGGAGTGTCTAACAAACTGAACCCTTAAAAATGGAATCACAACACATGTTAGGGCATCCAAGTAGCAAGAGATCCAAGTACCACGGCAGAGCTAAAGTCCTCTAACCTATTAGAACTGAAGAGAGACATAAGATTAGCTTTTAAATATCAGTAACCGGTATACTATGCATGGTACTGTATACTTTGGCCTTCTGATACTGGGCTTCCAAAGATCTATGACTTTGGATAAACTCCATCATGTTGGATAAAATTTCTGCTAATCTTTGCTTCTTGTGTGTACAAGTCTTTTTGTTTGGCTTCTCAAAGATTCTGCTCACTGTGGAATTTTATTTAACTTCTGCTCCTTCTTCAGGTCTCCTGACCAACATATCCTTAATGTGTCTCTTACACCTCATTTTGTCTGACCTCTATATGCCAACACCTTTATTCAGCTTTGTTTACCTGACATTGTAAAATTTTATATACACCTATGGATGGCAACATTTTAAAAAACTTTTTATTGAGTTTATGGGTACATTTTAGGTATACATTATGATCACATTCATCATTGAAAATTTGTACCTGTACATGATATATCTTGATTCTTATTTTTTTCACATTTCCCTGCCCTCCCTAATGCATAAGCTTTGTTTCCGTTTCTGATGGCAACATTTTTATTTCAAAGTTTTTGTACTTTACTGTTGCAAAAGTAGGAAAATTTATGATGAACCATGTAGTAACATTATTAACTACTAAAGAAATGTTTTGATTTTATTTTTTGGCTTTAAAGCCTTAATTTCAACAGTGCTTCATAGGTTGAACACTTAAATGACCAGCATAATAATAGGAAATTTATAAAATATGACCATTTCTGAAATCTAGTTTGGTGAAATCTATGGGATATAATTGCTGGTGAAACAAAGTAAAAGAGGCTGAGAATTACTGCAACTGTAACTTTGTTTCATTAATTTGTCAATAATTTTACTATGGAGACAAAAGCAGAATCTAAACATTCTCTCTGAAAAACATCAAAGGATAGACCATGTGCATCTGTACAACAGACTTAAAATAATTACTGAGTAACCAAATATATCCATTACCTTGTTTATCAACCAGAATAAACCATTTTTTCAAAAAAATTTAATGGCTTGTAATTCTATAAGTGAATGCACCCAGCCAAATAATTTTTCCACACCATAGGATGTTGGCAGGGGGTTATCTGAGGGTTCACCTGGGTTGGAACATCCAAAATGACCACTCACATGTCTGATGCCTTGAGTCCCACTGGAAAATTAGGCCCAGCTGGGTGCTGAAATACCTGAATCAGTCCCCACCCCCGGGGCGTGTGTGTGTGTGTGTGTGTGTGTGTGTGTGTGTGTGTGTGTGTGTGTCCGTGTGTGTGTGTGTCCGTGTGTGTGTGTGTCCGTGTGTGTGTGTGTCCGTGTGTCCGTGTGTCCACTTCCTCTATTACTGGCCGCCTTGACCTTCCTGTGATTTCTTGAGAAGACGCATGGCCTCTAGATTTCTTACATGATATCTCAAGCTACCGAAAGTAAAAAAGGAAACCCTTCTAAGCATTCTTAACTACCAGGAAAATAAAGTACTAAATTAATAATATTCAGGGTTTATAACAAACATCAACATTTTCAACATCAATTTTTTTTGTTTACAAAATCTAAAAAATAACAGCATAAATTCCTATATGAACTATGATGAAAATAAAAGTACAACAAAAATGATCTTTACTTCAGTTGTGACACATAAGGCAGTCTTCACACATAAAAATGGCATGTTCTGTATACAAGTGTCATTTATAGTGATAGCGTATGTGTTTTGTTTTCCTGTCTTATTTTTGGAGGACATACTTGACATCTCGCTGATCTTGCTATTTTATTATAAAGTTCTTTTGATGTTTTACCTGTCTCGTCACCGGTCTGCTCCAGAATTCTTTTATGGAGTTCTTTGGGCAGTATACTGTTCTTCCTCTGTTGTAATTGATCAATTCCAGTCCCAATCTGTCCATTACAAACAGTTTCCAACATTAAATCACAGTGTTGGCATTCCTTCCAATAGTTTTCACCCTGGGAAGAACCGAATAACATTTTCCGACCTAACTTGAACGTGACCATTTTGTAACATTTCGACTAATCAAATATTTATTTACATTATTGTTTTCTCTCTCATCTTAATGAGGTCTTCATTCTCTACTTCTTTGTCATTTCTTGCTCCATCTCACTCTCACAACTTTAGTTTATATGATCTGAGTCATAAAAATTTGTCTTCTAGGAAGTTCACTATAGGCTCTGCAGATCTGGCTTCAAAATCCTGTTACAAGCCGGGTACAGTCGGCCACAGGCCTATAACCTGAGCTGTTTGGGAAGCTGAGACAAGATTTGCCAATTCAAAGCCAGCCAAGGCAATTTAGTGAGACTCCATCTGAAAGTGTTGGGAATGTACCTCAGAGGTTAGGAGGAGGAGAGAGAAGGTAGTCTCTACTCTAAAAAAGATTTGCAACACAATAGTTTACCTTTCTAACATTCTGGCCGCCCCCCACCACCACCCGACCCCTTTCTCTTGACAAAAGCACCCTTGGGGTGAGATGCCGTGTGCTGTTCTGGAGAAAAGACAGTCTTTGGATAGGTCCAGCTACAACACTTATTTTTCATATAACTATGGGCAAGTCACCTACTCTGTCTGAGGCCAGGTTGTCTCATCCATAAAACAGGAACGGTACTTAACTTTCAGGGTAGTGCCAGGCCCTTAAGCACTTAGTAATGGTAGTGATTATCTTAGCTGGGAGCTATTCCAGCCCAGGCTCTCAGCCATTCTCATCTGTGGAGCAGCCTAGAACTGTCTGCAAAAGGAGCAAAGAAACAAAGCTAGGAACGTGGAAATGGAATCAGACAGTGTGTATTCTTTTTCATAAGGCTTCTTTCATTTAGTATATTTTGAAATTCATCTGTGTCTTAGGTAAGTAAATTCCATTATATAAAAACATCACAGAATATTCAGTCCTTCTGTAAGTGGACATTTACACTGTTTCCAGTTCTTGCCTATCATAAATACAGTTACTGAGAATATTCTAGAACAAGTCTTCCCTCTGCTCCTCCAGCTGAGCTGTCTTTGTAGGGGTGTATGCTTTCATTTCTCTCAAATACATACCTAAGAGTGGAATTGTCAGGTTCATAAGATCATCTTCATCAGTAGGTGAATCACTTGATGAATCACTTTCAACCTCCTTCCAAAGTTGTAAAAGCAGGTTTTCAAGTGATATTGTACTGAATTGGGCTAATTCTGTAAGAGAAATTAAAACAAAACATTTAATCAAAGTATAAATGCACAAAAATATAACATGGAGCATAAAGTGGTAAAACTCACCTATTGATGATTTGTCACATGTGCACATACCTTGCTGTTTGTCACACAAGTGGGTGAACACAAAGATCACTTCCTGTATTCCTCCTGTCATGCAGCTACTATGACACCCACCCAGCTAATATAATGCAAAAGTAAATTTTTCATTATAAAATTATGATCTGGGTATATTTCACCCAACCTTACTCATTAAGACTAGCCTACAGCTGTTTGAGAGCTGAGTGGGAAGAGAGAAAAATGGTAAGAAAACTTATTTCTGTGTTAAAGTGATAATGACCTAAAATGTCACAGATCCACTTAATGAGAAAGTGGCTGTCCCTAGTTGCTCAGAGACCCCACGGAAGATCATTGAAGAGAGAGACATAGAACTTTTTCATTTGGTCAGGTAGCTTAGTCAGAAGACCCCTTTGTAGTTTAGTGTAGGCTGCTGGTTTTCTTAAACCCTAAATGCACCTTCTCCCAGCCCTCTTGACATCCTCACCCAGATGTGCTCCTTGGTCATTCATGCTGAGAGATGCTGCCCTTGACCTGGAGATGCAGCCAAGATGGAGCAGTCAGACATGCCTCCCTTTGTGGAGCTTCTCATTTAGTGGTGGGGACCTGTAAAACAAGATAAAAATAGAATGTCTGTTACCGATAAGTCATCGGCAGAAAAAGCAGGAAAGGTGGGAGGAGGGCCCATGTTAAACGTGGTGGTCAGGTAGCATTTGAGTCAAGAGGACAATCATCATTGCCCAAAGGTGCCAGAGACTCTGAGGCGGGAACAGCAGTGTGTGGGAGGAATGGCAGAGCTTCGGTGGTGAAGGCCGGGCCTGTGCTACCCTGAAGCACACCACAGGATCTGACCTGGAAGTACAATGTTTCCTCCTGGCTACTGTGCTGATAGAAGACTGGATAGTAGCAAAAGGTAGCAGGGCAGTCTGTGAGGAGGCAATTCTGTAACCAAGTCAGGAAATGAATTTGGACAAAGACTTACCAGTTTATGGGCCCATTCAGTACCTAAAAATTGTGATGGGCTTTTTTCAGAGTTTTAAAGCCACTGTCATGACTCCTCCTATTAGAGTATTAATTTCCTCTGATTCTTGCCATTTGGGGATGTTTTTAAATACATTTCATTTCTCTGTCTTTATTCCCTTTTCTTTCTCCTGCTTAGTATAAATTATGAGATTCATCTCAAGAAGGTGAATATAGTAAATTATGTATAGTTTCTAGTGAATAACCAGGAAACTCCATAGTGTATGTGTTGCAGAAATCTCGGAAAGAAATACACAGAGACACAGAATTCGGATAAAATAATAAAATTTCTTCTCACGAGGGGATGGGAATGCCAGAAACCAGTCTGGTCCTTATCCGCACCCCCTTTGTTCAGCGTTTCCCTTTTTATGTCCTTTTTAGCCATTATCTCATCCCTAGTGGTCTTTGATAAGTAAATACAATTCCAGTTCCTATTTACAAGTCACAGACACAAGATAGGCCATATACATTGTAAATTTGTTAGGTTAATGAAGTTACTGGTTAGAGTCAGATAATCCTCACCTTAAACAAGGAGTTACAGGAAAAGCAAATCTTAAAAGAACACATTACTTATTTTGCTTCTACAACTACCTTAATATTCAATCTATTAAGTTATCTAAAACTTTTCCGTATCATATGGAGATGCAAATATCTTTTAACACAAATCAAAGTAGTAGAATCACTGCTCTATAACACTCCAAAATACTAAGAAGAAAGTTCTATGAAATTAGTTACTACTCAAACTGGTAAAATTGTTATCAGAAGCTTAATTTCATTGCTCACTATAAGAGTTTATATGTAGACTTTATTTTTATACTAACAATCTTCTTTTTGAACTGAAATAGGAATTGCCTGAAAATCCATGGGGGAAGTTGTGTATTCATCTCTATTTTGATGGACTGTCACTTTCCTATTTTATGGCACACCATAAATATTGCAGTTTTGAATATTCTGAGGAGGTATTTAAAGAAGTAAGTGAACTTTTTCTATAAAAATTTGACTTAAAATGTCACATTTTGTCTTACACCTCAGGTCTTAAACATGATTCAACATACCTAACAGAGTCAGAGTCTAAGATGAGAATTTGTAAATTCTTTGTTGAACAAGCAATACTTTCTATCATACTTTATACATGTGCTGAAAAAGACTATCTACTTTAAGATTCTGTTACCAGAGTTTGGGGTTCTGGAGTCTCCTTCTTGAGGTGGTTTCTAGGGTTTGTTTTTTTTGTTCTGTCCTGAGCAAAGAATTAGTCAAGACAAGCACAAATGGTAACGAAGTTTTATTAAAGTTAGGAAAAGAAACAGGCTCTGCAGAGCGAGTTTGCGTCAAGTAAAAGTAGGAAAAGAAGTACACCCTGCAGTGTGAAGGTGAGCCACCATGAAAGAGAGAACATAGTGGCAGAAACTCAATGTGGACTGTCCTTTTTGTATCTTCCCCTCTTCAGGCTGACATCAGGTTTCGGCCATGCTATTGAAAACCTGCTTAGGTTCTCACGAGAAGTCCATGCGGGTTTTTGGGAACTGTTCTGTGCATGTGTCCTAGATTTTATAATTAAGAAGTCACACCTACTTCCCCAGCCAGCTTTGCCATACCCTAATGTCCCATCTCAATTCCATTAATGTTTTTGTCTCTTCAAACCTAATGAGACACTCAGATGTTAGTGACTTTAGAATAAGGGATGTACATTATAAAATCTGTATGGAATTTAGTGCCAGAAAAGGACTCTCTCCCTAGATAAAATGTTTTTTTCCTTTGACTTGATGAGAATTTGATATGTTACAGATTGAGTTTCCCTAATCTGAAAATACAAAATCTAAAAGTGTTCCTAAATTCAGAACTTTTTGAGTCTCAACATGACACTCAAAAAGCTTCAGATCTTGGACCATTTTTACTTTTCAGACTAGAGATGCTAAATCAGCAAAGTCTGTGTAAATAATATAAAATATTTGAAATTCTGAATTGCTTCTAGTCCCAAATATAAAAGAAACTTTTATAACTTTTCTCCCATTTGCCTTCTCACAAGAAATTCCTTGCCACATTTTGAGCTTAGATTCAATATATAACCCATTCCAGTTTCCTGTGCTTCCATTTTTAATATTTTAGATATAGTTTCACATTTCCTTTAGGACTAGCATATGCATCATAGTAACATTTTTATTTCACAGTTCACTTATAGGTTTTTTAATATTCACTTTAGTGATAATAAACAATGATACATTGAGTGTTGTGCTCAACATAAAAAGTTACTACTTTTTTTTTTTTTTTTTTGGTCCTGGGGCTCAAACTCAGTTGCTTGCACAGCAGGCGCCAGAACCACTGAGCTAAATCCCTGGCCCTTTAAACTATTATTGACACGTGTGTAGTTTTTATTTTAAGGATGCTTACAGTTGAAAGGTAAGTAATAAAATAGATTTTGCTGTGCTAATCTGAAATAACTAAATGAATGTCATCAAGTACATTGACCAATTTTGGAGGGGATGCAAAAAGTGCCTTACAACCGGTGCTATATGGCTCTAAGTGGTTTTACTCATTAATACTACTATATTATTTCAGAAACCAACAAACTATAAAAAATATGAGGAAGAAATATGGGAAATAAAATTTGAGGTAAGTCGAAATCTAAGTATTTTGGAGACTTTCTAGACACTCCATCAATAAAAAGATCGAAAAGATTAGGAAATAATTTTTATGTAATCTTTTTTTTTTTTTTTCTTGGTACCGGGGATTGAACTCAGGACCTTGTGCTTGCAAGGCAGGCGCCCAAACCACTGAGCTAAATCCCCAGCCCGGGAAATAACTTTGTAACAGCATTATTGAGACATTATTTGCATACTGGAAATTCACCTTGTTAAAATGTATAATTCACTAGTTTTTAGTATTACTCACCAAGTTGTGCAGTACCAGTAAATCTAAAGTACTCCTAAAAGAAACTCTGTACCAGCATCGGTCATTCTCCATTCTTCCCTTTCCCAGCTTCATGGTAACCTCTTAGACTCTCTCAGTGGCTTCATCTGTTCTAGGTATTTCATAAATGGAATCATACAATATGTGTTCCTTTGTCTCTGGTTTATCACTTGGCTTATTTTCAAGGTTCAAGCATGTTGTAGTACATAGTAGCAGATTATTCCTCATTATTGCCAAATAAAATTCCATTGTGTGGATATATTTTGTCTATCCATTCATCCATTGGTGGACTTAGCTTGTTTCCATCTTTTAGTGATCATAATGCTTGCTGTGAATGTTCATAAGCAAATTTTTATGTGGACATATATTTTTCTCACTCTTGGGTATATAACTAGGAATAGAATTACTAGGTCTCACAGTGACCATGTTTAACATTTTTAGAAACTTGAAGACTAGTTCCCAAAGTGGCCATACCATTTTACATTCACACCAGGAATAATGTATAGGGTTCCATTTTCTCTATGATCTTACCAACATTTATAATCTGACTTTTTTTCTAATGTGGGAAAAGGTAGTCTTTTCTGTCAAAGGAAATAATTAAATAATTCTATAAAAATAATTTTTATTATAAAAATCTATTTTTGTAAAACGTGCATGTGCTTGTTTCACCATTCCTTGGAAACTTGGAACAAAGGGACTAAATGCCTGTCCACCTGCCATAAAACTTTGCAACAAAGGGCTTTCTGGATCACAAATCTTACTTTGCCTAGCAATCATGACCTCATTAAACTCGATCAATCCAGTTAGATTGCGAGGCCATGTTCCCACCAGTAGAGTAGGGCACAGTGACCACTGCATATATGGCTTAAAGGATAAGATGCAGACAAACCAACAGCTCAGTGTGCCTGCCCCTTGCTGACCTTTGTCTGGCAGCTCACCCTTCTGCAGAAGTAAAGTTCACCTTGCCAAAATCTTTTCAGAAACGTTTTTTTTTTTCCCCATTTGCAACACAGAATTCATCTCCAACACTAGCCATCCTAGGACGTGTGTAAGATTTTGAACCACATGTCACTGATGATAAATTATTTTGAACATCTTTTCATGGGCTTATTGGCCATTTATATATTTTCTTTGGATAGACCTATTTAAATTCACTGCCCATTTTTAGATTATCCTTGTTGAGTTGTAAAAGTTTTTTGCACATTCTGTGTACTAGTCCCTCTCTAGGTACATGACTTACAAGTACTTTTTTCCCCTCATTGGGTTATCATTTCACTTTTTTTGTTTTTTTGAGTTTTTTGGTACCTGGGGATCAAACTCGGGACCTTGCGCTTGCGAGGCAGGTGGCGGCACCACTGAGCTAAATCCCCGGCCCCAAACTTTCATGATGGTGTCCTTTAAGCACCAAAGTTTTACTTTTGATGAAGCCTGATTTATCTGTTTATTTTATTTTGTCACTTATTTTTTTTGGCATAGAATAAGTTTTAGTAAGTTAAACTTTATTAGTAAAATTTAATTTCTATGATTATAAAAATAATCTATGCTTCTTGTAAAAGCACACACTTTGTAACAAATCAATAAACTTTAACAATGGGTAGTTACATTTCCCTGAACTTTCTCAGATTCAATATTTGTTTTGAGTTTTGCACTCAATTTGGAAACTAATCTACAAATTTGAATATGATAGCTTCACTGCTTATGTTAATTACCATAGTATTTTTTTTAACTTTCAAAAAATACTTCAGAATCTGAGGATGTACCTAAATAGTGAAGTGCTTGCCTAGCAAGTCCAAAGCTTGCTCTGGGTTCAATCCCCAGTACCAGTAAATAAATACATACAGAAGTGTTTAAGATGTTGCTAATCTTTGCAGAAAGCTGTGCACCCATGTGTTTATACAGTTTTTACCTACTGCCTGCCCTATCCTCTGGCAAAGCACATAATTTTATAGTTTTCTTTATGCTTTTATAGATCTTAAGAATTCACCTTTTGTGTGTGTGTATGTGTGTGGTGCTAGGGATTGAACCCAGAGTCATGAGCACTATGTCGCTTAGTGCCAGTGCTCTACTACTAGGCTATAACCCCAGCCCTTCTTTTGTTTTTGAGATAAGTTCTCACTAAGTTGCCTAGGCTGGATGCAAACCTTTGATCCTCCTGCCTCAGCCTTCTAAGTAGCTGAGATTATAGGCACGTGCTACCACACTTAATGAGAACTCACCTTTTTTATTATTTCAACTTAATCCTCCTTTGGCATTTCATGTATTATTGTAGTTTTTCTTATAAAGTCATTACCTAGTCTAAAAATAAGTGAAGTGCTACAGATATGTGTAAAGGAAAAAGGAAATGGCCCCCATCCTGCACCTCAGTCCCATTCATTAGTGACAATTACTGTGGCCATTCATTAACTGTTCTTAAAGAATTTTACGTGCATATGTAGATATATGTACATCAGTAAACATGTCTTTTTTCCATATTTTTTTTAAATTGTGGGACATAAGAATCCTGATAATTGTCATCGCATTTTGGTCCTATTACTCTAAATCATTTTGTGGTAGTCATTATGTAGGAGAGCTTGCTTTCTGCCAGCTGGAATTAAGTTGACACCATAATGAAGTTTTAGAATGTAGTCATTTTTTTAAATGTCATTCTGAAATTTGAATTTCTTTGTGGTGTTTTAGGAATTACTTTTGTCTGAAATGGAGACTCCTATTTTACAATCATATTTGTCTTCGTCCCTGCCTCCGCCAGAAGGACTGTACGCTGTTCGAGTGAAGCACATTGTCTCACCTAATGAAGTATGTATGCCATGCAGGTGCTTAGTTGGTGGTTCAAAATCATAGCATTATCTGGGTCTTAAATACTAGGATTGACTCCTCATTTCTGTCTTCCTGGATTGTAAATAATGGAAAATTAGTGACCTCTGGTTGGTGATACCTTAGAATTTTCTTTTTCTTTTTTTTTTTTTTTTTTGGTACTGGGGATCGAACTCAGGTCCTTGCACTTGCATAGCAGGCAGCGAAACCACTGAGCTAAATCCCTGGCCCAGAATTTTCTTTTTCTTGAGACTGGGTCTCACCAAGTTGCCCAGGTTGGCCTCAATTTGTAATCCTTCTGCTTCAGCCTCCCAAGTAGCTGGGATTACAGGCGTGGGCCACTGTGCCTGATTCCCAGCATTTGTTATACTTCACGAGGCAGATGTTTCTTTTTTTATGTTTTTATTAGTACATATTAGCACCGCATGCAGTTCACAGTCATCTTGGGGAGTTGGTATAGGTACATAATACAACTTGTTTCTTCTTTCAGTCCTCTTCCCCTTCCCCCTCCATCCCCTCCCCCCACCCCCTCCTTCTTCCTTTCCTTCCCCTTCCCCATCTTTGTTGATGTTACTGATCTTAGCTCACGTCTGTGACATAATGATCTTGACATCCACTGAGGTTATTGGATTCCTGTACACGGTGTCTCTGCAGTCCCTCTCCCCTCCCCCTCACCCCTCACCGTTCCCATTTGTAAGGGATCCTTCCCCTTGACTCCTTCTGTCCATCGTTTATTATTATTTTTGCTTGCACGTCAGCTTACTCAATGAGAGATACCATGTGGCATTAAGCTTGTGAGTCTGGTTTATTTAGGCAGATGTTTCTTTTTGTTTGTTTGTTTGTTTTTTGGGTACCAGGGATCGAACTCGAGTTCTTGCGCTTGCAAGGCCGGCGACGGAACCACTGGGCCAAATGCCCGGCCCAGGCAGATGTTTCTTAAGCACCTGTGAGCTTCCTCTTGTCATCAGCCTTTATTCACGGTTACAGTTTACATCTGTCACTTAGATTTTTAGGATGTAACTGTTTCCCTCTATAAAATATTTTTAGTTTTTATCTGTTTTGTTTCCAGTTTATGAAGTCTTAAACATCTCTCTCATTGTTCTCCTGCACTGAGCCCTGATGCTCTCCACCCTGCTCTGTTTTTCTGTACCACTTGCCACCTTCCTCTCCCTGCAGTATGATGATTGGCTGTCTCCTCCCCTAGAAGCGAACCCCGTGAAGATAGGGTTTCATCGGTGTTGTTCATTAACGCACCCCAGATTGAGAAAGTGCCTGACACTGAAGTCACGTGCTGTGAATATTGACAGAGGATGAATGAATGCATTAAAGAAGATCAGCTACATCCCTTGACCAACAAAAGAGAAAGTGACAAGCAGCATCGGCAGCTCCTTTAGCCTTCTATACAGTACACCAGGGTCTGGAAGGCAAGCTTGGCGAGGACTTGCTGCCTAATTTCATCAGAGAGCAGCCATAGCATTGTACAGCTGTTGCTGGGCTTTATGATTTTTTGTATTATCTATTGTGATAGAACAGATTACCCGAAATGTAGCATCTTAAAGCAACACACATGAGGTTCAGGAATCCAGGAGCTGCTTAATTAACCCTAACTCATGTTCTCTCAGGCCGAAGTGAAGACAGTAGGGACTAGAGAATCCACTTCCCAAGCAAGTCACTCGTGATGCCTCCTGGGCCCTTGGGTGGACTGCACGTGCTCTCTCCACCACCGCGAGTGCCGCGAGACGGAAACGAACCGTCTGTTCCTTACAGTCCGGTCTCCCCATCACCAACCTCCACTTCCCTGGGGTGCACGCGGCCCCAAGATCAGCACAGTGGGACGTGGGAGGGTAAACAGCAGAAGGGAGAGAACATTGGAAGCCGCCTACCACAATAATTTGGTCCCCGTGAAGTGAATATTAGAAATAACAGAATTTGAAAGTGTCTTTCTTCCCTTTCGCCCACTTAGGTATATATTTGCCTTGATTCTATAGAAAACTGTAATCAGTTTAACCATCATAATGGCACAAATGACAATCAAGTTAGCTCGGAATCAGAATCAGAGAGCCTTGAAGAAGCATTGCAGAGGTTTAATAAAATTGTAAAGACGTTTCTTCCTCTGACAGATTTTAGAACAGGTATACTTTTTTTAATGAAATAGTATGCTTAGTAAAACTTTATTTTTTTTAATGGGCTAGGGAGGTTTGGTTATTTCTAACAGTAACGGGTATTTTCCTCAGACTCACTCTATTTCTTTGAATCCTAAAGATACCCTGGGCTAGTCTTCTTTACATTTTTTAGATTAGGAATGTGAACTAATAGAAGTTAAATACCTCCTGGGACACTTTCACTTTCCAAAAATCAGGGTGTGTTACAAAGTTGATTGCATAATGCATAAGGATTATTTTATATGCTTGAGGTTTTACTGCTAGTTCAACTTGTGAAAGTTGTCATTCAGATCCAAATGGCAGTAATTAATTACAGACCGCCCAAAGCTGGTTGAGGTGGGGGCTCAGACTATGTCTTTTTTTTTTCTTTTGGTACTGGGGATCAAACTCTGGACCTTGCACTTGCGAGTCAGGCATCAGAACCACTGAGCTAAATCCCTGGCTCAGACTATGTCGTGGTCTATGAGGATAGATGAAATTCTTTTTATTCCCCAGTCCATTCTTCCTGTCTTTATTAAATGTTTTGCTTAAAAAAAAAAATTTGTGATTCGCTTCTGAGGAAAATATATCTAGTTGCTGGTATTGATAGTTCCTGAAGTACATGTACGGTCTTAATACATAATACGTTGATGTATATTACTGTTGTATTTTGCACATATCAAAAGATACTTTTAGGAAAGAAAAATACATTAATCTAATGTCTTACCTGATTTTATTCATTGAAATGGCTTTTGTTTTCTGTTTTGTTTAGAGTTTTGGTTGTTTGGATTTGTTTTTTGAGACTCATTATGTAGTCCAGACGGGACTCCCACTTGTCAGCCCTGCTCAGCCGCCCGAATGCTAGGATGATGGGTGTATGCCACCACACTCAACTTCAGGGAGATTTTAATTAGCTGTAACCTTCTTTTAGCTGATAGGTAGTTATGGTCCCTTCTGTTTGGAATCCTCCCTTTGCCCTGTCCCATAATTTACATCTCTGCTCAACATTACCTTTATTGCTGGTGTTCTCTGACCTCTCTGTCTTCAGCAGTATCACCTCCTTGTCCCTGCACCCCCCTCGACTTTTAAAAGTAGTGCTGTGACCAAATGACTCTAGTGGTCACCAGCAAGTAGAAGGACACCTGGCACAAGGAGATCCTCATAAATATAAAATGAATGAGAGAATACACTATGAGGTAGGGCTTTTTGTACACTGATTTATAGTGTAGAAGCAACATTTTCTTCCTCATTTTTATTCATATCTCAAAGAAAGTGACACCATTTGTGCATAATGTAATCTGTGGACCCACACATGCATTATTTGTGTATTTTATAGGTAATTTATACTTCAGAAGTTTTAAAAATTACATATATGGTTAAATTCATTCATAGGTATGTTTACTGAGGAATTTATATTGAAGTTTTTGCGGGTTAAAATGAAAATTAGGTGTTGGGAGTTTTAGATTGTATTTTGAATAGACAAAATGTGAGCTGTGTTTTTAAGGCTAGAAAGGTAAAAACTGGAAGGGACTATTAATAGTGATTCAGTTATTTACTATGCAGAACAGCTCTGTTAAATGAGATGCTTCCCTGTTCTTTTTGTCACATAAGAATGTATTTGGGGTTTAACAAGAAATCAGACAAATAAAATTCGTATAAACACACATCCACACTAAGTCATAACATAGTAAAGGAAAAAGTAAAAACAAAGAACTAGAGCAACAAATGACTAGTCTTTAGGGTTTTCCTGCAAGGTAGATTTCTTTGGCATCTCCTTTTTCTCCAGTGTCCTCCCCTTTATTATAGCTGGTAATTATTCTGATGACTGACACCCCCTCAAGATGCCTCGCCCTAAGTGCTCTGTTGAACACTGTAGCATATCCCTGTGCATATCCATAGTCCCCATAGCTATACCCAATATAATCATATCTTCCATAGCCACTATAGTTTTGACCATAGGCACTATTGTAATTTTCATATTCTTGCTCATAATAGTTATTAAATCCTTGGTTCCAACTTTACTGTTCTATTGATGACTTTATATTTTCAAGAACTCTTTAATAAAAATTCATTTGAGAGGCTAGGGGTGTAGCACTGGATTCCAATCCGCAGTACTACAAAAAAAAAGGAAATTTAAAAAATATCATTTAAAATAAAAATCTTTGTAGCCAGGTGTGGTGTCACATACTTGTAATCCTGGCACTTGGAAGGCTGAGGCAGGAGGACCACCTTGAATTCAAGACCAGCCTGAGTTACGTAGTGAATTCAAAGGTAGCCTGGGCTATACAGCAAGACCTTATCTCCCAAAAAAAGAAAAAAAATCTTTGTATGTTAGCAGAATATAGTATTTTGATGTAACTTACACAATTTTCTTGTGGAATCATGTAGATTTTGATGACATGAGAGGGGAAAGGAGACAAAATAGAATAAGACATGAAACTGAGCCATATTCCATCTAGTTTGAAATTTAGCAGGTTGGGAAGAGAAAGAGAATCCATACTATACTGCTTTTCCCAGTTTTCCTCACCATTCATTAGCACTTTTTACCAAGCACTTGCTTACACCAGGTATCACATTGGAAATACAAATCACAATTCTTTGTGATTTTACTTTTTTTTTGGTACCGGGGATCGAACTCGGGTCCTTGCGCTTGCGCAGCGGGCGGAACAAATCACAATTCTTGACAGCAAGTGGGCAGGGAAGAGCCAGCTCAGTAAAGGTGTACGGTGAATGCCACCAGGTCACAGATGAAGCAGAGCTTCGTTAGCAATGAGGCCTTTCTAAGGTCTCGTTGGGGCTGACCTTTGAAAGGAGAGTAGGTGTTAACCCTAAAAAGGCTCGGGACAGAGGGAGAGAGGGGGGCAAACGTGACAAGCAGAGGCATTAAGCTCTTATTATTTTTACCAAAAAAATAATAAACTTTTAGTGAATTAAGAGAAACTATTTGTATGAATGAAAGCATATATTGAAATATTTTTAAAACAGTAAAATATGTAATTTGGGCAAGTATTTGAACTCCTCCCTGCTTCCTATTTATCTCTCTTACACCTCACTCCCTCTCTCTCCATAGATAGATATAGTTTCTCATCTAAGAGAAATGGTGTCATATTTGAGTTTGTGTTTGACTTATTTCACATAACATTATGTTCTTAAATTGCACCCATTTACCTATGGATGCATGAAGTTTATGGCAGCACATTACTCCATTGTGTGTAAATCCCATTTTCCTTATTTGGCATTATGATTTTAAATAATTGCGTTGACATGTGTAAATACCAAATAGTTACTCTGGTGTGAGAAACTGAAAGTGTAAATAAGGACTAAAGGTATAATAGGTAATGTGAAATAGGAAGAAAAGGGGCAAAGGGGAAGGAAGTGGGAGGGCTAGGGGAAAGGAAAGAAGGGAATGGAATTAATATGAGAAAATGAAAAACAAGGAAACAAGGTCTTTGTAAATAGGGAGGGATGGAGGGGTTGAAGGGAGGGCAGGGGAATGGGGAAAAAATAAGAACCAAGAGAGACTATGTAAAGGTGCAAATTTCCAGTGATGAATGTCATTATATTGTATACCTAAAATGTACCGATAAAAGGACACACAGTTAAAATAATTGTGTTGAGGTAATTCATGAAGATGATGCCGTGTTTGGGAAGACTGAAGCCTGTAAACTGTAGTGCTGGGGAGTTGGTACGGCAGGCAGTTAGGATGCCATTGAATAATTAAGAGCAATGTATCTGGATTTTTAAAATTTAATACTGGTGGTTTTACAGAGAGTGGACTGAAAGAAGACAGAATGGAAGGCAGGGACTGCAAACTGTACTTATTATCCTTTGCAGGTGATAACCTGAGGAGGGGTTGAGAGTTTGAGAAGGGGAACTGGTGGCATGATGCCCAGAGCCATGGAAGTAAAACTAGGAACTCCATGGATGAGAAGGTGCCTTCAGAGCTTAATGCTTAGGATGAGTAAAGAACTGTTCAGTATTAATTTTAGGTGGTTGAATATATGATTGTTACATTGACTTCTTTGTATTATTCTGTAAGACTCTTTAAAAAAGGATAATTTTATTCTTTTCCCCCTTTTTGCCTCTTTAGAAATGCCTTGCCTTGCAGAATATGCTGATGGCTTATGGTATAGAGCAAAAATTGTTTGCATTAAAGAATTTAATCCTTTATCTCTCCTGGTACAATTTGTTGATTATGGATCAACTGAAAAGTTGACACTAAACAGGTAAAGAAAAGGTCACCTGAATAAGGATTCTTAGTTCTGTTTTAGCATATTTTTTTGTCCTTTATTGGGAAGATTTTTACCTTTTAAAAGAAAAAGGCTATGTTAAAGCTGTTTCTGTATTAGGAATTTTTAAATCTACACTTTTTGTGCGGAAACATAAAATTTACCATTTTAGATAAGGTACAGAGTTGATTTTAAGTTCCAGTGTTGCACAACTGTCACCACTTTCCATTTCCAGAACTTTCTCGTTGACACGTTCTGACAGGGCTGTAATCTGTGTGTCTTGCTGCCCGATGGGACAGTCACGCATGTACCCCTGGTGCTTCAAGCTGGCAGGAATGTGTTCATCCAGATAGAAACCCAGTAACCATTAAAGGGTGGTATTTCATTCCATCCTCTTAGCCCTGTCATCTATTTTCTGTCTCTAGGAATTTGTTTATTCTGGGTACCTCATATTTAAATAACATCATGCAGTATTCACCCTTTTGTGACTGGCTCATTTCACTCAGTGTTTCCAAGCTTCATCTGTATCATGCAATGTGCCAGAATTTCCTTCCTAAGGCAGAATGACACGGTTTTTTTGTTTGTTTGGTTTGGTACTGGGGATGGAACTCAGGACCTTGAGCTTGCCAGGCACGCGCGGTGCCACTGAGCTCCATCCCCAGCGCCCCCCCTTTTTTACTAGTACATGCCTGCAGTACATAATGATTACATTCATCATGGGGCATTGGTACATGTGCACAGCACAAATTCCTTTTTATCCTCTTCCCCTTCCCTCTCCCACCCTTCCTTTTTCTCTTGGTCCCCTTCACTTTTGCAAAAGTTTGCAGCTCTTAATTAACAAATATATGTGGAAATTTTTTAAATTTTTCACTAAGTTTATTTGTACAACTTAGATATACGTAATGATCACATTCATATGGAATTTGTACCTTTACATGATTTTTCCCCATTCCCTTTCCCTCCCTGTCTTATGTGTAGACATTTTATTTATCCATTCAGCCATCAGCAATGCTTCAGCCTTTTGCCGATCGTGAACAATGTTCCTAGGAACATGTGTGTATAAAGTTCTATTTGAGACCCTACTTTGTTATTCTGGGCATATCACCAGAAATGGAAATGCTGATTGTATATTCCACTTTTAGTTTTTAAGAAATGTTTTCTATAGTAGCTGCACTACTTCACACTCCCACCGACAGCACTTGAGGATTCGTTTTTCCATATTCTCACCAATTATTTTTCCCAGGGTGTGGGGGAGTGTCTTGATAGTTACCATCCTAATGAATGGTATTTCACTATGAATTTGATTTACATTCCCTAACAGATCGATGGTGTTGAGCCTTGTGGCACTTTTTTTTTAACCCCTTATATATCATCTTTAGAGAAATGTTCATTTTTAATGTATTTTCTCTCATCTGCAGTCTGCCTTTTCACTCTGTTGTCTTTTAGTACACAGAAGTTTTTAATTTTGAAATCCATTTCATTTGATTTCTCTTTTGTTCGCTGTGCTTTTGATATCATAACCAAAGAAAATCATTACAAAATCCATCATGAAGCCTTTCCCTTATATTTTCTTCTAGGGGTTTTAGTTAGGAGAAAATTTGAATTGACATTCTGAACATTTTAAGAATTTTTTTTTTTTTTTGTAACAGACTGCGTCAGATTCCTCTTTATCTTATGCAGTATCCCGCCCGAGCCATAAAGGTTTTCTTGGCAGGGTTTAAACCTCCCTTAAGGGACACAGGAAAGACAAGAATACCATACTGTCCCAAGTGGAGCATGGAGGCGCTCTGGACTATGATAGACTGTCTTCAAGGAAAACAGCTTTATGCTTCCTCCATGGTAAATAGTGTTAATTAGCCAAAATCCTTTTACAGATATTTTCACAGTACCTATTAACTTTTAAAGTGGTATGTAACTGTGCAACTCTACATGGGAAAAAAAAAACAACACAAAGCTATTTTTACTATAGGAATAAATTTGAAAGCTTTTTAAAGTGTTTTCATTTATTTTTAACAAACTATATTAATCCAAGGGTGATGATAAGATTAAATGATCAAGATATACACAGCACCAGGCATGGTATCATACACCTGTAAACGCAGCACTTGGGAGGCTGAGGCAGGAGGATCACCATTAAGTTTGAGGCTAGTCTGGGCTACATAGTGAGTTCAAGCCCAGCCTGAATTACATAGTGAGACCCTATCTCAAAAAAAAAAAAAAAAAAGCACTGTATAATCTAAGAATTTGTAAGTCAATGGAGGGAAACAGGCATACCAACCACTAACACAAGGTAGAATGAAGTATTACGATAGAGGTATAGGTAACTTTGTGAGGTGGGAGGAGTGAAAGAAGGAATGAGTATTTCCATCTAGAGGGAGCTGGAAATGGTATTTGAGCAGTTTCTTAGTAGGCACTGAAATGACTAAGTAGGAAATGCCGTCTGAGCTGCATCCTGAAAGATGAGTAGGAAACACCAGAACAGGAGTTATGATCATAGGAAAGCTTGAATTGTAATGTTAGAACTTGTATCAAAACCCCAGACCCAGATGGTTTAAACCTTTCTTCTTCCAAATCTTAGCATGTGTGGAATGTGAAGACTTTAACAAGGAGGATGATATTAAAGCCCACTGGCTATACCCAGGAGAACTTTGATGTTTAATTATAGTTTAGAGTGAAAGAAATGAGATTTAGCAGGAAGCTATCATAGGTGTCCTTTGGAAATAAGAGTATAAATTAGGGAACTAAACCTGGAGAATGCCTTTTCCCTTTTGTGTGAATGGCCAGATTTCAGAAGGAAAGGGAAGCAAAGACATAATTGTGTTTTCTTGACAAACTGTATCTTTCAATTCTAGGCTCAGGCACCAGAACAAACAGTAACCTTATATGAAGATGAACAGTACCCAGTTCATATGCCATTAGTAGAAATGGGACTTGCAGACCAAGATGAATGATGTAAGTATACATTCTTGTCCACTTTTTTGGTCAGCACAAGGCATGGGAGTGTTACAGAAAAGGTCAACCCTAAATAAAAGCACCTGTGCGTTTTCCTTGACTTCTCAAAGGAATGATGACAAAGCTCTGCAAGAATCTTCCAGATTTCTTCTTAGGTCCTTCTCACTGCTGAGTAACCAGTATCAAAGAGGCCTCCTATCTGTAAGAATGCTGGAAATGGGTTTTGTGACTGTCTTGGTACCGAATGGGGGAGCAGGACAGTGGGTATCACGAGTAATTAAGGCACATGAATATGTGGTATACAATAGAGCTACTCAATAGTCAGCAGTCTGATAAAGTTATCAAAGCACTGGGGTGACAAATACAATTCCTTCATGTAATTCTAACCATTGACTCAGCAACTAAGGAACATTAAGCACAGTAGCGCTTTATAAGTAACTTCTTTTTTTCAGGTATACAGAGCAGAGCATCTATAGCAACCCAGAAGAAAGAATGCTGTATTTAGACCTTTTCAGGCTGTTTTCTTGACTTATTCTACAATGGTGCTGTTCTTTTCCACCCTAATTCTTACATGTTGAACTGTTCAGAATGTTGTGAGAAAAATCACAAGTTAATAAATATTTGCTTTCAAACATTTTTTATTTTGCGGTATTTTCAAAATAAAATAGGTCAGGCACTTTTTTATTTTGGCAGTAGTGAGGGTTGAACCAGGGCCTTCACACTGAGCTACATCCCCAGCGCCCCCCCCCCCCGTTTTGGTACTGGGGACCTTGCACTTCCAAGGCAGGCAGAACCACTGAGCTAAATCCCCGGCCCCTCCCCAGCCCTTTTTTATTTTTTGAGTTAGGCTCAAATTTGCAATCCTGCCTCAGGCTCCCAAAGTGCTGGGATCCCAGATTTGTGTCACCAGGCCCAGCTTAACTCATAACTAATGATTTGGCTTAAGAAATGATGTTGGGTGAACTTCCCAGAGAGATGTGGAAGACGCGTCTGCCTCCCAACTGGGGGGGGGGGCTGACAGCCCCACAAATGACTCGGAGGAGTCCAGCTCGGTGAGTGAACGAGTTCAGTAGGGGTCACCTACAGGGACCACTTGCAGGCTGCAGCACTACCAAAGTTGCTGATCTCCTTGTGCTAAATCACTGCTATTATAGAACGCTATTAAGATGGTAAAACTAGGGTCGAAAGCAGTAAGGGTCCTGAGGAAAAGCTGTGGGTGCTGCACTCCCATCCCGGCCTCAGGAAGCACTGTCTAGCCACCATGGTGGATGGCCTTGCACTGCACTTGGTGCACAGCCTCCACACCTGGCGGGGCTGTTGCAGAATGGGAGTTGCTCTGGCAGGGTTTGGAGGACAGTTCTCACCAGATGGCAGCCACAAAGGCCCTGCGGTGCTGCACCCCATCACATTCTGCTCCCTGCCTGAGAGAGGTGAGCAGTCTGTACAGTTTCACTACATATGAATGTGTCCACGATACATAGTGTTGCTGTGTGCATCTTTACCTGTGTGAGGTATGTTTCTTATTTTATTTGTACTGTTTATCTGTGTTCATGTGTATAGCTCTTTTACTTTGACTGCTGTATCTTTTGTAATTTAGGTGGTTACCAGCTTTTTTCTCAATTACAAATATTCTACAGGGCCCTTATAGATGTGTGACTCTCCTGTGTACACATAAATATGTATGTATGCATGTATATGTGCATGTGTACCTGTATTAGTGGAATCTGATGGTTCATGGAGTAAATACTTTCTACAAAGTAGTAAGCAGTTTACCACCAGTTGTCTGAGTTGCTTACCAGCATGTGATACAACCAGACCAGTGTCAGACTAGTGCCAGTCTGACACCAGGATATCTCATTGTTTTAATAAGCAAACACTGACTTATTAATGCTAGTGAATGTTCTGTCACTTTACTGCTTGTTCATATCCTTTCTCTATTAAATTGTTTGCAATTTTACTTGTAGTACTTCTGTATATATTCTGGATAGTAAACCTTTGCCATCTTGCAGTTATTTATCACTCATTTTTTAAGGCTTGTTTTATATCTTATTTAAAAATCTTTCCCTATCCTAAAGTGTAATACATATCCTCTTTTCTTTGAAAAGTATTAAAGTTTTTTCATATTCATTTTTTAAGCACATGAAATGATTAACTTTTTATTTCTTTTGGTAGCAGGGATCGAACTCAGGACCTCACGCTTGCTACGCAGGTGCTGTGCCACTGAGCTACATCCCCAGCCCAAAATTGATAACTTTTTAACTGAGTCCTTATCAATACTTATTGCCTTAATTTACAGTAGGTGACTTGCCCTTCCTTCTAGGATGCCTCAACTTCTGTCAGCCAAGAGCCCTATTGGTAATAACATCAAAGTAGCTGGGGCCATGGGTTAACACTAGATAGTTACTACTCATGCCCACTCTTACTGTACAAGTTATATACAATCAGCCTTGTTACAACTTTTCTCCTGTCCTAGAAGTAGTAGGATTATTACCACTACTACCTGTAGCACTGTTTGACCTGTTTGTATTCATTCATTTTTGTAACTTCCCATTCTATTACAATTAATCACCCCTATAACAGATCAATGTTTTCATTTTGGTACCAACTAAACACAATACTACTTTGGGTAGAGTGACAGTCACTGATCCCTTGAGTACCCTTTCTGTGGAAGTGCATATTCTCTGACTACTGGGCCTGTGGGATGTCTGTGATGTATTCCTTGGTTTTCATAACCATAGCCAACCAAAGACACATCGTTTAAAAACCCTACACACATTCACTGCTGCGCAAGCGCAAGGACCAGAGTTCGATCCCCAGTACCAAAAAAACAAAACAAACAAAAAAATCCTACACACAGTTTATGACAAAATAATACTTTCTTTAATCTAGCTGTAGAAAAACAGGAGAGGTGAATTATAAATGCATGTCATCCTTGTGTATTTCAAAGAATACAATAATGAAGCTTTTCTAGTCAACTTTTATTTTAGAATCCATCTCTGCCATTTAGACACACAGAGGCTATATAAATTAAACAGAATCCACAAGAATTGTACCTTTTTTAAAACAGGAAAATCAGGGGCCGGGGATTTAGCTCAGTGGTTTCACCGCCTGCTGCGCAAGCACAAGGACCCGAGTTTGATATCCCCGGTACCAAAAAAAAAAAAAAAAAAACAGGAAGATCAGGTAGTGTCACTTCATGATCAATCACACTGGAGCATTACAATTCTGAGTCCATGAGAACATTACCATCTTTGTCCTTAACTCTCACTCGGCCAGACGCATACTTTGTTTCTTGATGACCATTTGTGTACACAGTTTTAACAGTGCCATCTGGATATTCCCGTCTCTTGAACTGTGCAGTATGAAGTTCTCTTTGGCCATTATTAAACTCTATAATTTTGTTGCCATCACTGTAAAATTTAAAATAGAATTTAAATTCTTAAAAATATGAAGTAGGGCTGGGGGCATAGCTGAGTGGTACAGCACTTGCCTAGCATATGTTAGACCCTAGGTTCAATCCCCAGCACAGGGAAGAAAAATATAAAACAGGAAAATTATTTGAAAGTAACCTTTTGATTCTGGCTGTGTTATTCTCCTAGAGACATCTCTTGGTCCTTTTCCCTCTACAACTGCAAATTCTTTGTACAGTGTTTGTGCTTTAGCCCAATAACCCAGTTATCAGATTAACATCTACATGTACCCATGAAAAGCTTTTTTACATAAATTTACTTTTAAGTTTAATTAAAATGGGGGTGGGGGTATAGCTCAGTGGCGCAGCACCTGCCTGCTGGCAAGCACAAGGCTCTGAGTTCAATTTAAATAAAGGTGGGGATGAGAAAACAAATGTAATCATGGTAGCACACGCCTATAATCCTGGTACCGTGGGAGGCTAAAGTCAGAAGGATCACAAGTCTAAAGCCCAGGCTTGGCAACTCAGTGACACCCTGACACAAAATATTTCTTTTTGGGTCGGGGTTAGTGGCACCATGCCTGTCCTAAGTTTGATCCCCGGTACCGCAAACAAAAAAAACTTTTTTCCAATTTTTTAATTAGTACATGTTTGCAGTACCTAATGATTACATTCCTTGTGGGGAGTTGGTGCGTGTACGGGACACATCTTCATTCTTTGTTTCATCCCCTCTCCCTATCCATCTCTTGGTCCCCTTCCATTTTGCAAAAATCTCCCTATTTCCTATTATCTCTTATTTTGCTCTTATATTTATCTGATTTATTTCACTTACTATTATGGTCCCATCAAAACATTTTTTAAAGGGGGATTGGGGATGTCGCTCACTGTCAAGGCCCTGGGTTCAATCCCGTGTCTAAGGAAGTAGGACACTGTGTTAAAATCTACTTCCGGGTTTGTGTGTGTGTGTGTGCGTGCGTGCCCTTTTCACTCTGTTAAAAACCATCTGAACGTTTGCTCAGTATCAGGTGTGGAAGAGAGCTGTACCCTAAGAAGGACATGACCAGACTCAGGGTTTGTTTTAAAAGAATGAAACAAAAAGGCAGACTATTAAAAGGTTAATAACACATTGATTGCTCAATATGCCTGTGGGATATTCAAATTGCATTCCCAGATGCAAGTCTAATGAGAAACAGGGCTGGTTCAGCATCACCTGGGGACGTGTTGGAAATGCGTATCACTAGGGCTGCATCTCAACAATCCAGGTGACTTTTAACACACACTGAAGTATGTGAGAACCATGCCAAAATGAGCCTGAGTAAAACAGTTTGTTTTTTTTTTTTCCCAGTACCAGGGATTGAACTCAGGACCTTGCACTTGCCAGGCAGGTGCAGTGCCCCTGAGCCACACTCCCACCCTGAGATTTGCCTGAAAAAAAGATTGGTGGATGGGTACATGCAGTTATTCATATTATTTTCTCTACTTTCTAATTATACAAAATTTTAAATGTAAAAGTAAAGACTCTTAAAATTTTTCTGATATCACTCCAAGTATAATGTATACATAAATTCCCCCAATTTTAGATCAAACTGCTATTTTTTGTTGTTGTTCTGTTTTTTGAGACAAGGTCTCACTAAGTAGATCAGACTGGCTTAAACTAACAGTAATCCTCCTGCTTCAGCTTCCAGAGTGCTGGGATTACAGGCGTGTATCTCCACACACCAGTCAAACTGCTATTTCTTAAGCACTAGGTAAAAAATTTCAGGCCATGTTAAGGGAAAAATACTAGAGTGACTATAAGAAAGTTTTCTTGCCAAGTTCATATCATGGAATTTTGTTCAGTTATCTATGCTGTGTTAGCTGTATTCAGATTAATGGTATTTAACTGTCACACTCCAGGAAAGGAGCAGGGAAACTGAAAACACGCCACTAGATTTGGCAAAGCTTAATTAAAATGGTGGGGATGAGAAGCTCTTTATTATTAGCATGGATTGTGCAGCCAGGCCCATCCAAAACTTAACAAATGTAAGCCAGGTGTAGTGGCCCACACCTTTCCAGCTGGAAAGTTAGGGCAAAAGAATTGCCAATTTGAGCCCAGCCTGGGAAACTCAGTGACTTAGTGAGACCCTGTCTCAAAAAACAGAACAAGGGCTGGGCATGTAACTCAGTGCAAAGACCCTGGGTGCAAACCCCAGTGCCAATCAATTAATCAAAACAAGTAACAGGCTGCCTGCCTTGTTTCTGTCTTATTCACTGTTTAAAAATTTACTCAAGTTTACCTCTGAACAAATACTTGTCATTCCCATTCCCCTTTCCTGGAATGCTGTGTGGACGCTGTCTAAATACTGACTGAGTTATCTCAAGTTCTAACTTCACACTGCGCTAAGAACGTGTCTCACCTGATTTGAGGGTCTTGGGTAACTTCTGAACTCACTGTAATTTTGAGTGACTTGTATACAAGTGTTTTAAATTTTCACAATTCAAATGGTATAAAAGCTGAACCTGGAAAATCTAGAAGCAGATTTAGCAAGTGTCATACCGTTGCACTCTGACAACTGTGCCGTCTGGGAAGATGCTTTCTTCTTGGCCGTCAGCAAATAAATTTTTAATGATCTGGTCAGGAAATGTGATTTCTTTCCTTCCGTCTGGGAAATGTTTTTCTGTTTTAAAAGGGTTTCTGTAAATATTTATTTTTTAAAGGAAGGGAAGAATTTAACAAGGGAAGAATAGCAAACAGGGAAGTTTGTACCTATCTGTCCACTTGAGAAGTGTAGAACTTCAAGTCCTTCAGGGTATGTGGTATGAGTGGTCTGGGCAGCAGCGTAGTAATAGATCTGTAAAGACATGAGGTCAGGACACCTACTCTCCCAGACGGGCAACTGAGAAGAAAATGCGCCAAGGAACATACCACTCTGCCGTCTGGTGTGACCTGCTTCAAGTCGCCATTGAAGAAAGTGACAGTGACAGTCTTCCCATCAGCACTCACTTCTTTCCGAGTCCCATTGGGAAACAGTGTAACCTGGTACCCATTCTTATAAACCTTTTCCACCTAACAGAGACACACAAGACTATCCGTGGGTAAGGGTTCTTCCTGAAACCGTATAACCAAGTTAGGCCAAATCCTCCTCACTGCTTCCTTTGAAAATATTCTCTCAAAAGTAGAGAAGATCCTTTATCTCATTAAGGGTTACAAACTGGTGATTTTTAAAACTCTGCTTATTCACTTTCCCTTTATTGGCTGGAATTCATCTGAAACGGAAACCCTTTCCTCATCAGTGACTGGTACCACACAGGACACTTGGGGAAAGCCTGCCTAACCGCTTCCTTCTAACCGCTGTTCTCCAGCCTCTCATTCCGCAAGTGTAACAGTACGAGGCTCTAAGTGCCACAAGCTTCTTGTCCTCCCACAATTCGGCTGTATTATCTTAGCAGCTCTATGTGACTCAAATGGGCATGTCAGATAGCAAAGCTGGGTTAGTATTTCTCCTTTGCTAATGGCTGCTACTAAGACTCAAGTCCTAGTCCGTGAAGTAGAAGGGCTCTGCTGAGTTAACTTCCAGCCAAGGTCCATTTGACTCCAACTAAATTCTTTCCCTTCTGAATGACCTGTTTGTTCTCCTCAGCAAGTGCCTCCCTTTTACAGTCCTGCCTGTAATATTAGTTATCAGCAGGTGTCCAAGCTCTACCCTGCTCTCTCCTCTTTCCCATGCTTGTAATGAATAAACACTGGATGTCCTTGGTGCTTTTTGTCTTTGCTGCCCAGAGCAGCTTGAATCAGCCCAAGACCCAGCCTCTGCTCTCAACTCTGTGTCTATGTCTTTTGTTCTCTTTCCTATCTCACAGATACTAAGACCCACAGCTGGGGTTCTCGGTAATATTCACTATAATTGGCCCCCAGCGTGGATGTGCAAAGGGGTGGAACTCATGACAACTTTCAGCTCTCACTTTACAACTCCAGACATGGACCACAGGGTACCAGGTGCGCCCAGCCATGAGCAATCCTCCTAATGAACACCTTTTCTAAATACCACTGGAATTACAACATGAGTCAGATTGCTGCAGATGCTGTTAAAGCAGGCTCTATGTACAGGATACTTGCAAGTGCTGCTGTTGATATGCTAATGGACATATGTAAATACATCCCTTGGTTTCCCAAAGCAAGAATACTGGACTTGGAAATATGGGAAGGTGTGACACTTCTCCTTGACATCCAGCAAAGGGGTGATCCTCTTTCCCCTCAAACTTCACTTTCTTGGAGTTTAGTGCACACAGTGCTACCTCCCTTCCAATTAACCCTAACTAAAGCCACTATGCCCATAGCTGTGCTGACTTCAGAGGCAGCCACACCCTTAGCTAAAATGGTGCCACTTCAGAGGGAGCCATGCCTGCAATTACGACTGCAATCACTTCATAGGCAGCCACGCCCATGGCTCCGCTCACACCTAGGTGGAACTCTGTCACCCTCCACATGGCTGTGCCCTCAGTGAAGGTGGCCCCTGTGGTGGCTTTGGTCATCCCCATGACAGTCCCACCCATAGCTATGGTGGCTGAAGCAGCAGCTACAGCAACCACACTGGCAGGTGTAATCACAACTGGTATTTCCAACTTTCACTCGACTGTTGCTCATGAGGAGCATTTCTTTTCAGCCTTAACCCCTTCTGACAGGAGTCTCTCCCCGACCTGCTCTTTCAGTGACTCTTTCTCTTCTGCTCCAGCTGCTTCAGCCCCTCCCAAAGGGGACAGTGAATTAACACCCCCACCTCCTCAGATGCTGCCACTGGCTACTGCCGAGTTTCCTTTCACCCAGTGAGCCAGATCAAGGTATCTAAAGAGCAGACTCTACACAAATCTAAGGAAAAAAGCTCTCATCACCTCCCCCTAACAAACCCTACTTATGTTCTTCCCTTTTCACTCTCCCTTTTAGCTGAGACACCCAGCTAGGCCATTTTCCTAAGCAGACTAGAGATGGGGGCCCTGTCCTAGGACGGAGACAAGAAAGGCTTACAGAAGAGGGTTAGCAGCAGCTGTAAAGGCTTTTAAGCTGTTTGGCACAGGAACGAGTCTAAATAGTGGCACTGTATTCCTTTCGTTACACCACGAAACTACAAATATTTCAGCCCCACAGTCCTGAAGTTCAGGCACCACTGACAGTTTGGTCCACGACAGACCACAATTTCAAGGTGCTCCTCTGAGACTAGCGGCAGTGTGAAAATCTTAGGTTTGCAGTGATGCAAACAAATTTTCACTGGCAGCCATGTTAAAGTATTGCACACACAATTATGTAAACTGCATAACATTTGAGAGTAACTGTTAATGTTATGTACTTTCTATACTTTTTATTTTAAAATATACTATTTATTAAAAAAATTTCTGCCAACAGCCATACTCCACCAGTAGCAGCCTTGTATACTTTATATTCACATTTCTTGATTGTATTATCTAATGTTGTGCTTGATCTAATCTTTGCAGTGTGTTGTTTATCACAGTCCTAAGGGCAACAGACTATCTGTCACACTGTGTGTGTCCTGGTATCTATACCATCACTCCGCAATATTCACACTATGACATCACCACCTAACAGTGTGGTGCTCTCATGTATCCCTCCCTGTTAAGCAGCACATGACCATACTTTAAGCATTTCCACTCTACTTTAGCCCACATTTATGTTTTGGATTTAAAAAAAAAAATTTTAACCTTTCCATCAGAATGACTGATTTCTTCCTGAATTTCTTCTTCTTTTTCCTCCTTTTTATATTCAGGATCTAGGAAGGTGAGTGGTTCAAGCGGCTCCCTGGGCAAGGCAGCCTGTAAGACAAGACATTAGAGCTGTTAAAACCTATACTTACTTCCTAAAGTCAGATGCTAACTTTACAGGGCTCTAGGACTGGATTTGATATTATTTATAAAACATTTATAATCTTAAAACCCTCCTTTATACATGGTTAAGAAACAATGAATCAATTTCAAGTAATCTACACTTGAATATATAAAAATATAAAAAGATTTACTTGTCCTTTATCTGAGCTGCCTAAATCCCGAGGAGGTACAGACTTGGATCTTTGAGATGGATTACCTGTCAGAATATAATTGTAAAAGTTAGGTTCAGTATTATAAAATTTAATTTAAAATGTTAAACATTTTAAAGTTACTAGTATGGTTAAACATTTCCTTAATTCATTCATACCCTTCCTCTGTGAACTGCTGCCCTTTATCTTTTTGTTTTTTGTGGGGATTTTGGGTACTGGGGATTGAACTCAGGACCTTACATTTGAGGCAGGCGGCAGGACCACTGAGCTAAATCCCTGGCCCCTGCCCTTTATCTTTTAATTAAGCAAATCTTAGTATTTTTCTTTACTAGTTTGTGTAAGTGCTCCATTATATAAATTTAAATATTTACACAAGTACTTAAAATTCTCAGTGACCAAGGCAGACAAAGACAGTATCAAATACAGTACTTTTAGCTTATAATCCATAGAAAAACTGGGGCTCAAATAACCTAAAAGACCTGAAGGTATTTTGGAGACAATCACAAGAAATGTTAAGAGAGACTGGTGTGGGGTACAAATAAAAGAGGCATCTTAAGAATACACAGAGCATTTGGTTAACCAAATAACAGGGTATTTAGTTAAAACCTAAGTGCCTTAGAGGGTGTGCCCTGTTATGACTAGAACATCAGTCATGTCCTATAACCCCTATATTATAAAAATAAGTACACATATGTCACCAGTAACAAATGAATTTAAAGAACTATATTGATGTGCTTATATTTTCTTCTTATATGCTAATGAGTCATACTGTAAATATTCTGAACTTTGAAGGGTTTTGTTAATTCCCAGAATCTGCTTTGCATATTAGAAAGTACAAAGGAAGGGCCAAGGATGTGGCTCAGTGCTGCCATGCCTGCTTGGCAAGTGCAAGGTCCTGAGTTTAATCTCTGGTACCAAAAAAAAGTACAAAAGATGCTGAATGCTACAGAGAAAGGCCTGGAGAAGAACAGAGGTAGAGTCTACCAGGAGGCTATCAGACACGCAAGGAGGCTGTGTGGCACCAATGGAAACAGCGCTGTTTCTGCTGCACCACATGGAATCCCTGGTATGTGGGCCCCAAACTGCCATGTCAGCCAATTCTACAGTTCAACATGATGGACTTGGAAAACACCAACAAGAGACAGATGGGTTGGGCAGTGGTAGGTATGATGGGTAAGGACAAAAGGAAAAAGGAACTAAGAGGAGCACAGAGGTTTGACTTGAGCCAGTACGTGGACAGTACGCAGGGTTCTGGGCTAACAGGAGTGCTCTGTTCACATGGGAAGAACATCTTCCACCTCTCAGGGCACGTGTATGAAGTACACCGTATTAACTGGAGCTGTGTTACATCATTTGCAATCTTCCTATCATTTCCAGAGACAAGACTAATATTCCTATTTTATACATGAGAAAACCAAGGCTGAGGATGAGTAACTTGCCAATGGAATCAACTAATAAGATTCATCATACATCAAATTTACTTCTCAGGCTGATCATGAACATTAACTTGAACCCTCAAAATTATCTACAGCTCAGCGGAACAAGAGGTGAGCAGAAACATGCTCTGACTCCTGGAGGCAGACTTACTGTCTGCAGGACCACAACTCAGCTGACACATAAGACACGAGCGTAGGAAAGGAGAAAGCTGGGTAACAAACAGTGCTGGACAGAGATCCCACAGGAGGCAGGTTATGCAGGAAGACTTAAGCACTACTAGGAGCCGGGTGCAGTGGTGCACTCTGGGAGGCTGAGGGAGGAGAACCACAAATGCAAACCCAGCCTGGGGAACTTAGTGGGACACTGTCCAAAAAACACAAAAAGGGCTGAGGATATAGCCTAGTGCAAAGGCCCTGGGTTCAATCCCCAGTACCTCAGAAACAATAACAAAATACAGTACTATGAAGGAAAAACCTGAAATTCAGTTCCCTTAAAATGAGAATGTAGGTTATCAAAAGACACTATACGGAGTAAAAACCCACCCAGTGTAGTGGCACAGAGCTATATAATCCCAGCACTCACAAGGCTAAGGTAGGAGGAGTGTGAACTCTAGGCCAGCCAGGACATCTTACAGAGAAACTCAGTCAAAAAAAAAAAAAAAGAAGACAAGCCATATACTGAGAGAAGATACTATCTTTCCAGTATATGCGGATTGTGAGAAGAGGAAGGGGAAGCCTCTCACAAATCAATAAAGGAAAAGAACCCCACAGAACAATAGGTAAAGACCTATTGTTGAATAAGCTTCTTGAAAGAGGACATCTACATAGCTAATAAGCAGAGACAGTGTTCAATTATTTAATAGGAAAATGCAAATTTAAACTCCAGTAATACACTGTTATTCCCCCATGTGCCTGGAAAAAAAAAATTTTTTTTTTTGGTACCAAGGTTCAAATTCAGGACCTTGCTCTTGAGAGGCAGGCAGTAGCACCACTGAGCTAAATTCCCAGCATGCCTAGCAAAATTTTAAGTATAACAGTACCGGATGAAGTATGAAGCAAAAGAAGTGCTTTCATGAGAGTATAAAATCAATTTGAAAAATATTTTGGCAAAATTTACTAGCATTAAAAATATATTTAAGGGCCAGGGATTTAGCTCAGTAGTACCACACCTGCCTCACAAGCTCAAGGTCCTGAGTCCAATCTTCCGTACAAAAAAAAAAATTAAGCCAAGCATGGAAGAGTCACGCTTATAATCCCAGCACCCTGGGAGGCTTAAGGCTGAAGGATCAAAGGAACACAAGTTCGAGCCCAGCCCAGGCAACTTAAATGAGACCTTGTCTCTAAAAGGGAGTGGCTAGTATGGGGTTGTAGCTCAGTGAGAAAGCCCTGGGTTAAATCCTCAATACTGAAAAACATTCACACCAATACCCCCATTATTGTAGCCCTACAAATGGGACTAAAGAAATGTGTGTGCCAGAAATAGCCAAGAATGTTCACGACATCATTGCTGACTTAACATCCTCACAAGTTTATAAAAGTGCACCTATTGATAGAAAATGACCACACTCCAATACATTCATAAGTGAATCCCTCCTTGCACTAAAAATTAGGAAATGAGAGCTGTAGATCAAATCTCTACAACACGGTGTTCAATGAAAGACAACAAAGGAGCACACGCAGCCTGATTCTGTAGTAGTGACACTGCAAAGCAGTGCTAAGGCCTTTGAGGGCTGCCCCAGGAGCTAATGCTGAAGGAAAAGTCATGGGATTGGGGGTTGGGGGAGTTGTTGTTCCATGAAAGCAAAAAAAAAAAAAAAAAAATCCGTAAGATTAATAAATTCAGTATTAAAAGGAAAAAAAATGTATATATATATATAAATCACAAACCAGACTAGAAGAAAATTTTAGCAGTGGTTATAAATGACAAAGTATTAATATGCAAATAACTAACTTCAATAAGGAGTTACACACCTTAGAATTTTAAAAGAACCAAGGAAATGAGCAGGCAATTCACAAAAAAGAATCCCAAATGTCCACTGAGTACAATAAAAAATGTTCCCAGCAATTAGGGATGCTTATTAAAACCACACTGAGGCCCGGGGATTTAGCTCAGTGGCACCATGCCTGCCTCGCAAGCCCAAGGTCCTGAGTTCAATCCCCGATTCCAAAAAAAAAAAAAAAACACTACACTGAGGTACTATCTCACATCTGACCAGCCAAAATGTTAAAGCCTAACTAGATGAAGTGTCAACAAGTACAAAGGGTATATTTTACAGAGAGTAAAAAGCTGGCACAACCATTTTACAATGGGAAACCTCAGCAGTACAAACCAAACATACCCAGCACCCTGCTCCTAACATGGACTCTAGAGAAAGCCACGCTATGGAGACCTGCTCTGTCGTCTGCTCATTACCCTGCCTGCCCACCAACAGGGACCCAGCCTTGGAGATACAGCAGAGATCTAAGAGCTACTGCAATGAATCATCTGGAGCTTTTAAGCATTAATGTGGGTAAATCTGACAATATTGGGAGAAAAACGCAAATTGCAAAAGAACAAATAGAGCATGAAATAACATTCTATCTTACCGATACAAATAGTAGTAGAATTTTTTAAAAAGCATAGAATGCTATCTGGAATTATTTCCTGTAGAGTAAAATTATGCACAGCAGCTTCAACTATATTTACAATGTTTTATTTCTTAATGCATATAAATTTGCTATTCTTTAATTCTGAAAAGGTCACACAGCCTCTTACCATGTTTTGGCAAATAGTTTTTCTTGTACTTTTCCCCCTGGGCTCCTGAGGAAATGTGGCTCTTGTGGTATCGCACAGATGTGCTCTACGGTGTGAGAAAGAATCGTGAGTATAAAATTTTGAAAATAATGTTAGTCTACACATCAGCGCAATGACTGAAGCTCAACTCAGCCAGTGATGAGAACACTGCAGGCTTGTTCACTAGCGTTCTCATTTATCACTGTGAACCAAAGTGGACTGTCTGTTATCTGGCAGTGAACTACACACACACGTACACACTCTTTCTGACACATACTCATTCTCCACGTTAGGACCCAGCAAGCACTGTAATCAGGAGAACAAGTCCCTTCTGTCAAGGTTGGCCTCTTACAGGAGCTGCCCCGACACCCTCTTCTGGCTGGGCCCAGCTCTCCCTAGAATTCACTTGCTTTGTTCCTACCACTAGGATGAGGCTTCCTTCTCCTCGCTCCCCTGGGATCTGCCCAACACCCAGCACTTGACTCATGCTCCCAGTGTGCTCTGCATCCCCTGCCAGATGATACATCTAGCACCTTGGTTTCACTGTGTTGAGCTAATCCTGCTCTGATCTGTACTCTGTGCTGCCCCAGCTAGACATCCGATGGGTAAACTCCACAAGTTGTTACTCTCAATAGTATCAAAATCTGCAATCAACACTAAGTGCAGAAGTCACACTTCGAAGAATTTCAAAGCCTTCCAGTAACGAAGATAAAACATGGGGCAATCCACAAAATAGTCTGGCATCTTCAAAACGTCAATGCCAGGGGCTGGGGATTTAGCTCAGTGGTTTTGCCACCTGCTGCGCAAGCACAAGGACCCGAATTCGATCCCCGGTACCAAAAAAAAAAGTCAATGTCAGGGCCGGGGATGTAGCTCAGTGGTGCCACCGCCTCCCTCCCAAGCACAAGGTCCTAAGTTTGATCCTCAGTACCAAAAAAAAAAAGTCAATGCCATTTAGTAAATGCTAAAGTATTTAAGGATGGGATACTATGATTTCTGTCATTACCTTCAAACTATTTGGCAAAACATGTACATAGGTACAGCAAAATGTTCGCAGGGCTGAGTCCAGGTTATCATATTCTTTCACTTACTCTGCTTTGGGAGGAAGGCTTCTTCCATAATAAAGTGTTTGCGGAACAGGGGGAAAATGCCATCATATCCTACCTTCCTGGCTCATTCTTCTGACACCTTCACCCTGACAGTGGCAACATCCCACAGGGTCAGTCCTATAGGCATGGCTTAGAACCTTGTAGCTTTTTGTCCTCTCACACAACTTAACTTCATGGTTCCTTACACAGCAGTTACTCCTGTCACATACAGTGCCAGCTCTCATGTCCCTCTCTCACTTGGTGGCATTTAGTTGTGACCACGTCTCTGCTAATACCTAACTCTCCACCACCCTTCACCCAGAGAGCTGAATGAGGAAAACACCAGTATGAACAGTTCTCACTCAAGTGGAGGTCTCTAATCCAAGTGGGCCCCAGTGCAGCCCAGGCCAAGCCTCCCCGCCCCAGACCCCCTGCTTAGAGTCCTCTCTCAGACAACTGCTCCCAGATTTCTGCTCCTTCAACCTCCTCTAATTCCTCTTCCTCCCTCTTAGCTGAAGATTGTTCCCCCGCTTCCCTGAGAAGGTCCAAGCTTCTGGGAGCCCTCCCTACCAACTGCCACTGCACATCAGCCTCGTCTGGGCCCACCTCTCCCGTGCTGGGGCTGACAGTGGTGCCTGGCCAGGGCCGCCTGCCATCCATCTGTCCCCAGACCTGACCCAGGACACTGCTGAGCCACTCCCCAGCTTCCTCCTGCAGCAGTGCTCTCCTCTCCACTAAATCAACCCTACACACACCCACACCTGTTCATTTCCTAGCTTAAAACACAAAATTCCTTCCCTTCAGGCACTACCCCCTCTTCAATTTACTGCAGAATGAAATCCCCAGGGCCATCTGGTCCCCAACTGTGCCGAGTTCTTTCTTACCAGCCAGGCTCTGCTTTTCAAACCTCCAAAGAACCGGGCCACATCACACCCACTGCAGTACTGAAGGTCCTCTTACTGTGCCACACCACCAGACGAGGGTGCCCTTCTCCTTCTCACAAGACTTTCTTCACTGGGCTCAGGGACACACTGTCTGTCTGTGTGTCTGTCTCTCTCTCTCTATTCCCTCTCCTCTTCCCATCTTCCAACTGGTTCCTCCCAACCACACTCAGGGCCCAGCACACAAGCACACATTCTAAGGAGCCCATGTCCTCTCCAGCCCGCACCTCCCTGGTCACCTGGGCAGCTGCTGAGGCAGCATCTCCACACCATGGTAGGGAGGCACTGCATTCTTACCATGAGCTTCCTGGAAAACATGCTATCTTCCTGTGGTCTCACATAATACATCAATGGGAACTCCACTACACCAAAGGCCCGGACTAAACTATAGTTGGAAGTCATTGTTGACTCCTCTCTTGCTGTCACACCTCTGTCAAGTTCATCAACAAATCAGTTCTGCTGTTCACCCCTCCACTGCTGTGACCCCCATCTATGCCTCCACCACCTGGTCTGAATTCCCGCAGTGGTCCCCATGTTCCTGCCCCTCTACTAGTCAGTCTGCAGGGACACAGTCAACATACTGCAAGGAAGAAGCAGTCTACCCCAAGCCCCAGGGGCTCCCACACATCAGGTTCCCTGACAGCCTAATGACCCCATTCCTAGCGCTCTCCCACATTTGATGTCCCACATTCTGGCCTCTCTGGTCACAGACATATCCTGGCCCCCCCCTGCAGGGCACCCCTCAAATGGAGCAACCCAGGCTCACACTTCTGGCCAGCCCCACCTCACCTTTCCTGCCTAGTCTTGACACTCTCCCACGGCCACATTGTACATTCATCCACCATATGTACAGTCTTTCTACCAGCAAGTTCCAGGAGTGTGAGGAATTCTATTTTGTTCATCGCTGTACCCCAGGGCACATATTCCTCCCATGGCTCAGTAATTCACAGATACATGAGCCCAGACCCTTGGTTAGAAAGGAGTCAATTCATATGACTGCAAAATTTCACCTGCACTCGATGTTTTAACTGAGTTTATCTGTCTGCTATATAACTCCTTTGTAAGAATTATAAAAATGAATTTGAAAAGTACCTGTATATTGTAATACATGAAATTCTTTTAGCTGTGGTAGAATATACATGACCTAAAATTCCCTGCCCACTCAACCAATGTTGAATGTACAGTTCAGGGGCATTAGGTATATTAATAATGTTGTACAAGCACTACCCTCACCCATCTCCAGAACTTCTTCATCTTGTAGCACTGAAACCCTGTATCCACTACCCCCACTCCTCATGCCCTCCCCAGGCCCTGGCACCCACTACACCACTTTCTAACCTTATCAATTTCAATGTTCAAATATTTACCAGCACCTCCAGACCTGGAACAACTAGCTAGCACCAAAACCTACCATGGACTCATCTTTCTTCCCAGCAGTTACACACTGGTAGGCCTTGGGGCTGCTCTCAATAGCTTCTGCTTTCTTCCAGGCATCCAGTCGGAATCTTTCCATCACTTTTATCTCTTCTCGGAGGTCTGTGTTCTCTCGGACTAACATTTCTATCTGGCTTCTTAGACGGCCATATGAGCTTGTCCATTTTGCTTCCTTCCTTTTCAGATCTTCCTGTAAATCTTCTATTTGGTGTTTCAAAGCCTCTCAAAAAAGAAAGAGAGAAATTCTTGAATTAAAACAATGTAATAAGAAAAGAGAGACATCAATGAAATAGCAGCCAGACACACAGACAACAGAAAAGGAAGGCTTAGTCAGTAAATGATGATGGATTTGTCACAAGAAGGGAGGGGCAGCAGTTAGAGCCTCAAAGGCAGATGCAACACTGCTTTGCACCTGAGCAGCTGACTGTAAGAACACAGCATGAGGTAGTGGGGGCCTAACATAAGATGGTAACTGAAAACAAAGAAAGGTATCTATGGACAACACCTGGTAAAGAAAAAGTTACAGAGCATTACCCTGACTCCAAAACCAGACAAAAAGTAAAAGTAAACTCTAGGCCAATCTCTTCAATGAACATAGATGCAAAAATCCTCAAGATTCCGGCAAACAGAATGCAACAAGGCATCCAAAAGATCACATATCAAGACCAAGTAGGGATACAAGGATGGCCCAATATACTCAGATTAATAAATGTAATACACCACATAGGAAGGCAAAAAAACACATGATCATCTCAATAGATGCACAAAAACCTTTGACAAATCCAATATCCTTTCATGAGAACAATCCTGAAGATACTTATAGAAAGAATCTATCACTATCTATTTCAATCTGATAAAACTCATTTATGACAAACCTGCTGCCAACATCACATTAAGCAGGGGAAAACTGAAAGTTTTCCCTCTAAAATCAGGAAGAAGACAAGAATATATACCACTCCTATTCAACATAGTACTTAAAACATTAGCCAGAACAATCACCAAGACAAAGAAATAAAAAGGATACATACAGGAAAGGAAGAAGTCAAATTATTCACAGATTCTCCACAGAGAAGATCCAGAAAACTCCACGGGAAAAAAAAAAAAAAAAAACACCTCAGCAATGTAGCAGCAATGGCATTGCTGTACACCAATAATGAACTCAGTGAAAAATTTGGAAAATGATACCATTCACAATATCATTAAGAAAAATTAAATACTTAAGAATTAACCTATGCCAGGTATGGTAATGCACACCTATAATCTGAGCGCTTGAGAGGCTGAAGGCAGAAAGATTGCCACAAGTTTTAAGTCAGCTTGGGCTACATAGTGAGTGCAAGGCCAGCCTGAAGTACATAGAAAGACCCTGTTCTCAAAAAAAGCAAAAATCAGAACAAAAAAAGAATTAACCTAACCAAGGAAGTATTGCTGTTTCTCTACAACAAAAACTATAGTACTATAAAAAAGGATATTAAAGAGGAGGACATCAGAAAGTGGAAAAAGAGAAAGATATCCCCTGTTCCTGGATAATCAGAAGCAATATTGTCAAAATGGCCATACTTCCAAAACTGATATACAGATTTAAACATAATCCCAATCAAAATACCAATAGCATTCCTCATGGAACTACAGAAAATAATCCTAAAATCTAAATGGAGAAGAGCAAAACCAATACTGTATTGGGCCAGGGATTTAGCTCAGTGGTTTCGCCACCTGCTGTGCAAACACAAGGACCGGAGTTCGATCCCCAGTACCAATAAATAAATAAATAAATAACCAATCCTGTATTACAAATGCAAAGCAGGGCCAGGGATTTAGTTCAGTGGTTCCAGTGCCTGTCTTGCAAGCAAGCATAAGGTCCCAAGTTCGATCCCCGGTACCAAAACAAAAAAACAAAAATACAAAGCAGGCAGCATCACAATCCTGGATTTCAAGTTGTATTACAAAGCCCCAGTGACAAAAACAGCACGGTGGGCCGGGGATTTAGCTCAGTGGTTCCACCACCTGCCTCACAAGTGCAAGGTCCCGAGTTCCATCCCCAGTAACAACAACAGCAACAACAACAACAACAACAAAAAAAACAATTTCAAGAATCCCAATAGATTAAATCCACCAGACAAGGCAAGCAACTACACAGAAGGAAAAGAAAGGGAATCAACAACAGGAAAACACTATGAAGACAAGGGTAAGTCAGTATCTATCAGATATGTGAATGGTCTCAATTCGTCAATCAAAAGAAACAGATTAGGGGCCGGGATTTAGCTCAGTGGTGCCACACCTGCCTGGCTAGCCTAAGGTCCTGAGTTCGATTCCAGATCCCCCCCACCAAAAAAAACCACACTGGCAGAACGGATCAAGGAACAAGATCCAACAATATGCTGCATACTAGAAACACATTTCACTCAAAAAGAAAATCATACACTGAAAGTCAAAGGATGGAAAACAATACTCCATGCAACAGGAACCCAGAAAAAACCTGGACTAGTTATTCTATTCATAGACAAAGTGGATTTCAAGCCAAGACTGATCAGAAGAGACAAAGAAGGTCATAACATACTTGTTAAAGGAACAATCCAAGAGGAAGAGATAACAATTATAAATATATATGCACCAAATACCAGTGTACCCAACTATATAAAACAAACACTAATACAATTGTAATGGAAGACCTCGATACTCCACTGTCACAAACAGATCAACTAGACAAAAAAAAAAAAAAATCAACAAAGAAATATCAGAGCTGAACTAAGCCTTTGGACTCAGCAGATATCTACAGAATGTTCCACCCAACAACAGAATACACATTCTTCTCAGCAGCACAAAGGACTTTCTCCAAAACAGACTACATACTACCTCATAGCACATGCTTAAGTAAATGCAAAGAAACTGAAATTATCTCATGCATATTATCAGATCATAATGTAAGGAAATTGGAAATCAATGGCAAAAGAAACCACAAAAACTACATAAACACATGGAAATTAACACCCTCCTGAACAATCAATGAAATTAAAGAAAGTAAAACAATTTCTACAATTAAAAACTAATGTCAATACAACATACCAAAACTTATGGGATGCAAAGAAAGCAAGCAGTCTTAGGAGGGAAATTTACATCACTGAATTCCCACATCAGAAAAACAGAGCAAGCTCAAGTAAATAATCTAATTTTGGGGTTTTCCTTACTTTTGTTTTGTTTTGGTGTTTTTTTGTGGTTTTTTTGGTACCGGGGATGAACTCGGGTCCTTGCTCTTGCACAGCAGGTGGCGAAACCACTGAGCTCCATCCCCGGCCCTTGTTTTGGTTTTTGAGACAGGGCCTCACTATGTAGTTCAGGCTGGTCTAAAACTCACTATGTAGACCAGGACAGCCTCCAACTCATGGCAATCCTCCTGCCTCAGCCTCCCAAGTACTGGGATTATAGCCATGAGTCACCATACCCAGCTAATAACTTAATTTTGAACCTCAAGCTTCTAGAAAAACAAGACCAAGTTAAAACCAAAGCTCATGCAAGGGAGAAAGTTGCGAAGATCAAAGCAGAAGTCACTGCAATTGAGACTAAGAAAATAATACAGAGTTGGTTGTTTTAAAGAGTAAATAAAATAAATAAATCCTTATGCAACCTTATCAAAAGAAAGAAAAGACCCCAATCTATGCAATTAGGAATGAAAAGGGTGAAATTACAACCATTCCTGTATAAATTCACATAATCATCAGTACCTACTTTGAGAGCCTGCAGTAGTGTAGTAAGGTGGGAAACTCGGAAAACATGGACAGATTTCTAGATACTTATGAATTTAGCTCAGTGGGATTTAGCTCAGGGCTGCCACATCTGTCTCGCAAGCACAAGTGCACTGAGTTCAATCCCGGTATCAAAAAAAAAGAACATATAAAATTTCTAAAGACCCAATATCAGTCAATTAAATTGAAGAAGCAATAAAAAACCCCAAAACTACCAATAAAGAAAACCCCAAGTCCTCATAGATTCCCTGCTAAATTCTACAAGAACTTTAGAGAAGATCGAATGCCACCACTCCTCAGTATCTGTAACAAAATTGAAAGGGAAGCGATATTCCCAAAATCATTCCTGGAAGTAAGCATTACCCTGATACCAATACCAGAGAAGGACCCAACCAAAAAAGAGAGCTACAGGTCAATCTCTTTCATGAACACAGATGCAAAAATTCTCAATAAAATACTGACAAACAAAATACAGCAAATCATCAAGAAAATGTTATACTGTGACCTAGTAGGATTCATCCCAGGGATGCAGAGATGGTTCAACCTACACAAATCAATAAATGTAATACACACCCATGTTTATAGGGGCACAGTTTGTAATGGCTAAATCTTGGAAAGAACCCAAATGCCCATCGACTGGTGACTAGATAAAGATGTGGTTTTTTAATAAATGGAGTACTACTCAGCCATAAAGAATGATAAACAAGAGACACTGATAGCTAAATGGATGCACATTGATGCCATACTCTTAAGTGAAATAAAAGGACACACGTGTAGATATTGAACAGTTTCTCTGGTGTGAGAAAGTGAAAGTGTAAATAAGGACCAAAATGTATAATATATAATGTGAAATAGGACGAAAAGGTCCAAAGGGCAAGGGAAAGGGGAAGTGGTGAGGGGGAGGAAAGAAGGGAAAGGAAAAAATACAAGAAAAGGAAAAAACAGAAACAAAGTCTTTGTAAATGGGGAGGGGCAGAGGGGTTGAAGGGAGGGCACAGGAATGGGGAAAAAAATAAGAACAAAGATGGATTAATACCCTAAAAAAATTACAATAGAAAGTCTTATCTCAAACTGATAACGCCATCTATGACAAACCAGTAGTGAACATCATACTAAATGGTCAAATACTGAAAGCTTTCACTCTAAAATCAGGAACAAGACAAGGATGTCCACTACCACCACTCCTGTTCAATATAGTTCTGGAAACATTAGCCAGAGCAATTAGACAAGAGAAAGAAATAAAGGGAATATGGATAGGAAAGAAAAAATGAAATTATCATTATTTGCTGATGACATGATACTATACATCGAAGATCCAAAACCTCCACCATGGGGCCGGGGATTTAGCTCAGTGGCACCACGCCTGCCTCACAAGCACAAGGTCCTGAGTTTGATCTCTGTGGGGGGGAGGGGGGCACTTCATAAAAAACTCTTAGAATTAATAAGAAAATTCAGTAGCATAGCAGGATACAAAGTCAATACTCAAAAATCAATAGCATTCCAGGGGCCAGGGATTTAGCTCAGTGGTTCCACCACCTGCCTCACAAGCTCAAGGTCCTGAGTTCGATCCCTGGTACCAAAAAAAAAAAATCAATAGCATTCCTGTACCCAAATAACTAACTCATTGAAAGAAAAATTAGGGAGACAATTTCTTTCACAATACCATCAAGGAATAGAAAATACTTAGCAATCAATCTAACAAAGAAAGTGAAAAAGCTTTACATTGAAGAGTACAGTACTCTGAAAAAGGAAATCAAAAAGGGTATCAAAAAATGCAAAGATATCCCCCTTTTTTTGATAAGCAGAACCAGTGAAAATGGCTGTACTTCCAAAATTAGAATAAAGATTCAATGCAATCCCAATCATAATACCAATACCAGGCTGGGGATTTAGCTCAGTGGTTCTACTGCCTGACTGGCAAGCATAAGGTCCCAAGTTCGATCCCTGGTATCAAAAAAAAAAAAAAAGAAAGCTTTTGCACACCAAAAGAAACCACCAACAGAGTGAAGAAACCACCAACAGAATGGGAAAAAAAATTTTACCACCTCTTCTTCACACACAGGACTAATATCTAGAATATATAAAGTTGAACTCAAAAAAATCAGACGCCCCCCAAATTCAAAGACTCAATCCAAAAATGGGCATCCAAAATGAACAGACACTTCACAGATGAAGAAGTAAACAGCAAATAAATATATGAGAAAATGCTCGACATCACTGGTCATTCGAGGAGTGCAAATTTAAACAACACTGAGATTCCACCTCACTTCAGAAAGAATGGCTATCATCAAAAAAATCAACCAATAACAAATGCCGGTGAGACTGGAAAAAAGGAACCTTCTCCATTGTTGGGAGTAGAAACTGGTACAACCATTATAGAAATCAGTAGAAAGACTCCTCAAAAAACAAACTAGAAGTTCCATGTGATGCAGCTCTTCCCTTTCTAGGTATCTTCCTGAGAGTTAAAAGCATCCATCCTACCACAGTGACATACGCATGCCCATGTTTATAATAGGACAATTTATAACAGCTAAATCTTAGAACCAACACATATGCCCATCAATGGATGAATGGATTAAAAAAATGTGGTTATTTATATACAGTGGAGTATTACTTGGCCATAAACTTGAGTCATTCGTAGGTCAATGGATGCACTTGGCAAATATCACATTGTTTCTCTTGTGTGAAAAACCCTAAGGCTAAATAAGGAACAAAATGGAGAACAGATACTGGGAAGTAGAAAGCGTATGTTCAATGGGAAATGGAACAAGAGAGGGGAGAGGAGAAAGGGAAGGGTGGGGAAAAGGGATTTTAAAAAATGGAAGTAAAAATGAAAACAAAGCTTCTATAAATGGGGATGGGAAGAAGATTGAAGGGAGTGGAGAGAAATGGGGAAAAAAGAATAGGATATATTATTTACAGGTACAAATTCCCTATGATGAATGTGAGCACTATGTATGGCAAATACGTAGTAAATAAATAAATACAAAAAAAATGAACTTGTTGAGAAACAAATCGGGAAACAATTCCAGTCGTAATACCTTCAAAGATATTAAATACCTAGGAGTCTACCTGTCTAAGGAGGTAAAAGACCTCTATAATGAAAATTACAAAGCTCTGAAGAAAGGAATTGAAGAGGACATTAGAAAATGGAAAGAAATCCCTTGTTCTTGGATTGGAAGAATCGATATTGTTAAAAATGGCCATACTGGGCCAGGGATTTAGCTCAGTGGCGCTGCCCTTGCCTCCAAAGGGCAAGGTCCTGAGTTCAAATCCCGGTACCAAAAAAAAAAAAAATGGCCATACAACCAAAAGCAATCTATAGATTCAATCCAATCTCTACTAAAATCCCAAGTAGCAAAAGCAATCCTGAGTTTCATTTGGAATAAGAAAAGATCCAAAATACCCAAAGCAACCCTGAACTAAAAGAGCAAGGCCGGAGGCATCACAATACTGGATTTCAAATTACAATACAAAGCTATTGTAATACAAAAACAAGATGGTACTGGCACAAAAACAGAAATACAGAACAGAAGACACAAAAACAAACCCAAGCACCTCAGCCATCTGATTTTTGACAGAGGGGCCAAAAGCATGCTGAAGAAAAAAACGGGAGAGTCACATGCAGAAAACTGAATAGATCACTCTCTCATCCTGTACCAAAATTAAATCAAAGTAGACCAAAGACCTAGATATGCAATTAGAAACACTGGAACTGCTAAAATAGGGGAATAATATAGGGGAAACACTTGAAGCCATAAGCACAGGCAGACTCCTGAACAGGACTCCAAAAGCACAGGAAATCTAAGAATCAGCAAATGGGACTACATTAAATTTAAAATGCTTCTGCACACCAAAAGAAACAAGAATGAAAACAACCCACTAAGACAGTGGTGGTGCACAACTGTAATGCTAGCTACCTAGGAAGCTGAGGTAGAGAAGGATTGCCACAAGTTCGAGGCAATTATATAGTGAGACCCTGTCTCCAAAAACCAAAAAAAAAAAAAAAAAAAAGGGGAGGGGGGATGAGCAAGCTGGATTTAGCTCAGTGGCACCATGCCTACCTTGCAAACACAAGGTCCCAAGTTCAATCCCTGGTACTGAAAGAAAAAAAAGGGAAAGAGAGATAACCCACTAAACAGGAGAAAATCTTTGCTAGCTATTCTTCTAATAGAGCTTTAATATCTTTTTGTTTTGTTCAATTTTGTCCTTTGGGGTTTTCTTGGGGACGGGATCTCACTGTGTATTTCAGGCGAGCTTCAAATTTGCAGTGCTCCTCCTGCCTTGGGTTCCCGGGTGCTGGAATTATAGGCATGAGCCATGCCCAAAGAGGATTAGTATCTAGAATATATAAAGAAGTTAAAAGATTAATCTCCCCATCAAACAGTGACTTCAATAAAAAAAAGTAGGCAAATGAACTAAATAGATACTCCTCAAAAGAAGTTTGATGACCAAAGAGTATACAAAAAATGTTCAACATCTCTAGTCATCAGAGAAATGAAAATTAAAACTACATTCAGATTTCATTTCACCTCAGTCAGAACAGCTCTTATCAAGCATACAGAAAACACCTGTGTAGTGCAGCACACCTATAATCCCAGCACTTTGGAAGGCTGAGGCAAAAGGATCACAAATTCAAATTCTGCCTGGGCAACTTAGCAAGACCCTGTGACAAAATAAAAAGGCCTGGGGATTTAACTCAGTTCAAAGGCCCTAAGTTCAATCCCCAGCACCAGAAAACAAAACAAACTGAATGGTGGGAAAGATGAAGAGAAAAAGGAGACCTTCTACACCTTTGGGGGGAATGTAAACTAGAACCACTATGGAAATCAGTATCAAAACTCCTCAAAAGACTAAAAACATCTGATCAAGTTATACTACTCTTGAGCATATTCCTGAAAGAATTACAAAATACATAGTTTAGTGGTATATGTATATCCATGTTAATAATAGCTCAATTCGCAATAGCTGAACTGTAGAAACAGCCTAGATGCCTGTCAACAGAAGAATGAACCAAAAAATGGAGCATATACACACAATGGGATATTACTCAGCCATAAAGAGAAACAAAATCATGTCATTGCAAGAAAACTGATGGAACTAGGAACTATGGTGTTGAACTGGGCATGGTGGTACATGATGGTACAGAATGCCAGCACTCTGGGAGACAGAACTGGGAGGATCACAAGTCTGAGCTCAGCCAAGGCAACTTAGTGACTTAGCAAGACCTTGTCTCAAAGAATTAAAAAAGGGGCTAGGGATATAGTTCAGTGCAAAGGGCCTAAATTCAATCCCTAGTACAAAAAAAAATCATGTTTAGTGAAATTAGCCATAGCCGGACTCAGAAAGTTAAATTTCACCTGTGTTCTCTTATATGAGAAACCTAAAACATTCATAAACTAATAATTAAAAACAAAAGAAGACAGGAAACCAGGGGTAGACTTCTGGAGCCAGGAAAAGGGTCAAAGAGGAAGAGAGCCAACAGGGAGGGGAGGGGACAAAGAGATTGAAATTGATTAAGCTAGGTTAAATGCATATTTCAACTTCCCCCCAAAAACCCCATTGTTATGTAATATTAACATACCCTAATAAATTTTTAAAAAGAGAAATACAGAATGACTTCAGTATTCTACCACTAATATAAAAAGAAAAAATCTAGCCAGGCATAGTGGCACATGCTTGCAATCCCAGCAACTCGGGAGGCTGATGCAGAAATATTGCAAGTCTGAACTCTGCCTGGGCAATTTAGTGACTTAGTGAGACTCCATCTCAAAAACAGATAAAAAGAGCTGAGGATGCAGCTTAGTATGAAAGCCCTGAGTTCAATCTCCTGTACTGCAAAGAGAAAGAAAGGGGGGGTGGGGAGGTGACTGAATCCAGGGACATGTATATGGACTTGAACAGACTTGATAAGAATTTCTCTCAAAAGACACAAGAGATTGATAGCACTGGCTGTCTCAGGAGAGCTGAATTAGAATGTAAACATACAAAATGAAAAAAAGACACCCTTAAGCTATTGGGAAAATCTGAGTATGGACGAGTCCTTGATGTTAAGGCCACTATGTGTGATAAAGGCACAAATTTCTTTTTTTTGTGCCGGAAATCAAGCTCAGGGTCTCACACTTGCCAGGCAGATGCAGAACTTCTGAGCTACATTCCCAGCCCACTCATTACAATTTTTTTTTTTTTTTTTTTTAGGTACCAGGGATCGAACTTGGGTCCTTGCACTTGCACAGCAGGCAGCGAAACCACTGAGCTAAATCCCCGGCCCCACTAATTACATTTTTTAATGGTGTCTTTCTCAGAGACACCTTGGGTGTCATACCTAATTATTTAGGGTGAGATGAGGAGCGGGGTTGGGTTGGGTTTTGTATGTGACAGGGTGGTCATCTGGGGCTACAGATGTGTACCACTGCACCACACTGGGATTTCATCTGAACTATTCCAGATTGCAGAGCAAAGAAAGAGTAGAAAGGAAAAGAGGAATGAAATTAGGAAGACAAAATGATCAATGATGAAGGAGAAGAATTCATTACATTTTTGCTACTTTCATGTTCCTTGAAATTCTCTGCAATATAAAAAATTGTTTTTTTTAAAGAAGTGAACAGGTGGCCAAGACAAAAGTGAGAGGGATTTCACTACATACGTTTTTGTAACCTCTAAATTGCAATATATTTATATTACCTTTAAAAATAAAAATGTCTAAAGATTTTTTAAAATCTACCATTTACATTTAGCACACCAAGCACTAACCAAAACATTAGGCACAAATTTTTCCCCACAAATATACTTAATAGAATTAAAGACCCTGTGTGATATGGCATGCAATAACTACAGCTGTAGGTATACAGATGAAATTGCTCAAAGATGCCACAAGACATGAGAAAGGAAAGATGCAGAGGATGGAACTCAAAAGCATTATTACTTAAAAAGTAGAAAGTCAGAGGGCCGGGGATTTAGCTCAGTGGTTTTATCACCTGCTGTGCAAGCGCAAGGACCCAAGTTTGATCCTCAGTACCAAAAAAAAAAAAAAAACAAAAAACTTCAACTTCTCAAAATAAAAATTTTAAAGGGTATCCATTATTTCTACATAAAATGCATGCAAGCTTGTCTCCTACTTTCTTTCTTTTTTTGGTACCAGGGCTCAAACTCGGGTCCTTGTGCTTGCAAGGCAGGCAGCGGAATCACTGAGCTAAATCCCCACCCCGAGAAGTTGAAGTTTTAACTTTAAGTCCAACATACCTATTTTCTTTTATACTTAGTTCATTGTCTTGTATTAGAAATCTTTGCATATGCCAATGTCACAAATATCCTTACCTGTGTTGGGTGTCTAGGTTTTAATAAGAAATGCATTAGTTCTTTCCTCTAATCATGTCCATGTCTAACTCTGAAATAAATAAGATTGATAATTTGGCCTGTAAATTTATAAATTTTAGAATTAAACACCTCACTAGTATTTGGGCCTTAAACTATTAAAAATGAACAGAACAGTTAAAAAAGAGACTAACACAAGACTGCATGATCAACTTCCAACTCCTGGTTTGCTAGTTCATCTGTGGTCTCTTTGGGAGGCTGTTAGTGCACCTTTAGTAGTACGGAAAAACGATCATATTGTACTACTTAGAAATCAGTAAAAGATGTCCCTGATGCACCGTTCTAGACAGATTAGTTTTTAAATGAATGAATAACGGATTAGCACCCAATTTCTCTTTGATGTATCAAATAATTCTAACAAGATTTTTGCCTTTACTAACTTATAAACAGCTGGCATACCTGTATTTCTTCTCGTTCCTTTTTATCTGGAAAAGTTCTTGCAGCTGTAGTACACTTTTCAAAAACTTTACGCTCCTTCTGTAGCTTCCTCATTTCCTCTTTTTTAAATTCTTCTATTCGAGCCAATTCTTTTGCTTTCTGTTGTTCAAAGTCTGCAGTTTCTCTCCTACAATGGCCAAGCCATGTTATCATCTTAAGGGGACCATGTCAAATATATTAACCCACATGTGCACCAAAATAAAATCCAGTGCTAGTCTGGGAGCTACTGGTCCTAGTGAATCCACAAGCCTGAAACTCTGGCCAATCACTCACCCAGTCATTCATCCAACAAGCAAAAACTGGGTGTCCACTATACAGCACACACACTACTAAGCAGTGTGAAACCACAGGGAAAAGAACAAAAATCCTTAATCCCATGAAGCTTCTTACATTCTAATGGAGGAGACAGACAATAAACAAGAAAGAATATAGAATAGTAAAGCATGGAAAATAAAGAAAGGAGGTCAGGAAATGTAAGGGTGGGAGGCTGAAAATCTGGATGAGATCATCTTGCTGTGACAAGCCAGAAGTAAAGCCAGCCGGAAGTGAAAAAAAGCCATGAGACTGTCTGGACAAACACTTCAGAGGGAGCACCAAGTGCCAAAGCCCCAGGGTAGGAATGGGCCTGGGGTGCTCAGAGAACAGAGAGGAGACTAGCGTGGCTAAAACAGACTGAGCAAGGGACAGACAATAGGAGATGTCAAAAAATAAAGAGGCTAGATTAATAAGGGTCTTAGAGACCTGGGGAAGACGCTGGCATCTACCACAGAAGGCTGATCCAACAGTTTTACCCAAGGTTAACACTGGATACCATGGAAGAACAGGGTAAAACAGGAAAGACCAGCAGAGGACAGTTAGGAAGCAAATATCATCACAACGGACAGAGGATGGGGACCTGATAAAGAATGGCACCTCTGGGCATGGTGTGAAGTGATCTGGTTATACAGACAGTGAAAGAACAACCGAAGACTGAAGGAGGACTCCAAGATTTTTGGCCTAGGCAAATGGAAGAACAGACTTGATGTTTGCTGAGATGAGGAAAACTGTGAAATAACTTTGCAAAGGAATACCAGGGGCTAATGTTTTATAATAACCAATCAAATATTTATCAGCTCCCTCAACAGAGAGACTTGACTAGGCAGGATAGGAAACATAGGCTGGAGATTTCATTTGAGACATGGCAGCAACAGATGTTATTTAAGGCCTGCAGACTGGATAAGCACTAGGGAGAATTTGGCTGGGGGTATAGCTCATCAGTACATCTTTAGCCCTGAGCTCAATTCCCAGCACAAAAACAAAACAATACAGAAAAGATATTTGAGGGGCTGGGGATTCAGCTCAGTGGTGCCGCGCCTGACTTATAAGTGCAAGGTCCTGAGTTCGATCCCCAGTACAAGGGAAAAAAAAAAAATGAACAAGTAAAGATACCTGAGGGGACTGTGGGGAGAGCTCAGTGGTAGAGCTTGCCTAGTATGTGTGAAGTACATCCTGGGTTCAATTCTCAGCCCCAAAAATAATTCACATTTGACAAAATATTCAGAACTTCTATAACACACAAAGGCAAAAACTGAGGGAAAAGCTGGGAATTTAGCTCAGTGGCACTGCATTTGCCTCGTAAGCGCAAGGTCCCGAGTTCAATCCCTGGTACAGAAAAAAAAAACTGAGGGAAAAATACTTACAGCACATTTGACAAAGATTTAACATCATCAATAAATCTACCTAAAAATCCCACAAGAAGTAGGCAAAATTCCACTAGAAAAATGAGCAAAGGTCACAAAGAAATTTATGGCATATGATCACTAAACATAAAAGTACACTCAGCTTTATCTAATTAAATAAATGCAAATTTAAAGAGGTGAAAAATGAAATTACTGTATTAGCAAGTTGGCAAGATTTTAAAGACTGAGAATGTTCCACTCCAGTGATGGCGAAAGCAGATGAGAGGGACCCTCAGCTACATACTGGGGCAGCAGAAGTTCTTGAAATTCATCGCAAGGAAGGTATTTGTTTTTCTTCCCTACAAGTAGCCTGACCTATATGATGATATTCCCTGCAAGATAATTTATTAATAGTCAAGATTATAAAGTTAATTTCTATGAATAGCCTGGCTGAAAATTTACAGCAGCACTCATATAACACAGTCATTTTAAGAACTTAGAATACTCAGGTGCACTAATATGGTAAGGAGTCTAGGGCCAGGGATTTAGCTCAGAGGGGCCTTGCCTGCCTCGCAAGCGCAAGGTCCTAAGTTTGATTCCCGGAACCGAAACAAAGTCTATACGTTGTTAAATTAAACTGCAGATTAAGGACAAGATGTATAACGGAAGTCAGGGCCTGCAAGCTCAGGGTTTGGCTGGAATTGTGGCTGCCATTTACTAAGCAGGTAAACTTGGACAACTTTCTTACCTCCCCAGTGGCTCGGTTTCCTTCTCTGTAGAATGAGAAGGCTAATTTAATTCCTAAATTCAAAGGTTTGAGTGTGGCTGAGGATAGAGCTTGGCACAATGAAAGTCCTAAAAAAAAAATCATAGCACCATGGGTTTAGCTCAGTGGCACTTGGTACCAAGAAGAAAAAAAAATCATTTATTTTATGATTTAAATGTTCTTTACAAGAAAAATATAGCTGGGCGTGGTGGCGCACATCTGTGATCCCAGCACTTGGGAAGCTGAGGCAGGAAGATCACTGTGAGTTCAAGGCCAGGTAGGCTACACAGTGAGTTCAAGATTAGCCTGGACTACATAGCAAGAGCCTGTCTCAAAAAACTTAAAAAAAAAGAAAAGAAAAAATATACAATTCTAAAGTAATGAAGCAGAGCATTTAGAAGGTTATCTTGGATTTTAAAATAAATTTGCACTTTTTTACCTGTCATTACTGTTAATAATAAACATTGTTTTTCAAAATATATATTGATAATAACAATTATTCTTTAAAATTTGACTTTTAAACACACTCAGGATATAAATACAGTAACAGATTTTCCTAATTAATGGATGACCACAGGTCTACAATTCTTTATTTGGATTATCTGGCTCCAGATTGATAGGTCTCCCACCACCTCAGCAGCTATTATGTATAGCAGCTGCCCTCTTCCTATGCTGCCTTGCCCCCTCCCCTGTGTGACGTCATGCCAAGATGGCTGCTCCCATCAAAGAACAAACCCTTCTTCCCAGCATGCCCCTGTTCCCGCCTAGAGAGTAACCTAATCCTCGCTCACCTCCTACCACCTAGTGACATCACCGGCTCCTCCACTCCCTAGTCACTCACTCAACCCCACCTCAGCCCCTACAAACCCCACCCCAGTCTCTATAAAAGACTCTCCCTGCCCTGGCCATATTGCTTTTGTCTCTCCTTTGTTCAGAGACAGCCCGGCAGATCTATTCTCCTAATAAAGGCTTGTTGTGGCCTGGTCTGGTCTTGGTCTTCAGCCCTTTTACCTGACACAGATGTATTTTCAAATTCATAATTTTTCACATCTTAGAAAAGAAATACAGCAGTGCTGTCAGGGAAGATGGTGAGACAGGAAGCTCCAGGAATCTGTCATTCTACCCAAACAACTACTGAGCTGGCAGGGTTGTCAGAATCAACACTTTGAAATTGCAGTCTGTTTAAAGAAAGGCTTGCAGCACTCCATGAGTGCTGGAGAAAGGCTGAGAAATGGAGGTGCATTTTGGCATTTACACAGGCACAACTATCATCCGTCAGTTCCCAGCCATATATCTGGCAGCCATCGGGACCATGGCTTCCATCCTGGGCACCATACCAGTGCCAAGGTGAGCACAGCACCTGGCTGTGTAGGTCCCGATCCGACACAGTCCCTGGCACAGAGGTTGAACATCACTCCAAACCTCCTTCCAGGGGATCCCTGGGGAGACAATTTAGGAACACAACTCTTGTTTTCTTCTTTTCTTATAGATCCAGGCATTTAAGGAAGTGTCTATCAAGTCTCTGCCTGGTATGGAGATAATAACAAAATACACTTAAGCAACCACACATGACAAGGAATACAATCTGCAAAAGCCACTGGAAAACCCACAAATGTACAACTGCAACTCTTGAAGAGTAATAAAAGCAATCAAGAGAATCTGATTCCCAGAGTTACCACATGGCAACATTCAAAAAGTTCAGTTTTCATAAAAGAATGACAAACCATCCAAATAAAACAGGAAAATATTGCCCATGTACAACAAAAAAGAGACAGAAACTGTCACAGCAGAAAAGGAAACCCGACATGGGACTCAAGACTTTAACTGTCTCAAATATGCTCAAAGAGCTAACAGAAACCACAAAGAATTAAAGGAAGCATGGAGAATGATACATAAACAAATTGCAGATTTCAATAAAGAGACAGAAATTGTAAAAAGGTACTAAACATAAATCTGGAGCTGAAAAGTTTAACAGCTGGAATAAGAATTTCACTAGAGGGATTTAACAGCATGGCCGCCTTGAAAGTAGCAAATGCACTCAGTCCAAGGAGCACAAGGACAAAAATGAATAGAAGTAACCAGAGCCTAAGGACTTCAGGTACCGAGAGGTTACACCCCCACACATCATCCCAGTCACAGAGAAGGGAGAAAGGGACAAAAGAATATGGGAAGAAACAAGGGCTAAAACTTATGGAAAATATGAATAATAGAGCCAAGTGGCTCAAATAAGATAAACCTGAAGAGATCCACAAGAAGACATAACTGCCAAAAGACAGTCTTGAAAGCACCATCAGAGAATCACCCTCTAACATACAAGGCACGCTCAATAACTTTAAGATTGTCTCATCAAAAGACACTCTGGCCAGAGGTAGTGAGATGATATATTTAAAATGCTGAAAAGCCGTAAACCAAGAATTCCATAGCTGACAAAATGATCCTTCAAAAACGAAGTTGGGCACTCGGCAGCAGAGCCCTTGCCTTATAGGCACAGCTCTGGGTTTATGTCCCAGCACTGCAAAGAAATGAAAAACTGTCCAAATAGCCAGGCGTGGTGGCACACACCTGTAATCCCAGCACTCAGGCTGAAGCAGAAAGACTGCCATAAGTTCAAGGCCAGCCTGAACTGCATAGTGAGACTCTGTCTCAAAAAATAAAAAAAGAAATGTCCAAATACACAACAGCTCCAGTTGAGTTTACTTCAATTAGACTTGTCCTGCAAGAAAACACTAAAGAGAAGTCATTCAGGCTGATGCAAAAAGACACTAGACAATAATGCAAAGTCATATGAAGAAATAATGTCAACAGCAGTACAATGAAAAAAATGGGGATATAGCTCAGTGGCACAGTACTTGGCTACCATGTGTAAGGCCATGATTACTATCTAGTATAGCGAAAAAAATATGATTGTATTCCTGACTAGTACTTCTTTGAATTCCTATATAAAAGACAAATGCCTAATACAATAATTATACAGGGGAACAGACCCCCAAAATTCATGAGTTACGTTTTTGAAGCACCTGCGAACTATGAAAAAACTTGGAATTTCAGATATGGTAAAAAAAAAACAGTGCCTATAAATGCCTGTTTGTATAGTTTAAACCCTAAATATGCTACGTCTCCTGCAGTTATGTAATTTAATTTAATAAAATACTGTATTAATAAAGCTTTTAGAAGTGCAGGGTGTTTTGGCAGCATCTTAGGGATCTTAGGGCTTTAAGAAGAACAAAACTGAAAACACTGGATATAGCTACAGGTTGTAGAGCAACCTATTATGACGGGGGAATAGTGGTGCATCAGCCAGAAATGAGTTAGAGGACAGCAGCCAATCAGCAGCGAAGAGAACTGAATAGAGCTCTCAAACTGGCTACTTGCAAGCTTCCCACAGAAAGAGTAACTGCAGAGGTTATTTGCAGTTTCCATGAACTGCAGGGGTTTCCAAGAACTACTGAGGCCAGGAACTCTGAGCCGCAACTTCATTAGGGTATACTGTAAACTTACGTTAATGGCCACATAATGAATTAAGATATAATTTGCAACAGTCACAACACAAAGGAGGGGGTGGGCAGAGTTAGCAGAAGTATAATGATGTATGCCATTAAAGCTAAATTGGGAGGTGAGAGAGTGGTGGTGCTTGCCTGTAATCCCAGCACTCAGAAGGCTGAGGCAGGAAGACTGTGAGTTCAAGGTCTGCCTAGGCTACACAGTGTGAGTTCAAGGATGGTCTGGTATACATAGTAAGACTCTGTCTCAAACAAACAAACCCAAAATATGCTAAAGTAGAGGTTGGGGAAGTGGCTCCATGGTACAGCCCTTGCCTAGCATGCACAAGGTTAGATCCCCAGCACTGCAACAACAACAACAAAAAGGTAATATCAATTTAAACTTCATTATCATAAATTTAGGATGCTAATTATAATCCCCAAGGTAACTGCTAAGAAAATAACTAAAAATATTCAGATAATGGAATGAAGAAGAAATCAAAATGTTATACTAGAAAAAACATAAATAAAACACAAAAAACAATATTGAAAGGCTTAAGGGTAAAAAATGACACTTAGAAAAAAGAACAGTAAAATGACTAAAAAGTACTTTATTACCAACAATCACTCTAAATGTAAATGTATTAAACTCATGAAAAGAGACTGGCAGAATATTATTTTAAGTGATTTAAACATGCTGCTTGTAAGAGACTTGCTTTAAAAACATGTGAACTGCTTTCAGTCTAAAAATAGGTTGAAAATAAAAGGATATTCCATACCAATAATATCCAAATTAACCTTGGGGTATCAATACTATTTGAAGAACAAAATAGATTTTAAGTTAAAAATTGGACATTATATATTGATATAAGTTCAATTCATTAAGTAAATGTAGTAATTATAAATAACATGCACCAAACAACAGAACCTCAAAACTAAATGAAGCAAACATTGACAGAATGGAAGGGAAAAAGAGCTGTTCTTCAATACTATTTGAAGATTTTGATACTCTTAATTTTGATAATAGAACACCTAGACAAAAAAATCAACAAGGTCATAAAGAACTTGAACAATATGTATACCTACTTGCCCTAACAAGCATAAAAAGAACACTACCCAACTGCTTAAGAATGTACATTTGTCCCAAGTACACATGGAATGAATATTCCTACCAGGATAGATTATCAGGCTAAAAACAATTCTCAATAAATTTAGAGTAACTTGGCTGGGTATTTAGTTCAGTAGTTCCACCGCCTGCCTCCCAAGCGTAAGGACCCGAGTTCAATCCCCAGTACCAAAAAATAAATTTAGAGTAACTGAAATCATATAAAGTACCTTCTCCAACCAAAACGGAACAAAGCCAGAAATCAAGAAAGAAGTAAAACTTAAAAACAGCAAATACACAAGAAATGCACAATACATTCTTCAACCCTTAAGGGTCAAAGAAAATCACTAAGAAAATTTAAAAATACTTGGAGGTTACCAAAATGAAAACAACATACTCAAACTTATGACATACACCAAAAGCAGCAGATGGAAATTTATATATAAATGCCTACATTTAAAAAGGAAGATTACTACTCCACGTTCAATAGGATATTTTCAAGAAAACAAAACCTAAGAATTGGCAAGGACATGGAAATACAAGACCTCTGTGTACTGCTCATGAAACATACTATGGTAGTTCCTCAAAAATTAAATATATAAATCAAATAGATTACCATATGACCCAGCAATTCTATCTCTGGGCACATACCCAAAAGAATTAAAATGTCGGGCCAGGGATGATTTAGCTCAGTCGTTCTGCCACCTGCCTTGAAAGCAGAAGGACCCGAGTTCGATCCCTGGTACCAAAAAAAAAAGAATTAAAATGTCTATTAAGGATTTCAATAGATATTTGTATAACAATGTTCGTGGCAACATTATTCCCAATAGCCAAAGATACAAACAGCCCAATGACCATCAAGAGATGATGGACAATAAACAAGGTATAGTGCAGCCACACAACCAGAATATCATCCAACCATTAAAGTAATGAAGTACAGACACATGCTAAAATATAGACGAACCCTGAAAACATTTTCCTAAGTGAAAGAAACCAGACACAAAAGATCACATATTATCTGATTCATTTTAAATGAAATACCCACAATATATAAATCTACAGAGTCAAAAAGCAGATCAGTGGTTGCCAGGAAGTAAGGAAAGAAAGGAATGGGAAATGATTAATGCATATAGGGTGTCCATCTGGGGTGATAAAACTTTTGAAACCAAGGATAAGGAGTAGTTGCACACTACTGTAAATGCACTGAACTTATTCACTTTAAAATGGTTACTTGTGGACCATTACCACCGAGCTCAGTACCATTGAGTTCTACCAGAGTACTTCCCCAGCCAGCATAGAGCCCTGGGTTCAGTCCCCAGCACTAAAACATTATTGTAAGTTGCATGAATTTTCTCAATTAATTATTTTTTTGGTACCAGGGATCGAACTTGGGTCCATATGAATGCAAGGCAGGCAGAGGAACCAATGAGCTAAATCCTTGGCCCTCAATTAAATGTTAATAGCAAAAATAAAAACAAAGTAGTATGGCATACATGCCATACAGAATCCCACCAGCAAGACCTGTATTTGACTGTAATCAAACACAATAGTTTTCCTGCAGTCAAACCTATAACATTTGCACCAAGTACAATTCAAAGATGTATGGGGGGGCCGGGGATTTAGCTCAGTGGTTTTGTCGCCTACTGCGCAAGCCCAAGGACCTGAGTTCGATCCCCGGTACCAAAAAAAGAAAAAAGATGTATGGGGCTGGGTGTAACGGCACACGCATGCAATCCCAGCACTCCAGGAGGCTGAGGAAGGAGGACTGCAAGTTCAAGTCCTGCCTGGGCAACCAGCACCACCCTGTCTCAAAAAAATAAAAAGTACCCAGGATGTTGCTCAGTGTGAAGGCCCCAGGTTCACTCTCCAGAACTGAAAAAGAAAACAAAATCAATCAGGTCAGATCATGACCTATGGTGAAAAACTACATGTGTTGCACCGTCAACTGTTGTGGATGAAGTTGTGTCCACCAAAACAATATAGACTGAATCCGTGTAGACATGACCTTATTGGAAATAGGGTCACTGCAGATGTAATTAAGGTGGAAGGTAAAACAAAGTCATAAAAGACCGCCCACCCCCAACCCCCACGCCCAGGCCTCCAAGGAGCCAAGCCTCTCGGGCTGCCAGCAGCACCACCCCCTGGGCCTCAAAGGAGGCCAGCAGTGTGGGCTGTCATTAGCACCCCCCCACCCCGCCCAGGGGCCTCTAGCGGCCACTCCTGTACCTGGCTCCACACCACAGAGGCACAGGAGATGATAAAGGCCATCGATCTGAGCTCCAGAAGACAGAGCAG